>NC_073232.2:97366785-98697142 GCF_029281585.2 Gorilla gorilla gorilla | reverse complement strand
ATCCTGTTATCTTGAACCTTCCTGGGTGTTTGTTTTGTATCTTTTGTAAAAAGTTATGTCAAAAAAAAAGTTATGTCATGATGAAAAAAACTCATCTGTTTATTGAAGATTTTATTACCATAATTTAATCTATTTACTTTTATTGAGATGATTGATATGCCTGGACTTTTCCTTGCCATTTTATTTTGTGCTTCTTGTTTGCTATGCTTTCTTGTGCTACTTTTGCCCTTTCCTGCCTTTTATTGAATCAATTGTGTTTTCTTTGTCCAGGTTTTTGTTCCTTAAAGCAGTTTTCTCAACAGCGGCCCTGTATCCTTTGGGTGGGACTGTTCCTTGGGCTGTGGGAGTCTTTGCTGCACCACAGGGCGTTTGGCATCCCTCACCCTGGACACTAAGCTACAGCAGACTCCAACCGTCTTGTGACAACCAAAAAGTCCCCTCCCCCTTTCTCCCAGTGGAGAGCCATCCACTAAGGGTTCAATAATACATTACCTTTGTTTTTCTAGTGACTGCTTATATGTTAAAGATACCTTTATGTTTACACGTGTCTCTCAACATATAATCAGTGTCTCCTGGAACAAATTGAGACCTTTCTGTGCCTCAATGTCCTTCTGCCCTGAGCTGTATCACTGCCTAACATGAGGCCAGCTGGGATTTTAGTTCCAAATTTTAATAGTTAATAAAAGCCAATTTTTTTTTTTGAGACGAGTCTCACTCTGTCACCCAGGCTGGAGTGCAGTGGCACAATTTTGGCTCACTGCAATCTCTGCCTCCTGGGATCAAGCGATTCTCCTGCCTAAGCCTCCTGAGTAGCTGGGACCACAGGTGTGCACCACCATGCCCAGCTAATTTTTGTAATTTTAGTAGAGATGGGGTTTCACCATGTTGGCTGGGCTGGTCTCAAACTCCTGACCTCAAGTGACTCGCCCACCTTGGCCTCCCAAAGTGCTGGGATTACAGGTGTGAGCCACCATGCTGGGCCTCAATAAAGTTTTAATGATAAGTTTTAATTTTTTCTCACTACTGCTTTTGCATTCCACATTATGTTCTTTGATTCATTTTTTAAAATTGTGGTAAAATGCACATCACATGATTTTAGCCATTTTAAAGTATACACTTCAGTGACTTCCAGTGCATTCCAATGTCGTGCAACCATTGCCACTACCTAATTCCAGAACATTTTCATTATCCTGAGAAGAAACCCTGTACCCATTGAGCAGTCACTCCAATTTCCACTCCCCCGGTCCCTGGCAGCCACTCACTTCTCTGCTCTCTGGATTCATTTTTGTGGTTGCTGGAGCATACCGTTTGGTAATTCTTTCCAAGAGGGTTTGTGGTGGTGAATTTTCTGTATCTTCACATTTCTGAAAATGCCTGTTTCCTTCCTAAAAGCTGAGTAGAGAATTTAAGGTTTATGCCATTTCTCTCCTAAGCTCTTTGGAGATATTGTTTCATTGACTTGTATGCATCCATGTCCTCAGGAACAGTGACTGCTAAGCCAAATAGTGTGTGCTCTGCACCAGTGCTTTATACATAGTAAGTCATTTAATTCTGCTGACAACTCTGTGAGGTTGGGACTGCTCCCCACTTAACAGGCAGAGAAAATGAGGCTGAGTGAAGAGAAGCCCCACATCCCCTCAGCTAGGAAAGAGGCCACCCCGCCTCTCGAGAAGTTGCCATCTACCACTGCAGCTTCTGCTCCTCTGTAGGCAGGCTGTGTTGTTTTCTGGGATAATTTGGCATTTTTCCTTTCTCCCTTTGATTTTTATTTTTTCTTTTTCATATAGAGTCTTGCTCTGTAACCCAGGTTGGAGTGCAGTGGTGCGATCTCAGCTCACTGCAACTTCTGCGCCTCCCAGGTTCAAGTGATTCTCCTGCCTCGGCATCCCAAGGAGCTGGGATTACAGGTGTGCGGCACCACACCTAGCTTTTTTTTTTTTTTTTTGTATTTTTAGTAGAGACGGGGTTTCACCATGTTGGTCAGGCTGGTCTTGAACTCCTGGCCTGAAGTGATCTGCCTGCCTTGGCCTCCCAAAGTGCTGGGATTACAGTCATGAGCCACCGTGCCTGGCTGTCCCTTGGATTTTGAAATTTCACCACTCTGTGCCTAATATTTATTTTTATTATTTATTTATTTATTTATTTTTATTAAAAAAAAATCAAGGCCGGGCATGGTGGCTCACACCTGTAATCCCATCACTTTGGGAGGCCAAGGTGGGTGGATCACCTGAGGTCAAAAGTTTGAGACCAGCCTGGCCAACTTGGTGAAACCCCACATCTACTAAAAATACAAAAATTAGCTGGGCATGGTGACGTGTGCCTCTAGTCCCAGCTGCTTGGGAGGCTGAGGCAGGAGAATCACTTGAACCAGGAGGTGGAGGTTGCAGTGACCCAAGATCATGCCACTGCACTCCAGCCTGTGCAACAGAACAAGAATCTGTCACAACAACAACAACAATGACAACAACAACAACAACAAAACATAATTCTACTTTGCATGTGGTAGGTTCTGTCAATCTGAGGACTTGTGTGTTTCTGCATTTTCTTTTCTAATTTCCCATATTCTCTCAGGTCTCTTTTTGGAATTCCTTTTAGGTGGTGGTTGGAGCTTATATCCTTCATGTCTTTTAATTTACTTTTATCCTTTCCATCTCTGGGGTTTTGTGCCATCTGGGAGAGTTCCTGTCTCAGCCCTCTAGGTGACTAATTTGATCTTCATCTGTTCCATGCTGCTATTCAGCCCCTTTTTAAACTTTAATGATGAAATGTTTGGTTCCCAGATCTAGTTCATTCGTTTTAAATGGATGTGATAGCCTCTCCCCTCTCTCTGTTTTCTCGTTCAAAGTGTCATTCTGCTTGTCCTAGTACCCAAGTCCTCAGGGGTGCGTCGTTTAGCAGATGAGTTTGGTGTGCCTCTTTCGACGTGTAATCTTCTTAATAAGGTGGGTGATTCTGGGTTGCCTGCTTGTCTTTGTGTTTGAAGGTTTCTGTTGTCCTATCTGTGAGGCTGAACTCACATACTGGATGGGGAGAGCTCTGCACTGTGGTGCCAGCTGGAGCAGGTCCCAGTCTTTGGGTGTGGGCTCCACTGACCTCCTGTGTGTTGTTGCCTCTCGAGGGCTGTCTCCCCTACTCCCTGCTTCTGCCTGCGGGCAGTTGCTTTTGCAGGTCACTGCTTGGCATCATGGCCCTGCCAGCCACCCTCACATTTGATTTGGGGCTTCTTCTGGGCCCTCACTTGCTGGGCTTCCCAGATTGGAGCTGCCAGCTTCATGGCAGCCCTCTCCTGGATATGCTTTGCCCTGTGGTACCATTTCCAATCCGAACCCATCAACCTTCTGCCTTGCAAGCATTCTTCATGATTCCTGCCCTAGTAAGAACCTCATTCTTCTTCTTTTTTAAAAAATCCAGCTCCTGTAGGAAAGAACTCCATTCTGGTTTTTCAGCACTGCTATGGATTTTTTAAAAAGTGTTTATGTTACTTTTAGGGTTTTGTATTGGGAAGAGGCAGAATGTGACCCCAGGCCACCATTTTGGCCGGATCTCTATTCATTTTTACTGGATGACCTTGTTGCAGAAGAGATTTATAATGTGGCACATCATTTCATATAATTACTATGCCATGGTAATTATTTCCTGGGTCATTAAAATTTCTTCATAATCACTATTTTAATGACTGCATAATATTTCTGCTGGTGGGTACATCTGAATTGACTTTGCTGTTTCCTTTTTCTTCCCAACATTTGTTTTTTTGCTTTTCTTCTTTTTTTTTTTTTGAGATGGAGTCTCACTCTGTCGCCCAGGCTGGAGTGCAGTGGCGCGATCTTGGCTCACTGCAAGCTCCGCCTCCCAGGTTCACGCCATTCTCCTGCCTCAGCCTCCCAAGCAGCTGGGACCACAGGAGCCTACCACCACGCCCAGCCAATTTTTTGTGTTTTTTAGTAGAGACGGGGTTTCACCGTGTTAGCCAGGATGGTCTCGATTTCCTGACCTCGTGATCCACCCACCTCAGCCTCCCAAAGTGCTGGGATTACAGGCGTGAGCCACCGCACCCGGCTCTCTCCGACATTTTACTATAATAAAAAAAAAATGCCACAATGAACATCTTGTGCTTGAAATTTTGTCCATATTTGGAACATTTTCCTAAGGTAGAGTCCTAAGGATGTGTGTGTGTTTGTTAAAATGTACATAACATTTACCATTTTAGCCATTTTTAAGTGTATAGTTCAATAGCATTAATTCACATTCTGTGCAACCATCACCACCATCCATCTCCAGAACTTTTTCATTTTCCCAAACAGAAATACTATAGCCCTTAAACAGTGACTCCCCATTCCTTCTTCCTCCAGCTCCGCAAAACCACCATTCTCCTTTCTCTCCTTCTGACTTTGACTACTCCAGATATTTCATACAAGTGGAATCATATAGTACTTTTGTGACGTGCTTACTTCACTTAGCATGAGGTTTTCAAGGTTCATCTGTGGTGCAAGTGTGTGTTTGAAATGCCCATTCTGTCACCCCTACCTCCTGGCTGCCCTCCCTGAGATCCAGCCTCTACAATGTTTGGGAATGCACAGTAGTCTCTCAGGAGGTGGCCTGGGTGTCCCTCTTCATTCCTGTGCAAAACGATTCTTCCTGGAGACTCTGCCATCCTCATTTGCTTAGTGATTCATCTCAGAGCTAGAGCCAAATGAAATGGATTTCGTTCCCAGCAGGGCTAGTTTGAAAGTTTGTGCTCATAAACTTGCTTTACCGTAATCTATAAATTGAGTTTTCGCGCTCTGCCGGCTCTATTTCTCCCACCTCTGCCAGATGTATTGCCACATTGGGCTGCTGGGCCCAGGCACGAGGGAATATCTGATCCTAGGAGGGAATTTGATAGAGTAGAAGGAGGAGAGGAGGAGGGGCAGCCCCTGGGCACCCTGGACAGCAGATCCTCCTGAAAGCCATCAGCAGTGCCTTCACCACGCTCCCTGTCCTCGTCAGCAACTTCTGCAGACACCAGGATTGCCCACCTCCCAGATTATCTCATGGAAGCCTCTGAGGCAGCTGCTACTATTTATTGGAACCTCTTTGCCTAAAGTCATAGCTGGAGTGTGCTCCCCATGGTGGGATGGGTGCTTTACCCACAGGAGTCGGGGGAGAGGGGAGGGTAGCTGGAGTTTTCCTGGGGCCTGGAGCAGGGGTAGGGGATCCCACCCCTTCATCCCATGCCAGGCAGAAAAGGGTGGAGGCAACAGCTGGAGACCTGGATTGCATTCCTGGCTCTGCAATCCTGGCTGAGTGACCTGGGATGAGCTGCTTAACCTCTCTGACCTTGGCCCTCTCACTGTAACACCCCTAGGTTGTGGCCAGGTTGGGTGAAGCTAGCACTTCAGGCTGGTCTCCATACTTCTATTCCCAACACAGTTGTCAGAGTGAGCCTTTGAAAATAAAGGGAGGCTGTGACTCTTGCTTACAACCCACCATGGCTCCCCATTTCCCTCAGAGTCGAAGCCCAAGAGACCCTCATGATCTTGTCTCATTTTGGCCTCATCTACTCCCTTTCTCCCTGGGTGCCTCCCCTTCAGCCACAGTGGCCTACTCCTTGCTCCTGCAGCACCCCAGGTATGGTCCAGCCTCAGGACCTCAGAGTCGTTGCACTCCCGGTTCCCCCCACCCTGAACGCCCTTTCTGGGACATTCATATGGCTTCCCTTCTACCTTCACTGTCTCCGTGAGACCTACCTTAAGCCCCATCTTAAAACCCATGACAAGCCCCAATTTCCTATTTCCTGATCTGTTTTTCCATAGAGCTTCTCACCTGGCACTCATGATATATATGTATTTACTTGTTTAGTTTTTAGTGCTTTCTCTCCTGCTAGAATGGAGCTCCATGAGAACAGGTTCTAAGTCTGGTTCTCAGGTGAATCTTAAGCGCTTGGTGACCAGTAGGTGCTTAGTTGAATGAATGGATGAATGAATGAATGAATGAGGGAGTGAATGAGTGAATGAGTATCTAGCAGATTGCCCTGCCTATGGTAGGGTCTCAGCAAGAGTGAGTTCCTCTTCCCTGCTGTCCCTTACCCTGCCATGTCCTCAGGCTCAACTTCTGGCTCCAGGGAACGGACAGGGAGGATGCCAGGCCTAGCCTGTGTGGGTTCTCTTGTCCTCAGGCCCTGGGGCATCCCCAGGACGTCAGAAGTGGGCTTTTCATAGCAGGAGGGGGCTGCAATCTGAGCTTTACTCCCAACCTGTCAGCCTGTGTGGACCCCTGGTGTGGGCTGGCCCTGGCAGGCAGAGGGCAGGACATTCGGAGTAGCCACTGCAGCAGAGCACAGAGCTTGACTGGTGACAGAAGGTGTTTTTCAGCTCTGGCATGGCTTCTGTGTGGCAGCAGTGGCCATGACTAGGTCTGAGTTACATGCAGTGTGCAGAATTAAAGCCAAGGTGGGGCCATGACTTCTGGGGTCCACTGTGTTCCAGCAGCTGCGGCAGGTTAGACAGCCACTCCTGGCACCAGCACTCAGGTACTGAGTCATTGCCTTTTCCTGCCTGCCTGGAGGGGGCCTTGGCCTTTCTTATGCCTCTGAAGAGGAGGCAGGCAGTGGGGTGAGGCTCCCCAAGCACCTGGGCCTTTTTTTCTGCTTGGGGAGCCCAGCCCAGCCCTTCAGTCTATATAAGTCAAAGGATGCAGGTCAGGGGCAGTGGCTTGTGCCAGTAATCCTAGTGCTTTGGGAGACCAAGGTGGGAGGATCGCTTGAGGCCAGGAGTTCAAGACCAGCCTGGGCAACAGCAATACCCTGTCTTTACAAAAAAAATTAAACAATTATCTGGGCATAGTGGCTTTTGCTGGTGGTCCCAGCTACTCAGGAGGCTGGGGTGGGAGGATCGCTTGAACTTAGGAGGTCAAGGCTGCAGTGAGCTATGATTGTTCCACTTCACTCCAGCCTGGATGACAGAGTGCGACCATGTCTAAAAATAAAAATAAAAATAAAAATTAAAAAATGACACAGTTTGGGGGAGGATCCCTTGACCTCCTGCTCTTTAAGTCAGTCAGGAATGGGGACCCTCTTGCTTTCATGGCCCAGCCAGAAGCACTGGCTAAGAGAATCGAGTGCAGGGTCCTTGCTGCCCGAGGCCTGCCCACCTCTTCCTCTTCCTGCCATCCCAGCAGAAGTGGGGTGCAAGGATGCCAGATGTGTGTTCCCAAGAAATGTGGCAGTATGGAGAATCCACACTTTCAGCAGGTGAGATGTAATTGTGGGTAATTGAAAAACACCATCAAAGCTATTTGTCATAATTTTTACAAATGCTTTCTTCCTGGGTCATTCATAACACTTCTAGAAACTCACAGGTCCACAGAACACCCACTCACATGCTTTCCTTTACTCTGCAGGAGTCTGTCTTGCTCAGAGTGGGGAAGGGGGCTTGTGGAAGAGCCAGCCAGGCCTGGAGGTGCGGCCTCCCTCCCAGGAGGGAGCTGCAAGCCAAGTATCTAGAATCAGGGTATGAGGAGGTCAGGACAAAGGGGCGGCTATGCAGACTTGGGATGAGCCCTGAAGCTCTGAGCAGATGCCCAGGGTGGGCTGGTCCGGGGGGAGTTCTGCCTTCTGCAGAGAGGCAAGGGGTGGGGAGCTAGGCAGCTCTCTTCTGAGGGGATTCAGATGTGTGTTGTTCTGTACTGAGTGGTTCTAGGGCCACGTGGATCAGAATTGCCAAGGCCGTACTTTTATACAGATTCCTGTCCCAACACCCCCACCAGCTGGACTGAATCTCTTGGGGAAGGGCCTGAGGATATGCATTTTAGTGGGGGTGATTCTTGTGATTCTTGTGCACACTCAGGGTGAGAAGCACTGGCTTGTAATAATGTGTTTCTGAATGCCAGCCTGTCCATGTCTCATGGAAAATCATATAAAAGCAAGACAGCCGTCTCATCTGGCAGCTGAATAGGAGGCTGAACAGGTCAGTTGGGGTTTGTGGGTCTGGTGAGCAGCACCCAGGAGTGACCTCAGAGGATGCAAGGCTGGTGCTCAGGAGCCCTGGGGCTTTAAATTCACAGTGCTGGCTTATTCTAGGCTAGGTACCCCTTGCTGTCTCAGGAGCTGGCTCCATCTCCACCCTGTGTCCCATCTTCCACTGGGGCTCTGCCCTCCCGAGCCTGGAGGCTTTGCCTGGGCTGTTCCACCTAGGCTGGGGCAGCTTTGAGGGGCCTCTGGGTCCAGCACTGGAGAAAGGCTCTTCCGTCTGGTTTCAGGCATGTGCAGAGCTTCAGGGGCCAGGCTGTGCCTGATGTGGGGGGATTGTTGTGTCTCTGGAGACTCTGGAGAACACTGGCTTAGACTGGGTTCCCTTGCAAGTCAGGGCTGCAAAGCCCCTGACATGAAGGAGCTGTCAGTCCTGGCTGTGGGGGTGTGTGGGAGGGTGGACAGTGAGCATGATGTGATCTCTGCCTTAGTGGCCAAATGTGCAGAATGTATTGGCAGCTCAAAGTCTGTGTGGGGGATTCTGGGGCACACCTGGTGGCACGTTCCAGAGTGCAGCACCAGAAGGTCATGGGGAGTGTTGGTCGAGTGGAGGTCCCCAGTGTGGACCAGAGTGGTTGCTGTGGCTGTCTGTGACCAGTTCTAGTTCCCTGGCTATCTAGTCTTATATTTTGTGATGCTCTTGCTCCGTCTCATCAAAGTGGGGGATGGGTGTGTAGGTAGGTGAATAGGTGATGGATGGGTGCATGTGTAGATGGATAGATGGATGAGTGGATGAGTTGACAGATAGGAGTTAGAAAAATGGGTAGATGGATGGATGGATAGATGAAAACCTGGCTGAGTTTATAGCTGCCTGGGTGGGTGGGTGGCCAGTGGGAGGATGTGTAGATGGATGGATTATTGGGGATTGGAGCTGGATAGGTGGCTGGATGAATTGGAGGTTGGGGATGGTTGGATAGATGGTTGGGTTGATAGAGTGTGAGTGGGAGTAGATAGATGGATGGGTGGATGGTTGGAGGCAGATGTATATGGGTGGCTGAAGGAAAATATGGGGGCATATGAATGGATGGGTGGGAGGATGGATGGATGAAGGGGAGGGTGAGTGCATGGATGGGTCTACAGGTGGATGGGTTAGTGTGGCTGGAAGGAGGCATTGTGGGGCAGGAAGCAGATCAGGTGGGTGACCAGGTTCACTGATACAAAATTAAACTGTGGCCAGATATGCAAAAATCCAGTTCCTTGTGTGACTCAGAGGCTGTAGTAGTTCTGAGAGGAGTTCCCCAGCCCTGGACTCATTAGAGGAAGCAGCCCCAGCCCCCTTTCTGGGCCACATAGACCATGTTCCTGCCCTGGGCTTTTCTCTGCTCCATGTGCTGATGCCTCAGCTCTCCTTGCCTGGGGTCCAGGAGTGCTGGCTGGTGTGTGGCTATGCCTGGCCAGGGTGACAAATTGCAAGAACCTTGCAGTGGCTATTGGGGGCGAGGGCTGGAGGACAAAGGCTGAAGAAAATGGGCCTTTGCTTTATGGGGTCTCCACAAGGCAATGTGCTAAGTGCTTTCATCATGTTGCTGTTTCATGTTTGTGACAGCTGGGGAGGTATGGGCCCCACAGATGAGGAGTCTGAAGGTGACTTGCTCAAGGTCATGCTGTTTGACAGAAGCAGAGCCTGGAAGCTTGATGGAAGCAGGGCGGCTCTGAACTAGGTGCGGCACAACAGGATCGGATGCCAGCAGTGGGCCAGTCCTGGGAAGGACAGGTTACATGGAGGTCCTGACTGCAGGCCCAAGCAGGGGAGGGCTTCAGGGAGGGTTCCCATGGGATGGACTAACACAAAGGCTTGGTGGCTCTGTGATGGATCCTGGGGGCTCTGGCTCTGCACCATGTGGCCTTTCTGATGCTCCTGCAGTAGGTCTCAGGGCACTGGGCAGAGCTCCGAATGGCAGCCTCAGATTCCGGGCCCTGCCTAGAGGGCTAGGACAGCTGGCACACATCTGAGGAGTGCTGGGAAAGGGGACAGTTGGCCCAAGAGCTGAGGTTGACTTCATAAGAGGTGCCACCTTCAGAGAGCAGCCTCCTCAGGGGGTCTTGTTCAGGTGAGCAGCAGGCACCTCTTGCAGCCCACTGACCCTGTCCTTCTAAGGGCACCTGTGCCACCATTTCCCAGGCCTGGCAGGAAATGCCCCCAGAACACCTGAAGCTTCCTTGCCCATCTCTGAGCTAGGCCAGGGATTCCTCTGATATTTCCCCAGGCCAGGCTCTGTAAGCACAGCTGATCCCACCCTGAGGGGTCAGGGAGGCAGATGGCCACTGATCACCAGAGCCCAAGGAGTGGGAGGAGCCCTTGTCTCAGGGATCTGAGCCACCTTTATGCCACCTACCATCATCTGGAGTTTCTGACTTCATGGTTGGGACAACCTTTGGGACCTGTCCCATCCATGCTCATGTGGGGCTCAATTCTATGGTGGGTTGCAGGCGGGAGTCAGCCCTCAGCAGCTCAGGCCCTGAGCACCAGCTGAAAGCAGCCAGTTCCACCTCTTGGCTACAGTATCTGAGGGGCAAGGAAGTGGAACTTCAGGAGTGAAGAGCTGGAAGCCACTCATGTTCAGGAGGAAGGAGAGAGGAAGCTGGACCTGATCTGTCCTTAACAAAGAAAGATAAAGCAGGAAAAACCGAAAAGTAATTTCAGTGCATTAGGCTAGAGATGGGAGAGTGTTTATGGATCATTCAGTTTATGGATGGTGATAGGTTAGTGGTTAGATTAGCAGGAAGCCAGTCAGCTTGAAAGGAGGGAATTAATTTATGAGATTGCAAAGGGGAAAATTGTTTGCAAGAAATACAGGGGTTTTGTTGTAATAGCATGGAGTTTAGCAGAAACAACAAGTACCAACAGGCCCAGCTGTCCCTCAAGGAGCCAGCCACCAGGAGCACCAGTCTGGGGGCTGGGGATGCGTGGGAAGAGTGGGATGCCCCAGCGCAGGGTGCAGCCCAGCTCTCACCTGCTCCTCAGCTGGGGAGAAGGCTGTTCCTCTCCCATGAATTTCCTGGGCTTTGGCATTGAGGTTTTGGATTGGGAGAGGGTTTGGTGATAGGCGGGCAAGTTCCCGGACGTCATTACATCTTGTGCCAAGGACCTACTGAACTGAGCCTAAAGGGGGAGACTTCCCTGCCACGGAGACTCCCCTGGTGGCTCTTCCTGCCCCTGTGCCACACTTCAAGTTCTGGGGAGTGGGGATCTGAGGAGGGGAGCTCAGAGGCGTGGAGAGTCCTCTGTTCATTACACTAACATTTCCTATGCATGGCAGGGCCAGAGGGACTGGGTTCCAATTCCAGACCCATAAATTAGTGGCTGAGTGATTTGGACAAGTTGTTGAGCCTCTAGGAACCTCTGTATCCTTATCTGTCAACATCTCAGGGTTTTTGTGAAGATGACCTGAGAAGATATGTGTGAGGAGCTTGGCCTGGTGCCTGGCACATGGTTAGTGCTGGGTAATGATCGCTGTTAGTATTTTCACGGTTATTTTAATGGCAGAGGAATTAAACAGAGCTTGCCAAGTTCCAGCTTCTGATCCCCCTTTCCCCACTGCATAGTCTCAACCCCAGTTCCCTCCACAGGACTTTCCTCTTGCCCAGGCTCCTCGCCCAGCCCTGACTGGCGGCTCTGTCCAACCCACCTGGCCTCTCTCAGCCCTAGAGCCTGTGCTAGCTGAGCTGTGGCTAAAGGCTTGGGGCCTCCTGACGCTGCCTGTGCTCTGCTCTGTTGTTTCGTTGCCACAGCTCTGCAAGATGCTAGGCATCCTTGAGGCGTGCCTGAGTTTGGGATCCTCTGTCCTGGTTTCCTGTGCTGCAGAGCCTCTTGGGTGTCCTGTTGCTCCTCCCTCAGTGGGTGGGCCACCGCTAATGTGGCCACTAGGGTTTGTCCACTGACACCCCCCTACTGCAGGAGACACACTCCAGGCTCCGTTCCCTGCAGTCTATGTGGATGGCATCCCCTGGGGTGGTGCAGGTCACAGCCCTGATAACTCCTAATAGTTTATAAAAGGCTCAGTCTCCCAAGTCACCTTGTGAGATGTGATCGACAGTGATTTGAAGAAAGGTGGAACATCTTGCCCAAGTCGCAGGACTAGTGAGTGTTGGAACCAAGATCGGAACCTTCCTTCCATGGCACCCACTGCTTCCTATTTCACTGGCCCTTGGGGTCTAAGATGGGCCTCTCCATGGACTTCGGGGAGGCAGAACCAAGGCTTTTGAATCCACTGCCAGAGGCAGATGGGAAGAAATCCTTTTGGAGGAGCAGATTGGAAGGAAAGCAGTCCCCTCCCTTTGCTGACTAATGAAGGGTGAACTTGCTCCTTGGGAGGCGATGGGTGAGTGCTCTTGTCATTAGCTCCAGCAAAGAAAGGGACGGTGTGTTTAGGGTGGGGTGGGAGACCAAAGAGTGCATTTCCTCCAGCTACTTCTTGGCACCACTGTGGAAAGTCATTTTTCCAGCATGGGGGAATTTGTTTTGAAAGTGAAATGACTCTGATGTCATCTGGGCTTGAAGGAGCTAAGCCATCTGGAAACATTTGGAGATAGGTTTGCCTTGTTTTCACCCACATTTAACTTCACAGTAGCCGAGGCAGCCTGAACTTTACGGAAGTGCCCTGTCAGCAGAAAGAGCCTGTGCGGTGGCAGTCAGCCACAAGGCACTTTGCACAAATTACAAGTGCTAGGAAACAAAGACCAGCCCCCAAGGCAGAAGTGGGCTCCCCAGTTCTGTTTACACTGGTGGATACCCTGGTTTGAATAATCTGTGAGAATCTCAGACCTATAGATCAAGGGTTTCAAAATCAGCTAATTAAAACAGATTGTGAGGCTGCCAATTTGTCGTTTCTTTTAAGACAAAGTCTCACTCTGTTGCCCAGGCTGGAGTTCAGTGGTTCAGTCACATAGCTCACTGCAGCCTAGAACTTCTGGGCTCAAGTGGTCCTCCCACATCAGCCTCCCAAAATGCTGGGATTACAGGCGTGAGCCACCATGCCCAAACTGCCAGTAGTTTTTTGAGTTAAGTTTTGAACTCTCAGGTTGGATGGATGGAAGGGCAGAGGGAGAGAGAGAGAGCAAGAGAAAGAGAAAAGCAGCAGTGCATTTTTTTTTTCCACTCTGGCAGCCCAGTGTTCTCAGGAGCCCCTGCACCTCTCTAGGCATTTATCATACAAGTGTGGTCTAGGCATTTGCCCTGCCTGGCTAGAGAGGCCCAAATGGGAACCAGTAACTCCCTCAGTCTTTGGTGGAGGCAAGTTTTGTTGTGGAGCCACAACCCATGATACAGCAAAGCATTATGGGAGCAAGTATATGGGTGACACCCATCTGCTGTCCTGATTAGGTCTCCCAGCTGCCCCGACTAGGTCTCCCAGCTGCCCCAGGATATCCTCCTCCTGCCTGCTGAAGCTGCACCGTGCAGGGGAAAGAGCATGGCCTTTCACGTCTGACAGTCTGAGTCTGTACTTGCTGGCTATGTGATTTAAGGACACTTCTTAATATCTCTGAGCCCTCCTTTTGTCAATGGTAATGAGGGAATAACTCTGGCTCAGTAGGCTCTTGGAGGATTGAACAAGGTACCACTATATGGTGTCTTAGTTCTGTGGCTGGCACAGAGGAGAGTCTCAGAAAATATCAGTCTACCTTTCCTCCCTCTCTCCTTTCTCCTTGTCCTCACTGCCCCTCCTCTTCCTCCTGCCCATGTCCTCCTCACTCTGCTCCTCCTCCATCTCGACCCACGAGGCTCTTTCAGGATGGATTGCCTGGAAATCTGTCATGCTCACCTTCCTGTACCCTCTGCTGTCTGGGATGGAGAGATCTGAGCTGAGAGATAATAGGCTATTACTGAACAGACTGCTGCACGGTGTTACCAAAGACAGCCAAGTTGTAAATTCCTCTGACTTTGGCTTTTTGGATGCTCCAAAAATAAATGTGGGGGCATTTCAGTCTCCAGCAGACTGGGGTGCTCCAGCAGATGTGGAGTCTCTGGGCTGAGGTGACAGAGGGGCAGCAGGCATGTCTGTCTAGGTTTGAGGGCCATCAGCTGCCTTTTCTGGAGTCTCCATCCTCTTTGCAGAAACCATGCGTGGCGCAGTGGGAAGCCTGGAGACCAGGTAGATATATGCCTTTCTCCCCAACACTCAGGTACCTGCTCCTCAGCAAGGGCACTGGCTGGCTGATGCACCCAATTGTGATTGGGGTCCTGAGGGCTCAAGGCATATTGGTGGTGTCAGACACAAGTTGGAAGCTGATGGGGGCTTGCTGCCCACCCCTCTACCCCACACAGGGCTGGGGACCACCATGACAGATGCTGGTCTGGTGAAAGTGCTGGGGATGGAGAGGCACAATGGCCAAGTATATAAAGAATCTCAGTGTGGCTCTGTCCTGAGCAGCCCCTTGAGGTACAGTCTATTGAGAAGAGCATGATGGAGAAAGCTTTGGGGGCATTGGGCTATGTCTGTTCACCATGAGACCCACTAGTGGCTATGGGCCTGGTTAGAAGAATCTGGGCTTGGGGATGGGGCCAGGAAGGTATGAGGGCTGCCTCAAAATTTCTCAGGGTCAGGTCAGAGCCAGCAGGAGAGCCAGGTGAGGGTGAGGGCACTGCCCTGGGCACAGGATTCTGGCTCAGCAAACAGCAGAAGTGATTCAAGCAGTGCAGGTGGTGGAGCTGAGGCTGCTGACCCTAGCAGGTGGCCTCAGGCCAGCAGGCTTGGACCTAAAGGGGTGGTGGTGGGCTTGAAGCTGTGAGTTCTGGAAAGGTGGTGAGGGAGAGATGGAGAAGAGCCAGCTGTGTCCTGGCTGGAGGAAACACAGTTCAGAGGCTGAAATCATTGAGGCACTGGCATCCTCTCTTAGGATGTCTCTCCCAGCAGTGAGGCTTTGTAGGAGGAGGGACTTCAGTACAACCTTTGTGTGCTAATTGGACAAATATACTTCAGAAGGAAGGACATTGAAGGCTATTAATCCCATTCTACTTATTGGACCTCCCTTAGATGGTTCTTTGACGGCAGTGACCATGGAGGTCAGAGGCCACACTGCTAGCAATTCAAGTCCCCATAAAGATCACTGGAAGAACAAACGCTGTCATCTCCAGTTCAGAGTTCCTCCCACATGGTGCTGCCAGGACAGGATGCTGCCAGGTAGAACAGAGAAGGCCATGTGGACTTCTCCGATTCTTTACTGTGTTGAAACAATGCCTGTGGGAGCCACAACAGCTGTGTATTGTGCCCAGGACACATGAGCATGCAGGCATGATCCCTTTTATGTATGACCGCTTTCTTGGCCCACCATTCAACTCCCTGCAAACTATGCCAGTACTTCTTCCAGGGTAGTTCTGACAAGACCCAACACTGCTCAGTTACTTTATCTACTATGGTTTTGTTAATTATTGTATCATTAGTATAAGGAGGGGGGCCCTTAATGGATGACTGTAGGCTCTTGTCTCATCTGGACCCCATTTTTCACTTTGTCAAACTCCAGCTGTGTCTTTGGGACTCACCTTACTCTGTTGTCTTAAGAAAATTAATGCTCTGAAGCTTCCTAGCCCCTTATCTCTATTGTGACTTTATAAACCCTAAGTACTAAGACAAGTTTTCCTAAATTCACTGGTTTACTGTATTGTCTTCCTACTGACATAGAGTATAGGCTATATCCAAACATAAATTACTAGATAAATATATTTTTAGAAACCATCTGCTATGGTTTGAGTGTCCTCTCCAAAACGCATGTTGAAATTTAATTTCCATTATGATGGTGTTAAGAAGTGAGACCATTAAAAGGCGAGTAGGTCGTGAGGGCTCTGCTCTCATGAATGGATTAATGTCATTGAGGGAGTGGGTTCATTATTGAGAGTGAGTTGTTACCGAAGTGAGGTAGGCCCTCTTGTGCTCTCTTGTGCTCTCCTGCCCTTGTGCCTTCCGCCTTCTGCTATGATATGATGTGGCAAGAAAGCCCTCAGCAGATGTGGGCCCCTCAACCTTGGACTTCCCAGCCTCCAGAAGTGTAAGGAATAAATCTCTGTTTTTTTAATAAATTACCCAGTCTCGAGCGTTCTGTTACAGCAACATGAGATGGATTAAGAGATCCTCTAACCAAGTGTATTTAACATACTTCCCATTGGACCTAATACATTTCCTTCTGCAGCATAGTAGATTTCTCTTTTGAACAATACCACCCCATGGGAGAGTCTATGGCTTGTGAACAGTGACCCACAGTCACTCTGAGGCTGGGTGTTTGGTGTTTGTATTTCACCAGTTCCTTTGGGCATAGACTTCCTTGCCTCTCCAGTCTGTCAGGATGTACAGAAGCAATGACCTGTTTCAACCAAATATCCACAGATTCTGGAAGTGGCTCTGGGGCTGGAACCAGGGGCTAGGGCCTCATCCCAATGTCTGGTGGGCCCTAGTTCAGGTCTGGAGGTAGACGGACCCAGCTGGCCACTCAGAGGTGGGCTCAGTTTGCACATCCATGAGGATAAAGAGGAACTGCTTCTGGAGGTGGGGCAGGCTGGAAAGTGAGTGTCTAGGGTGGCACAGTCAAGATGGGCAGGATGGCAGGGAGTGAGAGCAGAATTCTGGACTGCGGAATTCACACTGAGGTGGAAGCCAGGAGTGGGGATGAAGAATGGTGGTCCTTGGGGGAGGGGATGTAGGGGGCTGTTGTTCAATGGGTATAAACCTACAGTTGTATGAGATGAGTAAGTTCCAGGGATCCCCTGCACAGCATGGTGCCTGTAGTTAAAAACAGGAGATTGTATATGTAGAAATTTGTTCAGAGCGTAGATCTCATGTTTAGTGCACAAACATATGCACAAAAACAACATCAACAAAAACAAAGGAACAAAGGACATTTTGTTTTTACTTGATTTTCCTCCAGCTTTATTAGATATAATGGACAATAAAAATATTTAAGGTGTACAACATGGTGTTTTGATATACATTGTAAAGTGATCACCAGAATCAGGCTAATGAACATATCATCACCTCATATAGTTAACATTTTTCTTTTTTGTGGTGAGGAAACTTAAGATCTACTCTCTTAGTAAATTTGAAGTATGCAGTACATTATTATTAACTATAATCTTCATGCTGTGCATTAGATCTTTAGAACTTATTCATCTTGCAACTAAGTTTGTACCTTTTGGCCAAAATCTCCCCATTCCCCCCCACAGAAGCTCCTGGCAACCACCTTTCTATGCTCTGCTTTTTTGAGTTCTACTTCTTTAGATTTCCACATATAAGTGAGATTGTGCAGTATTTGTCTTTATATGTCTGGCTTATAACAAAGCATAATATTCTCTAGGTTCACCCATGTTATTGCAAATGGCAGGATTTAATTCTTTTTTAAGGCTGAATTCCATTGTGTATGTATACCACATTTTCTTTATCCATTCGCTCATTGATGGCCACTTAGGCTGTTTGCATACCTTGGCTATTGTGGATTATGCTGCAATGGACATGGGAGTGCAATATTTCTTTGAGATACTGATTTCAATTCCTTTGGGTATATATCCAGAAGTGGGATTGCTGAATTATATGGTAGTTCTATTTTTAGTTTTTTATAGAACTGCCAATACCCAATACTGTTTTCCATAATGGCTATTACCAACTTATAATCTTACCAACAGTGTGCAAAGCTTCCATTTTCTCCACATCTTCACCAATACTTGTCATCATCTGGGGACACAAGGTAATTTTTGGAGGTAATGGATATGTTTATTACTTGTACTGTGGTGAGGGCGACACAACTGTTTACACATGTCCAAACTAACCAAACTATAGATATTGATTATGTGCGGTGTTAGGTATACCAACTGTATCGCAACAAAGGTGGATCAGTACCTTGGACAGTGCCAGGAAGGCACAGTTATCCTAAGCTCTTGTAAGGCAGAACTGTCTGGCTCTCTGGAACTTTTAGCTGTTAGGGGACCTTAGGACTCTTTAATGTCAACATGGTCCTCAGGGACTTTGGATCTCTGTTTCTGGAGGACACCTTTGTTTTCTAGCCTGGGTGCTGGACCTCCTTCTTCCCCCTCTCTCTTTTTCCCTTCCTCCTTTCTTCACTGCTCCGACTGCTGGCCTCTGGAAGCCAGATCATGGCAATCACAGGAGGGAGGGATTGGAGGGAACTGATCCCAGTATAGGAGACCTTCATCTTGAAGTCCCTTTGGTTTCTGAGCGCAGGTTACCACAGGTTTCTACTTGGAAATTTCTAGATAGTTTCCCCTGTCTGTCCCTGGGATTTGGAAGTCTCCTTGAATCAGATAAGGGAGTGCCAAATGTGACTAGGAGCTATTTTAAATTACTGAGAGGAAGCTATTGGGGAATGTTACCTGAACAAAGAGCTTTCTCCACTGGTTTTGGCTCAAGAGAGCCCTGTATAAGCCACCAGAGCCCATGAATACTCAGTCCTTGTGAGAGCCAGAGCTGTAGCAGGGGACCAACTGGGGCCTGGGGCTCCAGCATGAGGGACTCCCAAGCTAGGTCCCTAAGCTCAGAGGAGGACTCTTTCTTTTAAGATCTGGAGAAGAGGCTAGTACCCACTTGTTTGCCCAAAGCCTTGACTAAAGGGTTTTGATGGAACGATCCCTGAAGGCTTTTCCTCCTCTCTGCATCCACAGGTCAGGTGGAGTCATGTTTTCCATGGCTGAGAGACAGCAGGAAAAAGTGTTTCTAAATGTAGTCAGGGTAGATGTTGGGGCACTGATCACCCCCAAGTTATGGTGGGCGGAATTGGGCTGGAACATAGGAATGTGCATTTGTAAATGTCTTGTATCAAGGTCTTCAGAAAGAGAAGGCTTGTGTCTTAACTCCTTAAACCTCAAGTTCCTCAACTATAAAATGGAGACAATGTTATAGAATTTTTGTGAAGATTGTAGACAAAGTATAGAAAGTGCTCGATGGGAGGCTCAGCCCCTCCTTTCTCCCCAGAGGGCCAGAGGCATTGTGTGATCCTCCTCTCTGAAATCCCAGGGGAGCCATCTGTTCTGGCCCCAGTGGAAGACCTTATTGGAATCCCCAGTTCCTGTTGTTCCTGAGAGATAATGCTGCCACTCCTCCTATTATGGTGGTGGTGGGGGGCAAACTGAGAAATGTCTGCATGCAGAGGCCCTCACTCCTCCCCACTGGCTGCTGCCTCCACAGCGTTTGGGGCCTCAGATGTGATGTTAGACATTCTAGTGCTTCCCAGGCATGAGGGACCAAGGAGAAGGCAGTGAGGTCTGAGAATCACATGGTTATGCAGTAACAACTCTTTCTTTTGGGTTTTACACAATCCTAAAGCCAAGATCAATGCCCAGCCATGTCACTTCCCATCAGTTTAAGAGAAATAGAGATAGGCTTATGGGACACATCTCAGAGCAGGCACAGGCCCTGCCTCTCAGCACCTGTCGTGTGCTCCTGACCAATGATGGGAAGTTGAGGGAGGGCTTCCCCCAGGAGATGGAATTAGCTTACATGAGTGTAGGCTCTGGCAAAGTGTGAAATCTGCAGAGCAGGCTAGAGACCTGGGGAGAGTTGATGTTGCAGTCTTGAGTCTGAAGACAGTCTAGGGCAGAATTCTTTCTTCCTCAGGGGACATCAGTTTTTTTTTTTCCCTTAAGCCCTTCAGCTGATAAGACCTACCCACACTATAGAAGGTAATCTGCTTTACTCAGAATCTACTGACTAAATGTTAATCACATCTGAAAAATACTTTCATAGCAACCTCTAGACTCATGATTGACAAAATAACTGGCCCCCATAGCCTAGAAAAATTGGCCCATGAAATTAACCACCACAGACAGGGACAACGCCACCCAGGTGCTTTAAAGTACTGCTCTAACCCAGATGTAGACCAAGAGGCTCAGGGCTGAGAACACCCACACCTTGACCATGGAAAGAGTGTGGCTTTGAAGTTTGCCAGCCTGAGTTCTAACCCCTGCTTCTCTGACAAAGACAAGTTTCCTTGTCCCTCTTGAAGCCTTCATTTTTCCATCTGTAAAATGGAGATCGTAGCTCATATCTTGCAGGAGTGTTGGAGATCGACAGAGATGATGGATATGGCAGGACTGAGCACAGTGCCAGGCCATGAGTCATACCTTACCAGTGTGTTAGCTTCCTCCCAGTTTCTCTTTCTGCCTTTGGGGGCCTCTGTCAGCAGCCCTGAAATCTGCCATGCCTTCTGTGCTCAGGATAGTGGACAGAGGCATAGTTCTGTGGGGCTTAGCAGGTGCCTACTGGGTCCTGCTCAGAGGTCCAGGAGCAGAAGTGTTCTTCTGTGGAACCCCAGCAGCAGAGCCAGGGGTGAGCAAGGGTCAGGATTCACAGGGAGCTGAGTGAGGCAGCTGAGGGTGGGACACGTGGAGCATGTGTCCAGGGGCAGGAAGAGGAGGAGTCCCCTCTGCCAGATGTCTTTCTCAACATAAGTATGTTGGGGCTCCTGCCTTCTCTTTGTCCTGGTGCATCTTATACACACAGCTTCTGGGCTTCCCACGAGACATCACACAGTGAGCCGAGGGGCAGAATGCATTTTGAAGCAGACTATTGCGGAGGCAGGACAGGTAGGAGGTGCAGAGAAGTGCAATGGAGTGAGCTGGGGTAGGCCCTTGGGCCCCTCTTGATGCCTCCTCTGAGTGGGGTAAGAGCAGAGAGAGTCACTACCAGGGTTGGGGGCTCCACAGCCTGCAAGAGCCTCCAGCTGGAGGGGAGGAAACGATGGAGATAGGAAAAACCATGGCAACGAGAAGTAATGACCAATGACCTGAGACTGAAAAGGGAAAACTGGTGTGTCTTTAAAAGGTCAGAGGCAGTGAGGCCAATTGAGCCTGGAGATAACATGTGGAGGCAGATCTTAGAGGGAGTGCCCAGAAAAGCCCCAGGAGAGACAGGAACGGCTCAGGACGAGCCCTGCTGGTGTCTCCTGCTGACATCTGAGTGCCCAGAAGAGATTCAGGTGAGGCTTCTCAAATAGCTCCCTGTGCAACTGGGTGAGCTGCTGGTGGATTGGAGAGAGCCCAGGGCTGTCAGTGAAATCCTGTCCACAACCCTTAATAACTGTGTGATGTGGGGCAATGCGATGTCCATTAGGTGGCTCAGTTTCCTCATCTGTAAAAGGGAGCTAATGAGACCACCTCATGGAATGGCAGGAAGATCAATGAGGAAAATAAATATCTGCAGCTGTCATGCCTCTTAGATAGTGAGTGCTCGAGAGAGGCATGCTCTCCCCTTGCCTGCTTCTTCCCTGTGCCCCTCCTTCCTGCTGAGCACAGTCTCTGTCATGCGGGGAGAGAACCTGTGCTGACATCCTCCTGGGCAGTGCTCCACTCTTTGTTCAGAAAAACTCTAATGAAGTAAGAGGTTCTTTCCTTATATTTCTAATTTTTTTGAAAATATTTTTGTACATACAGAGAAGTATAGACTAGTGTAATGGACATAGCCATTTACATCCGGATTTAACCATTGTTAACATTTGTCATATATCTGCTTCATCTATTTTTTGTTGTTGAAATATTTCAAAGTAAATTACAGACATCATGGCATTTTACTTCTAAACACTTAAGTATGCATCCCTAAAAATTGGAGGACATTTTCCTACATTTCATGCCTAGCAGAATAATTCTAATTTCTTAATATAGTCTAACACAATCCATATTCAAATTTCCCTAATTGCCCCCAAAATATCTCTTATACCTGATTGGTTCCAGCTGGGATTCAATCCAGGACAACACATGTGATTCATTATTTCACATAAATCTCTTCCTATTTAGACGAGTGTTTGTCAGACTTCTGTGTGTGCACACAGATCACCTGGAGATCTTGCTAAAATGCAGATTCTGCTTCTAGGTCCAGGGAGGGCCTGAGATTCTGCATTTCTAACAAGCTCTCAATTGGCACTGCTGCTGGTGGTTCAAGAAATACACCTTGAGTAACTAAGGTCTAGAACAACCCCCTTTCTTTCCTATGACATTGACTTGTATAGCATGGGCCAGTTGTCCTGTAGAATGTTTCAGCTACTGAATCTAGCCAATTGCTTCCTTAGGGTGACATTTAACCTGTTTCTCTGTCCCCTGTATTGCCTGCAAGCTGGAAGTTGGGTCTGGAGGTGAGTGTGATCCAGGGAAGGCATTTGTGGTAAGCATACAGGATTGGGGGTGCTGTGTGTTTCATATGTCATCATATCAAGAAGCACATCCACAAACCTTTCACCACGATTCATGGTTGAGCATCCTTGGCCATGCGAGGTTGTAGGCAGAGGCTCTGTGGTTGCGAGCATAGACCTTGTGGGGAGGTGGGGAGAGGATTCATTGGTTGCATCAAATTCCCAAGGAGGTGTTAGAAGTTTTCATTCACAAAAAGTACCCCAGAGTGCTTCTCAAACCTCCGAGGCTCATCAGTGCTGCCCCTGGTTCCCCTTTCTTTTCCTCTGCTGGGCGAGGACCACTGCCTCTTGCTGCAGATGTGTCTCCCAAGAAGGCGTGGTGGCCCCTGTGGAGTGAGTCTCAAGGAGGAGCTGCTGTTCATGTCCAGGATCTGCCTGCCAGGCTGGGGCCACATCCTGCAGAGACCTCATCTGGCTGTGACCTAGACCATGTGCCAGGGTGAGGAGGGAAGCTAAGGGTCAAAGAAATGGAGCTGTGTGAGCCAAGTGAGGCTTTTAGCACAGAAGTAGGTGGCGGGCCGGGAGCCAGGGAAGGCCAGAAGTAGAGTGCGAACCAGTCAGGTGGCCTGGGAGCCAGGCAGCAAATCATGGCTGTGTCTGAGCCCATTTTTGGGGGTGCAAATATAGCCTTGATGACTTAAGAGGGTCTTTCAGGTACAAAACCAATGAAGACACCTGAAATGTGTTTGATCTGTTGAATCAGAAAGCTGTTATCCGAGGGCTGTGAACATCTGCTCTTTTTAATAGTACTGAGGCCTTAAGACGGGTAAAGAAACTGATTGCAGAAGGGGTCCTTGGGGTCCTTTATCAGTGATGATTGTCCATCCTGGGACCAATGGTGACAATGGTTCAGGCAAACACTGCTCAGAGGCAGAGGGCTGGATGCACTGGCTTTTGGATGCACTGGCTTTCTCATTCTCAGGTCTTGGGGGTCCCTGCTCCCCCTTTCCTTGGGAAGGTGGGGATACAAGGTTGGAACAGTTCCTTGTGGCCAAGGGTCCATCTGCTGGATGGTAGGCCCCTTGAAAATGGGTCTAGATCTGGGTAGATGTGTGTCTGCTCCCCCTTTAAAGAGTTGGCAGAGATGGAGAGAAAAGCACATGTGTGCAGGCTCAGGGGAAAGATAATGCTGTGTAATTTTATATCTTCTTTTATGCTGTGGCTTAGCCACACACCATTAGCACAACAGGAAGGAAAATGAATGGAAATGAAGGGTTTCAGTGGCAAAGACAGATAGATGGAGCTGATTGATTTTTGATGTTTCTTCAGTGCAACCTGAAGCAGAAAATCGACAAGCCACTCTGAGCTAGAGTCTGCCAGGGCCCCCAGCAGCAGGTCCAAGGTGAGGTACCTCTCAGCTGGTCTGTGGCCTGTGGCTTGGTCCTCGTGGTGAGCCGGCCTCATTGTCTCTTTTCTGCTCCCATGGGCTGGTGGGTGGGGGGCACCTGAAAGCTAAGCACTTATTCCCTTAGCCTTCCTTGGATGGCAGGGGACCCTCCAGGGCCTGTGCATTTTGACCTAAACATATGGACTAGCAATAGAGAGGGTTCAGCAGCTTCTCCAAGACCGCCTAGCTGGTAAATGGTGGAGATGGAATTTGAACCCAGTCTTTCTGCTTCCAAAGCTCCCACTCTCTGCCCTTCCCATTCCCCAGGATGCTGTAGCTCTGTCTTCTCTTCTGTCTTTTCTTCCTAGCCCAGGCTTCCTGGACTGCACCCTGGACTCTAGGTGCATTCTCCAGGTGGGAGTGGGAAGTGGCTGGCTGCATCAGGGTGGAGTGGACTGGAGCCCGGGGAAATGCTGTGCTTGGAGTCCCAGGCCAAGCTCAGGAGGGTTCTTTCCTCCTGCTCCAGTTACCATAGCTTCATTCATAAGTGTTGGATAGCTCAGGTGGACCTAGAAGAAGCTGGTCTTTGCCATTCCCAGGCCAGGATCAGCCAGGGAGGGTGGAGGCTGCAGGGAACTCTATTTAAGGAAAAGCTCTTTCCAGGTATTTTGTTTTTTCCCTCCCCTCCCCTCCCCTCCCTTCGCCTCCCTTCCCCTCCCCTGTCTTTCCTCCCTCCCTCCCTCCCTTCCTCCCTCCCCTGTTCCCTCTGGCTCTGTCACCCAGGTTGGAGTAAAGTGGTACAATCATAGCTGATGGCAGTCCCAAACTTCTGGGCTCAAGCGATCCTCCTGCTTCAGCCTTCTGAGTAGCTGGGACCACCAGCTCACGCCATCGAGCCCACTGTTTTAGTTTTCTAGGGCTACCATATCAAATTTCCACAAACTGGATGGCTTACAACAACAGAAATGTATTCTTCTCCCAGTTTGGGAGGAATTCTTTCTTGCCTCTTGTAGCTTCTGTGGCTTCTGGTGTGCCGTAGCTTTCTTTGGCTTGTAGATGCATCCCCCATTTTCTGCCACCATCCTCAAATGGGCTTCTTCTCTCTGTAATGTCTCTGTGTGTCCTCTCCTCTTCATATGAGGACACCAGGTGTTGGATGTAAGGCCCTCCCTAATCTAATATGACCTCATCTCAACTAATGACATCTGCAAACACACTATTTCTATATAAGGTCATATTCTGAGGTTGGGGTGGATGTGACTTTTTGGAGAACACTATTTAGCCAAGTACATATTCCACTGGGCCAGGTCCAGGCAGGGGATTGGAAAGTCCTCATGGAGGTTGTCAGCAGTGCCTAATTTCAGTGTCCCCAACACTAACTCCAGCACGTGGGTCTGTCCCATTTGCAGTTTGGTGGCCCAAGTGTCAGTGGGAACCAGGGTCTTTGGGGTAGAGAGTGTGGTTCATGGGCCCTTGACTCTGCTTGGTGTTGGAGGGACAGGCAAAAGCCCTGGATTTTCTGCTGGCTTTCTGCTAAGCCCTCACAATCCACATTGGCAAAGCGCTATTGAAATCTTATTGCCCACTCCCTGTGTCCAAGTGTTGTCATTGTTCAGTTCCCTCCTATGAGTGAGAACATGTGGTGTTTGTATTTTTGTCCTTGCGATAGTTTGCTGAGAATGATGGTTTCCAGGAAGGGGAACTTCACACACCAGGGCCTGTTGTGGGGAGGGGGGCGAAGGGGGAGGGATAGCATTAGGAGATATACCTAATGTAAATGACGAGTTAATGGGTGCAGCACACCAACATGGCGCATGTATACATATGTAACAAACCTGCACATTGTGCACATGTACCCTAGAACTTAAAGTATAATGATAAAAAAAAAAAAAAGAAATAGAGAACAGGACACATGGTTACCAGAGGCCAGGAAAGAAGGGAGAATGGGGAGATGCTGGTCAAAGGATATAAAGTTTATGTATGTAGGATGAATAAATGTAGACATTTATTATACAAAAAAAAAAAAAAAGAAATCTTATTGCCCACATGTAAAGCTAGTTCTTGTCCTACAGTACCACATGGAACAGGCAAGCAGGATTGGTTGTATGTGACGTTACCTCTCTGAGCTTGTGAGGGCATCTATAAAGTAGAGGTGATGATAGCTCCCCTTATAGGGCCGGGTGGGGGTGGAATGGAATAGGACATGGAACTACCCCCAGTGCCTCAGATATGTGAGCTCCTTTCCTCTGCAGCTAGCCCGGGAGCTTCTGGAAGATGGGATGCTGTCCACTCCTTCCTCACGTGCTACCCAGGCTTGGCATAAAATTGCAGGCCAGGGATCCGTGAGTGATGAACAAACCATTACCAATGTCAGCCTTATACCAGGCCAGAGCTCAGCACCGGGCCTCCAGACACAAACTGGATAGAACCACTGCCCTCAAGGAAACCCCAGGCCGGGAGCAGGGCACAGGACACTCTGGCAACTCTGTGTCTGGGAGAGTTGCAGGTGCCGTAGGGGTGGAGTGGGATTGAGAAACAGAGAGGGAGGTGAGGAAGCCTTGGGGGCATGTTTAGCTCCAGGATGAGTCCTGAAGGAGGGGCCTTTCCAGGGAGGTGGGGAGGGCGTTTCAGCCACCCCAGGAGAAGCACAGTAGAAGCCTGGGTCTCCAGGCCTGGGTGAGTCCTCACAAGAACGGCCAGGGCTGCCTATAGCCCCACACCCCCAGCACAGGGGTTCTGGAGTGCAGGGAGTGAACGTCAGGTGAGGCTGACCTCATAGCTAAAGAGACTCCTTTGTCTGAGTTTTTATGTAATACACAAAAATGCTATTACATTAGAGTGGAAATAATAGAGCCAGACTCCATGGTTCTATTTTCATTTTCTATATTCCCTTCCAGTCCTTGGTCCATAGACATATTTTTAATTATGGCACAACTACAGCTTTGGTTGCAACTTCCTTTATTATACTGTAAACATTTTTCACTGTTGCTACAGTTTTCATAATTATCATTTCAATGGTTGCATAAATTGGCCATTAAATTGATGTTCTTTAATTTATTTAAACATCACCTTTTGTTAGAGGTTTAGATTGTTTTCTGTTTCTGGTTATTATAAATCATATTGAACATCTTTTTGAAGCAGTCATTTCTTTCTAACGAATTAGTTTCTCAGAAGAAGATTA
The DNA here is from genome assembly GCF_029281585.2 of Gorilla gorilla gorilla. Taxonomy (NCBI): domain Eukaryota; kingdom Metazoa; phylum Chordata; class Mammalia; order Primates; family Hominidae; genus Gorilla; species Gorilla gorilla. Next base: position 98,670,511 of record NC_073232.2, on the reverse strand, counting down.
TTGGGTCAAAGAGTGTGGGCATTTTTATGGTACTTGCAATGGTAACGCCAAATTGCTTTAGAAAAGATCATTTCCTGTCAGTGTGCAAGAAGATTGGTTTTACCACAACTCAACAAGCATTTGATGTGGCAATTAAGCCTCTGTTTTTCATTTTCTGCTATTTAATAGATGTGAAGTGACCTCCCATTGGATTCCTGGAGAGGTGGATTTTCCTGTGTTTGCTAACAGCACCTTCCCATGGGTGGACTTTCTGTCCAGCCCATTCATCTGCTGGCCTCTGGGAGTTTTGTTTTTTATAACGATTTGTGTGAACTCCTTATATTATAGTTATCAATGCTGCCTGACACACTGCTTCAAATGTGTTTCATAGACTATTTTTAATTTTAGTTATCTTGTTTCTTTCCTACAAAGCTTTTGTACTTTTTATATTATTGAATTATCTTTTTATTTATACTTTCTTTTATCAGTATGAAACTTGAGAAATTATCACTCCCTCCAAGGAATAGATAAATTTTTCCTTCTATTTTCTGCTAGGTTTCTTTCATTTGACTTCTCTAGTTGACTCCTTAATCTCTCCACTGTTTATTTTCTGATGTGTGAGGAAAGGTGTGTTTCTGAACTAATTACTTTTCCTCAAAACTATCAGCGCAATTTATTAATCAAGAATTCCTTTCCCCATGGCTTGTTGATACCTGCTTTGTAATGCATTAAATTCTTGTATGCAATTAGGTCTATTTCTAGATTTTTAAATTCTGATCCATATTTCTATTTTTGTGCAAGTTCTACAGTAGTTTGTTATTGCTTTCTAATAATTTTTATATCTAGTTTCCTCTCATTTCTTTTCATTTATTGAATTTTATTTATTTTTCTCATCTATTTTCAAAATGATTTTAGAATAACTTTATATAATTCCTTGGAGAAATCCTTCTGAGATTTTGATTGAGATTGAATTAAATGTATAAGTTAACTTTTGGGAAAGTAACATCTTTATAACATAAAGTCCCATCTGGGAACAGTTATTTTCTCTATTTATTCAAGCCATCTTTATAGCTCTCAATAAAGTTTGGTAGTTTTCTTTACACGGGTCATGCACATCTCTAGTGAAGTTTATTTCTAAATAGTTATACTCTTTGTTGCTTCTGTGAATGAGATCTTCTTGTTCATTTCTAAAAGTATTTTTGCCTGTGTAGAATACAGTAGAAAAATCATTTTTATGTATGTATGTATGTATGTATGTGTGTATGTATGCATGTATGTATGTATGTATTTATATATTTATTTTTGAGATGGAGTCTCCCTCTGTTGCCCAGGCTGGAGTGCAATGGTGCAATCTTGGTTCGCTGCAACATCTATCTCTCGGGTTCGAGCGATTCTTCTGCCTCAGCCTCCCAAGCAGCTGAGATTACAGGCACATGCCACCACGCCCAGCTAATTTTTGTATTTTTAGTAGAGATGGGGTTTCACTATGTTGGCCAGGCTGGTCTTGAACTCCTGATCTCAAGTGATCTGCCTGCCTCAGGCTCCCAAAGTGCTAGGATTAAAGGTGTGAGCCATTGTGTCCGGCCTATTTTTTAAAAATCATACTTTTAATTTATTGTATAACCAAGATGGCAACAGCATTGTAGAATTTAAAAAGAAAACAAAGGAGGAACCACCATCTCACCACCTTAAGCAAATGGTTTTAATTTTTCTGTGGTTCTTTCTAGAACTTGTCCTCAAACAGGCAGACATTGGGCACAGCTATAACCACAGTGATGATCTGTTTTGCCTCCTGTGGCTTCTTCTATAATACCATAGCATTTTCCTTCTTGTCACAGAATTTTGCTAATGGTCTCACTTAACGGTGAGTCACTGGGACTGAGTGTTGGTTCTCAGATGCCCTGAAGAGTGTATGGGGACATTGGAGATGGGCTGTGGCTGCCAGCCATGGTGTGGGAGCCACTGTAGTTAACTCAGGGCTGGTGGGGCCAGTGCTATGGGGAAACTGGCCACTTCCCAGTAGCACTAGCTAGGGCCGAGCTCAGCTAAGCCCCTCAAACCTCTCTGGCAACAGGAGGAGCAAGAAGGTAGGGACACTGTCTGTAGGGGAGATGGATGAGGTGTTTGAGTCAGCTGAGGAACTGCCCCTCCACAGTGCAGGTGAGCAGGTGCTTTCTAGATCTTGCTGGTGCTGGTGCCAGGTGGGAGAAATTTACCCATCATTGGTGTCTTCCTCCTGGTCCTTTTGTCTCTCACATACCTGTTGAGTGTCCGTAGAATGTCGTTAGATGCTGGGGATATGGATGATCAAGCCAAGCTCAGGTATGAACTACAGTAGCACTGGGCAAAACCCCAACCTGCAGCTAAGGGTGGAAAAAAAAAGAACACCCACGTGACCAGTTTTGGCCGTCATATCGCGTTTCTCCGGGCCATTCTTTCTCCACTCCATCTGACCTTCCCCTCTCTTTCCGCATCTGCAACACCTCCTCTCTCCTCCATGCTGGCCACAGCCCTGAGCAGCAGAGTTTTGTTCCCTATATAGTTCACTGAGGAGAGAGAAGGTGGCAGTGGATGGCGATGCTCCATCCCCACACCTGCCTGCCTACCCACCCGTGTCCTGGACAACACTCGGGCTCACTGCTGACCTGCCCATGTCCTGTCTGAGACGCCCTTTCCTTGGGCACTACATCCCATCCGTCCGCCTCCTTTGCTCCAGGCTATCACCCAGCAGTTCTCTCCCTCCTCTCCTTCATCATCAAGTTTCCTTCTCTAGTGGATTATTTCCATCTGCTCATAAGGACACTGTGTTATCTCCTGCCCTAAAGATTCCTGCGCTTGGTCCACTTCCTCTGCAGCTACTGTCGTCTGCGTCTCCTCTGCCGCTCCCCCACCCACTTACAGCGAAGCTCTTGAAAAGGCCGTTCTGTATGGTCTGTCTCCCATGCCTTTCTCTCCATTGCTCCTGTGCGCACTGTGGTCAGGCATTTGCCCTCACGACTCTCAGAGCTGCTCCAATGAGCATTCTCATGACTTATGTGTGGCTTGGTCCAGTGGCCCAATCTCAGACCTTTCCTTACCTGTCCCGCCCCCACTGTTCCCTGGGCTCAGGACTGCGGCCTCCCTCCTCCTGGCTCCGTGGCGGGTGCGCCTTCCTAGTCCCATTGCTGGGCTCTTCTCATCTCCCGACCTCAAAACACTGGCGTGTCCCATGTCCCCAACTTTAATCATCTGTCTTCTGTTGTACTCCTTTTCTTGATGACTTCTGACCGTCTCACGCCTTTGAATATAACCTACCCACAGAGGACTTTGCAGTCCTGCCAGCTTGCCTCTCTCGTTAGCTCTGGATTCTCTGTCCACTGCTTCTCCACTCGGATGACATAGGCTTCTTACACAAGCATGTCCCCAAGCTGGGTGCTTCAGCCCACACCAGCCCCCGTGAGGCTTCTCCATCTGCCCTCCCTCCAGTGCTCAGGTCCAGTGCTTTGGGGTCCCCTGCACTCTCCCCTCTTCCCATCCCCAGGAGCCCACCCTTCTAGCTCAGCCCACTGACCACACCCATGGCTAAGCCACCATCGTCTCTCCCCTGGATTCTTGGAATGGCTTCCTGACAGGTCTCCCTGCCTCCGCCCTGTCCCACTTGGTCTGTTCTCATCATGGCACCAGAATGATGCTGGTGCACACAGCTCACTCAGATCAAAGCTCCCAACAGCTCCCATCTCGCTAGAGGAAAAGTCAGGGTCCACACAGGAGTCGCCAGGCCTTGTGCCTTGTGCCCATCTGCTCCCCCAGGCCTCAGCGCTCACTGCCCTGGGCCACCTTACGCTGTTCTCCTTGACTTCACCAGAACCGGTATACCTCTGCTAGAGACTCAACCCCAGAGCTTGCCCCAGGACTCCGTGAAGCCTCTACCCTCACTTTCTGGTGCTGACCAGGCCTGCCTAGCCTCCTCTCCATACTCCTCCAGCCTCTACACTAGGCTCTCCTGATCCTCTGCCTTGATTTAGTTTTACCCATAACAGTGATCACCTGCGAATATACTCTATCATCCACTCAGCCATATTTTTGAATTGACTTAAAATGTTTTATCTGACTTTATTGCAATAAATTTTTATTTATTATCTTATTGTTATTTTTTATCCATCAGCCATTTTTAATTTTACTGGAGCCTTAGCTCCAAGAATACAGACATCCTTGTCTGGTGCAAATGCACCCAGCACAGTGCCTGGACCAGAGACAGCGCTGACAACGTTTGTGGGAGGAATGAGTGGTGAATGAATGAATGAATGAATGAATGCATTCCACCCCAGCTGCAGTGTCTTCTCCCTGACCCCTCCCTATCGTCTGAGTCTGTGTCTCTGTGCTGACAGGTTGGTGTGGATGCAGGTTCCCTGACGCTGCAGCCCTGAATCCAGGGCCTGGTGCTGGAAGCAGCAGGTTGCTTTGTGGGGAATACAAAAGGGTCTTTGCTCTGAGGATTGGTTTGGGGTTTTTGTTTGAAATGTAATATGCAGAATAATAACAAAAAAAGTCTTTAACATGTAAATGGCTCTGCTTGGCAGAGCCAAGTAATCAAATCAAATGGCTCTTCTTCTATGCCTACCCCATCCCCAAGGCATTGCTGGCACTAAGAAGTTCCTCTGGGGCTTTGATAGTCAGCTTGTGGGGGTAGCTGCAGGGGCCTGAGCAGTGTGGGGGCCCTTCTCCTCAAGTCTCAGTGACTGGCACGCCTGGGCCAGGGAAAGACATGGGGAGGTAGGCGATGGCTCCTTCTCCCTCCCTGGCATTGGAGTGTGTAGCCCCCCAGCCATGGCAGCCCTGCATGGGCCACAGGGAAAGAAAGAAGGAGTGATAACAAAGCTGGGAAAGGTTGGAGCTCGAGGAAGACCCTGGGCTTCTTGAGACCCTCCCACAACAACCTGCAATGGCACATGGGTTGGGCAGAGGCAGCGCCGGCACAGCTAGGGCACAGGACACAGCTCTGGGCTGGGCATGGTGCCAGGCTCAGGAGTGAGAGACTGGGTCTGCAGCAGGGCTTCTGGGAGTCTGAGGTCTGTGATTTTCGTAGAGCCCAGGCCCAGTCGGCTTTCTTTTCACAAGGGCCCATCCATCTGCCCCCATCCATCTCTTCACACAGACACCCTCACTCACACCCACACTCACAGAGCTACCTTCCACACTCACATCTGCCACACTCACACACTCATACATATACAGTCTCACACAAACTCACGTTAACATCCACACTCACACCCACACTTGCATACACACACCCACAGACACCGTCACACTCACACCCACTCCCACCGACACTCACACCTGCCCACACTCGCACCCACCCACCCACATCCACACTCACACTCACCCACACTTGCACACACAGCCACACTCCTCACATTCACATGCACACACGGAAATGCCTTGGCCCTGAAGAGAGGGAGGAAGGCAGGGGTGAAGGGAGGTACAGGGGGACCCCCTCCCCAGCCTCAGGGCAGCAGATTGCTGTTTGCTCCATGGGACCAGAGGAGGTGCCAGGGGTGATGCTTATCCCTGAGCTCAACTCCAGTTTACCAACAATTGCTGTAGGAGCTGCTCTTCCTGAGAACTGAGACTTTCTTCCCGGCATGGTGATGCTTCCCTAGGGCATGTGGCTGCAGGGCAAGAGGGGAATCCATTTTCCCAACAGGGAAATGTCACCCTGTGCATCTTGGCTGCTGTCAGTCCTGACAATCTCCTGAAATGAAGCTTGCAGGTGAGCAAAGAAGAGCTTCCTGCAGCTCTGAGGCCTGTGGATGCGCCATCCTTCCCAAAGCAGGAAGCAGGGCTGGAGGCAGAGCCTAGAGGTGGCGCCCTTGTGGCTTCTCCCCTTGGTCAGGTTCCCCTGAGTCTGTGCTGGGGGGTGCATGCTTTTTCTTGCACAAGCCTGCAGCCTCTGTCGTGGGCCTGACCTGGAGGGTGTCTGTGGAGGGGCTTCCCGGACCCCGTGTGTGGGCCCCAGTGCCTCCTCTGCTCAGGTTTCCAGGGCTGGCAGCCCCAGACTCCAGGTGATGATGACAGTGAAGGAGAGGAATAGGCCCTGGCTTGAGAATCAGACTGGCCTGGGTTTGAGTCCTTCTCAAAGGGCCCTGGCTGGGTAACTTGCCCTTGATTTCCTCTGTCAGGTGGGCATGATAACCCCTCGATCAGGGCCGCATGTTGAATTGCTGCCACCTGCCCCCGCCCCAGACCTTGCTGTGCTGTGTCTGTGTGTCATGGGCTCAGGGCACGGTGCTAGCATTGATGGAATGGTCACTTCGCATTAGCCTTGGAGATGAGCTGATGTGGTACTCATTCCCACGGAGCTCTCCATTTGGTGGGGGAACCAACACAGAAACAGAGACTTAGCGCTGTGTGATCTTGCACCAGCTGAGATGAACAGAGAGAGTGGTGTTGGGGACAGCAGCCCAGGGCAGCCCAACATTCAGGAGAAGGTGTCTGGAGGGCTTCCTGGAGGTGGATGGCCTGTGCTGAAGCCCAAAGGCTGAGTGAGAGTCTTGTGCTGTGCCCCTGGGCTGAGGCAGGGCTGGTACTGGCGAGGCTGCTGTGGGGTGAGCCTGGTACTGCCCGGGGTTGGGGAGTCCCTCTCACTCAGCCTGTGCCTTCCCTGGGAGTGACTCATTTCTGCTTTCCCTGGGCTCCTCAGCTTCCCTTCCTCTAGCCTGGTCCTAACATGGTCTCTGGGCCAAAGTCTAGGGCCAGGCTAGGGCGAGGAGTCAGTGGGGATGGAGGTCAGTGGGGATGGAAAGTGGGGGTCTCATCCCCTTCCTGCCTCTTGTTGTGTGCTCTGTGCACCACGCTGTGGATCTGGAGGCCCTCTGGGCTCTGCTTTCCACCCCCCGCCACAGGTCCCCTTCTCTGCTTTGTCCCTGGGCCTTGTGCCTGTGGCCCATGGTGGCCACACTCTCTGGGGGCTCAGAGCTGCTGGGAGCAGAGCAGCGCAGACTTCCAGGATCTTCACAAGCTGTCCTGGTCCTGGGAAGCTCTTGGGACCTGGAGCTTTGCTGCTCCTCCCTTTGAGCCTTTCAGGGACTGGGACCTGGACTATCAGGATCTCACTGCTGCCCTGGGCCGCTTCCTCTCCAGGACAGCTCTCTGTCCTGGGTTTCAGGGGTGCATTGTGGCCTGAGGAGGTGTTCTCTCTTGCTGGTCTATTAAACAAAGCCTAGGTTCATTAACAGAGGGAAAAGACCCTCACCTCATGATCCATGCTGACTCATTCTTGGCTTTCCACAACTGCCTCTTGCCTTATTGTTCATACTGCTTCCTATTTCCCCCAAACATATCATGGTCTTTCATGCTTTATCTTTGTGGCTCTCTTACCTGGAACTTATTTTATTTTATTTTATTTTTGAGACAGAGTCTTGCTCTGTTGCCCAGGCTGGAGTGCAGTGTCATGATCTTGGCTCACTGAAACCTCTGCCTCCTGGGTTTAAGCAATTTTCCTGCCTCAGCCTCCTGAGTAGGTGGGAATATAGGTGTGCACAACCACACTTGGCTAATTTTTTTATTTTTATTTTTAGTAGAGATGGAGTTTTGCTATGTTGGCCAGGCTATCCTCGAACTCCTGGCCTCAAATGATCTGCCTCCTTGGCCTCCCAAAGTGCTGGAATTACAGATATGAGCCACCGCACCTGGCCGGGAACATCTTTTAAATGATGGCTTTGATGTGTCCTCCCCAGGAGCACCCCAACGCTCTCAGCCAGAATGAGGCACTGCCTCTTCAGTGCTCACAAGAGCAATTTGCAGTTCCTCTTAGTTTTATTAGGCTCCATGTTTTAGGAAAATTATTCGTTTATCTATAATTGAGTCCACTTATTTTTGCAGGCATGAGGAGATGTATTAATCAGGACTGTTTGTTGAAAGTGATAAAAATACCAGTTAAACTTGTTTAAGTAAAAAAGGGAATTAGTTTTAGCTTATATGACAAAGTGGTCCAAGGATCTAGTGGTTACGCGTCCTGCTCTTGCTTTCTCTTTCTTGCTCCCTCGCGGTGTCTTGTTTCTCTTCTTCTCTCATTGGCTTGACTCTTAGGAATGTCCTTCCCACCCAATGACAAAGAGGAACCACCACAACTCCAGCTTGTCTGGTCTTTGGTGTCCACAGTCTCAGCACAAGTAAGAGTCCCTGTTTGGAAAGCTCAGGCAAAGGCTTTAAGGATATAGTATTGCCCCAGCTGGGGTGGCTGCCCATCCCTGAACCAACTGGGGTGAGTAGGACACTCTGTTTCGTTGGGGTGGGCTGCCACTGCGTCTGGCCAGCTCACTAGAAGTCATGGACTAGGAGTAGAGGGAGGAGGCTCTGCAAAAGAAAATCGGGGTGGGAGGCTGGGCAGAATGGATGAGTGGCTGCCCCCTACAGGAGCCATTAGAGCCTGGTAAGCAGGAGCTGGGGAGATCAGAGCCATGTTTAAGAAAGATTAAGCCAACTGCAGTTAGGAGAGTGGCACGGGGTGGTTGGGGGAGTGGGGGCTGGGCCACCGAGAGGCAGCATCCTGGGTTCCCTGGAAGCAGAGGTGGAAGAGGCTGAGGTAGCAGAGCTTGGCTTGGCCTGTGCTGAATCACCAAGGGCAGCCGAGGGGTCTGAAGAGGTGATAACTGCTTCAGCTGGCCGATGTTCTGTTTCTCAGGGATTCACAATTAGGATAATGACACGAGGGATGACCTTGCCAGCAGTGGTCTCCAGGCCCTTCCCCTCTTCCTCACTCAGTTTCATGCTTCTTGGAGCCCTCTGTTTTTCATGGCTGGGGCTGATGTTCCTGGGCATTAATTGGTCTTCATTAGACAGTTTGAGAGTTGAGGATGCTTTGGGCCTCACTGTGTCTCTCCCAACCAGCACTGGGGGTCCATTGGTCTGCCAACCTTGAGTGACAGGGATCTTCTGAGTCCACCTTTCAAGTGTGTAGCTCTAGTGACTGTGCTCTTGGGGCCCAGTGGGAGAAGAGGCATGGGAGGCAGAACAGTGGTGTCTACACATATTTTTGTTCACATAGAAGCCTGGACAGACATGGTGGGGTGAGCTGTGTCCAGGGCCATGTCCTATTGCTGAGCAGGAGGCCACTAAATGCTGGGGAGTGGTGGGGCCTCTGTTCTCCTGCAGCCTTCACCCCATGCTCGTATGGGGTGTCTTGGTGCCTGCACTGCCTGCTGTGTTCATGAGGCTGGCATAGCCAGTCGGCCCTGCTCATAGAAGCGCTCTGGCCATCTCTGCACACTGAAGAAGAGGTGACGGCCACCCACTGTCAGATTGACATTATCTGGCAATTTGAGTGCTGCCGCTTTGAGGTTTGGGGTGATAATGGTGATGTTTGATAGGGAACCCAGAGACCCAGGTGCTGCTTTGAGGAGGCTCCAACATAACTAAGCTACTTTTCCCCCAGAGCGCAACCGAGAGGCCAGCACGGCTGTTCAGCAGGACTCCTGGGTTCTCACAGAGTTCTACCTTGTTTCTGGTTTCTGAGTCAACTGAAGACCAAGTTGCTGAAGTGGATGTTGACCACATTGTAGAATAGCAGTGTGGTTGCTTCATAAAAGCCTTACTTGTAGGCATATTAAGCTGAATGAACATTGCCAGAGAGAACCCCCTCCCTCAAAACTGTAACTGATCACACACTGTCCAAACAGCAGGTGCCATTATTGTCTCTGGAGACTGGAGACTGTGGGCTCTCCCAGGCTCCCTGGGGATGTTCTTGGTCAGCCATGCCTGACCGCTCCAGCTGAGGAGTTACTGTTCAGGAGACATGAGGGACTCTTGGTGTTCGCTGCTGAACTCTGCTCTCGCAGGTGAACAGGTTCGTGGCCAGTGAGATCCTGACTTGTGGAGAATGTGGCAGGTGGGCAGATGTGAGTCTCTGCCCTCACTTTGTGCCCATAGACTCAGCTTCTGCCGGGCAGCCTGGCATCTTCCTGCTGCCTTTTCCCCAGGAGGCAATGGTACAACTCTGCAACAAGCATCTTTGGTGGAGGCAGAGCATGGCAGGGGCTGGGCAGGCTTGAAGGGTGGTGCTAGGCCTGCATGGAGCATGTGGAGCTGGAGGAAGAGACCCTTATTGGCTAAGGAGCAATTTCCTGGAGTCTTGTGGGTACATCCTCTAGTGATCCTGATGCCAGCCACCTTCTGCCATCCTAGATATGAGTGTCTAGGAAACCACAGAAAATCTCTGGCAACAGGAATTTTGGGCTGAAACCATGTGGCTCAAAAGTTAGGCTGACCACTGAGAAACCATTTAAACTGGGAAACTTTTTAAAGTGAAATTAATAATTTCACTAAAGAACAGGTGCAATGGCTGTGCTGGGCAAACGAGGATGCGCAGTCACCTGTTCAGGGCAGGCTCTGTGGAGGGGCACAACCAGCCCTCTCCTGTGGACTCTGATGGTTGTGGTCAGGGCTGGGGCTAGGAAGTAAGGACCCAACGTGGCAGGTTGGCCTGAGTATTGAGATGTCAGGACTGGTCCTGGTGCACAAGCCCATTTGATCCAGGGTGCCAGCGCAAGCACTGTGCAGTAGTTCATTTTCATTTTTTTTCTCTGTTGCAGAAGACACTTGGTAAAACAATAGCAGCAGCTGCTTTTAGTTAAGTGGTGCATTACTGGGACCAGGAATGGTGCCCAGGGCTCTCCCCTGATTATCTCTTGCTTTGAGGTAGGCACCCAACTTTTAGTTACGAGAGAATTGAGTCAATGACCTGACTCAGAGGAACTTCCAGTCCCTCAGGGATACAGGGGGGAATTTGGGGACTGCAGTTCAGGCTTCTCATATGACAAGGTTGCTTTCTGTCTGGTCCTGTTTCTACCCCAGCCTCACCTGCAGCTGCTTCCCCAGGGGACCTCCTGTGCCCAGGCATTCCATCTACTTCCGTGCCTCCAGAGCTGTCCTGTGCATCCTTCTGGACCTCACCTTCTCAGCCTTTAGGGTCCTGCTCTGTTGTGCTCCTCAAGTCCGTACGGCACTGCCTGGAGTCACGTGTCTGCCTCCCTGACCAGCCTATAAGAGCATGGCTCATAGGAGCAACACCAGCTGGCCATGTCTGTGGCCCAGGATCTTGCAGGTGCCCAGGCAGTGGTGGTAATACCACAGTGGGCTTTCTGCTGGGATGGGTCTTGAGGGCCCTGATTTCTGCTCCTCTGGTTTTCTGCATGGGTGCTGACTTCTTCCCACTCATAGTAGAAAGCTGTCAACCCTGCCGGCGCCCAGAGTGGAGAGCTGTCAGGCTCTGCCCCTGGGGTAGGTACCGTTGTTGTCCCATTTTACAGATGAGAAAGTGAGGTGCAGAAGGCAGGTAACTCCCTCACGGTCACATGGCAGGGCAGGGCTATGATGGAATCCTGCCTCTATCTGACCTGATTCCAGGATCTTGACAATTTGCTGAGCCACTGAGAAGTGTTTCCTATGTGCCTCGCGATGCCATGGAGAAGCCATTTGTGGAGCGCATCCTGTACTGCAAATTCCTGCCTGGCTTCTCGTGGCCTCACTCGTGGGAGGAAGCAGGGAATTCGTGGAGCCCATGGTGGTTCCCCCAAACCTAGTAAAAAGGCAGGGAAGGGAAAGATGCCCAAGTGTGGAATCTTTTGCTGATGAAGGAGCCATGGAGACGGTCTCATCTCCACCCACGGGGACACAGGCTGCTCCATCAGGCGTCCTTCCTGGGTCCTCAATAAAGGCACAGCACCCAGGTCAGTGCTGGGTTGGTCCAGGCTCACCGTCATGCTTGTTTCCTCATCTGTAAATATCTGTCCCTTTATAGGGTTGTGGTGAGGAACAAGATGATCCTATAACTATACATCTACACTTCTATATACCTATGCACCTATATCTATGCCTCATCTATACCTCTCTCTACCTATACCTATACCTACAGGCTACCTCTAACCTCTACTTATACCTACACCTACAGCCTACATCTAACGTATCCCTATCCCCATCCCTATCCCTATCCCGACATCTAATTTAAATCTATATCTGTATCTACATCTCATCTATACTTATACCAATTTCTAGACCTAAACCCACATCTACAATAAGTTCTTGCTTAATGTTGTTGATAAGTTATTGGAAACTTTAAGCAAAACAGTGTACAGCAGGTTCTCAAATACGGTTTTGCTCAAACGTCTTTTCATTACAATGTTGATGAGAAAAAAATTTGGTTTCCATTATACATTGTTTCACTTAAAGTCCTATCAGTGATGTTAAGTAAGGACTTACCATATATCGAATCTATGCCTTGACCTATTTCTACTCCTATTCCTATTCCTACATCTAATCTGTACCTATTCCTAGACCTACAGCCATGCCAACACCAGCACCTACAGCTGCGCCCTCATCTCCGGTACATATCTCAGAGCAGTGTCTGGCATCCTGGCTGGGGCATTTAAACAGCATGTTGATGAGAAGCTGCGCCTTTTGTTTCTGTGACAGGCGGTGGCTGGAGTCTCCCTGGCTGCATCCTCTTTGTGGGTCATTAAGAATGTCACATTTGGTTTAGGCAAGCATGTCACCGCAGGGCTTCACCATGAGTGTCATGTGCAGGGCGATCCTCAGCATGCCATCCAGGAAGTCCCTGCTAGCAGCCTGAGACAGAGGCGGGAGAGGGTGTCTGGCTTCAGAGCCATCGCTGTCAACTGATGTTCACCTGGCTCAGGGGAAGCAGGGCCTCACAGGCTGTGGAGTCTGACACTACTGGTGCTGGGGTGGTGTTTGCAGGGACACTTTGGATGCTTCCCCTGGGCTGAGGAGGGGTAGAGGCAAAGGTCCCTGGCCATGGGGGGTGGGTTGGGGGGCTCGCTCCTCTCCTCTTCTTGACTGCCTCACCGTGGAGGGAGGACTGTCCACCTGTGGGCTGGAGAGGCATGGCATGGTCTCGTTGTACCTTCCAGCAACCCCATTACTGTTGTCCCCACGGTTTAGGTCTTGACATGGAGGCTCGAGAGGTGACAAGGCCGTCCTGAACCACTCTGCAGACCAGGGTAGAGCCAGACCTGAGTGGCCACAGCCCAATTTTCTTCCCCTATACCACAGTGCCCACTGCCCACTCTGCCATCTCCCTCTGCTGCGACCCTATGCCCCGTCCTCAGACTCTGACCTGGGATTTTGGCTCCTGACAGTGGATGGCATTGTGGCCTTCCCCACAGCATCCGCGTTTACTGAGGGCGCTCTCTTAGCTTTTCTGCCTGCCTTGACTGCCATACTGAGAGCCTGTGGCCTGGTGGGCCCACATTCGCTGCTTTGGGGTCTGCTCTGAGAGGCCTGGCTGTGTGATGGAGCACAGCGGCTTTGTTGGCTCCCACCTGGGAGCTGGCAGAAGAGCTGGTTCAACTCCGCAGTGGTAGGGCAGCCCCCAGCTCAGCAGTGGTGGAAGTGGGTGTGTCCTGAGAGCTGGTGCTCTGGTTTTGTTCACAGAGGAGCATTTGTAGTCTCCACGGCTTGGAGATGGAACCTCTCAGTTCCTGTGTGCTTCAGTGAATCAGAGCCTGATTAGGAGGTGGCTGAGCTGCTAGAGGAGCCTCCATTTGTAATTGAAAATGCAGCAATGACCAGACAAGGGTGGGCTGTGTGTGTGTAGGGGTGAATGTGTGTGCAAGTGTGTGTGATGGCAGACGTGTTGTGTGCAGGTGTGTGTGTGAAGGCAGATTGAAGACAGGTGTATATATGCAGGTGTGTGTATGAGGGCAGGTGTGTATGTGTAGGTATGTGTGTGAGAGCAGATGTGTGTATGCAGGTGTGTGCATGAGGGCAGGTGTGTATATGCAGGCGTATGAGGGCAGGTTGTGTAGGTGCTGGTATGTGTGAGGGCAGGTATGTATATGCAGGTGTGTGTATGAGGGCAGGTGTGTATATATGCAGGTGTATGTTAGGGCAGGTGTGTATGGGCTGGTGTGTGTGAGAGGGCAGGTGTGTATATGCAGGTGCGTGTATGAGGGCAGATGTGTATATGCAGATGTGTGAGGGCAGGTGTGTATATACAGGTGTGTGAGGGCAGGTGTGTATGTGCAGATGTGTGTGAGAGGACAGGTGTGTATATGCAGGTTTGTATGTGAGGGCAGATGTGTATATACAGGTGTGTGTATTAGGGCAGATGTGTGTATGCAGGTGTGTGTGCAAGGGCAGGTGTGTATATGCAGGTGTGTGTATGAGGGCAGGTGTGTATTTGCTGTTGTGTGTGAGGGCAGATGTGTATATACAGATGTGTGTGTAAGGGCAGGTTGTATATGCAGGTGTGTGTGTGAGGGCAGATATGTGTATGCAGGTACACACCTTATTTGCATATGTGTATGCATGTGTGTGTAAGGGTAGGTGTGTGTGTGCATGTGTGTGTGAGGGCAGGTGTGTGTGTGTGTGTGTCATGTGGGCAAGCTACCCAGCCACAGCTCTTTCCAACCAAGTGCCTGATGCCAGGCCCTCCTTCTCTAGCAGGACAGTTTCACTAAAATCTGCTTGGTCCTGCTGAATCCTTCCTTCCAGCCAGGCAGTGGGCTAGACACTGGGGCCCCTCACCACATGTGGGGAGCTGAATGAGGTGAAAGGCCTGGGTGCTATCTTGAGGAGGTCTGAGTCCTCCCTTCCCCCTCCCCAACCTGTGCAAATAGCACAGAGGAAGGGATAGTGTGGGGGCTGGGCTTTTCCAGAGGAGAGTCTCCTAACCCTACGTGGGGAGGAATCTCCAGGGAGGACTACCTGGAGGAGGTGGTGCCAAAGCAGAGCCTTGGAGGATGAGCTGGAGGAGTTGGCCAGGCACACAGCAGGGCAGGGAGGGCATTCCAGGCCATGAGGGCACATGGACAGGCAGATAGGTGCCTAGGGTAGGGGGCTGGTGTCTTAGAGGAAGTGAGAGCAGTTCAGAAGGTGTAGGGGATGGCAGGGGTAAGGGTGCACTGGTGGGCAGAGGCCTGGCCCTGACTGTGAAGGGTCCTTATGCCACCAGGGAGAGGTTGGCCTTGACTGTGAGCCAAGTGGGTTGCTGCTGAGTGGCTTCAGAGTGACATGTGGCAAGAGTGACATGGACAGACGTGACTCTTGGAGGGTTTCTCTGCTGAGGGTGGAGAATGGGTTGGAGGCAGGGCTGGTGTGGACATCTAGGAGGGAGATAATGGCTGATCTTGGGCCATGGCAGGTGGGGGCTCAGAGGATGTGGGAGGGGAGCCCCCAGGGAAGGGCCACAATCCCTGAATTTAGGGGGTGTCTAGTGATAGAGGCCAGCACTCTCTGTAACTCCCTGGGAAGAGCCCTCCGTGCCCACCCTTGGGTACTGCCATGCTTAAATGGTCTTGCTGCTCATGGTCGCTCTTTACTTACATGCAAACTTGCTCCAGTACAGCCTCTTTTTTTCCTGGGCTGATGAGGATTCAAGGGCTTGCTGGGGAATTGCACTCTTTGAACTGTTCCCTGAGATGGACCACGGATCCCCTGTGAGGACAGGCTCAGCCGGCACCTGGATCCATGGAAGGGCTGTGCTCTGAAAACTCCCTGCCTCTGATTTCCCTGGTGGAGTGAAGAAAACAAAGGCTCGGCTCCTGCTGTGGTTTTCTGCATTTTACAGATGAGGCAACTGAGGCCCAGAGAGGTCCAATGATTTGCCCAAGTCACCCAGGGAGAGAGAGGGACACCCAAGCCTCCTGCCTCTACCTTTAGAGGCTGGGATGGGAGCAGGAGGGCACTGCTTGAACATCTGCTGTATGCTAGGATTTGCAGGGGCTTCATGAATTCACTTTCCCATTTCATTCTTCCAGCAGCCATGCAAGCTGAGAATGGTCTTCCCAGTTTGCAGATGAGCAAACCAAGGTTCTAAGTGGTGGAATCACTTGTCCAAGGCGCCACTCTGTGGGATTGGGATGCAAACTCAGATGACTGGATGCCAGTGTCTGTCTGAACCTAACCACTGGGCTATTGTGCTTTCCACTGAGGAGTATGGGAAGGAGTGGCATTTAAGCAGACCTTACAGAAGGCAGGAGGCCCCCTCCCTGAGCAGTGCTCTACCCCCATCCTAGAACAACTGTGGGCTGGAGGAAGGAGTCCTTCCCAGGCCAGGGTCTCAACCTGGCTGCCCAGCAGAATCATCTGGGGGAGCTTTTAAAGTGTGCTCAAGCTCTGATCAATTGAAATTGCATTTCTGGAGATGGGACATGGGCATCTACATTTTAAAAAACCTCCCCAGCTGATCCTGATGCCCAGTGAAGGCCTAGGCCATGGGTCTGTGGGCAACAGGAGCCCAGAGCACCTGCTTCCTTTCTCTAACTGCTGGGCATGGCTCTCCTTTATTTGGAAGATCTCATGAACAACAAAGTTGCTTTTGGCCATAGTTCCCCATGCTGATTTTCAGATGAACTCCAAATAAGCCAAGGTTAGGCACAACCGCCTGCCCAGTGGGTAGGAGAGAAGGGTAGATGAGGCAGCAGAAATGTTACAGTTTTCCTCCAGCCCAGGACAGCTCTGGTGAGAAATTCTCCCTGAAGAGCCAGCCCACCTTGCTGTACCCCATAACCCCTCTGCAGCCACTGGCTGCAATAGGTGCAGCTCTGCTGTGCACCTCAACCTCCTCTGCAATCCCAGCAGCTCAGTGTCAGGCAGGAAGTAAATGAAAGATGCCTTCCCCTCACCACACCATTTCTTGCCTCTCTTTATCCAAGTGTTCCATTTCCTTCCTTTTTCCAGATGAAGCCACTTCCTCCCCCCTCTTCCAACACTTACCAATGGTTTCTTTTGCTGTGCCAGGCCCTGATGGAGGTACTTTGGGTTGTACAGATGAGCCAGATGTAGGCTCTGCCCCCTGCCTATTGCATTCTCAGTCAGTACAGGAATTAGACAAGGAACATATCCCAAAGGGAAAATGCCCCTGGCTCCAGGCGAGGTTCAGAGGAAGGGTGATCCCCATGGCTGGTAGAATCAGGGAGGGCTTCTTAGAAAAGCAGGTATTTTCAGCCTGTCTGTAAGGGTTGAGAAGGATTTGGATGTGAGCAGACGGAAGAGTAATCGAGGCTGGAGAATGAGCTATAAAAGGAAAGAAGGAGGAAGGGAAAATGGGGGAGAGAAAATACATGGATATTTTATGCACTGACAGGGGAAACTATAGGGGAGGTATGGGGAGCAGTGAATCCAGTTAGCTGGCAGAAAGGGTCAGTGAAAGGAGGTTAGGGGAAAGAACATTGGAAAAGTAGCTAGGGGGCCAGGTCATGGCCTTGAAAGCTGTGCTGAAGAGTCTGGGCTTGATTCCTTAGGGAAAGGCATGATGAAAGCTTTTGTAAAATAAATGAAGGGAGGAGAGGTGGAAGCCACTCAGCCCCTGCTACAATGACTTAGGAGGGCTTTGCTCCTCCTGCTTTCACAAGGGTTCTCCATAATGAATGTCTCCATGTTAACTATTAAAACTCTCTTTGCAAGTGATACCGTTGCTATTCTGAATCTACTGGCCATACTGAGGAGCTTGTTGAGTTTGGCATTGACTGTGCTCCTGAAATGAAGAACAAGGAATCATTGAAGGAGCAGCAAGTAGAGGAGGGAGAAGATGAAGGATAAGTTGTCATGGTGGAAATTTTGTTAGACTAGTCCCTAAATACTCTATTTTTGATGCTATTGTGAATCATATTTTTAAAATTTTAAATTTGTAATATACAATTGAGTTTTATATATTGATCTTTAATTTTATTTGAATTTATTTTTAGAGACAGGGTCTTGCTCTGTTGCCCAGGCTGGAGCACAATCATAGCTCACTGTAGCCTTGACCTCCTGGGCTCAAGCAATCTTCCCATCTCAGCCTCCTGGGTAGCTGCGAGTAAAGATGTGCACCACTATGCCTGGCTAATTTTTAAATTTGTAGTAGAGATGAGATCTTGTTATGTTGCCCAGGCTGGTCTCAAACTCCTGGCCTCAAATGATCTCTTGTCTGTCGCTCCCAAAGCACTGAGATTAGAGGCATGAGCTGCTGCACCCAGCCTGTATATTAATATCTAGCAATGTTGCTAAACTTACTTATTGGTTTTAGTGCCTTTTTTTAAAGGGTAGATTCCATCAAATTTTCTAAATAAATGATAATGTCACCTGTGAAGAAAGACAGTTTTGCTTTTTCCCAATTTGGATGACTTTTATTTCATTTTCTTACTTTATTGCAATGGCTGGAAATTCTTGTAAAATGTTAGAAGTGATGACAGTGAACATCCTTTTTTCTGATCTTAGGAGGAAACCATCCTATTCAGTCTTTCAACACTAAATATGATGTTATCTGTAGGTTTTTATAAATGTTCTTTATCAAATCAAGAAGTTCCTTTCTATGCCTAGTTTGCTGAGAATTTTTATTAGGATTGATTTCGGAATAGTCAAATGCCTTTACCATGTTCAATGAGATGATCATATGTGTTTCTTTTTGGGCTTGGTGATATGGTGATTTGATTGCAAATGTTAAGTTAAATGTTAAATCTTACTTAGTCATGATGTATTATCATTTTTATATATTGTTGGATTTGATTTGCTAAAGTTTTTGCATCTAAATTCATGAGGGATATTGGCAGGTTGTCTTCGTTTATAAGGCTGCCATAACAAAGTACTGTAAACTGGAAGCTTATCAGTAACAGAAATTGATTTCTTACAGTTCTGAAGGCTGGAGGTCTGAGGGGGATATCAATATGGTCCAGCACTGATGAGGGCCCTCTTCTGAGTTGTAGACTGCTGACTTCTTGTGGTACCTTTCCATGGTGGAAAGAGGGCAAGAGAGCTCTCTAGGGTTCCTTTTATAAAGAATTCAAAACATTCATGAGAGCTCCACCCTCATGACCCAATTTCCTTCCAAAGATCCCACCTCCTGATACCATCACATTAGGGGTAGTACTTCAACATGTGAATTTTGGGGGAACACAAACATTCAGTCCATTACACATGTGGTTTGTTATTATTATTTCTTGTAATGTCTTTGGTTTTGTTATGGTGGTAATTTTGTCCTAATAGAACAAATTGGGAAGTATTCATTCCTTTACAGTTTTCTGGAGAAGCTATGTAGAATTGATATCATTTCTTTCTTAAACATGTGGTAGAATTCATCAGTGAGGCCATCAGGGCCTAGAGTTTTCCATGTTGGATAGTTCTTAACTTCAAATTCCATTTCCTTCATAGATAATAAGGCTAGTCAGGTTATCTGTTTCTTCTTGAGTGAGCATTAGTAGTTTGTGTCTTTCAAGGAATTGGTCCATTCGATCTATGCTGATGAGTTTATTCTTATTCATAATATGTCCTTATTATCTTTTTAATACCTGTAGGATCTGTAGTAATATCATCTCTTTTATTTCTGATATTGGTAATTTATGTCTTTTTGTTTTATCTTGATCAGTGTGGCTAGAGGTTTATTAATACTATTGATCTTTGAAAAAAAGCCAGCTTTTGGTTTCATTGATTTTCCTATTGTTTTTCTGTTTTCTATTTTATCATTTTTTTGCTTTGATATTTATTATTTCCTTTATTCTATTTACTTTGGGTTTAATTTGGTCTTCTTAAGACAAATTCTTAAAGTAGAAACCCAGGTCACTGGATTGACCCTTTAAAATTTATGTACAATGAAACTTTCTTTATCTCTTCTTACAGTTTTGACTTACAGTCAATTTAAAAAATAGTATTATAGCCACCCCACTTCTTTTTTGGTTATGATTTGTCTGGAATATCTTTTTCCATCCTTTCACTTTTGAGCTACTTATGTCTTTGGATGTAAAATGAGTCATTTACCTTGAATCATGTTTTGTAAAATTTATTACTCCAGCCCCTGTCTTTGGTTGGAGAGTTTAACCCATTTACATTTAAAGTAGTTATTGATAAGAATATACTTACTTTTGCAACTTTACTATTTATAGTTTAACACATTTACATTTAAAGTTATTATTGATAAGAATATACTTACTTCGGCCATTTTACTGTTTATAGTTTAACCCATTTACATTTAAAATAATTATTGATAAGAATATACTTACTTCTGCCATTTTACTATTTATAGTTTAACCCATTTACATTTAAAGTAATTATTGATAAGAATATACTTACTTCTACCATTTTACTATTTGTTTTCAGTATGTCTGTTAATTACTTTTTTGTCCCTCATTTTCTCTATTAATGGCTTCTTTTGTGTTTAGTTGATTTTTTGGTAGTGAAACACTTTGATTCCCTTTTAATTTCCTTTTGTGTATATTCCTTGGATATTTTCTTTGTGGTTACCCTCAGGATTACACTTAACATCCTAAATTTATAACAATCTAATTAGAATTGATACCAACTTCAACAGCATACACAACTGTGCTCCTATATAGCTTTATTTCCTTGTTTATGTTATTATGACAAATCATGTCTTTATCAATTATGTGCCAATTAAAATAGATTTATAATTAAAAATGCATGTGTTTTTTAAATTATGTAAAAAATAAAAGTAGAGTTATAAACTAAAAATACAAGAATGGCTTTTATGTTTGCCCGTGTAGTTACCTTTGCATTTATTCTTCATGCAGCTTTGAGTTAATGTGTAGTGTCCTTTCATTTCAATCTGAAGGGCTCCCTTTGGCATTTCTTACAGAGAAGATCTAGTGGTAAGAAATGCACTCAGCTTTTGTTTATCTAAGCATATCTTAATTTCTCTTTTTAAAAGTTGTGGTAAAATTTATATAACCTAAACTCTACATTTTAAACTATTTTTAAGTGTATTGTTCAGTGGCCTTAAGTACATTCATATTGCTGTGCAGCCTTCACCACCCTCCATCTTGAGAACATTTTAATCTTCCCAAACTGAAACTCTGTACCTGTTAAAGAATAACTCTCCATTTTCCTCTCCCCCTGGCCCTTGGAAACCACCATCCTACTTTCTCTCTATGATTTTGATGACTTTAGGTATCTTAGATAAGCAGAATCATACAATATTTGTCCTTGGTGACTGGCTTTTTTCATTTAACACAATGGCTCTCTCTTTTGAAAAAGGACAGTATTGCTGGATTTAGAACTCTTGAGTTTTTTAGTTTTTTTTTTTCCAGCACTCGAAATATGTCATCCCACTGCTTTCTGCCTTGATTTCTGATGACAAATTGGATGTCGAATCTTACTGATGGCTGGGTGCGGTGGCTCACACCTGTAATCCCAGCACTTTGGGAGGTTGAGGCAGATGGGACACTTGAGGTCAGGAGTTTGAGACCAGATTGGCCAATATGGTGAAACCCCGTCTCTACTAAAACTACAAAAATTTGCTAGGTGTGGTGGTGGGCGCCTGTAATCCCAGCCACTCTAGAGGCTGAGGCATGAGAATCGCTTGAACCCAAGAGGCAGAGGTTGCAGTGAGCTAAGATTGTGCCACTGTGCTCCAGCCTGGGTGACAAAGTGAGACCCCCATCTCCAAAAAAAAAAAAAAATCATATTGAGTATCATGTGTTGAATTGTGTCTCAAAAAATTCATATGTTGAAGTCCTGACACACAGTACTTCAGAATGTGAACTTGTGGACTTATTTGGAGATAGAGTCATTGCTGACATAATTGGTTAAGATGAATTCATTAGGGTGGGCCCTAATCCAATATGACTTGCATCCCTATAGAATGGGAAAATTTGGTCACTGAGATAAACATATATAGAGGGAAGATTGTGTGAAGAGACATAGGGAGAAGATGGCAATCTATAAGCCAAAGAGATAGGCCTGTAACAAATCCTTCTCTCAAAGTCCTTACAAGGAACCAGCCTTACTGACACCTCCATTTCAGATTTCTATCTTCCAGACTGTGAGACAAATCATTTCTATTGCTCAAGCCACCCAGTTTGTGGTATTCTGTTATGACACTCCCAGTAAACCAATGCATTGGGAATCCCTTGTACATGACAAGTTCCTTCTTTCTTTATGCCTTTAAGATTCTTTCTTTGTCTTTGTCTTTCAGTAGTTTGATTATAAAGGATCTCTGTATGGGTCTCTGAGTTTATCTTACTTGGAGTTCACTGAACTCTTTGGATTTTAATTTCATGTCTTTCATCAAATTTGGGAAGTTTTCAGCCACTATTTCTTCAAATATTCTTCTTCCCCTTTATCTCTCTCTTCTCCTTCTGGAACACTCATAATGAGTATGTTAGTCTGCTTGATGGTATCTCATAGGTCATTTAGGTTCTGTTCACTTTTCATCTTTCTTTTTTCTTTCTGCTTCTCAGACTTGATAATTTCAGTTGTCCTATCTTTAAGTTCACTGTCTTCTGTCTGTTCAAATCTGCTCTTTAACCCCCTAATGAATTTTTCATTTTGTTATTGTACTTTTTAGCCCCAGAATTTCTGTTTGCTTCTTTTAAAAATTAATGTTAATCTTTTTATTGATTTTCTCATTTTGTTCATGTATAATTTCCCCGATTTTCTTTAGTTCTTTGTCCATGTCTTCCTTTACCACTTTCAGCATATTTAAGACAGTTGTTTTAAAGTTGTTATCTAGTAAGTCTGATGCCTGGGCTTCCTTAGGCGTGGTTTGTGTAAATTTACTTTGTTCCTTTGAATGGGCCATGTTTTCTTGTTTCTTTGTGTCCTTTTTTAAAAAAGGACTTCTGAATATTATAATGTGGTAACTCTGGAAAACATATTGTCTTCCTTCCCCAGAGGCTGCTGTTTTTTTTTCAGTTGTTGAAGGGTGTATACTTCTTTGTTTAGTAACTTTCTCAAAGATTGTATTCATTGTCTTGTGTGATCGCTGAAGTCTCTGATCCTTTAGCTTGTGTTTGGCTAATGTTTTGACAGATAATTCCTTGAATGCCATGAGCTAAAAACAAAACAATAACAACAAACAAATAAGAAAAACAAAAATACCCCAAACATCTCTCTCAGTCTTTGCAGATTTCTCTGTGCTGGGGAAATCCTTCAACACTTAGCCAGGCTGGCATTGTGCCTAGAGATTAGTGTGCCTACAAGACAGGGATTCCCTCTCTCACCACTCCTATTCAACATAGTGTTGGAAGTTCTGGCCAGGGCAATTATGCAGGAGAAGGAAATAAAGGGTATTCAATTAGGAAAAGAGGAAGTCAAATTGTCCCTGTTTGCAGATGACATGATTGTATATCTAGAAAACCCCATTGTCTCAGCCCAAAATCTCCTTAAGCTGATAAGCAACTTCAGCAAAGTCTCAGGATACAAAATCAATGTACAAAAATCACAAGCATTCTTATACACCAATAACAGACAAACAGAGAGCCAAATCATGAGTGAACTCCCATTCACAATTGCTTCAAAGAGAATAAAATACCTAGGAATCCAACTTACAAGGGATGTGAAGGACCTCTTCAAGGAGAACTACAAACCACTGCTCAATGAAATAAAAGAGGATACAAACAAATGGAAGAACATTCCATGCTCATGGGTAGGAAGAATCAATATCATGAAAATGGCCATACTGCCCAAGGTAATTTATAGATTCAATGCCATCTCCATCAAGCTACCAATGACTTTCTTCACAGTATTGGAAAAAACTAGTTTAAAGTTCATATGGAACCAAAAAAGAGCCCGCATTGCCAAGTCAATCCTAAGCCAAAAGAACAAAGCTGGAGGCATCACGCTATCTGACTTCAAACTATACTACAAGGCTACAGTCACCAAAACAGCATGGTACTGGTACCAAAACAGAGATATAGATCTGGAACAGAACAGAGCCCTCAGAAATAACACCGCATATCTACAACTATCTGATCTTTGACAAACCTGAGAAAAACAAGCAATGGGGAAAGGATTCCCTATTTAATAAATGGTGCTGGGAAAACTGGCTAGCCATAGGTAGAAAGCTGAAACTGGATCCCTTCCTTACACCTTATACAAAAATTAATTCAAGATGGATTAAAGACTTAAACATTAGACCTAAAACCATAAAAACCCTAGAAGAAAACCTAGGCATTACCATTCAAGACATAGGCATGGGCAAGGACTTCATGTCTAAAACACCAAAAGCAATGGCAACAAAAGCCAAAATTGACAAATGGGATCTAATTAAACTAAAGAGCTTCTGCACAGCAAAAGAAACTACCATCAGAGTGAACAGGCAAGCTACAGAATGGGAGAAAATTTTTGCAACCTACTCATCTGACAAAGGGCTAATATCCAGAATCTACAATGAACTCAAACAAATTTACAAGAAAAAAACAAACAACCCCATCAAAAAGTGGGCGAAGGATATGAACAGACACTTCTCAAAATAAGACATTTATGCAGCCAAAAAACACATGAAAAAATGCTCACCATCACTGGCCATCAGAGAAATGCAAATCAAAACCACAATGAGATACCACCTCACACCAGTTAGAATGGCAATCATTAAAAAGTCAGGAAACAACAGGTGCTGGAGAGGATGTGTAGAAATAGGAACACTTTTACACTGTTGGTGGGACTGTAAACTAGTTCAACCATTGTGGAAGTCAGTGTGGCGATTCCTCAGGGATCTAGAACTAGAAATACCATTTGACCCAGCCATCCCATTACTGGGTATATACCCAAAGGACTATAAATCATGCTGCTATAAAGACACATGCACACGTATGTTTATTGCAACACTATTCACAATGGCAAAGACTTGGAACCAACCCAAATGTCCAACAATGATAGGCTGGATTAAGAAAATGTGGCACATATACACCATGGAATACTATGCAGCCATAAAAAATCATGAGTTCATGTCCTTTATAGGGACATGGATGAAATTGGAAATCATCATTCTCAGTAAACTATCGCAAGGGCAAAAAACCAAACACCGCATGTTCTCACTCATAGGTGGGAATTGAACAATGAGAACACATGGACACAGGAAGGGGAACATCACACTCTGGGGACTGTTGTGGGGTGGGGGTAGGGGGTAGGGATAGCATTAGGAGATATACCTAATGCTAAATGATGAGTTAATGGGTGTAGCACACCAGCATGTCACATGTATACATATGTAACTAACCTGCACATTGTGCACACGTACCCTAAAACTTAAAGTATAATAATAATAAAAAACAAAAACAAACAAACAAACAAACAAACAAAAAAGAGATTAGTGTGCCTAGAGAAAGCTTAGGGTCTTCTTATTTCTTTTCTTAGCATGCATCTTGCCCTATGCCTAATGTAGCTTTCTAAATTCCTCAGTATAAATAGGTACTTTTGAGTGTCCCACTTTCCCAAAGGATGTTCCAAGCTATTCCTCACAGGCCTTAGGCAGTCTATTGTATGTCTCAACTGTGTCTTTTGTCCCAAGTGTCTTTGAGTTGTTAGTTTGCTTTGCAATGTTGTAAGTAATGCCTATCACTTTTTGGTCTAAGTTCCAAGTTAGGGGGAACATAGAAGAGTGTCTTGTATCAATCCTTCAGGTATCCCTCAGACAGCCTATAACAGATAGTCACAATAATTTGTGAATAATATCTGCTCTGCTCCCTCTAGAACTAGAGATGAAGGTCTTATATTGGGAACATGGGATGGCACCACTTCAAGATGGCACCACTTCAACATAACATCATGCTGGGGGAGGGATGGGGCATGGGCAAGTAAAAATGCCACAATACCTTCCTAAAGTTGCCTTTTTCTTGACTAAGTGTTCTCTTGGTTGCTGTAAACCTTTGACTGTTTTCCACAGTTTTGACAAAGTTGGCTCTGGCAGTTTCTGCTTTTTTTATTTGTTCATTTTTTGAATGTTTCTGTAGGAAGATTAGAACTTGGAGCTGTCTACTCTGCCATTCTCCTCCACCATCATTTTTGAAAGATTTTTTTTCATGGTATAAAAATCTAGGTTGATAGTTTTTCTCTCTTTCAATACTAAAGATGTTTCTCCATTGTCTTCTATTTGCATTGTTTCTGATAAGAAATTTACTGTAATCCTTATCCTTGTTCCTCTGAACATAATATATTTCTCTGGCTGCCTTTAAGATTTTCTCTTTATCTTGATTTTGAGCATTTTGATTATAATGTGTCTTGATGTATTTTTCTTCATGTTTCTTGTGCTTGTGATTTCTTAAGATTTTTGCATCTGTGCATTTATGGTTTTTGTCAAATTTGAAATTTTTCATGAATTATTTCTATAAATATTTTTTCTGTTTCCTCCCACTCTCCTCCCCTCTGGGACTCCAGTTACACATATGTTAGACCACTTGAAGTTGTCCCATTGCTCACCAGTATTACTTTCTTTCTTCTTTTCTCTTTTTTGATTATTTTTCTGTCTGTATTTAACTTTGGGTAGTTTCTTTTTCCATGTATTTAAATTTGCTAATTTTTTCCTGCTGTATCAAATTTGACATTAATCCAATTCAGTTTATTTTTTAAATCTTACATATTGTACTTTTCATCTCTAGAAGCTTGATTTGCATCTTATTTTAAATCTTCCATGTCTCTACTTAATGTTTGAACATATGGCATGTAGTTATAATGACTGTTTTAATATCTTTGTCTTCTAATTCCAACATCTGTTTCAGTTGTGGTTTGATTTTGATCGATTGATTTTTTTCTTCATATGGGTAAATTTTTTTCCTGCTTCTCTACATACCTAATCAGTTTTGATTGGATTCCAGACATTGTGATGGATATTTTTGCATTCCTAGAAATATCCTTGGGCTTTATTCTGGAATGCAGTTATGTGGAAATAGTCTGATCCTTTTGGGTCTTGCTTTTACTATTGGCTAGGCAGGACAGAGCTACTACTACTGAGGCAGGACCTTTCTACATACTCTACCCAATGTCCTGTGAATCATGAGGGTTTGAAAACAGTCACTGTTCTTGAGAGTACCAGATACTATTCCTTCAAATCTTTTGGATGATTCTTCTCCTGGCTTTGGGGCATTTGCTCACACTCTGCTGAACACTTGAGTGGGAGTTTCTGAAAGCTCTCTGTGCCCATCACTCTTCTCTGGTACTCTGTCCTGTGAACTCTGGCAGCCTTTGTCTCTAGACTCTGAGCTCCAAATCTGCAACTCAGGACATCTGCTAGACTCTGCCTCCTGTGTCACCTTGGGAAGAAAGACAGCTGGAGAAATTGTAGGGCTTGCCTTGTTTGATCTTAGCCTCTGGAATCACTGTCCTTCATTGCCTTCTCTCCAATGTCTTGAAAAACCATTGCTCCATATATTTTGCTCATTTTTTTATTTGGTTATTCCATGAATAAATTCTGATTGGCAAACTAGATTCCTCTTACTTTAGCTGGGTTAGAAGCAGAAATACAAATTGTTATTATTATTATTATTTTTTGAGACGGAGTCTCGCTCTATTGCCCAGGCTGGAGTGCAGTGGCACAATCTCGGCTCACTGCAACCTCTGCCTCCTGGGTTCAAGTAGTTCTCCTACCTCAGCCTCCTGAGTAGCTGGGATTACAGGCACGCACCACCACACCTGGCTAATTTTTGTGTTTTTGCTAGAGACAGGGCTGTACCATGTTGGCCAGGGTGGTTTCGAACTGCTGACCTCAAGTGATCCACCCGCCTTGGTCTCCCAAAGTGCTGGGATTACAGGCATGAGCCACTGCGCCTGGACCAATTATTATTATTTTTTAAATAGTTGTATCTGAGCTCATTTAATGATGGAGGGAATGGAGAGAATGAAGGGTGGGGGTGGTAGAGAGGAGGCAATTGTTGGAGTGAGGTGGATAGTGATTTAATGATTTAATCTGCTACTGATCACTGTTCTGTGCCAGGCTGCAGTGGGTACTGAATGGAACAATGCATAGCCCCTGCCCTCAAGGAGGCCACAGTCTGAAGGGGTGAGGGAAAGAGTTTATCATTGTTTTAATCAGAAGATTCAGCTGCTCAGACAAAGCAGATGTTCCATGTTTCCAAACTAGTAAGAATTAGATTCATTTAAAATGTTTTCATTGAATGCAATTATAAACGCTGTTCCAGGAAGACCTACAAATAAGGATAGATTTGTTTAGTATTAAGGGAAGGGGATGTTTAATTCTGTGAGGGAGGCTGTAGAGAGGAGCTTGGGTCAGAAGACTCATGTGTGAGCCCTGTAGACCCCTTCCCTACAGGGGGTCTTAGTGCCCATAGTACAGTGAAATGGGACCTTGTATTACAGGCATCTTTCAGGGTTTCCATGGAGTACACCTAGGCGATGGTCAATAAATGTGGGTCCCATATCTTAGAGGGCTTAGAGGGACAGCAAAAAGCAAAAAAGCAAACAGGATGTGCCCCTGCCTCCAAGAAGTTGCTGCCAATCTGCCTCAGAAGTCCAGCTTGGGAATTTAGACTAAAGGGGAGTGAAAGCAGCCCTAGATGGGGCCTGAGGAAACGGCCAGCTGTGACCAGGGAGGATGAGAGGAAGGACTGAGAACCAGGAGAGGCAAGAGGCCGAGGCCAAGAGAACTCCTAATTAGCCAGGGGTCAATGTCAGCCAGTGTGCAGAGGCCGAGGCCAAGAGAACTCCTAATTAGCAGGGGTCAATGTCAGCCAGTGTGCAGAGCCAGAAATGGCGTCTCTCAGAATGTGTGTGGGTGAAGGGGCAAGGGAGCTGGGTGCATAACTTGGAGTACTGGCCTCAGTGAGGCCACACAGCAGGAGCTGGGGCCTCTGTGTGCCCTGTGTGAGTGAGTGTCATCTTAGATACAGCCTATCCTCAGTTACCTGGCCGTGCTGGAGCCTGCCCAGTCCAGGGCTTGGGACTCAGGCCAGTTCATTCTGCCCCCATCCCTCCAGGCATCTTGGAGCTAATCAAAGGTTAGCCACCCTGAGCAATGGAAAATTCTCAATGTGCTAGACACTTTATATGTGATGTCTGTGCTCCTGTTATTTTAAGAATGCCCTGGGAGGTAGGTTTTGTTGCACCTACTTTAGGATAAGGAAACCAAGGTTCACAGAGGTGAAGGGATTTATCCAAGGTCACAGACATGACTTAGCTTGGATTTGAACCCAAGTCTGCTTTCCAAACCCCAATCTTTCTTTTCATTTTTTTTTGAGACAGAGTCTCACTCTGTCACCCAGGCTGGAGTGCAGTGGCGTGATCTCAGCTCACTGCAACCTCCGCCTCACAGGTCAAGCAAGCCTCCTGCCTCAGCCTCCCAAGTAGCTGGGACTATAGGCATGTGCCACCACACCCAGCTCATTTTTGTATTTTTAGTAGAGATGGGGTTTCACCATGTTGACCAGGCTAGTCTCAAACTCCTGACCTTAAGTGATCAGCCCGCCTTGGCATCCCAGAGTGC
The DNA here is from genome assembly GCF_029281585.2 of Gorilla gorilla gorilla. NCBI lineage: Eukaryota > Metazoa > Chordata > Mammalia > Primates > Hominidae > Gorilla > Gorilla gorilla. The sequence continues at coordinate 98,641,392 of NC_073232.2, read as the reverse complement.
TGGGATTATAGGTGTGAGCCACTGTGCCCGGCTCCAAACACCAATCTTTCTAACATGCTTCACGTGCCTCTTACTTTTTCAGATTTCATCATGTGGTTATCATAGGGACATATCTGGCACTAAGCCTATGTAGAAAGCCAGCAAGTGGTGTTGGTGGCCTCCTATTCGAGTCCCTGACCCTTGTGCTGGCCTGGATGCTGCAGGAAGCATGGTTCTCTCACGCCTTGCATGGGTTCGAATGGGCTAGCCCCCGTGGTAACAAACAACCTCCACACTTCAGTGACTGATTCCTTGCTCAGGCTGCATGTCCATCACGGACGGTCCTGGGCTATGCTCCCTGCCATCCTCTTCCTCCAGGAAACAGGCTGACAAGCAGCCAGTATCCAAATGCTGTTGGTGATACCGGTAGAGAGGAACCGGGAAGCTGGAACCAGCTTGGAAACATCTGCCGGGAAGAAATGCTTATCACATGGCTTCCATTTTATTGGCCAGAGCAGGTCCCTGGCAGGCCTAGCTCTGAGGAGTTGGGGAGCATACCGGGTAGCAGTTAACTATGGATACCCTGAAAGCTCCCATCAGTGGTGACTTTCAGATGCCCCGTGTGTGTCTTTCTGTGCTGAAACTGGGGCTGCTTGGTGGAGAGGGGCCCCTCCAGAAGCTTACTGTCTAGGGAAGGGACAGTCATAACCCAGGAAAGGTTTGCCTCCGGGTAAGATGACTGTGCATGACACAGGCGAGCACCGGGCTGTGGGTGTGCAGAGAAGTGACACATTCTTCACAGGGAGAACTGCAGAGACAACAGTGTTTGAACCCCCAGTTTGAAGCTAAGAAATCCCTAGTGAGGCGCAAGAATGGAAGGGCCTCTGCAGTTTGAGGGACAAAGTGTGAAAAGGTTCAGGGATGAGAGAGCGCGGTGCTGGGTGCAGGCTAGTGGCCTGTGTCTCTGGAGCTCTGGGGACCTATGGAAGTGTGTGGGCAGAGGAGGAGGCTGGAGAGCTGGGCAGGGCCAGGAGTAAGGCTTTCTTCATTGTGGGCGGGATGTCATGTCCCTTTTGCTGTCTTTCAGCTGAGCCATGGCCGTGGAGTTCTGGCTAGTGGGTGTGGTGGGCACACGGAACTGCCTGCCCAGAAACTCCAGCAAAGGCCCCGTCCCTGCATGCATCCTTCCAGCCTGGGTGGCTCTAGGCTGCATTCACAGGTCTAGCCCCTGCTGTTCACCCTGGGGGGAAGAATCAGCTTCATTCTTCCTGAACAAAAGCTCCTGGGTTGCCAGGGAGATGTAGGGGCTGCCGCCTGTACTTCCTGGAGCTGCAGTTTGGTGTCAGGAAGAGATGGGCACTCAGCAGCCCCAGGGTGGGGCTGGGTTGAGCTGCCATCACCGCTGTTGTCCTTGTTGAATGGGACTCTATGTGGATCAGAGACAGCAGAGCCTCTGAGTTTGCACAGATTTGGGTTTGAATGTGGCTCTGCCCATTGATGGCTACATGCCTTTCAGCCGCAAGCTGCCCTTTTGAAGCCTGTTTCCTCAAATTGAAGTTGGGATGATAATATCCAGCTTGCAGGGGCTGAGATATTTCATGAGGTAACAGTTGGAAGGCATTCCATCTATTCATTTATTTAATACATGTTTGTGGCTGTCTGCTGTGTGCCAAGCACTTTCCTGGGGTGGGAATCCATGCCGTGACGTGATGCTGACGTGGCCCTGTGCTGAGTGGTCAGCCTGGCTGGCACCATGCTAGGCACACAGAGAGCCTCACTAAATGGTATTTACTCTTGTTCTTGGGGACAGAGGCTCTGTGGGGATAGGGGAAGAGTCCTCCTTGGCTTGGTGTTTGCCTGGTCTTGGGCATTTTGGGGAAGTGGAGGGGTAGGGGGAGTCCCACTCCCCAATCCTATAGCCCGGCAGGAAGTAGTAGGCCTCATGAGAAAACTCTGGGGACTTAAGCTCCATGCTGCCTGTGAATCCCAGGGTTCAGGGGACCAAGAGGGTTTCCTAAGCCTGTGAAAGCTGCTGCAATTGGTGTAGAGGCCACCATGGAGCCACAGTCCAGGGGCCCAGTGGGCCTTTTCTTATCTCTCTTGCCAGGCCACAGAGTAGGTTCTGGAGAATTGGGCCTGGCGGCTCTGAGCTGGGCTGACACTCATCACTGACCTGGGATCATGGGAGTTGGGCAGGAGGGCCCTCCCCTGGGAAAGAATCCTCTCATCTGACTGTGGTGTGTAAAAGATCAGGAAGCCTTGAACCAGATTAGGGCAGGGCTGGGGACAGGTGCAGAGCCTGGGGGCTCCTCAGCTGTGTAGAAGTGCTGGGAAGGCATGGTGTATTTGGGGGTCAGATGTGGTAGTTTTGGGGTTATTGATGGAATTTGGGGGTAGGCAGGGATGCCGTGTGTGAATGCTCTGGGAGGAGGTTTGCGGGAATTAGAGGGATTTGCTGGAGGAGCTTTCTGATGGCGTCACTGGTGCTGTGCATTGGGGGTTGGTGGCAGGTCCTGGAGTCATAGCTGGGGTCATAGGTGTGTTAGGGAGGCAGTGATGATGGGTTATCAGGAGGGGGAGGATCACTGATGAGGTGGGAGGTGGGAGCAGCGAGGATGGGATGGAGCTGTTGGCCAGGGGGTCCTCAGTGACTACCCCAGCAGGGTGGCTTCAACTGTGAGCTCTGGTGTGTCTGTTTCTTGTCTCAGCGCTCCACGGGGAAGTTTAGACCTGAGCCTCTGAGAGGGGTCACTGGGCAGAGAGACCCCTGGATCTCAGAGGGCTGAAGGGGGAGGTGAATGGTGGGCATGGGTGGCAAGGGGCTGAGCCAGGGCAGTGGATGAGTCAGGGGTATGGGAGGCTGGGCTGCTGATCAGCGACTTTGCAGATCCTCAGGGTCATTACTTGCTGTTGTTGCTGGGGAAAGTTGCAAAATGAAAATTAACTGTCAGAGAAGATTGATTCGTTTGATGCCTAACCAGGAGCAGCCTTTTATTGCTGTAAAATGTTGATTTCCTCTTGCCTGCAATGACAGGTGAGTGTTAGTGGCACTGAAGGAAGACAGATCCCTGAACAGAACTTGCAGAAACCATCCCCTGAGGGGCTCAGCCCTCTTCCCTCCAACCTCTATGGCTGCAAGAGCAAGAATGAGTGTCTGATTTTACTCATGGGGTGAGAACACATCTGTGGGTGTGCCAGCCACGTGGCAGGGCTGGTGGTAAGACCTGGGGCTCTGGATTCAGACACATCTGGATTCAAATCCAGGCTGGGCCACTTAATAGCTCTATGCCTGTGGGCAAGCCTCAGTGTCCTCATCTGTAAAATAGAAGGGTCATACCTAATTAAGTCCTAGATTTTAAAGCACTTGGCACAGTGCCTGGCACAGGTTATCAGGGCTGCATCCAGTTGAAATGATCAAACGCTGCTGAAATTCAGAACTCGGATCACTTTTGCAATAGCAGCCATCGGTCGGGGGCAAGGATGGGACCAAGGCAGGACAAGAGTCAAGAGAGGGAGCCGTCAGGGAAGTGGAGTGGGAGGTGAACGAGGATAATTTGTTATAATGGAACCATGCCTGAGGTGGGGGTATGGGAGCTCACGCCTATGGGGGGCCGGGCAGGGTGGGCCACTCAGTCTGCAGGCCTGGGCCAGGCTAGCTGCTCAGAAAGGATGAGTAGCCCAGGTCTGCCCCTGCCCAGTGTGTGGCCAGGGGAGCCTCTCCGTGCCCATGCCACTTGTCTTGCTTAAGTGTGGCTAGGAAGGAAAAGGCTGGGCAAGTGCAGCTCCTGCTTGACTGATCCAGGCCTTGATGGCAGATAGCTATGTTCAGAGAGTTTCCTGGGGGCCGGGGAGCAGCCCTTCTCCTCCAGGAGCCTCTTGTCAGCAAGGAGTGAATTTGGCTGCAGGTTGGAGGGCTTCCTCGTCTGCAGGGCCAACCAGGAAGGGGCGGCGGTGACACAGACGAGCGTGTGGGAGGTCTCTGTGTTGGGCGTCTGTCTGCCCGCATGCCTGCCTCTCTGTTGCTCTGAAGGAGGCAGGGGCTGGGCCTGCAGCTGCCTGGGCAGAGCGGCTCCTGCGTGGGACATGGCTCTTCTCTCTGGTTACAGACTCACCACTTCGCTCCCAACCTACCTCCACAGTCAGCGTGGGGCATCAGGCCAGGCCCTCCTGAGCCAGAGAAGATTGTGGAAACCTTGCTCTCCAGGTGGAGTGGCCAGCCTCTGGGAGGTGTTCAGGAATGGGCCCCTAGAGAGTGTGGTGAGCTCAGGCTGGATCTGAGCTGGGCAAAACTGCTTCCAAGGGGGGCCCACATCCAAGGGACCGAGTGGTGGTGGGATTCCTCCCTCTGGGGTAGTCTCCAGCCTATGGGGCAGGGGTACAGGGTACAAGGGGCAGACAGATGTAGGGAGGACAGGCAGGAAGTTCCAGCAAGTTTCCGGGCCAAGGAAATGTTGTAGAGAACCAGAGGATGATAGGAAAGAACAAATGAAGGACAAATGAAAAGGCCTGGCCAGGCTCCAGAGTGGGGCGTGTTGAAGTCTGAGGGTCATGGGTCTCACCTGTTGGTGGGGCTGGGCTCTTAGCTTCAGCGTGGGGTGGTACTGCAGCTGCTGGGATGGGAGAGGAGGGTGCCCAGCAGTACCTTCTGTGGGTCAGCGTGACTGGCAATGAAAATGAGGTGAATGAACATCCCAGGAGCTCATGCTGCCAATAAAACACCTGACCCGGCAGGTGGGCAGCCTGGATTCGGCTTCCAGCTCTGCTGTGAACTTGCAGAGGCTCCTGGACAAGTCCCTTCCCCTCTCTGGCTTTCTGTTTGCTCCTCTGCAAAATGTGAGCCAAATATTTTCAAGCAGTGGCACTCTTTGTTCAAATGAAATATTCCATGAAACCCACTTTTCTTAACTGAGTGAAGTGGGTTGAGGTGGGGAAACCCAGTGGTCTAGCCCATCTCCAAAGCCTACTTCCAAACATAAACAATTGTCCTAGATTTTAAAAATTAATATTTTAAAACCAACTCTTATTGAGCACTTGATATGTACCAGGCACTGTTCTAAGCACTTTATAAATAGTGACTCAATTCTCACAACCCGAGGGGGAGGGAGGTGGGGAAACAGGCATCAGAGGTGAGGTGACATCTCAAGGTCCCACAACTAGTGAGTGGCACAGCAGGATTCCAGCCCAGGCAGTGGGGTCTAGGACGGGGTTTGGCCTCTGTTCTCGCTGCCTGTAGGTGCTGGCGAAGGGGGCGGCTTGTTCTGCAGGTGAAAGGCCACGGCGCCCACGTGACTTGGTGCTGCACGCTGGAACCCCGAAGTCAGTGTCTGGGCAACCGTCCCGTTGGGCCTGGATTCTGACGAGCTGGGAGAGGCGGGATGCTCCCCGCTGCCGTCTCATTTCCCAGCTGGCCCACCGCGGCCCCGCCACTCCAAGGCCGGTTTACAATGGCAACGTTGCGCGCCGTGGCGCGAAGGGAATTGAATGCGGGAGCTTCTCCGCCAGGCACACACTCTAACCACCAAATTTATTTAAGCAGATAAAATGCAGGGGGTGTAATGTCAGATTAATGGATAAATAACCGTTCTGGTTTTTGGCACGATGACGGGGAGCGGTAGTGAGAAGCCTCATTATGTGCGGCTCTGCCTCGAAGAACAAGCCTCGTGCTGCAACCCCAGCACCCGGGCCCGCGAACAGAGCATTAAATTGTTGGAAATGGCTCCCCTTCACTCGCAGAACAAAGATGTTTTCTCCAGAATAAATTGACTCCCTCCCAGCGCGCTGAGCCCTGGTTTCCCACAAACGCAGCCTATGCTCTCGGGGGAGGGAGGGCGGGCGATGCCGGCCTGGGAACGCCGCGCAGGGAGCTTCCTGCGGGGGCGGGCTCAGGGCTTCTGGCTCCTGGGCTCTCTGTCGCCAAGCCTCCGTGGTAAAGGAGCAAACCTTTAGTTGTGTGGACAACGCAGAAGTCTGGCAGAATAGGGGTTGGAATTAGGGTGCGCTGAGAGGCAGTGTTCCTTGGTTAGGGCTTTGCGTTTTGTGTCCCTAGGTTTGCGTGTCGTTGGCCAGCTGGGCGATCTTCAGGCAAGTTATTTAACCTCTCTGAGCTCAGTTTGTTAACAGTGAAGTGGGGAAGGGGCCCTTCCTAACAGGGCTGTGGTCCAGAGCACGTAATAAGAGAACGCTTGGGGGTGGAGCCACGTTCCCTTCCTCCAGAAGGCGCCCTCCACTCTTGGCCCTCTGCCAGCATCCATGCCGAAGATGGTGTGGTGGGGTGTGGGGACCCAGGAGGCTGCTGTCCGGCTGGGCCTAGACCCTGTGGCATGGACCAGGGGGCCGAACTGAAGGACGCAAGCTCTTCGAGGTGGGTGGGGGAATAAAGCCTCCCTTCCTGGGTGCCCAGGGTCTGGCCCGTGCCTAGTAAGGCCCTGGCTGGGTGGGATCAGAATCTCAGTGGAGAGCTTGGCTTTGCTCTGGGCCAAACTTAAAGACAGCCATTGCCTCCCGGAGCCATTGTGCTTGGTTTCTGCCTGGCTTCCTGGGCTCAGTAGGAGCAGAGCTCCGAGAGGCTGCTGAGGGGCAGACTAACTGCTTTCAGATCAGCGCCTTTCTTCCCCTGCTTCCTCCTCCTTCTAGAAGGTGACTTGCACAGTGTAAAGAGCGCAGGCTTTGGGGCCAGATTCACCACTGTCACCTCCTGGCTGTGTTACGCTGGACACACTGCTTCACCTATCCGAGCCTCAGTTTTCACCTGCCGATGCCAGAATAATGCTTTCACTTTGTGAGACTGGCATGAAGAGTGAAGCTCCTGGGCTGATGTCTGGCACACAGCTCTTTGGGCCCCAATGTCCTGTAACAAATGCTTATGGAGCACATACTTGTGCCAGGCTCTGAGATACAATGGTAAGCAATGAAGCCTTGTGTGACCTCCAGGGGTTGACTGGGGAGCAGGATGACCTGGATGCTGGTGGCTGCCCGGATGTGTATGTGTGTGTGTGCCACCTCAGTGCCCCTGCTCAGGTGAGAGTGGGTGACCTGGGGTTTTGCTGCATCCAGCAGGATCTGGCCTTTGGGATGGTGGGTTGCCTCTGTCTTGCGCTGCCTTTTCCTTGTCCTTTTGGCCTTGCTCCTTCTTACGGGATCCACCCGAGTTTCTCACTGACCTAACCAAGAGGTTGGAAGAGGAAAACGCCCCTGGCTTGGGGCAGGAATATGGGTCCTAGCGGTTAGTGGAGCACCTCCTTCCCAGTACATTGGGTGCTCTCCAGGTGAGCAAAGCAGATGAGGTCTCTGTCCTTGTGGTGCTTGCAGTCTTCTGAGTAATGACAGCTACTGAGAATTTGCCCAGTGCCAGGCTCTGTGCTAAGTGCTTTTCACATCCGATCCTCACTATGCAATGGATAGTCTGTGGCCAGCTTTGAATCTCACCCCTTTGCCATGCCGGCAGGTCCTGGGGGCCCTTTTTCCTCCCCCAGGGGTCCTGCAGGCCCTGCCAGCATAGAGCTCTGGGCTCAGATAAGGGTAGCTTCAAATTTGGTTCTGTCCTGTTATTTTGCAAGTCACATAACTTGTGTAAGCCTCAGTTTCCTCATCCACAAAATCGGGATAATCATAGTACCACCTCCCAGGGTTGTGGGGAGGAAGCACCAAGCATAGAACCTGGGTTGCTGCAGGGGCCCCAGCCCTCGTGGCTGGGTGTTTTGCTCCCTGTGGAGTGGGCACAGAGGCTTCTCCGGGCTTTGCAGCCCACACCCAGCTTTTTCTTCGGTTTGAGGAATGTGTGTTTAGGAGGCTAGGAGAAGGCTCTCCAGGCAGCACTCCTTCTCCCACCTGCTGGGTCTTTGTTTAGCTCCAAATTAAAGCTAAAGCAGAAAATACAAAACATTTCCTCCATCACAGGTGAAGGAACCGGCTGTCTTATCAGCTCTGGAGCCGAGTGGTTTGGCATGTGTGTGCTGGTAATTGTGGAGTCTGAATGAAGGGGTGTCTCTGGGGACCATGCTTTCCATCACTGTCCGTGTCTGTTATCATGGTTATCTCATTCCCAATCAGGCTCAGGGGACGTGGGGCTGGGCGAGGATTTTCCATTTTCTGGAGGCTCACATCCCACCTCTGCCTTCTTACTCATTCCGATGGCCCAGCTCTTAACAGCCCTCCCTGGGCTCTGCCTTGAGCCTTCTAGGATGTCATCTGCTACTGGTGTCCATTCCAGTTGTGTCTGTCTGCGTCCCTATGAGGACCAGGAGCTCCTGAAGATCCCATTAGAGTCCAGGGATTATTGAGGAAGCTCCAACCAGGAAGACAGAGTGGGACACATGGTTGGGGTGGTGGGAGCATAGAAGTTCTTAGAGGCAGATCTGGCTTGTAAATCTAGCTTTGTTACTTGCTGTGTGACCTAGGGAAAGTTACCTAACTTCTCTGAGCCTGGCTTTCCTTATTTCTAAAATGAAGGTGTTACTGGTACGTGCTGTTTGTAAAGACTGGTGTAAGTATTATCATGAAGTAATATCCACAGTCTGTAGCTGAGTGCCTGGGATGGAATCAGTGCTTTCCAATGCTGGCCCAAAAGTGGAAGGAAGCCACGTGGCTGGTACTCAGATTTCCCTGTTGAAGGTAGAACAGAGAACAAGGTGCAGGAGAGGAAGGCTGGTTGTTGCCCTGACTACTCCACACAGGTGTTCCATGGGGTGAGGGCAGGCTCACTGTTATCTCAGGACCAGCTAGAGACCAGTTCACACTAACCAAGCTCAGAAGAGACTGATTTTTGGCTGAACACAAGCCAGCATATTAATTCACGAGGAGAAACCACTGCCTGGGCTCTCATGTGCTTCCCCAGTGAGAAATCCTAGTGAGCCAGGTGACTAGGTGCTTCCCACTGAATGGAGGAACCTTCAGAGGGACTGCTGGTGGGTCTCAGGGGCTTCTTGATCACTATTTGGAGCCTGCTATGGAAGAGGTCAGAGTGTGGCCTCTATCTGGCCTCTTCCTCTCAGTTCACTTTCCTTACTGGACTCTCTTCCCTTTGCCTTCTGCTGTCTTTCCTCCCCTGCCCCTGCCATTTGTGCAGACTTGCACACACATGTGCGTGCACACACATACACACAGACAGACGTGTTATTAGGAATGCAACTGGACTCTGCACTTGATTGAATTTGAAATAATTGACTTCATTTCTGATTTGAAACTTACAGATTCCCCACTCCCCTGTGTTGGCAGTACCCAAGTTTTTCCTTGACAATTTGTATTTTTAAATTAATATATTTATACAACCTCGTATGTAATGATATAGATGTATTTACATAATTTAATGATATTCTTTAATAATTCAGAGACATTCAACTTTCTGTACGCATTGTTTACACGCACACAAGGGAGGAAAGTCATTAGTTGTCATCAGTGAACATGGATAGGTACAGATTAAGGAGAGAGGAGAGAGAGAGAGGTAGAGAGAGAGGTAAAGACTGCAGAGGTCTGGAAACAGAATCTTGTCTTTACATTTTTGGGTTAAACTGTTAGGGCTGACAGCTTGCAAAGAGGCTAGGCTAGGCCACTTGCCCTAGGGCAGGGGGCTGGGTCGTCAAAGGAAACAGCTTCATGTTCTTATAGCTCCTCCTGCAGCTTTAAGCGCACAGCTGGGCAGCACATGTTGGCCTGTGTCCAGCCATCAGCGCCCACCTTTGTGAGGCCACAGCTGCTCTGTTTTCCTCATCAGAGGTTCTCTCTTTTTCTTTGAAATTTAAGCATTGTTCAGTTATGAAACTTAGCATTAATTTCTGTGCATAAACTAAGACTGGTTTTGTCCTTTTGATTTCTAATCTCAGTTCTTCGTTCAGTTCCAGGAATTTTTCTATTGAGTTGATGATCAGCTATGATCAGTTTCTTATGTCTTCTTTGGAAATCGTGTCCCTGTAATTGGGTTCTCCCTGCATTTTCTCTTGTATGTGTCATCTTTCACATTACAAAAAGCCTCCACTTACTTAGTCTGTTGTCTGGATATGTGGAGTAGATTGTTTCATTGTTCAAAATATCCACTGCTTCTCTCTGTGGGAGGATTTACAGGCTGCCCTTATGATGTCATCCTTGGCCATGTGACTTGCCAGGGCCAATGAAGTGAGGGTGAAAGTGACAGAGGCCTCTTTTGAACAGAAGCTCTAAGAGCTGCCACATGGTTTGTTTTTCCCTCTGCCATGAGAGATGGGGGCTTCTCCCTCAAGCCTGGGTCTTGGAATAAAGATGCTGTGGGACAGAGCTGCAGCCAACCTACCATACACAACCTACAAAAAAAGTGTGAGAGGAAAATCACTTTTTGCTGATTTAAGCCACTGAGATTTTGGGGTTGCTTGTTACAGTAGCACATCTTAGCTTAAACTGACAAATACATTTCTCAAATATATTCTTTGTTTCACTGGTATGGTTTCTTGGCAATACCAATTTTGTTTTTTACAGCTTCCAACAGTGGTTCTATTAGAATCATACAGATATTAATTTTGTTTTGAATTATATCATTCAGCTGATGTATTTTTTTATCTTTGAAAATAATTGGTAGTATTTTTCTAAAATCTTATGCTCTATATATGAGTCTGTTTTAGGGTTGGCTATTCTCATGAAATTTTGAAACTGGACTGTAGGGATTTTTATTTCCTTTACCTATTTACTGCACTTTGAGTTTTCTCTGTTGTTTCTTCCTGTTTTGCTGAGGGGTTTAGAAGCCTCACTGGGGTAGAAAACTAAGTTGTGGGGCTGGAGGCGGGACACCAACCAGCACCCTGGTTGGTGGCAGGAAGCCTGCAGTTAGAGACTGGGCATGTGTTTTGTTCATTGCTGTTGGTGCTGCTGAGGAAGTCTTTGTTTCAGTGGATTACAGACTGTTTTAATTGGATTAAAGGGGGAACGTCCTTGGCATTGCTCCCCTGTTCTTTATCTTCCTGGAGATAATCCTTTTAGATGTCTGGAGTTGGCGCTCATGTCATCTTCACACTTAGTCTGCCTTCTCCCAGGCCCTCTCTGGGTCCCTCAGCCATGCCCCATGATGAGTTCTGTGTCCCATACACCTGCCTGGCTATTCCCTTCTAATTCTTCCCCATAGTATCACTGTCCCTACTGAATGTAGAGCCCAGAATGGATCTCAGTGCTCAGCTGCCATCTGGACTATTTGGAGGGGATCTCTCCCTCCTTATCTAGGGTATGATATCATGAATTCACACAGTGGTGGCCACATCAGTCTGTTGGCTCATATTAAGCTTAAAGGTGGTTGCACCCAGATCTTCTCCCACAAGCTCCTAGTTGAGTCTTTTCCACCTGTTCTTATGTCTGTGACTCTCAATCCATCTCTGTTGAGCTCTGTTTTGCTCATTATGGCCCATTGGTACAGATGGCCAGATCTTTTTGTATCCCACACACTGTATTAAGTCTCTCTCAAGTGGAATCAGTAGCAATCAATATCCTCTGCAGTCATTCATAAAACTGTTGAGCAGACAGGTCTGAGGATAGAGCCCTAAGGCCTATCACTAGAGACTCTGCCAGTTGTTATCTCTGAATGCACCTAATTGCACTAGCACCCAGCCCACCTCAGAGAGGACTATGTGAATACCTCATTGAAATCCAACTCTGCGTCAAAGCCTAAGGTTGTTGACTCTTGAGGTGCTTTAGTCAGTGTTTGGGAAGAAACAGATCACGTATTCCAAAGGGGCACTGAACAGATTTGAATACAGAGGAACCCAGCAGGGACAGGGAAGCACTCAGAGGGTATCAGTGCTAGGGAGATGCACTATCCCTGGGCCTGAAGGGACAGGGGCTGTGTTGCTGAGCCTGAGAGAAGGATGCAGCAGGCAGAGAGGGGCTGCCAGTGGGAACTGTGTCCTTCACTGGGGAACACAGCTACTGTAAACCCAGGCCCAGCTCAGCCCTCTGATCTGCTGATGCTTCCCGGTGGCTGAAGCCAGGTAGAAGCCAAGGGGCAAGGGAGCCCAGGAGCTGAGTCCATAGAGGCCAGCCTTGCAGGGCACACAACAGAGTGGACGGGAGACACCAGCAGAATAGGCAGCTCACCAGGTCAGGCTGTGATCTCATGTGCTTCTCTAATCCTCCATGTTGTGCTGCACTAGGTTACTTGTTAATGTCCCAGAGAGTCTTGTGAATTATATATACATATATGAAGAGAGAGAGAGAGAGACAAAGAGAGATCCCTTAGGATGGAGAGAGAGAGAGAGCTTCTCTGTCAATCGTCACTTTTGGACCCTCTTGCCAACAGGGTGAGTTTAATTGTAGTCATGGGGACATGACAACATTTAATTAACTAATTAATTATTTAGAGACAGGGTCTCACTCTGTCACCCAGGGTGGAGTGCAGTGGTGCCATCATGGTTCACTGTAGCCTCAGACTCCTGGGCTCAAGTGATCCTCCCACCTCAGCCTCCTGAAATGCTGGGATTACAGGTGTGAACCACAGCACCCTGAGACATTGATATCATCTTAGCAAATTCAATGCCCATGGGAGCCAACTGGGCTGTTCCTTGTGGGAGCAGAGCCCCTGCCTTGGCCAGAGATGCAGCCTCAGGGTGACAATAGGGGAAAGAAGAGCAGTCAGAGTTCCTAGGAGTTGGAGCTATTGGGTGGGGGCCCATGGAGTCACCCTTCTGTCCAGGGCTGTCCTGAGCAAGACACACAGACAGAATTCACACAGACCCACCTGTGCATCTGGAAAAGCTGTGCCAACTACTGCTGAGCTGGAAGATTTCTGTTTCATGCCTGTATTTTAAGGAAAGGCAAGGGCTTTGATCCGAATGACCCTGGGATCCTCTCCAGGAGCCCTGGTTACCGGCTGTTGTGCACACCATGGGGGAGGCCGTGTAGTGGTTGGGGGTGCAGCAGCTTCAGAAGACAGGGCAGACTGTGTTGGACGTGGGAGGTGAGATGTGGTGTGTGTGGAGCTGGGCAGCCCAGGCGAGGCCCCTGGGGCTCCTGCTCAAGTGGTCTGTCCACCTGCCGACTCAGCCCAGCACAAGTGAGTGCACGCAGCCATCTCTCTAGCTCTGACATCCTAGCTGATAGGACCAAACTAAATCCTTATGGGGACAGTGCTGGGGACACCCTAGGTCCCCAGGGGGCAGTGCACGTCCTCTCTGAGGTGATGACAGGTGTCAGTTCGCCAGTGCCACAAGGCTGGGCACCGGGCAAGAGAGCTTGCGACTGCGGGAGGAAAAGGGTGACCCGAGCCACAGGTGCACAGAGCCTAGCCAGATGTGCACACAGGTGGCAAGGGAGCTCAGCCACTGCATCCCAAGGGTGGTGAGCACAGGGAGGGCCTCCTGAGGGGCTAGTATATGAGTGTCAGGGGACATTGACCTTGGCCTTAGTGCGCTTCTCTAAAAGTGCTACCCAGCCTCCAAGTTGTGCTGCACTCAGTTACTTGTTAATGTCCCAAAGAGTCTTGTGAATTATATAGGCATTGATCCCTTGGGATGGAGAGACAGCTTCTCTGTCCAGCTTCTCTGGACACAGTTTGTTTTAATTATTAATTTTAAAGTACAGATACAATATAGATGCATGACAGAATATTTGAAAAAGAAAGAAAAGAAAAGCATGTTTGCATCTTGGCTTGCTTCTTTGCATGCCCTTCTCAGATACTTGTGATTCCCCAGGGAGTTGGGGACAAGGGTGTGGGGTGACATCCAGGTGGGTGGGGAGCCCATGGAGCAGGAGACACAGTGGGAAAGGATCAGGGAGAGTGGCTATGACCAAGGGCAGGCCTGGTCTTGGGGGTGTGGAGGCCAGGCTCAGGCTGGAGTTGTTTGCCCTGGGCTTCCTCATGTGGCTTTCTCCAGGGGCTGGTCCTTATCTGTGCTTCCTGAGTCCTGGAGGTTTTCCCCTGCTTTAGTGAGGGTCCCTCAGGCAAGGCCAGCCTGCTTGGGGATCCCTGGCTGGGGCTGTGCAGCCGGCACTGGTTCAGCCAGGTTCGCTTGCAGGAACTCTTTTCTCCCAGGCATTTCTGTGGTCCAGTGGGGAGCTGCTGGGCATCTGACAGGTGATGGGCAGCCCCAGGCTTCAGCGGCTCTGCTTTAGTGGCAGCACAGCTGGAAGCCTACTGGGCCCTGCCTGCCATTGTGGAGAAGCACACAGGGCCAGGGTGTGGCCCCAGCTGCACGAATCATCCAGGAGTGTGTGAACACTGACTCCAGGCTCCCACACTATGGGGCTGCAACGTGAGTATCAAGGGTTTTGAAAGCTACCCAGGTGATTCTAAGGAGCAGCTATGGTAGTTCTCAAATTTTATGTGCATCCGTCACCTGGATCTTGTCAAAAGACACAATTACAGAGCCACACCTCAAAAGTTTCTGATTTGCTATGTTTGTCTGATAATTTGTAAGAAATTGAAATCTAACAAGTTCCCAGGAGATGCTGGTGCTGCTGGTCTGGGGACCCCACTTTGAGAACCTCTGGCCTAGATGAAGATGATGTGGGAAATTCTGGTTACCTCCAGAAGGCAAGGGCAGGTGTCAGCACTCACAGGTGGTGAGGACAGGTGTTGGTTGTCTCATGGGGTTGTGAGGGAGGAGGCTGACTGTCACAGGTGCTGAGGGAAAGTGTTGGTTGCTATCCTGTGCTAAGGAAAGGTGTTTGCTGTCATGCACGTAGGTGGTGTAGGAGGGTGTTGCCTGGTATCAGTAATGAGGAAAGCTGTTGGCTGTAGGTCTGGGTGGCAAGGGAAGGGGGTGGCGGTGACAGGTGACAAATCAAGGTGTTAGTGTTGGTGGGTGGTAAGGAAAGCTGTTGGCTTTCTGTACAGGTGGTGAGGGCAGGTGCTGCCTGTCCCAGATGGAGGGGAAGTAGCTGGCAGTCACATACCTGAGGTGAGGGAAGGTATGGGTTTGTCATAGATGTGAGGGTCGGTTTCAAGTGTCACAGATGGTGAGGGAGTTGTTGCTGTGTCATGGATCGTGAGGGAAGGTGGTGACGGTTACAGGTGGAGAGGGAAGGGGCTGGCCCTTCTAGCTGGCTAACACGGACATTGGCCTGTTTCCCACTGAGGCTGAAGGTGGCTCTAGCTCCCAAGTTCCCTCGTGTGTCTGTCCTGATCCCCTTTCCTGATGCCCTCTGGGCCTGGCCTTCTTGTCCTCCCATGCTGCAGTGTAGACCAAGAAGGCAGGTGGAGCTTCAGGGCCTGGCTGGGTGGGTGTGTCTCTTGGCCTGGGAGGGAGGAGTGTTCGGATGGGCTGGGGAGCGGCAATGTGCAGCTCTGTGCTGAGGAAGTGCTTTGCACAATTTCATGCTGGCCTTCAGTAATGCATCCGCCACAGAACGATGGCCCCAGGAAGCCTCACTCCCTGCACACATTCAGGAGGCACATTTCAATGCAGAAGCCACAGGAAGAGCGTTCTTATCTCTGTCTTTTATCATCAGTTTCCAATGAAGAATCACAGCAGCCTGTGTCCTGGGGCTCCAGCCTGGTGCCTGTGGGGAAAACAGTTCTCCCAAGAGCAGGCCTCCGATGCAGAGATGCAGGATGTGGAACCCGGCTTTTGGAGATGGCCACATGCAGATGAGCTGATCTTAGGGGAAAAGACAGAGCTGTCAGCCTGGCTGTGTCTGATGTCCCTGGTTTCTATAGCTACAGTAAATGTAATTACCAAAAAGTAACCCTTTTCGGATTTCATTGTAACCTCAGAGAGCTAATGACATTTACTGGGTTTCTAGCAATCTGGGACAAAATGCTCATTTTAAATTTAACATGAGTAATGCCATTTTCCATCTTAGTTAAGTACTTTGTGTCATAAAAGAGTTATCTGCCCAGAGCCCCTGGTTCTGTCAGTAAACATATTACAAATATTATCACCACTTATTTTCTGGATGAAAGATGTGGCAAAGGCCCAGAGAAACACTCCTCCTTTACATTTATGACTTTGCTTGGAGACTCAGCAAATTCAGCATGAAATCATTGTGGAGGTAATTCAGACTGTGCACCAATATCTCACACTCAGCCGGAGGCCCCCAGAGACAGTAATGTTATCTCAGGGAGCACAAACTATGTAAATACATCCTTCCACCACTCGACCATAGTAGGCATCAGGTGGTGTCACTTGGCTACCAACAAAGGTGACAGATGCTGAGTGTCTTTAGTGTAGAAAAATGGAAGTCATTGACTGCAGCTTGTTAGGGGGAAGATGAGTTTCTTCTCCATTCCTGGAGACATACAGAATTTGCACACCAAAGTAGAGATGGTGTCAAACCACGTATTTATTTATTCATCTGTTTATTCATGCGCTTTGTGGATCCATTCACACAGACCCGTAAGTAATCCTTACAGTGCAGTGTGATGGGTATTCTAATGGAGGGATGTACTAGGCTTGCTGCAGTGGAGGAAGCACAGAGCAGGAGGCACATGAACTGCCTGGGGAGTCCCAGGAGGCCCACAACGAAGGTAATGTTGGACCAGGCCTGGATGGATGTGACCAAGTTGGACAGCCCGAGGCTGAAGGAAGACACTGCAGGCTGGGCGTGATATTAACGCTCTTCTTGGGCCACATCCCGGTCTCTGCTGGAGTGAGGACTGGCATTGCCCTGCCTCCCCTAGAATCCAGCACTGCTTCACAGGTCCAAGGCAGAGAGGAGAGCACCCTAGGGCCGTGGGTCAGCTGGACCTGGGCTCTGTATCTGGCTCTGCTACTTAGTAGTGGAGCAACTCCAGGTAAGGTCAGAGCCTCAGTTTCCTCATGTATGGAACGGGGACACCCATACCAACCTCTGCAAGTGATAGTGAGGATGACATCTAACCATAGCCCAAGATGCAGGTGCCACTGCTGGTCTTGCTGCAGATGACTCCTTTAGGCAATGAGAGTGCCTATCCCATGGGGGAGGTTTGTGCTCACAGGATATTCCTGTGGGAGGTTTGTGCTCACAGAGCACTCTAAGACAGCCCAGCCCTGAGCTGCTCAGGGCCAGGCAAAAGTGTTTTTAGATATGAATGTCAGGCCATACACGTGCTAGGTATCTGTGCTTCCTGACCCCTGGTGAAGACCTGTTTCACTCTGGCTGATGCCTGGTCCTGGCTCTGACACTTGTCAGCAGTGATTGGCAGATTCTGAAGTGTGACAACTTTGGAGGAGGAGCTTCTGAGCTTCCCTTCCTGGGTCAGTGCCCAGCCCTGATCCCAGATCCCCAGGCCACTCCTGTCAGGGGCCTGATGTTCTAGGGAGGCAAACAGAGGGCTGTAAATCTAGGGTTTTCCAGGAAAAGCTGAGGTAGTAGCCCTGCAAGGCTTGAGGGACCAGCTCCTGCAGACATGAGGGAACTGAGCCTGGGGTATGAGGACCAGCCATGGCCCCAGTGCTGTCAGTAATTTGGCGTAAATATGTCATATTGCATATAAAAATACATGGAATTTTTTTTTTTTTTAGTATTTTTTGATCATTCTTGGGTGTTTCTCAGAGAGGGGGATTTGGCAGGGTCATAGGACAATAGTGGAGGGAAGGTCAGCAGATAAACATGTGAAGAAAGGTCTCTGGTTTTCCTAGGCAGAGGGCCCTGCCGCCTTCTGCAGTGACTGTGTCCCTGGGTAGTTGAGATTAGGGAGTGGTGATGACTCTTAACGAGTATGCTGCCTTCAAGCATCTGTTTAACAAAGCACAACTTGCACCACCCTTAATCCATGTAACCCTTAGTGGACACAGCACATGTTTCAGAGAGCACGGGGTTGGGGGTAAGGTTATAGATTAACAGCATCCCAAGGCAGAAGAATTTTTCCTAGTACAGAACAAAATGGAGTCTCCTATGTCTACTTCTTTCTACACAGACACAATAACAATCTGATCTCTCCTTCCTTTCCCCACATTTCCCCCTTTTCTATTCGACAAAACCTCCATTGTCATCATGGCCCGTTCTCAATGAGCTGTTGGGTACACCTCCCAGACGGGGTGGCGGCCGGGCAGAGAGGCTCCTCACTTCCCAGACGGGGCTGCCGGGCAGAGGGGCCCCCCACCTCCCAGATGGGGTGGTGGCCGGGCAGAGGGGCTCCCCACTTCCCAGACCGGGTGGCTGGGCAGAGGTGTCCCCCACCTCCCAGACGGGGCGGCGGCTGGGTGGGGGCTGTCCCCCACCTCCCGGACTGGGCGGCTGGCCGGGCAGGGGCTGCCCCCCACCTCCTGGTCGGGGCGGCTGGCCGGGCGGGGGCTGCCCCCCAGTATACGTGCAATTTTTAAGCATTCCTTAGATTAGCCTGCCGAGTGCCCCATTGGGAGCCAAAACACAGCACACTCACACAAGCTGCCGCTGCTTACTGAGACCATTTCTCTTGGCTGATTAATACACTGCAATGCTGAAACTGTCCTGAATGGCTCTTCTTCCAAGAAGACCTGTGCATGGGGATGGTAACTGTAGAAACAGAGGGGCTGCTCAAAGGCAGCAGGAGGGGAAAACTTAATGTTGAGGGGATGCGGAGAGGTACCTCGGCCAACCCTCTGCCTTTGCTTAGGGCCACCTTGAATGCCTGGAACAGAGGGAAACCTGCCCTATTCCCAGTCTGGAGGAGACTGCATGGAGGAGATTTTGGCCACTGGAAGCAATGTCCCCACTGACTTTTGCCTTTGCCTCTTCTTTATGTGACCTTCCTGTTGACTCATACATGCATGCATCCATCCACCTACTCACCCATCCATCTCTCCACCCACCCGGCTACCCACACATCCATCCATTCACCCATCCACCTACCCACCCATTCATCCATCCTTCCACCCACCCATCCATCCATGCATCCATCCATCTATCCACCCACCCACCATTCACCTACTCACCTATCCATCCATCTACCCACCCATTCATCTACCCACCATCCATCCATTCATCCTTCCACCATCCATCCATTTATCAAACATTGATGAGGAGTTACTGTACCAGGAACTGGGGATTGGAAGGTTCTATTGTGGGGAGATAGACATAGAAGAACACATATATTAGAGGACCTGGAGGCCCAGTGATGGAGGTGGTGATTGGAGGCTTTCTCAAGGAGGGCCATCTGAGCATTAGCAAAGTGGTGGTTGAGGGAGAGGAGTTTCAGGCAGAAGGGACTGCCTGGGCAAAGGCATAGAGGCCTGAAACAGCCATCTTCCTGTGGCGGGGAGGGTGTGGGGGGGTAGAAATGGAGGTGAGTCGAGGTGTGTGGAAGACAAATGGAGGTGGAGTGTGGTAGGAGAGGAGCTTGGGTGGTAGTCAAGACCCTCAAAGGGGATGCCAACTGTTGTGCAGCTGGTCTGAGGGCCAAGCTCGGGGCACAATCAGGTCTGTGTTCAAGTAGATTTGTCTGATGTCAGAGACTGGAGAGGATGAGTTGTGGGATATGAGGGTCCAAGGATGGATCCAGAGGAGACTGTGACTTAACTCTAGAGAAGTCCTTGAAGGTAGGCCTGATGGTGACCTTGGGACTCACTAGCCTGTGGGTGGCCAAATGCCAAGCTCTCTCTGATCTCCCAGGTCTAACCCCAGGACATAGGTCCTGCTGCCAAGGGAGGGGCATCCTGGGATCCCCCATCCTCTAAGAAATAGGGAGATCTCAGTATGGGACCCTCTCCCCACCTAATAGTGGCTTTCCAGGCATCATGGCTGTCAGAAGGGGAAGGTATTTGGCAACAGGAGGGTTTTCTGGGAGACCTTGTGGACTGCCCTGCACCAAAGTTAAGTGCTGATCTCGGCCTCCTGGCAGTCTTGGCTCCTCCAGTGAGGGAGGCAGCTATCAGACAGGCTGGCTCCTCCCTGGGAAACTGAGGGTGGGAGTGGCCCTGTTTCCTAGGGCCTGCACGGCTCAAGTGTTGTGAGCTGATTTGCTTTTTCAGCTCCTTCAATCTTGATAGCAACTGAGAGGTAAGAATTGTCATGCCCAGGCTGGGCACTGTATTCCTAACACTTTGGGAGGCCAAGGCAGGTGGATCACTGGAGCCCAGGAGTTCAAGACCACCCTGAGCAACATAGCGAGACTCCATGTCTACAAAAAATACAAAAATTAGCTGGGTGTGGTGGTGCATGTTTGTAGTCCCAGCTACTCAGGAGGCTGAAGTAGGAGGATCGCTTGAGCCCAGGTGGTGGAGGTTGCAGTGAGTTGAGATTGTGCCGCTGCAGCCTGTGCAACAGAGTGAGACCTTGTCTCAAAAAAAAAAAAAAAAAAAAAAAAAAAAAAAAGAATTGTCATGCCCGATTTGCAGACAGGGAGCAGAGGTCTAGAGAGATTGGGATTTATCCAAGGTTTTGTACGACCAGTGCAGAAAGAAAACTTCTTTCAAGTCTGCTGATTCTGAAGCTCATAGTTATTTTTTGTTGATTGATAATATATTATTGTTTTAACCACTCCAGGTTGCAATCCCTCCGCCCTCCCTCTCCCAATTTGGTTCTGTAGATCTGTCTGAATATGGCCACCTGCTGAGGTGGGGCCCAGCATGGCAGTGGGTGGTGCTGTGCGTGGGGCCTCAGTGCTCAGGCAGCCCCAGCCTGCTGCGGGGGTGAAGGCGGGTGAAGGTGACTCCCGCTGGCAGGAGCTGCCTCGTTAGATTGTGCCTTTGCCATTCTGAAGCCACTGTGTCTGCACCGTCTGCCTACTTTGTGGAAGTGGCTTTGGTTTATTGGGAAGGAATTTAATAAGCAAGCAGTGATTCTGAACATTCTGGGGGAAGTGGGAGGCAGTTTGAGGGGTGGGAAGCTCCCTCTATTGGGCCCCTTGGGGGCAGCTCTTGTTGATCCCCCATCTCTGTGGAGGTTGTGGGGGGATCTGGTGGTCAGGGTGGTCATAACCGCATTCTGGGCCTGCTTGGTGGATCTGGAGACAACTACCAACACATGTTTGGTGTTCAGAGGGCTTGGTCTTGGGCTCAAGTTGGTCCCTTCAGACTCTGCCTGGGCTCTGTGCCTATGCCAGGCCTCCTTGAAGGAGGAGTGCTGGGCCATCCCCTCTCTAGTTCATGGCTGGGTGCTCCCTGGGGTCTCGGGCCCAGCCGGTGCCAGTCTCTGCTCTGTCTAGTGTGCTTGTTCCCACATTCCTTGGAACTTCCCCCTCTCAATCCCAGACTCTAGTTCCCACCTCTCTCATCTTAGCTTCCCAACTTTGAAAAAACTTTTAGGGGTAGTCATGGCCCCTTATTGGAAGACCCAGAGCCTTTCCTTGTAGCCTTCTGCCCTTGGAGACTGCTTAGCCAAACTTTCACCGTTATGGGGCTGGTTTGGTCTCTTTTTCGGTGACTAGTTTGAGAATTTATCTATCCATCCATTCATCCATCTATCTGTTAATCCTTTTATACTCTTTCTACCCACCCAGCCAACCATCCATCCATTCATCTACTCATCTGTCCATCCATCCATTCATCCATCATCCATCCATCCATCCATCTGTCCATCCCTCTGTCTTTCTATCTACCCACTCCTCTATTCATCTACCCACCCATCCACTCATATATCCGTCCATCCATCCATCTATCCATCTATCCATCCATCCATCTATCCATCCATCTGTCCATCCCTCTGTCCTTCCATCTACCTACCCATCTATTCATCTACCCACCCATCCACTCATATATCCATCCATCCATCCATCATCCACTCATCCATCCATCCACCTACCCACTTGCCCACTTGTCCATCTGTCCATCTGACCATCAGTCTATCCAGTCATTGAGCCAACGTGTATTTACTGACACCTGTGGTGTTCCAGGCATGGTGTCAGGCAGCATGGACCCAAAAAGAGATGAGGCTCATTTCTAATTGGAGAAGCAATGTGCGGAGGAGACATCAGTCATTCTTATGGGGCCATATTTAGTGATCCAAGGATGCCACAGAGCTTGGTGAGCTGTCCAAGGGCTCTGAACAAACCAGTAGACTCATCACAGTGATTGTTACTGAAGTTGAGTGGGGAGGAGCATGTAGGAGCCAGCACTGGCTGGGGGAGGCCCTGTGTGGGGGTTGGCTTTGGAGAGGTGACTGCTGTGAGAACACCAGGCCTAGAATAAGCTTTCGGGCCGTGCCATTCCCTGTGGGTGGCAGGGTTGTCAGGAAGACAAGAGGGGGTTCTCGTGCAAGGTATGTGGGGGTGGGACAGGGTTCTGGGTGGTGGAGGGTGGATGGAGGGACCTGGAAGAGAGGCAGGGGCTTTGAGGAGGCCCGGGTTAATGGTAGGGAATGCCAGCAAGGGGAGATGGCTCAGTGGTCCCCATGTGGATGGGCAGATTCTCAGGCTCCTCCTCTTCCCTGTGAGCTGGCCCAGGTGCGGCCGCGTTGTGGTGGCTGAGACCCAGCTGGAGTCACTGTCAGGAGCTCCCTTTCTTGTTCCTTCTGTTGGTGGCCAGGGCTGGGCTCCTCTCAGATACCAGACAGGCCAGGCTGTCCTCAGAGAGAGGCCACGGGAGAGCGAGAAGTGTCCACACAGGGCCCTCAGGGAGCCCAGGTGGGCCGTGGCTTCACAAGGCCCTGTGGCTTTACCTGCCTGGCTGTGGTTAGTGGGGTCAGGGAGTGGCAGGGCCGGTGAGTGCAGCTGAGGGGAGAGCATCCTTTGCCCTCCAGGCTGGCTCTAAGTCAAGGCTAGAGAGGTTCTGGAGCAGCACAGGCCCTGGTTCCCAGATTCTGGTGGCACTGACCTTTCAGCCTCGTGGCTCCCTGGGAGAGCAGAGCTGGGAAGGACCCTTGTGTTTTTCCCTGACCCTGGGTCGTCTTGGCCCCCAGGCACATGGGTGCCTGCCCCAGCTTTTGGTTCACTTCTCCCTTTTGCATGGATCGTGGTGGGTTTGGGAGTATGTGTGCACACTCTTGACATCTGCCTCAGGGAGGCTGGCTGCTGCAGCTGGAATGGGGACCATGAGGGTTCCCTCTTCCTGCCTTCCCTGGCTTCCTGTGCGGCCCCAGCCTTCTTCTTCTGCTGACCTCTGGCCTGTGGCTTTGTGAGTGCCCAAGGCCGGCCAGCTGTGGCTGGCGGGAAGCGGGGGCTTCCTTTCTGCCCAAACTTCTCATGGGAAAGTGGGGCAGGGACAGCTTTGGGGCAGGTGAGTGGTGGCTGCTCACTCATGTGGCTTCAAGGACCACCTGAGATGCCCATTCACCACTTGGGGACAGCACTGTCAGAGGCAGTTCCTTTGGGTGGGGCCTTCTCTGTTTTGCAGAGGCCACCAAGGAATGGAGTAAAGCGAATGGTAGAGGAGGAATGGAGTAAAGCGAATGGTAGAGGAGGAATGGAGTAAAGCGAATGGTAGTAGGAGCTGCAGTGATGATGGTGACAGGCCATAGGAATGGGTGACTGTCTGAGGGGTAGGTGCTGGGACATGAGCCCCAGCATGGGCAGTTTCCTAACTTCCCCAGGCCACTGGCCCACTTGCTGTAAGGGGTTTCTGTGCCAACTCTGGGAGAAGCAGGCGGGTAGTGTCCCCTCTTCCCTCCCCTGGCTTAATCCACTCCCCCAGAGCCCAGGAGAGGAGTTTCCAGGTATTGGGAGCTGGACACAGGCCAATTGGTCTACAGGGAGCCCCAGGCTCTGTACCAGGCCAGGTTCTTAGTGCCTAAGGTCCCCCGCCATCGCCTCAGGAGGAGAAAGGAAAAAATGAAAACATGGAATCAGTGCGACAGGGGTCTAATTACCCTGGGTAGCATCAAGCCTCCAATTTTGGGCCCTGGTGCTCCTTTTAATTTGGGGTGTTTAAATATTTACCTGCAATGGAGGGGAAAAAATCTTTTGGGCTGCAAGGCTATTCTGGCAGCAATGCACTGAGAGATTCATTAAACCACAGTTAATTAGGGGATGAAAGATACGTATATAGCTCATTAGCTCAACCCACATAATTTACATCTCTGAGGATATTCGAGGACTAGCTCAGCTTAGGCTCTTGGAAATGGTGTCTTGAAAGGAAACCTCTCACTTTGGCTATTTCTTTGGGCATGTGGCATTAGGGAGGGGGCCATGGCTGCCCTCTGTCTGTCCATCCACGAGAGGGTAAAGGGGCCCAGGCCTCGCTGCCTCTTGTGTTCCCTGCTGGAGCCAGAGGTGGGGTTGACTGGCTGTGCTCCTGCTGCCAGGAATGATTAACGAGGGGGTGGCAGCCTCCTTGCAGGCGCGCTGCTTAGCATAATGGTGCGGTGTCTGAGCAGGCTTTAAGCTGCATCGAATCCGATTTCTAGATCAGAGACATTATCCCAGATTTAATCTGTAATAGTCAGAGAAATCAGGGCGGGAGCATCAGATCCACGTGTCTCTTACCAGACAATAGTTCCTGTTCTGGCGCCTGCCTGGGGCCTCTGAGGGGAATTAGGGAGGCCTTGACTCTGCTGAATCTGTATCCAGGCCTTGCACACACAGCAGGCCCCGCAACTCTGCCCCCTTGAAGGGCTGCTCCTCTGTGCCACTGTCCCACCAACTTGGGGCTATGACAGGATTACTGACCTTGCTAAGGGTTTCTGCATAGTTGTCATCTTTTGGTGGATATTGGTAGGAAGTGCAGTTGGTTAAAAAAAAATTCCCTGGCCAGGTCCCACTATCAACCCTCACCCTGATTATGCCCCCAATTGAGGAAGAGAGATAAGGAGAGGAGCAGTGTTTGCATGCCCATGTATATGTGTATCCAGGTGTGCACACATACATGTATACATGTATGTATATATGTGTACACACAGTGCACACAAGCACACATGTGTGCATGCATGTGCAGGTATGTATGCATGTGCTTGTGTGCACATGTGTGGCACGTGTGTGCAGAGATGGTGGCGAGGACTGGGGAAGGCTGGATTAAATGTCCTGAGGGATCGGCTTGGCCCCTGCTCGGCTGTGACATCTGCCCGCGTTGTGCTGGGGGCTGCGGGTGAATGGAGGTTGGCCAGAATCAGACTGGAAGGTGTGAACCCCATGCTGTTAATGGGTGGCGCTGGCATTTTGGGCAAGCAACTTTCATTTCCAGGCCTTGATTTCCTCGTCTGTATACCGGCAGCAGCAATCCCTCACTCAGACTATTTTTGAAAATTAAGGGAGATGATACAATTGACACTTTCTCCAGGGCCTGGCGTAGAGGAACTGCTCCCTCTGTGTTAGCTGTTTTCATTATTGTTTTTTGTTCTTTACCACTCTGAGCCTCAGTTTCCTCATCTGTTAAGTGGGGTTGTCTAGCTCACAGGGTGGTTATGAGGAGCTGAGTTCCCATTGGCATCTGACACACAGGACCCAGACAGCTGAGTGGCTTTGGGCCATGTCAATGAATGAGGAGGGGTGGGCACAGCCTGACAGTGTTTGGCTCTCCAGGCCTGGTTAGGGCCCAGGAGTAACTCAGCCCCTAAAGACTCCATCTGAGGATGCCTGACCCCTATCCTGGCCTCCCCCAGAGGAGACCTACCCTATTGAGCACGGGTCTGCAGAGCCAGGCCTCTGGGCCTTGGTGGTACTGCCTACTGGCAGGTCCTCTTCCTCTTCTTTTGGGTTTGCACCTGTTCCTGATGGCATCCACACCTGCATCGCGTTCCTTGATATGAACCACCACCACTATCAGATAGCAGCAGCACCGGGAATTACAGTTGATATGCATTCTGCTGGAGTTGACATCTTCACACCCATCCTGGGAAGTGGGCATTATTATAACTCTTGTTTTACAGGCGAGGAAGCTGAGACACAGGGAGCTTGAGCCTGGGCCCAGCGTAGGCCTGCTGGAGGTGAGGAGTTTGGTGAGGCAGGTGGGGCTGGGTGAGGAGCTGATGGACAAGCAGTGTCCATCGGCTGTCAGTACCAGATCCCTGCCCTACCACTTGTTACTGTGACTGTGGGCATGTTGCCTCTCTGTGCCTGAGTTTCCTCATCTGTGGCCTGGATGTCACTACTCGGAGGATGGAGCAAGGTCACCATGCAAAGCACCAGTATCTGGCACATGGAGAGCTCTGATTCTTGGGAGTAGGGTGTGAAGAGTGTACTGCTGGAGAGGCCCTTTTGGAGGAGGTGGCCTGGACAGGGGTTTTGGAGGTGGGCATGGGCAGGGGCTCCAGCTTGGCCATTCTTCCTATATGGCCTTAGCCCCTTGCACTCTTTAAGTCGGCTGCCTTACCTATATCCCTTTCAAAAGTTTCAAAAGTGCCCCCTGCCTCAGCCCAGGCTGAGCCAGGGCCTGTGAATGCCTGATGAGGGCATCCCTCCACCAGCAGGCAGTTCAGGATACTGTCAAGAGCCCTTGTCCTCTCTTAGATGTCCTGGGAGGAGAAGTGTGGCAGCCCTCAGCCTAGCCCCCTGAGGCTCTCAGGGTCAGCGTCTGGGTCAGGAGGCAGTCTCCCTCTTCCTCCATACCCTCATCAGCAACTTGTGGGGCCTTTTGCTCCAAACACTCCATGATCCAAAAGCTAGGAATGCCATTGTCCTCCTCCGATCTTCGTATGTGTTGTTCCTTCTGCCAGGAACACCTGACCTTATTCTTTCCTTGGTAAATCTTGCTCTGCCTTCAAAAGGCTCAGTTCATGATTTAGCAACCACATACTCCCTGCCAGGTGGGCTCATTGTTTCCATGAGGTTCCACTGTGTTGCCAGAACCTAGCACGGGTCTTGGCACATAGTAAATGCTCAACAAAAATCTGTATAATTGAATTAGTGCACATTATTACAAGCCATCTGCTTCACGTCTCTGTTGCTTCTTCCATGTGAGCCATTGAGGCCAGGATTCCCCTGAGGGTGAGGTGAAGCTCGATCCTTGCATCCAGGGACCCAGCATAGGCATTGGCACACAGGAGGTGCTTCCTGAGGGTCTGTTGAGCTCAGCAAAATACCCGGGGCTCTGACCAGGCTGGGTGAGGTGGGGGTGTCTTCTGCTCCATCCAGGCAGTCTGGGCTCTTGCAGGTGATGGCCTCCCAGGGGCAGTGGTTGGGGGTTTGTCTCAGCAGGACTTTGAGTAGGAACTTGCACTAGATCACTCATAACTAATTAATTATATTGTGGAATTGAGGCTCATTCCTATTATTCACTGATGAGACAATTAAAGATTCATTGATATTGCAATAATTAATTGAATAAAAATGTGGAAATATCTATGCAAACTCTGTCTAGGATTAAGTTAGTGATACTAACTCCCTGGTGACCAGATAGCAGTGGGTGGGGGGGAGTTCTGCTTAAGGGGAGCATGGCTCAAATGAGGCCTGGAGGCCCTGCCTGAGGTGGTGTGGACTGATGGGTAGTGCTCGTTTGTCAGGGGCATTGCCCAGAGAGACTCAGCCTGCGGCTGTAGGGGGCCCCACTGTAAAGATGCCTCACTCTTAACTTGCCAGAGGTGGAGGGGTCCTGATGGCCAGGGCCAGCCAGAGGGTGGAGCCTTTCCCCTGAAGGGCTAGGACAGAGAGGGAGTTACGAAGAGGAGCCAAAGTCACTTCAGGGAATAGACAGCCTGGGTGAGGTGAGGAGAGGGGCTGGGGGGCCAGGGCATGGTGGACTGAAGGGTCAGAGATAAGGTGAGAGTTCATAGCCAAGGCTGAGAGTGGTAAACAAGTGGGAGCTGGTGCATCTTGTGGGCAACAGGGCCTTGGACCCCTCACAGAGCACTGGGCAGTGGCCACTGATTCCAAAGAATGGTGGCTTCTCCCCAGACCCTGTTGCCTAGACTTTAGCATCAGGCTGTGTCTCCTTGTGTGCTTGGGTAAAGAGGCAGTGTCCATTCAGGCTTCATGTCCCCAGGGCCAGTGGGGCCTTCCAGAGGCTCTGACCCAGCCTGGCAGGGAAACCTTCCACGCCTTTCCACATTGGCTGCTCCTGCTGCTCTGTGCTTGGCTCCCCGAGGCTGGTCTGGGGCTCCCATGCTGCTATCTCTGGAGGATGGGGACCTGAGGTGACCACCAGTGAGCCACTGCTTGGCGGCAGCATTGATGCCACGGCTGGAAAGCCACATGTTCTTATGTTCACCCTGATGCACCTGGTGGCTGCTCCACTGCGTGCAGCTGCTGCTTGGACTCCTTATCTGGGCAGCACATTCCATAGGGGAGCAGTTGGTCTCTTCTCTTCTGGAGCTAAAATCTGCATTTCAAGGGTCCCAGCTCTGCCCTGCCCACCCCCGCCCCCTCCGCACCCACCCAAGAGGTGGGCCCCTGGACATATCTTGCCCTCTTGCATACAATAGCCGCAGCTCTTTTTCAGCACCTGCTTCACTGACCTGCTGCCTTCCCTGCACCTTCCTCTGAGTGCCCCTGGCCCTCCAGCATGGGGCTCAGTGCAGAGGAGGCAGCACTCCACTCTCATTCTCCAGATGGTCCCAGAATGCCCCTGTGAGCCAGGCACAATCCCAGGCCAGGTTCTAGCTCCCAGGAAGCTCATGTCCTAGTGATGTGTGTGCTGGAGTGATGGGGGTGGAAAGTGTGGAGGCCCAGGGCCCTGAAACCAGACAGCCAGGCTTGCCTCTCCCCAGCCATGGGCCTCAGGTACAGTGTCCGCTTCTGAGCCACAGTTTCCTTATCTGGAAATGTGATATTTGGTTTCCTGGGGCTTCCATAACAAAGTCCCTCAGGCTGGTGGGCTTCAAAAACAGATATTTATTTTCTCACAGTTCTGGAGGCTGGAAGTATAAGATCAAGGTGTTGGCAGGGTTGGTTTCTGCTGAGCCCCTCTCCTTAGATTGTAGATGGCTGTCTTCTCCCTGTGTCTTCACATGGTCTTCCCTCTGTGTGTATCTGTGTCCTCATCTCCTCTTCTTATGAGGACACCAGTCTTATAAAGGTGGAATAGGGCCCACCTTCCTGATTTGTTTTAATTTAATCACTTCTGTAAGGACCCTGCATTTGATCATTCTCACATTATTATAAATAACTACCTGAAACTGGGTAATTTATAAAGAAAAGAGGTTTGATTGTTTCTCTGGGCTGTATAGGAGGCATGGTTAGGAGGCCTCTGGAAACGTACAATCGTGGTGGAAGGTGAAAGGGAAACAGGCATGTCTTACATAGCTGGAGAAGGGAGAAGAGAGCAAGGGCAGGTGCTACTTGTTTTTAAACAACCAGATTTTGTGAGAACTCACTCACTATTGCAAGAATAGCAAGAGGGAAATTTGCCCCCATGATCCAGTCACCTCCCACCAGGCCCCTCCTCCAACACTGGGGATTATAATTTGAGATTTGGGTGGGGACACAAATCCAAACCATATTATTCTGTCCTTGGCCCCTCTCAAGTCTCATTTTTTATCACATTGCAAAATACAATCAACCCTTCTCAACAGTCCCCCAAGTCTTAACTAATTTCAGGATTAACTCAAAAGTCCACAGTCCAAAGTCTCATCTGAGACAAGGCAAGTACCTTCTGCCTATGAGCCTGCAAGCTCAAAACCAGTTAGTGACTTCCAAGATACAATGGGGGTGCAGGCATTGGCTAAATACACCCATTCCAAGAGGGAGAAATCAGCCAAAACAAAGGGGCTACAGGCCCCATGCAAGCCCAAAACCCAGTCACTAAATCTTAAAGCTTCAAAATAATCTCCTTTGACTCTATGTCTCATATCCAGGCAACACTGATACAAAGGGTGGGCTCGCAGGGCCTTGGGCAGCTCTGTCCCTATAGCTCTGCAGGGCTCAGCCTCTACAGCTCTGGAGGATGGAGTGTTGAGTGCCTGTGGCTTTTCTAGGCACATTTTGCAAGCTGTGGGTGGATCTACCATTCTGGGGTCTGGAGGATGGTGGCCCTCTTCTTACAGCTCCACTAGGCAGTGCCCCAGTGGAGACTCTGTGTGGGGGCTCCAACTCCACATTTTCTCTCCACACTGCCCTAGTAGTGGTTCTCCATGAAGGCTCTGCCCCTGCCGCAGACTTCTGCCTGGACATCCAGGCATTTCCATACATCCTTTGAAATCTAGGTGGAGGCTCCCAAGCCTCAACTCGCACACTTTGCACACCTGCAGGTTTAACACCTGTGGAAGCCAGTAAGGCTTATGGCTTGCACCCTCTGAAGCCCAAGCTGTACCTTGCCCCGCCAAACCCTTTTTTTTTTTTTTTTTTGAGATGGAATCTCGCTCTGTCACCAGGCTGGAGTGCAGTGGTGCGATCTCGGCTCACTGAAACCCTGCCTCCCAGGTTCAAGTGATTCTCCTGCCTCAGCCTCCCAAGTAGCTGGGACTATAGGCATGTGCCACCATGCCCAGCTAATTTTTGTATTTTTAGTAGAGATGGGGTTGTATTTTTAGTAGAGATGGGGGCCAGGATGGTCTCAATCTCTTGACCTCATGATCTGCCTGCTTCAGCCTCCCAAAGTGCTGAGATTACAGGCATGAGCCACCACTCCTGGCCACCTTGGCCCTTTTAGCCATGGCTGGAGCTGGAGTGCCTGTGATGCAGGGTGCCATGTCCCAAGGCTGCACAGAGCAGCCTGCTGCACAGAGCAGCAGGACCTGCTGGTCCTGGGCCTTGCCTACAAAACCATTCTTCCCTC
This sequence comes from Gorilla gorilla gorilla, assembly GCF_029281585.2. NCBI lineage: Eukaryota > Metazoa > Chordata > Mammalia > Primates > Hominidae > Gorilla > Gorilla gorilla. Next base: position 98,611,048 of record NC_073232.2, on the reverse strand, counting down.
CTAGGCCTCCAGGCCTGTGATGGGAGGGCTGCTGCAAAGGTCTCTGAAATGCCTTTGAGGCATTTTCCCCATTATCTTGGCTATCAACATTTGGCTCCTCTTTACATATGCAAATTTCTGCAGCCTGCTTGAATTCTTCCCCAGAAAATGGATTTTTCTTTTCTACCACGTGGCCAGGCTGCAAATTTTCCAAACTTTTATATTCAGCTTCCCTCATCTTCCTGTTTTCTTCTGAGCCCTCCAAACTGTTCCAACCTCTGGCAATTACCCAGTTCCAAAGTCGCTTCTACATTTTCAGGTATCTTTATACTAATGCCGCCTTTCTCAATACCAATTTGCTGTATTCGTCTGTTCTCAAATTGCTTTAAAGAACTCCCTGAGACTGGGTAATTTATAAAGAAAAGAAGTTTGATTGACTCAGTTCCACAGGCTATACAGGAAGCATGACTAAGGTAGGCCTCAGGATCATGGTGGAAGGCGAAGGGGAAGCAGGCATGTCTTACATGGCAGGAGAGGGAGAAGGAGAGAAGGGGAAGGTGCTACATGCTTTTTTTTTTTTTTTTTTTTTGAGACGGAGTCTCGCTCTATTGCCCAGGCTGGAGTGCAGTGGCACAGTCTTGGCTCACTGCAAGCTCCGCCTTCTGGGTTCATGCCATTCTCCTGCCTCAACCTCCTGAGTAGCTGGGACTACAGGCGCCCGCCACCATGCCCAGCTAATTTTTTGTATTTTTAGTAGAGATGGGGTTTCACTGTGTTAGCCAGGATGGTCTTGATCTCCTGACCTCGTGATCCACCTGCCTTGGCCTCCGAAAGTGCTGGGATTACAGGCGTGAGCCACTGTGCCCATCCAGGTGCTACATGCTTTTAAACAACCCGATCTTCCGAAAATTCACTCATTATTGTAAGAACAGCAAGAGGGAAATCCACCCTCATGATCTAGTCACCTCCCACCAGGCCCCCCATCCAACGCTGGGGGGATTACAATTTGACATGAGATTTGGGCGGAGACACAAATCCAAACCATATCAGACCCTGTCTCCAAGTAAGTTCACATTCTGAGGTACTGGGGGTTAGGGCATTTTAAGGGGAACACAGTTCAGCCCTTAACATAGGAGGTAATGTCACCTCCTCCCAGGAGCGTGGTGAGAAATGGCACAGTGTTCATAACACAGATCCTGGCACAGAGGTCTCCCTGGCTTTCCTGGGCTCTGGGTCTCTGAGGGGAAGGAGTGTGGAAGCAGAAGCAGAGGACTGTGTTGGGCCGGCCCATGGAATTAGAAGTTCTTCCTGAGTGTATCTCACCACGTCTACCTCCCAGCAGCAGTGCTCAGGGGCTCCAGCATGGCCTGGCCCCCAGAGTGCCACTCTGCCTTCTGCTCTCTGCTCTCCTGCTAACCCTGAGAGCCAGGCCTGGCCACACTCGCTGGGTCAGGTGTGTAGCCCTTCCCTGGCACCCAGGATTTGCCATGCACATTTTCCTTCTCTGTGCTTCTGCTCCACCTGACCCCTGTGCCAAGACATCTTGTCATCCTCCCCCTACTCACACCTGTCCCCTTTGAGACTGTGCTCCATTCTCAGTGCTCCCATAATGGGTCCTGCCTGCTGATATTGCACTTTGCTGTGTGAAGACTGGAGCTAGTGTCATTGATGATGTATGCAGGCCCTGGAGGGAACATGCTGGGGATGCTGGAATGGCCTAGGGCTCAAGCTGTCCTGGGTCCTCATCTGTATTGCACTGGGTACTTCAAGTTGAAGGCCAAGACCATGCAGACCTTGACTTCTAGGGATGAAGTGGGGACAGTGATGGTAGTGGTGGCTCCGTTTTTCAATGGCCTATGTGACACACTAGGCACTCATCATCCTTGTTCTTTACTACAACATGGTAAAGTGTTATGGCATGCTTCAACCTGCAGATGAAGCCATTGAGAGGTTGAAATATTGCCTAAGAGAAAAAACGTGCAAATCACATATTTTATAATGAATTTCTGTCCAGAACATATAAATGAGTCTTCCAATTCAATAAGACAAGCCACCCAATACAAAATGGGCAAAAGATTTGTATAGATACTTCACCAAAAAAGAGATACAGATTTCAAATAAACATGCAGAAAAGATGTTCAATAATGTTAGTCTTTAGGGACATGCAAATCAAAACATAATCAGATACCACTTCACACCCACTAGGATGACTATAATAAAAAAGACAGTAACAAGTGTTTTGAGAATGTGGAGCAACTGGAACCCTCATACACTGCCAGCGGGAATGCAAAATGGTGCAGCTGCTGTGAAAAACAGTTTGACAGCTTATTAAAAAGATAAACACATACTTCACCATATCATTTAGCAATTCCACTCCTAGGAATTTGCGAAAGAGAAAAGGAAGCATATGTCTATACAAAGACTTATACATGAATGTTCATAGCAGCATTATGTATGATGGCCTCAAACTGGATACAACACAAACGTCCATCAACTGGTGAATAGATAAACAAAATTGGATATTCCTATTCAGTGGAATACTACTCAGAAATACAAAAGAATGAAACACTGATACATGCTTAACATGGATGAACCTCAAAACATTGTTCTAAGTGAAAGAAGGCAGTCACAGAAGACTACATGTTGTATGATTCCATTTATGTGCAATTTCCAAAAAAGACAAAACTATAGAGACAGAAACCAGATGAGTAGCTGGCTGTAGCTGGGGGTGGAAGCAGAGATTGACTGTAAACAGGCATGAGGGGACCTTTGGGGGGTATGGAAATATTGTAAAACTGGATAGTGGGGATGGTTGCACAATTGTATAAATTTGCTAAAACTCAAAACCACGCAATGGGTGAATTTCATAGTATGTAGTTTGTACCTTAATAAAGCTGTTTAAAATAATCTTGCTGAAGACCATAACTAGAAAATGGTCAAGACAGAATTCAAAGCAAGACCAGCCTTCTCCAGGCCTGGGTCTGTGGTCCACACTGCCAGGTACAGAGAGGTCAGCCTCGGGCAGGAGTTGAAAGACCTCTGCCCTCTGCAATGTGGGAGCCGCAGGGGAGGTGACAGTTGCATTTGGTGGTGGGTGGAGGACTAGGAGTTTGGGACTGGGCCTTCTCCAGGGCCTGAATATTTGAGGAGGGCATATGTATGAGTGTGCAAGGCCAAAGGAGAGAGCTGGCAAGGCTCTGGCCCGGGGAGTAGGGAGGCCGAGAGGGCCGAACTGGGCAGCTGCATTTTCTTTGGGAAAAAGTCTATCTGCATGCACGTCCGTGGAGCTTTCTCCCCTCCACTGTGCTTTCTCCTCTCCCCTGCACCTCCCTCCCTTTGAGGTTTCTCCAGCTCTATTGATTTGGCTGGTGGTTCCACCATCAATGCGCCTGCAGGTAGTGATTTTCCCCATGAACTGCATCTCGGCTCATTAAGGAAGCCGGTGGCTCCCTGTGTTGCCAGTATGCCTGCTGTATTTTGCTGATGGGCCCAGAGCTGGATGGACCATGGAGGCTGCTTTCTCACCCTCCCATTCTCATCATTAGCATTCCAAAGTAGAAAACAAGCCTGATGCTTGCTGCCTAAATATTTATGGAATGCTGCTGGGGTCAGAGGATGAGAGCAGCAAGTGAAATTAAAGATTTACACCGCAACACCAACCTGGGGGGGCTTGGGCCAGGGCTTGCCTTTTGTGTTGCTTAGAGAAAAGAGTTTTCTCTTTTCTCCTAGGAAACTTAGTTTTTGTAGATATTTGAAGCAAAATGCATGAAATTTTAATCTCTTGCTTCACATTGGATCTTCCTAAGTTGTTAGTTACTAAGGAGCCGATGAGTGAGAGGTGCAGACCCTTCCGTGTGTCTGGATGCACACAGGGATTCTGGAAAAACCAATGCCATTGTTTGGCTTTCATTCTTTTGGCTCCACTGGGGAGCAGGGCTCATTTGATAGCGTGGGAGCTGCTGCCTGTGTAGGGATTAGCTGGGGGCAGACGTGCCCGATGTTTGTGTCTCAATAACCCTGAAAGCTGGCCACTTCTCTCTTTCTAGGGTGGCTCTGATGAAACCTCCCATTTTATATTGGAGGAAGGAAAAGGGGGATGGAGCATTTCTGCCGGGCCAGCTAAGATCTGGTAGAAAACAGACCCTGAACAGAGTTTTCCTAGAAGTGTGGGCAAAGTTAGGGCACCAGCTATGTTGAAGTGGCCTCAGGAGGTGTTACTGTCCCTAGTCCTGAAGGGGCACAGAGAGGGGACAGCAACTGGAGCAGGTAGTGCAGCCACGGTCAACCCAGCAAGGAGGCAGCCAGGGGAGAAGCACCCCCACCCTCACCCACCCTCCTCCCCACCCCCACCCCCTCTCCACCCTCTCATTTCCTGCCTGTGTCTCCCATTGGTCAAATCACCAAGGGACCTGGGGACAAGGGAGTCTTGGCCATGCCGTCCACAGCAGTCAGCCTTCCAGAGTCCCAGTAGTGGATCTGGAGGGCCCAATTGTCTCCAGTCACGTTCCCTAGAGGCAGAGCCTGGGACAGGGGTTGGGTGTCTGAGATTTATGGAGGGAAGCAGGTTAGAGAGGAAAAAGAGACAAGGAAGGATGTGGTATCATGTAAGTCTAGCCTGTCCTGATCAGGGACTCTGGAACATAGAGTTGTTCCCTCTGGAGGGAAGGAGGGGTGACCTCCTCTACCACCACCACTGTCTGACGTTGGCTGTGAGCTACCCTCGGGTGGGGAGTGGGCCATCCCCTCTGGCAGCTCCCCTGGGTGAGGGAAGTTTGCTGGAGAAGGGGGCACCTGTGAGGCCCAGCTGCCTAACATTTAGAACAAGAGGGGATGGGAGTGTCCATCTGTAAAGGGGGCCTGGCTGGGACACTAATAGCATCTGCGACTCCATCAGGGAACAGCCTCCGCACCACAGCCTGGCTTTGTGGGAGGACTGAGGTCAATTAGCAGACGCCTCTGGATTATATAAACTGGCCTCTTGCTCCCAGCCATCTCATCTGGGGAATTAATATGAGTGCTAGTCTTCTCAGAAGCTGCACCGAACCTGGCTGAGGTGGTCACAACAGAGGCAGAGCCCCTTCTGCAGCTGACGGCTTTCCCTCTCTTGGTGGCTGAGACTGTTCAGCTTTCCCTAAAACGCTCCAGCCGGCCACTTCAGTGTGTGTCACATCCTGTCCCCCAGCCTCTGCCATAGACATCCCGTTCTCCTGCAAAGGCCTGGCTGAAGTAGTCTTTGGTTATACTGAGAAATTATCCTGAAGAGTTCCTGCAAGTGAAGAATTTTAGATGAGGGTATTTATCAGAGCCAAGCATTAATAATAAATGATGCATGATTTTTTTATTAGAGGAGCCACATAAATGTGGCTGCTTCAACTTTTTAACTCTTGGGAAAGCTTGAAGTTGCAGGCTACTCTGCTGTGGGAGAGTGCCAGCTAATCAGGTCCCATTCATATGCAAAGCACTTGCTAAGCTGAGTTCATCAAAATGCAGTCGTTTCTTAAAAAAAAATATTTATAGACTTTCCCTCCCTGCAAAAGACTGCAAGGAAGATGGATAGTGAAAAATACAAATTGTTAATGCCCTGAAAAGGAAGTCTTATCCTGAGCCTTGCTAAAGTGTTCCCTATTCTTTGAGAAAAACTTGAAAATGGTCATTTGTACTCTAGATTTCTCTACTTCCCTTTACTAAACTCTCTCCCTCCTCTTATTCCAGTCACTTCTCAGTATCTCTTTGGAGTCTAGTTTGATCTGTCCAGGTGGTGGTGGGGGTAGATTCAGGATGGGTGGGAAATACAACAGGAGAGGCAGCTGGGCTGTATCGACTCCTGCCTTGACTGTACCTGGCACAGTGCAGTCTTGGGCTTGTGAAACCTCACTGAGTCTTTGCATCAAGTCTCTCCCCATTACAGAGACTGGAAAACTGAGGCTCCGAGAGATGCCCAGTGACTGCCAGCCAGAGAACCCTCAGTGTATCAGTTCCTGAGGGAGCGGGAGTGGCATTCCAGAGCGTGCAGGAACAGTGCTGCTCAGCTTGCCTTTTCTCCTGGCTCCCTAATACAATGGCTGCGTTATTCCCCTGGGGCCTTCCCTGGCCTCCCAGTTTTCTTCCTCGTGGGATTGGGATGCTCTGTTCTCATTGCACTTAGGGATGAGAGAGGAGAAAACAGGGAAAGGGAAGCTGGGATTCAGGGCTTCCCGGCCCACTTCTCTACCCTTGTTTCTCCTCTCTTATCCCCAAGTGCAGTGAGAAGAGGGTACGCCAGTCTCTGGGAGGTAAAAAAAATGTCCATGCAGATACACGGGAGGGTTTGCAGTATAGGAGCAACCCTCACCCCATCCCTCACCCAATGAGCATTTGTTGAGTGTGTTCTGTGTGCCAGCCTCGGGGAATTATGGTCACATGGAGGTCCTGGACTGCTTGCTTCCTTGGGGAGACAGACAGTTAAATGCATGTTACTGTGAAGAGGTTTGCTGATGAGTAACTGAAGACACTGCGTCTCCAAATACAATAGGAGGCACAGACTAGGTGCTGATTGAGGTCAGCTGTCTAATGACTCCTGTGGTGGTTAATAATAGTTGCTCACTCTGCTTCCTTTTGTGGTAGCAAATACCCTTTGGAGACACACTTGGACAGGTTATTCTTCCCATTTATCAAATGGGAAAGCTGAGGCCTACAGAGATAACATGACCCTGACTGTGCTCTTCATCCAAAACTTTTGCTGTCTCATTGCTTGAATACTTGTGGAGAGAGAGAATGGTTGACAGTAGGGCCATGGGCCTGCCTGGTTCAGCATGCCCTGGCTCAGGGCACAAGGGTCTGCTTAGGGGGTCTGGAATAGGGTTACCTGTGGCCTGCTGGATCAGGGGCCATCAGAGCCAGAGCCTCTGTCCTGAGTGCAGAATGACTTGGCCCTGCTTCCCAGGCAGATGGCTGTGCCCTGAGTGTGCAGAGATGGTGGGGGTCAAGAGGGCATTTCTGACCTCCCAGGAACCAGCCCAGGCCCTCTGCCTCCCTCCTGGGAGACACTATCTTCAGATTTCCAGCAAATTAGCAGCAAACCAACCATTTCCGCTTGGAATTTGAAATTGATTGTGGACAATTTTCTGACATGCATGTCTCCTGCCATTTGCAAAATGTGTATCACAGGCCCCTTCTGGAAGCCTAGCTGGGCAGGCAGTTCTCCCTCCGTCCCTGGCCACCACCACAGATGTTTGGGTTTGCTGGAGCCAGAGTTGTGCTTAGAGACCTTGGAAACAGCCCAGCGCTGAGAGGCCGGGTCCTCGGGAAAGTTTCATGGAACCAGGGATTGCAGCTTGGGTAGAAGTGCGGCCACTTGGGCCTGTCACTGCCCACATCGCCGGGCACAGAGATGTGTGTGTATTACTCATGTCACCATCCATGGAGGGAGCCCATCTGCCAGCCCTGGGTGGGAGATGGATAGATGGGTTGGACATGATCCTGCTTGGAGGAGCTCACAGACCAGAGGGGGAGACAGCTCTGGCAACACAGAGGAGAGATCTGGGAGAAATCAGGGGAGTCTTTGTGGAGGAGGTGACAACTGAGCAAACTCTTGAAGTATGAATAGGAATTTATAGTGGTCAGAGGAGACTTATGCACATAGAGGAAACAGGGTATGCGAAAGTACAAAATGTTGAAAGGTGACATGTGTTCAGGGAACAGTGGGAAGTTCAGGTGTGGAGACAGAAAGAAATGCATGTTTCCTCGCTCCAGGCTCAATGCTCAGCCAGGTTTAGTGCTGATGATGGCCTATCCAGAGTTGATCAGGAGAAGCCGTTTGAGCTCTGTCTGCTGTCTTTTTGTTGTGCATTGTCACTGAGTGGCTTCTGGGAGGGGTGAGACTTCCAGCTCCGAGGGAAGCCAAATGTGGCACAGGAGTTCCTGGTGGTGTTGTCCCCACTGGAGACTCATTTCCTCATCTGTGATAGAAACTCCCCCAGGCAACTGTGTGACCAGAGAAGTGGAGACCTGTGGTGGCCTCTCTCCTCCGTAGTTCTTGATATGATTGCCCAGTCTGGGGCGGGGTAGGGTGGGTGGTGGTTCTGGGATGGGGCGGGACTGTAGGGTGAGGTCAGGCAGGGCCTGAAGCCAGGTTTAGGAGGCAGGGGCAAGTTGGGCTCGTGGTGGGCTGCTTGAGGCTGGCTGGTCACCATAGGCAGGAGGGCTAAGGCCGGGAGGAGGAGCTGCTACCAGGAGCAGGATGCAGGGGCTGGGGATACCTGGAGGCTGTTACTCCTTCACTTACCAATGGTCCCATGTTGAGTCAACAAGCACCCTCAGGGCCTGCTCTGGGCCAGGCTCTGGGGATCCCAAGGTGAGGCAGACAGTGTGGCCATATGGTGGAGTGACTGCCTGAGGACAGGACTCTATGTGTGGTGGTGTCTTACAGAGGACGTAGCCTAGCCTGGGGTTCAGGGCAGGTCATCTGAAGGAGAGGTGTCTGGGCAGGACTTAGTGAAGTGGGGGAGGTTGTGGAGGAGGCTACAGCAGATGCCAGGCACGGGTAGGAGGACTTGGCTGGCTCGCACGCCCGGCTATCTGCCCTGGCCACGCCATCAGAAGGGTTGAAGCCAGATGAGTTGAACTCCAGGCAGTGCTGGGCTATGACAAACCTGCTTAAGAATGAAGCTTCTGGGGTCCCTGGAATGACTGGGGCCTGCGTACTCCCAGAAGTGCACCCACTGCCACCCCCAGATCATGAGAATAGCTGAAACTCATAGAGGGTGCCCTGTGAGTCAGGCTCGGCTCTCAGCAATTTACACCATTTACTCACTCAGCCTGTGAAGCGGGGCTATTATTAGCCCATTTTGCCAACGAGGAAATTAGGCACAGAGAAGTTAGGTGTCTTGCCCAAGGTCACAGAGTTAAGTGGCTTTTAACCTTGGCAGCCTGGCTTCTTCATCCTTACTCTGAACCCCCCACTCTGCTTGCAGTGCTGCCTGGTGTTTTGGTGGCCTCAGGCCCCAGCAGGTGCCTTAGCTGCTCCTCTGCCCTGGGAGGAGGGGGACTGGCAGTGCTGGCCCCAGGCACTTGCTAGAGAGTGGGGTGGCCTGGCTTAGGCTGAAGCACTGAGGTTCCCATGGGAGGCACAGAGGGACATGGCTAGAGAGATTGAGGGAATGGGGCTGAGTCAGGGTTCACAAAGTAGAAGGCCCAAAGGAGATCATGTGGGGACCCTCCCCCAGCTACAAGCAGTCCCTATTTGGAGGGCACGGAGCCCCACTCTGGACCAAGGCGGCCCCTCCCTACTGTGAGTGCCCACTGCCTCCACACCCACACCCTTGTTCAGGGTGCCTCTGGGCAAGTGGAGCATTTAGAGGGGTCACACTTCTCTCCCTCAGTCTCTGCTGTTGCCTCTTTGGTGTTGAAGAGACCAATGCAAGATGCCCTTAGGGGTCCCTCCTGGGGTCCCAGCTCTTTAGAGCAATGAACTGGTTGCCAGGTGAGTATAAAAGAGAGTGGCCGGGCCAGGAGGGAACCCACACATCCACTTCCTGAGGGGTGACCCAGCTCCCTGAATGTGTGTGTGTGGGTGTCTCTTGGTGTCCCCAAGCTCTGCTGTGGGCTGGAGCTCCTGGGACACTGTTGTTCTCATTGGGTACTGGGGGGTCCAGGAGAGTGATTTTTCTGCTGGCCTTGGTGGAGCAGGCCCATCTCCTGCCATCCCTCATACGGGGCCAACACCTGGCAGCTCTGGGATGCCTGGCCAGGGTGTCAGGTGGAATTAACTGGCAGCAGGGCCAGGTGGGTGTTGATTGAGGCTGATTGCTGGAAGGCAGCGGCTGCAGGCTGCACAGAGCTATTTCCAGCTGCTCCAATTGTATCAAGGAGGCTTAATCCTTCTGAGTGCCTTTGTGGTTGGGTGGTGTGGAGTGAGGATGGGGGACCAAGGCCGGAGCAAGGTCAGACTTCCTCTGATTGTCTACGTTTCCTCTCCCATTCACCCCGCCCCCTCCCAAGCACCAAGCCACCCCCATTCACTCCTCACCGCACCATCCTCTCCCCTACCCCTCCATCCACCCATGTACACATCCATCCGGCCACCTACTCACCCACCCACCTACACATCCATCCACCCACCTACTCAACCAACCACCTACACATCCATCCATCCACCTACTCACCCAACCACCTACATATTCATCCACCCACCTACTCACCCACTCACCTCACATCCATCCACCCCAACCCGGTCCCCCATCCATCCATGCATTCAACCATCTTTCCTTCCATCCATCCAACTATCCTTCTATCCACCCATCTGTTGATCTATCCATTCACCCATCAATCTGCCCACCCATCTACCTACCCATCTGTCTGTTCTTTTGTGGCCATCATTCAGCATTTTCCTCAGTGTTTACTATGTATCTACCATGTGTCAGGCACCATGCAGGGCCTGGGGCTAAGCACAGATGAGGCATGGCCTAGGTCCTGCAGTGGCTCACAGTCTAGTGGTGGGAACGGTGCATGGAGCACCCATGATGGAGGGAGGATGGCCACCACAAGAGCTCACCTTGGGAGGGGAGCCATGCTGAGGACCAAGCAGGGACTTCACAGGTGGGAGCTGGGCCGAGCATCCTCCAGGCAGAGGGCTGGCATGGGCTGGGGCTCAGAGGTGTGAGGAAGGACAGCAGAGTAAGGAATGGGGTGGGAGCAGGTATTGGGAAGGGACTGGGGAACTGGGCTGGGCTGAGCTCATGAGGGTCTTGGGGCTGGGTCTCTGGCTGCTGGTTCTGTGAGAATGGGGGTCTTTGAGAGTCTTAAGCAGGTGTGTGTTTTAGGAAGATTGCTCCTGTGAGCAGTTAGCCCAAGAGGCAAGGCTGGAGGCAGGAAAATGAAAAGACCAGGAGCTCCTGCCTTGGTGCTGGGGCTGCAGCCCCCTGCTACTATGAGCAAGTTCTTAGGGAGTACTATGAGCTATCCACCGCCCCTGCCTTAATGCTGGTCTCATGGGCCACCTCAGTGCCTATGACCCACCATACACCCCAGAAGGGCCCCTTTGAGGGGAGGGGCGGCCCCAGTTGCCATTGTCTTTCGTCTTCCTTTTCTCAACTCCACCTTTCCAGGCTTCTCCTTTCCCCAGGCTCAGTCCCTCCTCTCAAGCCTCTTCCCCACTGGGAATCTGCCCTGGTAGAGCAGGTGGCTTCACCCAGCCCCATATCAGAGGGAGGCTCCCTTTCTTGACTCTGTGGCTTTGGAGGCTTCCCCTTTCCACCAGCTGCAGACGCACAGCTCAGGGTGGCTCTTCTGGTAGATGCTTGATAATGTAGTGAAGGATAAACTGCAGGGCAGGAGGCCTGTGCCAGCAGGGCATGCAGCACCAAATCAGGAAAAGCAGCAAGGCTGAGGCCTGGTAATTCCCTGCAGTTGTCTCCAGGTGGCCTCTGGCAGTTCCATTTCCTAGTTAGTGTGTGCAAGCTGGCTGAGCTCAGGGAGGACGGCCAGCTGGTTTAGGGGGCTGCGGGTGAAGGGAGGCCTGGCTGCCTCTCTGCTGGGACTGCTGCTTCTGGAGGGAGTGGGTGAGAAGGCCGGGCTGGGACTTGGGGCTCCTGTCCAAGGTGACTCCTGTTGCTGCCAACACCCCACTCCAATGGGAAAACTGAAGGTGGGAGGGTATGCTGGGGTGGGAGGGTATGCTGGGGTGGGAGTGAGGGTGTGCTGGGGTGGGAGGGTGTGCTGGAGTGGGAGGGTGTGCTGGGGTGGGAGTGAGGGTGTGCTGGGGTGGGAGGGTATGCTGGGGTGGGAGTGAGGATGTGCTGGGGTGGGAGGGTGTGCTGGGGTGGGAGTGAGGATGTGCTGGGGTGGGAGGGTATGCTGGGATGGGAGGGTGTGCTGGGGTGGGAGGGTGTGCTGGGGTGGGAGGGTGTGCTGGGGTGGGAGGGTGTGCTGGGGTGGGAGAGAGTGCTGGGGTGGGAGGGTGTGCTGGGGTGGGAGGGTATGCTGGGGTAGGAGGGTATGCTGGGGTGGGAGGGTGTGCTGGGGTGGGAGTGAGGATGTGCTGGGGTGGGAGGGTATGCTGGGGTGGGAGGGTGTGCTGGGGTGGGAGGGTATGCTGGGGTGGGAGGGTGTGCTGCGGTGGGAGGGTGTGCTGGAGTGGGAGAGAGTGCTGGGGCGGGAGGGTGTGCTGGGGTGGGAGGGTGTGCTGGGGTGGGAGGGTGTGCTGGGGTGGGAGTGAGGGTGTGCTGGGGTGGGAGGGTGTGCTGGGGTGGGCTCTGACCACTGCTTCATGGGGTGTCAGCTCAGGGAGGTGGCTTTTCAATAGCTTTGCATATATGAGTGAGGCGTATGACGTGTGACGGCCAGGGGTGGGTGGGTAGGATCCCCAGTAGGTCTGTGTGGGAAACAGGCAGGTCCCCTGTCCAGAGGCGTGGCTCTGAGGTCTTCCGGGATGTCCTTCTTCCCTTTCGTTCTTACGCTCTTCTTGCTTCTCATGCCTCTGCCCTTTGCCCCATCAGCCTACCTGTCCACCTGCAGGGTCTTGTCACCTTCATTAGGTGACTATTAATTGAATCGGGCCTGTGGAATTCCAAAGCCCCAATGAGTGGGTCCCCATGAGGCCCCCAGCTCTAGAAAAGACCCCACGAATGCCTGCAGCCTTGACGGTGACCTGATGCTCACACACGGCCGTGATGTCGTGGTTGCTGTAATAACATGCAGGTTCATTTGCTGAGGGCACATTGGCTTGAGGTCACAATGAGTGCTCTCCAGCAGCAGGTACTAAAGTACAGCTACCTCATGTAGGAGCCAGTTTTGAACTTTATAAAAGGGTCCTGTCACCCAAAGAGCTGGGGGACCTCTAAGTTTCTGAGCTGGTCCTTAGCAGATCTTTCTGCTCCTCTCCCCAACAACTTGAGGCCCATGGGCCTTCTTGGTTCCCCTCCAGGGCAGGGTGTCTGGCAGATGCTGTCTTTCATGTCTAGGTAGGGCTGGAGCTGGGATGCTAGCAGCTCTCCTGTACCTTCTGGACCCTGCTGTCTCCAGGCCGACATCCAGCCACTGGGCCTCCTTCCCTGCAGAAATATACGCTTTGAGAAGAGTGCAAATTGCCGTGAGCAATATATAGTCCTCATCTGAATACGATTATGCTTAAACGCTATAAATATTCGTAATTCTCAGCCTTGAGTACTGCTTCCCTTGGTGTTATATCCTTTTAAAAAACACTCAACCATTTAAGGCAAAAAAGTGCTGAGCTCATCCTGGGCAGTTTCCTTTGCTGGTGTCATGGCTGGAGAAATGCAAGTAGTGAATCATGACTCTTGGCTCTTAGTCTGTGGTTTACCTCGGGCTCCTGGACAAGTCACTGAGCTATTCAGCTCCCCACTGGCCTGGGAGGGGCTGGGAAATGTCAGCCCCCACCTTCCTCCCCGCCCCTCTGTCTTCACACCAGGGTTGTCTGCTGGAAAACTGGAGTCAGGGTTCTGTAGGGCAAAATCAATGCTTTCTATGTGAAACTAGTCCTCTGCACCTGGGCTTGATCTAATGCAATAGTTTCATTCACTCCTTCAGTAAACATTCCTCTGGCACCTGTGCCTTGGGGACCCTGAAGTGGCCTCAACACGGTTCCTAAATTCCAACAGCTCACAGCCTGGTGGTGGAGGCAGAGGGTGATGATTCAGAGTGATAATGCCCCGGCTGAGCTGAGCTCTGGATGTTGCGAGGGTGGAAAAATCTCAAGGGCTTCCTGGGGGAAGGGGCACTTGAATTGAACTTTGAAGGGTGAGGAGGAAGGGACAGAGAGCCATGGGCTTGGTGGTTGGTGTGACAATGGCTGGGCTTATTTTAGTGGCCAGTGCTCTGGATGGCTGCGTAGAGGGAGGTGAAACCTGGGTGCACTAAGGATAGCAGCTGGCTGTCTCCTCAGTTTACACCTTCCTCTAGCTTCCTAGAGCCCCTACGGGTTGATGGAGGTGCAGGACAGCTGCCATCTGGGCTGGGGTCTTTGAGAGTAGAGTGCGTCTCCCCTATTTTTGTGCTCCCCACATCCCATCCTGCCCAGTCCCCATGAGAACCTGTCAGAGCAGAAGCAGCCATGGATCCAGTTGTGGCAGGGCAGTGGGTGGCAGCATCCTCATGCCTGGGACTCCTTGTGTTCTTCTCTGGGGACTCCCAAGCCCAGGAGCCTTGGGTTGGTCTCTTTTCTCATGAGCTGAATGGAGTGTGGGCCACCTTTCAAGAATGTACTGGGGGAGGAGGAGGCTTACCCCTCTCTGGTAAGGCTCTGCCTGGGTAGGTGTGGACACTTGGGCACACTTAGCCAGTCAGCACACTTTCCTTCAACCAATGCTGTTGTGACTTAAGCAGATGCAGAAAATAGGTGTGTGCATCTGTGTATGCTGGGAGTGTTGGGGGTGGGAGCTTGGGAGGGTGGGGATTCCAGGAGTTCAAGAGGTTGGAGAAGGGGTGAAACCGGAGTACAGTTGGAGGGAACATGTGCCTGGCATCCCAGGAAGGTTTTCCTTCTTTCATGTGACTTGGAATATCAGTGTATCACCTGCTGGTCCTTGGTCTGTCATCTTCTGGTCTTTGGTTTATCACCTGCTGGTCCTTAGCCTATCACCTGCTGGTCCTTGGTCTATCATCTGCTGGTCCTTGGTCTATCACTTGCTGGTCCCTGGTCTATCACCTGCTGGTCCTTGGTCCATCACTTGCTGGTCCCTGGTCTGTCATCTGCTGGTCCTTGGTCTATCACCTGCTGGTCCCTGGTCTATCACCTGCTGGTCCTTTGTCTGTGATAGACAGAGCATGCAATTGTCACTTGCTGTCTGTGCTACCTCAGTCACTTCTTGGAAAGCAGACCCAAGCTGGGCTGGGGATTGCCCACTCCCATGGGCCTGAGGGAGGGAGTGCCCCTGCCTCAAAGCCTGAGCTGAGCTGCCCTTGTTGGAGACAGTGCAGAGGTAGGCCTCAGAGCCCCTCCCCATACCTCCAGAACTGCCTGGAATCATCCTTCCAAATCTCCTGAGAGGTTCAGTGGCCTTGGGTATGACTGGGACAGCTCCCTGCACCATCATGGGAATGCCTCCTCAGCGCAGAGCAGCCATGTGTGCATGTGCCGGGGGCCATGTGCCTGTGGGTGGTGTGCCTGCATGCGTGCCAGGCAGGGCATTTGGAGGGGCCGAGCCCCCAGCCACAGCTCCGCAGCTTCCTGTTCCTTCTCTGGTGTGTGTCCTGGCAGCTGTGTCCTCCTGCCTGTCATCTCTTTGTCTCTTTCCAGGGAAGGTGTCTGGGCAGGGGGTGGAGAAAGGGAGCACCATCTTCCATGCGCAGGGCAGGGCTGGAGCTGGGCACCAGAGCAACCTACTGTGCCCTCCAGACCTAGCCATCCCGCTCTCAGCCACTTTCCCTGCAGAAAAAGGCCTTTAGGGAATGCAGAGAGCAATGAGCAGTATGTGGTATTTTGGGGGGATTCTCAGAGCCCCTCTGCCTTGGTTTGGTATACCATAGTGCTCCCCAGAAGCAGGTCAGTGGCATGGGAGCATACATGCCCAGGCTTCTCTCCCAGCCAGCAGGAGCTCATAGTTCACAGTGGGGTGGGGACCCTATGACCCCAGTTGAGCTTGCTGTGGAGCGGGGGATGCAGTCTCGCATGTACCCCCAGGGGTGACGGTGCTGTTTTGGGTGTGCACCTGACACTCCTATCCCTTGCCTGACTGTGGCCCTAGTGCCCTTGTGGCTTGGTGTTGTGGTGAGGAAGGGGGTGCCCTGCCCCCCTTCAGCTGGGCTCCAGGGAAGTGCTCGGGCTCTGTGGCTTGTGTCCACTCCAATTTGGGGAATGGCATAATGCAGTTTTGCCCATGCTTACACCCCTTCTCCCCTTCAGAGGTCTTGGATCTGATCTGTCCCAGTGGCTGGCCCTGGCACTTAGGGGCTCCTACAGCTCCACTGCCCTGAGTTGCCAGGCTGCCTCTCCTGGGGTGCGTCTTTCAGAGGCCCCTCCATTTTTCAGTGAACAGGCCTGCTCCCCAGCTGCTGGGTGGCCCCTAAGCTCAGCCCGGCCTGCAACATGCATGGTTTCTATGGGGCTTCTTCAGGACAGAGTGGGGTGAAGGCCCCGCTTTTCCTCCCCACCTGACCCACTGCTCCCACCACCCCTTCCCTGGGCACTCAGATGGCACCGAGTCCCTCAAGCCTCTGAGGGCAGCTAAGGTGCTGACTGGAGGCTGAAGGACTGACCACACCCTCCCCCTGGGCTGGGAGGCACCTGGAAGCCCAGGCTTGGGGTGGGCAGAGTGTGCCCCTTGGAAGCCCTGACTTCTTGTCCTAGCTCACTCCCCACTAGCCATGCAGTGGATCATACCTGGCAAGAGGGCTCACATCGCCAAGCTTCAGGTGCCCCCTCTGCAAATGGGTGGCCCCCCCTCTAGGCCTGGGAGGATGCCATGAGATGGCATGCAGGAGCCTCGGGGGCCACTGGGTGGTAGGCACCCTTCCCTAGTCCTGCCAGCTTCAGGGTTCTTGGGGTTTGGTGTCTGTCTTTGGCCTGTCCCCTTCTTCCCCCCATGCTTTAGCTGGCTCTGTCCTCTGTTTCTGTGATGGCCCTGATGCTGTTCCTGCTGCCTCCCACCCCCTGCCCTCCCTACCGCTGTTCCTGCCGGGTGAGGAGGAGGAGGAGGAGGAGGAGGAGAAGGAGGAGGAGGGGGAGGGGGCTTCCACCTCCAGCCCTCTGGCTGCATCCTCCCTGTGGCCACCTTCCCAGAAGCAAGCTCTGAGCAGGTCCTGCCTCACTCCGAAACCCTTCAAGGCTCCCTGCTGCTCCTGGGATCAAAACAAAGCCCCTCAGCTGATCATCCAAAGACTTCTGGGGACTCCACCCTCCCTTTCCTCCTAACAGCCATCACCCAACCTCTCACCCCAATGTGAGTGGGCCATTCCTGGAGGGTGCTGGGCCTTGGCTCACAGCAGCCACTGGCCTGGGTTGTCCTCTTTCTCTGCCCCAGCATCAGCTGCTGTCCTCTGTGAAGCCCCCTTGACACCCCAGGCTACATGACTGTCCACCCCCACTCCACCTGCCGGACCTCCACCACTCCCCAGCCCACAGCCTGGCTTCCTCTCCAGATAGCCTTTGCTGGGGCCTGTGCTGGGATCTGCCTCAGTTCTGTGTTCCCAGCACGGCGTGCTTGGGGAGATTTGTGGGGGGTTTCCGGGAGGCAATTTGATAACCTGCTGGGAGAACGTGGCTCCCAATCTGTCTATTATGGCTAGAAATGTGCTGGTGGGAAGATGGAGCCTCACCGACCAGGATTCTCTAAAGTTCCTCTCTGGTTTATGAGTTTTGTTGTATTATTTTTCAATTTTCTCCGAGCATCTGCTACTGTGAAAATTTTCATTATCACTGGCAAAGAGCCCCTCTCATCCCTGCTGGCTGCAGGAGATTTCTGATTTCTCTCCCCGACTGCTCTGAAGCACTTGGGGGCTGAGATGGTAACGTCCCAGGGCCAGCTGGGCTCTGTCTCAGAAAATATTAGGAGCAGGGCCAGCCTGAATGGCCAGGGAGGTGCTGGCCATGGCTTATGTCGTGATGGCTTTGCCTCCTCCTGGAGGCGCAGGGTTGGTCAAGCTGAGAAAGCTGGCTTTGGGGGCCAGCCAGCACCTGTATCCACTTTTCCATCTTGAGAGACCCTTGCCCCCAGGGTGGTCCCCTCAAATGCTGGTGCTGGGTGCATGGCGCACCCCCGACACCTGGCTGACTCATTCTCTAAAACAGGCCTCATGTCAACAACTTCAGAGGCTGTGTGCTGTCATGCTGGCTGTTAGGACGGCGATGAGGTGTTGGAAAACAAAGCCCATGCAAAACTTGGGGTGAATGAGAAGAGCTCCTGCAGCATGTGGGACACAGGCTGGGTGTGGCATCCCTCAACCCTCACCTGCAGAATTGCACCTGGGCGTCCTGCTCAGAGATGGCACCGATGAGCAGAGGATGGCCTTGGACATGCCCAGGCGTCTGACCATCAGCCCAGACCTCACTCTCCTAGCTTGGTTTTGAGTTTGAACCTGGCCAGGCTGCTTTCTTCTCACTCTTCTTGCAGTGGGTGGTAAGTTACCTGTACTTACTGGTGCTGGTCAAAGTGCTTCCTCAGTACTAACTCGACTCTCATTATTGCTCCATGAGGTCAGGACTATCATAACCGCGTTTTCAGGGTAGGGCATGGAGCAGGTGTGACTTGCCCACAGCAGTAAGGTGCAGAGCAGGGATTCGAGTCCGGGTAGTTCGGTGCCAGAACCTATCCTCTTACCGCTGGGCCAGTCCTTCTCTCTGAGAGTTCTGGAGAGCCTCCTTTCTCTTGTGTCATTGGGCGTCCTCTGCACTAATGTGGCTTTCAGTTTCAAAGGGGCCAAGAAGGAGTGTGTTTAGCACTTGACTGGTAAATGAATGAATGAATGAATGAATGAATGAATGAACACTTCCCGAGGAGGAGGAATTAGCATTTTAGAACTTATTCAAGATCTATATTGTGCCAGTGGCTATATTTTCACATCTGTGTGTGGTGCAGGTGCCATGACCTGTTCTTCTCTGCCCTCCCCCTATTTTACAAAATAAGGCATGAGGCATGACCAACCCAGGC
This sequence comes from Gorilla gorilla gorilla, assembly GCF_029281585.2. Lineage (NCBI taxonomy): Eukaryota > Metazoa > Chordata > Mammalia > Primates > Hominidae > Gorilla > Gorilla gorilla. The sequence goes on along the minus strand of NC_073232.2, from coordinate 98,592,488 downwards.
TCCGGGCTGCTGTGTGGTAGAGGTGGGCTGGGGCCTGGGCTTCGTGATTGCCAAGTCCATTCTCTTTGCACAGCCCAGGCTGCCTCCCGCGGGGAGCATCTGTGGACTGGCTGGACAGAGTTAGTTTGTGAGAGATGCCTTCAGCTTCCGTAGTGTCACTTTGCCTCTTCCTCATTCTGTTCACAGTCCCCTGGAGTTAGCATTTTGACCAGTAAATGTGGACAACAGTCCACTTGCACTTGGCCACATAAGAATCACAACAAGAAAGATATAAAGAACAGAAAGGACCTGGGATGGGGGAACCCGCTCCATTTACCCCCACTACCTCCCCAGTTTCACCCCAGCTCTCTCCCTCCTGCCCTCACTCTGGGACGGGGGGCCACACATGACCAGGGCTGTAGGGGAGTAGCGTGCAGAGCAGGGAGAAGGCGAGCGGGGGTGCTGCCCCTCATAGGTCATCTCCCTGGGCTTGGCTGCAAGGCATGCTGGGGGCTTGCTGGCAGCCAAGGTCGGTAAACAACTAGGCTGGGCAGAGTGAGGGAGGGGCTGCGTCTGTGGAGGGATGGCCCTTGAAGAGGGACCTGTAGCCCAAATACCTGGTTTAAGGGCCATTGGGCAGTTGGCAGCGTTGAACTCACGCTGGAGGGTGGGCACAGTCCCCTGGTAATGGAGTCAGGAAAGGTGGATGATGGATTGGGGGTTCTGGGTCAAGAGCCCAGCAGCTGGGGGTGCAGGGGTGGCACATTCCCCTTGAGGGAATGGGCTAGACCTGCCCATTGGCAGGCTTCAGGCCAGTGCTTCTGTCTTGGTCCCCACCAGGTGACAGGCCAGGGGGCGGCACAGAGGGCTGCATGCACTCCCACCTGACCTGCCCAGGCAGTTGTAGAGGGAGCGAGGTGGGTGTGGGCATCCCTGTGACTTTTACCCCAGAGACAGACCCACAGGGTGATGACTGGCTGCCATTGCCTATGGTTTGCCTGGTGAGCACAGCTGTCTCGGGCTGTCCTGGTGATAGTGGGTGGACCAGGGCCAGGCCAGGATGATGTACATCCCACATTGTCCTGTTGCTGCCTGCTGCTCCAAGGCATCCAGAGCTGGGGGTCCCACTCCATGCGGGGTGCTAGGGAGACACAAGTCCTGAGGGTGCTCAGTGCAGGTGGTGACAGGGACCCAGGAGCAGTCAATGACACTGAGCTGCAATCACATATAAAGCAGAAAGTGACATCAGAGGAAGGGCCTGTGTTGTCCTGATTGTGGGTAAACAAGAAGGTCCCTGGAGAGGAGGAGGCACTTGTCTGGGTAGATGAGAAGGATTCACCAGGTAGATAGGGGCCAACAGGGGACAGTGAGCTTCTGGCAGGGGAACAGCAGGTGCAGAGATGAGGACACAGCATAGCCTCCAGACCCTGCGCTATATCCTGAAGCCTGGAGGTTGCCCTGGGAAGTCTGCTGGCTATGCTGCAGGATTAGTGCAAGGCCTTGGAGCTGGGGCTTGGGGCTGGTTAGGCTGGCAGGGTGGGCCACTCCAACCTTTCCTAGAAGGGCTGCTGGCCAAGGAGTGAGTTTTGCTCCTGCTGCATGAATCACCTGGGGTGGGAGAGACTAGACAGCTGAGGGCCTAGCAGGGGGCATCCTGGTCAGCTTCCAAATCCAGGGTGGAGACGAGAGCCTTGGCACAGACAGGAGCTCTGGAGCAGTCAGCCCTACCAGGGAGGCAGGACATAGGCTGCGGTGGGGGGAGTAATTTCCACCCATACACCTGCATATACCTTTGCTGGTGCGTGCATGAACACACACACACACGCGCACAAGCACACACACACAGTACCAAGACTCAGAAAGTTAGAAGTGGTGATAAGGAGAATGAGAGAGCCAGAGAAAGCTAAAAACAAAAGTCAGACATAGGTTGAGATGAAGAGGGAGAGCCAGAAACCTCACAGAGCCTCAGTTCTCCATCTGGGAGGGATGCTGGAGCCTGCTGTCTGGATGTTCTTGTCTTTCAGGAGACAAATGCAGGTGGGGTAGGGGAGAATTGGACACAGGATCAGGCCCAGTGGCCCGGGGCTGCAGGGAGGGCTGAGGCAGGCTCTGTGGTGTGGCCTGTCCATAGGAGTCTAACTGCAGGCTCCAGTTCCTCAGACCTGGCCTTCATGGGCTTCTCAGTGGTCTGTTGCCAGGAGACCAGCTGGCCCAAAGGCCAGCAGGAGGAGAGACCACTGTGTAGTTCCCTCCCTGAGCCTGTTTTAGAGTGCAGTGGACATTCTCTGTTCCCATGGCCCAGTGACTTCTGGAGAGGTGTTGCTTACAGGAGCACCAAACCCGCAGGCATGTGGAATTTCTGGGAAGCTGGCTGCCTCTTTCCTAGGGCCAGGCCATGGTTGGTGTCTGGCCAAGAGCTTTTCTGCTCAACAGCGCTGAGACTACCTCTCCCCGCCCAGATTGAATGAAGGAAGTGGCCCCAAGCTCCTCCACTCTCTACTTGGCTGAGTCTCTAAAAACAGGATCCCATATGAGAGGGCTGTGACTAACAACAGAAGTTGATCCTTTTTTGAACACTTACTATGTAACAAATGTTATTCTAAACTTTTTACATGAATTAGTTCATTTAATCCTCATGTCAGCCCTAGGAGGTGGGACTGTTATTATCCATTTACAGGTGAGGGATAGAGGCTCAGGGAGGTTAAGTGGCTTGCCTGAGGGCACACAGCTACCACAGTGGCCTGACTGTCTCCTGGGCTGGTCCCTTAACTTTGAGATCAGAGACAGCTCAGGGTTTGAACCCAGGCTCCCCTGTGATTTTAGGCAATGCTGTAACCTAGGATCTCTGCTCCTGTTCTTCCTGTCTAGAATGGGGTAGTAGTACCCACTTCCCAGGGAGGCCATGCAGTTCAGCGATTAGTTGAGGGGGCCCTGGCACGGCTCCCTTCCTCCTCTCCCACTTGTCTGCAGCAGAAGGCATGTCCTTGCCCCACCCTGAGCACTGCCATAACCTTATCCTCTTTTTCAGCCTTTTTCTAAACAGAGCTGGAAGCACCTTCTTGGTTACCCTAGGGATCATTTTCTGGCCCCAGCCTTCCCTGGATGTGGCCACACCTGTCCCTTTCTTTCCCCCTTAGTCCATGTCCTGGGCATAGCTGAGCTCCTCAGAGAGCTCTCTGTGCTGCCCAAGTCTCCACCCTCTCTGAGCCAGCTGTGCTTCATAGTCTTGGGACCTGAGTTGTCCTGCCCGGGACCCCATGGAACCAAGGGTTCTCAGATCTGGCTGCTTGTCTCTCCCTTCCTTTGCCAGCCCCAGGACAGCACCGTTGCTTTCTCCCAAGCTTCTCGTTGTCCTTTTCTGACCCCGAACCAATCCCTCCTTCTTGGGCAGAATTAGATAAAGTAAATTGCCCAGGACTCTTGACTCATTCATGCAGGGACTGGATTCTGAACCAAGTCTAGGAGGCCCCATATTCCAAGATCTCTTCTCATTGTGCACTGAAGGCTAACTCTAGTCTTGGACAAGACAGAATTTTCCATTGCCTCATTCCTAACATAAGTGCCATCCCATTGATTCTCTGACTTACTCGTTTACCTTGAAACACTGATATTTCAAATGATTTCCCTAGTATGGATGTTTCTGTGCTTTCACTCAGCTCATTCAATTGTTCCATATTTTCTGAATATCTCTGCATCAGGCCCCGACCCTGAAGATACACAAAGCCATGAGCCTCAGCTCCTCCTCTTGTGACCTTAGGGATTAAGCATGAGATAATATGATATATATGCAATAGAAGTGTGCTAGGATAAAGTATTCCTGGACATGCAGGAAAAGGAATGGTTAACTTTGCCTAGCAGGGGAAAAGTCAAATAATGCCAAAGAGCAAGAGGCATTTGAGGTGGGTTTTCGGGAATGAGTGGAAGTTTGAAAGGCAAAGTAGGGGAGGAAGAGCATTTCAGGAAAAGGGAATCAGCACGTGCAAAGATAGAGATTAGAATGGGCATGTCTACATGTAGAGAGCATGGGGCACGTGAAGGTTGGCAAGTACACTGGTGCCATTGTGATGTGTGGAGCTGGGGAGCGGTGGAGGATCTCACAAACTGGACTTTGATCACTTGCAGTGGGGAGCATGGCTAATATTTCAAGGGCGTGCTTGTCACTGACTTTGGTCTGTAGAGTGGGTTGGAGAAAGAAGTGCTGGGAGGCAGGGAGACCAGTTGGCTGATAAGGGAGGAATACAGACATTCAAAGGCAGAGTGAGGAGGTGATGTCTCGTGGGCTGGCCTGGGGCTGAGGGGGAGCCCAGGAGGAGCTGTCTGGGCTTGGGTTCCTGGGAGTGCTTCAGGAAGCCCCATTGCTCAACTGCTTTCGAGGTTCTCCAAGACGCTCCGTGCAGGCATGCCCAGGACTCATCACTGTCCTGATTTAACTTTCACAGTGTAGGCTTCCATGTGAATCCTGGCTGGGGAGCCTAACGTTTCATTGGCGGAGCAGTAAAAGTCATTAATGAGGAGCTGGAGAGCTATAAATAAGCGAGCATGATCCCACCCAGTGTTCCCTGTGTTTCCAATCTGCAGGAGCAGGGAATTGGTTTTGATTCATTAATTGTTAGAGGAATGAGGCCCCAGAGATCCCATGGTGCTGCTAGCTCTTCCCTACCCTCCTGGTCTGCTTCGTGCATCCTGACTGCATGAGCTGCCCACCTGCCCTGGACGACAGTCCATCATTCCTCAGGACCATTCAGCCCTGCTCCCCTGGGCCTCTCTGGGCTAGGCTGAGCTTGAGGCCAGAGAGGCTGGGGCTCCCAGCCTGGTAGTGCTCCTGGTGAGATACTTGCACAGCTGCTGCTGCCTGAGCCAGGCCTCAGGCTCATACCTCTTCCCTCCCCACTGTCCCCTTGGTTCTCTGCAAACTCTCAGTGAACCCCTCCTTAGAAGGAGTGTCGGCTTTAAGGAACTGGCTCCCCTTCTCCAAATCGTGGGATATGGCTTTGCCTTTTGGTGAACATGATCACTGTGAGACCTTGGCAAGTTTGAAAACTTTGTGTCTCACCCACGAAATCTGGACTCCAGTTGTGCTTATTTTCCAGAGTTGTTAGGAGGATTCTTTTCTTTTCTTTTCTTTTTTTGATATGGAGTCTTGCTTTGTAGCCCAGGATGGAGTGCAGTGGCACTATCTTGGCTTACTGCAACCTCCGCCTCCCGGGTTCAAGCAATTCCCATACCTTGGGCTTCCGAGTAGCTGGGATTATAGGCATGGGCCACCATGCCCAGTAAATTTTTCTGTATTTTTTTTAAGTAGAGACAGGATTTCACCATGTTGCCCAGGCTGGTCTCAAACTCCCAAGCTCAGGCAATCCGCCCACCTTGGCTTCCCAAAGTGCTAGGATTACAGGCATGAGCCACAGATTACATAGTTTCTTGCTCCGCTGTGCTGTGCTGGGTGCTGGGGGTCAGGGGGGCGGGTAAGCAGTGAAGGTGCTTCTGCTTATGGGCAGAATGAGACCACACAAAATAGTCCAACATGGCAAATGTTTGTTAGTGCCATGAAGGCAAACCATGGTGAGGGAAGATTGGGGACGGTGTGGAAGGTTCTCTAGAGGGAATGATGGTTACCTACCCAGCACACAGGAGAAGGAGAATTAGCCAGACAGACGTAGCAGAAGTACTTTAGGCAGTGGGGAGAGTGTGGGAAGAGTCCTGGCAGTGAGCAAGAGCTTGGGATGCTTGAGTTACTGCACAAAGGCCTGCTACCTGGAACGCAGGGCATAGGGTGTGGAGTATGCTGGGCCTGTGGGTCCCATTAGGGTGTGCGTTTTGTTTTAAGGCCAGTGGGAAGCTCATGTGGTTTTAAGCAGGGACAGCACTGTCTGGTTGGTGCTTTATAAAGGCCAGTCCACTAGTGTGTAGAATGGACAGTGTGTCCATCTGGGACAAGTGGGGAGGTTGGAGGTGTAAGGGTCCACTGGAGAGGTGTCAGTGTTCTGGACCAAGGTGATGGCAGTGGAGTGGAGGAAAGTTGACAGGCTCAAGATATATTTGGGAGATAAAGCATTCAGGCCTGGTGGTGGCTTGGGTGCAGAGGGCCAGTGAGAGAGAAGGGTTAGGAACTGGTAGGTGGATGGGACACCACTTTACTGAGTTTGGGAGACCGGGAAGAACAGACTCACACCCTAGGCAGCTCAGTGTTGATGCATCAAGTTTGAGCTGCCAAGGGACTCATTAAGTGGAGAACTCAGGCAGATGGGTGGGTGGGGGTCAGGACCCCAGTGGGAGCCTTGTGGGCTTGAGCAATAACGGTAGAGCCCTCAATAGGGCTGGGCTTAGTGTTCAGTGGGGTGGGTCAAACATGCAAGGAAGGTTGATGATTCCATAGAGAGAGGGTATAAATGATGGATCTGGGTGTGGGAAAAGGCCAGAGGAGGGAGGCATCGGAGCTCAGGAGCAGGGACCAGCCTTAGGAGAAACTTTTCTCTTCAGCTTTCAGCACAGACATGGAGGTGTGGAGCTCTGGAGGCAGGAAGTCATGCGAGATAGCTTGTGATGATTGCTTCTGATTCATGAAAAAGGATGTAAGTCATTCGTTGAACTTGGGGAATAAACCTGGGTGGTTCAAGAAGAACGGGGAGGGAGGTGGTAGAGATGTGTCAGCGTGGGGAGCCCTGCTGAGGTGGGTGACTGCCATGTGGCCAAGGTCACCAAGTTGCCAGGTGCGTGGCACTCTCTGTGGCCCTGCACTGCTTGCCGGCAGTGTGGAGAAGAGCGTGGGCAGGTTGATCCACCCTGAGTTGACTCCTAGTTGGGATTTCAGCAGCCAGGCTACATAAGGAAAGAGAGGGATTCTGTAATGGAGTGACCGGAGAGGAGGAAAGCAGGCTCCAAGGCAGGAGGTGGGGTTGCTGCAGGTCTCTGGGAAGTTGGAAAGTGGGCAGAGAATCACTGAAACACAGTCTGTGGGGCAGGATGGATGCCTGTCAAGTGTGTGTCCTGTGCTCTGGAGGGAGGCGCCTTCTGCAGGAGGGGCGGGAGCGCCAGCTCACTCCAGGGCCCGAGCTCTAGCATTGGCCTCTTACAGCACCACCACCCATCCCCACCCCCCCATTTTATGGTTTTGGTTACCTTTTAAATGTCTTAATAAAAGACGAAACGTATTTATTCTCCATAGATCAATAATTTACTATGAGTTGTGACAATACTAAATTTGGTCAATTATTTATCAGCTCTAAAGTATTTATAAATGCTACCTTAATTTAAAGCATTAGCCATTGGAATTCAAATATTAATAAAGCTGTTTCCCATTTAAAGGAAGAAAGGAAGAGTACAGATAATGAGGGTGGCTGGGGGCAGGTGGGTGCTTGTGGAGGTTAAGATTATTGGAGGAACGAGGTGGCTCGTGGAGCAGCCTTGGGGGCGGCAGAGGTGCTGGACTCCCTTGGGGAGAGACCATTCCTTCTGGGCAGGCAGGGCTGAGCCCGGGTTTGCCCAGAGCCTGGCTTTTTTCTGCTGCCTGTGGATAGGAGCTGAGCCTTGCTGGGTTCCTCTGAGATTAGGGCATCAGGTTGTTTCTCCCCAGGTGGAGGCTCTCTCTTGCCTCATCCATTTAGAAATGTCCTGCTGTTCTTTAAGGTGGCACCCAGGGGCCAGCTAACACAGGAGCTGCCGGTTGAGTTGCAGGGACCTCAGAGTTGCAGGGGCTGCATGGGCAGATCTTCTTCCTGGGTGAGCAAGCCTGGGGAGCGATGCCTCCAGGGCACCTGACAGAGGGAAAGGCTGAGCTGGCAGTGGCCAGTGTCGTGACTGGGGGTGGCACCAGGAACCGTGGGTCTCTTCTAACACATGCCTTCTAGGGTATTGCTTCCCACAGCCTTGTTCTGAGAATGTTCCAGAAATCCCCACGGGGATGGAGAATAGTGGGCATGGATTAGTGATGGTGCCTAGAGTGACCTCAATGTCTGAGGGCACCTTTCTCACCTCCAGCACCCACCTGCAGGCACCCAGTGACTTGATAAGTCAAGGATCTGCTTTCAGGGGAGACAGGCCTTGTTCCTGCCTGCCTACTCCTTCCCTGGGGCCTGCACTGAGCTGCGAGGTGCCCTGGGGATTTCTATCCAGGGACAGTTGGGTAGAGTCAGCCTGGAATCCTGGGTTCTGTCCCCTGCTGGCCACTTTCTCTCTGCAGCATTGGATGTAGAGGTGCCTGGTGGTCTGTTGTTCTCTTTGCTGTTTGCTCTCTGGCTGTGTGGCCCTGGCCAAGCAACTAGCATTCTCTGTGCTCTGATTTTTTTTTTTTTTTAACCAGGGAAATCAGAAAGCTCACCTGGGGTGAGAGTTACTGAGAGTTTGTTCTGTGAAGGGGCCAGTACCTCACCTGACATGTCCCACCCTTGAGAGTCCGCTGTCTGGAAAAGCCTGGATGGGTGGGATGTGAACATCTTCTCCAGGGAAGCAGGTGGGAATGTGACTGTGGATTGTGCAGTTGTATCGGGAATGCTGTCTGGGCACCCCCCGCACCCCCAGTGCCGAGCTCTGAGTAGCCCTTTCTTTTGTGGGGACCCTCCGCTTTCCCAGGACACAGGGTGCAGGTGAGGGGGCTGGAAGCTGCTCATTACAGTTTGTCTTTACTTACTTTCCCAGCTGATGGATGGGTCATTCTCAGGGGGCCCTTATCAGGCCATCAAGCCTGTGTTGTAATCAAGAGAGACATCAGCTTTGTGACCATATAATATGGAGGCAAAGAATTATAACAAAAGCTGTTATCCTCTAGAGAGCTGTAAAAACATCTTTGAGCATCATCCTAGGTAGCGATGACTTCTGAGTTGCTACTATGTGCCAGGCAGCATGAATGGCTGTCCACATATAAAGACCTTTCATGGCACACATGGAGCAGCCCTGTGAAGAGGGAGCCATCATCTTTATTTGACCCCCCACAAGAAGAAAGAAAGAAAGACAGAAAGAAATAAAGAGAAAGCCAACCAGTAACCCAGAGAGGACCAGCCCTCACCCGTAGTCCCAGCTTGTGACCAGGGCAGGCCCCGGACTCCGGCCAGGTGGCCCGTCCCAGTCCTGGGGTTCAGCATCTGTCACAACAACCAGGGCATGCATTGTGTAACATCCCATCACACACAACCTTGATTAAGCTAATAGCTGATTTGGCTTTGATCTGATGTATTTTGATCTTATTATTTTTATGTTAGAAGCCTCCAAATAACCATCATTTCAACAGTGCCCCAATTAGCAGGCCATTCACAGTGGATTGGAAATTGACTCACATCGGGCCTCTCCATTAGCGCCTGGGAGAGGCTTCCAGCCTTAATTACCCACCCTTTTTGTGGAGGCCTGGCGCTTACAACGCTGCAGGTGGCTCCACGAGGGGTGGGCCGGCAGTGCTCACCTCCACGGGGAGGGCGAGATGGCTCTTGCCTGTGACTACTAATACTTAAGATCCTGGGCATGACTTTGATGGAGAGATGGGATGTTCAAGGAAGGGGCAGGAGGCTGACATCTGTTCAGCATCTTGTGCACTGTGAGGCATTGGCGCTTGCTATCAGCGTCCTAAGTCAGTGCTCTCATAGCTCTGCTGGGTAGAGATTCTTATTCCTATTTAATAGAAAATGGAGGCTGAGAAAGGGACATGCCCATGGCTGTGTGGCTACTGACCGGAGGAGCCAAAACTGGAACTTGGGTGAATGAATGCTTGAGATCCGAATGCTCTTCCCACCACCCCTGGTGAGGTGGTAGCTGGTGAGGGTTCAGCCCGGCTATATGTCGTTGTCACTCTGCACCCACCTTGTGCTGCTCTCCTGAGACCCTGAAAGGTGCTAAGTCCCTTCCTTCCTTTGAGGCCCTGGTGCCAACCACAAATGAATTTACCCTCCTCTGTGTCCCAGGGAGCTTCCTTTCTCTTTCCTCCAGTTGAGTTGCAGAGTCTGTCTCCTCAGTGGATCCTAAGCTCCTCAAAGATGGGACCTGTGGTCATCCTGCTCTTCCCCCTGACAGTGCTTAGGGCAGGGGCTGGCTTGTGGGGGGTGGGCAGGGATACCAAGTGTATGTATGAGACAAGGAGGGCAGGAGCCAGTGGCATGCATGCCCCGATGGGGAAACTGAGGCTCAGAGAGGTTCTGCCACTTCAGAACCTGACATATATGGAGTGGGGACAGATGATGACCTGGGAGGGAGCCAGGCAGGTGGGGCAACAAGAGCCAAAAGTGACTGATGGCTGCAAGGAGGACTCTCCGTGGGAGTCCTGGGATGGGACAATTCCACAATTGAGCATTGGAGTTCCTGGACAATTTACGTCCCAGGGATATACAGTTTATTTTATACAATTGCTGTTTAAGATTATAAATGTATTGTATTGGCGTTAAAGAGAGCATGCATAAGAAAAAATATCCACGCATTGTCATAGTGCCTTAGCTTTTAGTGTTTTCTCTTGCTGTTTTCATGGGCGTGCTTTCTGCCTAGCTGTAATCATAGTTAGCATATAATTTTGTGCCCTGGTATTTTCACGTGACCACCTCTCAGAAGCATTTTCCCCATGTCTGTGGCAGTGTTCATTGTGTGGCCTCACATCTCATTATCTGGAAAATGGATGCAATGATACCTACTCTACACGAATGTCCTGAGAATACTGTGAATTCACAGGTACAAAGGACACCAAGAGAATTTGGCACAGAGGCAATTCTCACACAATAGTCCTTCCTCCTATGTAGTTTTCCTGCTTATCCATTATCAGAGGATTATTTTTCTTTTTAAAAGGAATTATTTGTTTATGTCACAAAATTTTGGCTAATATAGAAAAGAATGAAAACCACTTTCAGGTTTCTTCTAAATTGCAGTCACTTTTAACATTTTGCAATATTTCCTTCTGCTTTTTCTTTCATGCATGTTGATGTTTTATTTAATTGATAAAATAAAATACATACAATTTTGTATCACTTTCACCTACCTTTTTTATGACAGGCACTTTCCCATGTTATTGTAGTATCTTCTTGACTAGTTTAAAGGCTATATATACTTTCAGAAAATGGAGCACTTTCATAACCACTCATCTATTTGCATCTTTTAGATCATTAGCAATATTCCAAGAGTATGGATAGTGTCCTCTGAATGGTTTTGGATTGAGTGCTGTTCCTACGATTTGGACAGGTACCCAGAGAGGAATTATTGACTGGGGCCATGGAAATTCTTGCATGGTGTTTTTGCATGAGTCTTTACTGCTATTGTGAACTGGGCTTAGCCTGTGTCTGGGAAAGGATGGTGAACACAGCAGGCATGACCCTTGTCCTCCTGGAGCCTGGGGTCAAGTTGGAGAGCCAGCCAGTAACACAGGCAACATGTGGCTCATGACAGGGAAGTGCAGTGAAGGGAGATCATGCCACAAGGGTTATGAGCCAGTCTGGGGATGCTGAGTCTGAGTTTTGAAGCAAGAGTGAGCATCAGGATTGAAGAGGTGAGTTTGAGGGTCCAGGGTGGGCAGTTGGTTGGGATGTAGCAGAAAAGGGTGTGGTGAGGAGCATGAGGCTGCAGGCACGGGAGCTTGCAAGACCACCCTTTCAGGAGTGGGCTTTTACTTTATCCCTAGGCTCTTGGGGGGCACAGCAGGGCACGCAATGGATTTCTGTTTAGGAGAGAACTCAGCAGACTGGAGCTGGGGTAGGAGGGGGCCAGGGCATCTGGGGGACTGTGAGATTCACAAGACCTCATCATCTCTTGTTTAGCTACCCCCTGCCGGTGGCCTTGAAGAGGAGAGAACCATAGGATTTGGGTTCTCTTCCTGCTGGTGCTCATGCAGGTGCAAGGCGAGCGCCCTTGCATGGAGGACAGCCGGTCTTTGCTGCTGGAGAGTGTGGGGGGACCCTCCCCTTCCCACATGTTCCCCTGCCTCCCACTGCCTTGCTCCCTGGGGTCAGTTCCCCCTTTTCTTCTCTCCCTCTCCCAGCCTTATCTGAGGCATTACATAAACCCAAGGGCTCTTGACCGAAAGAACTGCATTGTCAAAAGTTGTTCAAAGTCTGCTGTGTGCAGCAGATGGCCTGCTGCCATTCACAGCCTGTGTTTTGAAACTGCATCTGCTTCTCCACATCCTTGCCATCGCATAAACCATTAGTAAGAGATGTTTGCTTCAAAACTGGTGCAGTGGGTTGCGGCGTTGGGAGGTGCATCTTTCTATTAATTGGTTGATGTCCCAAAAAAGTGTACGCATGTGGCTACAAGGGGCGCCTCTTGCAGTTACGGGAGAACTTGTAAAGATGAGCCCCTGAGCGTGCCAGCCCTAGATGCGGCTGCTGGAGCGTCCGTTGCGTTCCTCCTCCGCACCCGTGGTAACTGCCTGAGTGGCGGGAGCGTCTTTCTTTGTTATTGTCAAGTGGCTTTTGAATAATCCTTCTGGAACAACTGCTTCATCTGGGGTTTGGCCCAGTATTTTTATGATATGGATCAATTGGATTTGGCCAGAAGACCTAGGGTTTCTTTTCTTTTTTATTTTTTTGCTACATCTTGGGTCCTCTTGGGTAAGTGCCTCTCTGACTTTCGGAAGCCATTTAGTCCCTTCAGTCCCAATCAGTTCAGTTCAGTCAACAGTTGTAGAGCACACAGTATATTTTCTGCCCGCGGCTAGGCATGAGGATGCACAGATCAACACAATGACGTTTTGGCTCTTAAAGGGCTTATAGTCCTAGGTGGGAAACAGGATGGCTAATTTTACAGCTCAGTTGGGGTGAATCAGGCAGATTTGGGATGGATCTGTGCTCTACCATCCTTCCCTGACTAGCCTAGGGCAAATGGTTTTGCCCCTTTTGACTTCTATTTTCTCATGTTAAATGGGTACAAGAATATATAGCTGGCATTTTCACCAAGGATGTCAGTGAGGCTGTGCTTATGAGAGCCACTGGCCTGCCCAGGATGGTTCTTGGTCCTGGAGGGAGGCAGCCTCTCTTGGGAGTCCCGGGCATGAGCTGCCAGGCATGGGGCCTGCAGGTTGAAGCTGGTGCAGCATCGCCCTGATGCTGACCCCTTCCTCTCTCTCTTCTCTCTTTCTAGCCTGTGACCTCATGACCCAGGGGATTTTGGCCTTGGTCACGTCCACTGGCTGTGCATCTGCCAATGCCCTGCAGTCCCTCACGGATGCCATGCACATCCCACACCTCTTTGTCCAGCGCAACCCGGGAGGGTCGCCACGCACTGCGTGCCACCTGAACCCCAGCCCCGATGGTGAGGCCTACACACTGGCTTCGAGACCACCCGTCCGCCTCAATGATGTCATGCTCAGGCTGGTGACGGAGCTGCGCTGGCAGAAGTTCGTCATGTTCTACGACAGCGAGTATGGTGAGTTGTCCGGCAGGCGAGCCGGGGCTGCTTGGGGACAGGGATGGCCAGATGCTGGGAGACCTGAGAGTGGGTGGGGCCCTGGACCGGTGGGGGGTGGTCTGTGCTGAGTGGGTCTCCAGGTGATAGGGTCAAACCTCGAGCTTCATGAGTCAGGAAGAGCTGCAACAACAGCTCCATAGATAGGTATAAAGTTGCCTAGCAACAACACCTTATCATGACGGCTGAAGTTTGAATCATCTTAGAGGTTTCAATAAAATATTAATAAACTGCTGGCAGGGATCCAAAGGGCTGTATGCTGGCACAGGTGGAGGCTGGCCAGCATGGTTCCTCCTGGAGGTCTCCTCTCCAAAGAGTGCCCTTCACACTGGACGATTGCCTGGCCTTCCTGGCTCCTTGCCTCCATCCATCGCAATCTGCCTTCAGTTTCAGGGTTCCAGGCTGGGGCAAAGGTCAGGGGAAGGAATGCCCTGAGTGTCATGGAGCCAGGCTGGGGTTGGTGGGTTGGGAACACTGGGTAGGGCTGGGCATGGCTTCTTTGAAGACCTGTCATACGAAAAAAAATCATAATTTGCTTGTTAGGAAACCACAAAAATGGGCTTTGGAGAAATGGCTTCAGGTTTTCTTATGACTGCTCTGTCAAAACAGACTAGTCTTAATCCTGAGATAGAATGGTTTCCATGTTTAGTGTTTAAACAATTTTTTTGAAAATTATGCGATAATTTATATTTACATGCAATTATAAGGAACAACCTAGGGAGATCCAGCATGCCCTTCACCCAGGTTCCCCCACGGTAACATCCTGCATAGCTGTAGTACAATATTGCAACCAGGATTTGATACAGCCTGTAGGCCTTGTTCATATTTCAGTAGTGCACGTGTTTTTGCAGGTGTGGATTTACTGCTATGCATTTTAAAAATCACATGTGTAGATTCCTATGACCACCAGTCAGGATACAGAGCAGTTCCTTCACAAGGATCCCTGTGCTACCTCTTTATAGCCACAGCCACCCCCATAACATGTTAGAGGGTGTGGGAGACTGATGAGGGTTGGCAGCCCCACGGCTGGTGCCAGGATGGAATGGGTGGACCTTCGAAAGTCCCATTTTTGTCTCTGGGTGATATAATTTCTTTGCCAAGAATGTAACTAAGAAAAGAAATCAGCATATGTTTGCATTTGCCTAAATACTCTTCTTCTCTAAGACTGGAATGTTGTCCTCAGCTCTTGAGCAAATATGCTGTTTGGAGTCTTCCAGGAAGAATTGAAAGAGCAAACAATCACTGTGCTGAAATAAAGATGAGGTGGATGGGGACAAGGGCAGGACCTGAACTGGACTCAGTCCAGGACCTGGCCTCTCCCTCCCACCCTCCCACTCCTGCTCAGTCCCTGGCCCTTGGCGAGGAGTTGGAGACTTTGTAACAGCCCCGAGCTGCCTGCAGGGATCTCTTAGGGGCCAGGCCTTCCCCGAGAACCCTTGGGGCTGGTGGCTCAACCCCAAAGTCCAGCCTGCTCTGAGGCTGAACCCTGTGGAGAGGCATGGACACTGCCAGGGATGGGGGTGCTGTGGTCCAGTGTGCCCAGGCCCTTCCCACCCCACTTTCTCTGGGCACCATTGCTCTGTTTCCAATCTGGCCTGAAGACACAGTTTTCCCCTAGAGCCTGGGAGGCGACCTTGATGGGAGCCTCAGCCGCTGGGAG
The DNA here is from genome assembly GCF_029281585.2 of Gorilla gorilla gorilla. NCBI lineage: Eukaryota > Metazoa > Chordata > Mammalia > Primates > Hominidae > Gorilla > Gorilla gorilla. Next base: position 98,577,487 of record NC_073232.2, on the reverse strand, counting down.
GGCAGGTGATCAGCTCTCTAGCCTGCCCACCCGCCTGGGCTCCTGTGACTCCTGCAGACTGAACAAGGCCTGGTGGCACTTGCCCAAGTCCCGTTTTCTTATTACCCTCCTTACCCTCACTCTTCTCAAGATGCAGGTCCTCAAAGAAAGATGTCCCTGAGCCCCACCTGTCCTACAGAGCTGGCAGCTTGGTTACACGCTCTTGCAGACATGCTCGTCCTGCCCTCAGCCTGCTCTTGGCTTGTCCTGACTCTCATGAGGGCTAGTCCTCCATGAGTGCTGGACTGCCTGGTGAGGCAGTGAAGTCCAGGAGAGTGGCTGTGTGCTTCCCACCACCACGGCCCTGCAGCCTGCATGGTGCCTGGCATAGAGTAGCCCCTCGACACATTCATGGATGGGGACATGGAGTTTTCAAGCCATTTTCACACAAAACAAAGGAGGAATGGGGAGAAGGACAAGGGTACTGGATGGTCTGACCTCTGACTATGAGGTGGCAGGGAAGGGGTGTAGGCTAGGAAACAGGTTTTATTCTACAGACACACTCCCCTGCCCCTCTTCTTTCCTCCACCCAGAATCTCCAATGTGACCAAAAGCTGTGTTCCTCTTTTCTGACATGGACACCTTTGCTACCTTTGGTGGGGTTGAAGTTAGTTTCCAACCAGACTGCTCCTTATCAGTAATTCCATAAAGTCGCCAAGTGACCAGTAGCTTTCATCTGGAGGACCACCGCAGCTGGTTGGTTGAGGCTGCTTGGGAGCTGTGCTGGGAAGGATTCTGAGGCCGTGTGTGGGCTCAGCGGCAGAAAACACCATGATCGGTCTGTGAGGCTTCCATGGTGCAAGAGAGGGATTGGCAGAGACCTGTCATGTTTGCTGGTTCAGACCTGGAGGGTGGAGGTGAGCGGAGAACCCCAGAGCTGGGGTTCTCAGTCAGAAGACAGCGTCAGAGTGGTGTGCCCATGGCGCTGTCCAGGGTGCCAGCCCTTCTGGCTCTCCGCTTGCTGGAGGCCAGAGAACTCTTTTATTGGATTCTGTGCAGGACCTCCTGCCTTTGCCTGCCATGGTCATCGGCCTCCTGATATGACAAGCATTGAGGCTTGGTTTCTGCCTCTACACATTTTCTGTAAAATTTTAACCCAGTGCCCAGTGCTCGTCCTGGCTTTCCCCTCATACCCAGCCCAGCTGCTGCCCATTTCCAACGTGCTTGTGTCAAGTGAGCCAAGGCAGCTCAGCCTATCTGCTGTTTGATGCAGCACATCCAGCCCTCAGAGTGCGAGTGTGGCTGCTCCCTCGGCATGGCTGGCTGTGGCCTGTCCCAGTGTCACTCCTAGGTGGATACACATTGCTAATACAGCCAAGACAAACGGTGCCTCTGGAACACCTCAGGGCCCCTCCTGCCCCTGACTCACTGTAGCACTAGCTGCAGATGAGCACAATTCAAAAGCAAATTAAGTGTAAAGACTATTCTGTTCTTTCCAAAGTCAAACAGAAGTGGTTTGGGAATATAGCAACTGTTTTTCAATGCTGATCTGCAAGTACCTTTATGTATTTTACTTCATTCTAGCCGCCCAATATCCCTCTGAGGTCAGATTATTGCTACATTTTACAGATGAGGAAAATGAGGCTCAGAAAGGTTCTTCCTGACTTTAGTACCCATGCATTTAGCCAAGGCATCATCCTATTTCTGTAATTTGGACTTAGTAGGCTCTAGCTTCCTGCTCCTGTCCCCAGCCAGTCAGAGTTGATGCCAAGAAAGAGGGAGGTAGTTTGGAAGGACATGGCATGCTCTAGGCTGATGCAGTCACTTTAGTGAGCATCATACATAGGCTCCCTCCTTTGTGGGGCAAGGCCTGATTCTTCCTCATTTGCCCATCAGCCTCCCTTTAAACCCTGGAATGTCCTGCCCCAGGTAGAGCCTGAGGACTGGGCATTTGAGCCAGGAGTTAGAGATCAGAGCAGGAAAAGCCATGGGCTCCAAGACAGAATTTGGCAGAAGGGTGAGAGAGGAGTTGGTATGTATATGGTTTACAAGATGTGCTATTTGGTAAAATTCCACTGAAAATACTTGTATGCTTGTTATGACAGTGAAAGGAAAAATAAAAGAGAAGACGACATTTGAGAGAGAAAATTTGCAACATTAAAATACCAAAAGTTTGGATCGAAAAGAATGGAGAACTTTCTGAGTTGCCACTTCAAATGCTGGGATATTCATGTGTGTATGCATTGGCAGGGGCTGGGGTGGGAGGGGGGTGCTAGTAGCTGTATCCACAATTTCCCTCTAGTGAATAAATTTGGATGAAGGTTGTAATTATGATGAGCTCTTAGATATCATTGACTCCTTCATTCAAAAAATATTCACGGAATCCCTACCACATGCCAGGTATTTTGCTAGGCACTCATTTTCAGTGAAGACACAGATGGGTGGAGTAACTTGGCTAATGTTGCATGGGCTGGCATTGGAAGTTAGGGCCCAGGGGCCCAGGGGCATCTCCAGGGCACGGCAGTCCTTTCTTGGTCTCTGGGCTAGCTCGCAGACCTGGGATGGGTTGGGAGCTGGGATTCCACAGAAACAAAACATCAGGGCTCTGTTTGAGTGGCCACTGTCTATTTGTGCTAGTTTAAAAATTACTTTTTAATTGAAAGCTACACGTGGTTACGATGTATATGTTTAATTAAAAGATTAATAACCTGAAGACTCATGAACCCACAATCAGTTTAAAAAATATCAAGGAGCCCTTTTGTGCTTCGCCTGACCATGTCTCCCCTACACAGGGACTTAAACACTCTCCCGATTGTGTGCTAACAAGTCCCTCGCTTTCCTTGATAGTTTTTTTTTCTTTTTATGTGTCTGAAGTTTTGCCAAGTTGTATCTAAGCATGGAAATTTTAAATTTATGCCTCATATATTTAAAACACTGTACATGTATTTCACTGTTTTAGAGGATCCCAAGCCAGTGTCTTTTTTTTTTTTAACTTTTATTTTAGGCTTAGTGGTACAAGTGCAAGTTTGTTACATAGGTAAGCTCATGTCATGGGAGTTTGTTGTATACATTATTTCATCACCAAGACAGTAAGCCTAGTACCCATTCCTCGTTTTTCTTGATCCTCTCTCTCCTCCTACCCTCCACTCTCCACACTCCCATAGGCCCCAGTGTGTGTTGTTCCCCTCTGTGTGTCCATGGGTTCTCATCATTTAGTTCCCACTTGTAAGTGAGAACATGCCATATTTGGTTTTCTGTTCCTGTGTTAATTGGCTCAGGATAGTGGCTTGCAGCTCCATTCCTTGATAGTTTTATCATACAGGTATGGGGCCCATGGTTGGTTTGCGACTCATATATGTGGAATAACACTTCGGCATGCTTCTGGGATTGTTTTTTAGTTTTCACTCAGCATTAGGTTTTCGAGATTGATCTGTTTGATGCAGGTGGATGTATTAATCATTTTTATTGCTGCACTGTATGCCCTGATTTATTTATCTACTTTATTGTCTGTGGGCATTTGTTTTGTTTCCAGGATTTTGTTATTACCAAAAATACTGATAGGAACATTCTCATATTTGTCTTTTGGTGTTTGTGTGCAGGAGCTTTTCAGGGTCTATTCTGAGGAGCAGAATTGCTGGACTCTTGGGTCAGTGAACATTTCACTTTATTAGGTTAGACCAAACTGTTTTCCAAAGCATTCCTACCTATTCACACTACCATGTGCAATATATGAGATTTCCCCAAGTCCCCTAACCTCACCAACACTTGTCTTCTTGTTACTTTTAGGTTTCTAGTGCAAAATGTAATTTTATTTTGATTTTAATGTACACTTTCTTGATGATAGATGAGGTTGGGTATCTTTTCACATCTTTATGGGCTATTTTTATTTTCTCTTCTGTGAAACACCTGTTTGTAGTTGATTTTTTTGCCTGTTTTTAAAATCGAGCCTTTTCTTTTTAAGTGTGGCAATATCTTCTTTAAGTTAATTGTTTGTCTTAGTGAACAGAAATTCTTTATTGTATTGTTGTCAAATGTAGTCATCTTTTTTTATGGCTAGCTCTTTTGCTTGTCTTGTTTAAGAAGTCCTTTCCTACCCGAATGTCAGAAAGAAATTTTCCTGCTGAAACCTCCCTCTCTATATGGAGGGCAGATATTGTCCACCTGGCTAGGTGTCCACAGCTAGGGCCTGGCCAGGCTGTGCCTGCCCTCCCCTGCCCCTCTGTGAGCCTAGCAAGCCTACCTCTCTCAGCATCTGTGGGCTGATATTCCTTCCACCCTGACACTGCTCCACTTTGCCATGCCTTTGGGCCAGTCTTTTTCTTGGTGGCAACTGAAGAAAGCTCATGCAAATTCAGTGCAGCCTATGGCAAGGTGGTTAGGAAGAGCTTCCTGGAGGAGGTGACATTTAAGCAGGTGCTTAAATAGGAGTAGTTTTTATTTTTTATTAGGCAAGCAAAGGGCACTGGGGGCTGGAGGTGACATTTAAACAGGTGCTTAAATAGGAGTAGTTTTTATTTTTTTTAGGCAAGCAAAGGGCACTGAGGGTTGTAGGAAGAGTGTTCTAAGCAGAGGGAAGAACTTGCTTCCCTCTTTCCAGAAGAAAGGCCTGGGGGCAATGGAGAGGAGGAAAGATCATATGGCTGGAATATGGGAATTGGCTAGGGATAAGACTGGAGAGACAGTCGGAGGAGGCTTTAGATGCTCAGGATCCCCAGAAATCTCTGGGAGCCATATCTTGCTACCTCGGGTGGCACTCTTGGGTCCTGTTCTTTATACCCCATCCAGAGATTTGAAGACAGACAAAGGCAAAGCCTTCATCTCTAGAAGGCTCTGGTCCTTTCATTGCATCCTGTCTGAAGTCATTGTCTGCAAACAAAAGGGCAGAAACTGACACATTCTCAGGAATGATGATCCAAGTTAGGACAAACCACAGTCCCAGAGTCTAAGCTAGAGGTAGGACCCGAATTTCCCAGATGACCCAGGCGTCATGCCAGGGGGTAACAGCTCCAGTCCCTCTAGCCCTTGCTTCATGCTGGGTGCCCTGAAAGAGCGTGGAGCTGCCCTTGCTCACATCATCCCAATGGCAACCCCACATGGTGGGTTCTGTACTCAGAGAAGTAAAGGGATTTGCTCTAGGCCATATGGCTGGAGAGTTGGGGGCTGGTCAGCTCTGGTTCCCAAAGGGTCCACAGCTCTGTTCACAGCCTCTTGGCAAAGCTGTGGGGAGCAAACACCGTGGTAGAGTCTTTGCTTGATGTACAAAGATTTATTGTGGCATTTTTGATGACATCAGAAATTAGCAACAACCTAAAGGTCCATCTTCAGCAAATTGGTTAAATATATTATGATATTTACATTTAATGGAAAACTCTAGTTCCTTATGTACTGAGTGGAAGTAGTTCCAAAACATGGTGCTGTTAGCTGACAATAGAGAAGTGAGAATGGTGATGTGGGTGTTGCTTTGTGTACAAGTGAGCTTCTATGTGTGTGTATCTGAGTGGACACACATGGTCACTCCAAGGAAATGCTGTTTAAGGAAAGGAAACACAGTGGGTTGGACTGGGATGGGAGATGAATTTTTCACTGCATAACTTCTTGTACTTTTTGAGTTTTGCATCAAGTGCAAAAAATAAATGAGTAAATAAAAAAGTAAGCATGGATCGCCATTCCTCTCTGCCTCCTGCTTCCTGTGCAAGGTGACTTCTCTGAGCTTCAGCCTCCTCATCTATAGGGTAATTTCTGAGCTGTAAGGGCAAAACACTAGTAGAGTGCCTGGCACATGGTAAGTGGTCTATATGATCACAACAAACCATGCATGGGGACCAAGAGTGGTAGGAACCAACATTCTTCCCTCAAGGCAGTGCGTGTGGGCACTAGGCAACCTTGGTAGAATCTTGGTGCAAGAGATTTGGCTGTTTGCTCCTCCAGTCAGGCTCAGGATAACCTTTGCGTTTAATAGTTAGGGGCATGGGCTCCAGAGCAGTCTTCTTGTTGAATCCCAGCTCCGCTGCCATATCTGTGTGACATTGGGCAAGTTACTCAGCCTCTCTGTGCAACAGTTTTTTCATTTGTAAAATTGTGATACAATACTACTTTCTGCCTGATGGGGTTAACATGTGGATTAAATGAGTCAATAGATGTCAGGGGCTTAGCTCAGTACCTGGCGCGTGGTAACTGCTCAGTAACACTACTCTGGAGCTGTGCCCAGCGGTGGTCCCATTGCTGTCCATTCTTCTTTGGCTTCCCAAGGCAGACCTGGTGAATCCCAGTCCTGGCTTGTTCAGCAGCCCAGAACACAGCTGTATTTTGGTTGTGTTCTTGGTGCTTGGGGAAACAGAGAGAGCTTGGGGGTCAGCTCTTTCACCTGCAGGTTACACACCTTGCCCTATGGAGGAGCTGAGCTGCCAAGGCTTCCCCAAGGTCTCCTTGCACAGTCACAGGTGGCTCCGAAGAGCCATCATGCCTTCTAAGCTGGACAGCTTAACTGGTTTTCATAGAAAATATCTGTCGGGATCTCACCCCTAGAGTCTTCCTGAAGTAAAATTCCGTGGAAGAAAGGGAATTATTGGGGCAAATGTTACTTTAATCAATGCCCCTTGCTGACGTCTCCTTTGTGGCCCCTGGCAAAGCAGGCCAGATGACTGAACTGCCATGCCTGATTTCATTAATAATACACATTGGATCATTATGGCATTAGTTTAAATTGAAGTAATACATACTTTTTCCAGACAAAATGAGTAAGTGGGTTTAATTGCTAGGAAACCTATGGAAGAAGTTTGACAATAACTTTACCTGGATGAGTGTTTTGGGTTTTGTTCTTCGATCTAATTACAAAGTAACTGTACTTTGGGATGTGTTAATTGTAGTGTGCCCTAGAAGATTAAAGTTTATTAACTCTGAATTTCCCTCACCCCTCCATCAGATTCCAGAGTGCGTCTGGAGACATGAGGAGATGCCTGATGCAGGCGTGGATAAAGGACTGGAAAGTGAGGCTATGCCGACTCCCACACATGCCCCGGTGTGCTGCTGGGTCCTGCTGGAGTTGAGGGAGCAAGAACTTGGCCAGATCGTCCCCCATTTCCTCTTCTCACCACACACCATTGTGCCCTTGCAGGACCGATGCGGGCTCCTGTTGATATCCCCCTCCTGCCAGACCCACACTCCCCAGACCTCCTTTGCCCCACACATGAGAGGGAACAAGGGAGATGTTGTGTTGTTAAATACTAGAATTCCAGGAAGGGTACCAGCGAGATGTGGCTGCAGACTTCTGGAAGGACCACTAGTCCAGATGGGACCTCCCCTCCTCCTGCTCCCTGTCTGCTCCCTTCCAGCTCCGGCTCCTTGCTGCTCCGTGAGCGTGCCCGGCACAACCTGCTGCAGAGGCTTTGGGCTGGCTGTTTCCTCTGCCTGGGACACTCTTCCTGCACGTGCAGACGTCTGCAAGCTGCACCTTCGGGGCTTTGCTTCAATTCCATCTGTCCCGTGGGGCCTTCCCTTTCCAATTTATTTAAAAATGGAACTCTATTTTCTCTTGGCACCTCTTTCTCCCTTTTTCCATTGAATTTATTCCCATTTACTCAGCTTTTGATGTCTATCTTTCCCCAACTAGTTCCATGCAGACAGGCAGTTTTGTTTGCTTGGTTGAGTGATACTGGACCCACAGCGTTTAGAACAGCACCTAAAGCTTAGTAGGTGCTCATTAAATATTTGATGAGTGAATGAGTGAATTGATATTTTGGGGGTGTTTCATTGCCCATTTATTGGCCCAGAAGCATTTGTTTCTTTCCTTGAGTTTACCAATTACAGCAGTAATATATGCTTCCTATGGAGTCCAAGTATGTGCAAAGGCAAAGCCCCTCCCTCCTCCACTTTCAGTAGAGCACTGGCTTGTTCAGCCTGCTGTGTTTCTGTCTATACCTTCCTCCTTGTCAAGTGTGTAGACTGCCTGTGTATGCCAGGGGTCAGGACTGGAATGTAGTTTAGATGTGGCCAGCCCCTGAGAAAGTTCTTCCCATAGCTTCAAGTCAAGAATGACTACAAAACACATATGAATCACAGTGAGATGGCAATGGTGCTGCTGAGGTCTGGTGGGTGAGCCTGGCTTGTGTTGGAAGACTTAGTTCTCTTCCTGGCTTTATCTTTTTCTAACGTGCTTCTGGGCACACTGACAACTCTTTCTGATCCTTTGTTTTCCCACTTTAGTAGTGGGGATAATAAAAACGCCTACCGTGGAGGGTTCCTGTGAGGCTGAAATGAAACGAAATGAAGTGATGGATTTGAGAGTGATTGCACTCCCTGAGGTCCCAGACCATTTCTCGTTTTTCTTACTCCTCCGCAGTACCCAGGACAACGCTGGGTACAAGGCCTGTGATTGAGCCAAGCGCTGAACAAACTGTGCTAGGAGCCCTGAAGCCTAGAGCCCCAACTCTGTCCCGGGAGGCAGTGGGTTTTGAATTACAGCTGGGAGCAAGAGGGCTTCTGCAGGTGGAGGAAACCTGTGACTAAAATGCCAGGGTATGAATGGCATGGCATATTTGAGAGGGAGGAGGTATGGAGGGTCAGCAGCTTATGGGAAAGGATGAAGGGGTCCATGGAAGGGAAGCTGCGCTAGCGGTCTCAGAGGCCAGGTTGTTGTGTCTGTTGTAGGGTTTTCCTCTTCTGATGTGAGGCATGTGCTGTGACGTCGAGGCTTGTCCTCTGTGTGAACTTTCTCCTGTGTAGTAAGGATGCTCAAGAATGGAAGCCCGTCCTCTCTGGTTGCATTGCTCTGGAATGTTAAAAGGATGAAATTGCCTGTATCTTGTGTGACTAGTTCTGGACTGCAGGAAGCCTGGTGGTTTTGATCCAGGTGGCAGCTGCCTGCCCTGTCTTTTCTGTGGAAGGCTCTGGGAGTGGTGACAAGGCCACTTAGAACCAAAAGGTGGGGGTCACGCCCAGACACAGCCATGTGGGTAACATTATGTCTCCTCTCAGCCCTTCACGTACCCAGTTCCTTGCTGGAAGTTATCCTCTTACCCACCTGATGGCGTGGTCGCCGCGGGGGCTTGTTTGCTGCCAACCCCCAGCCAGGGTAGGAGGCTGCACATGAACCTGGCACGCTGCCTCTGATTTTTGGTTTGATTGTTTCAGGTTGCATTGTCTGCCTGTTTGCTTATTTGTTTTTTTCCTTCACACATCCAGAGAGAATTTGCAGAGGCTTCTAATGTCTTCTTAGAGAGACACTGAGGTTAAGAAAGCAACTGCAGTAGAAAATCAAGAGGTGCCAAGGACGGCTGTGGTCACGCTGTTCTGGCAGCCACAGGTTACAGGGTGGGAGGAAGCAGAGGGACCAGGCCCCCCTCAGCACTGCAAAGAATCCTCCCTGAGGGACCTGATCTCTACAGGAGACCATGAAGGACAGAATGGATGGCAATTCCAGCTCAACCTTTACAGCAAATGTAGAAGTGGGTTTTGCTTGGCTGTTTCTCAGTCAAGCACAGTCACTGACTGTGCAGTGTGGCCCTCTCACGGCTCAGCTGATCCCAAGCTGGAACTTACCATTCCTGGAAGGGTAGGGATAGGACTTGCCTCTGCCTAAGCTTCCTCTGGGCCAGACTTGAAGCGGGTCATAGCAAGGGTTGTGCGTTCTGGCACTCCTTGCTGCCCACGGAGTGAGGCTTCATGTGTCCATTCAGTTTAGTTCTGTTGGACAAATGTCCACCAAAGGCCTTTGCAGTCCCAGGTGCTGGGTGGGGCTCAGGAGGAGAGCAAGGCAGGCATGGTCCCTGCCCTGACAGGAACTGCTGTAAGTGGGACAAGGGGTGTGAGGGGGGCTGTGCAGTGCTCACCATAGAGCCGTAGCAGAGCCGGGGGAGGCCTTCATAAGCATTGGTGGCCGAGTGCAGTCCTGTTGGGGTGAGGAGGGCTGAGCAGAGACCAGCCCAACGTGAGGGGTTCCAGCAGGGCAGAGGGGCTGCCTTGTGTTCTAAGGGGAGTGGGAAGATGTGGAAGGGGAGACCACCCTGCTTTGGGATTTTTGCTTTGAAATTATTTGTATCATATACATAAGTCATACACAAAATGAATATACTCTTGTTGAAAAAAATTAAAACAACATACACATTTAAAACACAAAGCAAGCACCCATTAGGCACGTGTTCTCCCTCTCCCACCTATCTGCCTTCCTCTCTTGAGGTGAGTAGAGGCCTTGCCTGGACATGCCACATGTGCACACAGATACAGTGCTTTGCAGACGCAGAAGGGGAACCATGCCCCGGGCATTGTTTGGTAAGGTGCTTTTACTTGATGGGCTTTGCAGCTTTTGCTCCATATTGCCCACTTGGTTCTACCCCATTCTTTTTGCCTGTTGCACAACATTCTGCAGAGTGGGCTTTATTCCTCTATGTCTTGATTCAGGTGGCTTCTAGTTCTTGGCTGTCACACAGGGCTGTAGTGCGTAGCCGTGGATACATCCTCATGCATGTATCTCTAAGTACTTCTAGGGGTTGGATTGCTAGAAAGCAGAGCGGCTGGGCTGCAGGAGATTCTGTTTTCAAATTAGGAAGCTAGAAAACAGTGATGAGATGCCAGTTACCAAAATAAGGCAGAGAAAGGAGAAGTGTTCTGGAGGAGAACAGGCCTTGTTCTGGCCCCTGTTGTTTCCATTCTTGGGTGCCATCTTGCTGAGAAGTGTGATTGGGCAGAAAGTCAGGGACAAAATCCAAAATCAGAGAACCAGATAAAATGCAGCAAGGGCCCACTTAGGTCGGCAGCAGCTCTTGTGAGAAGCGAATTGAGGATTGAATTATCTGCAGCTTGGTGGGAGTGAGCGGTGGGAGTGAGCAGTGGAAGGGAGGGAGGGAGGTGGTGAGGGCTAGGTGGTCCCTTTGGTGTGTCCTGCACTGAGGGACATGCCTCTCTGGTGGAATGGAGACAAGCTGGCAGGAATTCAGAAAGGAGGGATTCTGAGGTCGCTGACAGGCCTGGAGCTGGAGGATGGGCTGATGTGAGCTGAGGGGTCCCAGGACTGGGACTAATGAGGAAATGGTGCAGAGAATAGGGCGCAGTATGTCAAGGAACTTTCCAACTGTCAGAGTTGATCTGAGCTGGAAGGGGCTGCCTCTGTCCCCCAGGGACCCACCCTGGGTACTATGGCAGGAAGGTTCTTAGCTCTGGTGTGCCCACAAGCCCCTGGATGATTGGCCATCATGAGATAGAGGTTCCTCCCTAGAGACCCTGGCATGGTTTCCTCAGGCCTAGAGGCCCACCAAAGGCCACGTGGTTGAGCTTTGCTAATGGATCATAAAGAGAATAACGTGCCTTGTGTTGCTTCTTCCAAAGGAAGGGAATCAAACATTCACTGTGTAGTTACTCTGTGCCAGGCACACAACCACAGTTCCTGTATTGGTCTTTATAGTAACTCAACAAGGTAGGCATCTGCCACCAGGTCACATAAGGAGCAGGCTGGAGGGACCCCAGCTGCAGGTGGCGATTCAGATCTCAAGCCCTCACTCTCCTGACTGCACCCCAACCACCCTGAGCTACAGGTGAGTGCGTTCTGGATACCATGCCCTGGGAATGAGGAGAGAGTGGAGGGTGCAGGTAGGGTGAGCACCTGAGGCCCCAAGTTAGGAGATGCTGAGGCTGGATGGGGCTAAGGGAACTGGGAGGCATTTTTTCATTGCCTCACATTCTCTTCTGTCTTCCTTGCTTCCCATCCTCCCGGGCTCTCCTGAGACACACGTTCTGGCCTCTCACACATGCCATTTGCAGAGGGACCCACACACAGTGGAGCCTTAGGCCTGGGACTCAGGCTCTGGGAGGCTGCATCCTCACTGTGGGGCCTTTAAGGATTTTGTTGCTGGAGACCCTTGTGGTTCTGTGGAATCACCACATATATCGGTGTGAACATGACCTGTTGGCCCTGGTCCTGTGTGCTGGATTCTACCTGTGCTCTGGGAAGTTCCTACTTTACTTTTGTAGTTTTTTGTTTTATTGTGGAAAAATATATATACAACACAAAATTTACCATGTTAACCATTTTCACGCACAGTTCAATGGTGTTAAGTACAGTCATATTGCAGTCACTACCGTTCATCTCTAGAAGGTTCTCATCTTCCCAAACCGAAACTCTGTACTCATTCAACAAAGACCCCCATTTCCCCCTCCCTTCAGCCCTCAGCACCCACTGTTCTCCTTCCTGTCTCTTGACTTTGACTATTCTAGGGGCCTCATATAAGTGGACTCGTACTGTATTTGTTCCTTGAGACTGGCTTATTTCACTTAGCATAGTGCTTTCTACTTTCCTCCACACTGTGGCATGCATCAGAACGTCCTTCCTTTTTCAGGCTGAGTAATATTCCACTGTGTGGATAGACAGAATTTTATTGATCTATTCATCCATTGATGGACACTTAAGGGTTGCTTCTACCTTTGGTCCACTTGGCTTTCTGAGGGTGTTGGGAGAGGAATGTCGTCTCTTGGAGCCTCCGTGTGTGTGTGTGTGTGTGCGCAGGTGTCTGTGGGTGTGTGTTGCTGCAACAGGACTGTATGTGTTTGTGTGTGGTGGGCATTTTTGTGCCACACTGTTTGGAAGACATCCATTCATCCTTCATTCTGCCACAAAAGTCACCTTCCTTAACTCACTGCCCTGCTTAGACCCCTGAATGTCTCCCCCTCTCCTTAAGGATCAAGTTCAGATCCCTTCTCGCAGTGCACAGGGCCTCCAAGGTCTGTCTCTCCCTGGCCTTTCTCTCATCACTCCCTCAAGACCTCTGTGTCCCAGCGACGCAGGATGGATCAGCAGGGGTGCCATCAGGAACACATGGCCCACTCCAGGTCATTCAGAGGAGGGGATTTAACATGAGGAACTACTGACAAGTGTTGGCAGAGTTGAGGACAGGTGGAGTGGAAGCAGCCCAGACTAACAACTGAGCAGGGCTGGAGTGACTCCCAGGGCTCGAGGGATGAATGGGAGAGATGGTCCTGGAGCCATGACTGTCCAGTGGGTACTGGGACCTCATAGAGGGGCCACCCTGAGGGAACTGGGGGCATGTGGGAGACCCAGCCATGGCCAGAGACACTGGAGGCAGAGAGAGGGTGAAGTACCTGGCTTCCTCTTCCTCCTGTCCCTGAGTCTCCTGACCATGCTTCTCAGTGGTCAGTGGTAATCAGCAGGATAGGGAGTCTGGGAAGGGGAGGGGTGGGCACTCTAGAGGGAAGAACAGGGGAGGGTGGGGGATGGATGTGACTGCAATCTGCACTCCCCACCACACCCAGGGACTCACCTTCCTGAATGTGTCCCAGTCACACCCCACCATCCCACATGGCTCCCCGACCTGGACCAGCCACCTCACTACCTGAAAGCTATTCCTCCATCCTCAAGACTTATTTGAGCTTCTCCTTGTTTTGGAAGCTTCCTCTCTTCTCCTTGTTCCTCTGCCAGGTGGGCTGTCCCTTCTCTGGGTTCCACAGATGCCCTCTGTGCATCTCACCCCAGGTTACTGGGCCATAATTACTGACTTCCTTTTCTCCCTCCCTGTGGACAGTAAGCTCCTCCAGGGTGAAAAGCCTGCTTTACCTGCTTTGAGTCTGTGGCATCAAATGCATGTGACAGGCCTGAGCGGATGCTTATTGTGCGATTCAGCAACTAGGTTAGAGGTGACAGAAATAAAAAGCCCAGAGATCTGGAGCTCTCTCTCTCACACACACAATATGTGCACGTGTGTTTACATAGGCACATGCATTTGAGCACACATAGATGCATGTGTGCATGCATGTACACACTCATGCATGCATGCACGTACACATGCATGCATGCACGACTATGCACACACGTGCACATAGACACATGCATGTGAACACCCACACATCTGAAGTGCCTGTAGTCATTAAAGTTAGAGGCGCAGATGAATGTGGTCTGAGGCTAGCTATGAATCTTACTAACAGTCACCAAGAAAGATCAATACATTTAACTCTTTTCTTCTAAGTTGGCACAAGGTTTCACTGGAGGGCCTCGGGCAGCTCAAGGTGAAATTCTTCCTGAGGCCTTCCTTCTAGCCTGGCTTTTGCAGGGAAGGGAGAGCCAGGTGAGCTCCAGGGGCCCTGCACACCTGCAGGATGGGGATGGGCATGTCAGGGGTGCCTTTGGTTCATCTGGGACCTAACCAGGTCTTGGCTACTGCCACTGCAGTCAGAGGACCTGGCTACAGAGCCAGGCTGTAGCCATGGGGCACTGCCCAGCCCCTCCCTGACACCAGCACAGCCAGGCTTCGTGGGCCCCAACACCTGTTGTGGGGCCCAGGGGCAGCAAAGGGAGGAGGTATGTGGGGTGCCCTGGAGCCTGTGCACAGGGGCTCGTGTGAGCCACTGGGCCACCTCTTCCCAACTCCGTGTTTGGTCACAGCACTTCAGTGACTAGAAATCAGTCCCGGTGGGAATATTTACTCCATGGAGGCCAGTAAGTGCCACACGTCAGAGCTTCTTATTCTGGAGGGCCAGTTAGGATCACACCATGTGTCCCACTCACAGAGTGTTTGTGACCTGCTTGGGGGTGGGCGACTAGATGGTGACACAGAGGATGTTCAAGGTAACAGTGTGTTTTGAAGGGAAGGCAGGAGCCTGGGGCCGAGTCACGGAAGGCATGCTGTGGACTTGCACTGGGTTTTGGAAGGCAGGGAGGGCTTGGGCAGAGGGAGACAGAGGTCCCAGGAGGTAACAGCCTGAGCACAGAGAAGCACGAGGGTCAGAGAGTGGGGTGTTAGCAAGGAGGGTTAGGTGAGTTTTCAGGCAAAAGAGAAGGGCCTGGAAAGCCATGTTAGGAGTTGGCCTTTGTCCTTGCAGGGCAGGGGTTCTTAGTGGGCACAAGAGCCTCCTCCCACCTCTGGCCCCGGGGACATTTGGCAATGTCTGGGGACATTTGTGTTTCTCTGTCATAACAGGGGATAGGGAGGAGTACTAGTGGCCTCAGTGGGTAGAGGCCAGGGATGCCGATAAACATCGCACAGCACCCGCTTAAGACAGCCCCTGACAGTAAAGAACTTTCTGGCCTCAAATGTCAATAGTAGGTAACAGGGCATAGGTAATAGGGAGCTATTGCAGGTTCATGATCAGGGATCTATAAAGTTGTGTTTTTAGTACAGTTTGTGGAATAGAGTGGAAATGGGTGCATGTGATGTGTGTGTGTGTGCGTGTGTGTGTGTGTGTAGAGGGTAGGGATGCTGGGGAAAAGGAGACCACAGGCAGGGGAGTAATGAGGAGGCTGTGTCAGGACTTCTGGGATGGTGATGAGGGCTTACTGGGGGTGGTAGCAGTGAGACCACAGCATAGAAGACACATGGGGCCACTTTGTAGCAGGAAGTGACGGGAGTTGGAAGCCGACTAGTTAGGCCAGGTGGAGTGGGAAGGTTGACATCAGAAGTTCCCCAAAGGTCCCATCACTAGCGTAGGAGGCCAGGGGTTCCATCATACCAAAGAACACGAGAGAGTTGAAAGGAATGACAGTGAGTCTGGTTTGAGTCCTGGATTCCAGGGTCACATAATATCTGAGCTGCAGACATGACCCCCACTTTTAGAGAAGGGGAGTAGAGCTTTGAAAGTGCCAGTAGGTGCCTGTGGGTGTTGAGATGCAGGAAACCAGAGGGAAGTGGCTTTGGATGGTGGAAAATGGGTGTTTCACAAATCTGCCTGCTTCTTCACTGGTGTGGATCAGGAGAGCCCTGGGCCTGGTGGAGTGGGGCTTCAGCCACAGATCTCCCTGTGTCAGACACTTGGTTCCCGCTGTGGCTCCTTGTGGTTAGAATTCCAGAACTGGGCTCAACTTATGCTCTGCCACTTGTCTAGTTGGACCACTCTGACCTTCTTTGCATCTTCATCTATCAAACAGAGATAACACTGGCACCATCCCCATAGCTTAGATAGTGGATTAAATGGGATTACTGATGTGCCTAGCACATTTGGGGTTCTGTTTTGGTTATTCTTTAATAGGGGATGTTGGCAGTGGTGGGTGATGGATGATGAGAAGAGTAGATATGTGTCCTGTAGCCCCAGGGCAGCCCTGCCAACCTGCTCGGGCCCCAAGAGAGAGGGAGGTGCTGTAAATGCTTGTCCCCACCCCTCCCAGCCCTCTGGCATCCTTCCTGTATGCCTTGGGCACAGAGGCTTCTCTATTCCTCAGGGAGTGGGTCTTGGCAAAGGAACCTGTTTCTAGGCTTAGACAGCGGGCTGGCAGGGGGATGGGGTAGCTTGGCAGAATGGAAGGTATGGACAGGCCAGGCCTAGCAGGGGCTGCTCTCCTGGTGGGCTGCAGCTCCCATTTTCCCTCTGGCCTGGTTTGTTGGGGAATGAGCTGGTCCCTGAAGGGAGCAGAGCCTGAGCCCTTGTTGGCATGGGGATGGCATCAGCATAGCTGAACGGGCATTCTAGCCATGCAGGGACTCAGCCTTGTGCTAGGGGAAAAGTGGGGTTTAGATCTATGCAGCTTTTCTGCTTATTTTCTAGGCACCTTGGAATTAACTTATCTTTCCATCTGTGCAATGAAGAACTAGTGCCCAACTTGCTGCAGTCCATGTAGGAGCCATACACGCTCACGCCTCTATTCACTTCACCATGTGTGTCACTCATCAGTACTAACTGAGGATCTGCACTATAAGGGGCTGCAGAGGATGGACAGGGCAGGGCAGGGCAAAGGCCTGGAGTCCTCCTGGAGTCTTCACCCAGCCCTTCCATCACCCACCAATGGGCTTTTGGTGGGTCTCTTCCTTCAAGACTTATTTCCCTTCCATCAATTAGGACAGGGCTGGGGGTGGTCCCTGTGACTCTGACATCTCTAGTTGTGTGTCTTATGTAGCAACTGTGAAGTTAAAGCTCCTTAGGAGATGGGTGGTGGGAGCTTCTCCTTGAATTATTCCTCCCATGTAGCTGCCTTATGGAAATGAGCCGATAATGGCCTATTCCATGTGCAAATCAGCTCCGGGCTCAGCTCAGCCTGAGCAGGCGTGATGCCTCTTGCACTATAAATACCTCCCCTGGAACTAGTGCAGCCCCAAGAGTAGCCCCAGTGCTTCTCAGCTTGCACAGATGCCAAGAACATCACCTGTTCTTCCTGGGGCTCCCCAGCCTCTGGCTGCTCCTGGGAATCTCACATTTCCTGGTCTAGTTCAGTGCTGGGTCCCTTAGGGATATTCGTTAATTCTCATAAAACCCTGGGAGGATAGTGTAATTAGCAGCACTGGATGATGATTTAGCACTCAGACTCTGGTGCAGACTGTCTGAGTTCAAATCCTGCCTCCAGCCTTTCTAGGTAGCATGAACTTGGGTGAGATACTCAATGTCTCCATGTCTCAGGTTGCCTGTAGGCGTCTACATCATAGCCTTCTTGTAAGGTATAGAGAGCTGGCACCAGAATAACACTCAATGCCTGTCTCATAGAAAGTGCTTATCAGATGCTCGATATTATTATCAACCCAATTTTACCAATGAGGAAATGGAGACTTAGGGAGGTGAAGTAATTTTTCTGAGGTTGCAGAGACAGCAAGTGGCAAAAGAGGTCTGAGCACCGCCCCGCCCCCAATGACCATACTTTTCCTACCACAACCCACCTGGATCTCTGTCCTCTGGGGATGGTCAAATGATAAGGTAAAAGCTAAAAGGGATTTGGGGCTGCCTTTCCTTGGCTCTTCTCTGGGATGTCCACCAAGGCATTGAGTGTCATAGAAAACCTGGTTTCCCCAGCTTAAACCTCTAAAGCTAGTCCAGAGGAACAGTTGCTTCTGCCTGGGAGTTAGCCTCTCTACCTCAGTTTGCTTCTCTCTAAATGAATAGATCAGATCTGCTGGACTCTCTTGTGGCTGCATTGATCTCTGTGTTTTGTGGCTATGGTGTGCTTCTTATGTGCTCTGGGGTTGTCACCCAAGGAAGTGATGAAGTGGTTGCTTGTCATGGGGACAGGAAAGAAGAAGCATTTGAGTAATCACTGCATGCCAGCATTGAGTTTAGTGTTTAAAAAAAACTGGCCCCATGGAGTTTTCATAACACCCCTGTAAGTTAGGTACTTTTGGCCCCATTTTCCAGATGGGAAAACTGAGGTTCAGGCAGACTATTGAACTTGATTAAGGTCACCCATCAAGAAAGACAAACACTGGTGGCTATGAAGCTTGAAGCCCCATTGTCCCTTAGAAAAGCAGAAAGTCCTCAAATTACTTGAGCTTCCACCTAGGAAGCTAGGAAAAAAGAGCAAATCAAATCCAATATAAGTAAAAGAAAGAATAAATGAAGATTAGAGTGGAAAATGATGAAGTGGAAATCAGAAAAACAATAGAGAAAATAAATGAAACAAAAAGCGGTTTTTCATGAAGATAAAATTGATAAACCTCTGAACAGACTGACTGGGAAAACACAAGAGAGAAGACACAAATTACCAACTTCAGAAATGAGAAAGGTGACATCACTATAGATGCGAGAGGCATTAAACAATCATAAGGGAATGTTTTGAAAAACCTTATGCCAACACATTTGACAACTAAGCTGAAATAGACAAATTCCTTGAAAGACACAAATTACTAAAGCATACTCCAGAAGAAATAGAAAGCCTGAATGGTCATATACTGATTAAAGAAATTGAATTTCTAGTTTAAAAACCTCAGAGAAAGAAAACTCCAGATGCAGATAGCTTCGCTGTTAATTCTGCCAAATATTTAAGAGAGAAATATTACCAATTTATGCCAATTTATCCAGAAAACTGAAGAGAATACTTCCCAACTTATACTATTAGATCAGTGTTATCCTGGTACTAAAACTGACCAAAACGTGACAAGCAAATTAAACTGATGTCCTTCATAAGAACTTCAACAAAAGATTAGTAACAATATATAAACAGAATACTTCACTGTGAGCAAGCAGGGCCTAGTCCAGTAATACAAGGCTGATTTAACATTCAAAAATCAAGTGACGTAATTCACCATTATTATAGACTTAAAAAGAAAACACGTATGATTATGTTGTAGCATTTGATGAAATCCAACATTCAGTTATGTTAAAACTCTCAGCAAACTGGGGATATAAGGTAACTTCCTTAACTTCATAAAGGGAATTTATAAACTATCCATGAGGAACATCATATTTAATAGTGAAAGACAATATGCTTGTCCCTTAAGATCAGGAGCAAGACAGGATATTTACTCTCACTGTATCTATTCAGTGCTGTAGCTGAGGTTTTAGCCAGAAAATTAGGCAAGAAAAAGAAACAAAGACGCCCAGATTGGAAAGAAAGAAATGAAAACTTTAAATTTACTGATTATATGATCATCCATGTGCAAAATTTAATGGGATCTACAGAAAAGTACTAGAATTAACAAGTGAGTTTAGCAACATTGCAGTCTAAAAAATATACAAAAATCCATTGTATCTACATACTAGCAATGAACAATTGAAATCAAAATAAAGAAGAATACTATTTACAATAGCATACAAAATGGGAATTATTTAGGGATAAATCTGACAAAAATCAGCAAGATCTGTACACTGAAAACTACAAAACACTGCTGAGAAAAATTGAAGAAGATCAAGATAAATGGAGAGACATACTGTGTTTGTGGATTGGAAGACTCATTACTGTTAAAAATATTAATTCTCCCCAAATTAATCTATAGATTCAATGTAATCCCAATAGAAATCTCAGCATGCTTCTTCTTTTTGGTAGAAATTGCTAATTGTAAAATTTGTATGGAAATGTAAAGTACCTAGAACGGTCAAAACAACTTTGAAAAGGAAGAATAAACTTGGAGGACTAACACAACATGACTTCAATTTCAATTTCACTACATGACTACATGATTTCAATTGTCCATTGCTAGTTTATAGATACAATGAATTTTTGTATATTGATGTTTTTATACTGCAGTGTTTCTAAACTCACTTGTTAATGCTAGTAGCTTTTTTGTAGATTCCATTGAGTTTTGTACATAGATCATCATATGATCAGTAAACTAAAAGTTTTAGCTTTTCAAAGTTATAGCTTCAAAACATTAAAAAGCTACAATAATCAATACAGTGTGTTTTTGTGTGAACATAGAGAGATAGATCACTGGAAGAGGAGAGACAATCCAAAAATGGACCCCCACTTATATGGACAAATGATTTCAACAGGGTTGCAAAGGCAATTCAGTGAAGAAAGAATAAATAGTCTTTTAAACAAATGGTGCTGGAACAATTAACTTTCTGTATGCAAAAAAAAAAAAAAAAAAGAAATATACTACAATCACCTTGCCTGTATGTAAAAATAAGTCAGAATGCTTTACAGACACAAGAATAAACCTTAAAAAGATAAAACTACTAGGAGAAAACACAGTGGAAAATCATTGTGACCTTAGGTTAGGCAAAGATTTCTTAGATGTAACACTAAAAGCACAATCCATAAAATAAAAAAATTGATCAGCCAGATTTTATTAAAATTAAGAACTTGCACTCTTTGAAAGATTCTGTGAAGAGGATAAAAAGCCAAAACTGAGGAGAAATATTTATGAATCACATAGCTGATAAAGAAATCATGTATAGAGTATAAAAACTCTTAAAACTCAGTAATAATAAACAGCACAGTGAGAATTCGGCAAAATATTTGAATAGACACTTTACCAAAGAGGATACGTGGATGACAAGCACATGGAGAAATGCTAATTATTGATTAGGAAAATGCAAGTTAAAGCCACAGAACATGCTATTTCATAGCAGTGATTAGAATGGCTAAAATTAAAGATGATTGACTATACCAAACATCAGGAAGTTTATGAGGCAACTGGAATTCTCATTTACTGCTGCTGGGAATAATGTAAAATGCACTACCAGTTTGGCAAACTGTTTGGCGGTTTCTTAAAAAGCTAAACATACACCTATCATATCAGTCATTCTACTCCCAGGTATTTACCTGAAAGAAATGAAGGCACAAGTCCACATGAAGATTTCAGTAGCAGCTTAATTCATAATAGCCCCAAACTGAAAACAACCAAAATGTCCATTGGCAAGTGAATGAATTAAAACATTTTGGGCTGGGCGTGGTGGCTCACGCCTGTAATCCCAGCACTGTGGGAGGCTGAGGCAGGTGGATCACTTGAGGTCAGGAGTTTGAGACCAGCCTGACCAACATGATGAAACCCTGTCTCTACTAAAAAGACAAAATCAGTGGGGTGTGGTGGCGCATTCCTGTAATCCTAGCTACTTGGGAGGCTGAGGCAGATGAATCACTTGTATCTGGGAGGCGGTGGTTGCAGTGAGCTGAGATCATGCCATTGCACTTTGGCCTGGGCAAGAAGAGTGAAACTCTGTCTCAATAAATAAATAAATAAATAATTGTGGTATATTTATACGATAAAATACTACTCAGCAATAAAATGGAATCAATTATTGGTACAAGCAACAACATGGATGAATTTCAAAATAATTAGGCTGGGTGAAAAAAGACAAAAAGAGTATATACTGTGTGATTACATTTATACAAAACTAGAACATAGAAACTAATCTACAGTGACAGATTGCAGATCAGTGGTTGCCTGGGGACTGGGGTGGGGGATAGGGAAAGAAAGACCGCAAAGAAGCACAAGAAAATTTGGGGAGTATGTTCAGTATCCTGATTGTGTGATGCATGTGTCAAAAATGCATTAAAAATTTACATTTTAATACGTGCAGTTTATTGCATGTTGCACATTATTACCTCAATAAAGCTGTTGAACAAATTCCGTTGCCTTTTCCTGATACCATGCTGCCTGTCACAGGGGTTCTGTGTCCATGCCAAAGAAACCATCACTCCTGAATTCATTCAAATAATCGCATATCCCTTATGGTCTGCAAAGACTTGTTAGTTTGAGAATCCGTCTATGTAACATCTACCACATAAGCAAGCGGTGCTGACTTGCTGGAATTCCTGTCACACACGGGAGAGAAAGGGTGGAGCAGTCAGGATTATATTATAGCAGGGACCCGAAATGCAATGAGCAGTTTCAACGAATAGTCCTTGAAATGTATGACAAAGGAAGCTAAGTGCATTGCAATCTAGAAGCTGACATCACAGTTTTTATCTCCATGTTATAATTTTCTTCCTTTATCACCAGTCTGCATTAAGGTTTATTAGTACATCTCTGGCCTGCTCAGAAGCCATCAGGTGGGGACAGATTAGCGTGTCGGTTATGGAACAGTGGTAGGCAGAAGCCGATCAGATGAACTCAGACAGCACGGTAATTAGCATGCCCGAGACACCAGGCTGCCGCGCTGGGGCGGCCTTGGCCAGTCTCACTGTGGAGCAGTTTGTTCCTTTCCACAAAGAAATTCATTAGTGGCGATCAATGGCATGCAGTGTGGAGGCTCCCCCACTGATGCCTGGAGTCTCCATGGCCCAGAGTCGCCCCCTGCTTGGGGCCGGGAGAGAGGTATCCATGCCAGCTCTCTGGCTGCTCACCAGGGCCACTGGGCAGCCCCTCAGGGTTAGGCTACGGGGAAGCACCCGCAGACCCTGGAATTCTGCATGCAGCCATGGTCTCACCCCATAGTCTCAATGGAAGGGCGAGCACACAGCTCTAAGGCTGTCTGCACCCACGGAGACTGATGTGGAATTGATGCAGGGGTCGAGTGCGGAGTCTGAAGTCATTAAGCTCTTAAAGAAGCCCACTTCACTTTTTGTTGTTTGCTCCATGCCAGCAAATTCTAAGTACTGCAACACTAAGTTGTAAATTCATGTATTCGTCCAATGAGTATTTATTGTGTGCCTTTTGCATGCTAGGTTCTGGGGATTCATGGAGAATGAGGGGGTCAACGTTCCTGCCCTCATGGAGCTATAGCCTGGCATAGGAGACAGAGAATAAATAACTAAGAAAGCCAACAAGATAAGTACCACTGAGTAATTAAGAAAACTTGTTATTATGTAATGTCCTGGATACAACATGACTCTCTTAATCAGAGGTTCTTCCCCTGGGCTCATAGACCCCATAAGCTCCTTGAAATAGATATGGAAAAGTATGTGTGTGTCTGTGTTTCTGTTTTTTTCTCTAGGGAAAGTCCATACTTTTCACCATATGCCTAAAGTGTCTATACTTCAAGGAAGGGTGGACAGATGACTCTAGTTCACCCCTCAGGTGTCCATGGGCACAGGCATTCTTTCCTAATCCTTTCCTGGACGCACTGTGACTGTCTCCTCCTTATTTCTCTAAATCACTCCCAGAGAAGTCTGTTCCCATGTACCAGCGGGGCTGGGAGCTGTTGCTTCCCTCTCTGGGTTCATGTTAGTGTCCACTGGAAGAGGCAACCTACCTGCATTCAATCAGCATTGCTCTGCACCTCTGAGAACAAGCACTCCATTTCCCAGGGGAGAGCCAGGTCCTGGGGGCCACAGCTTCAGGGGCAGCTGGATGGGAGACCATGCAGCCCTGCACCGCCAGCCTGATCTCCTGGATTTGTAAGGTGATGGTTGCAGTGGGAGGCCTTGGGTGGGTGCAGCTAACCAAGTTCACCTGTGGGGATAAGAGTGAAGGTTTGTAAGCAAATACCAGGGAACGTGCCCTGCTCCTGGCACCTGTACTGGGGGTTGCTCTGCACACCTGCATGGTTGGGGGAGTGTGTGGCTTGTACAGCCTCGTGGCTGTATCCTGCCCAAGCACTGTGTGTTCGGGGGAGGTTCAGCCTGGGCTTGGCTGTCCTCATGGCCAGCATCCAAGCGAGGACCCTCACTTGCCTGCCCTGGTCCTCAGCACCATCTCTGCCCCTCCAGGTTAGCCTTCCCTGAGCCCAGAGCTTGCCAGTTCCCTTACAGAGCCTTTGGCCTCTGTGGTCTGGCACTGGGATCCCCAAGCCCTATTTCAGGAGGGGGCTACAGGGATCTTATTGCCATTTGTGTCACAGTCTCTGAGGATGTTCACAGCCCAGTTCCCGGGCCTGGCCTTAGGTGGTGGAGCAGGCCATCCCTCTGTCCAGCCCTGCTCCTGTGAGCTGCAGGCAGCGCCTTGTTCCTGCCTGCAGCTCACATGGAGAGGGAGCCTTTTGTGGAGCAGCTTTTGGCATATGTCGGGAAGCCTAGGAAGTGGGTGCACTTGGGCTTTGTTCTTTAAAGCTCCTGGGTGCTCAGGACTCTGCCCAGCCCAGCTTGGGACAGGGAGCACATGGAGCTGGCAACCTTGGTCCTTCAAAGCATCACTGCCCCTGACCTCAGGACCTGTCCTCTGCTCAGCAGACCACCAGTTTTAATTATGGTTAGGACGTGGTCATTATGGGGCACTCTGAGGACAACCTCTGAGGTCCTAGAGTCACTTTTCTTACAGAGGATATAGGACTGTCACACCTGCCCAAGCATGGCCCTGGGCAGCCGTTCGATCACTCTGGGCCTCTATGCCATTTGTCGGTAAAATGAGAGGCTCCTGCCTGTGGCATGGAGGAGAGAAGTTGCTGAGCCAATCTCTGCGGGCCCCAGGCATGGTGCCCACCCCTGGTGTTCTCTAGTGTCCTTCTGGTGCACCAGCTGGAGCCTTCTGCTCACAAGCTAGCTGGCGGCCACCTCTCCTGCACCTCTCCACCACTCCACCACTGGGCTGGCCTCCCTTTGTCCAGCCTGCTCCTGCTCTGCCCTGCCCACTGGCTCCCAGACTCTTGACTTGGCCTCTGCCGTAGGTTGATGGAGCTCTGGTTTCTTTGTGGTGCCTCAGGCCTCTGCAAGGGATTCAGACCCTTCTGCGTCTTTCTGGACTCATTCTTTGGCTCCCTCTTGCCCATGTGCAGCATGGGATTCAGACTGAGGTGTGTGTGTAATAAATGTGGGCCTCCTCTTCTCTCCACTTTACGGGGGAAGATGGGCTTCCTCATGACCCTCTGGAGGATGCCCTGGGGAGGATCATGTGGTGGTGTTTCATTGTTAGACCTCCCTTGATCGAAGTGGCTGAAATCCTAGCCGACGTTTATGTGTATTTAGACATGATGCACTGGTGTGGGCTAGGAGAGTCATTGTGATTGATTGGCTGTGGCCCTGAGGTTCATACAGCTGTTCCCATAGAGGGTAGGACACTGTCCCGTGGCCAGTTGGAGCAGTGACTGGGGACCCAGGGAGCAGAAGGGGACTTGAGGCCCCGCAAAGTGTCAGAGAAAATGAAATGCAGTTCTCTGTGGCTCTCCACTTGCAAATTGTGTGACCTTGGACAAGTAAGTAGAACTGTCTGAGCCATAGTTTCTGCCCTTGAAAGCTGGGATGGAAGTGACTCCCTGCTGGGGTCGTGGAGGACCAGAGGAGGTCACCTCAGTGAAGCTGCCTGGCACGCCATCGGGGAGAGCCTCAGAGAAATTTGAATGAGTAAATGTCTGGCTGATCCCAGGAGAGCAAGGAGAAAGATGGAGGGAGGGGAAGAGGGAGGAGGGCTGCAGTCCGGGGCTGGGGCATGGGTGGGGGCTGCTGTGAGACAAGCCTGGCCAGTCTGGCTTTGTGAGCTGGTGGCAGGAAGAGGAAGGTAGCTGGGCTTGCTTTGGGAATGTGTGTGCTGTGGGCCCTAGTGGAGGCCCTGGAACTTAGCCCTGGGCGCTCATACTCAAACCTGTATACTGTCTTGGGGGGATTTCTCCCTTCTGGGTGGGGATTGGGTCTGGAGCCTGGAAACACCTTTGGTCTGATGACCTAAGCCCCAGGCATTCCATCCCATCCTTGGCTCAGGCTAGGCTGGGACCTGGGATGGCTCCAGTCCCAGCTCTCCTATTAGCCCCAGGAGTGTGCGGCTGGGGCAAGGCCTGAGGGTAAACCAGACCCTCCAGCCTCTGCAATGCCTGCCCAAGGTCAAGGCTCTTGGCTCAAAGTGACAGAGAAAATTCTCCCCATCAGGAAACACTCTAAGGCTTCCCTGGACATGGCACTGGCTTTGAGGGTCTCTGGGCTAAATGGTCTCACTCCTAATCAAGCAGGGAGGCTGGGGAGAAACCATGGGTTCGGGGAGGAGAGTGAAATCAGAGCCTCTCAAAGGCAGAAAGGGCCAGGAGGCCTGGAGGTGGCTCCCAGGGTCTGATGCATGGAAATGAGGAGTCTGTTAGTTTAAGGAGACCGTAGTTCTCTGTGTGTAGAACGCCCCGGGGTGGATGCACGAGCCGCCTGCTGGTCATCTGGAGGTGGCGCATGGGCTCTCTTGTGCCTGTCCCCTGTGGCAGAGGCCCTTCCTGGGCCTAACACCCTCATGAAATGGCCTGGGCCTGGATGTCCTCACTAATAACCCAGCACCGTTTGCCAAAAATCAGGCCAGGTTGCCTCTGGAGAGCCTGTTAACTGAATGACTTGCTGTCACCCAGCCTTGCTTCTTCTCCCGCTGTCCCCCCTCCACTGCTCCCACTTTTGTATGCAAATAGGCAGGCAGGGGAAGGTTTGGGGCTGTGTCCAAAAGAAGGGCACGATGGATATAAAACGTAAGAAAAAAAATTCTCAATAATTTGGTCATCTGGAAAATCAGCCAGAGGTCATTTGGGAGACAAGTGATTTTGTGACCTGGTTTCCGGTGAGTTGGCCACTAGGAGAACTGCTCACTCGAAGATTTTGTCACTTGGGGAACTGACTTTGGAGATTTGGTTTTTGTGGAGTAGAGCTGATTTCTGAAGTGAAATCTCAGCACAGAGGTTTACAGGAAGCCAGAGTCCTCCTCACTTGAAAACTCACACCTCACCCCTGGTGCCCCTCAAGGCTGTGTCTCGGCTTTGTCCCCACGGAGGGGAGCATAGTATGTTCTTCACGGTGGTGGACTAGGATCTCTTTGTCTCACTGTCTCTCTGTCTCTTTTACACACATACTGGAGCCTTTGTTTCTGTCTCTTTCATGCACACACACACACATACACTGAAGTCTCTGTCTGTCTCATGCACACACGCATGCACACGCTAAAGTCTCTGTCTCTGTTTCTCTGTAATGCATGCACACACAGGCACACACACGCACACACACAATGTCTCGCTCATGCACATATACACACACTGGAATCTCTCTCTGCCTCTGTCTCTTTCTCTCATACACACAAAATGGATCTCTGTCTCTCACACACACATGCATACACATGCTAAAGTCTCTTTCTCTGTGTCATGCATGTGCACACACACACTGTCTCTGTCTCATGCACATACACACATACTGGAATCTGTCTGTTTTTCTCATGCATGCACACACACACCAAAATCTCTGTCTCTCTCATGCACGCATGCACACACTAAAGCTTCTGTCTCTCTCTCTGTAATGCATGCACCCACCCCCCCACACACAGTCTCTGTCTCTCATACACATATGCACACACTGGGATCTCTCTCTGTCTCTCTCTCTCTCTCTCCTGCCTGAAGCCTCCAGAGAAGTAAGTTGAATGTTGAGCAGGGTTTTCCCACGGGGTGGCTCAGAAGCAGCTGTAATTGGAGGGAGTAGGGAAAAGACAATACACTGTAATTGATCTAAATAACCCTTTTCGCTGAGTGTTAAAGGCAAGTAAGTTCTCAGGAGCAGACCTGGCTTTTTCCTCCCTAGGATTTTCTTGCTGTTTGGAAGTGCTTGTTCCTGGAGGGTGTGTTCATCTCTCTCGGGGGAGGTGGGGATCCTGGGTGCTGTTGGTGTTTGCTGCTGTAGGGGGTGGGGGCGAAGGGCACCAGACAGTGATGTGGTGGAAACTGTACCGTGCATGCCTGGTGCTGTCTCACAGATGCTGAGTCTGAACTCACCATTTCTCCTCCAGATCTGGTCTCCTTTTGTCTTGGCTGGTGACATCACTGTCACTGGATGATGTTTCTTACTTTTGCCACGGCCACTGAGAAAGCTGACACCTTTTCACAGCTTTCAGTGATTGAACACTGACCTTTTCAAGCATCCTTGCATCTACTCCTCCGTCTGCACCATTACAGTCCCTCATCATTTCTTACCTGGACTGGCACAATAGCGACCTATCAAGGCTTTCTGTCACCAATGTCTTCTTTCTCTAATTCACCCCATTGGTCACCAGAGGGGACTTGGGAATATGAGTCTGATTAGTCAGATCCAAGCTTGAAAACCTTCAGTAGCTCTTCATTGCCTCAGGGTCAAGTTCAAGCTTTGCAGCTTGATATCCAGGACCCTTTCCCACCTGGCCCCTCCCTTCTTTTGCACCATCATCTCCTCCTCTTCTCACTCATTTGCCTTTGGTCTCCGGCAGTGCTGAACTGCTTTAGCTCTCAGCGCATGCACAGGCTGCTCCTTGCTTATGCCTCCATTTTTTCAGGCCTCAGTGCCTTTGCACATGCTGATCTTCCTGCCTGGAAATGCCTTCCTTTCACCTCGTGCCATGATGAATACAATAAGGCCAAGTTCCCCGTTCTTTTAGGTAACATTAGATACACTCTCCTTGTGCTATTTCTGTTCTTTTTTTGATGACAACTATCATGCTCCAACACTGTGCTATTATTCATTTGTTTCCATATCCTACTCTCCTCCTCCTTCAGCCCCAGAACGTGGTGTTCAAAGACAGGAAATATGCTTTGTTCACCTCTGTATCCCCAGCATCTAGCCCAGAACTCAGCCCAACAGCTGATCCTGGCTGGGCGCAGCAGCTCACGCCTGTAATGCCAGCCTTTTGGGAGGCTGAGGCAGGTGGATCACAATTTCAGGGGTTCGAGACCAGCCTGGCCAACATGGTGAAACCCCGTCTCTACTAAAAATACAAAAATTAGGCCGGGTGTGGTGGCTCACGCCTATAATCCCAGCACTTTGGGAGGCCGAGGCAGGCAGATCACCTGAAGCCGGCAGTTCGAGACCAGCCTGACCAACATGGAGAAACCCCATCTCTACCAAAAATACAAAATTAGCCAGGCATGGTGGCGCATGCCTGTAATCTCAGCTACTCGGGAGGTTGAGGCAGGAGAATCGCTTGAACCCGGGAGGCGGAGATTGCAGTGTGCAGAGATTGCGCCATTGCACTCCAGCCTGGGCAACAAGAGTGAAACTCTGTCTCAAAAAAAAAAAAAGTGATTCATTCCCCCTAAGTGAATTCATTCCACAAACATTTACCAAGAACTCCCCTGTGCCAGGCACAGCTCTGGGCACTGGGGGTGCATTGGTGTGAGTGTCAACCACCGGGTTAACAGTGGAAAGGTCCGTGATGTCCTTGACAAGAGCCGTTGCAGTGGGGCAGTGGGCAGAGGGGTGGGTTCGAGAGATGGCAGGAAGAGAGGAAGTGGAGCCAGCTGGCTAGGTCATATGGAATTCTCTTTGTCAAAGGGTATGGAGGCATGGTGGCCATTGAAGGAGGGATCATGGTATCAAGAGGGAGATGTTTTTATAAAGACAGAGGGTAACTTAGACCACCACTTTCTTGGAGTCTTTTTTTTTTTTGCTTTATTGAGGGCAAAGAGGTAGAGGAAATGGCCTTTTGGGAGTAAGTGAGAAAGGGGAGAGAGAAATAGACAGAGAATAACCAGATCCACAAGTCGAGACAGTCTATCTGTGGCTACTCCCTGTACCCATCCCTATACCTATTGCTGTATCTGTATCTAAACACATATACTTCCCCTGCCACACATATTCACACACATCTTTATAGAACTTTCAATGATTTCCAAAGATCCTGTGGAATACTGGTGTGCTGCCTTGTGGGGAGAAAAGAAGACTGAGCTAGTTTACAGTCCCAACAGTGTAAAAGTGTTCCTGTTTCTCCACATCCTCTCCAGCACCTGTTGTTTCCTGACTTTTTAATGATTGCCATTCTAACTGGTGTGAGATGGTATCTCATTGTG
This sequence comes from Gorilla gorilla gorilla, assembly GCF_029281585.2. NCBI lineage: Eukaryota > Metazoa > Chordata > Mammalia > Primates > Hominidae > Gorilla > Gorilla gorilla. The sequence goes on along the minus strand of NC_073232.2, from coordinate 98,547,799 downwards.
GTTTTGATTTGCATTTGTCTGATGGCCAGTGATGGTGAGCATTTTTTCATGTGTTTTTTGGCCGCATAAATGTCTTCTTTTGAGAAGTGTCTGTTCATGTCCTTCGCCCACTTTTTGATGGGGTTGTTTGTTTTTTCCTTGTAAATTTGTTTGAGTTCATTGTAGATTCTGAATATCAGCCCTTTGTCAGATGAGTAGGTTGCGAAAATTTTCTCCCATTCTGTAGGTTGCTTGTTCACTCTGATGGTAGTTTCTTTTGCTGTGCAGAAGCTCTTTAGTTTAATTAGATCCCATTTGTCAATTTTGGCTTTTGTTGCCATTGCTTTTGGTGTTTTAGACATGAAGTGCTTGCCCATGCCTATGTCTTGAATGGTAATGCCTAAGTTTTCTTCTAGGGTTTTTATGGTTTTAGGTCTAATGTTTAAGTCTTTAATCCATCTTGAATTAATTTTTGTATAAGGTGTAAGGAAGGGATCCAGTTTCAGCTTTCTACATATGGCTAGCCAGTTTTCCCAGCACCATTTATTAAATAGGGAATCCTTTCCCCATTGCTTGTTTTTCTCAGGTTTGTCAAAGATCAGATAGCTGCAGATATGCAGCGTTATTTCTGAGGGCTCTGTTCTGTTCCATTGATCTATATCTCTGTTTTGGTACCAGTACCATGCTGTTTTGGTGACTGTCGCCTTGTAGTATAGTTTGAAGTCAGGTAGCGTGATGCCTCCAGCTTTGTTCTTTTGGCTTAGGATTGACTTGGCGATGCGGGCTCTTTTTTGGAAGTCAATGTGGTGATTCCTCAGGGATCTAGAACTAGAAATACCATTTGACCCAGCCATCCCATTACTGGGTATATACCCAAAGGATTATAAATCATGCTGCTATAAAGACACATGCACATGTATGTCTATTGCGGCACTATTCACAATAGCAAAGACTTGGAACCAACCCAGATGTCCAATAATGATAGACTAGATTAAGAAAATGTGGCACATATACACCATGGAATACTACACAGCCATAAAAAATGATGCGTTCGTGTCCTTTGTAGGGACATGGATGAAATTGGAAATCATCATTCTCAGTAAACTATCACAAGAACAAAAAACCAAACACCACATATTCTCACTCATAGGTGGGAATTGAACAATGAGAACACATGGACACAGGAAGGGGAACATCACACTCTGGGGACTGTTGTGGGGTTGGGGGAGGGGGAAGGGATAGCTTTAGGAGATATACTTAATGCTAAATGACGAGTTAATGGGTGCAGCACACCAGCATGGCACATGTATACATATGTAACTAACCTGCACATTGTGCACATGTACCCTAAAACTTAAAGTATAATAATAATAAAATAAAATAAAAAAAAAGAAAAGAAGACTGAGGAGGAAAGTTTAGACTAAAAGTGATTTAAGAGATCTATCAAACAATTGGCTATATGTATAGACTTTGTCAGGATTCTGATTTGAAAAAATTATAAAAAAAATGTGTGTGACCATGGGAAAATATGAATACTGGCTGGATATTGGAAGATAGTAAGGGTTTGTTTACTCTTTGTAGGTATGCTTATGGCATTGCATTTAGAAAAAATTCTTGTCAGGCCAGGTGCAGTGGCTTATGCCTGTCATCCCAGTACTTTGGAAGGCCGAGGCAGGAGGATCACTTGAGGCCAGGAGTTTGAGACCAGCCTGGGCAACATAGCAAGACCCTGTGTCTACAAAAAACAATAAAAATTAGCCAAGCATGGTGGCACACACCTGTAGTCCCAGCTACTTGGTAGGCTGAAGTGGGAGGATTGCTTGAGTCTAGGAGATCAAGGCTATAGTGAGACATGATTGGGCCACTGCACTCCAGCCTGGGTGACAGATATTCTGTCTGTTAAAAACAAAATAAAACAAAAACAGGAAAAATCCTTGTCTTTTGGAGACACAATTGAAATGTATACATGTGAAAGATGTGATGCTGGAGATTTTCTTCAACTTAATTTGGGGGTGGGTGAGGTGTAGGTGGTAACAATTGAAGTTGGGTAAGAGATACACAAGGCCCACTACCCTTTTCTCCAATGTTTGAAATTTTTTTTATAATAACAAGTAAAATAAAATCATATAATAGCATTTTTTTCTTAGTTATACAGGAATCTTGTGTGCTTTTTATTTTAGGTTTTACGGCCTTAACTTTTCTGGAATATTAGGTGCTGTTATCACTTGCTGGCTAGAGAGAGGAGCAGATGGCAGGATGGATGGATAAGTAATGAGCAAATATTAATGAGAAGAGGAAACTATCAATCGAGTTTCCTGGACAGATTGCTTTTATCCCTGGATACTTCTGCAAAATTACATGCATATAATATAGTCATATTATTTTTTGCTAGAAAATGATTCATACCATGGGATTAAGTAGGGCAGTACTTTGCGGTGGGAGGGAGGTTTATAGAGGCTTAAGTGTGGGCTCTGGAGGCAGACTGCCTAGCATTGCACTCAGTAATCCTCTGACCTGGGGCAGTAACTCCCCATCTGCAAAATGATGATAAAGTAGGTGTATGCATGAATATGTACCTGATGTATACTCACACAGTGGAGTATTATTTGGCCACAAAAAGTAATGAAGTACTGATGAGTGCTAGGGTAGCGATGAACCTTGAAAACATTATGCCAAGTGAAAGAAGCTAGCCACTAAAGACCACATATTGTATGATTCCATTTATATGCAATGTCCAGGATAGCTGAATCCATAGACACAGAAAGTGGCTGCCAGGGCCTAGGGTGGGATGGGGGTAGGAGGGTGTAGAGAGTAATTGCTGATGGTCATGAGGTTCCTTTTTGAGTTGATGGGAAAGTTCTGAAATGAGATTGTAGTGGTGGTCGCAAGAGTCTGAATATAATAAGCCATTCAATTGTACACGTAAGACAGGTGAATTTTTTGGCATGTAAATTATATCTCAATAAAGCTGCTTGAAAAAAATATACCACCCACATCACAGAGTTAAGGATTAAATGAAAAACTGTGTGTAAAGTATTTCCTGGCATGCCGTGTAGGGTTTCTAACTCCAGGTGCTTCGCTGAAATCTTTAGGGAAGAGCGTGTTCCTCCGGCGTTTGCTTTCTGAGATGCTTGATATGAATCATGCTATGAAGACTCTGGAAGTGAGTGGTTTAGGTAGAATTACTGTTTCAAGTTTCTAATGACCACATACTGGTCTGGAATTAAAAGCCTTCTAAATGGCCCTAAAGTAGATTATTCATATTGCTCCAACTTTTTGGTCTTTAAAACCATCTGTCTTTGAAGCTTGGAAATCTTTTAGACAGTCTACAGTGTGGCATTTCCTTGCACAGCCCCCACCCTACCTGCCTCTGCAGAACCTCCTCTTTTCCCATGGGACTTATGTGAACGCCTGAGCCCTGCTGACATCTTCACCCTCTGGGTCCCCACCTCGGTTAATAGAGATAAAGCCAGTTAGTAGCTAATCTAATGGACTCATGATGTCCTAGTTTATCTCTCTTTCTTCAATGCCTCCTTAATTGCCTAAAATGTTGTGGGAGAGACACAGAGCTAGCTGACCCACAGAACTGGTGTGGTTGGCCTTGGACTTGGGGATTTTCTTCCTTTCCAACTTTCAGGCTTGCATACCAAATCCCTGGGCTGGAGGCAGAAACGCTTCTGTTGCCCCAGGTCCCTTCCCTAGTGGTTCTCTTGAGCTTGAGAAGGATGAGAACCATCCCTTTAATTTAAGCTCTTGCTGCCCTGGCAGGTCCAAAGCATGCTTTTCATAGTGGCTGCACCTTGGGATCCCTTGGGAAGTTTCAAAAAATACAGGTGCCTTAGTCCTGCTTCTAGACGCTCTGATGTAACTGGTATAGGGTAGAGAGTATTAAAACTTTCCAGGTGATTCTAGTATGCCTTGAAGTCTGAGAACCACTGCCTCAGAAGGAAGTCACGCTGAACGGGTGGTGGCGGTCTGAAGGCAGGGAAAAGCAGAAGTGCTTAATGAGTTGGGGGAGGAAGCGTGGGGGGTAAACGTTTTTCTTGACTTGAGTGTAGAAGAGAACCTGTGAGTAAACATGCTATTTTAAATGGGTTGGCATTTGGCTGAAAATAGACAGGAAGCACGGATCCAGCAATCCATTCAGCTTTTAGAACGTGACCCCAAATAGCTTCACTCCTGCTCTGACACATCCCCAAGAAAGACTCTTCCTCCTTTGTCAGCCAAACATGTCAGCAGTTGTCTTCTGGCACTTGGAGTGCGTGCGCGCGTGTGTGTGTATGTGTGTGGGTGTGTTTGTGTGTGTAGGAGAGAGACAATAGAAAGGTTGTGCATAGCCATGGCAGGCTCTCTGCAATGCTTCTTTGTGGTTCACTGGTCCCTTGGGGAGCAAAGTGGGGACCCTCCTAAAGATGGGCAGGCCCAGCAGGGAGAAGAGCAGGTCCATTCATTAAAGAACAGAGCATTGCCCTCTCCTGGGGGAGCTCACATTTGTGATGGGGCCTATGGAGGCAGGCACTGTGCTAGGGCCATTATCTCCTGTAGGCCTCAAACGACACTCCTATGAGAAGCTCCACTTTACTGGGGAGTCAACTGAGGCTTGTGGGGCATCCAAGGACATACAGATGGTGGGTGACAGGGCCCTGATTAGGATCGCTGTCCACTGGACCATGCCATCCGCCTGCTGGCTCTGAGGTGGCTGCTGCGGAGCTGACACCCCCAGATGCTCTGGGAGGGCTGATACAGAAACCCAGTCCTGTGGGCTGGGCCAGAGCCACGTAGGCTCTAGGTGTCACCTTGGGCACCGTTGTGGTCCTCTTTGGCTGTGTGATTCCCTCAAGCCCCAGGCTTGCCTGGAGACCTTCTTGGGAGAGGTGGCTTGGGATAATGCTTTTCATTAAGGATGGGCGGAAAGGCCTGTCTTCTGAGAGTCCATGGCAGTGCTGATTCAGAACCCCAGGGCCAGGTGCCTGTGGCTTGCATGGGGCGCTTTCCTGCCCCGCCTTGGCCTCTGCGAGCTCCAGCTGTGCTCTGAGCAGGACAAAGGAAGTGACTGTACCTTGAAGAAGAGGGATCCTCAGAAGACCCAGTGGAGCCACATGGGCTGCCGCTGGGCTGTTTCAGCGGTAAATCTCCCGGGATGGGACATCTTTGGGGAGTTCCTCCTGCAGGCCATGGCAGGGCTTTGCCTCTAGCAATGGGACATCTTCTGGGGACTCCTGAGTTGAACTGGCTGGTGGGGGTCTTCTGCCTGGGGATTGAAAGTGACCATGTTTCAGAAATCCCAGGCTGGACTGCTGCTGGAAACTGCTAGAGGAATTTTGTGCTCTTCTGACTTGCTGACTCACCAGGCCTTATGGGTTGCCCTGTCTGCTTTCCCTGAGGTTTCAGGCTTTGGTTCCCACCCTCGTTTTCTCCTTGGCAGCATCCCTTCCACCACCCTCATGATGGAACTGGGCACATGTGGGTACCCCTGTGCAGGGGCGTGCTGGAAGCTGGCGTCCTAACTCCATGCTTAGTAATATCCCTTGGTAGCTTGAAATCTACCATGGTGGAAATATTTACATCAAGGAAGTTGGTAAATGCTACAAGTCAGGGGTTTATTTACTTCCAGAGAGCCAGTTAAACCTTTCCTAGCACACCACTGCTCCTGGGGCTACAGCATGGCTTGACAAGCTCAACAGTACTTGCCTCATTCTCTATCTGTTTGGCCTAAGGTCATTGCCGGAAGGCACCTATCTATCTCAGGGCAGTGTTTCCAGAGGCCACTGTGGCTCTTTTGGTCTGCTGTGACCAAATCGCTAGGTCTGACACAAGGCCTTCTTGTTACAGTCCGGTCTAGCTCTTGCCATGGTCCTGGATTGGCCTGGACCAGTGCACTGAAGCATCCTTTACATCAGACACACTGTCCTTCAGCCTTCCTGCACCGGCATTGTGCACCCATGCAGGTGTGTGAGAGTGGGGAGCGAGGCCTGGCTGGAGCTGTGGGCCTGGGTCCCCTTTCTAGCTTCAATTTCTTTCCCCACAGACCGAGCTGAACTCACAAGGTCCAGCTCATACTCTGTGCCCAGGGAGTCTCCCTGAATGGTGCTGTCACCTGTGCCCCTTGCCTGGGATGCACACCTGCCTTGGGTCTTTGCCCTGCCCTGTCCCCCAGGGTAAGTGGGTGAGTTAGAAGAAGGTCTTTCCAGAGGCAGGTATTTTGTGGGTCTTTGAGTATGTGACTGGGTATTTCTATGTGTCTCTGTGTGCAAAGCCTGAGTGTGTTCTTTCCCTGCCAGCCTTACTCGCTGCTCTGCCCTGGGCTTGCTGAGGCTCCCTCAGGGCTGGGGTGTGTGAGGAAGGGCAGCTCCTCAGGGTGCAGTGGGCACTTGGCTCAGAATCCTTCCCACACCTGGCAGAGGGGATTCTGCATCCACAGGTGTTGTGTGGACAGCAGGCTCTTGGGTTCTGGAGATTGTCATGGGATCCCGGTTTCTAAGGGCTTTCCAGGGCTCAGATGTGCCCTCGGTAAACACAGCCCACAGCTTGGGCAGGGCCTCCCATCTCAGTGCAGTGCACGAGGGTGGGCGAGTTTCACTTTTCCGAGCCTGGGGTCACGCCCCTTGCCTGCATTGTCTCCTCGGCTCCACACACAGCCTGGTGAGATTGTGTGCCTATTTTTCAGTAGAAACTGAGGCTTAAAGTGGTTAAGTCCCTGTTTACAGTCACACAGCCCATAAATGTCAGGAGAAAGATTTGCCTTAGACTCGAAGGTCCACGCTCTGTCTCACTGTCACCACACTGCCTCAGGCAGGGAATGGAGGTCCACTCATGCAGGCTCACCTTGCCCCGTAGTGCCTCTGGTGGAGTGCAGATGTTTTTGGGCTGCATTCATTTCAAACCACTGATGCCATGTCTGCCTCCATCAAGCAGCCTGCCTAACAGCTTCCCCTCTTCCTTAGTTTTCACCACACACAGTGTGCTCAAGGCTGTGGGGGTCTATGGGGCTTCTTGTAGCTCCTTCTGTCCTGGAGAACCCACTGTGAGCCTGGCCTGGTGCCTCCCTCGGTCACAACTGCTTGCCTCTGGGCCTCCTCTGCTGGAGCACAGCGTCTTCTTCTCACAGATGTCTCCTGAGAGCCTCAGGCAGGAATCCTAGGTGGTAGCTGCCCGAGCTCAGTCTGGTGCTTCTGTGAGAAAGGCAGAATCAGTCCTACTTTGTGTCTAACATCAGAGTCTCTAGAACATGCTGAGGAGGGCTGACTTCTGCAGTGGTGGTGGGGCAGGAAGGCAGCAAAACCTCAGTTTCCTCATCTGTAAAACAGCTACAATGCTGTGGACCCTGCCTGGCTGTGGGGATGTCCAGCTAAGATGGTGCACACCTGACATCTTGGCCAAAGTGTGAGACTGCTGCTGGAAAGCCCGCCACTCCCCCAGCAACCACTGTCCCCACAGAACCTTGGCACCATTTGCCTGATCCTGAGGTCCTTGGGAACAGCCAGGGGCAGGGTGTCTGTGGCCTATGGGATCTGTCCTCTACTTCCTGGGGAGATGCTTGGTTCTCTTCCAGAGTGGGCAAGCACATATTCTGGGACCAGCTCAGTGGTTCCTTCTGGAAGGCAGGCACTCTTTCTTGGTGGGGCCTGCACTCAGGCCTTCAGTCTTCCTCTGTGGCCCCTTCTCCCTGATGCTCATCCTCAGGAAGACAGCAGCAGGGAGGGTTTGGCCTCCTGACTGGATGGACACCCTCCCAGGGCCCAGGCCCCTCTGTCCTGCTTTATTGGAAGCTCCTTGGTCCCCCGATAGATCAGTGCTCTCAGGACTGTGGAAAAACCTCAGGTCTCCCTGATAAGATTGTGCTGGGGTTTGCGGGGAAGATGACAGAGCTGCAGGGAGGGAGAGGCCTTCCCCTTCTACCCTTGTTGGCTGGGTCTTTTCTGGGCTGGGTGGGGGGTGCTCCCCATTCAGCCTTTCTGCCAATAGGCCCCAGATTCCTTGCTGCAGAAGAAAAGTAGCAATGCCCATAAGTTCCTGAATGCAAAGGCAGGAAGGTTTTGCACTTGAGATTTGGGACTTTGGTCTTGGGGCCTGGCTCAGGCTTAACTGTTTGGGAGGTAAGGAGGTACTTGGGCCAGAGCAGCAACAAAGTCTGCCACAAATAGTGTGGAAATAGAGACTGCCCAGCAAAAGCTTAGACATGGCTGTGAGGACTGAGGGGAACTGCATTCTGCTCACATAAAACCTCCTGATTTGAGAAAGCAGAGATGGAGTATTTGGTCCCACCTAAATTTTAAGTGTCAGCCAGGCCAATTTATGCTGTGGCACCAGGAACTGGGCTGTTGTGGCAGCAGGTCCTGCTTTGCCACTTCCCAGCTGTGCCAAGTTACTCATCCTCTCAGAACCTCATTGTGCTTATTTCCATAATGGGATAGTAATATAGGCCTTGCAAGTTCTCCTGAAGACTAGGTGAGAAAACATCTGCAAAACACAGGTAAAGCTGCACCTCCTGGCTCAGTAAATGCTGCTAAGATAGTGACAATGTCTGTTGGCTGCATAAATGTCTTTTTTTGAGAAGTGTCTGTTCATATCCTTTGCCCACTTTTTGATGGGGTTGATTTTTTCTTGTAAATTTGTTTAAGTTCTTTGTAGATTCTGGATATTAGCCCTTTGTCAGATGGGTAGATTGTAAAAATTTTCTCCCATTCTGTATGTTCCCTGTTCACTCTGATCGTAGATTTACCTAATGTAAATGACGAGTTAATGGGTGCAGCACACCAACATAGCACATGTATACATATGTAACAAACCTGCATGTTGTGCACATGTACCCTAGAACTTAAAGAATAATAATAATAAAAAAAGATAGTGACAGTGATATAAAGAACCGCTGAGAACAACAGAACGCACGTGATGGAGGCTGATCCATGGGTCTCATTTACTCCATAGTTAGCCAAGCCGTAATGAATGTGAAATGTTTCCGTGTCTTTAGCATTTTGGCATCTCCCTTTGCGCTAATGTCCAATCAGCATGACCGGAGCCTCCTCCGATTGTGGTGGGAACTGTTGCTCTGCACAGGATTTCTGGGGGTGTGAATGAGGAGTGAGTCTTACCTCCCGAATCCCAGGCCCTGCTGAATGTCGGTTCCTGCCAGCCACTCGCAGCGCCGTCTTGCCCTAAACAGAAGCTGCCCTTGGTTTCCTCCCCTGAGCACCTCCTGGGAAGTGGTCAGTGGGACAGTTTGTCACTTAAAATTTGGGAAAACAGGGAGGGATGGCCACTCACCTTGATCTCAACTCCAAGAATTCTAACCCTCAGAACCCCAGCCCCAGTCTTTATAACCTTAAACCCAACCCAGAACTGGAAACGACTTACCACCCAATATTGGATCTCCCTCTTTGTAGACTAGGCCAGCCACAGGCAGCCTCTTTGGCCCTGGGCTTCAGCAGGGATGGGCCCTCAGCCCTGGCTCACCACCTCCCCTCTTCTCCCAGCCCTCTGTCTCCAGGAGGCCAGCAAGCAATGCTGCAGTTCTGCCCTGCAGGGCCTGTGTGCTCCCATTTCCCTCTCTGCCTTGGTCTAGCCTGGGCCTGGTCCTTCACACAGAAAAAGGACTATTCAGGCATTTTCCTCCAGAAACCTTGAGCGCCGAGCAACACAGCAACTTGCAGATGCTTTGACACAACCATTTGTCTTGGCCTCGTCTCAGATCTAGCTCTTCATCAGGGCTTTCTGCCCACTCTGTTCCTCCTCCTACCACCAGGATGTAATAAAGGAGCATGGGAAATGTGCACTGCGAGTATCCCTCCAGGATCACAGATTTTTTTTTTCTTCTATTGGTCATAGCTGGGGTTGATTGAAACCCCCTGTGGCTGCTCCATGACTGTTCGTCCTGACAGGCACAGTCTGCCTCTGGAGCACACAGCAGGGCAGCTGAAGGTACTTCTGCCATTGTTGGACTCCCCAAATTTCCTACACCCCGCTGAACATTCGCTTCTGTCCACTGTTCTTTGCTCCATCTCTCTGGCCTTTGGATGCCTGGTCTGCCTTCTGGTCCCCATTACCCAAGGACATGCTTTATCACCACCCATGCTGCCTCCTCCATGCCTCTGATGTGCCCCCAGCTTCATCCACTACCCCTTGGGGCCCCAAGAGAGAGGCTGAGTGAGTGTAGGGCCGACTACATTGGAGGGAATGGCTTCCATCGGTCCTGGAGGAAGCCAAGCCTCCAGCTTTGTTCATGCTATTCCATCTGCCTGAATGTTGTTCCCTCTCCCACCTCTCTGTACCCATTGCAAACTCCTCCTCCATGCCTTGGCTTAAACTCATTTTCTTGGGAAACTCTCCCTGACCCCCTGACGAAGTTAGACTTTGTCCTTGTTTAACTGTAATTTAACTATTTGATTGTGCAATTATGGACTTAATTATCGTTCTGTTTCCTCCACTGTGCTGGGTGAGGGCAGGGACTGTCCCTCTAAGACTGTGCTCAGCAGGCTGCCTGGAACACAGTGTCACTTAGTAGATATTTATCCTGTGCATGAATGAATTAATGAATGAATGCTTCAGGCTGCAGGGTTCAGGGCTGGGCCTCAGCACTGAGCGCTTTTGTTCTGCTTCCTGGTGCTGCTGGGGGTGGGCCACCCCAGCGCTGGCATCCTGGGAATCTTGCTCACCTCCACGGTTCTGAACCTCTCTTTCCTTCTGGTTCCTGGGCTGCTGTTCCAGGTCGCTGGGCTGGAGCCTCCCCCAGATTTTGTCCTTTAAAACTCATTGATTTTTGTGCTGACTTTTACAGTACAAATGTCACCGTTAGATAAAATAATTGAAGCGGGTAATCTATTCACTGAGCTCACACAGCCCCTCCCACTCTGCCCAGCCTGGTGCACCGGCAAAAGTGCTGCCCTGGTTTGTTTTGACAACTGTTCCCCACCTGGGGTCCTAGGACTACGGCCAGCTGGAGTGAGCAGCACCGGGTGGTGCAGGGGCCTCAGGCCTGAGATCCTTCCTTGCCTTGCCAGTAGCTTCTGAGATGGACAGGGTGATGTAAGCAGATGGGTGAGGCTGAGCAGGTGACCACATACCAGCGGGGGGTGCTGGGCCACTCTTCCTCCTCTCTGTTCTTCATCCTGTCAGCCATTTGGTGGGGATAATCATACTTCTCTAGAAAGAAGATTAAGAGACCACAGATGGACTGCCCCCACCATCCCTGCCACCGAGTGGGGACTCAACAAACATTGTCTGACCCAGGCCTCCCACACAGAGTCCCTGCTTGTGGCTCTGGGCCAGAAGAGCAGCCAGAGGCCAACTGCAGGGGCAAGGCTCAAAGTCTCAGCCTCTGACCCCTTCTCTGCCTGCCTGGTCTGTGGCTGACGCTATCAGTCCAAAGTATCATGCTCACAGTCTTCATCACTGGCTTAACAGCTGACGTGTTAACAGAGGATCTTTAAGAAATGCGTCAAATTAACCGGTGCAGCATATGTATACATATGTAGCAAACCTGCACATTGTGCACATGGACCCTAGAACTTAAAGTATAATAAAAAAAAAAAAAGAAATGCGTCAAAACATGCTGCTCTGGGGCTCATGCTCATAGGACAGCTACGCCCCACAGCCCCTAGCTCTGTCTCTGCTATGGGCCTCAAGGACAGGATGGGCCATGGAGCGCCTCACCTGGGCCTGATGGAGACAGCTGGCAGTGCCATGGCCCAGGGCAGCCACAGGCTCAGACGCAAGTGCCAGGCCAGGCTGTGCTGCTCCCACTCCCGTTGTTCCAAGTGGCTCCAGCCTGCCCCATGACAACCTGGGATGCATAAAGGGCACTGAGGGTACTGGCCCATTGGAGGTCCACAGAGTCACTCCCGCTCCCTGCCTCCACCTCTCCAGCATCCTGGCCCTCAGTTTTGGAATCTCAGCCCCTGTGTTTCTTCAGGTTCTTGTACCCTAATGTGCTACTTACTTAGTACAGGCCTCTCCAACTCAACAACCCCCTGACACTGGCTTTCAGAAGGCTCCTTCAGGCCCATGCCCATGATGGTGGATCAGATATATGCCCCCTGCCAGGCTGCCCGCCTGGAGAGTAATATGCAACCCCAGGACTCTGTTTGCAGGAGCCCATCTCAGCCCTGTGCACAGGGCATGGCCCAGAAGGTTCTCTCTGGGTGTTGGGACAGATGCCCAAAGGCCACTCCCAAAGAATAGTAAAGCCAAGAGGAATGATTTCTCCATGCAGTGGGTCATGGACAACCCCACCCAACACCCTCACCTGTCCACTAGTGTGCACCCTGCTGGCTCCAGGTCCAGACAGACTTTTTGCCTCTATACTTTTGAAAAGTTGGACCCAAGACCCTTTTTATGCACAGGACACCCCTGTTTTTAGGGTTGGATTTGCAGAATTGGGAATGGAAATTGAGTCTGAGCTACTACGTGCCTTATCCATGGAAAGCTTCTGAAGACAAACAAGATTGGCTGCCCCTTGCTTTTAGGTGAGAAAACACACAGTTTGCAGTTAGCTGTCCCTAGTGGGCTTGGTAAAGGAAGAGCTGTGTGGCTGGGCTTTGGGTGGCTGGGATGGGGATGTATGGCTCTTCTTCCTGTTCCCTGCATGGGGTGAGGGTCCCTGGGCCTCAGCAGGGACACGGTGATGATGGCCCCATGATTTTGCCCTTTTCCTGTCTTTGCTTCTGGGGCAGTTCCCTCCTTGTGATGGCTGCACCCTCTTCCCTTTTTCCTCCCTGGGTCTTGCTGCCTGGGACACCACCCACCCAAAGCCCCAAAGGGTGTGGAGGTCCATCTGGATAAATTAACTAACCCCAGGACACATTTATACATATTCATTTGTTTAATATTTAATTTTAATTAGAAGTGAAATGGCATTGCAAAAACACCCTGCCACTGCCCTACCACTGGTTGGGTGTCTTGCCGTCCCTCCAGAGCAGGCCAGCTGCCAGCAGCCGTTCCTGGGTGACCACCAGCATTTTCCTTCAGTAAACAGACAGTGACAATCGGAAATTTGTACAAAATACAACACACTTGTTTTTCTGCCTTCTCTATTGATTTGGTTTTAGCAGGGAGAAGCTGGATGTAATTTTTGTTTGATTTTCCTCTTGGTTTCTGAGTGGATTGAGATGTTGTTATCAATTCCTCCACCTCCGGCCATTTCAGTGATCCAGTTCCATTGTGACCACCACCACCTGCTTGCAAGCCTGTGGCTCAGGCAAGTCAGCCAGCAAGTCATCTCCACCTGCTTGCAAAAAACCCTGCCCAGAACCAGGGTGATGTGGCTGAGATGTGCAGCATTTTTGGGAAGGCAGATTCTGACTGATGAGAGATAAGCCCTCCTGGAGACTCCCTCAAGCACTCATGGCCTACAGAGACCCTCAGTTCCCCAGCCTCAGCTCCTAAGATTACTTTTTGGCTTAGGGCACTCACTGAGCCTCACTGTTCTCATCTGTGTAATGGGGTTAGGGCATTTCTCATGGGAGAAGCAGGAGCGCTCAGTGGGGGTAGCACACATTAGCCTGCCCCAGAGCCTGGCACCAGGTGAGAGCTTCGTAAATGCTGGTCCCTTCCCGCAGCTGCCTGTCCTGACTCAGCTTCTCAGGCTGAGTCACTCCTCCAAGTGCCCTGTCTTCCCTCTTACACCACCCCCTATGCAGGCTTCAGAAACCTCTAGCTACCTGAATGTGCCTGAATGTGCTAGGATGTCGGGCCCTGGATTTCCCTCCTGACACTCCTTGCTACCAGCTTATTTTCTCATGCTGTCTCTTATTCCTAAAAGCATGGCTCACACCTTAGTTCTTTGGGTCACCGGGGTTGGGCGGCCAGGGTGTGGGAATTTCACATCATGTAGCCTGTCTGTTGTTGCTGGTGCTATCAGCTGAGAGGTGGGAGGCCTGGGACAATGCACAGCTTTCCTGAGAGCCAGCTGGGTGAACACTTTTTCACAAGAACACCCTCGTTCTTGAGTATTTAGGGGAGCACCCAAACAGATGTTGAGAGATCAAGGCAGGATTTTGGCCTCTAATAATAAGGATGTTTTGTTTCCAGCGTGCTGAGTGTGTGCTCAGACAGTGGGCTATACCGTTTTAAGAGAACAGCTTTTGGGCTGGAGTCTCCTAGACTCCATTCCCTGCTTTACCGCTTATACCCTGTGTGACCCTGGGCAAGTCACTTCACATCTTTGAGCCTTAGGCTACTGATCTGTAAAAATGGGGTTATTATTCCCCCCTGGAAGGACTCTTGCAAGGGCTATATGAGGGAGCACATGGTTCCTGGCACATCATAGGCCCTCAGCACATGCTGTGGCCTTCTTCCTATGGCACTGGGGGTTGCTGATGATGAGCTTCTTTCTGCTCAGCATGTCTGGGCAGGCACTTGGGTCTGAAAATGGTGACCACCAGCAGGTTGCTGGCTTCTGGCCATTCAGCCTCCTGACCCTTTGTTGACCATGCCTCCTTCTTCCCCTCCACTCTGAATGCCAGAAAGTACATAGTGAACTTTCTTTTTGTTGGCATAATTCTGCAAACTCCTGATGTCATTGGTCCTAAAGAGTTACTCCAGAGTGGCGATGCTAGCTAGTTGGTCTGCAGGAGGCATGGCAGCTGGGAGGGGAGGGGAAGAATAGGTGATCTGGACTGAACTGGGAATTCTACATGGTTGAAATGAAATTTGTGCTTTGGTGAGGTGCATGCAGCAGGAGGGAGGACAGGCACACAGTGAGCATTTGCAGGATGCCTTAGGACTCAGCTGTGGCTTTGGCAAGACCAAGCATAACATACACATCTATGGGTGGCTCCTTTGTGTAGAAATCAGACCCATCCTGGCTTAATCCCCCAGTTGAGGGCTTGGTGTTCTGGAGGTATGGCATGGACAGTTGTGCTTTGGCTCACACGATGATGATGATGATAATGATGATGATGCTGGTGTTGATGGTGGTGATGTTGATGGTTATGATGATGGTGGTAGTAGTGGTGGTGATGATGATGGTGGTGATGATGAAGATGATGGTGAAGGTGATGATAATGATGGTGGTGGTGATAGAGCTAGTTCAGCTCTTACCACATGCTAGGTACTATTCTACCTGCTTTGAATGTAGATTTAATTCTCGTAAGAATCCTCTGAGGTTGGCTTTGTTATCATCCCCATTTTATAGATGAGGAACAAAGGCAAAGAGAGGTTAAAACTGTTCATTGCCAAATGGTTGGTAAGGGGTGGAGTCCAGTGTTGAACCCTGGCTGACTTAGCCCTGTGCCCCGTGCCTCTGTCCCATGAATGATGAGCAGGCATGCTGAGAGAAGCTGTGTCCTGTGGCACAGACAAGGCTCTGGCCCAGCTCTAACAGAAATATAGTTGTGCATTGCTTAATGAGAAGTGTGTCTTAGGTGGGCTCATTGTTGTACTTACTGTGTACTTACACAGACCTAGAGGGTACAGCCACCTATACACCTAGACTATATGGGATAGCCTATTGCTCCTAGGCTACAAACCTGCACAGCATGTTACTGTACTGAATACTGTAGGCAGCTGTAACACAGTGGCAAGTATTTGTGTATCTAAACAAATGTAGAAAAGGTAATGATGTTACTGTGGCTATGATATCACCAGGCAATAGAAGTTTTTCAGCTCCATTATAACCTTTGGGATTACCACGTTCATTGTTAACTGAAATGTCATTTTGTGGTGCATGACTGTATAGTGTGAACCACATATGTAATTTAAAATTTAAAAGGTAAAAAGAAAAAGGTGAAATTAATTTAGTATATTTCTTTTAGCCCATTATTGTCATTTCAACATATAATTAATATAAAAATAATTAATGGGAGGCCGAGGCAGGCGGATCATGAGGTCAGGAGATCGAGACCATCCTGACTAACACAGTGAAACCCCGTCTCTACCAAAAATACAAAAAAATTAGCTGGGCCTGGTCGCGGGCGCCTGTGGTCCCAGCTACTCAGGAGGCTGAGGCAGGAGAATGGCGTGAACCCGGGAGGCGGAGCTTGCGGTGAGCCAAGATCGCGCCACTGCACTCCAGCCTGGGCAACAGAGTGAGACTCTGTCTCAAAAAAAAAGATAATTAATGAAATATTTTGCATTCTTTGTTTCGTACTAAGGCTTTGAAATTCAACCTCGGCTTTACACTTACAGCCGATCTCGGTTGATTCGACCTCGTTTCAAATGCTCAGAAGCCCCCTGTGGCTCGTGGCTGCTGCATTGGATAGTGTGGGATCACCCAGACTCTGTCTCAGGGTGCACAGTCTGACTGGGGACATCTGCTCATATTTTGCTTCCCATTGGTCACACAAACCTCTCAGCCATGTTTCAGCGTCTCCTGACTCATCCTATAGCCTCCCAGATTGCCTCTTTGAATAATTTCCCATCTCTGTGGTACCTCCGTGACCTCACACATGTGCTTGTTTTGGTCTGGGAGCCCTTTCAAGTGGGGTTGGAGCTGAGTCCTACAGAGCAGAGAGAGTTTGGAAAGGTCAGGAGTCAGGGTGCTGGTGAAAAACAGGACAGGTAAGTGGCGCATCAGCTGCTTCCAGTGGCTTAGTAGGTGAGTGAGTAATTTCTGATGATGGTCATCGTAGCTGCAATTCACTGGGCACCTCCACAAATACCTGGCCTTTAATTCTCACAATAGCCCTGTAATGGAGATACATTTCCCCTTTTAATTGTAATCAGTGTTTTCATTGGTAGGGAGACTAAGGTGCAGAGAGGTGAGAGGCACCTTAGTTGATGGGTGGTGAAGCCAAGACTGGGGCCAGGGCTGTCTGACTCCCAGGGCCAGGCCCTTCCCCTCTGTCAGGGTGCTTAGTCTCAGGCCGATGAATGGAAATTCTTCCATGGACCCGGAGCCCTGGAGGCTTGTGAGCAGGCCTGTGTCAGGGCAGAAGCACTGCGTTGGGGGACAAGTCTGGCATGAAATGACACAGCAGAAAATCCTGAGAATTCATGCTGTTTATGAAAATCCTCTTGATTATTGTCTAGGCTGTGCTGGTTCTATTCTCCAGGGGCTCAACATCCTTTCAGGGAGACCACAGCTCACCTGTGGGAGCAGCTGGAGCCGGAGCCCAGGCAGCCACGCTTATGGACCGTCCCGAGGAGGCTACTATCTCCTATATTTTGGATAATGATGGAGAGGGTGCTGACAACACCTTCACTGACTGTTGGCTGTCAACTTGCATTTATAATTTGGGAGGATTCCAGGTTGTCCCTAGGGTAACCTCACTGTCACTCCCTGGACTTTCCATCTGCTTTCTTCCATGGGGCCCACAGAGGTGGCCTAAGAACTCAGGTTACTGGGAAATACTCCCAATTCCAAGCTGTCCATGGGAGGGGTCCTGCTGGTGAGCACCTGGAGGAGAGACATGTTTAGGGAGAGAAAAGGTTGAGCATGGCATACAAGCCCTTCTTTACATTTCTCCATTTGTCAC
Source organism: Gorilla gorilla gorilla (assembly GCF_029281585.2). NCBI lineage: Eukaryota > Metazoa > Chordata > Mammalia > Primates > Hominidae > Gorilla > Gorilla gorilla. The sequence continues at coordinate 98,530,409 of NC_073232.2, read as the reverse complement.
TCCACTAGAAGTTCTCTGGGGGCCTCGCCAGCATGCATGGCGTAGGCAGCATCGTTTTGAGCTCATCATCCTTGAGCCCTCCGAGTACCCAGTGGTCTTGGCCACCCTGCTTACTGGAAATGCCCCCTTTTCCTGCTTGGAGGGCATTTGCCTTCTGGGTCTCATGCCATGTCCTTAGCCCTCATTCTGTCTTGCTCTGTATCTCTTCCTGGGCCAACATTCACATTTGTGGCTTCAGTTGTTCCTCTGTGGTGAGGACACAGCAAATTACATCTGTAGTCCTGATCATGTTTGGACTCAAGTTTTCAAGCATCTGATTAAGATGTGCTTCAATACCTCACAGTAAACAAGCCCCCATCAGAACTCATAGCTTCCATCCTAAGCTTGTTCCTCCTTCTCTGTTTCATGGATTCACTATTGCCACCTTCAGGCTTCCAGAGGTCCTGTTTGGAAGCCTCCAAGCCATCCTAGCCTCCCCTTTCTTCCCCTCTCTCCATCCAGACAGTCAGCTTGTTCACTCTTCCCCTGAGTGCCTCTTCTCCTTCATCCTCATTCACTCCTGATGCCCCTCCCCTTGGAGCCTGCCTGTCATCCTCTCTTGCCTGGTCTGTTGCCACACCTCCCACTCTTGTCCACTGTTCTTTCCAGACCACTTCTGTTGGCCCAGCCCTGTTTATGTCCTTCCACAACTTTAGGGTATCCCTCCTATCTGAGGGTACAGACCTATCATGCTGGCCTTTGAGACGTGAGATCACCTGGACATGACTTGTTCTAGACATCTCTTCTGACATTCCCTTCCTCATCTGCTGCCACATAGCACCATTAATCACAAGCCACATATTTCTTGCTTCTGTGCTTTTGCTCTTGTGGTTCTCTTTTGGCAATGGGTGGCAGAAACTCACCTTGAGCTACCTTAGTTAAAGTGTCGGGGCCATCTGAGCCTCTGGCTTTGTCAAACCAGGGACTCAAATGTGGCCCTTTGTTTTCTTCACCTGTATATCGGTCAATTCCCTCACCCCAGCTTCCCCCATTGGACAAGAAACATGGCAGCTGTCACCTCCTGAGTCTCCTACCAGCTTTGTCTAGAGCGCCATCCCTCTTCTCTTAGTTACAGTTTGAAAAAAATCAGGGAAGGGCTCTGACAGGCTGGGCCTGAATCATGTGACCTCTTCTGGACTAATGAGCTGTGGCCAGTGCCTGGGGCACAGGGTGCATGGATGGCAGCACCCACTAGAGCTACAAAATTGGATTGGAGCAGGATAAGGAGTCATTCCCCCAAACAAGAGCAGGGAGCTGTTTCCAGAGGAAGACGGATGTGCTGGGCATGCCACAAGCTGTGCATGCATCTGCTGCCCCTCCCTTCTCCCCTTGCCCACACCTTCACTAGAGGCCAGGCATTCTTTTGGGCTCTCCTACCATTTACATGTGGATGGAGTTCCGAATTTTGCAGCTTGTTGCAGCTGTCTCTACATCTGACTCCTTCTCCAGCCTGCTTGCTGGACAGTGCTCAGCTAGGAAGGTCAGATTGCAGACTGGAACTTGCCTTGGATGTCTGGGGGCTTTGTCCTCCCCATCAGCAGGCATGGTCACCCTTGATGCCTTGCACCCATCCTGTTGCTCAGAGGTTTCCCTGCCTTCCCATCCTCCTCAGGCCTGCATCCTGCCAGTGGATTTTCAGAGCTTCCTGGAGGCAAGCACACAGCCTAGCCCCGGCTAGAGATTCATGACTTTCCTCTCTCCTGCCCTCCCTATTCCCCTACACTGACTAGAGAGTCCTGAGGACTATTAACCTGTCCCCTCATTTAGGGCTGATGTATATATTCAGTGAAAAAGGCAGGGGAGTGGAGACGAGAATGGGGGACTTCCTCCAGAGCTTCTGACACCTCTGATTGCCCCAGGAACCTGTGCTAACCCACAGACAATTGGATCTCCCCTTTATCCTGGTGACAGGGCTTGTGATGAATTGCTCATATTTTATTCCTCAGGAAGTTTTATTGCTATTCCAGAATGGTAGGATTAACTCTAAATGCTTTCTGGGGTGTTCATTTCCCTCTAAACTGGAAATCACTATAATTGCAATGAAAACTCTGACTCAGAATCCGAATCTGCCTTTTCAGTTGCTCTTGCAAAGTTGGTTAAAAAAATAAAAAGGCAGATGTGGGTTAGGAAAGAGCCCATTTGGTGTTCCGGGCAGAGGCTGTGTGGTTGACATCTTGAAGAATGGCAGGTCGGCCGTCGACAGCCAAAGTGATCACCAGCTATTGGCTGCAGGCAGGGGCTGCACAGACCCAGGGCCACCAGAGGGCCTTCCCCAGCCTTCAGCAAACCATATAGCCCATGGTGCTGGCCTGGGCAGAGGGCATCTGGCAGAGTGTGGATTTATTTTTGATTATTGGATTTTCTGGAAGGTGAAGGGGGCTAACAATAATGAGGGGCTTCTGTATAGGAGGCATGTTCCTAAATATCAGAAAGACTCAGGGCAGAGGCTTTGGAGTCAGACTGACTTGGACTTGAATTGTGGCATTGGCACTCACCTCTCCAAGCCTCAATTTTGCTATCTGTAAAGTGGGGATAATAATAGACCTGCCCTCCTGGGGTTGCTGGGGTGAGTAAATGAGACGGGGAGTGTGTGGGGCTTGGTACAGTGCTGGGTGCACTGCTAGGGTGTCCCCCGGTTTTGCTCCTGGAGAGGTGGCAGCGAGCAGAGGTGTGTGCTCTTGCCCAGCTTACGATGGCAGCTCTGTCAATTCCTCCTCTTCAGTTTGCACAGCCTAGCTCAGGTGTGGGCTTCTGTTGGACTCGAGCTTCTACTCCAGGACAAGAAATTGCATTTCTGTAATTAATTTGAACATTTTTTCCGTGTGACTTTTCTGAGCTGCTATTGCATGCCAGGCTCCGTGCTTGGACCTGGGAGTATGCAGTGGTGAGAAAGATTCCCAGGATCTGCAGCCACTCTCTAGAGACACCTGCTCCTGCTGGGATGGACCCCCTTGGATATGGAGGTTGGTCAAGAAGCCGGGGGCCCTTCTGGAGACCAGGGTGTGGACTGTGGCCCTTGGGGCTCGACATTCTGTTGTATCACTCTCCTGGAGGCAGCAGAGCTGGACAGAATCAGACCTCCTGGCTCAGCCCTTGTTACTAGAGTGCCTGAAGCTCTCTAGGCCCCAGTTTTTTCCTCTGTAAAGCAGGAATGAAAATTCTGCTCCCGTAGGCTTGTTGTGAGGAGGAAATGAAGGGGAGAGTGTGGGACAGTGCAAAGAAGGGGCTTCATAAGCCATAAATGGGGGCTCACTTCCCTACTCCCCTCACCCAGCGTTCCTGGCAGGAAGGACATCTACCCTTGGGAGGAGGAGAGGGGACAGTATTGGTCTGGGCAGGCATTTCCCATGGTTGCAGCCCCACCCCACTGGCATTGATCATACTATTAGTCCAGTTGTCTGCACCTTCCTCGGAGCCCAAGAGCAACTCTGGCATTTCCAGGGCCTTCCGGCGGCCTGTGATGGATGGCTCCACCGTCCAGTCCATGCTTGTGCCAGGCCTGGGCGGGTGTGGCATGTGATGGATCAGCCCTAGGATGGTATTTTGGAAGGAAAATTCAAATTATATTTTAAGATAATACCCTGCCTCCCTGCCCCCACCCTACATCCCATTTGTAATCTGGTCCAAGAAGTTCTGGCAGGAGGTAACGAGTTTGTGATGGATGGGTAGGCAGCCCCATTAGGCCTGCAGATCCTGCTTCTTAATTAATATTGATGTGGCTTTAATTTGGGGGCTTAGCAGGCATGTTTTGGTGGCGGGGCTCTGTGGGGTTGCAGAGGCCCTGGGCCACCTGTGTTGCTTCTAGCATGGCTTGGCTGCCTGGGCTGGGGTATCCAGCAGTGTCCCCACGCTGTTCTTGCAGAGCTCCTGGCCTCTGCTGACCACCAGCCCCATCTTGAGCAGCATGATGTCCCTAGACATGGAATTGGGAAGCAATGACACCCATTATTTCTGGTGTTTCAGATAGGATAGACATTAATAGCCTCAAGAGCGCAGATAATAGTAAAATGCAGCAAAATAATTAGGGAATGATGAACTTTGTGTATTTATCAATTTTGTTTGTTAATATAATTTAATTATAGGTTTATATAATTTAATCCATACTGGCTATGTTTAATAACTGGCTTGCAAATTCCTGAAAATTTAACAATAGGCTCTGACAAGGTGGTAGGATGGGCTCCAGCCCACTGAGTGTGTGTGAGTGCAGGTGAGTGTGAGCACTGGTGAGTCAGAATACCTGAGTGTGTGTGTGTGAGTGAATGTGTCAGTCAGGGAGGCCTTCCTTTGCACCCAGACTCAGGCCTGGGGTGGAGTCCCAGATGCCACCTGACCTGGCACCCACTGGGCTCAGGCACGGGAAGCTCTGTGGCACCCTGGAGCTCAGGCAGAGTGAGGTTCCTCTGCAGAAGTGGCGTCAGGAGGCCCACAATGAGGGGTGGTGGCATCTGTGGGCCCCTTGCTGTGGCTTCACTTCTGGCTCTGGTTGCCACTGTCCCTTCAAAGACAGGTTCCCGAGGAAACAAATTAAACCCGAGTAAATATCAGAAAGTAATTATGTAAATTAAATACATAATTTAAAGAACACTTGTCATGAGGTCAGTGGAAAGCTGTGAAGGCAGAAGCCTCCCTGTCAGGGCTGGCAAGGCACAGGCGGGTGAGGGGTGGCAGCCGCACCGGAGAGGATGGGCTGCTGTTCCGAGCAGCCTGCCCCTCACACGGGCTCCGTCCCAGGTGCTTCATGTCTGTCCTTCTGTGTGCCCCTCACAGTGGTCCTTCCCCTAGACAGCCTCACTCTGCCCAATTTAGAGGCAGTGGCTGAGGCTCAGGGAGCTTAAGAGCCGTGCCCAGACCAGAGATGGCTACCCATGAGTCCACCTCCCCTGTGGACTCCCCAAAGCCCAGGCTCTTTCTCCCACAGGGGAGCCACAGCCCTGCCCTGAAGTGGCCTCCCTGAGAGCTAGGCAGCATCTGCTCCAGCCATGGGGGCTCTCGGGCGCAGAGCGGGGCTTCAGGGCTCACTCCAGTGCAGTGTCTCCGTTGTTGTCATCCTTTCTCTGCCTCAGAGACAGGAGGCAGTGGGCAGGAGTGGTGGGCTTGGCATGGCTGGGCCCTAGGCCCTGGTCTCAGGGTTTTCTGGCATCCCTCCTGTCCAGAAATGCCACTGTGGCTATCCTTCTGTGGGCACACAAGGCCCCACACCCCTCATACCCAAACAGAACCACACACAGGTCTACAGCTGGGCTGTTGAGTTCCATGAGGCCTTTGATCCTGACATCCTCTCGGTCTGGAATACTCCCTCTTTTGTCCATGCAGAAAATGCCTCTTCGTCCTGCAAGTTCCAACTCCCCACTCTCTGAAGGCTTTCTTGAGACCTTCCCTCTGTCTGGAGAAACAAACCCCTTCTCCTGCACTCCCTGCTGTTCCTAGTACATCCTCAAACACTGTTTTCTTGTCTGTTTCCTGTTGGGCTCCTTTGAAGTTGGGGACAGGGTCTGATCCTTCTCCCTAGTATCCACGATAGGGCATGGCCTGGTTGGGCACCAGACATAGGCTTGGAGCAAGCCTGAGTGGGTAAGATAGTGTGGGGCAGTCCCATCAGCCTGTCACTGAGAGGGTGGGAGTTGTGGGCAGTGACCAGGGCAGTCCCACACACATTCCCCACCAGCGCAGATCCCGAGACACTGCTGGTCCCAGGGATCAGGAGGTCCCATTGGGTGGGTGGGTGACAGCCCCTGGGTGGCCCTCAGACAGGTCTGCAGAGGGGGAACCCGGCCCAGGTTGCTTCCAAGTTAACTCGGTTGGGGCTGCTCTTTCTAGTAGAATGGGCTTTACTCAGAGTGATAATTTACAGAACTAATGAAGATGCTACATTTCACTGTGTAATGTCACTTATTAATACTGATTGCAAATTAACAGCTGGTAATGGCATGCATCATGTTTTCCTCTTGCCATTCTTAAATGCCAAACTCCAGCATTTGACCAGCCTGCTGCACGGTCTCTCTGGAGCTCTATATGCCTGCGGTGGCCACTAGATAGGTCTGGGGTGGGGATGGGAGTTGCTGTGTCTTGGTGCACAGAGAGCAGAGCCCTTTATAGTAGACAGATCCAGGGTTGGATCCCAGCTCTGTTCTGAGCCAGTGACTTATCTGTGAAATGGGCATACTCTGGTAATTCCCTACAGGTGCTCAGGCTCAGATGAAATGTGTGTGCCAGGCACCTACCTCAGCATTGCAAACCAGACCATTGCAAACATGATGGGGTTTGCAAACCTGCCTCCTTCTCATCCCTTCCCATGTGCCTTCAGCTTGTTGGTGAATAAGACTAAAGAGCTCTGGCTCTGGAGTCAGAGGCCCTGGATTTGAGCCCCTTCCTAGGCTGGATAAACTCGGGCAAGACATGAGGGTGTCATGGGGACTAAATGAGACAGTATATGCAAATTACTTCACATAGTGCCTGGCTAGAAGTCAGACCTGGATAAGACGTGCTGTGTGCTAGTCAGCTTGGGCTGCATTAACAAGATACCTCATGCTGGGGGGCTTAAACAACACACATTTAATTTTCACAGTCTGGAGGCTGAGAAGTCCAAGATCAAGGTGCTGGATCTGACCTCTTGTGAGGGCACTTTTCTTTGTTTGCAGTTGGCCATCTTCTCTCAGTGTGTGCACCTGGTGGAGAGAAAAAGATCTCGAGTCTCTTATTTTCTTATAAGGCCACTAATTCCAACCAGGAGGTCTCTGCCCTTATAACCCTAATTACCTCCCAAAACCCCCTCTTCTAATACCATCACATTGAGGGTTAGGATTTTAACACATGAATTTTGGGGGAGCACAAACATTCAGTCTGTAACATGCTGTTATGATTACGCCATCATTGGTTTGGCCATACCATGGAGAGATGTCATCTGGCTGTGGCATTAACAAAATCCAAAGGCATCAGCTTTGGAGCCCCTGGAAATTCACATGCGGCTGTTTGGACAAACACTTGGAAATTACTTCTCTAGATTTGCTTCTCTACTTAAATGAAAGAGGAATCCAGAAAAATACCCAGAGCTCCCTCAAAGCAATGATGTGGATCGTTCCTCTGTGTTCTGAAGGAGGAGCTCAACTTCTCTGGCCTTCAGTTTTTTCATCTTTCATGGTATGGTTAGCCTTCCTCACAAGCCGCAGAGAGGGAGAAAAGAAATGAAGCATTGAAGAATCCAGCAGCTCAGGGAGAGGGCACCCAGCACCTGAGGGCTGGAGACGAGCCTCTCACTGGGCGACTTCAGCTGGGGTCTTGCTCCTGCCCCGAGGGGCCTGTTGATGCAGGAAAGAAGCTTGTGGGGAAATGCCATGCCAATTCCTCGTCCTGAAAACATGGCATCAAAGCAGCAGGACTCTGAAAACCATCCCTGCAAATCATAGAGGAAGAACTGCTGAAATCATTACCAAATACCTCGTAAGTGAAAGGTGACAGGAAAATCAAACTTTATTTGTGAAAATTCTAAAAATCATTAGCATATTATGGATTCCTTAAAAATATGATCTCACTCAGTTGATGGAAGGGAATTGCAAATCAAAGGGACTATTTATTGCAGTGGGAACAAGGGACCTGCCAGATTAAAAGAAAATATTGAAGGAGCCAGAGATTTGAAACATGAAAGACAGTAGCAGATAAACACCGCGGAATTTTATCCAAATACTGGAACCCAACTTGGAACAGAAGTTGGTGAAGAATTATTTTATAAACCCATTTTCATCATAACATGTGTAAAATGCAAATCTTGATAATTATGTAAATTAGTTACTTGGCACAATTTACTTAATTCAAAGCACTTAATGCAGCGTGGTGTGTTTTTTCCAAAGTGCCAGAGTAGATGTTTATTTTAAATTGTTTTTAATCTCGATCTTCCAGCCTGATTATTTAAAGTGTTTTTCCCTGTGTTTGCTTTTTAAATGGAAAGGAGTAGAGCTTGGTGGGAAATTGGAATGTGGTTGGATTAGCCGAAGCCTTCCGTTGTCAGTGCCCCAGGCAGGGGGTGTGGGTACGGCTCATTCAAGGTCCCTGTGTCTGAAACAGCACACGTGTGAACACACCATGTGAACGTGCCCATACAGAGTCATCCAGACCACCCATTCCCTTTCCTGAATCTGCTCTTATGTGGTTCTGTGGCTGGTTCTGAAACCTGTCTGAGCAGAAGGCTCCTGGGTACTATCAGCCCTTATTAGAGGCAGAAACTTGTTTCCCTTCTCAAAGAGTTTTCAATGACAGACCTTCCCCTTCAAGCCACTTTACAACTTTGGAATTTCCATTATCACAGAAGGGAGAGATGACCTTTTTAGTTTTCTATTGTGTCACCCGATTGTCAGGATGGCACCTCCCTTCTTGATGAGACTCTAGAACAAGAGAGATGATTTGCTCATTTGGGAGCCCTTTTGGGGGCGTTCCCTGAGCTGATCAGAAGGTTGGAAGGGAGCTGACAGCCACTGAACATCTATTTTGCACTGTGCCAGCTGTGATGTATGCCCCTCGCTGAAGGATCTAAGGTCTCCTAGGAGGAAGGTGGGGTTGGCTCTGCTTTGCAGGTGAGGAAATGGGCTCAGAGAGGTGGTTGCCCAGGATCACCCAGATAGTGAACCCAGGCTTGTGCTTATTCTGTGTACCCCTGGGGGAGCAGGGCAATGGGGCTGCTTCTCCGTGCCTTTTCCTAATCTCTGAATCTCAGACTACCATGGAAGATAGTGTTTTCCGTTTTTTTTGACAAGTAAAAGTTGTATTTTTTTTATGGTATACAACATGTTTTGATATATGCCTACATTGTGGAATGGCTAACTCAAGGTGATCAACATATGCATTATCTCACATGCTTATTTTTTTGTGGCGAGAACACTTAAAATCGAGTCTGTTATGAATTTTCGAATATGCAATATATTGTTATTAACTATAGTCAACATTTATACAGTAGATCACTTGAACTTATTCCTCTTGTCTAATTGAAATTTCACCTCCTTTGACCAACATCTCCCCAGTCCCCTAACTCCCCAGCTTCTGGTAACCACTTTTCTATTCTCTATTTCTGAGTTCAACTTTTTCACATTCCACTTATAAGTGAGATCATGCAGTATTTGTCTTTCTAGGTTTGGTTTGTTTCACTTAGCATAATCTGCTCCAGGCTCATGCACATTGTTGCAAATGACAGGATTTCCTTCTTTTCAAAGGCTGAAGAGCATTCCATTGTGCATGTACACCACATTTTCTTCATCCATCCATCGGCTGGCGACCACCTAGGCTGATTCCCTGTCTTGGCTATTGCAGAGTGCTGCAAGGAGTATGGGAGTTTTAATACAGGTTTTATTATGATTTATGTATGGCAAGGCCAATAGATTAGGAGATGACTACCATTGAAAAGACTGTTTGTTATACTTGCAGATTCCCAGAGAAGAGGGCCTGCCTTGCCAGCAGGTCCCACAGGGAAGCAGAAAGGAGGAGGGGGGAAACTATGGTCAAGAGTCGGCTGTGCTTTCTATGGGGAGGAACAGGTGAGGCAGAGTAGGTGGGCTTAGGATTGGCCGGTGGGAGTAAGCCCAGTGGGCTCTGGGGCATAGAGGTGTCCCTGGTTTTCTGGTACCTGGCCCTGGGGTGATTAGGACAAGTGTATAGTGGCCCTGAGTGTGAGATCCCAATATAAAATGTGGTCGGGGTTCTGGGCTCTGGATTGGTTGGTTTGCAGATAAAAGGCATGCTCTGGAGCAAGTTGTTTACTAACGCAGGGAGAGACAGGCCCTCCAGGGTAAGTGAGGCCCCAGATGTCAAAGCATCAAAAGGTAAAAGATATAAGGAAGGTGTCCAGTTTTAGTCTTCTGCATATGGCTAGCCAGTTACCCCAGCTCCACTTAGTGAATAGGGAGTCCTTTCCCCATTGCTTGTTTTTGTCAGCTTTGTTGAAGATCAGATGGTTGTATGTGTGCAGCTTTATTTCTGGGCCCTCTTTTCTGTTCCATTGGTTTATGTGTCTATTTTTGTACCAGCACCATGCTGTTTTGGTTACTGTAGCCTTATAGTATAGTTTGAAGTCAAGTATGTGATGGCTCCAGCATTGTTCTTTTTGCTTAGGATTGTCTTGGTTCTTTTGGCTTTTTTGGTTCCATATGGTACACTCTGAAACTAAAATAAAAGTTAAATAAAATAAATAAGTACGTATCTTTGGAAAAATGATATGGTTAATACAGAGGGTAGAGCTTTTTGGGGTGAGGGATGGGATGTCACTCTGGAGGACCTCAGGGCCAGGCCTGCCATGACTATTGTCTGGGGAGCTGGGATTGTGATGGGGACAGGAGAGCCCTCCCTCCCAGACAAGACTCTCTCAGATGAGACCTTGGGCAAGTAGACTTAGAGCAGTAGCCCTTTGCTGCTGAATCTGGCAGGACACCATCATTCTACTCACCTGAATGCAGCCCTTGCCTAGGCTCTGGGGGACCTTGTCACCCTATGATGGGGGAGGCCTGCTTCCAATTTTACCAACAGCTGCTGGATGTGCCATACCTTTGCTGAATTGCCCCTGGGCCTGCTTGGTGCCCCACTGACTTCCACAGAGAGTCACCTACATGGGTCGATTGCAGGGAATTCATTTATTTATGAAGTACTGTCTGCAAATGGAACACATTCTGGCAATAGGAGGTACTCAGTAAGTGGTAGAAGGGAGCCACTCCTTTCTTCAGGGTCAGCGTCAGTCTTACCCTCAGGACCCAGAGCTCCTCCAGGACAGGGCTGTGAAGTTTTAAAATTCTGCTGCTCTGGAACCAAGCATAGGGCTTGGCCCAGGACAGTGCTCAGGAAATATATGAGGAAGGAAGGAAGAGGGCGGGAAGGGAGGAAGAGGAAATGCATAGCTGAGAAGCTGAGGTGTGAGGTGTGGGGAGGTGAGGCTCCAGATGGATTCCAGCGGGCAGAGGGCAAGGGTATCCCTGTGACTGGAGCCACAGCAGGTAGTTCTTTGGGTTCTCTTGGAAATGGCAGACCCTGCTGCCATCACACCTGCTCCGCTTGCAACAACTATGGTGACATTAGGAGCTGGTGGTGGGAGGGGAATGTGCAGTGAAAGAGAGGAGGCTGGGCAGGGCTCTTAGAAATGAATTTGAATTATGGGTAAACTACATCTGGGAAGAAATTCAAAGCATATCTTTGGGGGCTCAGGTAAGAAAGAAGTAAAAATAAAAAGTCTATGGAATCAAAGTTGTGTCTCAGCCTTTGGAAAATTTGCCAATAATCCAAAAACACTTTTAACTGTGAATTTCTTCTGGGTGTGAGGTGGCAGCCTTCATATATATATATATGTACATTACAGATGGTAAAATATTCTCTATAAGTACTCTCAGTGCCTGGGCCTTTCTCAGAAATTGAAAATAGTAGGGGAAGCAATTTGAAATGTCTTCTTTCGCTTCAATTACTTTTCAGAAAGAAAGTATTAAAAATACCCAGTGACTATCTGATTTTTTTCAGAGGGAGTGGAGGGATAGTCACAATTATAACCTTAGATTTTGAAAAAATTATTTCCCCAACTTCAGTTCCTTACCAAGTAGGGCTTTGCCTCCACCGGCTACGTGGTCATCGTGTGGCTGCTGAAGTCACGCCGGGCTTCAGGCAGGTTCCCGCTGTGGTTCAACTTGATTCCATAAACTTTTACTGTTTCTGACTCTGTTCTAGGCACCAAGCCTTGGGGTTTGATAAAGAACACAAATGAGGAAGGCCTAGCTCCTGTTACCCATATATTATGATTTAATGTTATTAATATTGTTTAATATTATTAAATTTGAAGGGGGCATGAATTTCAACTTGAGGACCTGAGATGGCCTCAGAGGGGAAGTTTGAATTGGGTCTTGATGGGGGAGTAGGGCTCTGTAAATTTCAAATTGGGAGCATCCCAGTGGAGGGAGGGTGTGTGTGTGTGTGTGTGTGTGTGTGTGTGTGTGTGTGTGTGTGTGTGTGTGTGTGTGTGTGTGTGTATGGAGGATGTCCAGGAATGGGCAAAGAGCTTCTTTTTCTGGATCCCAAGGTACATGGTTTGAGGGGGACGTGGTGGAGGCAGGTGATGAATGTAAAAACAAATAGAAAATGCTGTTAGGCATGGTGAAACCCCTTCTCTACAAAAAATACAAAAATGAGCCGGGCGTGGTGGGGGGTGTCTGTAATCCCAGCTACTCCGGAGGCTGAGGCAGGAGAATCACTTGAACCTGGGAGGTGGAGGTTTCAGTGAGCTGATATCATGCCACTGCATTCCAGCCTGGGCAACAAGAGCGAGACTCTGTCTCAAAAAAATGCTGTTAGGACCACAGTCTCTTAGGTACCCAAAATGTCTGGAGTCTATTTTGTGCACAATAATGAAGTCTCTAGAAGACTTTTTGTTTGCAACTTGATTGACTGATGCTTTTGAGGATATTAATTTCTTGGCAACTGTTACATAAATTGTGTTATTTGTTGAAGGTTTAGAGGAGGGCTGTATTGTGAGCAGATACGATCTCAAGAGAGAACATTCTTGTGGAATGTATTAGAGGGCAGATACTAGGGTCAGGGGACCCTGCAGGACACTGTTGCATGAGTCCTAGGGAGGAGGTGATAGTGCTGAACCTGAGAAGGGAGAGTGGAACTCGGGAAATGTTTAGGAGGAGAGGTTGAAAGGCCTCCGCCAGTCCAGGATGTGGGCTTCGTTAGCACATGTGTGGTGATGCTGTTCTCAGACACGTGAGAACAGACATGGCAGGTGGTACCAGGGGGAAACCTAGGACTAGTGGGAGTGTGACCTGGAGCGTGTGAGGGAGGAGAAGGGGAGCGGGTGGGAGCAGAGGGGCATATGATTGTGCCTGCAAGCCCAGGGGGAGAGGGCATTAGGTGGGACTGCAGGCTGGATGCTGGAGAACCGCGGAAGACAAAGACCGAGGAGGGCCCTTGTTTGTTGATGACTTTGGCAGGAGCTTTAGAGCAGAGTCATGGAGCCTGATGCAGGGGGAGAGGGCGAGCAGCTGGGATGTGCCGGGCAAGCAGGGCCAGGTGTCAGAAAGCTGGTGTGGAGGCGGGGAGGGACCTGTGTCCTCTCCTCCCCACGGATGGTCCCTGGTGCCCACTGACCCTCAGCTTCCTTTCCTGGCAGTTCCACAGTCCAGCCTTGTCATGGGGCGAGCAAGGATCTTCTTCATTTGATGTCAAAGATGCATCATTCTGGAACTTTCTGTGTGCTGTTCCCCTCTCCTGGAATGTTCTTCCTAGGGGTTTCCAGAGCTGCTTCTCCTCACCGAGGCAGGGTCTTTCCTATCCCACCCTGAAGTCCCCTCCCATCCGGCATTTATTTTCTTCGGGGCTCTTCTCACTGTTGGAAATTATCTCCTTGTCTATCCTGCTATTGATTTGTTCCGGCTTGTTCTCAGCCTCTGAAATGTTAAGTTCTGCGATAAAGAACCCCAGGGGTTCGTTCAGTTTTGTTTTCCTGTACCCGGGGAGAGACAGACACAGAGTGCTCAGTGAGTACTGGGGGAAGAAGGAACGGGTGGGTGCTGGCAGGACTCCGGCAGGCTTGGGTATTGAGAAGGCCTGGTGATGGGGCCCCTGAGAGCTCAAAGAGGGTGCAGTGAGGCTGGCAGGCAGAGAGGCGATGTCAAGGCCTAACCTGGGCACCGTCACCTTGCATTCCTTGCAGGAGTGGACTGGCCCATGCACCCCGAGCTGCCTCCTTTCTCTAAGGCGCAGGACTCCTCTCTAGGGAGCTCCTCCCTGTCCCTGCAGTGTCCAGTGGCCTTTTCCAGAGTCCATGCCTCTCCTGGGTGCCTGGAGACCTGGTGGCTGTTGCCTTTCTCATGCCCTTTCTGGATCAGGTTAATGTGAGGCCTGACAAGGCCTCAGTCAGCAAACTTCCCCAGGGGCAGGTGGAGGTGCGTGTGGTTGGTGGAAGCTGCATTGGTGATGGTGGATGGGGCTGGCCAGTGTGTACAGGGAGCTTGCTGGGGAGGCCCTGGGACAAAGTCCAGAGCTCTGTGGGAGCCAAAGGATTCTGGGGAAGGGGCACTAACTCTGTGGCCCAGTGGGGGAAGTCCCAGCTCTGTTCATTGTCTACCCGCTTGGGGAGTTCTCTCTGTGTGAGCAGCAGCAGCAGTCAGGTTTTTTGGGGGGATGGGGTAGGGTGGCATTACAAATTTGGTTTCTTGAAGGGAGAAAAGGACTTTGTGGGAGAAGTGGGGTTCCGTGGCCCCATTCCTGGAGAGTGGCAGGAGGGCTGCAGCATGGGCTTGGGCTCCTCACTGTTACTCTGCCTCCAGCCCCACCCCAAGTGCAGCTGGACAGAAGCTTTGGGGAAAGGAGGCTGAGAGTTGACCTTGTCAGCCAGCTGGAGCAGGCGGTGGTAGCCAGGGGCTGCTGTCCCTCAGGAACACTGGCTTCAGCTAGCATCACTGATTTCAGGTGTGAGGAGCCACTGCTGGGAAGGAGCATAAACTGTCTCTGATGGATCGTAAACCCTCAGTCCCATTAGGGGCTGCTGGAATAGAAGCCAGAAATGCAGCAGTGGGAGGTGCAGAGGAGCTCTGAGGGCTTATGTCTTCCCGTTTGCATGTTCTTGTGTACTCATGGGTGCCAAGACAGTTGCTACTTGCCCATGGCATCTCCTATTCCCTGAAGAAATAAAACAGTCCTGTGGGTTGAGATGGTTTTAGGTAGAGGGAGCTCAGGGAAGGGACTGAAGGAGACTTTTCCCCCAGACTGAGAGGACTGGCCATGCTGGCATGAGGCATAAGGTCCCTGGGGCCACATGGGTGTCCCTACCATACTCATGGACTCATGCAAGCCCTCATGGTACACATGTTTATGTAAACGTGCAGAAAGGTGTGCTCTGTAGACATGGCCAGTCTCTGCCATTTTAAAGACTTGCAGTGGCCTTAGAAGCTGCTGGAAGGGGCAGAAGCTTGTAAATGACAGGTCTCAGGGTCCCACCTTCATGCCCATCCTGCAGCTGTGCTCGGATCTGTGTCACAGTCAAGGCCATGGGCAGTGAGGACCACTGGTGTTCTAAGGAAGAGGCAGGGCTGCAGAAGCCGCCTGTGGACATGTGGCCTTGCCCTGGGGCTGACTAGCACTCAGCCCCGTGTGGACAGTGCCACAGGTAAGCTGTGACAGGGCAGTTTTTTAAGGTAAAGGCGTTGCTCTTTCACTTAACGTTTTCATAAGCTATACCAGATACAATGCATCCAATGACCTTGATCTATCAGTTTGTTATTGCTGGGAAACAAACCGTCCCAAAACTTAGTGGCTTAGAACAGCAGTCATTTATTATTTTTTATGAGTCTATAGGTCAACTGGGCAGTTCTGCTCTGGGCTCGCTTGTGCATCTGAGTTCAGCTGGCTTGCAGCTGGGGATGGCTGCCTGGGTGCCTGCCTGACTCTCATCTATGTGTCTCCACATTCCTCCAGCAGCTGGCCTGGAGATGGTTCTCATGGTGGTGGCATGGTTCAAGAGTGGAAATGGAAATGCACAAACACTTTTTCAACCTCTGTTTGCGTCAAGTTTACTACTGTCCCATAGTCAAAGCAGGTCACTTGGCTGAGGCTGGAGCTGGAGCTGGAGCTAGAGGAGTCCTCACAGTGAGAGAACAAAAAGCCTGGGATTAGGAGCCTTTGCTAGGGGCCTGAAGGCAGCCAGTCTCCCATATTTAGGAATATCGTTTACACCACACTGGTTAAAGGCGGTTTCTCCAGGCAGTGCCAGGCAATAGGACTTTCTGTGATGATCCATCTCATATGAGCTATATCTGTGCTGTCCAACATGGTAGCCACAAGCCAGATGTGGCTGTTGAGTACTTGAAATGTAGCTAGTGCACCTGAGGAGCTGAGCATGTAATTGTGTTTCTCTTCAATTAATTGAAGTTTTAATGGCCATATATGGCTAGAGGTTGTGTTATGTACAGCCTAGATCCAGGGAGAAACCCTCATTGGCACCCATGGAAGGCTGTTATGTGCCCAGCACAGCTGCCCACTGCTGGTTTTGGTGTGGGTGGCAGCTGGGTGCTGAGATGTCCTCCAGCTTATGATGGACAGATTTGCATTGTGCTGTGCTCCAGAGAGGGCAGGACTGGGGCTGATGCCAGTGCTGGTGTTTCTGGTTGGGGCTCCTGAGCCATCTTTGCACACTTGCCCTGCTACTCCCTCTGATTGGTTAAGAAGAGGTCTTTATCTTCTTCACCTTTTCTTTCAAGAAGCTTGGGAGCTACAGATCCCCATGGCCCTGAACAGACTGATGGAGACTGAGTTGCCTCTCTGGGAACCCCAAGGGTGTTGACAGCCTGGGGCTTGTGTGTTGGGGGCCTGGAGCACTGGGGCAGGTGTAAGGCACCATATTGTCCTCAGTTGGCTACCTTTCTTCACTTTGGGGGAGCCCTGTGCTGGCCACTTCATCTCAGCCCTGGGGCTGGCTCTCCTTCCTGTCTGACACAGTGGGCAGAGCAACACCGAGACCCTTGTTCTTTGTGAAGCCAGTGGGTTTGGGCACATGGCCGTGCTCCACGGACCAGGCTGCTGATGGACAAGGGGCTGGCTGAGGTCATGGTTGGGTGATCATGCATTTGTCATCTCTAGAGGGCCCCCAGGGTTCTCATTTGTATGCTGCTGTGCCCTCCCCATGCACCACCAGGAGGTGGGCTCCCTGTACTCCCAGGTGCAGGCTCCTGAGACACAAGCAGGTGGCCCGCACAGGAAGTGTGGTTCTTCAGAGTCCCAGGAAAATGGTAGTTGGCGATTTTCATCCCATTTTACAGACAGCCCCTCAGGCTCAAAAGGGATAGTGATTTGCCTGAGGGCTTCAGAGACTGTACTGAGTCCTAAGTGTCGGAGTTCGTGGCAGGTGCTGAGGCCCTAGTCTAGGGCTTTCCCTTTGTAGTGGTAAGGGGGGCCCTGTGCACAGCCCCCAGCACCCTCATTACGATGGCCATGGTGCTCTGCTCTTCTCCCTCGCACTGCTTGGTTCCCCATGATGGCTCCTGTCACACAGTCCAGCTGGTGCTACGCTTAGTGGTGAGCCTGTTCTCTTGGCACAACAGGGAGCCTGGGACTCCTGCAGCAGCTTGCATGGCACTTGGCATGAGTGTAGACCAGAAAGTTTGCAAAATTAGTAGAGAGAGAGTTTTGGAGAGGGACAGGTTAGGAACAAACCCTGGTTGAACTAACACTGTTTATTTGGAGTTTGTTCTTGGTGACTGCATGGGCCAGGCTGTGCCTGTGGGCATCCCAGGGCATGGGGACAGTGCAGCTTGTGGGTCTGGGCAGACCTAGAGTATCCTTTGGAGGGTGTGACTCAGGCACGGCTCTTGCTTATGGGAGGTGGAATGCAAGGATGGGCCAGACGCAAGAAACATCCCAGGCTGTGAAAAAATGGCCTGTGGATTGAGACTCTGGGCTGCACATGACCCACCTTAGGCAAACAAAGGCATTCACTGGCTCATGGAACTGGAAAGTTCGGGAGAAACAGGCTTCAGCCTCACATGCACCCAGGGGCTGAAAATGACATTGTCAGGACCGTGTCTCACTCTCAGACCTGCCTGCCTCTGTTCCTGGACATGTCTCTTTTTGGGAAAGCCAAATGGCTTCTACAAGGCTGCTGCTAAGAGATGATTTTGGCACTGGATG
Source organism: Gorilla gorilla gorilla (assembly GCF_029281585.2). Taxonomy (NCBI): domain Eukaryota; kingdom Metazoa; phylum Chordata; class Mammalia; order Primates; family Hominidae; genus Gorilla; species Gorilla gorilla. The sequence continues at coordinate 98,512,733 of NC_073232.2, read as the reverse complement.
AAAAAACTTTAGCACCCTCAGGCCTCACAAGGATAGATTTGTAGCAGTGTGCAGTGCAACTATATTGGCTTCCAGGTCCCTTCTTGTTGAATCTTCCATCCCTGGGTGGTTTGTGCCGACAGACCTCTCTCCCAGTGATCACCAACATGCCAGGATGGGCTCTCTCTGTACCTCCTTGAACCCCCTGCTCATCCCTGATCCAGTCAGGATGTGGGCTTCTGACTGGACTTGGAGTGAGAGTCACTCCAGCTGGAAACAGGCAGGAGGAATGTTTCATCAAGGAAAATCAGGTCCCTAAAGCCAGACAGGGTCCCATGCCTCAGGGCTGGGGTGCCATGATGCAGGCTGGGGTGCCATGATACAGGCTGTGCATTGGCAGAATTGGTGCAGGGACTGAGGGCTTGCACTGCCTGTCTGCTGAGGCCTGGCCCGCTCCAGTCAGGGGCCTCAGCTGGCCATGGTTGGTCTAGGAGCCTCATGTTGGGAGCAGAGGGAGGTGAAGGGGACTGGGGATGCTAGGGCCAGGGACTGCCAGCAAATGTGACCTGAAGGCCAGAATTGCCGTGATTGGGCCCATATAGGGAAAGAAAGCGAGCTTGTCATGAATCAAGGGCACTTTCTGGCCATAGAACCTGTTGGATGGCATCCAACCTGTGGGGGGAGACAGTCAGCCAGGGCTGGACACTGGTGAGCGCTGCTGGGTCTACGCCGGTGTCCTCCAACCTCTGTTTAGGGGAATCACTGAGGCTGACTTGGACCCTCATTGTTCGTGGTGGCCTGCATGGGTGGAACGTTTTGCAGTTAGACACCCTCCCCGGTGCATTCCCACTTAAAGATGATTTTTCTTTTCCTCCTCTTCTCCCACTGCTCAGATATCCGTGGGCTTCAAAGCTTTCTGGACCAGGCCTCGCGGCTGGGCCTTGACGTCTCTTTACAAAAGGTAGACAAGAACATTAGCCACGTATTCACCAGCCTCTTCACCACGATGAAGACAGAGGAGCTGAATCGCTACCGGGACACGCTTCGCCGCGCCATCCTGCTGCTCAGCCCACAGGGAGCCCACTCCTTCATCAATGAGGTAGGTCATGGGGGCCTGAGGACTCAGGGGCGTGGTGCCCAGGGCTCTGCAGAAGATGGCTCAGGTGGGTTGCAGGGCACAGTCCTCTTACGCATGGCCTAAACGGACATGGAGACCCGTAGGTGCTCGGCCCACAGCACTCAGCCTGTAAGGGGGGATTCTCTGAGCACTACTTGGCTCCTGATTGTTCCCTGACAGGTGAGTCAAGGCCTGCCCAGCCTCTGAAAAGCTGTGGGGAGGCTGGTGGAAGCCTGTTTACAAGTCACTGACAGAGATTTCTGAGGCAAGACTCAGCCCTTTTTTTTTTCTTTTTAATTTTCCTCTCTTTGTTGACAGGTGTAAGCCTCTAGGGATAAAATAAATTTCCAGCTTTCTGCAGAGGTGGGTAGGTCTGCCTTGGGATTTCTTAGCACCTGGAGGAGGTGTCTTTGCCTGTTGTTGAAGGATACATTAGATGTTCTTATTTTTTTGGCACTTGGGCTAATAATCAGTGTGAATTTCTTTTAAAAACATCTCTGTTCGAGGTTGGAGCCTTCTAATGAAGACAGGGCCCATCAGTTTAAGAATCCATTAGTTAGTAAAGAATCCATTCATTTGTAAAGAATCCATTAATTTGAGAAGAAACTAGAAATAACCTATGAGTTGGCTGATTGGCGCTGGCCCAGGTAGTCTAATGGCAGAGAGGTGAGAGGCTGGAGTTGGCAGGTCTCTGTCTGGCCTGGGTTGGTTTTGAGGGGTGAGCTGGGGATGTGGTATGCCTGGGAGCAGAGGCAGATTGAACAGGTCACAGGGTGGCCAACGGCTCCCTGCAGATTCTCCAGACAACCCCAGTCACCTTGTTGGCCCTCTCTGATTGAAAGTAAACTGAAGTGAAACATGGCATTATACTAATTCCATTTGATGTACTTTGCTTGCTTATTCTGCTTTTCCTTCTAATTAATTATTACTCAGAATGCTACCTCATGCATCAGGAGCCAGCCCAAAGCCCACTGCTGGGGAACTTAAAATTTGGAATGCTTAATGTGGTACAATTGGCCGGCAGCCCTGATGTGCTCTGCTAATCAGGCCCCGAATCATGCCGGTGGTCCGCCAGGCTGTGATGTCCTGTCGGCTCCCGGCATTTTCACCAGAACATGTTGCCCTGTATGAAGTGATTCAGTCCAGTAATGGGCAGCCTGGGATTAGCAGCACTAGCATGTCCATTCTTTCTCAGAACATACCCAGCTGTGCGTTTGCAAAAGTCTGCTCAGGGGATGGCTCTTCTTGCAGTATTTCCCCAGCTGGATTCTGTACTGGTGATGGTGTCGACTAATCTCATCGCTGGCCCCCTCCCTTCTTGCTTCTTGCCAATTCCTTGCCCCTTCCCCTTGCTTCCTTTCCTTCTTGCTCTGCTGTGAAGCTTGGGGGTGGAAAGACTATTGGCTTTGGAGTTGAATGGATGTGGGGGCAAGTCCCAGCTCCCTGACTTATTATTTGTGTGACCTTGGGCCATTTGCATCACCGTCTTAGCCTCTGTTTCTTCATCTGTTAAAAGGGATGAAGGAGACAGCTATGATAAAGCATTTAGCATATAGCTTTTCAAGAAGCATCTGTTTTCTTTTCACTGCACATATTCATGCATTTTCCTTCTAGAGGATTTTAGCCTCTTCCTGTTTCTAGCCCTGTGAGGATTTAACACATAACTAAGACTGGCCTAAGGATGTTATTTCCAAGTGGTTAATTATGCAAACGCCTGCAGTGGTGGATTCGCTGGGCTTGCTTTGTCCTGCTTGCATTGCTGGGTGTGATGGGAATGGGGAAGGCTCTGGGGTGGCCACTTTTTTTTTTGTCAGGCCATTATTTTATTTTTAAATTTCAACTTTTATTTTAGATACAGGGGGTACATGTGCAGATTTGTTACATGGGAATCTTGTGTGATGCTGAGGTTTGGAGTACGGATCCCATCACCTAGGTGGTGAGAATAGTATCCAATAGGTCGTTTCTAAATCCCCCACCCTCTAGTATTCTACAGTTTCTTTTGCTGGACTCTTAACGTTAGTCAAGTCCCTGGGATTGTTGGCAGGAGATTGAGGGGAACGATGGCATTTGGACTTTGGGCCAACAGCTCCCACCGTAGTCTTCAGTCTCCGCCGATGATAAGAGTCTTGATCCCTGTTCTCATGCGCCTGCCATTGGTAGGGAGGAAGCTGAGGTTTCTTGGGTGCCCACGATGGCTCTGGCCCTTTGTGCATTCTCTAATCCTCACACTTTGCAGACAGAGGAAATGGAAAAGCTAAAGATGTTAAATGACTTACTTAAGGTCACACAAATAGCCACTTAGGCATTGAACAGGATTCAAGTCCGGATTTTACTCCCTCCAGAGCCCCTCTCTTCCATCTGTGATGATTCCAGGAATATCAGCGTACAGCACTGCACTTGCTGGAGTGGGGAAATAGGGCATGCTGGCTTCATTGGGGAAGATATGGTTCCACTGTCTCTGGCCAGGGTTTGGCAGAGGTTCTCAGGGTGCTTATACGCAAAGCATTTTAACATACCTCCTAAGTGTGGTGGGGAAGAAATGTGGATTCTGGAGTAAACATGAGCTATCTGACTGGCTAGCCCAGCAGGTCCCCTAGGAACACCTGGGAATGCTGTCCCTGCACGAAGCCTTCCTCACCACCTGGAGGCATTGCATGGGCTTCTTGAGCAGACTGACCCAACCTCCTCTTTGTTGTGACAAGGACAAACGATGTTCACAAGGATGACACACTGCCAGAACATGTCCTGAATTTTATGAAGCCCAAAGCACAGTTAAGGAGGAGTAAATGTCCCTTCAGCACCCCCAACACATCAACTGCATGTCAATGTTATGCTGCATCTGGGATGGTACGGATGAGCTGGAGTTGGCATGGGCTATGGGGCTTTCCTAGTTGTAAGTTCTCCTCTTCCCTACTCAAAAAGCCTAGCCAAATGGGAGTGAGTGAGGAAGACGGAGCTGCTTCAATCTTTTACATTTTGCAAAATGGCATTCATTCACTGAAGGTGGCTGTTGGCCTGGGGGCACATGGCACCACCAGCCTCTCTGTGATTCCGCTTCACGAGGGGCTGTGCTGTCAGGGCCTGCAGGTTCTGTGAGCCTGGCCTTGGCAGTGAGTGGGTGAGTGGAAGAGTTGTGGCAGGCCAAGGTGCTGGGGCCTGACTGGGGACCCTGTGGGCTTGTGTGTCAGGCCCCACCTAGAGACCCCTCACATCCCTCACTCAGTCTTTATTCCACATTCATCCTCTGAGGCCTCCTCAGCACCATCTTAGTAGCCACCACAACACTGCATCATCTTAAAAAGGTGTGGAGAGGCTCCCCTCAGGGAGGATGGGGCTGAGGGTGATAGAACTCAGGTCTCCGGGTCCCAGGCCTGGGGGCACCATGGGGCTGCTCTGGGGACTGCCGAGGGTACAGGCCATGGAATGTCCCTTCCTCCAGGGGGGCCTGTTCTGCCTTGGGCTTGACCTTGGAGCCCTGCATGTGAGTGTGGGTGGCTCTTTCCAATCATACCCTAATTGGGGAGTGGATTGGACTCATTGGATCCTAGTTGGGCCTTGGTTCTTCTCTGGGCTACAGGTTGCTAAGTGGGACTTCAGTGCACAGTGACAACTACCTATGATGTTCTCCTCATGCAAGCCCATCAGCTTCCTCACCAGCTGGGGATCATGGCCCATGGAATTGCTGAAGTGACCAAGGCAGCAGCTGCTGAGAGGGGCCTTGCTCTGGGAATCCTGCCAGTGGCTACTGGAGCTTTCTCTCTTCTGCTCATGGCTCTTCCTGTCACTTCTCCAGCATTTACTGAGCCCCAGCCTGTGCCAAGTTCTATGTGGGCATGTAGGCTGTTGTCCCTGCTCTCACAGGGCTCCCAGCTTGGTGGGGAGGACTGAGGTGTGAACAGACCCTTTTACCTGTAATGGCAGAGGTGTGGCCAAGTCTTGTAAGAGCACGGAAGACAGAGTGATGTCCTCTGGCCAGGGAGAGATGGGATCATCAGAGGGTCAACGGAAGCTTCCTGGACTAGGTGACTCTGGGTCTGGGTCTGTAGGAATGAACTTGCACTAACTCTGTGAACAAGGAAGGGCTGGAGAGAGGGGTCAGGGGATCCCTATTGTATTCAGGAACTTGTGTGTCATGCAGTTGCAGTCATGGGTGTGCAGGGGAGGGAGTGGCTGGAGCTGAGGCTGGGATGTCAGCAGGGAGGGCTCCCTAGCCTGGGGCAGGAATCCAGACTTCAGGACTGATGTGTTCTTGGGGTCCTTTTCAGGGTGTTAGAGGTTAACGCCCTACAGTTTACATGTCTTATTGTTGTTCTTCTCCAGGTCAGGCTTGATAGGGAGAACTCCAGTCCACAGTCATTTGGTCCTGGGCTTCATCTCAACTTCCTGGAGGGATTCTGTTCATCTATTCATCTGTCATCCACCTCTCTCTCCGTTCATCCATTCATCTGTCCATCTACTCATCCATCATCCAATCACTTACTCACCCAGCAAGTACCAATTGGGAGCCTCCTATGGATGAGGAACCCTATCAAATGCTGAGGGGCATGGAATTCAGAGGCAGTGCCTCCTCCTCTCCAAGACTGGCTATGATATGGAAAGTCATGGCCACACACCATGCCACTGCTGGGCATTCCAGTGGCTGGCAGAGCAGCTGTGCCCCAGGGCTGTCATCCACTAAGGCCTCTCTCAGTGTCCGTGGGCATTTTGAGGACTCCAGGGCTTTGTCCTTTCACCTCTTATTTATTGGTTCTATGCCACTGTCTCTACCGTACATAGGCCTCCCTCTTTCCTTTTGTTTCCTCTGTATCTCCTCCTCTCCCTTCTAGTCTTTTGTTCCAGTGGAAAGAGTGGAAAAATTAAATGATTTTAAACCGTTTGTTTTCTTTATGGAGAAGAGTTGCTGCTCCTTCTTTCCAGTTCACAAGGAGGCGGGGCAGCCTGCCCAGCCCTGATGTCCAGGCACCATCCGTTTCTGTATGTCCTGCAGATGTTGGATAATCTGTCCCTGTAACTAGAACATGCTGCCTGTAGGCCAGGGACTGTGTGATGTTCACCATTTTATTTCCTGAGAGCAGCATGGGACCTTGTCTACAGTAGTGTTGAAGGACTAAATGAATGGGAATTTAATATTTCTTACTTCCAATAGAAATGGGGTCAGCTGTTTTTGCGTGTGTGTACTTTGGTTGCCTGTTTGGCTGGTCAACAACTCCTAGGCCAGCACATCAGCAAGGGCTTTGGTCTGAAAACTTTGGCTAGTGGGAAGGCTTACATTTGCCTAAGAGTGCTGCCTTAGGCCTGGGTGGCTCAGCAGATGAGGCCAGGGCTGCTCCTGCAGGTGGGACATTCCTGGGCCCAGCTGTGGCACATGGCAGTGGAGCGTGGGGTGCAGAGAGATCAGCGTGTGTGGTGGTGATAAGCAGCAGTGGAGGAAGGTGTGGGAGACCAGGCATGCATTTGTGCACACACACACACACATGCACACATGGACACAGCTTGATGCAGTGATACAACCAGCAGCCACATACACTGGTACAACCAGACCCTCAGACTGGCACAGCCCAACAGGCACTGACACACACACAAACACATGCACCTGTGCAGATCCACACATCAATATGCATACACATCCACCAGGAGGAGAGCATTGCTGGTGGCAGAACAGTCTGGGAGAGGTATTCTGTCTTTGGAAAAGAAATGGCAGCTACCCAGTGACAGTTGCAGCAGATGGCATTGACCTCTGCAGTTAGATACCAGTGATCTCTTTCTGTAGAGGGAAGAACAGGAGAAAGAGCAGCAGAGAGAAAAGCTGGTTAGTTGGACAGCTTTCCGTTGCTCTGGTACAAGATGTCACTTTTCATCCAGGCTGGATGGAGTTAGGTTAAGGAAAAGGGTGGAAGGGGCCACTCCCAACACCTCTCCCAGATTGGCTTCCCAGGCATGGAGTGTGCCTGGAGGTCAACTTAATCCTTCATAGAAGCCCAGCCCGGGTTTAGTCCTGTCTTCAAATCAATTGCTTCTCAGAGTTTGCTGCAGTGAGTGAAGCTCCCGCAATTTGAATATAAAGACTGTGCTTTTTAATACATTTATAGCAAAGGTAAATTAGCAATCTCAACGTTCTGTTGTCCCACATGATATATGCAAATATTTCTCACTCTAACAAGGTAAATCTTTAGCAGACGACTTTATCACTCAGAGCTAGGATAATTCTGTGCCATTTAAGTATCATTTACCAGAATATTTTAAATTACTAATTAATTATAGGAGATTAATTTTTGAATATGGCCCTGCATTTGCATTTAATTATATCCCACTGTTTACAGATTTTAAAGCCTTAGCACTTTAGCAAAAGTGCTTCCAGTCTGAGAAATTTACATTTTCTCTTAGAAATTCTTAGAAATAAGGTCACAAGAAAGAAATGTTTCTAGATTTTGTTCAGATGGGCTTGGAACTCAGCTGCTGCAAGAGGCAGCCAGAACGCGGGGCCTGGCTGAGTTCAGGAAGGGAACAGAGAGCTGTCCTGTTAGGATCTGTGTTTGAGGCTCTACATGGCTCTGTCCCTTTCCTCCTCTGTCCCCACCATCCTGCTCATCTTTCCAAAGTCCCTGAGTGCTGGGGAAGCTGCTGTGAGCTCTGTCCAGGTGTCAACCAGCACTGGTCTTGCAGGCCTCTGGCATCCTAGTCCACTGTCCCCTCTCCATGACAGCACTGTCACATCCCTCAGAGCCTGCTGCCTCCTGAACACACCTCCATTGCCACCTCATCCCAGAGCTAGCCCTGCACCCACTGCTTGTGCTGTGACCCTCTATTGCATCTCCCTCCTTGTGTGATCTGGGAATGCTAAGGGCAGGAACTGGGGCCTGTTAATCTTTCTTAATCACATTTTCAGGGGCCATGCATTATGGTTGGTAAACGGATGGAGGGTAGGACCCCAGGAGCACCGACTTCTGTCCCCACACAAACGTTGTCTAGAACTTCGATTGCCCACTGGGCAAATGAAACACATTCTTAACACTCCAGCCAAGCAGGAGTGCCCAAGTAAAACACTGTAAGAATTTAATGTTTGATTTTTGATATTTCAAAGGAGCATCTAAGCAATCATCAGGGAAAAAGGCCTGAGTGCCGCTGGACTTTCTGGTGTTTATTTTCTGGTTGGCTGTTGTTTCTATTTTGAGTTCCATCTCAAATCATGCCATCCCATTCTTGGTGCTCTGGGGTGCTGAAAGCCTTACAGAGACTGTCTGGGAGGCCTGTCTGGGGTCAAAGAGAACTGTGAACCTGAAGCATGGGCCTGAAGACACCTGGTGGCCTTTCCTTCCTTTGTGGGTCATTAAATAGCAGAGCAGAGTGTCAGCTCCTCCCTGCAGAGTATCTATGGCTTATTAGCAGGTAGCCCCTTTGGCCAAGGAGGCAGCAGACATGAGAAATAGGCATTTACAAAGGGAAACAGCCTGCAGCAGCCGAAATGGCTCAATTACCCTTTCTGCTCCCGGATCCCCAAGGGTGTTCAGCCTTGGGGGGGCCTCGCCTCTGAGCCTGAGGTGAGTCAGCCTGTTTGTTGACTGAAGAGCTGATTGGGGAGCTCAGCGGGGAAGCTGTAAGAAGACGTGGTGGGATGCAGGGGGAGGGGGCGGGTCATGAGAGGCAGAAATGAGAGAGATTATCTAAATTGGTATGAATTTATCTCAGAGAAGCTATCTGTGCCATGTAGTCCACATCTGGTGCCATTCTCTGCACATGGCATCCCTAAACAGAGCCCTCTCCTGGTGCCGGTGAGATAAGAGAGTTCCCTGACCCCACTCTCAGGACGCGTGATAGGGATGTGGCTCCTTTGTTTGGCTGCTTGCTCCTTACGGGATGGGGGGCACGCAGACGGGCAGGTGCAGGAACTGGGGTGAGCGCTTTTGGGCTCTGGCCCCACGGTAGCACTAGGGGTGGGTGCCTGTGACTCCCAAAGCCCCAGTGGGCATGTTACAGTGCTCTTTTAGCTCCTGCCATCTGCAGATGGCTTAAGCGTTAACCAGCTCAGCGCCCTCTTGGTACTCAGATCCTTGTCTGGCAACCAGGAAGAATCAGGTCACACAGACAAGTTAAAGGATGGTAAATGCAGGGGATTTTATTGCCAGATGGAAGTGGCTCTCAGCAGGATGGATGGGGAGCTGGAAAGGGGATGGAGTGGGAAGACTATATTCCCCTGGAATTCTACCATCCTGCAGCTGATCTTCTCTCTGATCGTCTCCAACTGAACTCCTCTCGACATTCAGATGCTCCTTCTCTCCTCTCCTTCTCTACTGTGTCGCTCTTCTGTTCCTCTGCCCTTCTGCTTATGGAGCCTGGGATTTGGGGTTTATATGGGTATAGGCATGGCAGGCCAAAAGGCAACATTTGTGTGTGAAAACAGGAATGACTGTTCCCATTTAGGGCTGTGAGTTTCCAGGCTTGAGGGTGGAGCCTTTGCTGGGGAACTTCCCTCTTCTACCCAGTATTTCCTGGCCTCCTGTCTACATCACTGGTAGGAATCTGGCCTTGGTCACCTGCCATCTGTGCTTGAGCTGCCAGTCCCCTTGGAGAGAAGAAGGGCTCTGCATCAGCTAGCTGTGTGCAGTGTAACAAACCATCCTAAAACTCAGTGTCATGCAACAGTAAGCATGTGTTGTTACTCATGAACCTCCTGGTCAGCAGACCTGGGTTAGATTCACTGGATCTCAGCTGGGCTGGCTCATGCATCTGGGCTGGCTGGTGAGGATGGCACTGGCCAGCTGTAAGCTGGGGTGATGAGCCTGCCCCTTGACAAGCACACTAGCCCAGGCTTATTCATGTGGCAGCAGCAGAGTTCCAGGAGAGCAAGTGTGAGTGCTCAGGGCTGCTTGAAGCCTGAGCTCAGACCTGGTGCATTGTGACTTCTGCTGCAATCTCTTGTCCAGAGCAAGCCATGAAGTCAGCCCAACAGGCAGGGGAAAGAGATTCCTCCTCTAGATGGAAGACTGCTCTTGAGGGGGGAACTGGAAAGTCACATTGCCAAGGGAGTGGCTGCCTTGAAGGATGGAGAGTTGGGACCATTTTGTTGTCCATCTAGCATAGGCCCTAGTGTGCAGATGAGCTTCCTGGGTGGAAGCAGATGGTGGCAGTCCTGCAGGTGACCTGGGGCCATGTGCCTTCTCACTCTTACTTTGCTTCAACATTGTTCAACTTTGGGGTGAACATGGTAAAGAGGGGGATGTGGAGCAGAGGGAGGGATAAAGACAGGCTTTATTTATCAAGTTCACCATATTCAGACCCTGAAACTCACCGAATCTTCTCAACAATGCTGGAAGAGAAGGGCTAGGATGGAGCTTTGAGCCTGTGGGGATTTTGGGGTTTGCTCATGGTCTAAAAGATGAAAAATGACAGAGCTGGGCTATGAATGCTGAACACCCTGACTCAAAGCCCAGCTTTTTTCTACTATGTGCTGTTGGGAGAGGAGGCTTGTTGCCATTGACAGATCAAGGGAGAGCACATTTTTCTCCTGGAGTGTGACACAGAGCAGACTAGGTGAACATTGCCACGGAGTAGCAGGTAGCATGAGGAGGGGGACTGGACACCTCTGAATGCTCATATGGAGATGGGGACAACCCCCAGTCCTCTCTCTGCCAACACATCTGCAGAGAGCCTGAGGGGATGGATTGGCTGCCTCTGCGTCTCCATGGACAACTAGAAGAGCAGTTTCTACAACCTTCCAGGCACCTGAGAGTCTGAGGACATTTTATATAGGCTTTCTGTCTACAGGGCAGGGAAGGGCAGAGTCTAGGCAGACCCAGCCCCTTTCCTGCCCCGCTTTCTCACCATGCGGCTTTCTGAGCTCTGGTTCCTCATCTGCTCAATGGAGTTAATACTTGATTCACAACGTTCTTCTAAGTACAGGGTATTTTGGGGTGTAGGCTTTCCTTTTTCCTTTCTCACAGTGCTTGACATGGGTATGGGTACCCAGAACATGCCCAGTGACTGATGTGTGAGTGGGGAGATCGATGAGTCTCAGAAAATGTAAAGATATGGGCATGAAGGGCGTTGAGAAAAGTGAAAAAATCTTCTGTGACCCTGGGCAAGGTCAACATTCTGAAGTTTGGGATGTGCTAGTGCTTGACATCAGGGATTGGGCTGGTGACCTGCTGCTAGGTCGGTGGACCTAGGAGAGAAGTGGCAAGGTTGGTGGGCCGTTACCAGGCATGTGTATGCTTCACCTCCCTGTTGCCTGCTGTGCAGGGCGTGGTGTAGCCTCTCCCTCTCCCCAGTGCATTACTCACATATCTGTACTATCACCAAAGTATGCTGTGAGCAGTGTCAGGGGGAAAGCAATGTACAGGGTTGTGGTCCACAGTTTGAGTCATGGAGCCTGGGGGAAAGGAGCTGCTGTAGGAGACAAGTGTGAAGGTGGGGGAGAAAAGAACTGGAGGGAGGTAGATCATCACAGGAAAAGCACACATGAATTCCCCCAACCCCATCCAAGAAGCCCTGGGTACATGGGCACAGGGAGGGCAGATGGAGGGTTTCCTACCCCAGGGAGATGCAGGACTTGAACCACTTCGATTTAAATAAGAAAAGGCAGGGCAGAGCACCCAAGGATGTCCCTCTCCTCCCACACCCATTCTGCCCATTCTCCTCTTCACAGAGGAAACCTGAGGCTTTCAGATGCTCTGCTGGGGCCACGATGATGCTTTTCTTTCCAGGGCTGGGGCTGCTGGTGGCACAGAGGAAGGGGCATTATCCTTGGAGCAAATGGACACAGAATCAGAGCCCAACTCTTCTATCAGTGCCATCTTTTTGAGGCTATTTACTGGTCATAAGCTGGGGTATTAACACCTTCCCAGAGGGTTGCCATGGGAATTAAATGAGGAAATGCTCTTGAGAGGGCCTGGTGCAGGGGTGGTGCTCTGCAAATTGTAGTTTCATTATTGTGCCTGTGGATGGTGTTTGGCTGAGATTGTAGAACCAATCTGGGGCTGTTGGGGTCAAACATTGGGAGGTATCAGTGGCTCAGAGATGGGGAGCTGTGGCCAGCCTGGCAGAAGGATAGCTCCCACTCACTCTGTGTCAGGAAGCATAGCTCACAGAGCCAAGTGAGGAAAGCCAGATGTGGGGTGCACCTTGGGTGGTAAGAGGAGGGGCTAGGAAAAAGTGACAAAGTGCTCACGATCTCCAGCCAGCCCAGCTGGGGTTGAGAACCAGCTTGTGGTCCAGCACTCAGCTGGAGAGGATGTTAGAGTCCAAGAGAGAGGGGGAGAAGAGGAGGGCTAAGTGCTGCCTGGGCTCCAGATGCTGGCTAGGCACTTTCGGATCTTTTTCAGGAGCAGGGTGAGAGTTCACAGGGCACCTCCCATCTGGGCTGTTATTGGAGCACATGAGCAGGAGCAGCTACTAGTGGCTTCTCAGGAATGCTAGTTACTGGGCTGATAGAAGGAGGGACAGCCGCGGGTGCTTTCTGCCTGCAGAGTTACTCTTGAGATGAGAAGGCATCTCTCAGCAGCCTGTCGGTGGCCAGTCCACCACTAAGATAGAATGGGCTCCATCCCTGGACCTCTTACACTGGGTGCTTTGGGGGAGAAAGACGTGGTCTCTGCCCTTGAAGCACCGCCAGACTACACTAGAGAGAGAAAACATACACTCAGGAAGAACAGCGACTACTCAGTTGGAGACTGCCCTGTGCCTAGCGAAGCAGGGTGGGAAGGGGGCCGCATAGCTGCCCCTTCTCTCTGCCCTATAATGATCAAGTGGGACCATCCCATCCAGGCCACCACATGAACTACTCTTGGATAATTCTGTAACTTGGAGCTTTTGAAGACAATCAAAGGGTCAGAGAACAATGGCTAAAGCCACCCTTTGGCATGACAGCCAGGTCATAAATCCAAATGCCTATGGCATCCAGGCAGGGATATTAAGGCAGACAGCAGGTGGGCTGTAAGAACTGAGAGTATTGCAGCTGCAGGCACCTGGGGGAAACATCCTTCTCTGAAGAGGACTGTCAGGCTCTGCCAAGATTCCCCTGAGAAGGCCTGGTGTGGTCACCATTTCTTGTGTCTGAAGAGGAGCCAGAAATTTGGACTTTCTGTGAAATCTCTTAGTTTTTAAATGTTTGTAGCTAATTACAAAAATGCTGAACTCTTTGTTGGCCAACTCTGCCTGTGGCAGGGCTGATAAGGCTCGCAGGCTGCCAAGTGGTAATGTCTGATTTATTGCATATATACTGTCAACTTAAGCTCATTAACTATGAGAATAGTGTGAAGCGAGCCCTGTTCTCCTTTCCCAGTTCTTTCTTGCTGAGGATAGGCAGTCATTCTTAGCACAGTGGTCCTAGGAGTTCCTATTTCTTTTCTTTTTCTTTTTTTTGTTTTTGAGACGGAGTCTCACTCTGTCGCCCAGGCTGGAGTGCAGAGGCACGATCTCAGCTCACTGCAACCTCTGCCCCTCCAGGTTTAAGCAATTCTCTGCCTCAGCCTCTGGAGTAGCTGGGATTACAGGCGCATGCCACCACGCCTGGCTAATTTTTTGTATTTTTAGTAGAGACGGGGTTTCACTATCTTGGCCAGGCTGATCTTGAACTGCCGACCTCATGATCCACCCGCCTTGGCCTCCCAAAGTGCTGGGATTACAGGCGTGAGCCACCACGCCCGGCCGAGTTCCTGTTTCTTTCCTTGGCTCCTCAAGGTACCACCCCTGTTTTCTGTGATTCCAACATCCTTCTTACTTTTGTTGGTGGGTGCTGACCTGCCTTAGGGGTCTCCCTCATGCAGTTGACCCTTGAACAATGTGGAGATTAGGGGAACCAACCCCCTATGCAGTCAAAAATCTGTGTATAACTTTTGATTCCCCCAAAACTTAACTCCTAAAGCTTACTGTTGGCCAGAAGCCTTACCGATAACATAAACATTTGATCAACACAAATTTTGTATGTTATAGGTATTATATACTATATTCTTACGGTAAAGTAGAGAAAATGGAATTAAGAAAATCATAGGAAGAGAAAATATATTTACTACTCATTAAGTGGAAGCGGCTCATCATAGAGGTCTTTGTCCTTGTTATCTTCATGTTGAGTAGGCTGAGGAAGAGGCGGAAGGGTTGGTCTTGCTGTCTCATGGGTGGCCGAGGCGGGAGAGATGGAGGAGGGATAAGGGGAGGAAGGAGAGGCAATCACATTCAGTGAAACATTGATTGAAAAAAATCCACAGGTAAGTGGAGCCTCACAGTTCAAATCTGTGTTGTTCAAGAGTCAACTGTAGTTGCCAGAAGCTCTTGTTCTTTTTATCCACCATTGCTCAAATTCTACCCTAAATGTGAACTGAGCTCTTTAACCATTACAGGCACTTTTGGTCTTTCCTGTGTGAAGGCCAGCTCTTTAGATGGGTGGTGATCATTGGTATTGGTTTGCTCTACCTAGCAGTACTCCACAAGGCTGCTGCTGGTTGTTAACTATCCTGGGACTGGCAGCTTTCAGTTCGTGGGTCTTATAGCTTTTTCCTTTCTGCATTTGGGGCACACTGACTCTGCTGGTTCACTCTCTGTGCTGAGGTGGGGAGGGTTTCGGCCTGCCTGACCGTTAGCATGAGAAGTAGCTTCCTATTTAGGGCCTGAGTGACAAAGCCTTGCCCATTGGCAGTCACGTGGAAGCCATGGTGCTTTTATGTTCGACTGCCAGATTGTCTTCCTCCAGTCCCTGCTGTGGGTGCAGCATGTCCAGGGAGCCTGTCCAGGCCAGTGCTCAGGCATTACTGCATTGGGCTGTGGCCTCAATTTTCATGTTTTTCTAAAACCATGTCTCACTTGCAGGGAGGGACCAGCCTCATCTTATGATTGCTCCCTGAAGTCCACTGAAAGGGCTATGCAGAGTAGATGCTCAGCAAGTCACTGGCTGTATCAGCCAGGCCCGGAGGGAACTGCCCAGTTCCCCATATCACACCCAGGGGCTCTCCAGAGCCTGGGACTAAGGTTTCCATAAGCTCCCGCCCTGGCTCTGTCCAGTTCCCTGTATGACTATAGAGCACTGCCTTGCCTTTCTGGGTCTCATTTGCCTGTCTTGAAATGGATTCGATATTAATTGGGCAGCGAATATGGACTAGGCTCTGTTCTAGACCCTGAGAATATAAAGGGACTGAGACAAACAAGGTCCTTGTCTTCAAGAGCTGACATCTTAGTGGAGGTGGTGGTCAGACACTAAACAAATAAATGAGTAAACCAAAAGTCGTGTGGGTAGTGATAACCCCCATGAAGAAAAATACAGTAAGGTAAGAAGAGAGTGGTTTGGTGGGGGCACCACTGTAGAGCAGTGGTTAGGGACAATGATGCCAAGAAGTAGGCGTTTATTGAGAGACTGGAAGGATGTGATGGAGCCCCCGAAACAAGATTTGCTGCAGAGAGATTGTGGCATCTGGAATGTCATGTGGTCCTGAGGCTGGAATGAGCTCAGCACATTGGAGCATCGCTGAGGAGGAGGATGTGCCTGGTGCCAGGTGAGCCAGGGGGAGAGTGGTGGCAGGTGACATTGGGGAGGTGTCCAAGATCAAAGCACTGGGGGCTTTCAGGCCTTTGTCAGATTTTGGGTTTGGTTTCAGTTGAATAGGAAGTCACTGGAGGTTTGTGAGCAGGTGAGCAGCATGATCTGGAAAGGGACCAGGGTTAAGGTGGTGTCTCTGCCACTCTCTGACTCCATGGGAAGCAGCTCAGGGACACAGAAATCCTAAGGGAATTGTACTCTATAGTTGTCAGCTGACAGGGAGCCTGGGAGCTGAGAATGGCTACCCTGGGGAGGTGCTCCCTCTGTTTCCCTGCTTGCCTGGGCCACGAGGCCTGGATGGGTAGCTCCCTGCCTGGCAGCCTCATTCTGGGCTCCCTGCACTCAGGCCACCTGCATGGGCCCTTGGTGTGGGAAGCCAGGCTGGCTCCTGCTTTGTGCCTCACAGAGCGAGTTCGCAGGGGTGAGCTCAGCCTCTTGGCAGCCACCATGGCGGCTTCCTGTGAGGAGCAAGCAATCAGCCTAAAGAGCTTTGCACATTATTAATGTGTGTGCACATGGGCCTGCCTTGCTGCTCCAAGGACTCTCCTTGTGGAAGGGCTGAGAGAGGACGTGCCCCTTTTCAGTGCATCTTTCCTCTTTCTTTCAGCAGGGAATTCGGAGAAGCAGCAAAAGCAACAGCAATAACAAACCCCAACCACACAAACCTTCCGTTCATCACCTAATGAGAATCAGGCAGGGCTGCTACCAAGCCCAGTGCAGGGCCTCGCCTCCCCAGGGCTGCGATTTGTTTGCCCTTGTGCCAATAGGTAAACAAATCAGGGATGCCAGTGTGTGGACATGTGTGGGTGTGGGGGTGGGTGCAGAGTTTGCATGTGTTCCACCTTTGTCTGCCTGTTTCCACACTGGCCTTTGAAACTGTGTGATGCCCCTACCTCCGCCATAAAGGACTCACTGGCATTGTGGGGGATACTGATATGGGACATCCCACACCACATCCCATTCTTTGTTGCTCCCAACTGCTTCCCCTCCACTCTCAGCATCACCGGTAGGTTCCAGGCTATGGTCCTCTGCCCTCTGTTACCTAGGTTTGGATTGTAGCTTTGCCTTTAGGACAAGGTGGTCTTGAGTAGGTCCCCCTTCTCCTCCTGTGACCCAGTAGACTCCAATCCTCATCCCCACCGTTCATTCCAGATCCCCCGGGGCACTGGCAGTGTTGTGGCAGAGTAGTCAGGCCTGGCATTGCACGGAACCAAAATCATGACATGACTTGATTCAAAACTCAAGCAGTTGCCTGGTTCATCCTCAAAGCTGGGCACCTTTCAGAGCCTTTGCAATGATGCTTGGGTCCCTTGGTTCTGCTGCCATGGCTCTGAAGTCCTGTGTCCCTGGACTCTGGACTTGAGCACTGCCCAGGCCTGCACGGCAGGGCACTAAGCTGCAGAAAGTGGGGCCCAACAGTTCCAACTGGGCTCCCGCCTTGTCTCCACCCCTCCCTCATGTGTGCTCACACCTCAGGGGTGGCCCTCAGGGTCAGTCCCATCAGAGGTAGCAGCTGTGGTCCAGGCATACTGGGAGACTTCAGATGCCAGTTAAAAGGTGAGGAAAAAATAAATTTATCTGTGAAATGGGGAACACGATTTGCACATTTAATTCAGTGACCAATTTAAAAAATCATGACTGTTTCTTTCTATGAGGGGCAGTGTCCTTTCAAATCTGGCTAGTTTTAGCTTCCAAAGGAAGATAGGTAAAGGGAAGTTGTATAAGTTATCCAGGCACCCAGGGGAGCTCCAGTGCCAGGGAGAGGCTGAGCAGGAATTTCAGCTCCAGGGCTGCTCATTCCTCTTCCAGCTGTTGGGTATTTCTTCCGATGCATAAGGGGCCATGCCCAGGATGGCCGTCAGCTCCTGGAAATGCAAAGCAAGCACATCCCTGGCTCATTAATTGCTCTAAGTGAATGTGCAGGGAATGATCCTGCTTCTCCGACAGGGTCAGACAGAGGGACCTTGTCCCTGGCTCAGCATGTGGTACCTGTCCTCAGGGTAGGGAGCGGGGAACAGTTGGGGCCAGCAGAAAGAGCAGGGTTTTGGGAGTTACTCAGCTCTGCTTACTCTCTGAACCTGTGTCTACTGGTAAAATAAAGAAGCTAGTCCCTGCTTACCCCCAAGGCTGTGGTAAAGTTTAAAGGACGTAATGTGTGGGGAAGTGCCTGGCTTGGAGTAGGTTAGTAAATGACTGCATTTGTCTCCCTTCTATGGCACAGGTTGCCCTTAGGTCTGTCACTCTGTCCACAGCCAGGCTGTTGTCACTGCTCCCATTTCTCAGATACAGAGACTGAGGCCTTGCAGGGTTGTATTTGGGGCCCTGGGGTATCCAGTGGAACGTTTCTAAAGCAATCAAGGTAAGGAGCAGGCTTGAGGGGAGAGATGTCAGAGCAGGTAAGAGCATATCTAGCCTTTGGAGTTGTTTGTTTGGTGTTAGAATCCAAGCACTGCCCTTATGGCTGGTGGCTATGGGCAAGTTATAAAACTTCTCCAAACCTTTGTTTTCTTATATCTAAAGTAGGGATAGTGGCAGGACTACATCATAAGATGTGATGAGAGTTTAACAAGACAGTCATTTGAAGTGTTTAGGATAGTTCCTTGTACATACTAAGTGCTCAGTAAATGTCCCTGGTATTATTGTGGTCATGGTGATAATGACAATTTTGATGGTGATGATGTTGTTGATGGTGATAATGATGGTGAGATGATGGTAATGGTGATGATGGTGGTGATAATGATAGTGAGATGTTGGTGATAGTGTGATGATGATGGTGATAATGATGGTGAGATGATGGTAATGATGGTGGTGATGGTGATGATGATGGTGATAATGATGGTAAGATGATGGTGATGGTGGTGATAATGGTGATGATGGTAATGGTGATGGTGATGATGGTGATGGTGGTGATGATGATGATTGTGATGATGATTATGATGATGGTGATAATGATGGTGATGATGATGGTGATGGTGATAATGATGGTGAGATAATGGTGATGGTGATGATGGTGATGATGGTAGTGATGGTGACGGTGATGGTGATGATGATGATTATGGTAATGATGATGATAATGGTGATAATGATGGTGTTGATGATGATAATGGTGTTGATGGCGATGGAGATAAATGATGGTGAGATGGTGGTGTTGGTGGTGATGATGGTGGTGGTAGTGATGGTGATGATGGTGATGGTGGTGATGATGGTGATGGTGGTGATGATTTTTTGTTAAGGTGCAGAATGAAATTGCAACTTTAGGGACAGAGCCAAAGCACAGCTTGAGAGGTGGCTGGAGGAGAAGATGTGGTAGACAGGTGGAGGCCCAGGAGGAGACTTCCTGGTCCACAGCAGCTCAGCTTCCCCTCCCTGACTTACGATGTTGTCTGCACCTTGTCATAACTCCTGAGTCTCCCTTGCTCCTTGTGGTTGCTCTTACTTCATGTTGCGGAGGGAAATGGAGGGCATAAGGGGATATGCAACTTGAGGATCTCCCAAGAGACTTGAACAGATCCTTCCAGAAACTCACAGGGCCAAGTGTGGTGGTCTGCACTAGGACATGTGAGAGACAGGCTGTGGCAGAGCCAGGTATGTTGGGAGCCCAGCCTCAAGCCAGGGAGGAGGCATTCTACTTGGAGGATGGTGGCAGCCAGCAAACCAGATGTCCCACTTCGCATCACTCCCCCCATGACAAAGGCACTTCTCATCAAAAACTGGTATTTCTAATCCTTGCAATCACAGTCAGAAAATAGTTACATAGAAGGTGATATTTAATATTTATGTCCAAACTGACAATACCTTGACATTAATTATTCTGTTATAATTAAATCTAGTAATCCATTACATTGCCATATAATGGATGTGGTTATATAGGACTCTAGTGAGGATAATGGAGTTCTGAAGAGCAGAATTTGTAATTTAAAACCCAGGAACAAAAGCCCTGGATTGTGGGCCATGATTTTTCATGCCACCCTTTTTTTCCAAAGTCATTTACTCATCATTAAATAAACATTTATTGAAGGTTGGCAATAAAGAGACATAGGTGAGAGCACTTGTCTCTCCTTAGGGAAAGTAAGCAATCAACGATAATACAGAATAGGTATAAGTACAGGGATTGTGAGGGCGTCCTCTTACATTTGTCCTGGGGCAAAATAAGGCTCTCTGTAGGAAGCACCATCTGAGCTGAGTCTTAAAGGATAGGCAAGGACCAACCAGAGAAAACAGTGGGGCAGCAAGGGTAGAAACATAGATGGTCAGAGCATGGGCACTAGAGGAAGTTTCTAGAGGAAAGAGCAATTGGTATTTTAATATGGCAACATCAAAAGAGGCATGTGGAGGAACAGGAGGCCAGGCTGGGAAGGACTCTATATGCCATGCTAGAGGCTAGAATCAGTCCTTAAAACAGTGGGAGCTGGCTGGGCACAGTGGCTTACGCCTGTAATCTCAGCACTTTGGGAGGCCAAGGTGGGTGGATCATGAGGTCAGGAGATCGAGACCATCCTGGCTAACACGTTGAAACCCCTCTCTTCTAAAATATACCAAAAAAAAAAAATTAGCCGGGTGTGGTGGCGGGTACCTGTAGTCCCAGCTACTCGGGAGGCTGAGGCAGGAGAATGGCGTGAACCCAGGAGGCAGAGCTTGCAGTGAGCTGAGATCGCGCGACTGCACTCCAGCCTGGGCGACAGAGTGAGACTCTGTCTCAAAAAAAACCAAAAAAACAAAAACAGAACAGTGGGAACCATTGCAGCATAAATGTGCCTCCTCACATCTGTGTTCTTGAAAGCTGTGAGTGGCCTCAGGAAACAGGATGCCCTAGATGGGATGCCTGTGGCCAGGAGGAAGGGCAGTGCTAATATTTGGGTGAGCGTCAACATAACATCGAGCTAAGGAAGGGATAACTGGGGAGGAGGAAACATTTTAGAGGAGTATTTTAGAAGTGTATCCTATAGAATTTAGGGTGAAATTCCAATTTTTTGAATAAACTTTAAATTTTAGGATCATTATGAAGATACTATAGAGAGTTCTCATATACCCCACACCCAGTTTTCCCCATTTTTAGCTTCTTACATCATTATAGAACATTTGTCATAATTAGGGACCCAATATTGATACATTATTAACTAAAGTCTATATTTCATTTATGTTTTCTTAGTTTTTTTTTGTTTGTTTGTTTTTGAGACAGAGTCTCACTCTGTCACCCAGGCTGGAGTGCAGTGGCATGATCTCAGCTCACTGCAACCTCTGCCTCCAAGGCTCAAGCAATCTTCCCACTTCAGCCTCCCAAGTAGCTGGAACTACAGGTACACACCACCATGCCCGGCTAATTTTTGTATTTTTTGTAGAGACAGGGTTTTTCCATGTTGCCAAGGTTGCTCTTGAACTCCTGAGCTCAAGTGATTCACTGCCTTAGCCTCTGAAAGTGCTGGGATTACAGCATGAGCCACTGTGCCCGGCCTATATTTTCTTAGTTTTTACTGAATGTCCTTTTGTTTTGTTTTGTTTGTCTTAGGATCCTATCCAGGATACCACATTGCATTAGTTGTCACGTCTCCTTAGGCACCTCTTGGATGTGATAGTTTCTCAGGCTTTTCTTGGCTTTTGATGACCTTGATGTTTTGAGCAGTGCTGGTCAAGTATTTTGTAGAATTCCCCTCAACTGGGATTTATCTAATGTTTTTCTCATGATTAGATTTGGGTTATGGGTTTGGGAAGGAAGACCATGGAGGTAGTGCCATTCTCATCACACCATGTCAAGGGTACTTACTATTAACATGACTTATCACTGTTGGTGTTGACCTTGATCGCCTGGCTGAGGCAGTGTTTGTCAAGGTTTCTCCACTAAAAAATGACCCTTTGTTCCCCCATGCTGCCCTCTTTGGAAAGATCTCACTATTTGCAGCCCACACTTAAAGAGTGGAGAACTACACTCCATCCCTCAAGAATGGAGTATCTACATCCATCGTTTGGAATTCTTCAGCATGGGATATTCTTTTTTTATTTTAATTTTAAAAATTTTTTTTGTTTTATTTCAATAGGTTCTTGGGGGAACAGGTGGTGTTTGGTTACATGAATAAATTCTTTAGTGGTGATTTCTGAGATTTTGGTGCACCCATCACCTGAGCAGTGTACATTGTACCCAATGTATAGTCTTTTATTCCTTGCCAGCCCCCACCCTTTCCCCCGAGTCTCCAAAGTCCAATATATGATTCTTATGGCTTTGCATCCTCATAACTTAGCTCCCATATATGAGTGAGAACATAACGATGTTTGGTTTTTCATTCCTAAGTTACTTTACTTAGGATAACAGTCTCCAATTCCACCCAGGTTGCTGCGAATGCCATTATTTCATTCCATTTTATGGCTGAGTAGTATTCCATGGTGGTGTGTGTGTGTGTGTGTGTGTGTGTGTGTGTATGTGTGTGTATCTATCTGTCTGTCTCACATTTTCTTAATTCACTTGTTGATTGATGGGCATTTGGGCTGGTTCCATATTTTTGAAATTGCAAATTATGCTGCTATAAACATGTGTGTGCAAGTATCTTTTTTGTATAATGACTTCTTTCCCTTTGGGTAGATACTTAGTAGTGGGATTGCTGGATCAAACGGTAGATGTACTTTTAGTTCTTTAAGGTATCTCCACACTGTTTTCCATAGAGGTGGTACTAGTTTACATTCTCACCAACAGTGTAAAAGTGTCCCCTTTTCACTGCATTCAAGCCAACATCTATTATTTTTTGATTATGGCCATTCTTGCAGGAGTGACGTGGTATCACATTGTGCTTTTGATTTGCATTTCTCTGATAATTAATGATGTTGAGCATCTTTCCATTCAGCTGGGATATTCTAATTCACTTTTTGAAGGTCAAATTAGTTGTGATCTGTGAGGTTAATGGTGGTGGTGGTGATGGTGGTGGTGATAGTGGTGGTGATGATAATGATGATGATGGTGGTGATAGTGATAGTGGTGGTGATGGCGGTGGTGATGATGGTAGTGGTGATAGTGATGGTAGTGGTGGTGGTGATAGTGATGATGATGGTGGTGATGGTGTTGTTATTATTGGTGATGGGAATGGTGGTGGTGGTAGGATGGTGTTGGTATTGGTGGTGGTGGTAATAGTGATGGTGTTGGTGGTGATGTTGGTGTTGATCACGATGGTGATGGTGATTGTGGTAATGGTGTTAGTGGTAGTGGTGGTGATGATGGTGGTGATGTGATTGCTGTGATGATGGTGGTGATGGTGTTGGTGTTAGTGTTGGTGGTGGTGATAGTGGTAGTGCTGATGGTGATAGTGATGGTAGTGGTGGTGGTGATGATGATGGTAGTGATGGTGTTATTGTTGGTGCTGGTAATGGTGTTGGTGATGGTGATGTTGGTGGTGATGGTGGTAGTATTGCTGATTGTGGTAATGGTGGTGGTGGTAATGGTGTTGTTATTGGTGGTGGTGGCAATGGTGGTGGTGATGGTGGTATTATTGCTGATTGTGGTAATGGTGGTGGTGGTAATGGTGTTGTTATTGGTTGTGGTGGCAATGGTAGTGGTGATGGTGGTGATGGTGATGGTAGTAGTATTGGTGATTGTGGTAATGATGGTGGTGATGGTGATGAAGGTTGTGATGGTGATAGTGATTGCAGTGATGGTGGTGGTATACAGGCTAGCAGGAGAGGACTCAAAATTTCCCTGAGAATCATTCTTTGGGCCACCTCTGCCTCTCTGGACCTGGCTCTAAGGGACAATTTATTTGGTGGTGGATTGAAGACTTGTGCTACATTCTGGGCTGGCAGGTGAATAAGGCTTGGGTTCCCTTTTGGTGAGCCTTAGCCCCTGGCCACATAGTCTGTCCTCAGGCTACTGGTGCTCCTCTCCCCATAAATGGTGGTGGTGGGGGGCATTTGATTTAACTTAATTAAATTCAAGTCAACCCCACAATCATTTTTTGCATGTTGCCTTTTGCTTGTGTGTCAGATCTAGGGCTCACCTCTGGAAATAGATGAGTCAGAGGTACTCTCAGCCCTAGAGAAGTCTACCACTTATGGATAGCCATCATTCTCCCACAAGCAGCCTCTGACCCTTTGGCCTCTCTCTAAGACAAGTTGAAGTTGGCCACCTGATCCTTCCAGCTGTTTGGGAAGGGCAGCTTCTCACCCTGGGCTCCTCCCTGAGTGCTCATCTGGGGAGTTGTGGGAGAGAGCAGCCTTGTTGCTGTTTGAGTATCTGCCTGACAGATTCTAGGGGTAGAGGCATTGCAGATGTGCCTTGGCCTTAACACTCCAGGCTCAATGTTTTCCAGATACTTATTTTTCATGTTATTTTATTGTTTGTGTGAAATAAAATTTTGTAAGCACTTACTGACTACAGCCAAGAAAGTGACAACTGCACTTGGTTGATATTTCTGCTGTTTACTCTTGAGCTATTAGAAGACATACAGTCACGCATCACTTAATGATGGGGATACATCCTGAGAAATGCATTGTTAGGAGATTTCATCACTGTACGAACCCCATAGAGTGTACTTACATAAACCTAGACAGTACAGCCTACAACACACCTAGGCTTTATGGTACAGCCTATCGCTCCTATGCTACAAACCTGCATAGCATGGGACTGTGCCGAATGCAATGGTAACACGGTGGTATTTGTATATCTAATGGTATATGTATATCTAAACACACCTAAACAGAAAAGGTACAGTAAAAATTCAGCAATATAATCTTCTGGGACCACTGTCTTATATGCAGTCCATGGTTAACTGAAATGTTGTTAAGCAGTGCCTGATCGTACACATGTTTTGGCCTCCCAGGTA
Source organism: Gorilla gorilla gorilla (assembly GCF_029281585.2). NCBI lineage: Eukaryota > Metazoa > Chordata > Mammalia > Primates > Hominidae > Gorilla > Gorilla gorilla. Next base: position 98,488,318 of record NC_073232.2, on the reverse strand, counting down.
ATAGACCAGCAGGCTCCTTCTGCCAGGAGCAGCTGGGATGGGGCTGGCCCTGTGTGCTGGGGTCGCTGGCTCTGTCAGTCCTTTTAGGCAAGTAGATCACCTCACGGGTTAGCAGAATGGCTAAGCAAATGGGTCAGGACCCAGGCTTGAGTTGGAATTCTGTCAAATCACCTCTTACTAACTGTAGAACCTTAGGTGAATGCCTCACTTTTTTCACCTGAAGAATGGGGGTAATGAGATTACCTACCTTGTAGGTGGCAGATTAAAGAAGTTAGGATGTGTAGAGCACTTAAAGGTGTGCCTAGCACATTTACCTAGGGGTGTTAGCTGCTGTCGTGTTTAACATAGGCAGGAGAGACTTGGGACTTAGGGAACTGAACAGTGGATTCCAAGTTTTCATTCATCTGTTCATTCATTCATTCATCTATTGTTTCATTCATTTGTAATCCAAATATAAGTAGTGATGCCTCATGCAGCAGTGGTGCGTCAATGTCTATGTAGAGTCACATTAGAAAAAGAAAGTAGTGGCATGCAAAGCAATCCTTTACTGGTGTTCTTTAAAGAATGTCAAAGAGGATCCTTTTCATAACTCACAGCCGTGCTTCTTAGAATACTCGTGTTTCTGTCTCTTCCCCTTGTCTCTCACAAGCCGCCGTCTCCCCAAACTCTCCAGGTATGTTACCTTTCATAGCCCCCGGGAGCTCTTGCTTCTCCTGCCTGCTCCTCTTTCTGTTCCTCTTTCCCTCCAACAAAAGTCCAGGAAGTCTGAGAAAATGGGGAAGATACATGGGCCAATACTGGATCCCAGGAGCAGGCAGGGAGAGAGGTGGATTCTTACCTGCTGTCACTACATCCCTGCTGAGTGCCTCCTGTGAGAGTACCTGTACTGGGTGATGGAAATGCAGGTTTATGATGGAGCCATGCCCTGGAGGAGACCGTGGCATCACAGCTCTGTGCCTGCTGACGCTGGGAGGTGGGAGCCTGCCAATGCTCTGGTTCTACCAGCTTCCCTCCGAATAGGTCTGTGTCAGATGACAGAGTGCGGAACTCAGTGGGGTTCCAGTTAGGGCTTGACCTAGGAGGTTTAAGGGGCTTCCTTTTCTCAGAAGACAGGGGAGAGGGAAAGACAGGAGGAGTTGAGAATGCTTCCAACTGGCAGGTCTTCAGTCTGAGGGGAGCTGCCTGACCTTCGGGGGTCAAGCTGTCAAGAATGCAGGCTGTGGCATCAGTCAGATCTGAGCGCAACTCCCAACATCTCCCAGACCCGCTGTAGGACTTGGACAAATAATGTGACCTTCCTGAGCCCTGAGTTTCTTATCTGTGGGATGGAAGTCATGTTCTCCTTCACAGGGCTGTGGGAGCACTGGCAGAGGAACAGTTAGAGGGCAGTTTGTGGTGTTCCCTGACTGCCACCTCTCCACTGCCTTCCCTGCCCACTCCCCAGGCTTGTGTCCCTGGAGGAAAGCATAGACCACAAGGTTAGTCCCTCCAGGAAGGTGCCTGCCTCCACATGGTGGCCCCATGGATTTAGCCTGGCCTGGAGCCTCCAGCTTACCCCTTAACAGGAGCCAGGAACGTATACTGCACTCCATGTCTGGTGGACACCTGTGCTCCATCTGACACCCCCGCCCCACCCTGTGCAGAGAGCCCCTGCTGGGGAATGAGGCCCCACCCTCCTTCAGGGGGTTATGATCCCACCGAGATGGAGGAAACCAACGTGAATGCCGTGGACTCAGGTGCTTAGAAGGATGCTCATCTCTCCACTACACAGGCTCCAGCAGTGGCCTCTGCTTACAAACCTCTGCACATGGGGAACTCACCATCGATTAAGGAAACCTATTTTGTTGTTGGGTAGCTTGAAGTGAGAAAATTACCTTTTGTTAGGCAAAAGCTGTCCTGTGGCTTCTACCCATTAGTTCTGGATTGGTGTTCTTGGGCTACATGGCAATTTTACTTTCTTTTCCCGTCAGCCCCTCGGTTATCTGAAGATAGGTGCATGAACTTTGTGGTCTTCTTGATAAGCCCAGCCCCACCAGCTCACCCACTGGCCTGAGTTCATCAGTAGTTACTGAGCACCTCCTGTGTGTCAGATGCCCTGAAGCTCTGCAGGGTGTGGGGGTCTGGCAGGCGGTAAACCAGGCGAGGCCACCACACCTATGGAACTTGCATTTTATGTGAGAGAGGGAGAGGCAAAAAAGCAAAATAATATCATGTGGTGAAGAGTTCTGTAAGGAATTAGAACAGAACCATGTGATGAGACATGACTGGGGCTACTTTTGGCTATGTGACCACTCTGACTTTTCAGCTAACATCTGATTGCTGGAGTCAGGCCTGAGAAGGCCTTTGCTTTTGTAAGGGAGACCTTTACCATTGCAAGAGTCCCAAGATGGAATTAAAGCTGGCCTGTTAGAGGAACAGAGAGAGAATGCCTGTGTGGCTTGAGCTTAATGAAAGGAGGGGAGGCAGCAGCATGGTGGGGTCAGAGAGGTGGGTAAGAGAATGCCACCTGGGGTTATGTGGGCTAGACGAGGAGTTGGGGTTCTATTTTAAGTGTGATGGGAAGTCATTGGAGGGTTTGTATAGGGCAGTGACATGACCCATTTCCTCTTTAGTGAACCCTCTGGCTGATCTGTGAAGAGTCTTTAAGAAGGCAAGCATGAAAGCAGAACAAATATCATTGCATGCATCACATGAGTAAGACCCTTAAAGCCTCACTTTAACAAGTATTGGACAAATCAGAGACTAAAGGTCTAGTCTCTGGCAAAGGCTGGGGTCATTGAGGGCTTCTGAGTCTTGGTACTTTAAATACCCAACTTCTAGGGGTGTCTTCTACTCATAAACTTTGTGTGCATCTTTTCCCCCCTAATTTTGGGTAATCCTGGCCAATGCAAAACATGCATCCCTCAGCCAAAGCCCCCAGGCTGTGAGCGTGGCCAGGCTCATGGGGAGAAGAATGCTGCATGACACCATCTCATCAGCAGTCCCTGGAGGTGCCTTGGTTCTCATGATGTATCGTTAGAAAACATATCAGTGGAAATTGCTCTTTCATCTTCATCAGCATCACTTTTATGTTGTGGAGAAGGCCCGTCCTCATTAGGAGCCGAGGAGGAGGTGAGATTTGCAGCAGGAGCCCCCTGGCAGACACCACAATCACAACCCCCACCCCACCCCTGCTCGGCCGCAGTTGTCATTAATCTGTATTTCACTCTTGCTTTCATCCTTCACTTGCTGTTTGTCATTTTTGGAGAAGGATCCTCTCTGTTAGCACATTTGGAACCTATTTCATTGCTGAGCAGAAGGGAACAATACAGGTTTTCATCTCAGACTAATTATGCCTCCAGTACACTGATGCTAAATAAAACCAAGGGGAAGGTAATTGGAAATTCTTGATGTGACATTCACAGCTTTGAGAAAAACAGATGTTCACTTGAGGAGCTGGGAAGAGAATACATATCCCTGTGACTGGCCAATGAGATCAGTTCCAGGAGGTTTTGAGACAGAGCTGGGCCACGCCTCATCCTGCAGATGTGGCGTGAGGAATCTCTGCTGAGCCTGCCTGCTCCTGGGTGGCCTGGCTTGACCTGGGGTCCTAGGTCCCAGCACTGTGTCCCCTGTCCCTAGTTGTAGGGACGAGGTGCTCTGTCCTCACCTGGGATGACTTGGACAACTCCTGTGTTGAGTCATCTAAGACACTTTGTGGCAACTCAGGTCTTACACCTGAAAGTGCCTACCTGCAGCCTTGCCTCAGCCACTCACCAGTGTGGGACTCTGGGCCTGGACTGTAGCCTCATGGTGGCCCATGTCTTTATTGTCGAGTGGAGACTAAACCTCATTAGATTCCTGGAGGACTTGGAAAAGACAATGTCTGTAATATTCCCAGACCATGGAATGTCATCCAGAGGTTCTATTTCTTTGCAAACAATGGCACTTTCCAGCAGGTTAAGGCTGCACCTAATCCTCAGTGCCTCTTCCTATCAGTTTGAGTTCTTTGACTTCCTTCAATGGCATGACTGATTGGACCAGCCAAACATTGGTATCTGTTAGCCTGGGAAGCTGTGAACACCAGATCCTCATCCTCTTTCATGTGAACACTTTCACCAGGTGCAAATAATAATGAAGGCAGTTGAGTGTAGCTTGGGTTAACCCCTTTATCCCTCCAAGTCCCTTATATTCCACCTGTTAAGTGAGTGACAGCTCTTGCCCAGTTTAATTTATAGGACATATATATCAGGGAATAGGTGTCCTTCCCTGAGATACATACAGGTATCTTTCAGGCTAGAAAATACTCTGGATCCCAAATAACTTCAGTGACTGGGGCAAAATCATGTTGTGTTGCAACTATTCCTGATGCATTGCTTTCTCTATCCAGGCCAGGAGGAGGTCTTTAAGGTCAGTGGCTGGGCATGGTTGATTGGATGGTTGCCCCAAGTTCTTCGCACAGCCCTGCATCCACATGCTTGCTATGTTCTCATGGTGGGTGGATTTTAGTAGGGAATTAAAAACCCTGTGACTTGGCTGTGGCCAAGGGCATGTAGGCAGAGATGACAACCTTCCAGTTCTGAGCCTGGGTAAAAAAAAGAGATATTGGATGTTTCCATCTGTCCTCTTGAGTTTCTGTCACCTTCATGTTCTTGAAAATCTACTGGTCCAAGGCAGATGAGAAACATAAGGGGCCTACAGGAGCCACTGAGCTGAGCTACAAACTTGCAGTGAGGAGCAGATCTGCCCAAGCAACCCACAAATCTGTGTGAATAGATGATGCTTGGTTTAGCTACTGAGTTTTGAGTTGTTTGTTATGCAGCATTATTTTGGCAATTGCTAACTGATATGCTGGGCTTTATTTGTGTCTGCATTCTCCACATCCAGCAAATCTGTGCCTGGCATAGAGCAGGCTCTTAGAATTGTTTACTGAATAAGCACATGAATGAATGAGTGAAGAATTTTATTTGGTTGTTAAATCTTATTGTGTTAATTCTTTCTTTACATTGACATACATGGACACTCTGAACCTGAGGGTCTTCTGGGGTGCCCACCTCATCTGATTAACTCTTTCCAAGTTTTGTTAGGATGAAAGCTATGGGCTAGCCTCTTTCCCAACGTTACAGCTGGGAAAGAGGGGAAGAAGAGTGGTGCCTGAGAGCAGACATGGAATGCTAAGCCTGGTCCTGGGATGGCCATCTCAGTGATGGCCTAAGGAGGGCAGTAGTGAGCCCCAGGCTTCTGGGTGGTAGAGGCTGGAAGTCACCCTGATGCCCAGCTTTCCCCCCATTGCCTCTTCGCAATGGTGCCCTCCTTCTCAATAGGTGGCTGCTGTAGGGAGGTGTTCAAAGAGGCCTGTGGCAGGTGTTCTGCCCCAAGCCATCTTCCCCTCTTCCTGGACCAGCCAGCACAGACAGACCCAGCAGCCCTTTCCATTTCTCTCTAAAAAGCAGAGCCACATGATACAGCAGGGAGAGAAGTGGACCTGGGATGGGTGACCCAGGGGGTGAATAAAGAATGGAAGCCCGGGGGCGGTGGCTCATGCCTGTATTCCCAACACTTTGGGAGGCTGAGGCAGGTGGATCACCTGAGGTCAGGAGTTCGAGATCAGCCTGACCAATATGGTGAAACCCTGTCTCTACTAAAAATATAAAAAATTAGCCTGGCGTGGTGGCACGTGCCTGTAATCCCAGCTACTCAGGAAGCTGAGACAGGAGAATTGCTTGAACCCGAGAGGCAGAGGTTGCAGTGAGCCAAGATCACTCCACTGCACTCCGGCCTGGGTGACAGAGCGAGACTCCCTCTCAAAAAAAAAAAAAAAAAAAAAGAATGGGAGAGTTTAAGATTTATTGAATGCTTACTTTGTGCTAGGCCCTTGACATGCATTTTTTTCTTTACCTATGAGGAGTGCTGTAGCTGAGGACACTGAAGCCTAGTGAGGCTGGACCACAGAAGCAGGATTTGGACCCCAGCCATCTTCCTCTAGAGTTCCAGCTCTTGAAAGCCCATGGTCTCATCCTGGCCTGCATGTTAGAATCACCTGGAGAGCTTTCAGTTAGGATCAAGGCCCAAATCCCATCTAGACCAACTAAGTGAGATCCCTAGGGAGAAGGCCAGTCAATGAGATGCTTAAACATCTCCCCAGATGATCTGATGACATAGAGAGGCCTTCTGCGACCTGACTATCATGCTATGTCCAATGGCAGGCCTGGCTTATAGCTGGGGTGTGCCTGCAGTGGCAACCTGGCACAAAGCAATGTGTGTGGTTGTCCTGTGGAGTTGAGACATGAGAGGGAGCCAGCATGGGTTTGGAGAGAGCCCTGTTTGGCCACTGAGATGCTGAGGCAGGCCATTGTTCCTCAGCCTGATGACAGCAATTCCTAGAGCCCATTAACAAGGCCCCTTGTGTTGGGGGCTCAAGACCTGTGCTGAGTTTTGTAAGCCTTGTTCACCCTGGGCGGTGGCGGGAGCATATCATCTTCTGAACACTCAGTGTTTCATTTTCTTTGCACATCAGATTTGCTCTTTCCTTCTGTTGTTCACCATGTCTTATTAGCTGCTAGGCTGAGGCCCTCGCTGGAGTTAAGGGAATGGTTGTTTTGACTTACAGAGGAGGGAAACTACCTTGAAGCAAGATAAACAGGAGAGCAGATACATGTTGTGAAATATACTCAATCTATAACCACGGCTGGAAGAACGTTTGCTTAAAAAAGGGTCAGGAGAACAGAAGAAAAGGTCGATGAAGGGAAGGTGGAACGAATGTTTGGGTTTCTTTAATGTGGGAGGTGTGCAGGCTGGGCTGCAGTGAGAACTCAGTGAAGGCAGCGCACGCTAGGGATGGCATGGGTTGGGGAGGGGCTCGGAGAGGGAAGCCGGACAGGGTGGGCACTTATGATAGCCAACCTCGGTGGGGTCTGCCCTAAGACAACTCAGGAAAACTGAGTGATCGAAACACAACTGCCAGACTCACAGGCATTGGTGTGCCCTTAGGTGCCTGGGCCTTTTTCAAAACATGCTGGTGAAATTCTGAAAGTGATCAAAGACCTCTCTTGTTAAACATAGGACCTGCAAATCAAAGGAAGTGGGAAATCAGAAAGACTAGAAGGGAGGCAGATAAGGAAATGCAAACAATCCCAAGGAGAAAAGCAGAGCAGAGTCTGGTGCTGGGGATGGCGTGTGAGGGCTGGCACTGCTCCATCCCAGGGATTCTGCTCTTTTGGGGAGATGGAGCTCCTTCTGGAATATTGTGTGTACATGTCTGTGTGCACATGTGTGGGTGTGCATGTGTATGTGCATGCATGTGTGAACACCTTCTGTCATGGAAGTTTCCAGTCCCAGAGGAGAAAAATAGGACAAAGCTCCATTCCAAGCAGGCAGAATAATAACAGCTAATAACCTTTTGAGGCTTACCACTTTTCTGAGCACTTTTTTTGTTTATCTTGTCGAATCCCCTAAATTCTACAAGGTAGAGTTTTGTTAAAATCCCTGTTTTACTGGGGGAAGCTGGATGCAGAGAGGTTATATTGAAGTGGGAAAAGTTCTCTTGTCCCCCTCGCAGGGTGTGCGATGGGGGTGTGGCTCGCTTCTTCAGTGCCCCGCTGCTCAAACCTCTAGGGGAGCATACAGACGGGCAGGCTGTGGGGCTCCGACCCCATGGCGATGTCTAGGAGTGAATGTTTACAGCTCCTGAAGCCCCAGTGGGCATGTGTTACAGGGTGCTCTCTTAGTTTGCTGTCTGTAGGCGGCTTGTGTTAACCAGCTCAATTAGACCCTCTACCTTGTCGCAAGGACAGAGGGCTTTCTGTATCCCGGGTTCTTGCTTTCATGTACTGGAAGAATTGGATCACATGTGGGCTTGGAGAATGAGTGCAAGGTTTTATTGAGTGGAAGTGGCTCTCAGCAGATGGGGGAGCAAGAAGGGAGATGGTTTTCCCTTGGAGTTGGGTTGTTTGGCAGCCTGGGTTCTCCTCTGAGTGCCCTGGCCAAATTCTGCTTGTTCTACTGGTCAGTGGCTGGCTGGCCTCCCGGTACCTGCTGCAGTGCTCCTCTCGATGTCCAGCCACCTGTGTGTTCCCCCGCTGATGAGCTCCTCTCAATATCCAGCTGCCTGTGTGTTTGCCTGTTAGGGTCTCAGCGTTTTTATGGGCCCAGGATAGGGGCATGGCAGGCCAGGGGAGGTCTTGGGAAATGCAACATTTGGGCAGGAAAACAAAAATGCCTGTCTTCACTTAGGTCCATGGGCACAGGCCGGGGAGTGGAGCCCTAGCCAGGGACCACACCCTTCCCTTCCCCCATTCTGTATCATTTAAAGGGCCCATGCCCTTCCCTTCCCACCTCCTGTATCAATATAACTAGGCCAAGGTTTGGGCCGCCCTGTGGGGTTTGCCACTGACACTTGTGAGGCTTGTACATCGTACCTGCTAAGGGATGCCCTTCAGATCACGGTCCTCATGGCTGTGCATTGTTATCAGGGCACACCTCCAGCAGTCAAAGGTCTCCAGCAGAATAGCTGTTTGGGCCAGGGCAGGGCCACAGGGCTCCAGGTTCCCTCCCAGAGCAGCTATCGGGCAGTGAGAAGAAGGCACCTGGATAGGATGCAGGTGTACTGTGGTGCCACCTAAGGCAAAGCGCTAATATTCAGTGAGCTGTCACCAGGCCTAATATCTGGGTTCCAGGCTGGGCTTTCCTGCTGTGCCTGCACTGGGAAAGCTTCCTTTTCCTAGACTTGTCATGCAGGATTTGTGTCACTTGGTGTTCTCCGTAGGCAGATCTGGCCCTCACTCTCCACAGGAGTCTGGATTCTGTCACCACAAAGACCCATCTAGGCTTCTGATCTAGAAGTCCTCTCTCGTAGAACTTCACCTCTCTCCTCACCTCCTCCTTGTTTTCAATTCATTTTCCTCTTCACCCCTGGGCTCCTTCACCTCCCCAGCTCCATTCTCTATCCCATCTTAGCCACCACCTCCAACGGCCTCATCCTGGAGCCTGCCTATTCCCGAAACTCTCCATTGCCAGCCGCCATGCAGTCCTGCCCTTCATTCCCTTGCTTCCGTAGACATGCCCGTGCACCTCACCAAGACCCCTCTTCTCACTGCACATTCCTGATCATCTCTGATGATCAAGAATCAGAGAAGTGAATGACTTGGCCCAAGTGTGCAGCCCAGGAAGAAAAGTTTGACTTGAACTCAAGGCTCCCTCCTCCCATCCCCGCACCTGAAGCAGGCCCCTCCCTCTATCCCCACACCTGAAGCAGGCCCCTCCCTCTATCCCCACACCTGAAGCAGGCCCATTCTCCCATCCCCACACCTGAAGCAGGCCCATTCTCCCATCCCCACACCTGAAGCTGGCCCCTCCCTCCATCCCATAATCTAGATGAGATTTTGTGTTTTGCTTTTTTGACCTAACATCCTGGGATAAACATTTCCTGTGTGGTTGCAAAGCCTTTCTAATCGTCATTTTTAGTGATTGCATTGAGATGAAGAATTGTTGTTGCATACCCTACCTAATGTTTCCTGTTATTGGACATTGTGACTGTTTCCAATCTTCAATTTTTTTTTGACGGTGTTCAGTGTAAACCTGCATGTGCAGTGTTTGATTTTTCTCATTTGGATTATTGCTGACAGGAAATTTCCTAGAGCAGGAGCAAAGGGTCAGGGAAGGACAGACACTTGGGGAGCTCTCAGACCCTGGAGCTCATGGTCCCCAAGACCGTGGTCTTGGCTGCCATGCTGAGCAGTGGATATCATCCTCCTTTGCAATTGGGAACACTGGCCTTTCCAACATCTTCTCTCACAAGGCGTCCTCTCCCTGAAGCAGCCCCCATCCTCTTGTCCCCCTTGCATACCATGCTAACTCTACCATCATTTTCCTCTCCCCATCGCGGCTCCTCAGGGTAGCATTCCTGGGTGACCTGTGGTGCCCAGGCCAGTTAGACACATGCACAGTGCCCGTGCTTTTCCCTCAGGGTGCAGACTTCACTCTGCAATGATCTGTCTGTCACAGGCTTATTTGACTGATGTCAATCTCTCCCCTAGATTCCAACCTTTGCTGGAGAGAGCGGATGGCATCTTTCTCTCCACAGTGCCAGCTCTGGTGCCTGGCACACAGAAGAGGCTTCAGTGCTTGCTGAATGGGGAATGAAGGCTCCGTGTGCCCCGGACACTGCTGGGGAGGGGCAGCTGGCCCCTAGGGCTCTGCTTTCATTGAAGAGCGTGTTCCCCACCCAATCTAGATGTGTGCCTCAGAAGGCTAGGACTCAAGTGTGGGAATTGTGTGAGAGCCACAGGAGGCAAGAACAGCCAGTGCTGTGTGTTCTGAAGAGATAGCGTGGTGCAGAATCAAACAGGGCATCTGTAACAGAGAGGCCATGCTTCTGACCAGCTCTGTGCTCCACAACTGTGAGACCTTGGCCAGAGTGCTACACCCTCTGGGCCTCAGTTTCCTGGTCTCTGTGATGGGCACACTCCAGGCCTTAATGGACAGGCATAACCTTGCCCGCCTTCACTGTCTTCTTGGGCAGACTGAAGCTATCCCAGTGCCTAGTTCATGCAGCTCTTTCCTCAGGTATTTGGGGTAACAGTTCTTGAGAAAACATGGCTCATTAAATTGAAAAGTGCTTCTCCAACTTCCTGGGAAAGAGGATGGCACTAACCCTGTCCAGATCTTCAGAGCCACCGTAAATCACTTCCTTAAAAATCCCAAACTTGTGTGTAATTATGTGACTATGTAATGAAGTCAGAAGTGGGTAGGATTGATTTGTCAGGTGAATTAATCTCCACAGCAAGTGGAGGCACACAGGGGCACGAGGCCTGTCACAGCCTTGTCACCTGCTGCAGGCTTCACTAGCTTCCTGCTCTCAATGCTGTACCTTTTGCCCCCCTGTCCTCTGTCGCACACCCCAGGCACTTCATTGGCCATGCATGAAGGTCCAGTGCACTGGTTCAGGCCGGGTCCTGGGAATAAGATTGAATTCAGCTGGACCTGACCATGGTGCATGCTAGGGTGTGGGTTTGTGTCCAACATTGAAGGGACAGAGGCAGAGCCCTGTGGTCCTGAGGGCCTGGGGGGTGGGGCAGCTGGGCCAGGCCCTATGGAACAAGGCAGGAATGACTCTGGGCATTCAGTCTGCCGAAGATTGCCCCTGATGTATGGCATGGAAATGTTCTCTGGCTGCAGAGGAGCTGGTGCTCCCTTTGTGTCATGCTGCCTGTCTGCTGCCAGCTAGGGCTGGGGGCCTTGTGAAGCACTGAGCATGGTGGGCATGCACCTGTCTGGGCCATCCTTGCAGCAGGGACCTTTACCCTGGGAGGGAATCCTATGCCCTGGCTAAGCAAGTGGGTGTGAGTTGTGCCCCTCGTGAGTTGGAGGAAACAGGTGTGGGATACCTGTGCCGGGCCTTCTCGTGGGTGTCTGGCCACCCCTGCATCTGCTGAGGCCTGGCTTCCAGAGTTGGAGGGAACTTCACAGAGCAGGCGTGGTTGGGTCTGGGGTCCCAACTGCACCCTGAGCTCTGAGCTGGGCTGGCCAGCAGCTTTGCAAGAGGAACTAGCCCCTTCTACCTGCCAGGTTTGGATTTGAACCCTGGTCCGTATGTCTCCAAGCCTGTTCTTGTTAAAAGAACAGGGTGGGCAGAGAGTGGAGTGGTGCCTACCCTGTGGGATAAGGCACCCACCTCTCTGCCAGACTGGAACAAGTGTGCACATGTGCACCCTTACACATGTGTGTAGCTGAAGAGAGTCTGAAGGCCACATCAGAGAGCCATGCTTATGAGGGAAGTGCGGCAGGGGGAGCTGTCCTCCTGAGGCCAGGAGGAACAGTTGTGATGAATGAGATTGGGTGGCAACACCATGAGGGCTGTGCCCAGCATCTGTCACTGGATGACTGATTGATTGCCCCATGTGCAGGGTTCAGCCCAACAGTGGTTAGTAATGATTCTTTCTCTCTGTAGTGACATGGTTGGGCCAGGGGAGGTGGGCAGTGTCCCAGGGTGGCCTTACCCTCTGTCCTTGCTACCCTTGAGGTACAAGGCACACACCTTTCCTAAGGGCTCCCCACTGTGGCAAATGTTTAAGAGCCATGGCTGGAGCAGAATGTGAGATGCTGTGGAATGAAGGGGAGCCTGTTCCTGTCCCCTAAGAAGGCATTACATAAGCAGCATCAGGAGTCCTCTTCCTCTGGGGCCTGTCTGCAGTTTCACTGCTTGTTCACATGGGCTCCAGCTCCCATGGCTGACGCTTGCTCGGGGGAGCCTAGGCCTGTGGACTGGGGGTGCAGTTGAGCCTCCTTACATGGCATAATGTGAATCTAGCCCTGGGCACTAAGCTGAGGCTGAGAGGGTGGCAGGGAACTGCAGGCCTCATCACAGGCTCACAGGGAATGACTGAGGGCCTCAGAATTCCCCACCTGGGCCCTATAGGGAATTGATGGCCAGCTCTGGTCTCTGGCCCCAGGAGGTCAGCCTCAGGTGGCAGAGTGGCAGCCGACTCTGGTGCTGTCCTCTATCCTGGCTCCACCTCTGTTGCACACAGGGGCTTAGTGGGCTGACCAGTGAGGGGTGTGGTCAGAGCTGCCAGCCCCTTCTGCTTGCCCATGCTGACTTTGTCCTCTTGCTTTCCTGCTGTATTAGCCCATTTCATACTGCTATGAAGAAATACCTGAGACTGGGTAATTTATAAAGAAAAAGAGCTTAAATGGATTCACAGTTCCACATGGCTAGGGAGGCCTCACAATCATGGCAGAAGGCGAAGGAGGAGCAAAGGCATGTCTTACATGGCAGCAGGCAACAGAACGTCTGCAGGGGAACTGTTCTTTTATAAAACTGTCAGTTCTCATGAGACTTATTCACTATCACAAGAACAACATGGGAAAAACCTGCCCTCATGATTCAGTTACCTCCCACTGGGTGCCTCCCATGACATGTGGGGAATATGGGCACTACAATTCAAGATGAGATGTGGGTGGAGACACAGCCAAACCATATCACCTGCCCTTCCATAGGCCTCGCAGTCTGGTTTTGAACAGAAAAAGAGGTTTAATGGATTCACGGTTCCACATGGCTGGGGAGGCCTGGCTCCCGTCCCCTGGGCCTCTTGGCACTGCTCCCAGGTAGGGCCTTTCCAGGACTGGGCACATTTATGTTGTGGGGATCAGGCCTGCATTCCTCCTTAGAGGAAGAATGATTGTTCTCTGTTTAACATAAAGCAAATGGTGTGGCAGTGCCGGGCAGGGCTCTGGAACACCAGCCCCAGTTTTCCCTCTCAATGAGTGGGCATGGGGTAATGCCTTGTCCACACCAAGCCATCTCTGTGAAATGGGCCTGTGACCCTTTCTTCAGCTGCCCAGGCCCAACATCTTGGTGCTGTCTTTGCTGCTTCTTCCTCATACCCCTCATAATTAGTCCATTAGCAGTTCTGACACCATGTGTCTGGATTCTGATTACTTCTCACCACCCCAATGGCTATGTCCCTGGTCTAAGCCATTGCTGGCATCAGCCTCCTGACCTGCCTTCCTGCTTCTCACCTTGCTCCATGCAGCTTGTCATTCTGAGGCAGCCAGAGTGGCCTGTTAAAATTCCAGCTGATCATGTCATTACCCTGCTCAGAGTCTTCCTGTCTCACTGGGGTAATAGCTGGAGTCCCTGTGTGGACAAAGCAGGGCAAACACACTTCCTGGTCTATGAGGGATGGTCCCCACTTATGCCTTTTGTTCCAGAAGAAATATTCGTTCTCAAAATCATCCTGGTTTGCTCTTTGTAAATGCTTATAGCGGCTTTGTTGTAATAACCGCAAACTGGAAACCATCCCAATGTCCTTCAGCTGGTGAATGGATAACAAACTGTGGTACAGCCATACAATGGAATATTATTCAGCATTAAAAAGGGAGTTTGAGACCAGCCTGAGCCCCATAATGAGACTCTGTCTCTACAAAAAAATAAATAAATAAAATATAATTAGCCAAGCCAGGCATAGTGCATGCCATGTAGTCCCAGCTACTCAGAAGGCTGAGGTGGGAGGATCTCTTGAGCCAAGGAGATTGAGGCTGCAGTGAGCTATGATTGCACCACACTGCACTCTAGCCTGGGTAACAGAGCAGAGTGAGACTCTGTCTCAAAAAAAAAAAAAAAAAAGGAATAATAAAAAACAAACCAGGAACAAACTCCTGATACATACAGCAACATGAGATAATTCTCAAAAGCATATGCTGAGTGAAAGAAGCTGCACTCAAGAGGCCTCATACTCCATAATTTCAATTATGTGATGTTCCTGACAGGCAAAACTATAGGGGCAGAAAACTCATTGGTGTTTTCCAGGCCTAGGGATAGGAGGATTCACTACAAAGAGCCATAAGGAATTTCTGTGGGCAATGGAGCTGTTCCGTATCTTGATTATGGTGTTGGTTACATTACTGTCTAAGTTTATAAAACTCATAAGATTATACATTCAAAATAATGCATTTTGCTATGTAAATTACACTTTGATTTAAAAAACAAGTCCTACTTAGGGTGATAAATTATATGGTCATTCAACCTCTAACATCTTACCTGATTCATCCTCTCTTTGATGTCATCTCCTGCTGCTCCTCTCCTGGATCTGTTATTCCAGCCACCCAGGCCACCTTGCTGTCCCATGAATATGCCAGGTGGACCCCTGCATATGGATCTCTATACTTGTTTTCCTCTCTGCTTGGAAAAATCGACTTCCAGATAGTCACGAGCCCCTTCTCTCTCACTTCCTTAAAGTCTTTACCCAAAAGTCCCCCTATCAGTCACCAGTGACCATTTAATGGTGCATAACAAACAGCCTCAAGTCTCACTGGCATCCAGCATCTCATGCACCCTACAGGTTGGTGGAGGTGCCTCATCCAGGCTGGGCTTGGTGGGTTCTGCTTCCAGCTGTGGGTCTGTTTGCCAGCATCTCGGCAAGGCCAAGATTGGAAGAGCAGCAGCTACCCAAGAGACACTCTCTTTTGGCCATGGCACAAGCACAAGAAGACACGTCCTGCACGTGCACATTTCAAGCTTTTGCTTGTGCTGTGCCAGTTGACATCCCATTGGCTACAGCAAGTCAAGCTGTGCAGTATACGCCACCTACAGGGAGGGGAGTGAATATTACCAATAATCCAAACAGTCCCCATCACCTTCCCAATGAGGGCTTCTCTGACCAACCTGTGAAAACTTTAGCCCCTAGCTTGCCATTTTCTCTCCCTCCTCTCTGCTTTATTGCTTTCCTAACACTCCTGACTGTATAACTTATTATACATTTCATTGATTAATCTTGTTTAGTTTCTGTCTTCCACTCACTGGAGTGTTAAGTTTTACCAGAGCACAAGGACATTTATTTGTTTTTTTTTTTAATCTTATATCTCCAGCACCTAAGAAAAATGCTCAGTAGGTATTTGACTAAATGATTGAATAGGGTTATGCTAAGAATTTATTGAGATGATATATGAGACATGTTTCAAATACAGTCCTGCACACAAGAAGTGCTCGGTAATTGGAGGCTCTTATATTCTACAGCCTACATGCTGTTGGGAGAGTCAAGGCTCAGTTATGTGTGTGATTACAATACTTTGCACAATAAGCCTTTGAAGCCAGATCTGCTTTAAGTTTGGCTTCAGAGATAAGGTGCTGAGGCATGGAGAGCCTGTTACTTGCCCAGAGTCACTTGGTGAGTCAGGGTCTCTTTGCCCTGAAGCTCATGCACTTCTCCCCATGCTATGCTGCCCCCACACCTTCCTGCATGCTAGTTACCAGGCTCTGGCCTCCTTCCCTGCACCAGCATCCCTGAGGAGTCAAAATAACTGATGATATTAGAGCCCCAGCCCCATGAGGGTGCTGAAGTTGGCCCCAGATACCCCTCCCAGTTATCTGGAAGCCAGTTGCAATGCAGGGCCTCTGGAACACTGAGGGCTGTCCTGTGCCACCCCCAGCCACCAGTGGCCCCTGTGCATGGAGACCCCAGAGAAGCTGCTGTCTGCAGACTCTGAAGCAGTTGGACCCTGAGGATGGACAGATGGCTGGGCCTCTGGTCTGAGGAGATCACAGACACACATGCTCAGGAAAAGCATAGGCCCATCCTGCCAGGGGAGAGTCACAGAGGGAGGGCTTGATGGATGGGATGTGGGGAAATTTATGAGAGTCATTTCATTTGGTCTGTGACCCCTTATGGATGACATTGGGTTGGAGGAGCCAGACTGTGCTCCAATGTGAAACTTCAGAAAGATGAATTTGACCTTGAGTGGCAGATTCTGCCCTGGTGAAGGGACAAGGGGCCTGGGTCGTGGCTTCTCGGTGCCTTGTACACACGTCTGTGAGGGCCCTGCCATGATGATTTTCTTGTAGTGGTGTGTTCGTCTGTTTTCTCTGCCAGACTCTGAACTCCTGGTCTCTGTATTTCCAGTGCTCATCAGGATGCTTGGCTCCAACAGCATCTGCATGTGTTTGTGAAATGAAGGATTTATAGAGCAGTCACCATGGGCAGGGTGCTCAGCACCCCTCATCTATGATTCATTCGACTCTTACCTGCCCCAGGAGGAAATTGCTGTTATCCCTGGGGATGGCAGAGCTGGGTTATAGATGTGGACTCAAAACCACTGTGCTACCTTGTCCCCTGAAATTGAAAGAAGTTCTGGTACCAACACTGGTGGTTAGTGGTTATGTGACCCTGGAAAAGCCAGTGTAATCACTTTGGACCTTTGCTTTCTGCTCTGTAAAATGGGGATTACGAATCCCATTAGTCCTACAAAGAAGAGGGTTGTGAAAATCAAACCAGAGTGTGCTTGTGTTGAGTGCTCTTTAGGTCTGAAATTTTATTACTAATATTATTTCAAGTGGGCACCAATGGCAGTCAATAAATAGGGGAGTTGTAGCAGAAGTGTGACAAAAGAGAGGGCTTAGAGAAGGTTAAGTATGACACTGATCATTTCCAGTAGGTAAATGTGCAAAGAACATGATCAAACAAATCACAAGAGGAAATGCAGCTTGTTAGCAAACATATGGAAAACCACTAAAACTTCAGTTGTAATCAAAGCAATGCAAATTAAAACAGGATGCCATTTTTCACCACTCAGTTAAAGAACATGCAGTGCTGGGGAGACTTTGGTAAAATGAACATTTGCCCGTAACCTGGTGGAGATGTTCTGGAAGATAAATTAGTAATGAGTATCTGGAACTATAAAAATGTTTGTACCTTTTGACCCGGTAATTCAGTTTCTAGGAATCTCTCCGGAGGGATTATTCAAAGAAGCTTTCTGCATGAAGTTGTTCAAAACAGCTGAATAAAAAATGGGTGATAATCTAAGGAGCCAATGTTAGGGGTGTGGTTAAGGCAATGACGGTATCCAAGTTATAGAGGATCCTGCAGGGACCGATGAGTGCTTGCCAAATCGCATCAGATGACTGTGTAGGCTCTAAGGGAAAAGCAAGACACAAGAATGCACATATTTATTACAACTATGTAAGATTCTGTAGGGATCTTTGCATAAAGCGAAATCTGGAAAGAGGTAAAACAGAAAATGTTAACAATGGTTGTGTGATGGTGGGATGAATATGAGTGATTTAAGATCATCCTTTTAATAGTAAGCATGTACTCCTTTCATATCAGAACCATAATATGGTAACTACATTGACTTGAGGATATAAAAGGAGGCCGG
This sequence comes from Gorilla gorilla gorilla, assembly GCF_029281585.2. Lineage (NCBI taxonomy): Eukaryota > Metazoa > Chordata > Mammalia > Primates > Hominidae > Gorilla > Gorilla gorilla. The sequence continues at coordinate 98,470,690 of NC_073232.2, read as the reverse complement.
ATGCCACTGGAATAGAGGTGCCATGGTTAGCAAAACTGAGTCAAGGAACTACTTATCTTGTGTGGTATTTTTATCTAAAATCCACTTTGTGGAAAACAAAGGGATGATTTCTGAAGATAAGCCATGCTGGAAAATAACCACTCGATTGTATTTTCTTCATATCTGGAATTTTTTTTGTTTCACATTTGGTTATTTATTACTGTCTCTTTTTCTCAAGAAGTGATTGGAATGCTTTTCTTCTGTTGAAAAACAAGAGAAAGTTATATTAACTTCAGCCATGATAGATTCACATGAAGTTGAAATTGGACTTGGCTTTGTCTCACCCTCTTCAGAGATAACCACTGTCAAGGGTTCAATATGTATCTGTCCACCTTTTCCCACATACATGGTGTCATATAGTTATTATTTATTCTTTTTTTTAAACAAAGATTGGGTTATAGTATGCATTTTCTTTTTTTTCATTTAGCTATATATCTTGGGCATTTTTCTATTTGAGTTTGTATTAAAGTTCTCCAGATAAAGAGAACCAATAGGATATAGATAGATAGATGATAGATAGACAGACAGATAGCTAGATAGATAGGTAGACAGATAGATGGATAGACAGATGGATAGATAGGTGGTAGATAGATAGACGGTAGACAGATGATAGATAGATGAGAGGGGATAAAAGTGTTCCTTTTACCAGTCTCCCCAGCACTGCATGTTCTTTAACTGAGTGGTGAAAAATGGCATCCTGTTTTAATTTGCATTGCTTTGATTACAACTGAAGTTTTAGTGGTTTTCGATATATTTGTTAATCCCCTAATAAATCCTCTCTCATCTATCTATCATCTATTATATATCTATCGTCTGGGATTGGCTCACATGATTATGGAGGCTGAGAAGTCCCATGACAGGCTGTCTTTAAGCCAGAGACATTGGGATGCTGGTAGTGTGGCTCAGTCCAAGTCTGAAGGTCTTAGGACCAGTGAAGTGGATGGTGTCATTCACACTTTAAGGCCAAAGGCCTGAAGACCCAGGGGACCACTGGGGTAAGTACTGGAGTCCAAAGGCTGGGAAGCCTGGAGTTGTTGCCCAAGGACAGTCCCTTTGAAACTAAGACCTCTAGGCCAGCAGAGTGTAAAGTTGCGGTAACAGGAAGCAAAAATTTTGCTAGTGGGTCACTTAGGGTAATGGTAAGTGGTGCCACTCCCATTTCCATCCCTTGATTCCTGGACCCTTGAATCCTGGCTACGGAAGAAACAGTACCACATATTGGGTGCTGATTTAGAGCATATACAGCCTTCTGGAGAATGTTGTCCCAGCTCTGCAAGGTACTGTCACCTAGCTGGTGGTGTAACTAAGTATTTAGAAGGCTATCCCATCATTCTATCAAGCTGGCTGCTTCAAGATGATGGGTAACATGGTAAGACCAGTGAATTCCATTAGCAGGAGCCCACTGCCACACTTCTTTGGCTGTGAAATGAGTTTCCTGGTCAGTAGCAATGCTGTGTGGAATACTGTGACAGAGGATAAGTCCACGGATGGTAGCTTTTGCAGAAGCATTGTGTGCAGGCATAGCAAATCCGTATCTGGACTAAGTGGCTATTCCAGTAAGGGCAAAATGCTGCCACTTCTATGATGGAAGTGGTCCAGTATAATTAACTGGTTGAGCAAGATTGTGCCTTTAATGGAGATAAAACTATGGAAACATTTGTGGGGCTGGAACAATCTGTGGTTGTGGGCAACTCCTTCAGCCATTATTTCTTTTTTTTCCATAAGTTATTGGGGTACAGGTGTTATTTGGTTACATGAATAAGTTCTTTCATGGTGATTTGTGAGATTTTGGTGCACCCATCACCCATGTATACACTGCACCATATTTGTAGTCTTTTATCCCTTGCCCCCTCTCACTCTTCCCCCCAAGTCCCCAAGGTCCATTGTATCATTCTTGTGTCTTTGTGTCCTCATAGCTTAGCTCCCACATATCAGTGAGAACATATGACGTTTGGTTTTCCATTTCTGAATTACATCACTTAGAATAATAGTCTCCAGTCTCATCCAGGTCACTGCAAATGTTGTTAATTCTTTCCTTTTTATGGCTGCATATATATACTACAGTTTCTTTATCCACTCATTGATTGATTAGCATTTGGGTTGGTTCCATGATTTTGCAATTGTGAATTGTGCTGCTATAAACATGTGTGTGCAAGTATCTTTTTCGAGTAATGACTTTTTTTCTTCTGTGTAGAAATCCAGTAGTTCGATTGCTGGATCAAATGGTAGTTCTACTTTTAGTTCTTCAAGGAATCTCCACACTGTTTTCCATAGTGGCTGTACTAGTTTACATTCCCACCAGCAGTGTGGAAGTGTTCCCTGTTCACCACATCTGCGCCAACATCTACTTTTTTTAAATTTTTTTTTTTATTATGGCCATTCTTGCAGGAGTAAGGTGGTATTGCATTGTGGTTTTGATTTGCATTTCCTTGATCATTAGTGATGTTGAGCATTTTTTTCGTATGTTTGTTGGCCATTTGTATGTCTTCTTTCGAGAATTACTTATTCATGTCTTTAGCCCACTTTTTGATGGGATTGTTCGCTTTTTTTCTTACTGATTTGTTTGAGTTTGTTGTAGATTCTGGATATTATTCCTTTGTCAGATGTATAGATTGTGAAGATTTTCTCCCACTCTGTGGGTTGTCTGTTTATGCTGCTGACTGTTCCTTTTTCCATGCAAAAGCTCTTTAGTTCAATTAGTTCCCAGCTATTTATCTTTGTTTTTATTGCATTTGCTTTTTTATTCTTGGTCATGAAATCCTTGCCTAAGCCAATGTCTAGAAGAGTTTTTCCAATGTTATCTTGTAGAATTTTTATAGTTTCAGGTCTTAGGTTTAAGTCCTTAATCCATCTTGAGTTGATTTTTGTATAAGGTGATAAATGAGGATTCAGTTTCACTCTCCTCCTGTGACTAGCCAATTATCCCAGCACCAATTGTTGAAAATGAATTAGGGAGGTTTTCTTTCCCCACTTTATTTTTTTGTTTGCTTTGTCAAAGATCAGTTGGCTGTGAGTATTTGGGTTTATTTCTGGTTTCTCTATTCAGTTCCATTGGTCTATGTGCCTATTTTTATATCAGTACCATTCTGTTTTGGTGGCTATGGCCTTACAGTATAGTTTGAAATCAGGTAATGTGATGCCTCCAGATTTGTTCCTTTTGCTTAGTCTTGCTTTGGCTATGTGGACTCTTTATTGGTTCCACATGAATTTTAGAATTTTTTTTTTTTCTAATTCTGTGAAGAACGATGGTGGTATTCTGATGGGGATTGCGTTGAATTTGTAGATTGCTTTTGGCAGTATGGTCATTTTCACAATATTGATTCTACCCATCCATGAGCATGGGATGTTTTTCCATTTGTTTGTGTTGTCTGTGATTTCTTTCAGCAGTGTTTTCCTTGTAGAGGTCTTTTGACTCCTTTGTTAGGTATATTCCTCAGTATTTTATTTATTTTTTGCAGCTATTGTAAAAGGGGTTGAGTTCTTGATTTGATTCACTGATTGGTTGCTGTTGGTGTATAGAAGAGCTATTGATTTGTGCACATTAGTCTTGTATCTGGAAACTTTGCTCAATTCTTTTATCAGTTCTAGGAGCTTTCTGGAGGAGTCCTAAGGGTTTTCAAGGTAAATGATCATATTGTCAGCAAACAGTGACAGTTTGACTTCCTCTTGACCGATTTGGATGCCTTTTATTTCTTTCTCTTGTCTGATTGCTCTGGCTAGGACTTCCAGTACTACGTTGAAAAGGAGTGGTGAGAGTGGACATCCTTGTCTTGTTCCAGTTCTCAGAGGGAATGCTTTCAACTTTTCCCCATTCAGTATTATGTTGGCTGTGGGTTTGTCATAGATGGCTTTTATTACATTAAGGTATGTCCCTTGTATGCTGATTTTGCTGAGAGTTTTAATCATAAAGCGATGCTGGATTTTTGTTAAATGCTTTTTCTGCACCTATTGAGATAATTGTGTGATTTTTATATTTAATTCTGTTTATGTTGTCCATCACATTTATTGACTTGCATATGTTAAACCATCCCTGCATCCCATTTATGAAACCCACTTGATCATGGTGGATTATCTTTTTGATATGTTGTTGGATTCGGTTAGCTAGTATTTTGTTAAGATTTTAGCATCTATGTTCATAAGGATATCGGTCTATAGTTTCCTTTCCTGGTTGTGGTATTAGAGTGATGCTGGCTTCAAAGAATGAATTAGGGAGGGTTCCTTCTTTGTCTTTCTTGTGGAATAGTGTCAGAAGGATTGGTACCAATAATTCTTTGATTTCTGGTAGAATTCTGCTGTGAATCCGTCTGGTCCTGGACTTTTTTTTGTTGGTAATTTTTACTATTTCAATCCCGCTGCTTGTTGTTGATCTGTTCAGGGTATCTAATTCTTCCTGGTTTAAGCTAAGATGGTTGTATTTTTCCAGGAATTTATCCATCTCTTTTAGGTTTTCTAGTTTATGTGCATAAAGGTGTTCATAGTAGCCTTGAATGATCTTTTGTATTTCAGTGGTATCAGTTGTAATATCTACTGTTTCGTTTCTTAGTGAGGTTATTTAGATTTTCTCTCTTCTTGGTTAATCTTGCTAATGGTCTATTAATTTTATTTATCTTTTCAAAGAACCAGCTTTTTGTTTCATTTGTCTTTTTTTTTTCAGTTTCATTTAGTTCTGCTCTGATCTTGGTTATTTTCTTTCTGGGTTTGGTTTGTTCTTGTTTCTCTAGTTCCTTGAGGTGTGACCTTAGATTGTCTGTGCTCTGTCAGACTTTTTGATGTAGGCATTAAGGGCTATGAACTTTCCTCTTAGCACCGCCTTTGCTGTATCCCAGAGGTTTTGATAGGTTGTGTCATTATTGTCATTCAGTTTGAAGAATTTTTTAATTTCCATGTTGATTTTGTTTTCGAACCAATGCTCATTCATGAGCAGGCTATTGAATTTCTATGGATTTGCATGGTTTTGAAGGTTCCTTTTGGAGTTTATTTCCAGTTTTATTCCACTGTAGACTGGGAGAGTGCTTGATATAATTTGAATTTTCTTAAATTTATTGAGACTCTTTTTTTTTTATTATACTTTAAGTTTTAGGGTACATGTGCACATTGTGCAGGTTAGTTACATATGTATACATGTGCCATGCTGGTGCGCTGCACCCACTAACTCATCCATTTTATGGCCTATCATATTGTCTATCTTGGAAAAAGTTCCATGCGCTGTTGAATGTGTATTCTGCGGTTGCTGGATTGAATGTTCTGTATATATCTGCTAAGTCCATTTGTTTCAAGGTATAGTTTAAATCCATTGTTTCTTTGTTGACTTTCTGTCTTGATGACCTGTCTAGTGCTGTCAGTGGAGTATTGAAGTCCACCACTATTATTGTGTTGCTGTCTATCTCATTTCTTAGGTCTATTAGTAATTGTTTTATAAATTTGGGAGCTCCAGTGTTAGCTGCATGTATGTTTAGGATTGTGATATTTTCCCATTGGACAAGGCCTTTTGCCATTATACACTGTCCCTCCTTGTCTCTTTTAGTTGCTGTTGCTTTAAAGCTTGTTTTGTCTGATATAAGAATAGCTACTCCTGCTCGCTTTTGGTGTCCATCTGCATGAAATGCCTTTTTCCACTCTTTAAGTTTATGTGAGTCTTTATGCACATAAAGGTTTGGTCGTTTAACATAATCCCAGACTTCTTGGCAGCTTTGTTCATATTTTCTTAGTCTTCTATCTTTGTCTTTGTTGGATTGGGTTAATTCAAAGACCTTGTCTTCAAGCTCTGAATTTGTTTCTTCTACTTTTTCAATTCTATTGCTGAGACTTCCCAGAGCATTTTGCATTTCTAAAAGTGTGTCCAAAGTTTCCTGAATTTTTTTTTCTTTAAGCTAACTATTTCCATGAATACTTCTCCCTTCATTTCTTGTATCATTCTTTTGTATTTCCTTGCATTGGGCTTCACCTTTCTCTGGTCCTTCCCTGATTAGCTTAATAACTAAGCTCCTGAATTCTTTTTCAGGTAAACCTGGGATTTCTTCTTGGTTTGGATCCATTGCTGGTGAACTAGTGAGATTTTTTTGGGGGTGTTGAAGAGCCTTGTTTTGTCATTTACCAGGGTTGGTCTTCTGGTTCCTTCTCATTTGGGTAGTCTCTGTCAGAGGGAAGGTCTAGGACTTAAGGCTGTTGTTCAGATTCTTTTGTCCCATGGGGTGTTCCCTTGATGTAGTACTCTCCCCCCTTTCCTGTGGATGTGGCTTCCTGTGAGCCGAACTACAGTGATTGCTGTCGCTCTTCTGGGTCTAGCTACCCAGCGAGTCTACCCGGCTCGGGGCTGGTATTGGGGGTTGTCTGCACAGAGTCCTGTGATGTGAACCATCTGTGGGTTTCTCAGCTATGGATACCAGCAACTGTTCTGGTGGAGGTGGCAGAGGGTGCAATGGACTCTGTGAGATTCCTTAGCTTTGGTGGTTTGATGCTCTATTTTTGTGCTGGTTGGCCTTCTGCCAGGAGGTGATGCTTTCTGGAAAGCATCAGCTGTAGCACTGTGGAGAGGGACCGGTGCTAGGCGGGGCTCTAGAACTCCCAAGGTTATATGTCTTTTGTCTTCTGCTACCAGGGTAGGTAGGGAAGGACCATCAGGTGGGGGTGGGGCTAGGCGTGTCTGAGCTCAGACTCTCCTTGGGCCAGTCTTGCTGTGGCTGCTGTGGGGGATGGGGGTGAGATTCCCAGGTCACTAGAGTTGTGTACCTAGGAGGATTATGGCTGCCTCTGATGAGTTATGCAGGTTGTCAGGGAAGCGGGAGAAAGCTGGCAGTCACAGGCCTCACCCAACTCCCACACAAACTGAAGGGCTGGTCTCACTCTCACGGTGCCCCCCATGACAGCCCTGAGTCTGTTTCCAGGCAGAGTGCGAGATGGGCTTGAAAATTTGCCCAAGGCTATCTGCCTCCCACCTGGGAGAGAAAAGGGCTTGGTTCTTGCCCAGCCTGTGAAGTCTGAACACCAGATTTGTGCCCTTCCCCAAGTTCTGGCCAGGAGTCTTCTCACCCTGCTCAAATTGTTAAAAAGTTCAGCTAGAGAATTCCGTCTCCCTGTGGAGTTTTACCCCCTGCTTCTCTGTCTGCCATCCCGATGGATCCCTGTGGTGCCAGGAAGGAATGGGCTACTAGGGGACCCAGTGAGCTCCCAGGGCCTTCTGCTGCTTCCTATACCCCTGTATTTCACTCGGCCCTCTAACTTGATTCAGCTCCAGGTAAAGGCGGAAACTTCTCCCACAAACAGACCTTCAGCTTCTCCAGTGGGGGTGTGTTCAGGAGAGGAGGGTCTCCCTTTCCCACTTCCGGAGTTGGGATATTCACAGTATTTGGGGTGTCTCTTGGGTCCTGCAGAAGCAGTTTGCTTCCTTCAGAGGGTCTGTGGGTCCTCTCGGAATTGCTGGTTTGTTCTTGGAGTCAATCTGGAGCTAAAATTCACAATGCAAGCCTCTGTATTGCTCTGTCTAGACCTGCAGTCTTGACCTGCCTCCTGTCCATCATGTTTCCCTGTAGCCATTATTTCTTCAAGTACTTTTTCAGCCCCATCTTCTTTCTCCTTTCCTTCCAGGACTCCAATGACACAAATGTTAGATCTTTTTTTTTTTTCATAGTCTCACAGGTTCCTGAGGCTATGTTCATTTTTTTAAAATTTCAGTCTATTCTGTCTCTGTTGTTTAGACTGGGTAATGTATATTATTATATCTTTTTATTTTTTATTTTTTAAGACACAGTCTCACTGTGTTGCCCAGGTTGGAGTGCAGTGGCGTGATCTCAGCTCACGGCAACCTCTGCCTCCCAGGTTCAAGCAGTTCTCCCAAGTAGCTGGGACTACAGGTGTGCACCACCATGCCCACTATTTTTTTTTTTTTTTGGCATTTTTAGTAGAGATGGGATTTCTCCATCTTGCCCAGGCTGGTCTTGATCTCTTGGCCTCAAGTGATTCCCCCACCTCGACCTCCCAAAGTGCTGGGTTTATAGGCATCAGCCACCACGCACGGCCATATCTTTTAGGTCACTGATTCTGCTGTCTCCTCTTTCAACTGAGCTTTAGTTTTGGTTATTGTATTTTTTAGTTTTAAAATTTCCAGGCTGGGCATGGTGGCTCACACCTGTAATCCCAGCACTTTGGGAGGCCAAGGCAGGTGGATCACCTGAGGTCAGGAGTTCAAGAGCAGCCTGGCCAACATGGCGAAACTCCATCTCTACTAAAAATACAAAAATTAACCAGGTGTGGTGGCGTGTGCCTGCAGTCCCAGCTACTTGGGAGGCTGAGGCAGGAGAATCACTTGAACCTGGGAGGTGGAGGTTGCAGTGAGCCGAGATCACGCCATTGCACTCCAGCCTGGGTGACAAGAGTAAGACTCCCTCTCAAAAAAAAAAAAATTTTTTTTTTGTTTGGTCCTTCTTTATATATTGTATTTCCTTGCTGAGATTTTCTTTTTTCATTTGGTTCAAATACATTTGCAATTGCCCATGGAAGCATTTTTATGCTAGCTGTTTAAAAATTTTTGTCAGATTGTTCTTTATGATTTCATCATCTCAGCGCTGGAATCTATTGATTGATTCAGTTTGAGTTCTTCCTGGATCTTTGTGTGAATAGTGATCTTCATTTGAAACCTGGAAATTCTGGGAAATTACGTTATGAGGCTCATGGGTCTTCCTTATGCCTTCTGTTTTAGCTGGTTTCTTCTGATACTGCTCTGGTGAGGGAGTTGCTGTCTCATTATTGTCAAATGAGGGTGGAAGTCCAGGTTCTCCTCTTGGTTTCCGTTGAAACCTGAGGTAGAGGTTCTGTGTTACTGCTGGGAAGATGTGGAAGTTCTAGCTCCCTACTGAGGCCACCACTGACCCCTCCCTGGCTGGGAGAAGTAGGGATGCATCGTTACTGCTCCCCAGATGGCCTCCACTGACACCATGTCGGGGGGCGGTGTGTTTGTGAACTCTTTATGGCAGTGGTATAAGTTCTGACTCTATACTAAACCCTTTTGGATATGACCCAGCTGGGCAAATGGGGACTTCATTTCAGCCTGGTGAAGATGGGGAGTCTGGGATCTGCACTCGGGCTTTGCTGGTGTTGGGGAGGTGAAACCGCACTTCCTTTCTGGAGTGTGGTGGCAATTATCTGAAAGTTTTCTGTCTTGGTAGCCTACCCCTTTCCTGGACCTTTGGCTAGAGAGAGCAGGACTTCTGTTGATAGCATTTTTTTTTTGCCTGCATCTATTGATCTTTCTGGGTTGCTGAGTTTTCTGCTGCAAGTCTGCAAAATATGAGGCAAAAAGAAAACTTCAGAACTCAACATCATGTCATTCCTCGGGTCCTGAGGTCCTGAGCTGGTCCGCCTTCTTCTCTCCATTGAATAATCCCCAGACTCTTCTTATGTTTGTTTTCTGTACAATGTTTGGGCTTTTTAGTTGTACTTAGTGGGGAGAATACGGAAAAAGTATGTCTACTCCATTTCCCTGGGAGCAGAAGTCCTCACTCTGGCCTGCCCTCAACCATGAACCCCCAAAGTTTTCAGCTGAAGTTCCTCCCAGCAATCTCTAATTTGCCCTGGAGAAGCGGAGTCACTGTTTCAGAGCCGGGATCCCCATGCTCTCTGGGACGTGACAGCTGTTCTTTAAGCAGAGAGATACAAAATTAGTCAAAGTACAGTTGCTCATTTTTCAAACATGTTTAATGACAGAATACATTTGCATGCTAAACAAGTATATCTGGATCCTAAGAAAGTAAGGTATCTCAAGTGGGGGATATTTATTTAGTTCTGAATTAACAGATGTGATCTCTCTCTCTCTCTCTCTGTCCCTCTCTCTCTCTCTCTTTTCCTTCTTATTTACCTTTTATCCCATTGTTGTCTTTTAATTAAACAATTCCTTCACAGGATGTTCCTTCATTGAGAATTATTAAAGATGTAAGCCTTCCTTTATCAAACAGCGGGCTGTGTAATTATTGTATAGACTTTACATTTGGCTCTGGGGAAACTTGAGAATTGGGTGAGAGAAGGTGCTTCATTAATTGGTTGAGCAAGATTGTGCCTTTAATGGATACAAAGCCACGGAAGTGTTTGTGGGGCTGGAACAGTCCGCGGTTGTTGGCGAGGACAGAGGCGGCCAGTGTTGGGAGCTCTGCAGACAGTTCCTCCTTCTGCACTGACTGTAGGACGTGCTCTGCATAAGCAGATAGAGGACAGAGGGAGTGGGGAGGAACTAGCACTGTAGGGGCCTGACCCAGAGCTGGTGGCTGCACCACCATCCTGAGCAGAGCCATGAAAACTTAGGCTGCCTTTGCACGGTGGGGTCTCAGTGGTCGCGGGCTGGGAGGGAGGTGGGCCAGCAGCCATGTGGCAGGGAATGGGAGCTTCTCCCTTGTGCTATCTGTGCTGGGCTGCACATCTCTGTGATACTGGGAGATTGTGTGGACAGGGACCCGAGGGTGTTCTGAGCTTTCCTTCTGTTAAAGAACAAATTAGTTGGTTGTGCTTATTGGACACATAGGAGTGGCCAGTGAAGGAAAACAGAAAGAGCTGGCCTGGTCTCTGTCTTGTCAGTTTTCACTCTGGAGGGGAGGCAGAAAACACACACACACACACACACACACACACACACACACACACTTGGATCTTCTTGTAGAGACACAGGTATAAACAGTCTCAGAAACAACCTATCACAACAGGTCTGTACACACACATACACAGACACCCCAGACACACACACACAGACTCCATTATGCAGACACTCACAACACACACACACACACACACAAACACACTCAAACCCACATGTACATTCATGCCATGTACTGGCATACTAACATATTACACACAGACACATAGATGCTCAGACACAAGAGCTCCCCCGACAGACACACAGACACACACACATACATCCATCTTCTAATATAGAGGTGAGCATAGAGGCAGGATGGAGAAGACCCAGATGGGAAGTGTGTATAAGTGTGTATAGCCATTACAAAGGAATCAGAAGCTTGTATTGGTTCCATGCCCCATGCCTTCCATGTAAATAAATTCATTTTTTAACCCTAAACTATTGGTAATTTTGTCTCTAGAGACTCAGGTGTGTTCATTCCTTTGACATACACAGGCAAGAAAGCAAAGGAACTTAAAACAACGATAGTGCATGTATGTACAGCTCTTGAGTTTGCAATTAGTTCAGCCAACTTTTACTGATGCTCAACTGCAGGCCCTGTGGAATGTCCTGGGCATACAGCTATGAAAAAGATGAGCTCCTTCTGTTCCATGAGCTCCTGGACTTTCAAAGTGAAGTCATGTTCAGGAGCCTGGGGGCACTGACACACACTCACACAAACACCAACACACACTGTCCACACACATATATCTGTGCACATATGCACACACACGGACACTTGCACACAAGTACACACCTGCACATGCCCATGCACACACATGGACACTTGTGCACACTCCTGCACATATACATGCACACACGCTTGCACACACATACACACTTGCACACACAGGCACACTCAATTGTTTCATTTGCTTATAACCCCCTGTGAACCCTCAGACAGGTGTGGCTTTGAGTCCCAGCCCTGTCGCTGACTGTCTGTGTGATGGTGGCACTCAGTCTCCCTGGGCTCGCTTTCCTCATCTGTAGGGTGGGAACAGTCATTCCTATTTAAAAGCAATCTCCTGATAGATCCAATAAAACAATGGGTGCGGAAGTGTTTGGCAGATCATATTCATCTGTTCATCCATTCTACAAATATTTTTGACTCCTAAGTGTCTAGTGCCAAATCTGGGTGCCAGGCCAAAAATAACAGACAAGAGCAGACCCCAGCCCTCATGGAACCACAAAGTAGAAGGAGGAGAGACAGTAAGTGAATAAACAGAGATGGTATAAGTGGAGCAGACAATTGTGGAGGGTGGTGAGTTCTGTGGCAGGAAGGAGCCAAGGGATGTGATGGAGAATAGCTAGGTGGTCAGGGAGGGCTTCTTGGGGGTGGTGATTTGAGCTGAGGCCTGAAGGAAGAGCATAGGTCAGCCCTGGGGACATGGGGAACAGCACTCTGATGGGAAGGGACAGTGAGTGCAAAGGACTAGAGGCTCCAAAGAGTTTGGTGAGCTTGAGGAACAGAAAGGCCCAGCTGGGCTGGGGTGTGGAGACCTGAGAAAAGAATGGGCTGAAGCAAGCTCAGGATGCTGGGCAATGCCCAGGCCAGGGGTCCCGATGGCAGTGGGAGAGCCTGGGTTCTGCTCTTGGGGCTCGGTGACTATCAGAACTCTTCCTAATTCCCCAGCCTGTTCCTGGTTTGATGCCACGGGCTGTGGGATCAGCAGGGAGCTTCGGACTGATGTCCCCTGCCTGCAAGTCCTGAAGACCCCTGGGATCCCCAGGGACATGGAGACCATTGGATGGAGGCGACAGCTGTCAGCTGCCACCTGCCTTCCTGGTGACCAGGAAATAAAGGAGATGTTCCCTGTGACTGTCCATTTCATTCTGTGAGAAGACTCAACTTTATTTACTTTGTTCCTAGGGGTCAGGCAGGAGGTTACCTTTGAGGGTATTCATCTTCCCCACCCAGGTCCCTGGAGCACCAAGACTCTTGGAGAGTACAATTGGGAGAGTACACATGTCTCATCCAGCCCAACCAGCCGTGCTCTCTTGACCTTTCCTGCTTTCATGCCTGGTTTCCACATTTTCTCACACTTGCCTGTATCTGCCAGTTGCACCCTAACTTCTTGCCCTTGGGTGCCTGCGCCATCCTTCTGAGGCTGGCACTGGAGGTCCACGGAATGGCAGTGGCAGGGCAGAGCCTCTGTGGGCAGGCAGATGCTGGCTGAGCCCTGAAAGCCCAGGGAAACAAGCCGAAGACCCAAGGTTCCAGGCTGCCTCTCCAGCTATTCCTGGAGGGGTTTTTCCTGCTCACTCCAAAGGTAGGTGTCTCTGCCCTCCCATGTCTGGGGCTCATCGAAGCAGTGAGAGAGAGGCTTATCATGGGGGTTTCTTCCTGAAATGCTCTTCCCTGGAAACTCCTCTTCTTTCTTTATTTGTTTAAATATACATTGCATGTGTATTGGTAAAATACATAACATAAAAATTACCACGTTAACCATTTTTAGGGCATTAGGTACATTTTCAGTGTTGTGCAACCATCACCACCATCCGTTTCCAGAACTTTTTTATTAGCCCAAACTGCAACTTTGTACCCATGAAACAATAACTCCCCATTCTTCCCTCCCCTCAGTCCCTGGCAACCACCATTCTACTTTCTGTCTCTGTGAATTTGACTGCTCTACATAACTCATGTAAGTGGGATCATACAGTATTCTGTTGTGAGCGGCTTACTGCACTTAGCATAATGTTCTTAAGAGTCATTCATGTTGTAGCATATGTCAGAATTTCCTTCCTTTTTAAGGCTAAGTCATATTCATTGCATGGATAGACACCATTTTGTTTATCCATTCATTAATCCATCAATGGACACGAGTTGTTTTAGCTATTGTGAATAATGCTGCTGTGAAAATAGGTGTGCAAGTATCTCTTTGAGACCCTGCTTTCACTTCTTTTGGGTATATGTTCAGTGTTGAATTGCTAGATCATAGGGTATTTCTATTTTTAACTTTTTGAGGAATTGCCATACTGTTTTCTACAGCAGAATTTTTATTGATAGAAATTTTACATTTCTGTCAATAGTGCACAAGGGTTCCAATTTCTTCACTTCCTCAACAATACGTATTTTCTTTCTTTTTCTCCCTTCCTCTCTTCCTCTCTCCCTCCCCTCCTTCCTTCCTTTCTTTCTTTTGATAGTAGCCATCCTAATGAGTATAAGGCCTCCTCATTTTTAAAGACACAGTTCAGTCATCACCTCTTCCAGGAAGTCTTCCGTGGTGCTCACAGCCTGGCCGGGCGCCTAGGGTGCCTCCTTCAGTGCCCTAGGCTTCCCTCGATTGCATTTGTGTGTGTACCTACTACCCCGTCGCTGCTTTGTGAGTCCAGAGGGACACACCAGATATTCAGTGCATGTCCTTCCTGCCATGCCAGGGCCTGATCACAGGAGGCACACAGGACATCTTTGTGGAGTGGATGCACAACAACCAGACCGAGGCTGATGTCCAGCAGGGACTCCGGATGCAGTGAAAGAAGCCTGGCCCCTTCCCTTGGGACACCTGGAAAGCTTTTTGTGGGTGTGGGTGCAACCCTAGAAAGCAGCCTCCTGTTGCTGCAAAGTCTCATGGCTGAAAACACGCAAGTACAACTTACGAGCTGAACTGGAGTTTGGTGTGCACTGGATTGGGGTATTCAGGTGGAAAGCTGCCTGCAGGGTGCATGCTGAGTGGAGGTCATTGGCTGTGTTGGCCAAGGTGACCTGATTCCTGAAGGTGATGCTGGCAGATTTATCATTCTTCTTCCTAGGGATGAAGATAGCGACATAACTTATATTCCTTGTGGTTTAATGACAGACCCTTCATTTCTCAGAACGGACCAGAGACTTGGATCTGAAGATAGGATGGACTTTTACTATCACTTGGAAAAGGAATATAAGTTGTAGTTGTTCCCCATCGCTTCGTGCAATGTCTGCTTCTGAAACAAGATTTAAGGATCAGACTCCTTGACAACAGTTGTCTCATGACAGCGAGGAGCGAAATTCACTGGCTGCGGTTGAGACCAACTGTGTGTCACATTGTGCGAAACCACCATGCACTTCACTGCTGTTCTACAGCAGCACAGGAGATAGCATGAGCGACACCACGCTGGGCTTAGAAGATGGAAACGATGGCATGGAGCTCCCAGGTGGCCACACACTCAGGGACAAGTTCTCCCCGCCAGTCCTCAACCGCTACGAGTGCCCTGGTACCCTTCTCAGAAAGGGCATCTCCCAATAAGTGATGCTTTAGAAACAACTGCATGAGAATATAATGTTCAAGGGGAGAAGAAAATGCTGCTTTGAATTCCAAGTTCAGATGGGAGCCAGGCCACGTGACATTTCAGTCCACTTGCACTCACCTGTTCACTCAGTCATTTCACAGACTTTACTGAGCCCCTACTATGTGTCTGGCTTTGTGCCGGGTGTAGTGACAAAGATGAGCAATGTGACATCTTTCATCCTCCAGAAACTCTTGGTCTAGTGGAGTGAAAAGGCAGACAATTCCTTGCAGGAATAGAAACAGAAACCCAGAGCTGAGATCATCAGCTGCTTCCACCCGCTCTGTCCTTGCCTGCTGGGAACACACTACAAAGGAGGAAACATTTGAGCCACATTTCAGAGAATGGAAGCAAAGAAAGGGGGCAGGACGGTGCAGGCAGAGGGGACAATCTGTACACAGGTGCAGAGTCATGGTTTGGGCAGCACTGAGTGGTGGGGCAGAGGGAGGCGTAGGGTGGGGACTTGAGGTTGGAGAGTCAGCTTCGGCCTGGGGGGCTAAAAAGTTTTTGTGGGTTGTGTGAAGGAGCCTGTGCTTTATCCTGCGGGAAACGGGGCACCTCCAGAACTTGGGAAGAGGGGCAGTGGCCCTGTTGGATGAGTTTTCTTTGAGGCTGTCTCTGGCAGTAACATGGGGATGGGTTGGAGTCTGAGGGACCAGTTAGAAGTTATTGCAATGGCCCAGGTGAGAGATGATGAGGACAGGGTGCAGGGGAATTTCCGAGGAGGCATGCTTGCCTAGAGCAACCACAATTTTGCTTAAACCCAACTCCCTCCCTGCTCTGCACCTGCCGCTGCCCCTGGGCAATGGAATGCTGTTGGCAGAAAACACATAGCCAGGCTGCAACTGGCCTCTAGGAACTCCACCTGCCCTCAAATGGGTCCTTCATGCTGCAGGATTATTCTACTGCACTGCCCAGGGCTATTTATATCACGTGTTCCCTCCCCTCAAACCTCTGAAACCGCTTCTACTGTAGTTACGTCTTGCTATTATTTTTCCTTTTTTGAGAAAATTAAGGGCCTTTACTTTTTAAAGCAGTTTCGTGTTTACAGAAAAATTGAGGAAAAAGTACAGTGAGATCCATGTAACTGCCTCACTTTCCCCCAATTTCCTCTATTATTGATATCTTGAATTAATGTGGTATAATTGTTACAACCAATAAAGCAATATCTGTACATTCTTATTAACAAAGTTCATAGTTCACATTAGGATTCACTCTTTGGTGCTGTAAATGTTATGGGTTTGGACAAATGTGTAATGACATAAGTTCACCATTATTAGTAGTATGCAGAATAATATCACTGCCCTGAAAATGCTCTGTGCTCTGCCTATTCATAGGCAACCACTGATTCTTTTACTCTCTCTATAGTTTTGCCTTTTCTAGAATGTCATATGGTTGGAATCATATAGTATGTCGCCTTTTCAGATTGGCTTCTTTCACTTAGCAGTATGCATTTAAGTTTCCTCCGTGCCTTGTCATGGCTTGATAGCTCATTTATTTGTAGTGCTGAATAATATTCCATTGTCTGGATGTGCCACAGCTTATTCATTCACTTACTGAAGGACATTTTAGTTACTTTCACATTTTGGCAATTGTGGACAAAGCTGCTATAAACACAATGACTTTGCTTTTTAATTTACTGAGAAAACGGGAATGATGAGGGCAGAGCTGATCTATGCATTCACTGCCATGTCTATCAGCTTCCATCGTCTGTGGCCATGAGCCTCCTCTTCTGTCTGATGTTGAGCAGAAACACCGTGTGCTCCTTCTAAAGGCAACCCCTTGGATACTAGAAATAATTCCCTGTCACCTACATAAGGGTGGAATTCTTGCATTGTCAGTTTCTCCTTTTCAAATGGATCATATCAGTCAGCTCTCAGGCACACTGTAATACCCACCATGTCTGCACGGCCCTCTTTGCATCCATTTTCACCCCCAGCCCCATTTCTCTGCTCCTCTTTGAGCAAAACTCTTCAACATAGTTACCTTGTCTTGAACTCCTGGGCCAGCCTGGGCGACAGAATGAGATCATCACAAAATAATAATAATAATAACAAGATAGTTACCTTTACTTGCTGTTTCCACTGCAGCTCTTCCCATTCTCTCAGGAATCCCTCTGCAGCAGATGCTGGCAGTGATTACCGCCCATCCTCCTCCTCTCCCTTGTCAGTGGGCTCTGCAGCATCTGCCTCTCTGTGTCTGGGGATTTTTCTGGAACCTTAAAGGCCATGTTTTGCTTGCACTCAGAGCAGGTTGGAAGTGAGGGAATTAGTCTACCTGGGAGCATTCTTCAATCAGAGATGGTTGGAGTTGGTGTGTAGATACCCTGTCCCCTGTCCCTTGGTGGTAAAATCTGGTGGTCCAAATTCTGCATTGTTTCCCTACTAGAGCAAGCTCCAGTCGTCTGTGTGGAGATCTCTTAGTGTGCTGCTTTTCCTTCCCACTTGCCTAATCCCCCCAGTTTTCCCTGCGTATCACAAATGAACCTCTTGCACTTGACTCCTTGTGTCAGAGTTTGCTTCTGGGGACTCCCACTCAGACACTCCACTCTCCAATCAGGAGGATGCCGGGCGTCCTACAGATGTTGCTCCTGGGGGCCAAACCTAGTGATGAAAAACCCTGGGCTTCATCTTACTCCGTTTCTTTCTTTTTTCCTTCCTTCCTTCTTTCCCTTTCCCCTTTCCCCTTTCTCCTTTTTCCCCTTCCCTTCCCTTCCCTTCCCTTCCCCTCCTCTCCCCTCCCCTCCCCTCCCTTCCCTTCCTTTCCCTTCCCTTCCCTTCCCTTTCTCTCTTCTCTCTCTCTCTCTCTCTCTCTCTCTCTTTTTCCACATAGCCTTGCTCTGTTGCCCAGGCTGGAGTGCAGTGGCACGATCTTGGCTCACTGCAACCTCTGCCTCCCGGGTTCAAGCAATTCTCCTGCCTCAGCCTCCTGAGTAGCTGGGATTACAGGTGTGTGCCACCACGCCCAGCTAATTTTTATATTTTTAGTAGAGACGGGGTTTCACCATGTTGGCCAGGCTGGTCTCGAACTCCTGACCTCAGGTGGTCCACCTGCCTCAGCCTCCCAAAGTGCTGGGATTACAGGCGTGAGCCACTGTGCCAGGCCCTTACTCCGTTTCTTAACAGCCTTCAGCCATGGTGGTCACTTCCTTGCACTTGTCCTTTGGGACATGGTTCCCTTTTGGGTTTCCTCCTCTACCGATTGGTCCTTTCAGATTTCCCTGCTAGCTGCTTCTCACCTTCCTGCCCCTTGCACCCACTGCTAGGGAGGTTAACCAGAGTATTGTATACAGAAAGGAAATAACGCCCGCTTAAAGAAGAGTGGGAGTTAATTTACTCTATAACTGTTAGGTCAAAGGGGGAAGTGACCCTGTTTAAGTGTCTGACATGCTCTGGGCACTTTGCACCCATTAACTCGTTTGATCTTGAAAATAGCCGCATGATGGAGGTGCTTTTTATCACCATGGAGAGAGGAGGACATGGAGGCCCAGAGAGGTTGCATGACTTGGTCAAGGGCACCCAGGGTTGGTGCTGGGATTTGGAGCCGGGTGTCTGTCACATTCCATTTCTTTTAAGGAGCTGCTTACTGAGACAGCTGTGTTCAAAGTGGACCCTGGTTTCTTTCCTGGCTTCTATTTCCCTCACTTCCTGGTCTGATGGATGTTTTATTCCCTCCAACCCAGTGCGCAAGCCCCTTGATTTGGCTAAGCCCTGGAGCCCTGGAGCCCTGGAGCCCTGGAGAGAAATGCATGATTAAATCATCTACAGTGCGGAGCCCCAGGGACTTGCAGGCAGCCCTTGCTCCCACCAGCCTAGAACATTCAGCCTTTATCAGGGAGAACCAGGATGACTTCAGAAATTCCTTTTCGGAACTGTGTTCAAAGGGTAATCAGCCCCTATCCAGGCTATTTGCTAAAACAGGGCTGAGTAATTCAGCAGGCTGCTCCAGGAGGCTGCTGTGACTCAGCTGGTGCTGTTGAGCTGCTAATGGGCTTCCTGGAAGTGTTGGGCCCCATGTCCCCACACTCACCTCTCTGAAACCTGTGCTGCTTCAGTTCAAGGTACTGGGTACAACAGGGAGTCTGTTTATGCTGTGTGCGGGGGATGAGCAGCTGCTGGGCTGTTACCCAGTTTCTGAGTGCTGTGCTGACGGGGGTAGCTCCGTCCCAGAGGAGGTCTCCCTTGTGCCTGTTGAGCCCCCTTAAGGGTGGACCTGAGTCTACACAGCTTCTGACATAGAGCTGGGTCCAGGGAGTCTACCTGTCAGGTTTGCACAAGAGAGGAAACCCTTGCTGGCTCCCCTCAGGGGCACCCGTGCTGGGTGCTGGGGGAAGGCAAACACAGTCCCAGGGATTTAGCTGCAAGGCCAGGGGGCTGGGGGTCCTCGGTTCCATGGAGAAGGCTGGGGCCAGACACCTTCCTGCCTCTCCCGAGCCCTCATGCCTGGCTCCCATTGCCCAGCCAGCGCTAGGCCCCCAAGGGTTCTTTGAACAGTGGAAGGGTCCGGTGCTGAAGGCAGGGCTGTGTGTTCCCATTATCAATCTCATGTCTTATTCCTTGCTCAGGGAAGACAAGACAGGAAGCAAGGCTTTTGAGAACATGAAGTCTTTTGAGAAAGAAGGTATGAGTCCCAGGTTTACGTGACAGAGAGATGAGAGTGTGAGAGGAGGCCGGGCAGGGGGATGGCTTGTGGAGAAGCTGCTGCAGGCCGCGGAGCACCCGTTCCACCCACTGTCTGTGCCCAGGGCAGCCAGCTGCTGACCGTCCCCAAGAGGACATTTCTAATTTACAGATTTCACACTTTGCAATAAAGAAGCAGCTGTGCATTTTAGCAGGAAACTGGAAGGAGGCAAAAAGCCCAGGCAGAAATGGATCAATTGTGTTGTCCATTAAAATCGTTCCAGGGCTTTGCTAAGCATATCCCTGGAGTTGTCGCTGTCTCCTGGCCTCTGGGAAAGATAAGCTGTATGATCACAGCCCTCTTCTAGCTGTGGAGATGAAAATCAATCCGTATGCATTTCCTTGGAGATGGCCCATGGATGGGCAGGATCAGGCCTGCCAAGGGAGGCATGAGTGCCGGCCCTGGCACTGCCAGTTCCCTCTAAGCCCAGGTCCTGGAGAACCCTTGAGTCTCAAAGTGGCCAGGCTGGCCATGCGTCAGGATGTTGGCTCCTGAAAGCCCCTTGGGCAGCCTCACAGGATCCTTCCCAGTGAGCTTTGGAGTCAAAGCTTCTTAGGCTTGCTTTGTAGGCCAGGCCAAGTGAACCATTTTACTGTCACTTACTGTACCTTGAGTCACTTAATGTCCATGCCCTGTTTCATGCAGACTGTGTGGGGCTGAGGTTGAGTTTTTTTTCCCATCCATGATTTGTCTGCTTTTGATCTGTGTATTCCTCAGCTTCCCATCCTAATATCCAGCTCCCAATATAGGTTCTCAGAGGGCTGCAAAGAGCTCTCAGTCTACAGGTGGGGACAGTGGTCAAATTAGAGTGGGGACAGACTCCTTTTTCTTTCAACGCACATGAATCACTGGCCATAGCCACACAATATGTGTTCGAATGGAGGTCTGTGCAGGATGTCTACACACATGGAGACGTAGCAGATAGCATGATTGCGTCTGCAGGGAGCAGGGAATGCTTTGGAAGAGGAGCCCTAGTGCACTAGGTTTAGGTGGGACCGAGCTCAAAGTGGGAAGGGCACTCCAGGTTGGAATAATGGGGTGTGCAAAGGTGTGGCTGCTGCAGACTGCAGGGTGTGTTCAGGCAGTGGGTGTGTTTTGGAATTCTTGAATCAGAAGGTTTGATGGAAGACTTGGTGATGACCAGATCAGGAAGGGCTTTGGAGACTGTCCTGAGGAGTTGAGGCTTATTCTGTAGGTGATTTGGAGCAAGAAAGATGGTATCAATGAAAAGCCATGGAACAGGGAACGCAAAGATCTGGCCTGTGGGTCAGTTTTAGAGAAGGAATTGGAGGGGTCAGGATGCCGGTCGGGAGGGCAGCAAGGAGTTTGGTGCAGGGCCCAGGTGAGTGAGCAGGCGAGGGCCAGTGGTTTTGCTATGGTTTGAATGTTTGTGTTTCCCCCAAATTCACATGGTAACCTAATCCTCATGTCATATCATAACCTAATCCTCAATGTGATGCTGTTAGGAAATGGAGTCTTTGAGAGGCAATTAGGTCATGAGGATAGAGTCTACATGAATGGGATTATTGCCCTTATAAACGAGATCCCAAAGAGATCCCTTGCTCTTTCTACTGTGTGAGGATGCAGCTAGAAGGTATCATCCTAGAACCAGGAAGTGAATCTTCACCAGACACTAAATTTGCTAGTACCTTGATCTTGGACTTCTCAGACTCCAGAACTTTGAGAAATAAAATTCTGTTATTTATAAGCCACTCAGTCTATGGTATTTGGTTATGACAGCCAATGAATGAAGACAGAGCCCTTTTCCACTGCCATGTCAGCTACTATTCTGATTTAGCCTGAGATCTGGGGGAACCTTCATTCCTCTCTAGCAGGTCCCCTAACTTTTATTCCCAGGTGTGACAGTTAATTTTATGCCAATTTAGCTGGGCTCTGGTACCCATATATGCGGCCAAACATATTCTAGATGTTTCTGTGAGTGCATTTTTGATGAGATTAACAATTAAATAGATGGCCTCTGAGTAAAGCAGATTGCTCGCAATGATGTGGGTGGGCCTCACCTAATCAGTTGAAGGACTGAATGGCCCAAAATGCTGACCTCCAACGAGCACAAGAGATTTTGGCCGGAGGACTGCCTTTGAACTTGAACTGCAACATGAGGTCATCTATGGGTCTCCGGTCTGACAGCCCCCCTCACAGACTGTGGACTTGCCAGCTTCCGTCATCACATGAGCCAATTCCTTAAAATAAGCCTCTTCCTCTCTCAATGCACACACTTCTTACTGGTTCTGTTTCTCTGGAGAAGCCTGACTAATACATCAGGTTTGGCCAGACTGTTGCTGAGAGCAGCAGCTGCCGAGCTTCAGGTACCCCAGACCAGCTGGCCTGAACTCCAGTGATTCATGACCGACTTCCACATTTTTATCATATCTTCATATCACCTGTTAATTACTTCCCGTTTCTTTCTTTAAACTTACTGTTTCATTACTTAAATGTTGTCTCATCCTCAATCATAATTTTCTTGAAATCATGGCTTGGATATACTAGCAGGGAATATTTACCCAATTATAATTAATTAAAATAGATAGATCACTATTAAAAATGTTTGCCCATGTCCTACCCATGTTTAATCTGTTAGAACTTGCGGCAGCTAATAACAAGTTGAGAATAGGTGAGCCTTTCCCAGAAAATAGGGGCCATTTGATTTAGATTTCACAAGTCTTTCCTCCTTGCTTCCCTCTCCCCTTTAAAACTTTACTAAGCACCTACTAGGTGCCATGCCTAGGGCATGAGCTGGGGATCCCAGCATGAGTCTTGGCCCCAACTTGCTTGGCTCTGTGGGGAGAGTCAAGACACCAGCCATTCGTGTGCTGGGGAGGCCCAGTGGTAGGCCTATTTCTAGCTGCCCTGTGGTGCCCTTCACATCCAATTTCATCTGAAGTTTCCTTACATTCCTGGCCAACCTCACTGTATGTGGTGTTTTCTGTTTGCCTATGAGCAGAGGGTCCTCTGCGTGTTCTCTGAGGAAGTGCCATGTGCCTCGTGCTTGCCTCCCCTTGGACATCTCTTCCAATACAAGCCCTCCATCCTATTGATTTGTGGTGGCCACGGGCAGTGTCTGGGCATGGGAAGCACCTGGAGGAACCTTGCTGTGCCTGTGGGATAGTTTGCTAGGGCAGCTGTAACAAAGTACCACAAATGGGGTGGCTTATGCAACAGACATGTATCATCTCACAGTTCCGGAGGTTGGAAGTTCAAGATCAAGGTGTTGGCAGGATTGGTTCCTTCTGAGGGCTGTGAGGAGGATTTGTCCCTGCCTTTGTACTAGCCGCTGAGGGTTTGCTCAACCTTTGGCCTTCCTTGGCTTGTGGCAGCATCACCCTGATCTCTGGCTTCTTCTTCCCATGGCCTTCTCCCTGTGTCTGTCTCACAATTTCTCCTTCTTATGAGGATGCCAACCATGTTGGATTAGGGCTTACTCTAATGACCTCATTTTAATTTGATTATCTCTGTAAAAACCCTATTTCCAGATAAGGCCAAATTCTCAGGTACTGGAAGTTAGAACTCTGGCATATGAATTTTGGAAGGGGACACAATTCAACTCATACTGAGTCAAACTGGCAGGGTGGTACAGTGACAAGCGAGGAGCCTTCCGCGGGGACCATGGTGGGTGAGTTAAGCTGGACTCTCCTCCCAGGCCTCTCACTGTGGGGTGTCATGCTTAGTGAAGCTTGCTCGTTCCTTTTGTGCATTTGGTCATTCATTCAGCTGCACAGTGATACTCAGTGGCTCATTCCCACACTGATTTGCTCATTCACACATTATGCACTTCATTTGTTCATTCATTCAGCAACTACAATAATATTCAATGACTTCCTCCTTCCCTCTATCATTCATACATCGACACTCATCCCATCATTCATTCATTTGAACACTTCTCAAGGGCAGATGGAGCCCTGTCCTGCACCATCTCTGTGTAAAAGCTGAAGCCAAATTTTAATAACACATTCCTTTCCATCAGAGTGCTCTTCAGGGCTCAGAAAGTGGGAGCACTGCTGAGTTCTATCCAAGGAAAAGGAATCATTATATCGAAGGGTTACTTGACCCCTATGTTTACTGTGGCACTGTTCACAATAGCAAAGATGTGGAATCAACCTAAGCGTCCATCAATGGCTGAATGGATAATGAAAATGTGGTATACTCAGTGGACTATTAATCAGCCATAAAAAGAATGAAATTATGTCATTTGCAAATTATGTCGATTTCATCATCAATGACAATGAAATTATGTCATTGCATAAATTAGGTCATTATCTTAAGTGAAATAAGACGGGCACAGAAAGGCAAATATCACATGTTCTCATTTATATGTGGGAATGAAAACATTTGAACACGTGGCGGTAGCGGGTAGAATGATAGTTCTCAGAGACTGAGATGGACGAGTGGGAGGGAGAGGGGAGGATGAAGAGAAGTGGATTTAAGCGTACAAACATTTAGAAAGATAGAAGGAATAAATTCAATGTTTGATGTCAGAGCAGGGTGACTATACTTAACAAAAACATATTGTGCTTGGGTGATGGACACCATGGCTTGATCGCTACACATAACATGCAAGTAACCAAATTTCTCACGCACCCCATACATTTGCGCAAATAAGAAAATGATAAAAAAGAAAGTGGAGAGGGATTTATTTTTGTCTACTATTTGTTTTGAACAGATGGACTATTGAGCTATCTCCACTTCTTCAAAGTGGTGTGGTTTTCCAGGACTGGAGGACAATGGTGGTTTGGTGACGAATGGATGTACGGGTTGGCTGTCACTTGATTTCTTGGCTACTTCTACTCAGAATAATGGGAATTTCCCCCACCCTCCCCCAAACTGGTCAGATGGAGAGCTCTGTCCTGGGTGCGTTTGTTTAAAACCAGAGCGCCTGTCTGCTGCGGTCCTGACTGTCCACATCTCTGAGCAAGAGGAGAGAGAGCCCAGGTGCTCAGTCCTGTCAGCCAGGCAGGGCATGTGGGTCTCTTCTTTCTGACCCTCTGTTGTGTCCAGGTCCTTAATCTTGCTCTGAGGATTCCAGCCAAGTGATGATGTTTCATCACTGATCATGGTGCCTTGGGCAGCTTCACACTGGCATCAAGTGGTGCCCACCTTATGATCCGGAGCTCAATGGGGCTTGAGAGTGCCCTTAGTTGTCCCTGGAAGACAGGTGTGCATGCCAGCTTCCTGCCAGCAGGGCCGGGCCCAGCCTCCTTCTCCCCCTGGATCATCCCAGCAGGAGGCAAGAAAACATCATCACTAGCAAACCCTGTTTCCAGGCTGCATAACCACACCCCCAGGGAACCCACCAGACAAAGTTATACTGTTGGGGTGCACAATGGAAAGCAAAACTGTCCCAGGAAGAAGCCAGTGGCTTCTGTGCAATGGCTACTCTCCCAGCACACAGATGAAGTCTGGCTTCACCCTACCCCAGTGTGTAACAGGGAATAAACACCAGTCCCCCTGCTGCACAGAGCTGGAGTGTAACTGAAGGAGGTTGTGCTGAATAAATTGGTCCCTCCCTCAGGGGTGCTCTGTTGGAGAGAAAGGCTGTGTGATGAGCATGGATTCGTCTGTTTAGATGTTTCTGGAGTCTCTATTTGGCTAATCATTTTAATCAGAATTTATTTCACTTACTGCAATATCTGGGGGTGTTAATGCCTCCTCCTAAATCCCTTCAACAAACAAAGATTTTTTAATTACTAACAAACAACTTACAAACTGGAAACGTGAGTGGAGGTTGTAGCTCTTTATTTATTCTTTATTCTCAATACTCACAAAGCCACACATCTGGATGAGAATTTCTGGAAAAATTCCATCAGCTATCTTCATGTTTCCAAATATTATGGCTTTGGCATTGGGTAGATGACATAACAGAATTAAAAAGCATTTCATCTCACCTCCGTGCTGTGTAGGCACTAACGTGTGCTATACAGGCACCTGCGCCTTTCCTAGACTGCAGCAGTGTGTGTGCAGTGAGGACAAGTAAACCACTTGTTTTTGTACATTAGCAAAGGCCCTATACTATCTCCTTGGTGTAGAGTTAGGTCTGAGACCGTGGAAAGGGGTGGGGTAGGTGGATGAAAACCCGTGAAGAAAAGCTGACGTTAAAAAGGAGAGATGTTCACTGTGCTGATCAGACCGAGCTCCCTTGGGCTTTTGAGGGTAATTATTTTCTCCTTACTAATTTGGAAAGAATTCATCTTACTTTATTTCTATAGTGCTATCTTTAATTACCTCTGCTACTGAAAACATATCTGTATTTCCTGAGATGTGTTTACATTTCTTTACCCAATAAAATAAAAAAAATGAAAGAGTAGTTATGGACTCCTCTGGGTAAGATGAGGAAATAACTTGTATTGTCTGAGAAAAAACATCGACTGGCCTGAAAAATGGCTGGGCATTGCCTTTCCCTTGAGTCTTCTTTTAGCTCCCTACCTGTTTCAAATTGCAGAAGCTTCTCCTGGCACCTGGCCCTTGGTTAGTGATAAATTTTAGTTTACCATTTTCATCCTCGTGTGAGCTATGATAGATTTTTTTTTTGGAGGAAAGTTGACTGAGGTATGGATTGTTGCCAGACACTACCTTAAACTTGAATGTCTGAAATATAAAACTTACCACACTTCCTGCATAAAACATTTCCACACTTCCTGACGACCCCAGAATAATGTCCTGCTCCTTTAGCTCCCAGGAGGCCCTTAGAGACTAGGCTACCTTTCCTTCTTCACCCCCGGTTCCTCCCATCTTCCTGTCACCTGACAGTAACAGCAAATGACTCACAGTTTCTTCCTCGCACCAGCCCCTTCTCCCCTCTCTTGGCATCTGCTCATGCAGGTGTCTCTGCCTCCCACTCTCTTTCACTTCACTATTCCTTTCACCCTTCAACATTTACTCAGGTTCTGCCTCCTCCTCCAGGAAGCTGTTCCTGACCACCTCTCCCACTGGCTGGGGCAGTTCCTCTCATGGTAGTCTGGGTTTCCCTCTCCTTTACCAGATCCCAAATTATATGCACCACAATATGGATCATTTATGTATCTCCAAGTAGACCATGAGCTCTTCAAGGCTGCACTTGCCCCACCTCCCCACCACCTCCCTCAGCACGCCTATAGCACAGAACCTGGCAGGTAATGAGTGCTCTGAAAATATTTGTTATCATCTGTAAAAAGAAAGATGTCAATGTTGGCTTACTAAAAAAGGAAGGCTTATGAGTTTAATGGAGCAAGGGCAAAACTAGAAAAAGGCAATGGCTTTGATTTGTAGAAAAGTGTTGCTTTCAGAGGCTGTAATCTGAGTTATTATTTGCTGAGCATCTCACGCTATATCACGTTGCACCTGTGAGAGTATTGTGGACGCAGTTTTGTGGATGATGGACCAGAGACCCAGAGGTTAAGGAACTTGCCGGGCTTCCATAGCATGAAAGGCAGAGCCAGGATGCAAGTCATTGTGCTACCAGCCTGTTGCATTTGAGATCTGTGCAGTTATACCAGGTGGGGTGGACATTCTGAGTGGCAGCAGGTCTGCTCTATCTTCCCAGGACAGTGAGCCCATTTCCCTGCTATCCCAGTGAGCTCTCTCAGCACAGGCTGGATATGGGTTGTCTGTACCTGTGTGTGCCTATTGTGAAGCGGGGGCATTCTCCAATTGAGCCTGTTCCTAAGCAGTTATTCTTGTTGGAATTTTAAAATCAGCCAAAGCAATGAAAAACATTCACACAAGTTACCTCAATACTGGAAGCAGATAAGCTGAGGGTTGCACACCCAGAGGCCACCTTTTTTCAAATTCACCTGCAGTGTGTCAGCTTGGGGTCAGGGTGAGGTGCAGGATTGGCCCCTGGGGATGCAGGTCACAGATGGATGCCTTTTCAGTGGCTTGCAGGGAGGGAGATGTGCATGCAGTGGTTCTCTTCCCAGATGCTTCCCTCTTTATTGGTTTCTCTCCTTTAGCCTGAGAGCTCCTCCAGGGTAAGAGCAAGATGGGATTAATCCTGTTACTCTCTGTATCAGCTGGGCCTAGCTCAGTGCCTGGAATCGTCAATGAATGTTTGTTGAAAGACTACTTAACACACAGATGAGTGGGTGGATGTAGGCATGTGTGCAGGGATGGATGAGGGGCCAGGAAGAAGTGTCTGGGTCATATCACAGAGATGCTTTCTTGTGGGCTGTCCTGAAGGTTCTGAGAAGGCTGACGGATAGTTCCCAGTGTCCACTGTGGAGAGAAAGGAGCTTTGGCACCCTTCAGGATTCCCTTCACCAGCTCCTGTTCCAGACACTAATGGCAGGCAGGATGGATGTCAGGAAAAGGCATCTGGTGCCTGTGCCCATCCCAGCCTGATCAGGGCAGCATTTAAGATAATAATCTTAATTTATGCCAGGAAGAAATAGCCTCCCTGTGGAAGGTTTGATTCTGGAAAGACACTCTCTGGTAGAGATGGGGCTGGGTAAGGGGTATGGACCACACAGTCTGACCCTGCACCCATCAGGGGTGCATGCTTTGATTTCCACAACTGGCACAGACACTCCCAGTGCCCCAATGCCTTCTTCCAAGGCTGGATGGCTGTTACTCCTCTGGTTAGCCCAGCCCAGAGGAATTTAATTCCAGAAACGCTTCCAAGCTCTGAGGAGGAATAACAGGCCAATGGGGAGGTAAGCATGAGATGCAGGAAGCATAAATTATCGGCTTTCCATTCCACATCACTTCTGAGAGATGGTCTCTCAAACTCCAAAGAGCTGGCACAACCACAGCACCTCTCTACCCAGGCTCCTGGCTTTCCTTCTGCAAGGTCATTGCCCTCTACAGGCACCATATCACGACCCACAATCACCCAGGAGTTTCCTCTTCGGCATCTCTGTCTTCCCATGGTCAAGAGTGAGTGGCCCCTCTCCCCTCACCCATGCACCACTCACTTGGGGCTTTCTGGGTCTTCTGCACCAGGAATGATTTTTATCTACACATCACACCCCAGCTGAGGCATAGAGGAGTGTTATGGCTAACAGGAAATGAAGACGCTGGCTGGACTAGCTTGCCTTGTAACTTCCCGGACATCTTTTCCACTGAAAACAAGGTTCAGCATGGTCTTACTGATGAAGCTTCTTGGCCGTTCAGGATGTCGGGGAAGGAGGCACTCTTTTATTTATTTATTTATTTATTTATTTATTTAGAGATGGAGTCTCACTCTGTCTCCCAGGCTAGGGTGCAGTGGTGCGATCTCTGCTCACTGCCAGCTCCGCCTCCCGGGTTCATGCCATTCTCCTGCCTCAGCCTCCCGAGTAGCTGGAACTACAGGCACCCGCCACCACACCGTGCCATTTTTTTTTATTTTTAGTAGAGACGGGGTTTCACCCTGTTAGCCAGGGTGGTCTTGATCTCCTGACCTCATGATCCTCTCGCCTCGGCCTCCCAAAGTGCTGGGATTACAGGCGTGAGCCACTGCGCCTGGCCTGGAAGCACTCTTGACTGCAGCCCTCCCAGGGCGAGGCTCTCTGGTCTGGAGCAGCTCCATCCCCTGGTCCCCAGCCCCTGAAAGCTGGGTTCTGATTATAATTCTGCTCACATCACCTCTGAACCCCCTTGGCAACTGTTACGTCATTATGTCTGCAG
Organism: Gorilla gorilla gorilla; assembly: GCF_029281585.2. NCBI lineage: Eukaryota > Metazoa > Chordata > Mammalia > Primates > Hominidae > Gorilla > Gorilla gorilla. Next base: position 98,441,457 of record NC_073232.2, on the reverse strand, counting down.
TGGCAGGTTTGCAGCAAACCTGGCCCAGGTGAGCAGAGCCCCCTCCTGCCAGCAGCTCTCATTAGGGAGCCTGAAGTGCATAAACACCTCCACGCCCTGCCCTTCCCTGGCCCATCCTCAGTCCTCCCAACCTAACCTTCCCCAGCAGTCTGCGTACACTCCCCCTTCCCACAGCTTCTCCAGGAAATTGTTGGGTCTAATCAAGCTGGAGACTAGGGGCCTGTGGAGCAGATTGGGGTTTCTGACTGTGGCAGGACTTGCTGGACACTGGGCAGGGGGTGAGTGGAGGCAGAATGGCAAGCCCGTGAGAAAGGAGCCTCTCTTTCCTCCCAACTCCTGATCACGCATGCTGCCTGCCAGCAGAGAGGGCACTTGGACAGTAATTAATACCTACATAGGGGTGGCACATTTCACTGTTGGTTTTGTTTTGATTGGAGTGAGGCTATCTGCCTTCTTAGGATGCCTGTGTCCTTGGGTGACACCATCTGAGCAAGTTGCCTCCCTAGATGCTCATCACAGAGCACATTTTAATTCACCTGGAGCGTGTGTGACAGTATCTGAGGCACCGTCGCTGGCAGTAAGCTTCTTTACCTTTATTGAAGCTGTTAGCTCCTTTAGGCAGGAGCCCCACGTGGGAACATTTGCCTCCATCTATTGACCAGTGAAATATACATTCTGAATTAAAATGTAGGGTATGTTTTATAATTGGGAATCAGAGAGGTGGCAAGTGGCTAGTTTCTTGCCAAGCAATATGTGAAGGTTCCACTTGGGGATGGCGAGGAACGCACAGAATGGTGATTTGAACTCCTCAGTGGGGGGAAGTTTTCTCTCTCCCTGGTGGTCTTTCAGCTTTCAGTCTGGTGTATATTTTCAGATCTTTTTAGAGCTCCATTCTCTCTTCTCCTGACTTCACATAGCCCATTGTAAACATGGGGAAGTAACGTGGTGCCATGCAAATATGTTTGCATGAATTTCAGCATCAACCACACCTGGGTCACATCTTGCCTTTGCCACTGAGGAGCCATGTGACCTTGGCCAAGTCACTGTCCCATTCCGAGCCTCAGTTTCCTTATCTGTAAATGGCGACGTTTTCCCATACTCCACAAGTTTGCTGAGGAACGTTAGTGAAATAGTGAATGGAAAGTGTCTAACACAGAGCTGGGCACAAAACAGTGTTCCAAAAATCGTAGTTCTAATCCCCTCTCCTTTTCTCCCTGCTTAAGTCTGACTCCTTGGAAGCAGAGCCTGGCATTGCACAAGTGATTTATCCAGGCAGAGCTCTCTGGTAAAATCCTTAAGGATGTGGAGGTAGCAGGATGGGGCAGGGGAGGAAGCTTGGCACAGCGGGATCTCAGCTGAGTTCAGGCCTTGGCCTGATCTTAAGGGGAGCTCTGGCATTGGAATGGCACCACAGAGTCATCATGGCTTGAGGCTAAAGGGCTGGAGTTTTGTGCCCCATAGTGCTCACTCACTGACTGTGGGCCACCCCAGTTGGAGGGCATAGCCTTCCAGGCCTTTCTGTGTGAGGCAGAGGCCTTTGCAGTTCTCAGGGGCCTTTGCCCCAGCCGCTGGGGATGGGCACACCCGATGGTGGAGGGGATCTGGGTGGGGAACCACAGTGCCTGTCACCTTCCCCTTGCCTATTTTAAAACCTTTTATCCCAAGAGTTTTAAAAAATCAGCTGTAAATATAAGCATGCTCAAGAAAGTTTTAACTACATTCCCAAATACCTGATGCCTCCCAGTTTGTAGATTCTCTGGCTTTTTGGGGTGAGGTCTTGTGAAACGCTCTTTACTCACGCAGTCCCTTGGTGCGCAATATCCTGGACTAGCCACAGGGCAAGCCTGACCTGCCTCGTAACTCAAAAGTGGTGGAGATGCAGGCTGCTGCTGTCTCAGGATCAGTTCCAAATTGAGAAGCTCCCCAGGTTTAATTGGCCAACCCTCCAGCGTGCATGCAGAGCGCGGAGGCTCTGTACTGCTGGAGCTGCCTCTAATCAGCATTTGCTAAGGTTTATTAACACCTTATCAGTACTTGGGACGACTCAGTGTATACTCCCTTGTCAGTGGCATTATCTCACGCTAGGAAATCTGAAAACATTAGATGGCAAAGGCATCCTGCGTGCCTCATTAGTTGTTCAAAGTGTGCATGGTTTGAGGACCATTAAGGGGGATTCCATCAGCTCTGTGAGCTATTAAGGAAGGGGTGATTGATAGGTGAGTCCTATCCGGAGGCTTTGTAGCTTCAAGGGCTTCATGACAGGTGAGACAGTGGCCCGTGGAAAGCCCCAGGCCCTACCAGCACCTATGGGATGCTTGTGCCGGCGCGGCCCCTACCAAGCGTTCTGGGCTGTGGCTCTTGGTGTTTGCCATCTAAGCCCATTGCCACTCTGCAGTGACATCTAGGCACATTTCCTTAAAGGGGAGGAGGTGGCCTGATGATAGGAAAGAGCACACAGAGCCCCCTAACTTAGGCAATGGCTTGAATTTGCAGAAGAGTGTTGCTTTCAGAGGCTGTTACCTGAGTTATCATTTGCTGAGCATATCACACTATATCACATCACACCTGCAAGAGTGTTGTGGACCCAGTTTTGCAGATGATGGACCAGAGACTCAGAGGTTAAGGAACTTGCTGAGCTTCCATAGCATGGTGGGCAGAGCCAGGATACAAACTTGGGTTTGACCTCCCTCAGCTCTGCCACTTATAAGCTGTGTGAACTTGGGTACTTGGGTGCATTCTTCAGTCTCCTCATCTGGAAAATGGGGATGAGTGTCCTCTCTTAGGGCTAAAAATTGTAATACCCCTGGCACACAGCCCATTGGAAAATTCTAGACACATATTAGCTGCTCAACTGTCAGTAACAGTTCTTATTATCACTCCTGGATTTCAACTCCCAGCTTGGGTTTGAGCTTGTGGGATGTGTGCAGTCCCTCTTGGCAGGTCCTTGGGTCGGAGCCACCGTGGAGCAACATCCCTGGATTCGTCTCTCTGGGAAGGGGCTGCCGGGCTGGGGGATGTGATAAATAACTTTTCTTCCGAATCGAGTCTTACATTTCAGTCAACTCAGCCTCCTGCTATGTGTGGGCAATTGCACCATCTTAATACCGCTCTTCCCCCTCTTTAATCTGTCTTTTCAGAATGTTCTGTCAATTAGAAAATGCTTGTCAGCTAAGTGACTACTCAGGAAAACAACTTACATGACTTCTCCAGCACTTGAAGAATTTAAAATAATGTCAGGGGATTAACTTGCAGGGAAAGGCATTGTTAGGAAGGAGGGCTGCTATTCAGAACTGCCTCCCAGTCTGTACAGTTTCATTAATAACACCTTTCATTCTGTAGCCCCTCACATCTAGAAGGATCTTGAGTGATTAACAGATGCTTTGAATAGGAATTACTTCATCTTCTGCTGAAATATCACTTCTCCTTGGAGCTGCAAGCATTTGATTGTCACCATCCTTGTCATGCCAGACATAGGAGGGCTGAGGCTGCCTCATGGTCACTCTTGCTGCTCCAAATTAGGGGGGTATAAATAATCACCAAGTGAATTAGTTTAATTCTGCAGAAGTTCCTGAGTCCTGACTAAGGGCCTGGCTTTGTGCTAGGTGCTAGGGAGGCAGGAATCAGAAATAGCTCCTGCCCCAAAAGATCCCACTGGCTAGGAAATAGACAGGTAAAGAGCACCTGGCCACAGGGCAGGGGAGGGCATGCAACAGAACTTGAATGCATGTGGCTGGGAGCTGGCCCAGGACTCAGCTGTGCTGGAGCCAAGGCTGGAAGGATGGGGGTATGAGGTAGAGAAGGCTGGCAGAGGGCACAGATTGGCCTTGCTGCTTGGACCAGAGTCCACAGAGCTGCAGCAGAAGTTCTTAGAGGGGCAGGTATCATAATCCCCTGGAGGGCTTGCTGCAGCACAGACTTCTGGGCTCTAACCCTGGAGTTTCTCACTCAGTAGATCTAGGACAGACCTGGGAATTTGCATTTCTAGCACATTTCCAGGTGATGCTGATGCTGCTGGTCCAGGAGCACACTTGGAGAACCACTGTGCCAGAGGATTTCCAGAGGGTTGCAATCTCAGATAGATGTCTATGGAGGCCAGTGAGGGAGGCTGGGTGGTGGCCCTAGTGGGGTGCTCAGCCAAGTGGGAAGCATGCACCCCGTGCAAAGACAACAGCTGCTCCTGAGCCACAGCCTCTGGCTGCTACATGGTAATGTGGGATGAGCGTTACTAGATTTTCTGCTCAGTCTGGAAAGAATGGAAATCTCAATTTTTAATATAAAATGTTATTTTTATAATGCCACATGGGTCTGAGGAAATGCATTTGCAGGCTTCATGTGGCCAGCGAGTTTTCAGTTTGTCTTCCTTCTTTTAAAGAATGAATAGGAATTTTCCAGGCAGCTGGGGAGGGAAAGGACTTTTATGCAAAGGAATCCACAGGTGCAAATGCCTGGAATAAGATGCTCTGAGTGGGGAAGTGTGAGGCTTTCTGATTGGCTGGAGCATCATGGTTGCTGGGTACTGGGGAGGGGAAAGGAGGAGTTGTCGGAGAGGTGAGAGGTAGCAGGGAAGGGCCCATGGAGCTTGGAGAAGGTTTAGATTTGATTTCTGACTCCAGCATGGCCAGCTTTGCCTACGAACCTTGGTTCCTCTGTGTCCTGGGATGGAGGAAACATTTGATACCCATTGCAGCTGGCCCAGCACACTGAGGCAGGCACTGTGCCCTCAGGGAGCCATGCGGAGTTCTGATGCCTAGCACTTCTGGTAACTTGCATCCCTTCCAGGCCAGCTTCTGTGAGGCAGCGGTGCCTCCCTTAGGGGAGGGACCTCTTGTCCCTGTCTCCCCAGAAGAGGAACCAGGAGGTCTTTTTTCATCACAGACGTTGTGCTCAACATCTTGTCCTGAGAGGGTCTTTGGATCAGACAGACTCAGGCTGGGTCTCATGTGCACTTTGGGCAAGTTGCTAGAACTTTCTCAAACTCTGTTCCTCAGCTATAAAATGGGAAAAATGTTTGTGAACATTGATAAAATTATTTTTAATGTAAGTAGGCCAATAGATTGTTTTTCTAAGCTATGTGCTTTTTAGGAGATTATACATTATCATGGCAGAGAAAACATAAATATATAAACAGCCATAAAGGAAAAAAAACGAACAATTTAAAATTACACAAGTTCCCAGTACCTTGAGATAAACATCATTAATATCTTTGTATCTCTTCTTCTAGATCAGGGGTTGACACACTCTTTTTTAAAGGGCCAGGTAGTAAATAGCGTTGGTTTGTAGCATATATGGTCTCTGCTGCAACTCTTCATCTCTATACTTAGGCCTGACAGTAGCTACAGACAGTTCATGAACAAATGCATATGGGTGTGCTTTAATAAAACTTTATTTATAAAAACAGTCCCCTGAGTTGAGTTTGTTGACCCTCTTTCTAGACTTTCTACAAAGTTCCATGTATCCTTTATTTTATAAATATGGAAGTATTCCTACTTTTTCTTCTTTGGTCTGACTTTTCACATCACAGTATATCATGGAAGTCTTCCATATCAATATATATTCACTTACATTTTTATTTCTAAAAGCCGCAAAGTATATCTTACAATAGCAGATTGGTTAAGCACATTATGGTTCTATTCATAATTTATTTAAGCATCTGGTACTGTTGGATGCTTTTCCAATTCATTTTTACTGAAACATGATGCTGAGGATAAGATGTATCTTACATTGTTGCACACTTGCCCAGTTTTGAAATAACCTTTTTGGAGTCTGGGCACTGTAGTTATTGGAGAAGTGCAGGCTGCTGTCTTTGGGCCCTCTCAGGTTCCCGTTCTGGCATTTCCCATCAGTCCATGTTCTCCATTGTCCAGTTCACCATGAGCTCCTTTATGCTCCCCAGCAGCTCTAACACCTGTGGGTTTTCCACTATTACTTTGTCAATTTTATGTACATTGTGTGTACTCACCATTTCCACCTGAGCACAAGCATATGGACTTCAGGCTTTATTTCCTCCTTGCTTTTGACAAGTGTGTTCCAGGGCAGTTGCCTCAGTTGTGCTGAGGGAGTGGCATTGTTGCCCTCAGTAGTGAAGACACATGGGTGCGGGGCGGGTTGGAGGTGGAGGCTCCATCCTGTCTCTCTTCCTGGGCTGGGGCTTGTGACAGATTCCTGAACGGACCCCTGTACTCATCCCAGAGTGGGTCCCTCCCAAGTTCTGGGTAGGACCCACCACCCTGAAGACCTTGGAGATGCTCAGGCAAGGGGAGAGGGGTCCTGTTGATCTGTCCCCGGTGAGCAATAGTGAGGGAAAGCTTTGGGCCCCAGTGAGAGGCTGCTGTTAGCCCTGGGCATGTGGTCAGCCATGGCCACAGGACCCACAACAGCCCTGCCTGTGCCAGACGGGTGCTGGGCATGGGGTTCACACAGATGTGGAAGCCATGGTCTCCCCTTTCAAGGAGCTTATGGTCTGGAAGCGTAGGTGAGAGCACATGACTGGTGGGATATGAGTGAAGCTGGTGACTGGCATAGTGGCGATGGCTCTGGGAGCTAATAATCATGGTGGGGACTCCACCAGGTACTTTGTATTCATACACAGACTCCCCATGACAGTGCAGCAAGGCAGGCATTTGTCTAGGGCAGGCTTCTTCCAAGCAGACCTTGAAATGAGGGTTCTGGTACAAGTCTTTCCTAAGAAGGTGCTCGCAGAGGAGTCTGGGAAGGGTGTGGAAAGCAGGACAGGGAAGGGCCGGAAGCAGGGGTGGAAGCGAAGCTGAGTGGGACCTCCGGAGAAGACCCCTAGATGTCAGACCGAGCTCCAGGTGCTCTGGGGGGTGAGTTATACCCTGGAATGTCCCCGAGGCAAAGGGAGCTGGGCCATCATACCCTCACCCTCATCTTAAGTGTGCATGTGTGTGTGTCTGTGTGTGTGTATGAGATGCTCAGGCCCTTCCAGGCCTCTCTGCCTGCGGGCAACATGGCTCCAGGAGCCAGAAAGCCATTCTCTGAATAAGAGCCCCAGGTAGGTGCCGGGGGTAAGATGCAAAGCACAACAAAGTTTCGCCCTCATTTAACCAGAATGTTGCTATCCCCATTGCACAGATGGAGAAGCAAAGGCACAGAACAGATGGTGGGCTCATCTGCAGACTGTGGGAAAGCCAGGATTGTCGCTCAGCCTGTTGGGTGCTTTCTCTGATGTCCACAGGGGTGTCTAAGGGAGAGAATACAGTCATGGGCTCTTAGTTTCTATTTCTGGTTGGGCCAGTAAAGCTGCTTCCTCATCTCTTTTCTGCTTATCACTAGAGAAAGAAATTAAAAACCCCTGCTTCAGCCTGCTAAAAGCCCAAAACAAAACCAAACAGAACAACAACAAAATAAGGCAGGTTGAACAGGCTCGTGACATAGAGAGGTGAGCATCTGGCCTTTGGGGAATGGGAGCACTCCAGGTGGATTCCTGCAGGAGGAGTCTTGGTGAAGCCTGAGCATGCAGGGATGGCCCTTGGAGCACTGGCAGGAGGGACAGAAGCGGGCTGGGTCTGAGGGAGGCAGGTGAGTCCTGCATGATGGGGACCTCCAGAGGGGTCTGGGGGAGCAGCAGCCATCTGGAATCACAGTGCCAGGCTTTGCTTCACCTTGCTGAGTGGAGAGGGGTCTTGACTGCATCTCACTGGCTTTTCTTTGAGGAATAGGAACCTGGCAGTGGTGAGCAGGACAGATTGGAGAGGGCGAGCCAGACGGCAGGGCTGCTATTTTGAAGCTGATGTCTACTGGGAGGTGGCTGTTTTCACAATGGAAAGGGAGTCCTAGACAGACAGGATCCTGTCTGGATCCCTTCCTGGGAAGGGGCCAGGGAAGAGGGAAGAGTCAGAGGCCAGGCCAAGGCTTGAGGGATTCTTTGCAGTGCCCTGCAGACGTGGAACTATAGTGGGAGCTGGGAGTTGTTATTTGGTTCTCTTGAGCTGCCTTTGGCAATTCAAGTGATGGAGCTGTTCGGAGCTGCTGGAAGGTAATTGGATTGGAGGGTCCTGAGCTCTGCAGAGAAAGATGCCAGTGCTGCAGATGTGAGTGGAAAGTGAAGCCTGTAGAGTACCCCCAGGAGGTGGGGGTGGGAGAAGGATAGTGGAGGCACCAGGAAGGGCCAGTGCCATGGGGGCCAAGGTGAGAGAGGCCACTAGAAGGATGGTGCAGGTAACTGGGGAGGCATAGGGAGTCCTGCGGGGTGGAGGCTGCTCTGCCTTCTCTTTGGAAAGGGGTGCATTGTAGAGTCAACTGATCTGCTAGTGCCTGCCAGCTCTGTTGGGAGGTGGATATCCAGAGGCCTTGACATCTGTCAAGGAGGGAGCTGCCTGTGGACAGGGGACCAGTCTATGGAGAGTACAAGGCATCCAAGGAGCTTGCTGGCCATGGTGCAGTAGCTGTGGCCTGGAGGCTGGAGTCTTGAGCCTGGACTAGGTGCCGTGTCCTCTGGATGGACTGAGTGAGACACAGCCTGAGGTTCTGTTCCCCACAAACTCAGGAGCACTGTTCATGTGCTGAAACCAGTCCAGGCCAGCGCCCTGCTGTGGTGGGGCATCCGACACCCGGGGACACCTGACATGGTTAAGTGACCCAGGCTTTAGAGCAGGGCAGATGGGGCTATAATCCTGGCTGTGACTTTTGTGCCTGTGCCCCTGAGCTGCTCAGCCTCCAAGGCCTCCCTGGATGTGATCTCTCACCAATGTACTGGGGATATGCTCCCTCCAAAGTCTGGGTGCCCACATTGGGTGCTCTGGCTGGTGGGTTCAGATCTATCTTGTGGGTAGAATTGGGCAAGCTTCCCACTTCGCCCCTGTAGCTAGTTCCCATAAATGCTGGAATACAGAACATCTCCTAATAGAAAGTGCTTTATGCATTTTCCCAGTGGGGAAATCCTATATTTAGGGGAGGGGGTCAACTTGTAGTTGAACATAAAAACTCTTAGGGAAGCAGATGAAAGAGTTTATGTCTATTTGTAGCATTTGATTTATTAATTTAGTTACACATACATATTTAAATTCCCATGCCATGTAAAATAGTATTTAATTTAGAAATCTGCTTTTTTTCCCCTTCTGGCAGTTATGGAACAATTTTATTCAAAGCCTTCCCAGGCCCCATCATTGCCAGAGCCACTGTGCGTAGCATTGAACACAATTTTCCAGGGCACAGAATCTCCACTTCCGTCATAGTTGTTTAAGACCCAACACTTTGTGGCTTTGTGTAAAATGCTGTCACTGGAGAATTTATCACAAGCTACGTATACTCGTTTGCATAATATTAGGAGAGTGTTTTTTTTATTTTCATTTTTTTCTTTAGGTATATATCTATGATCTTCATAGTGTAACTACTTCTGATATTGCTTTTTAAAGTGATTTGTAAAAGACTTGTTTAGAACAACATCCCCAGCTTGTAATTCTAAGGTCAAACCCAGGAATAATTATTAAATAGGGGTTAAATATCTTTGCCTTCTCTTTTAACGATTCCATCAAGCAAACTCTTATGAGCATCCAGAACTAGCATTGATTGAGGTCATTTCAGGCTAATGTTTTTTCCCCAAATGGTACTTTGTTGGTTAAAATAAAGTAAATGCGAGAACTGCCCTTTAACAGGAGAGTTTGTCAGGAATTTGAATATAAGTTCACTCACTCTTCTTATTGAAGGATGATTTTGGAAAAAAAATTACCTTTGCCTTTTGCTTGGTCACAGAGAGTAGCAGTGGCTCCACAGGTAATTGTTGTTACATTGAATGAATGTGCAAATCTAAGGATTTCATAAATACCTGTGTATGGCAGAATGCCTGGCACATAGTAGGTGCGAACTGAAGACAGTTCTTTTCTCTTCCTGAGCCCCACTGTATCTTTACCATCTTTGCATTTAAGGAGTGACCTGCAGGTTACTTTTGTCTACCCTCTCTCACTCATGATGTAATCAGGCCCCTGACAAGCAAGACCTCTTGATATCCACTCACACAGTGAGACTCAGGACGCTTGTGGACCAGCCGCACCTGCTCCCTTTGCTTGCTTGTCTGAGACCCCATGGATACTCATCCTCCATGGGTCCGCTTTGTCATGACTTATTCAAGGGCTTTGCACGTGCTGCTTCCTCTGCTGGAATGCTTTTCCCCTGCCTCCTCCTCCTCATGAGCTCATATCCATCTCTGGTGACTTCCTCTGGTCCCTAGATGAGATCAGTCATCCCTGCTCAAACTCAATCCGCTGCCCAGTTTTATGTCCTCACAGGGCCCAGTACCTGTTCTTCCTAGCGTTTATCCAGCTGCAGTTTAGCATGCATTTGGGTGATTATTTGATTTGATGCATGTGTCCTCCCCTAAATTATAAGCTCCTCAAGGGCTTGGACCTGGTGTCCCTTCACAGCTGTGATCCCCATGCTGAGCATGGTGCCAGACACACAGCAGGTGCTCAAGAAAATATTTGCTGCGTGTTTGGCTGAGTTCATGGTGCCTGCAGATTAAGAAGTTTAATGGAAGATGAAGGGTGGCATCTTAACATCCTGACCTGCTTCTTGGGTCTTGAATCCCCTCCCGCAGGTCTCTGGCAGATGTCAGTTTCTGTCATTTTGCACAGGTCTGATGGGCTCAGGAAATGAAGGTACATGGATGCCCAGAACTTCGAGCTGTGGTCATTGTCTCTATACAATGTGTCACTTCTTTCTCTGGAGAGAGTGAGTTGGACCTTTTAGTTTAATCAGCCAGTTTTGGTATTTCTGGGACTCAGGAGTGTGGGCTGAAAGTTATCTTAAAAGATCACTGTACTGGAGAAGCTGAAGTTGTGGGCTAATGGGGAACCAGTTGTAATGAACATGGAGAGGTTGGACTTGATAGCTCTCATGTCAGCATGCCTGGAACCTGGGGCCGGAACCATCCAAACCAACTAGAAGGTCACACAGAAATGAGCTGAGTTCTACCTTGCTTCTACCTGACCTGTTGTGCACACAGGTGTTCCATCCAGCCTCTTGCTTTCTCTCTTCCTTTCCCTAGGAGGGCTGGGGGAGGAAGGGGGGCCCAGGGGTCTCATTTATGCACTCCAGCTTCCTCCCTTCCTCTCTCCCTTCCTTCCTCCCTTTCTTCCCCACTTCCCTATCAGATTTTTCTGGTTTTACTTCCCCAAAGCTTATTTCTACTCCAATTTTGATCCCAAGATCTGCTTCTGGGGACACCTAACCTATGACACAATGGATCCTCCATTTCCCAAGGCAAAACTCCTAGTTAGAATTCCATGAACATTTCTGGAGTGCACACCGCATGCCTGGCATAGTGTTAGATAATCAACATGCACGCGTAAGCCAAAGCAGGCATGGCTCCTACTCTCCTGGGGTTTACTGACTTGTGGGAAAGACAGACATTAACTAAACAGTTCCATGGCCAGGAGAATAAAGTCAAGATGCATTAGAGTGTGGAGAAAGAAAGAGATGTGGTTCTGAGAGGGAGTAACTCTGAGGAAATGGCCCGAAACTGGAGGGTCAGGGAAGACTTCCCTGAGGCAGTGGTCCTTGAGGTGAGACCTGAGAGTGGGAAAACTGAACCAAGTGGGAAAACTGATCCCTCTGTGCTGAGGGATGTTAGTCGAGGAACTGAAGGAAATTGGGATGTTGGGAACCCAGCAAGGGAGGGCTACAGTGAACACCCGAGGGCCAATGGAGTAGGCAAAGGTTGAGACTGCAGGGTGTTGTCAAAGGTTATCATCTTTATTTAAGAACAGAGAAGAGCCATGGCTTGGTTGATGCAGTGTAGCTGCACTAAGCAGGATGGGGATACAGGCCATGTCTGGCCATTGCAGAAGAAGGTCATCCCAGACACTGGGGAACCTGGCACATCTGGGAGGTTGCTGTGTGGTACCACAGAAGGCAGAGTTCTCATCCACCTCATTCCTGACCTGAATCCTAGGTGACTTCTGTGAAATCTTCAGAGAAGTGACTGCAGGAGGGATCTCCTTGAAGACCCAAATGTCCTGTTCTCTGAAAAGGTTTCTTTAATGCTCCTTCTACTCTGTCTCTCTCTCCAAGCCAGGATTAGTTGCCCTCTCTGCGGGCTCACAACCCTGTAGAAACCTCTGTAGAGTCCTCTCCACTCACTGGAGGGTTCTCGAGGGCCAGGACCATGTCTTGTTAGTTGGAATGCAGCCTGAGCCCCAGGGACAGCAGCCCTTTATGGATGTGCTGAAGGAACTTCATCTTCTCTAAGAGTTCTACCGCAGCCTAAAGCCAGGCGAGGGGCAGTTCGCCAGCTCTGCAGGAAGCACAAGGCATCTTCTGATGCTTCGTGGCATCTCAGATGAGGCTCTGTCTTTGCACTGCAGATGGGCCCGAGGCCCTAGGGGCTCCTGATTGCTATGTGGTTTGCAAGCCCTTGGAAGGGCCTGCCAGGCTGCCATATGTATGGGCAACAGCCAAATAGCCTCCTTAAGCTACAGTCTCTGCTATAAGATCTACCACGTGGCTTTGCAGAGGCTGTGCATGTGACCTGGGGGCTCTGTCTGCTGCATGCAGGGAGCTGCTGCCTCAATGATGCTGGTGGGCGGAAGCAACTTCATTTCTTTGGCTGTAAAGGAGACACCCAGGTCCTACCATCTGTCTGTGCTATGTTAACTGTGTGGCTCGGCAGTCTGATTTGTGGGGAAGGGTTTGGGAATGGGGACAGGTGGGAGTAGGAGTTCATAAGCAGATCCTAAGAGTTCTGGCTTCTGGAACTCAAGATTGGCACCCTTGGGACACGGGTTGGAAATGAGATGAGAATTCTTGAAGGACAATTCTTCCTTGTTCTCATTACACCTGGAAAAGCAGATCAGCCTGGTTTGGACAAATGAGCACTTCCTTGGCAGATCTTTGTTGCAACATTTCTTTTGCCTTTCTATACAGTCTGACCTTGGCCAATTCATTTGAATCATCTGGTCTTCAGCATCATCATCTATAGAACCAGGAAGTTGGAGTTAATGCCCTCCAAGTCTGTTTTCCAGCCTTGGAATTCCATGTGCCTAGAACATTTAGGATTCCGGGACAACTCAAGGCAGGAGGCAGCCCCAAGGGTGTGGCTGAGAAATTTGAAGTGGAGTGGAGTCCACCTGCTCTGATCACAGCCCTGAGGCTGGGCAGGAAGCTGTGAACTCCTTATTAAGCTTTGGAATCTAACTTTGTCACCTACCAGCTGTGAGACCTTGTCTGCTTAGTCTGCCGTAACAAAATACCATAGCCTGGGTGGCTGAAACAACATAAATTTGTTTTTCTCACATTCCTGGAGGCTGGGAAGTTCGATATCAGGGTACTAGCACTGTTGGTTTCTGGCAAGGGCTCTTCTTCTGGCTTGCAGACGGCTGCCTCTTTTCTGTGTCCTCACATGAGAGAGAGAGAGAGAGAATGAGAGCACAAGCTCTCTGGTTCTGGCGTTTCTTCTCCTTCTCCTTCTCCTTCTTTTTCTTGTTGTTGTTGAGATGAAGTCTCACTCTGTTGCCCAGGCTGGAGTGCAGTGGCACAATATTGGCTCACTGCAACCTCCGCCTCCTGGGTTCAAGCAATTCTCCTGTCTCAGCCTCCTGAGTAGCTGGGATTACAGGCGTGCACCATCATGTCTGGCTAATTTTTGTATTTTTTGTAGAGACAGGGTTTCACCATGTTGGCCAGGCTGGTCTCAAACTCCTGACCTCAAGTGGTCCACCTGCCTCAGCCTCCCAAAGTGCTAGGATTACAGGGATCTCTTCTTAAAAGAGCACTAATCCCATCATGAAGGCCCCACCCTCATGACCTCATCTAATGTTAACTATCTCTCACAGGCTACATCTCCAAATACCATCACACTGGGTGGTTAAGGATTCAACATATGAATTCTGGGTGTCGGGACACAAACATTCAATCCATAACAGAAAAGTTTCTTTCTCAACTTGAGTTTAGCAGCAATAATGGTACTCACCTGTATCCAGTTATTTATTGCCATAATAATGCAGTGTAACTCTCCCCAAACTTGCAGTTTAAGGCAACAACCACGTTTTATTTCTCATGATACTACACGTCAGCTGGGTAGGTTTGCTTTCCTGGGTCAGGCTTGGCTGATCGTGGGTGAGGTCACTGATGTCTGTGGTCAGCTTAAGTTTTGGCTGGTTGAGGGTGGCCTTGGCTCAAGTGGCTTTTCTCCACATGGTCTTCCATCCCCAGCAGGCTAGCCCAGGCTCATTCTCATGGAAATGGCAAGATTCCCAGAGAGTGAGTGGAAATGGGCAAGAGCTCTTGAGATCTAGGCTCAGAAGTGGCACGTCACTTCCGCCTTATTCTATTGGCCAAAGAAAGTCACAATATCTGCCCAAAGTCAAGGGATGAAATGTAGACCCCACCCCCTAATGGGAGAAGCTGCAAAGTCACATGGCCAAGAGCAGGGATACAGAGAGGACTGGGAAGTGGGACCATTTTTACAGTGAATCTTCTACACCACCTCATATCCTTGCTGTGAGGCTTAAATAAGATTGTGTTCTTATAGTGCTTGATAGTGAAAACACATTAAGAGATAGCTGCTATTATGTTATTATTACACTTAAGAGTTTGCAGAGCTAGACACAGGGTCAGCCACTTTATGCAGCAAGGGGCCAAAATGAGAAGTCCCTCTGGCCTGAGCCTTTGCAGGGCACACTGCTCTCTCCTTTACACCCAGGGAGGAAAGCTGTGGATAAGTGAGGGGCCCTCACCCAGAAGGGGGTTGGCAGGACACTGCTTTTGATCTTCTTTTAGAGTTAGGGGAAGATCAGCCTAAATTTGTTGCCTAAATCCAGCAACAAGTCATCTTTGATGAGAGAAGAGGGTCAGCATATTCTCAAAGACCAACCGCATCAGCTGGAGGGGGCTTGACTCCCTTCCAGGAATTTCTCTTGTCTCTGATGCCCACTCTGGTTTCACCTTGCCTGCTGGGTGCTACCCACCCCAACCCCCAGCCCCAACTCGAGTAGACAGAAAAGCCTGCTCTCTGCCTCCCTGTGAGTCCTGTGGTATCGCACTCTGGGCCTTCAGAGTTGCTCTTTTGCCTGCCTGGGATGATAACACTTCTGGCTTACTATCTGAGTTCTGAGAAGGCATTTTCAGGGGGTCATGAGAGTTAAGTGGCTTTTTGGAGCCTGGACTAGGCATAAGGACAGAACTTCATGGCATAGTATTTGTGTTTTTTTTCCATCTACAGACTCCTTTATTAAGGTTCCATTTTAGGCAGAAGGCCTATTTACAAAACATGGGAAAGTGGAATTACTCTGGCTGACTGTGTGTGTAAGAGAGCTTGCGTATGTGTGTAAACGTGTGTGTGCATGTGTGCACACGTGTGTGAGCATGTGCTTGTGCACACATATGAGCATGTGTGTGCCCATGCATGTGTAAGTGTGTGTGTGTGTCTGTGTAGGGATGGGGGCCAGCATGTGGAGGACAGCCTCAAATCCTGCATCTTTCCCCTTTCCCTGTCTCTCTTGCCCTCAGCAGCCCCTGAGGAAAGCCTCTGAGGAAAGCTTTTGGATTTCACCATAGCACAGTTTTAAAAATATTGCAGTAAAGGCCAGGCATGGTGGCTCATGCCTGTAATCCCAGCACTTTGGGAGGCCGAGGCGGGCGGATCTCCTGAGTTCGAGACCAGCCTGGCCAACATGGCGAAACCCCATCTCTACTAAAAATACAAAAAAAATTAGCCAGGCATGGTGGCGCATGCCTATAGTCCCAGATACTCAAGGAGGCTGAGGCAGGAGAATTGCTTGAACCAGGGAGGCGGAGGTTGCAGTGAGCCAAGATTGCGCCACTGCACTCTAGTCTGGGTGACAGAGGGAGACTCCATCTCCAAAAAAAAAAAAAAAAGGAGCAAAGAATCGAGACAAGTAGATGTCCACGAGAGTAGCTATCTCAGATATCAATCAACAAAGGTCAGCTTTTTCTTTTTTTCTTTGTAAATAACTTTTATTGTTTTTTATTACACAAGGAATATATATTAATTGTAGGAAAATTAGAAAATATTAATGTGCAAAAAGAATAAAAGTCATCCATTACCCCATTCCCTGGGATAACTGCAGTGAATATGTTACTGTATACCTTTGCAGCAGAGGGTAAACATCTTTTTGTATCACTAAATATGCTGCAGCATAAATTTGGTGCCTTGGCATTCCATTGTATAGGAGGCCATGACTTACTAAATTAATCACCTGTTTCTGAGCATTTGTGTGTGAGGTACAGCTTTGTACCTGTCTTTGAGCACATTCTTAGTGATTTTCTTTAAAAAGATTTCTAGTTCTACAATTGCTGGGGACAAAGGGCATTCATTGCCTATTGAAATGTTTTGAATTATGAAATCTGCACATATGTGCACATACATATTAGTTTTATATAATGTATATGAATAGTTCAAACATGTTGTGGTGTATATTTGTATGCCTTATTTCTTCACAATCCCAACTATCTGCCTCTAGCACTTTGCTTTAGTTCCACAGAGTTTGACTCCCTTTCCCATTCTTCTTCTCTATCTTTGTTCTTTATCTCTGTAGTACCAGAGTTTCTTTTATTTTTGTGTTCTCTGTGATCTGTTCCATTAACATTTAGTTATCTCATTTTTTTTAAACATATGTATCTATCTGTCTCTTCATTTAAAAAGCCAACAGCACCTGGTATTCCCAGGCAGTCTCCCATTCAAGTACTAACCAGGCCTAACTCTGCTTAACTTCCAAGATTAGAGGAGACAAGGCATGTTCAGGGTGGTAGAGCCACAGACATCATCTGTCTTTGAAGAAATAACTTTAACATATTTATTTAATTTTTGAAAAGTTTCAAAAATTAACAGTGTAAAAAGGTATTGGGTAAAAATTCTCCCAAGCTTCACTCTATTTCACCCCTCCCTACTCCCTCAGATAAATATATTATTAATTTTTTAGAGGGGGATTTTCTAGATTTTTAAAATAATTATAAGCAGATAAGAGGATAAGTTCACATTCCTTCACTTCTGTATGCAAATACAGGCATGCTGTGTATACTTTTTCGTCATATTGATTTTTTTTTATTCCATAGCACGTCTTAAGAGGTATTCCCGTATTAGAAAGGCTTGCCTATTTTTCTCAGGTGCACAGTAGTTTATTGTGTAGATGTGCCATAACCTACTTAACCAGCTTCCTAATGATAACATTTAGATTCCACCCATTCTTGTGCTATGAAAAATTGTGCTGCATAGAATAATCTTGCAATTAGGTCAATTTGCATTTTTGCAAGTGTATCTATAAAGATAAATACATAAAAATGGAATTGCAGAGTGAAAGGACTTTTGCATTTGTAATTTTGGTAGATACTGCAAAATTCTCTTCCAGAAGGGTTGTGCCAATTTATATTCCCACCAGCAATGTATAAGCGTGCCTGTTTTTCCACAGTTTTGTCAACAGAATGCGTTATCAAACTTTTGGATTTTTGCCAATCTGATGGATAAAAATAGTACGAGAGCACAGTTTTAATTTGCATTTCTCTTTTGAACAAGATTAAGCATCTTATCACATGCTCAGGAGTTATTTGTATTTCATTTTCTGTGAGACATGTGTTCATGTACTTTGCCTATTTTTCTACTGATTTTTGGGAAATCTTTATAGCAGGGGTTTTATACCTTGATTTTTGGCATGTGTTGAAAATATTGAACCAGTTCATTGATTTTTTTTTGCCTTTTCCCTTCATGAAACAGGTTTTGATTTATATATGGTAAAATCATTGGTTCCTTTTTCTTTTATGTCTTCTGAATTTTAGTTGATAGGAAAACATTCCCTAGTACAAAGTTATAAAATATTTCCCTCACTTTTCTTACAAGTATTTTTATGGTTCCATTTTAAACGTTTAAATCTGAGGTCCTGTTAAAGGTTTTTTTTTTTTGGTGTATAATTATCTAAATCCCGTTTATTGAAAGTTTATCTTTTCTTCATTGATTTTCATTGTTATTTTATAGTATACTAAAATCTTGTGTATATGTGAGTCTGTTCTAGAAATGGTATTCTGTTTCATTGATCTTTCTGAGGTCTTTCACATGTCTGTACCACACTGTTTTAATTATTGTAGCTTTATTTTATATATTTTTAAATATAAATATATATATATATACATCTTTTTTTTTGAGACGGAGTTTCACTCTGGTTGCCCAGACTGGAGTGCAATGGCGCAATCTTGGCTCACGGCAACCTCTGTCCCCTGGGTTCAAGTGATTCTCCGGCCTCAGCCTCCCAATAATATGTATATTTTAATACTTGGTCTGATTAGGTCTCTGTGCACCTCCAGCTATTCTTTTTTTTTTTTTAACTTTTTTTCCTGGTTCTTATGATTGTTTGTTTTTCCTTTAGAGTTTTAAAATCAGCTCATCTAGTGCCCAAAACACAACCTATTGACATTCCATTGCAATTGCTTTACATTTATAAGTTATTATAGTTTAGGGAAAACCAATCTTTATGATATTGAGTTCTACCCAAGAACTTGGTGTATCTTTCCATGTTTTTCATTCCTTTCTTTGCACTTTTTTGCTGCTATTTAAGAGACTGACTTCATATAGATTTATGCAGTCGAGGTCAGCTTATTCCTAGGTATTTTATCTTGCTATCTGGGTTTTGTAAATTTTTCCCCTTCTGCTAAATCTTCAAATTCATCATTGTTTGACTATGAGAATTACTGACCTTTTAATATTGATTTTGTACTGCACTCTTGTTAAATTTTCTGTTTTTTGCTTACCAGAAGTGGATCAGCATTTCTTCATGTGTTTTTCAGAGTTCTTATACAAGTTCAGCCATGGGTACACATTTGAAAACTTATCCACACATTATTAAATAAATAAATGTTTAAAATGTGTAAAATTATTTATTAATTTAATACTAAACACTACATATATACACACACATACTTCTTACAAATACTTTTGAGCATTGTAAATTCCAAGTAGGTTTTGCCAATAGAGAAATTGTGTGTCTCCTTTTAAAATGCTTAAGTGGCTAAATGTTAGAAACACAGACATTTCTTATAAAGTGTTACTGACGCCCTGTCTCCTTGGTCACCCCTCTTAAGTGTATTGACTTGATTTTCCAGTGATCCCTGTGAGCTATCTGTGGAATCACGCCTGGCTGAGTCTGGTAGGAACACACCTGGGTTTGTGTGTGTGCATGGATCCCATCATTTCTCCTTTGCCTGCCGCACATTTTGACAAAGATGGATGATCAGAAAATCAGATTGAGCTCTCTGGTGGGTGTTTAACATGTACACACATGTGTCCCTGTGAATGGAGGAGAGTCTCACCTTTGCAAACCAGCTGTGGAAGGGGCAACATAGACATTCTATTAAAGAAACACCGACAATAGCTTGCTGGGCTTAAATGATGACAAAAAGAAGAAGAAGAAGAGGTGAGTTGCAGGCAGAGCCCAAATATGTCTCCAAGAGGAGGTTATGTATTTCTCAAAGGCTTGGACAAGTAAGAGTCATGGATGAATCCAGTCCCAGAGGTAGTCAAAGCCAAGCAATGCAGCCATAACCACTGACAGGCCTAGTGCCCTGGAAAATGCATGTCATCTAGAGTCACCTTGATTCTGGCAGGGTTCCCATTGCTGGGTAATGGCTGGATTTTCTCCGTGCCAGTGAGAAGCAGCCTTTGCCTTATCCAGGGATTAAGCACGTCTCTTCCTGGTGTGACATAGCCGGACTTGCTTTCTAGTTCAGTCCCCCAATCTCACAATCAGGCCAGGCTTTTCCTGGGCCATATAGTAGCCGCATCTCCACCAGTTATTCTTATTCAGGAAATAATATCTTTAAGAGGAAATTTTATGGGTCAAAAATATCTACACTGCTGGAACGTTGGGTCAAGTCTAACAAGATACAATTTGATATGGATCAATACAATGTGTAAGAGATCCTCCTGCACCATCCCACTCATCTAATCAAAGTATGTTGGTAGGAGTAGAGGGGGATGAGGCTGTGGCTGCCACTTAAGAGGCTGCTGGGGGCGTGGTCAATTGCTCAGACACTCAGCATCATGTGATGGTGACAGGCCTGTTGTCAATACATGAGTTCACTTCTCAGTTCTGCCGTTTACTGGCTAATGACTTCAGTATCAAGTTGCTTAACTTCCCTGAGCCTCCTCTCCTCATCTGTGAAACAGGGCTAGTGGTAGCTCCAGGCTCATGGAATGACAGAAAGCAAGACAACATAGGTAGGAACTTGGCACAAGGCTTGATGCATAGAAGGGCTCTTTCTGGTTTCAGTTCTTGCACTCATTCTGGGAGACAGGTCAATTACCATTTCCATTTTGTAGAGAAGGGACTGAGCTTCAGAAAGGGGAAGGAACCAAAGAGCCAAGGTCTGTAGGGCCTTTGAGCTTGCAAACCTCCCAGCATGTCCTCCAGTGTCCCATAATGTTATTATTATTACATGTTGACACTATAAGTAAGGTGAGTCTTCGGTGGGATGTGTCCTGAATAAAAAGTGAATGTGGCTTTAAGCCATGTGGATCTACCATTTTCAGCTTTCACCGCTTCACATGGTATTTCCAAACACAAGCACTCACCCAGAACCCTGGCTCCAGAGGGGAGAGGCCTTTAGCATCAGCTGGGAGTGTTGCCATGAGCCTCATGTGCTGGGGCTTCAGCCCAGGCCCCTAGCCTGGATCTCCTTTTCCTTGAAATGATTTTATTCCCAAATCTTTTGGCATGCCTCTGCTCCTGGGCCTGGAAGAGCCACTCTGGCCTCCCCTTACAAGTGCCTGTAACTTAGAATATTAAATTGCAGGAATTGGAGTTTTGGCGCCTCTTCTCTTAGAGGCCTCTGTAAGGTTTTGAAGGCTCCAAAGGAAGTAATTATGTAAATAGACTCACAATCCCAAGGGAGTGGCTGCCTCTCTGCCCTACTTTTACCTAAGATGGGCACTCAAGTGATCCTCTAGAGGTCAAAGAAGTCAATGTCTTCTATTCTCTACTAAAAAAAGTATGGTACTCTGCTTCGTATGCCTATGAACTTGAAATGAAATAAATGCAAATTAGAGCCCCTTCCTGGTGATCTCTGATCCTGGAACCTCAAAATACTTTGACTTCTTCACTGGGCATCTGGAATTTGCTTCCCAAAGTGAGGAAAATGAACGCATGTTCATTTGTGTGCAAGGATGGTGAACTTGAGGTCAGGGCCAGGAGAGCAAAAAGCAGAAGCCGACAAAGGGAATGCAGTCACCGCATTGCCACATCGGGTGTTTCCAATGAGGACAAAACAACCGTTATTTTCCTCCTGGGAAGTTTCAGTCGGCCAGAGAACAAAAATCCAAATGCCTTCATCAGCAGAGTTTACGCCTAAATTCTTGCTAACCTCTGAGAACAGAAGCTCAATATTACAGCGAGCTCCCTAGTTTGTGGTTTTGTGGTTGTTTCTATCTAATTAGACACGTAATTTCATTTCCCAGTCTTGATTAAAAGTCATTTTTTTCCCCCTAGAAACCACATCTCTGAGTGCTTCTGCTGCACCATGGAGGGCACTGAGGTGGCTCCTCCAAGATTAACCCAAAAATCATCTCCAGCATCATTGCTGGGTTCCAATTAACCCAGAGCTTCTTTGATCTCCTCAGTCCTTAATGTTTACTTCATAACAATTTGAAGGCAAGGAGAGGGCAGGGTTAGGAACTCTGTTTAGGCTGGGTAATGTAGCGGTGCTCCCCCCAAAAGTACTAATTAACCATGAAATTGTACACACCACCCTATTAGCAACAAGTCCCTTAACGTCACCATTCACTGGGAATAATTGCCTCATTTCTCAGGGCTGCCTCTATGTCCCAGGAAAAAGCCAACTCTATTAATCACCTAAAGCAGAATAAGTGATTTTCAGCTTATGTTTTAATAATGTGTGCCTAGCTCCAGTCTGTGTAAGCAGGGGTTGGCTCTGCTCCACACTTGTGGATTACATTTCTGCCTGTTGCCAGACTACCTTCTCCCACCAGGGCCCAGGTAGCTCAGGAGGCTGAGTCATTTAGATGAGTATGTTTCCTGCTGGGGAGCTGTCTTTGATGATGAACTCAAGTTTGGTATTTTCAGTCATTGAAGGTGAGACTTCAGTGAGCTTAACGAAGATTAATTAGTTTTGAGAATGAGCAGCTAATTAGTTTCAAGGCAATCATTTGTTCTGATGCTCAGAGAACATGGTACTGAGCCATGGAGAAGTCCTGCAACCTCTGGTGTGGCCACTGCCTGACTAGAGAGAGCTGGGGGAGCGCATGTGGCCTTTTTACTGCCCTGCAGACCTAGGTGGTATCCCCACTTGACTGCTTGCTAACCGTTTGATCTCTCTGAGTCTCTGTGTCTTTTTTTTTTTTTTGAAATGGGCTTAAAAATTTGTGGCATTATTGTTGGGATTCAAAGCACTTACAGATGTAAAGAGATTGCACATAAGTGATCAAAAGTTGTGAGTTTTATAGGGATAATTGTCCAGAGATGAGCAACTGGTATTTCCTTTTTTGATAGTTTCACTTGTCAAGATAACAATCCCTTCTTCCTCTGGTGGGATGGGGAGATGAATCCAGGTGTCAAGGTGAATCTAGGGTTAACTGTTATATCCAATCTTTATTAGACCAACTCATGGGGGGCAATAAACTTTGGGAGGAGAATGAAGAGAGAAATTTGTAATTGTCTACCTGATGTGATCATGCTGACTATTAACCTGGAACTCAGCCACAGGCCACTAAGATCTAGGTGAAATTGATATAGGACAGGCAAGCCCCAAGTGGGGCTTAGCTCATGAAGGTTCCTGGATTTGCCCAGGAAAGAATTCAAGGGCGAGCTGGTGGTAGGGTAGAAGAAAACAGCTTTATGGAAGCAGCAGTGTTGCAGCTCTGGTGGTGGTGCAGCTCCATGACTGCTCCTGCAAAGTAGGGTGCTCCACAGGCAGTGTGCTGAGATTAGCTCAGAGCAGTTCGGGAGTCTTATTCACACCTACTTTTAATTACTTGTAGGTTCGGGGGCGGTTTATGCAGAAATTTCTAGGGGAAGGGTAGTAACTTCTGGGTCTTCAGGTCATTGCCATGGAAAGGGGCAGTAACTCCTGGGTGTTGCCATGGCAATGGTAAACTGACATGGCAAAACGGTGGGTGTGTCTTATGAAAAGCATGCTTCTGCCCCATCCCTGTTTTAGCTAGTCCTCAATTTGGTCAGGTGTCTGAGCCCTGACTCCAGAGTTGAGTCCCACCTCCTACTTCAAAATCACCTGAAAATCCCCTGCTCAAGTCCATGGCCAGTGGAAGTCCAAAGCTCACTCAGAGATCTCCCCAAGGGTTTGTAAACCACTGGCATCCTTTCTCTCTAAACTACGGTTTCAGCCAGTGCAGCCTCTGTCTTGCACCACACCTTTCCCAATGTGAACCTTAGTCCTCCTCTGTTTCCAACCATAACAACGGCCTTCACACCAATGACCAGTCATTATGACAATTGGTCATGAAGATTGATAGATGTTCCTTAAGATTTGCTGGATGGAGTATTCAGAGACAGTCAACCACCACTCGGTGCCTCGCCTTCCTTCCACCATCTCGCTCTCTCACTCTCTCTCCTCACTCTCTCTCCATCTCTTTTGCTTATCTTCATCCTCCCAGAGGGTCTCAGGAGCCCCATATGCTTCTCTTGTATTATATAAGCCACATTCCTCTCCTCTGAAGCTTTGGAGCCAGGCTACCCTGAGGACTGACGTGACTCGTCTGTTGTTGCCCTAAGTGTCTCTTCCTAAGGAAAATCACAGTCTCGCTTGTCAAAATAATTTCCCCTACCATATTACTCTGTTGATCGACACATTGTATGTCCATTTTGCTCTACAGTACTGCTCCAGCATGTGTAGATGTGGTGACCCAGTGCTTTGAGACCTCGGTCCAAAAAGCCACTGCAGTGGTTGCAAGTGAAGATTTCCGAAGCAGAGTCAGGGTTTGAATTCCAACTCTGCCATTAATAGTCACATAACCCTGGGCAAATAACCTAATCTCCCCATGCCTCAGTTTCCTCATGTGAAACTGGAAGCAATAACAGAATCTACCACAATGTGTTATTGTGTGGATTGAATGAGTTAATACAAATCAAGAGTATTGACTCTTGACAACACTTGCTACATACTCTTTGCATATGAACAATTTCCACTAAATTGCAGGCTGCGCCAGAGCAAGGATTTGTGGTCCTTGCATCCCAGTGTCAAGAGGAGGGCCTGGTACATAGTAGTTGCCAGTAAACATCTGAGGAATGAATATGCAATGAGTTTGTGTGATTCTGCCTGGCACTGACTCAGGGCCCTGGGATGCTCTTGCGCTCCACCAAGGCTCCTTGCTACAGCATCCAGTTCGGCAGTCTACACAGAATGTACTTTTGGCCTGTATGAGATAACCTGCAAAATGAGCCACCAAGTTCTACCCAAGAACAAAGGGTATTGCTTCTCCTCTAGCAGAGAAAAGTGTGATTTCTGCGAGGTCCCCTGAAGCCTGGAAATCACTCATGTTGCTCTCTTCCCCTGCCACATACTATGGTTGCACATCTCTAAGAGTTGGGGATTCCATGGGGGACCCTGTAACAGCACCTCTGTGATATGATAAATGGATTTGCCTCTTTTGAGTAAGGTTTTTAGGGGAGGTGAGGTCTCGGGACCCTGGGAAAACCAGGTGGGCTATAATTCACCCTCGGTGGACATGCAGATGAGAGGGTAGCTTTTATGAATGCCTAATTCTTCTTTACTAAGCAAATCGGGTATCTTCTGTTGATCAGCAATGTCCCAGTTCTAGCACTGCAGAAAGACCAGCAAAAAGACCAGCAATTAAAATATAGCTGAGGTAAAGTCACTCACTAGCATGTCAAAAACCATTAAGCCAATGCTGGTTTATAAGTTTATGCGCTATGATTAGCAAGCAAGTAGGGAAACGAAGCAGGTCTTTACCTAGAATTTTAAAAATAAACAATGCAGTGAAATGCCATTAGCCACTTCACCCCTTCATTCAGCAAACATTTATATGGCACTTATTATGTGCTTGCCACTTGCTAGACTCTGGGGATGGAGTTTAACACAGTGTAGTTCACTTCCTGACCTTGAAAACCCTGCTATCTTGAGCAGTGTTTCTGTGTGGGGGCTTGGTAAAATATCTGACATTTCTTTAGTGGACTATTGAAAACAGATGTAAAACTGGTATTATATAATAATCTGTAACTCACTTTCTTACTATTGAGCACATGTAGGTAATGTTTATTAAGTCTTTCAATGATCATGTTAAAAGAACTTCATTTTCATTTTCTATTGGCATGCATTAATCATCACTGAAATTTGAAATCTCACATGCTCATATCGCTTGGGGATAATTCACCTTGTAGGTAAAGATCCAGTTATTTAAAGTTCTAGAAAATGCAAGTTTTTGTAGATTTGTGAGATTCAGTGTAAGGGCTGACATTTGGGAAACAAATGGAGGATGTGAGAAGAAACTGTATTTGTTAAAGTGTTCAAAAATCCTGTAGTTGGATTATTTATGATGCATTGTACAGTTCCGGAGCGGTTTTATTGAATTCAGTTGAGCTGTGAATTTGCCAGAGATCAGATTGAAGCTCTGGCTGGATGCAGAGCCAAGGTAGGTCACCTATAGCCTGCAGCCTGCCCACCTGTGCCCTTTCCTGCTCCTCCGGGCCCCAGCCTGCCAGTAATGAGGGCAAGGATCACCAGGCTGCCAGCAACAGGCCCGCAGGAGAGCTGCAGGCTCAGGCCTGCAGGATGCACTCCCAGGGGAGGACTGCCTTGGGCTCCCTGGCTTCCTCCAGGTGCAGCTCCATGCCCCTGGCTGTCAGGAAGGTCTGCCTTATGTCAATCTAATTCCATCGAGGTAAAGAGGGAGCTCTTTTCCAGTGTCTTGTCCCCAGATTCTTGATAGCCTTCTTCTGAGGGGTCTGGCAAGATGGAGGACAAGGGCTGGTAGAGAGGAGAGTTCCGGGAGAAAGTCCCTGGCTTGTTGCCTGTGATGAGGGGCTTGGGGCTTGGGAGAATGTTCCCCAGTTGGGGATTTCAGGTATATCTTTGTGTGTACGAAGGTATGTAACTCCACTCTCTGCTGTCTAATAAAGTAGACACTTTCTTTTTTTTTTGAAACTCAGTCTTGCTCTGTCACCCAGGCTGGATTGCAGTGGAGTGATTGATCTCGGCTCGCTGCTGCCTTGACCTCACTAGCTCAAGGGATCCTTCCACCTCAGCCTCCCGAGTAGCTGGGAATACAGGCACACACCACCATGCCCAGCTAATTTTTTACTTTTTTGTAGAGATGGGGTCTTACTATGTTGCCCTGACTGATCTTGAACTCCTGGGCTCAAGTGATGCTATTGCCCCAGCCTCCGAAAGCACGAGGATTGCAAGTGTAAGCCACTGTGCCCAGGCTAGAATAAACATCTTGATGGCTTCTCAGAAAGTTTTTTCTCTGTGTTGGCATCTTGGGCTTTCTATGATGTTTAGAGATAAAGATGAAGATGCTCTGAGTACAGCTTGGCCATTCAAGCAAGGGCAGGGCCACCACCTCCTCCTGGCAAGTCCCCTAGTTCCTGTGGAGTTCTTTGGTGCATCTTGTAGGTCTTGAGTTTGCTGTTAGCCTACAGTTTGGGTGTTACAATACCCCCTGCTATTTCCAGGCCCCCATGCTCCAGAAGCTTCTTGGACCACTGAGCTTCCAGTTGATGCCCGCAGAGCCCCTGCTCTCCCCTTGGTCCTGGGACTCTGCTCAGGTAGGGCTTTATGTCTCCTGGTCAAGCCCCTCTTCCTGGTATCCCTTTCCTCCAGGTACTGTGGCCCACACTGTGCACCCAGAGGCTTCCCTGACTCTCATGGAGCCTCCCAGTCTTCAGCATCCTCTTGGGCTGTGAGCCTGGAGTCTGCGGGGCCAGAGGCCTGAGTATCAGGCCAGGCTGACTTCTCTCAGCTGAGGAGAGACCCCAGGGACACAGAAAAACCTCCTGTCTGTCCCAGGGGGGATTGTGAAAGCCATCTTTCTGGAAGGAAGGTGGCTTTAAGGACTGGATGAACTTCTTTAGAGAATTTGGCTGAAGCCCTCATAAGGCCCCTCTGGAGACCCTCCCAGTTTCCCCCTTGCATGGCGAGGGCTGTCTGAGGAGCTGGTGGACCTGTTCCTCTTTCAGCTTGGTGGTTGGGAAAGGGCTGCCACTAAGCAAGAGGGTTGGCTTTGATTGGTCCCCTTAAATAAATCCCCGGGTTAAAGCTGGCAGCAAGAGAGGAAGGTTCACCTACCCAGGTGGGAGGCCTGACAGGGTCCTCAGTAGCAGGCAGCGTGAGGCCAGATATCCATGGTAAGGGACATGTGAACATCCTCGGTGAAAAGTGGTGGAAATTGTCAGGGCTCCAGCAGGCAGCTCTACACTCACGCTCCTCCTTTCAGATGACAAAGCTGATAATCTTGGGGTTTACACAGTGACTCTTGGGTCACAGACTTGATGTTAGTGTTCTGTCTCACATATTGTAATAGCTCCGAGTGACACAACAGATTTTACAGATTAGGAAACTGAGGCTTGATGGTCGGGGGACCTGTCCTGGGTTATCTAGCTAGAATGATGGGGTACTGGGCTTTGAACCCAGGAAGAGTGACTCCCAAGCCTGTACTCAGGATACTCAGGCTGCTCCAGGTGCATCCCCTGACTGGCCCCACTATGGAAAGCAATCCATCGGCACCTGCAAGCCCCCTCTTTTCAGGTCTCTACCCAATACACAGCACTGGCCAGGGAGGTTTCTAAATGAGGTCAGCTTTCTTGTGGATCATGGAACAGGATGTGGCTAATGCACTTGCAGCTCAAACATGCTTGCATTTCTCCCTAAGCCCTTGGAGGCAGTAATGGTGCAAGCAGATGCACATTTTGCTTTGTTGTGGTGGTGTTTGCAAGACTTTACGCCTTCCAGGAGGCCTCACTAGGGCTCAAGGGCCTGCCCAACCACTCACACCCTGGGTTGGTTTGCAGGAAACAGATGTCAGCAGACCTGCCTTAAAAATGGCTGGACCAAGGAGCTCTGGGAGGTCTCCGTGTGGATGAATAGGTGGAGTGAAGTGGTTAACACCAACACAAATGGACAGCCACATCTTGCATGACACATGTAAGCAAGTGTGAGAGAGAGGCTGAGTGGGAAAGAGGACAAGTATCAGGAACTGCGCAGGAGAGGAGAGGCAGAAGGAGGCAGAGCCTAGAGAGAGCCGAGTTGTGCAGCTGCACCTGAATTCTACCATTGTGGAGACAGCCCCACCTTGGGCTGCTGAGCACTTGGATCTTGTTGCCCAGAGACCAACTTTAAAAAAAAATTGACACATAATAATTGTACGTATTTTGGGGGTACCGTGTGACGTTTTAACACTTGCATACATTGTGTAATTATCAGATCGGGGTAATTAGCATATCCATCACCTTAAACATTGGTCATTTCTTTGTTGTGGGAACATTCAAAATTCTCTCTTTTAATTATTTGAAATATACAATACACTATTGTTAGCTATAGTCACCCTACTTTGCAATGGATCAGAAGAATTTATTCCTCCTATCTAACATAACAAACGTTAACAATGTACTCATTGGCCACCCTCTCCCCATTTCCCCCTTGCCCTTTTCTCCTCAGTCTCTGGTAACCACAATTCTACTCTCAACTTCTATGAGATGAGCTTCTTTTTTTTTTTTAAGATATGAGTGAGATCACGTAGTATTTGGCTTTCTGTGCCTGGCTAATTCCCTTAACGTAATGACTCATCCGTGTTGTCACAAATGACAAGTTTCATCATTTTTTATGGCTGAATAGTATTGTTTTATATATACCACATTTTCTTTATCTGTTCATCCACTGATGGGCACTAAGTTTATCTTGACTATTGTGAATAGCACTGCAATAAATGTGGGAGTGCAGGCATCTCTTCAACATACTGATTTTATTTCCTTTGGATATATACCCTGTAGTTGGATTGCTGGGTCATACAGTAGATCTATTTTTAAGTTTTTGAGGAAACTGCATACTGTTTTTCATGATGACTATACTCACTTACATTCCCATCAAGGGTGTATAAGGATTCCCATTTCCAGAGACCATCTTAACTCTGCTTTTTCAGGCCCCACAACAGTGGATGCCCTACCTGAAATGCGGCAGGCACTCAGTGCTTCTCAGATTGCATCCCGTTCTGTGGAGAAAAGACTCAGACCTCTCCTCCAGGGGCTTCTGATCCACAGGGGGAGAGTGACAAGTTGACAGATAATTACCACTCCATGTGCTAGTCTTTTCCTGTCACAGAAGTTCTGGCTTCCAAGGGCTAATTATTCATACCTGACTCTTCTGTGAGTTCTGCACTAATTCAGAAGCATACATACAAGTGAGATAGAGAGAAACGTCTCTATTTTATTGCTGGATTAAAGACCTGTTTTGGAGCTGAGACCAAAAATGGATTTTCCACTATTTCCCCACAAATGCATTGCTTAGGCCCTACGCGTTGAGACAGTTGGTCTGTAGATCTGATCCTTGTTTGGTCAACTGCTGGGGGATCCCAGCCTGGGCCTCAGCTCGCCCTTCTACTCACTCTTGCTGGCCACCACTAGAGTTAGGTGAGCCAGTGGCTGACAAACTCTTCCCTTCTCACCAAGCAGGTAAAACCTTTCTCTTCCCAAGGAGAGAAGCTTGTGACAGGTGAAGGAAAGGACAACAGCTTTTTAAAAATACATTTAAGGGGTAAAATTTCTTATTTAAAATCTGGGATAAAACATGGGGAAAGGGAGCAAGTGGTCCCTCATAATGATTCATTAACACGGGCTAGAAAAACTCAGAAAGGGGTTTTGAAGGGTGAAGAGGAGCTGTTCCAGGTAGTCCAATAGGTACCAAAAGGGAATTTTAAGTGGAACTATTTATTCACAGAGTGGTGAATTGACATGAGCTCTGTCATGAACTCCAGAACTGCCAAGGTTGAGGGTGGAGGAATAGGGGAAAATGACCATAGAGAGGTTAGGAGTGAGGAATGACAAGGTCCTGTTTGCATTCTGATTCTCTTTCTAGTTGAGCATAGGAGGGAAAGAAGGGAAGCAGGGAGATGAAAGAAAAGTGGTTAGCTAGGAGACAATGGAATAGCCTTGGCAGATGTTCAAGACCTAAAGGAAAGAAGTGGTGGTAGGGATATACTGTAGAGATGGAAGAGAATAGGGGTGGATTTCTGACCTGTTTGGAAAGCAAAATTGGCTAGGCTTGCTTGTTGCTTGGTTTGCTCACCACAAGGATAACGTTGGCTTGGAATAGGGCTTGGAGTTACAGATTTAGCCTGTTGAAGAGAAGGGTAGGGGCTGTTGTGAGATGACTCCCCTACTTCAAGAACTAGGAAATCAGAAATAAGACCATCTTCTGCAAGTCATCACTTTAGCCAACACACAATAGATCCTCACAGACATGCACAAAGTTACGTTAAAGAGAAATGACACGATGGGATATTTAGAAGGGCTGAGAAGTGGAAGTAGAGGTTTGTCTGCCCAGAAGAAACGACAAAGAGGAATTTCAGAGGCCAATGTTGGCCATGTGTGTCTGAACACAGTGCAAAGGGGCCTGGAGCTTGATCCCTGGACTTCCAGGGTATGGTTTCACTGGCAGTGCCATCACCTGTTTAGGGCACAGCACCTGAAAGCTAATGGGCTTTGAGGCTCATGAGCAAACATGGCAGCTCTGCACATGATTGTACATTTGGCTAAGTCCCCTTGTCCCATTAGTCACCTCTTGCTTCTGATTCAGCAGTCCAGGAGCTGTAACTCCAAGAAAAGACTGTAGCCTGTCCAGTGGATGCAAGATTTCAATCTGAGTCTCAGATTTAGCTGGTGTTTGTAATCGTACCTGGCTTGTATCTGTTCATGGGAGCCAATCATATGCATCTCTTCCAATGGTGTATCACTTGGAGACATTACACTGGTAG
The DNA here is from genome assembly GCF_029281585.2 of Gorilla gorilla gorilla. NCBI lineage: Eukaryota > Metazoa > Chordata > Mammalia > Primates > Hominidae > Gorilla > Gorilla gorilla. The sequence continues at coordinate 98,410,544 of NC_073232.2, read as the reverse complement.
CTTGAAATTGGCCACGGTGGGAGTATCAGTGTGCTGGGGCTACCATATCAAAGCACCACAGACCAGGAGGCTTAAACAACAGAATTTATTGTCTCACAGTTCTGGAGGCTAGGAGTTCAAAATCCAGATGTCGGCAGGGTTGGTTTCTCCTGAGGCCTCTCTCCTTAGATTGTACGTGTTATCTTCTCCCTATGTCTTCATGCGATCTTCCTTATGAGTGTCTGTGTCCTAATCTCCTTTTCTTATAAGGACACCAGTCATATTGGATTAGGGCCCACCCTAATGACCTTATTTTAACTTAACCACCTCTTTAAAGATCCTATCTCCATATACAGTTTCATTCCAAAGTACTGAGGATTAGGCCTTTAACGTATGAATTTTGGGGGGACACATTCAGCCCATACAATGGCAGTATTTGTAGCATGGAAACCAGCAAATGCACAACTCAGGGCTTCCCACGCCCACCCGAGAGCTGGATGTTAAACATTTACCAGCACACCATTGACTATAGCTCTCACTGCCACCCCACTCATTTTTATTTATTTTTATTTTTTATTTTTTTGGTGTATGCATCCATTTCTTTGAACTTGGTTATTCCTCAAAGATAAACAGTTTCTGAGTTTCTGAACTAACAAGGCTAATACTAGGCCTGTCCCTGGGGAAAGGGATGTCTCTGTAGTGCATCTTAGCCCCAACCTTAAGGCTTCCTAAGACAATAACCTCTTGAACCTTCTAAGGGAAGCACATCTTAGAATAATAGTAGCAATTTTTATTGATTTCTTCCTATGGAACAGACCCTGGTCTAAACACTTTGCATAAAGTAGCACATCAGTCCTCACAGTAACTCTGCAAGGTGGGTATTATTATTACTATATCCTTTTCTGGATGAGAAACTTGCCTGACACCACACAGCTGCTAGATGGCAGTTAGGATTCCAGCCTTGCATGTTCTTGATCATCAGGCTCCCTGCTTTTTGAGGCCCGGATGTTCCCTTATTTCACACCACCTCAAGTAACAAAGTGTGATTAACTCTTTCCAAAGCCAGATCTTGGTCCTTGACAGCCTTGGTTCCCCTTTCTGGAAAAGAAGCACATCTTTGCAAGTACCTTTGTTGCTCAAAGCTTGGATGGCAGGTTCGATGATATTTCTAGCTACCTCGAGCCCCATTTTCTGTTCCAGAAAGTGGTATCAAAAGGGCACCTTCAGAACTCACTCTGATTGCATAAGTACCTTGAATAACACATCTGTAATTTGTGACATATATTCTCTAAGCAAAATATAGTGAGCCATGCTTCAGGGAACACACTGTGCTGTTGTACTAATTAATTTGTCAAGTTATGGCTAATTATAAAATGCTTTGTTGCTTATTTTGATTTGTAATGTAGCCTACATTGTTTTAACCACTAATGGGAAGTGGCAGAGTGTGGGGGACTGGAGTGTTCCCTCCAGGCTGCAGAAGCCGTGGGCTGGTGTCTGGGTTACCTGGGTCACAAGTGTGTGTTTCAGTCAATCCTCATCTGCTCTGTAAGGCCGGAAGTCCCCGTCCACTCCTTTTTCACCAAGTGGGCGGTGGAGGGCCTTCCTGCTTGTCAGCTGGTGGACACTCTCACCGTGCTGCAGTGAGAGAAGGTCTCACAGGGTGGCACTGAAGCCTTTTGTTTCTGAGCCCTTCAGGGACAGGGAGGCAGGACAGGGCCACAGGAGGGTATCCTGGCCCTCCGGAGGAATCAGTTCTGTACCTCTGGCTGGTCCTTCTTGGGGCTGGAGGTGACAGGCTCGAGGTGAACAGGGGAACGGGGATGTGGTCACAGTGCCTGCGGCTGCCTTCCAAAACTTCTCAGATGGCAGCATTCCTTGGGAAATCTGCCAGGGTGCGGGGTTGGGCATTTGGACTGATAGCCTCAAAGCTCGATTTTGTCAGTACATTTAGAAGGACTTCCTTTCCAGGGACAAACCCACAGCAACCAGCCAAGAAAACCCATGTGTGACCCAAGGCCAGAAATCCCAGGACAGCATCTGATGGCCTCATGGAGAGTCTGCCCAGCCCAAGGCGGACTGTCTTAGAGTGGTAATGTCCCTTGTCGTAGCCACCCAGGACCAGTCTGCCCAGGGCTTAGCAGGCTAGAGCCCGGGGTCCTACACACCTTTCCCCCAATTGCATTGCGTGAGTTCTGTGACTTCTGTTTCTCTGGGCTTCCTTCTCCATATACCAGGCTGATCACCTCCCCTCCCTTTTTCCTAACTGATTGTAATGCATTTGGCGATGTGCCCTCACAGCCCTGCCTTTTGAAGACACACCCAGGTCTACTTGAGGTGGGCTGCAGGGGGCTCTCAAAAGCTTTCGCCTGAGCCTCCCATTCCAAGTGTTTGATGGTACCAGTGTGCTGGTATTTCCCCATATTTTACCACCCCTATTTTATTCTCTTAAAGCACCTGCTATTTTCACTGGGCATGTGTATCTCACCTTATATCTATTTATTATTATTTATAGATTTATGTTCCATATTATGTTATATTATAAACATATTTATTTATTTACTTTAATGCTCATTATCTGTCTCCCTCCTGGACTATGCTGTTTTGTTCACCAAAACACACCTAGTGCCTAGCCCAGGGCCTGGCACCAGTGGTCACCAATAAAATATTTATTCAACGTACAAAAAGTCCTGCACTGAGAGGGGACTCTGGGAACCCTTCATAGACCTGCTCTGTGCTGCCAGCCTGCTTTGACTCTGGACACAGTGGATGGTGCTTGTGTGGCCAGTGCCTCCTCTGCTGGGACCTGTGAGCACCTGTTTGGAGCTGGATCTTGCACAGCACACTCTCTACTATCCATGCTTTCGTAGTCAAGAGGGCACTTGATGAAATTAAAAGGCTGCAAATTTAAAATAGACACCCTTTTTTGGCAACATATTATTAATCAACCTTTGGAACTCAATCCTTCAGGATATTGTTGAGTCAAATAATTCAGCACGACTAAGGAAGGGATTAGAAAGCTCTACGAATAAGAATAACATCTGTTAGCATGGAGCTTCCCTTTCCAGAGAAATCCACCCTTGAACTGTTAGGTAAAATCTCAGCCCCAGCTATGATGAAGGGATAACAGGCCTATTAGAACTGATTAGGTAAAATCAAGGCTGCTAGTGAGAGGGTGGTTATAGACACTGACCAGGGAGAGAGATCTTGTCCCAAAGACAGCCCAGTCCCAAAAACCTCCTTTCCAAATGACTGTGCTCCCTGGAGCCTAGATCCTAGATTTAGTAAGTCCCCAGTGATTCCATGTACCTGTATACTTATCCATCCACCCACCATCCATCCATCCAACCATCTATCCATCCATCCATCCATCCATCCATCCATCCATCCATCCATCCATCCACCCACCAATCCACTGATCTATCCATTCATCCATCCATCCACAAAACCATTGATCTATCCATTCATTGCATCCATTCATCAGTAGGTCCATCTATCCATCCATCCATTTGCCTGCCCATCTGTTCATACATCTGTTCATCCAGGCACAATCTGAGGAAAAGATAGACAAGGCCCTTATTTTCAGAAACTCTCACACTCCAATGAGGCAGGCCAAAGAGGAAACAGATCATTGTAATTGTAATCACATGATAAAATGATTACAGGGGACATCCTAGATGCCAGGGGAGCCCAGGGAAGGCCCCTTACCGGGAAGCAAAGCCTCAACTGGTTCCCGGGAAGCAGTGTGGTACTGTGGAAAGAATGTTTGCTTTGGAACTAGTCAGAAATGGATTTGAATTCTTGCTCTATCACTTACAATCTGAGTGATTATGGGCAACTGCTTGGAGCCTTCATTTTCCTCCCCTCTAAAATGGAGACAGCTAAACCCACCAGGCTTCTGGAAAGATTCAGTGAGGTGATCTCTGTGCAGGGCCTGACAGAATGCCTGCCATTAGCAGCTGGTGGGTAAATTTTGGTGTCTTTCCCTCCATTTGCCTTCTTTGGTTACTTTTGAAAATGAAATACAGATCTTGTTTAAAAATATTTATATATTTGATATTCTGCACACACATACACACACACATGGAATTTAACACTCTCAATTCAGCATTAAATTTCTCCCTTTTTCTGGGCAACTCACAAGGACATCTGTTACCTCGATGCCATTAGCTGCGTTAGCACATCTATAAGTACCTCATTAAAAAAATCAAACATTAACAACATAGCGGGAGCTGTAGGCTTTCCATTTGATTACTCTGAAGGGTAAGTTTACTTAAAATAAGCTAATTTATAATTCCGAAGTTGTAAATTTGAATAACATTGTCCCCTGAAGACTTTTTTCAATGAATCCAAGTGTAGACACAGAATCCTCAGTTTCCATAGGGGCAGCCCCAGGGTCAGTGGGGATGAGGTGACACAGGGTGACACCCTCTGATTGGCATCCTTCTTTTTCCTTAATTCAGGGGGAATGCAGCCAGCATGTTTAACACTGGAGCTGGTTGGTGGGAATTGGGCACTTGTTACTGTGGTAGGAGTGGTTACCATTTCCATCTTGTTAGGACCCCTAGTGAGCCACTGGTTCTGTGGGTGTGATGGGAGAGAGAGCTGACATTCTTGCTGGCCTGGAGCCCTGTCCAGCCTGGAGGCCCAGTGGCCAACTGAGAGGGCTCCGGGTGACCCATCTTCCTGGGACTATGGGGAGGACACAGAGGTTCCTTTCTGTCTGGATGTTCCTTGGGGCTGTCTTATAGTCCACACTTCTGCAGGCAAGACTGCTGCCCCCCTGCAAGGGCTTCAGGTGGTCTCCCTGCAGAGTTTGATTGTATTTTTGAAAGTGAAGTCCACTTCTTATCTCATCTACACCTAATTCCCAGCCTTCTCCAACTCTTGTTTTCTTCCCACCCCTTGGATGACCCAGAGACTGAAGCATCATTCATCCTCATGGGCTTCCATGACCGGCTCTTCTAGCTCCTCTCTCCCTCTGAGGAGCATACCAAGCTGGGCAGCAAGTGCTCATGGGCTCTTAATAGAAATGTTTGATGATGATAATTAGATCATGGGCAATTTGTTACCATAACATTTACTTTTCACATTTTTCTTGGAAATTACATCTGTCTCCAGCTCTTCTGCTTGACTCAGGACAGTGATTTCAATTTTTGCAAAGAATGTGGCCCAAAGAGGCAATTCGTTATTGAAGAAAGAGCAAAGGCCACAAAGCTGGGTGGGCCAGGCTTCTGTTCCAGCTTCTCTGTCTTCTAGCTGTTTGAATCTTGGAAAGCTTAAGTTTCTGGGCTTGAATTTTCATGTTTGCAAAATTTCTTCTCCCTCCCTCTCACAGATATTTATTTATTTATTTATTTATTTATTTATTTATTTATTTATATTTTTTTAATTGGATCCTGATTTATTCTTTAAAAACCTGATAGAAATGACATTTTTGAGACAATCAGGGAAATCTGAATACTGAATGGGTATTAGCTGGTATCAAGGAGGTACTCTTTTTTTTTTTTTTTTTTTTTTAGTATTTATTGATCATTCTTGGGTGTTTCTCGGAGAGGGGGATTTGGCAGGGTCATAGGGCAATAGTGGAGGGAAGGTCAGCAGATAAACATGTGAACAAGGGTCTCTGGTTTTCCTAGGCAGAGGACCCTGCGGCCTTCCGCAATGTGTGTGTCCCTGGGTACTTGAGATTAGGGAGTGGTGATGACTCTTAAGGAGCATGCTGCCTTGAAGCATCTGTTTAACAAAGCACATCTTGCACCGCACTTAATCCATTTAACCCTGAATGGACACAGCACATGTTTCAGAGAGCAAGGGGTTGGGGGTAAGGTTATAGATTAACAGCATCCCAAGGCAGAAGAATTTTTCTTAGTACAGAACAAAATGGAGTCTCCCATGTCTACTTCTTTCTACACAGACACAGCAACAATCTGATTTCTCTTTCCTTTCCCCACACTTCCCCCCCTTCCACTCGACAAAACTGCCATCGTCATCATGGCCCCTTCTCAATGAGCTGCTGGGTACACCTCCCAGACGGGGTGGCGGCCGGGCAGAGGGGCCCCCCACCTCCCAGATGGGGTGGCTGGGCAGAGGCGCCCCCCACCTCCGGGACGGGGCGGCTGCCAGGCGGGGGCTGCCCCCCCACCTCCCTCCCAGATGGAGAAGAAATTTTGTTTGCAAAATTTCTTCTCCCTCCCTCTCACAGATATTTAATGAGCACCTATTACATGCCATTCAGAGAGAGATGGCCACAAGCCAGACTAAGCCCCCTTTGTCATGGAGCCTACATTGCAGTGAAGTGGGACAGGTAACAACCAGATAACCACATAGATATAAATATGGTGAAGATGAGTAAGGGGAAAAGATAGGGGTGAGGGTCATATTACAGAAAGGTGGGGAGGGGAGGGAAGGCCCCTCTGACATGGGGGCATTTGAGAGGCCTGAAGGTGGTGACAGAGTGAACCAATGGGACGTAGGGGAAGAACATTTAGGCAGAGGGAACAGCCAGTGCAAAGACTCTGAGCAGGGGTGTATTTGCCATATGCAAGAAACACCTTGGCAACAGGTCAGGTAGGGCTTTGTGGGACTTTGTAAAGAAATTACAAAAGTACAAAGAAATGTACTTTAAGGTGGAAGCTGTTAGAGAGTTTTGAGCAGAGCTGCTGTGAAGAACAGACCATGGTGGGAGAAGGGAAAGGAAGGAGGCCTTTGAGAACACTGTGGAAGCAACCCAGGCAAGAGGTGGTAGGGGCTTTGATGAAGGGGGGCAGAGGTGGAAAACCTAAACAGTGGTCAGGTTCTGGATGCATTTTGCTTTTTTGTTATTTTTGTTATTTTAGATTCAAAGGTACATGTGCAGCTTTGTTATGTGGGTATATTTCATCATGTTGAGGTTTGGCCGTCTAATGATCCTGTCACCTAAGTAGTGAACATAGTACCCCATAGGTAGTTTTTCAACCCTTGACCCTCCTCCTCCTGTCCCCCCTTTTGAAGTCCACAGTGTTTATTGTTCCCATCTTTATTTCCATGTGTACTCAACATTTAGTTCCCCCTTGCAAGTGAGAACATGCCATATTTGGTTTTCTGTTTTTGCATCAGTTTGCTTAGAATAATGGCCTCCAGCTGCATCCATGTTGCTGCAAAGGATATGATTTTGTGCTTTTGTATGGCTGCACGGTATTACCTAGTGTATATGTACCATATTTTCTTTATATTTTGGATTTTTTTTCCATTTAGGAGTGGAGGTTTAATAGGCAGAAGAAAAGAGAAAGAGAAACAGCTCTCTCTATGGAAACGAGGGTCTCCAAGTAGAAAGGACCAGCTGGTGGCAAATGTGCCAGATTTTATAGGCGGGTTTGAGGAGGCAGTGTCTGATTTACATAGGGCTCACAGATTGGTTTGATCAGGTATGATGTTTACATAGTGCATGCAGAAGGCACCATCTTGTTTGCTCCTTACTGTACACGTGGCTGGCAAAGAGAAGGAAGATGGAGCCACCATCTTGAACATGTCTAGTCCTTAGTTCCTGCTGGCATTCACCCGTGCAAGCTCCCAGCTTGCTTGTCTATGTCTGCAGCCTGACTTTACAGGCTGCTCTTTGTTAGAAAATGATTTGGAGCTGCCTTTCATTCAAAAGGAAAGCCTTACTGAGGACTCCCATACCCTTACTATCTGCCTAAGTGATTTCTTCTTAACTCCTATATCATTCCCCACTCTGGAGTGGTAACCCTAACTGCTGTTAGGGAGTGTTGGATGATGACTCTTTCTGGCTACTTACTGCTGAAAAGGGGCATCATGTGCAGAATAGCAGCTAGGGCTCCTCCTGGGGTTGATCTAAGGGTCCCTGGAAGAAGGCATGTCCATGCATGGTTCTATCTGCAGCACTATTTGGAGTTTGATTGCTGTCAACCATTTTGATGGGTAGTAACACTGTTTTGCCTCCACCAGATGTAGCTGAAACATTAGTATACAAGTAACATTCCTTTTAGGATAAATGGTATTGGATTTGGGTAGCTAGAGAAGCTTTAGTGTTAACCTTTGGGGAATCTTTCCTGCAATTATTAATCCCTTCATGACTTCCACAGACCATCTAAGACATGCTTAAACCTTCTGTCTTGTCCTAAATATCCTTTTTTTAAACCAACCGTTCTCTTTAGGAAAAGCATTTACCATACAAGATCCTTTCTTATATAAAATCTCTTTCCTTTATAACCTTCTTTACATAGCCAGGGTGTGACATACTACCAAAACCAAAAAGAAGTTCTAGTAGACTCGGTGATAGTAAAACTTTCATGCTTTCTTTTTGTTGGTAACTATTATCCCTTCTTTAAAGAGAAGAATTAAGCAAAATTCTACAGCAATGGAAATTCTCTGTCCAATATTTCAGTTAGAAGGTGCTACCATGTATAGCTCTACTGCAAATAGTAGAGTAAGTATAGCAATTCCTGCAAGGGTAACATAGTAGATTATTTCCCTCTAAAATTTTACTTGCCAAGATATAGAATTTCCCTCTGGGGGTCTATGAAGTTCCTTGGTTTTATTTTCCCAAACAAAGAAACCTCTGGGTTATGGACACCCTACTCACTTTCATTACCTGGCAGAATTTGCAGGTTAATTGCCCAGAACTAGCATATTGATCCAGATTTCTATGTTACCCATCCCTTTTTGTTTTTTTCAAGCTTCAGAAGATCACCACTAGATTCACAAGAATAAGCAAGGTTAGTCTAAATGTAGGCAAAAAGCTTAAAAATAATTAATGCGACTAGGATTTAATAACAAATGTATGATAAGCTTTGGAGTATAATTTCTCTCTCCAGTCCTCATTTTTGGTAAAAACAAATTATGATGGGACATGTTGTTCATAGAATAAACTTTAGTCTTATACTTCATGTGATTATTTGCATAAAGTACAAGAATGATTATTAGGCCTTTTGGATTGGCTTTGATCGAACTCTGTTCCACAAGGAATCTCAGATAAGACCTCTTAAAGGTGAGCTCAGACATGGGTTCATATTCTCAAATACCTGTGAGTTGGGTGATCCTCTCCTAGATTTTGGATGTATTTTGAAGGCAGATTGACAGAATCTTCTTAGAGCTTGGATGTGAGTCTTCAGAGAAGAGTCAAGGATAGTGCCATCACTTTTGGCCTGAGTTATAAGAATGGTGAGACCATTTGCTACAATGACAAGGAGGACAGAGGAGTGGGTTTTGGGGGGAAGTGGAAACCAGTGTGTTTTTGGAAATGTTAAATTTGAGAAATCCAATTAGAAGCTTGAAGGAGGCAGCTGGATCTACTATGCTGGAGATGAGAGGAGAGGCTGGAGCTGCAGGTACACCTGGGGACTCACCAGCACACAGACACTGTGGATAGCCATAGTATAGCATTAGAGGGATGCTTAAGGGAGGAGAAGGGATCTGGGGACTGGTATCAGAAGGGTTGCTGTAAGGGCTAAGTGGGGAGCATAAAGCAATCAGGTTTCTTGCCTCCCACCCTTCAGAATTCATGGGACATTTCTTACCTTTAGATTTTACAATTTGGAAGTCTATTAGAAGAGCTGGGACTTTTTTTTTAAGTATAAATATTTTGCTCATGATGACACAATTTTTATTTAGTTACAAACGTGTCATTTGAGATGAAAATGGCCCTTTCCCAGAGTCCCTCCTACCAGGTGGCTTTTCAGAGAGAAGGGTGGATACTCCAGTGCCCTGGGCACTGGCTAAGAGGTATGCTGAGGGGAGCCCTGGCTGTCCTGAGCAAGTCATCTCTGGTAAAGACTGAGCATCACATGCTCCCCCCTTCTCTAGGTTTGAGCTCAGCTGTTCCATGTGAATCTGCACATGAATATTTAAAGATTCCAATATCTAAAGATAGTTCTCATCATTTCTAGAGCATTCCAGGGCAGATAACAGATACCTGTTTTGTTGTAGGAAGACCAGGGCCAGTTCAGTTCGGTGGACTGACTCACCTGAAGTCAGACAGTAAATCAGTCCATACCAGTGACCCTGGCTTCTAATCCCATGGCCTGGGACCTTAATTCCATAGCCTTGATGAGTATATAAAATTCCATAACCTTCCCAGAATGAAAGGGGCAGAGTTGCCCCCAAACAGCATACAAAGATGGAAGCTTTGATTACTTGCACAGCTGCTTTAGTGCACAGTTTGATGGGGCAGCACACATATGCAGTGGGAGCAGGCTAAGGTGGCTCCTTGCTCATAATTATTTGTCAAGGAAGTATTGGGTGGAGATGCAGGAGGCAGCTTTAGAGCCACACACACCTGGTGGGTGAATGGCATCTCAGCGTCTTGTGAGATGTGTAATTTGAGAAGAGTCCCCTCACATCTTTGAGCCTGAATTTTCTCATCCATACATCACAGGATATTAACTCTTACCTCCAGGAGTGGTTAGAAGGATTAGTCAGATGATGTACATAAAGGAGCCAGCACACAGCCTGGTACAAACCCGGTGTTCATCAATGTTTATTCTCTTGTCTATATACAGCCAATGAGAAATTCATGATGGTAATAGGTACAGGTTAATGATGAGCAGTTTCTGTAATGACTGTTGTGATAATGTGAGTGTTGATTTTATGCCAATAAATCAATTAGGAAACCTGAGCTGAGGAAACAAGATGTCTGATGTGTAGGCAAAACAAAGGCAAACAATGTATGTGACTGGAAGCCGTCAGCTGTGGCTTTTCCTGAAGGTAACTTGGTCTCAAATGGACCTTGGGAGAAGCAGCTCCAGACTCCCTAAGCAGGATATGATGATCTGAGTTCAGGAATATAACACCTGAAAAACTGGAACTAAAGCTGTCTCAGCCACTAAAATCAGATAAGGGTTTCATAGCAGCACTGTTCACAACAGCCAAAAAATGGAAGCAATTCAAATATTTGTCAACTACTCAATGGATAAATAGAATGTGGCATGTCCATACAATGAAATAGTATTTAGCCGTGAGAAGGAATGCAGTTCTGACACATGTTACAGCTTGGATAAAACTTGAACACATTATTCTAAGTGAAAGAAACAGGCAAAAAAGGACTACTATCCCATGACCGCATTAATATGAAATGTCCAGAACAGGCAAATCCATGGAGACAGAGAGCAATGAGTGGTTGCAGGGGCTGGGGAGAAAGGAAAATGGAGAGTGACTGCTAATGGATATAAGATTGTCCTTTGGGGGTGATAAAAATATTCCAGAACTAGACACTGTTGATATATTAAATGCTGTGGCATCTTATACTTTAAATGATTAAAATTGTGGATTTTATGTCATGTATATTTTCCCACAATTAGAAAATAATCAGATAGAGAAGTCTGGGATTTTACTCCAGGAGACCCTCAAGACAGGCTGCTCCTTCTGAGTGGAGCTCTCTGTCCTGCCTCCCATGGCCCCACTGTGGGCCAGACTTAGCCCAGCATGCTTTAGACAGGTTGTTTCTTTGTTTCCACAGCAGCTGTGAGAGTGGTGCTCTCCTACTTTACAGGCCAGGAACAGAGGCTGAGAGCATGTCGTGCATTTTCTCCAGTCCCAGGCCAGCATGTGCTGAACTGGGATTCACACCCCACACGTCTCCACATGAGGGCTGGACCTGCCACCATAAGCACCAGTCTCTGGTCATCCAGCATAGCCACTGTTGTTTATTGAGCATTTACGATGTGCTGGCTCCAGGGTAGGTCTGGGCTGCTTCTCACCAGTTAGGTTCAATTCTGGGTCCCCTATGCTGAGTACAGTGTCTGGCAAAGAGTAGAAGCTGAGTGTGTGTTTGTTAAGTACATATTAGGTTTTTGTCACTGACATAGTTGACTTGGTTGTAGATGGCAAACTGTATCGAAGGAATGGCTTTCTCTTTGACAGCCAGCACCAGTGGAGATTTCAACAAAAGCGAGCCTGAGTCTTAGCTTCTCTGAAGTAAAGCTGCTTGAAACCCTCATCCTCCGTTCCTCTGAAACTTGGCAGCCAAAGCTCATCAAGCAGTTGAAAATCATTTATATGTTCAGAAATGGACAATTCAGTATTGTAAATTTTGAAAATTAACAAACTGTTAAAGGATCACTGTGCACTTGAAGTTGTGGCAGAAAGCAAGCATTTCTGCGTTTGTAAGAGCAATGTGTATGCGTGTGTGTTTCAGATATTACTCATCAAATACAAGCATATGTTTATAACTCTCCATCTATATGCAAATAGTTTGTGGTGTGGCGCTTATATCCCAAACAAATAGTGTGAAACGTATATAAATTATGCAATAATATAGATGTTGCACATATGTTAGTTGGAGCGAATTATCATCAAAACTCTGGGATTGGATGGGTTTGTGTTGTGCATGTTAGCAACACCCCCTTGGGCCTTGAGGGCAGTGCCAGTGAAGGTCTTGCTGTAGGAACAAGCCAGAGGGTGGTGTGGCCTTGGAAGGTGGCTGCTCCCCTGCCCCAGGGCACAGAAGGACTATACCCTGAGGCACAGAGCTTAGAGGCAGGTTCCTCAGAACAGAGGTGTGTTTTTCAATTTTGCAGGCTCAAAATTCAATTTTACTGGAGTTCTAGGGGAGTGATTGGGCCAGAGGCATTATTCCAGGTCCCAAAACTGGGTTGATTATCTATTCACAGGGAGAAGCCCCACTGTCCAGGCTGAAGTCTCACGCTGGCTGAGCTGCATGATATCTGCTTGTATACACAGTGCAGGGCACAGATATCAGGTTCTGCTCCAGGTTCAAAGTTCAGCCCTGCCACTTACTATATGTATGACACCTGAAGGAAACATCCACCCTCTCTGAGTCTGTTTTCTTATTTGTAAACCGAGGAGATAATGGCTTCTGTTCTGGGGTTGTGGTTGGGGTAGAAAGGACAGCATTTGGAAAGCACGTGGTACATAGAATGTGCTCCCAATTGGTGGAACCCCTTGATTGTGACTACTATCGTAGGAAAGCTACAACGGGGAAGCCAATTCTAATAAGGGTGCTTGTGATCATTAGGAAGTGAGGAGTCAAGTGAGTCAAGTCACTCTTGTTGGAATCACTCGTATTCAAGGCCTGGTCTCTGCACTTGAGCTGCATAGTTTTGATAGCAGGACAATGCTTCAGAAACGAGCAAACCACCATAACCACTACATTTACATGCATTATATTACCTAGTGCTCCCAAAAGGAAGACTTGGTACTGTTACTGTTCGTGGTCTGCAGCTCAGCCAGGGGAAGCCATGTGTCCGGGTCACAGAGCTGGTGAGAGGGGGCCAGGATTTGAGTCCAGCCTCTGTGGACTGACTTCTCCATCAGGGCTGCTTTCTCGCAAACTATTCTGGCCACGTGGGGACATGTTGCTGCATTTTGAGCCTCTCTTATCACATGATTCCTGTTTAAAGCAGTTTCAAACCATGTGTGTGGTTGGGAGACTAACATTGGGACTGACACTGCAAACTCCTCAGGCTAGCTTTCCTGGAATTAGCCTGGTATAAAGACTCCTGGGGCCAAGATGACATCCTAGGATGACTGGCCTCATCTTATCTACTCTGTGGATGTTTTCCCTGTTTGGGTGTTTTCTTGGCAGATAGGGGTGGGGATACCCACCCACTGTTTCCCTGGGCTAGGGGCAGGCAGACCCTTGCATGCTGGACCAGAAGTGAGTGATGGGGCAGGAAACCACTAGGGGCAGGGAGGAGAGGCTCTGCCCAGCCGGCTAACTGTGAGGCTGCTGGGAAGCAGAGTTGTGGACAGAAGCAAGTCTGGGTTGCAGCCAGCCAGAGAGGTGGGGCTCAGAACAAGGGAAACTAACTTTTGGGAGGAACCCTCACCTGGCTCAGATCTGCTCATCTTATGGAGCCCCGGCACCATCCACGTCATGGTGAGGCTCCTCGCAGTGACTTTGCATGGATCACTGTGTACCATTTAGAGCGTCTCACAAGCAAATTTAGCCAAGCTTATTTTAGGCCAATTGAAGTTGTAGGCATGCTGCCTGGGGAAAAAATAGATCTTTTCTCACTTGATGTGTGACAGATGAGAGCGACAGAGAGGCCCCTGCACTCTATCCTACACACCATGATTGCTGCCTGGGGAACTGGGGGCTGGCTACCTTATTATCCTGCTTCTTATCATCACTTCTGAGGTGTTTAAATGGGTCGTTTGCACCAGACGGCTGGGTGATAGCGGAAGAAGAATGGGAAAGAGGAAATAAGCAAGTTATTTTGCGGATGCTAACCAGGTCTGGCTGTCTCTGCATACTCATTTGTAAACTGGATGATCTCATCCCGGACTGCCCATTCCAGCCCTGGTCATGGCTCATGGGGCCCTTGACTAGGGAAATCTGACAGCTCTTATTCCATCCTCAGCATCTGGAGACATAAGTGGCTGGCCTTGGTTCAGAGGCACTGTAGAGGAGAGAATGAAGAGGAAGAAGAGGAAGGCATTAATTTAACATAATTAATGAGTACTCACTCATGGCCTAGGCATACAGACATGGCTGTGATGATGATTATTATTTTTGTATACTTATCTGTTTATTTGCTGCAGCCTAAGTGAGACATGGTGAGGCCCTTGTCATGTGTAGTGCTGGGACAGGAAGGGAACTTACTTGATTCATCTGAAGGGAATAGATGCAATTTAACTTAGAGAGGTAGGAGACCAATGAGATAAAAGACGGAGTCTGGGAGGAGGCCTGGGTTCTTTCGTGTGTGGCTGTGTAAATCATACATGATTCAGGGAGCATAAGAAGTCAGGAAGAAGAATGTGTTTGGTCAGGGGGAGGTGGTAAGTCTGGCCTTGGGCATTCTGGGTGTGTAGTGTTGGTGCGGTTTATGTGTGCAGGTATTGTCAGCAAGCAGTGGGTAATAAAGAAATGGTGTTCAAGAGAGGGGTCTGGACAGGGACCTGGAGAAGCAGTGGGTGTGGAGCAGGTTGCTGAGAGAAGGTTTAGAGGGAAAACTGGACTGAGGGACTGAGCCAGTGGAGACGGGATGGGCAAAGACAGCAGGAGTTCAAGAGCACCCTTTGAAAGTGGGATCAGATTAGTACTTAGCTTGTGGGGTTGTGAGAGTTCAATGAGGTAAGGGCTTACAGTGAAGCACAGGACACAGTGAGCCCGCAGGCCGTATTGGTTGCTGGTGTGGATTGCAGTGATGACTGTTATTCTGCCTTGATTAGTTTTCTCAGTCTTTCTTGGGACATACATTTCACCTTCGGACTAGGTCAGATCTTAGTGCGGAAAGGGGCAGGGTCTCTCTACTGCATCCCTCAGCAGGGCCTCTATTTCTCCAAGCTGGGAGCCCCTGAGGACAGAGTGGCAGGTGGCAGCATGAGGAGTTACAGGGACCTCCAAGCACCCTGGGCTGGGGTTTGGAGGCTGGGAGAGCTGCAGTCGCTCTGCCCAGGAGGCAGTGATTACAATATCCTGTGGCCCCCCCAACATATGACCCTTGTTTGGGTGCTGGTCTCTCAAGAATCTTGCAGGTCTTAAAAAAGGAATTTTTTTAATCTTTTTTTTTTTTGAGATGGAGTCTCGCTCTGTCACCCAGGCTGGAGTGCAGTGGTGCGATCTTGGCTCACTGCAACCTCCGCCTCCTGGATTCAAGCAATTCTTCGACCTCAGCCTCCAGAGTAGCTGGGGTTACAGGCGCCTGCCACCATGCCTGGCTAATTTTTGTATTTTTAGTAGAGATGAGGTTTCACCATGTTGGCCAGGCTGGTCTCGAACTCCTGACCTTGGGTGATCTACACTCCTTGGCCTCCCAAAGTGCTTGGATTACAGGTGTGAGCCACTGCACCTGGCCAAAAAAGGAATTTTTGACACCATCCATTCCCCAGTAGATTAGTGGCCTTGAGCTAGCCTCTCACAGAGACCTTGGGGAAAAAAAAGAGCGTCAGAACTGCCCTGTGTTTTTTTTTCATCCTTTAACTGACTTTGGGGTTTGGGGCTAATGACCCTTATGGGCAGGAGGCAGCATGGCTGACCAGGGGACCTCCCTGGCCTCACCCTTTGGCCCTGCACTGTCCTACGCAGGAGCCACCAGACACAGGTGGCCACTGAGGGCTTGAAATGGGGCCGGTGCTACTGAGCACCTAAATTTTAATAATATGGAATTGAAATTAGTTTAAATTTAAAAACTGACACTTGATTCAAGTATTAGAAAAATTTTAAGTATGTTTGGAACAACTTGATTATGTGACTCTTCTAAAGATACATTTTATAAAATATAAAATCAGATCAAGTATTTCTGATGAAAATTTAGCGTTTAGATTAAGATATGCTGTAAATGTATAATACACACTGGTTTAGAAGACTTTGTATGAATGTAAAGTATCTTATTAATAGTTTTTATATTGATTACATATTGAAATGATAATATTTTAGACATATTGGGCTAAGTAAAATGTGGTACTAATCGGTTTCTTTTTACCCTTTTATAGTGGATGCTAGACAATTTTAAATTGAATATGCAGCTTGCATTCTACTTCTTTTAGATGGGGCTGCTCTAGACAGCCCGGGACCCAGGCTGCAGCTCACCCTCAGCTGACTAAGAGCTAGTAAGCCCTTTGCAGACACACCTGAGGGTGAAGCTCTCCAAATCTTCTGGGGAGGGTCTAGCGCAGCCTGTGGTCTGAGAAGCCGATGGCTCCAGGGTTCACTTACAGAATATACTACGCAGGTGAATGGGAAAATTTTGCAGGTGTAAACCAGATATCAACCTGAATATAAACTATGGACCTGGGGTGAAAATGATGTGTCAGTGTAGGCTCATCAGTTGTAACAAACATGGTACTGAGGCATGGGATGGTAATAACGTGGAGATCATGCATGTGTGGGGGCTGAGGGGATATAGAAATCTTTGTCTTTTCTGTTTAGTTTTGCTGTGGACCTAATACTGCTTTTAAAAATGAAGTCCTTTTAAAAAACAAAAAGCCTCAAGCAGAAGAAAAGAGTAAGAAAAACAATTAATGAAACAAACAAACAAAAACCCTAAACAGACATCTCAGGGTGTCATCAATGTCTTTTTCTGGGGGAAAGAAATCTGTTCAATTAATCCCTACTCATCAGGGGCGGTGTCTGCTGATCAGATCAGATCACAGCATTGTTGAGCACATTACAGTATTATAATAAAAGGCTCAGCTGGAGGGAGGAGACACCTGTTCGCCAAGGAGTCTCTCCTGAGATTCTTACCAGGAAACCCAGAGAAGCCCAGATAGGGAGTTAATGCCTTTTAAAAATTTGCTTGGCTTTCATTTGGGAGATTAAGGCCTTAAATCACACCTGCAATTGCAAGTGGATTCCTCCCAAGCTTTGACGGTGGTCTTTGCATTGTAGAGTGGCTCTCAGACACTTTTATCGTCCTCCCAGGCAGGCAGGCAGGCAGGTCAGGTTGAATTAACCACATATGAGAATCAGAAAAGACAAAAACGCCTTGCAAAGTGGTCTCCAAGAGTTCTGGGGGGCTGCTAATATTCTGTTTTCTCATCTCTGTGTGTTCATTTATGAAAATTCACTAGTCTTAGGGTTTTTGTACTTTTCTATATGTCTATTATAACTTCAGTAAACATAGTTTAACAAAAGGCTCCAGAGTCAGCTGTCACTGTCATCAAACCCACAAGGAACCCGGAAGATGCTGCTCCCAGAAGGGCTTCCCTTCTCCCCAGGGAGGCCTCATCCTGTGGGGCCTGCCTGTCCTGTGGGCTTTGGATGCTGGAGGCCTGTAGTGCTGGCTGACCTCAGATGATGCTTTAGGATTTTGCAAATGGTGGAAATGGAGCTAATGATGAATTACAA
This sequence comes from Gorilla gorilla gorilla, assembly GCF_029281585.2. Lineage (NCBI taxonomy): Eukaryota > Metazoa > Chordata > Mammalia > Primates > Hominidae > Gorilla > Gorilla gorilla. The sequence continues at coordinate 98,392,819 of NC_073232.2, read as the reverse complement.
GGCACTTCCCACTCTCCCCACTCCATCTGTTACTTCCTCTGACCTACAGTCACCTCCACACTCTTGACTCCATTTTAATAGGCAGGAAATTGAGGCTTAGAGAAGCCAAGGTCACTGAGCAAATAAGCAGTAAAGGTTGGAACTCAGTTCAGCCTGATTCCCCTGAGCCCACAGGCTGTGCTGGGGCTGTGCCCATATGCACACAAGGGCCCACAGGCTGGAGCTGCATGGGCGAGTGTCGACTCCTGCACATCCAGCATGGATGGCTCAGTCGGTCAGCGCCAGGAACCATCCTGTCAGTCACACAGAATCTAGGCAGCCGGCTCTGCTTCTGCTCCTCTCCTGTGCCAGGCTCCATCCTTGCTCCTGCCTGGCACTTTGCAAATGTGTGAAGGTCCCACTCTGCTATCTAAAGGAAATTGATTTTTCCCTCACATTGGAACAAGTTTGCTCATAAGTGGATGTGCACTGTCTCACCTTGGCCAGGGCACTGCCAGCCATCTGAGGGGAGTGTGCAGAATGCTAAACGTGCTTGTTGACATTACACCTGAGACATGTTTGTGTTATAAATGGGTACAAATTGAATTTGGCTTAGGTGATATATGACGTCTGTCATGGTTTTCCCCATGGTAAGTCAGTTAGAGGAGAGCTAATTTATTTCAGGTTGGGCATTCCAAGCTTTCATTGTGCTTAGCATGGCCATATTTCCCTCTGCAATCACTAGGATGAAGCTGGCAATGTACCAGGGCTGCCAGTGAGCTGGCTGCTGCCATCAATGTGCTCCTCGAACCACCCTGGCCCTGGGTATACATGCTGAGGATGCCTCGTGGCCTTGGCCAAATAGATTTTTGCCTTCTTTTGGCCCATGAAGACCTGGCTTGGAGCCAGACCTCTGTTTGAATCCTGATCTGCCACTTATTAGCTATCACACTAGCTGTGTGGCTCAAAGCAAGTCACACACCTTCTCTGAACCTCAGCTTCTTAATCTGTGAAAGACAGAGATGCCAACTTCCACCCAGGGGAGTTCTGGGAGGATTAAATGGACAATCTGCAAAGGGCCTAGCATGCATGTGAATTGCTTTTCCTCAACTGTGAATTGAGAATGCAGATTCCACCTGTGTTCCTGGCTGGCCAGGGTGTGGTTGGAATGGAGCTGGGGTCATGGGCAGGAAAGGGGAAATGCCCCATGCCCCGAAGCCCTCCAGCCCCCAGGCGCCCTCTCCCTGATGGGGGCACTATGGACATCCTGAAGAGAGCGGGTGGCTGAGGCATTAGGCGGTTTGTAGAGAGGTTCCCAGGGGAGCACCACCATACCAAATGCCTGTGCAGAGCACAGCTGGGGTGGAGGGGGCAGCTGTGTGAGGACAAGCATTGTCAGCGCTGGGGATGCGGGTGTGCAGGGGTCCATAGGCCCTTCTGTGGTGCAGATGCCAAACCTGGTCTGGTTGTGTTTCTGAGTGGGCTTTGAGGCAGCTGCTAGGCCTCTAGTTCAAGCTGCCTATCTCTTTTCCTCTGTACTTTTATAGGAGAGAGAAGGCTTCACCTTGATCAAAGGCACCATCTTGTCCTATAAGAGCCACTGGGTCCTGGGTTGTAAGCACAGTCCAGAATCCAGTGTTAGGTGTCCTGACTGTGCCTTCTGATTTGGAGCTGCAAACTCCTCAGCCCACATTGTCAGTATCTTTTGGAGAAGGCCCATCATGGATGGAATTTGCATCCTCTCTTGAAGTTACCCAAGTGCAGAAAAATATTTGGTTGCATCATGAGAAAAAAGAAGACATTATTGTGTGGGTGGTGTTAAAACCCTGAGTCTGTGGCTGGTGGTAACTGTTGAAACACATGGCAGCCTCCTGCCACACAGCCTTTGGTGGGGCAGGGAGATGGAGCTGGAAGGCGGGGCTGATCCTCTCAACCACAGGCCAGAGCTCCCCGAGCAGCAAGTCTTTGTCTGTGGCCCCAGCATTCTGGCTGGCTGTTTAGGGCTGGTAGTCTCCAGAGGCACTCACAAGAGGTTTGGAAGAAACAGCTCTGGAAGGCGTGGGCACCTGCAGTCACGTGCATGTAACAAAGCCAGCTGTTTGCTCTTGGCCTCGGAGCTGCAATCAAGAACCTAGGACTTGTTGGAGTGAGAGACAGGTTGTCATGCTGTGTGAGAACACTGCATGTGTAACTCGAGTTCCCCCAGACATTTTGGCATGGGCTGCCGTCTGTCTTGTAGCATTTGCTACATAAGCCTGTCTTATCTCCCCTGACAGGGTTATGGGAGGCCAGAGAGCCAGTCTGCTTTCCTCACACCTGCTACAGGCACTTACAGAATTCTGACCAAGCTGGCCAATTTTGGTGTGTTTCAGGGAGAGCTTTCTGATGCCAGGGTTTGGTTGTGGCTCATGGCATGAAGGAGCTCATCAGAAGTCTGTGTGCTCATGAAGGAGCTCATCAGAAGGCTGAGGTGCATGGCCCAGGGCCAGATCACCCCTCCACTGGAACAGAGGTGAGCAGACTGCCCTGTTGGATGTGAACTGTTGCTCCATATCGTTCTCTTTTTCCTAGAGCTGTGGGACAAGTACAGCACCTTGCAGCTGGGTGTGAAGTGCCTGGGAGAGTGGGTGTGAAGTGCCTGGGAGAGTCTGTGTGAGGAGGAGGGACGTGGCACAGGAAATCTGTGGTGAGGCAGCTGTAGCACTGAGTCTGGGCCTGGTCTGTTGGGCTCAGAGATGGGGCAAGTGCCTCCACACACGTGAGCACTAAGGGATATGCCAACCTCCTCTCTTTCCCTCCTTTGCAAGGCCCAGGCTGGACCTGCATCCTCTCCCAAATCTTCCTTCTCTTTCCTACTTGGAATCCCCACACCTGCTTTTCTACCTGCAACATGCTCAGAACTACTAATCATTCACAATCATCAGGGATAGCTACTTTGATTCACACAAATAACTCAAGGGTGGAAGGACACTTGTGTTGTCAGCTGGATACTGTGGCCCTCTGGATTGAATGTCTGCCAGCCATACCTGCCCCTTGTCCTGGAGACACCAGGGCCAATACAGCCAAATGGGCTATGACATTGAACCATGACCCAGTTGTGCCTGCTCAAGGGTTTTGGGGAAGGTGGCTGGAGAACCCCTGCTTCTGCAAATAAGGCTGGAGCAACAGGCAGCCTGGTGCCTAGTTCTGTCTCTGCATGCTGATGGCTGCAGTTCTGTAGCAAAAGTCAGCACTTACTAAAGTGGGGTCAGTGCTTACTAAAATATAACATGAGACCCTTAGTCCAGCCTTCTTTGACAATTCAAATTCTGAGCACTTGCTGTGTGCCTGGTCACACTGCCCAGAGAAGCAGAGAAAGAAGATGGAGAATAAGGACAGGTTATACATGTCTCTTGATACTTACCCATGTGCCCGGAATTCTATTTTCAGTTGTTATTCCCATAGGTAAAATGAGGGAATTGAACCTTGGAGAGATTTGAGTTATTGTCTCAAAAAAATGTTCTATCACACATAGCAAGTAAGTTGTTGGGGTCAAATTGGAAACCAGGAATACTTAGCAGCAGGTCCAATACTTTGTGTCTGTAACCTTTGATCTCTGTAGCTACATGTGTGTAACTTCTTCCTGGGATTTCAGACTATTTCTGCTTCAGGACCTAGCAGATGATTGGCACACAACAGTACTCAGTAAAAGTTCATTGAACGAATGACTTAGGCCATGCTAGACTCAAGACCAATGCCTCCTCTTATCAGAGCACCCTCATTCTGTGAATGCTGAGTGTGAGAGATAATACCCCTGACTCTAAAGTCCAGGGTCCCTCAACCATGTGGTTCTGGCCACCCAGCTGCTCACCATTTGCGGGGAGATGGAATAATACACATAAAAGAGGGTGGTGGGTTTAGAAATGGGAGGCAGAGATCTGAGAGAGCAATTGTGGTATAAGACTATTTTTTAGAGCCATTGAAAATAAAATATCACAGAAGCAGGAAAGATGTGAAATGGAGAAAAGAAAGACTAAGTTCCTTCATTCATTGTATATTCCACTAATATTTATGGAGGACTACTTTGTGCTAGACGCTGTTCTCGGCTGCTGGGGGATAGGAGTGAAGAAGACAGAAGAAGTCTACCCAATTTAGAGAGAATTCATAGAAATAAACCCTTACTCATAACTCTCACTTACCTGGTTACACATGAAGAAGGCTTGCTTCACTTGATTCCTTAGCAAACATTTGCCGCCCTACACTCTAGGGATTCAGAAAGAGAGATTGCTGCTACTCTTATAAGAGATGGTGCTCTTACCATCCTGGCTAACACGGTGAAACCCCGTCTCTACTAAAAATACAAAACATTAGCCAGGCGTGGTGGTGGGCACCTGTAGTCCCAGCTACTTGGGAGGCTGAGGCAGGAGAATGGCAAGAACCCAGGAGGCGGAGCTTGCAGTGAACCGAGATCACGCCACTGCACTCCAGCCTGGGCAACAGAGCGAGACTCTGTCTCAAAAAAAAAAAAAAAAAAAAAAGATGGTGCTCTTTGGGGTCAGTCTGACTATTTAACTCAGCCTCTTGTTTACTTCCTACCACTCTTCTGAGACTTTGGTCCCTGGATAACTGTCTTCCTCACCAGCCCAAGTCCAGACATAATGCTCGGTAACTTCCCTGTCTATGTGGCAACCCCTCAACACATTTCCTTGACCTCCTGATTTCCAGTGACCCACTCCTCCACTGTCCCTCAGCTTCCTACTTCCACAGCCCCATCATGGTCCTTAGCATCATCTGAAATGACTTCAGCTCCTGCTTTCTGGCCACATCTGTAATAATATCTGTAATAATTTCCCCTGCCTCACCTTCTGTACTGTCAGGTTCTGATTGCAACGATGAAGTCCGCTCCCACTAACTTAATCAGCTAAAATGATGGATTGTTAAGACACTAGGCAGGTCACAGAGTCAATGGGAAGTCCAGAGAACAAGATTAAGAAAATGAGCAGCAACCAACGGCGTCTGGGCCCCAGAGCAGTTGGATCCCCTCAGCCACAGTAGGGCTGAGCAGTAGGGCTGTTGCTGAACGTGGCTGCCACTTCCACTCACCCTGCCACTTCCTCCACAGCTGGACATTGGCTTGCACTAGCATGGTGTCAATATTCTCTTAGAGTGCTTGCATTTTTGTATCAGTTTTCATCATATTTAGAAAGTTGGGTAAGATTATCCTGTTTCCACCTTTTGCCATAGCTGCCAGAGCATTGGGAGAGAAAATATCTAACCCCATTAAGCATCTTTGGTAGGAGGAATGAGCTTTCTAAGAAGACTAAAGCTATGGTTGAGTTTCTAACCAACTGAAAGGGAGTTTGGTGTCTGGAAAGCCAAAGGGAAGCCAAATGTTCACGACATTCTTCCTTTTTGGCTGACTGACACCCGTGTGCATTTCTTCAACCCATATTTTTGAGCACCTGCTATGGAACTGGCACAGTTCTAGGGGCTGAGGCAGTGAACCAAATATAAAATTCTCTGCTCAGATGAGACTTTGAGGAGATGGACAATAAACAGGATGAATAGGTATATGGTATGTTATGATAAGTGCCACACAACATTACAGGAAAAGGAGCTGTAACATGTTGAGAGGGACTCAATGTTAAATATGGTGGTAAGAGGAAGCTTACTGGGAAGTGGGCATTTGAGCGAAAACTTTATAAAAGGTGAAAAAACAAAGTATCTGAATAACTCAAGAAAGGGTGCTCCTGGCAGAGAGGACAGAAAACATAAAGACCTTAAGTGAGGGCTTGAGTAGATGTGGGGGCTTACATGGAAATGGGGCTCGAGTAGAATGTCCTCCAGTCAGATAAGAGGCCAGCGTGGCCAGAGTCACATGAACCAGAAGGAGAGTACTAGGAGATGAAGTCAGAGGGAATAGTGCCCAGCCTGAAAACTTGCTCCTTTTAAGTCTATGACATTCTGGCTAGAAAGTGAGCCATTGACTGAGTGTAATTGTAGTGCTATGGCAGTGCGCTTCTGGATGGCATCTACATACTTGCCGGGTGATCTTTGTGGTATGCCTAAATCTGCTTCTCCCATCCATGCTAAAGGCAGTCCTGATGTGGGCTGAGAGAGAGCCTGCTGCGTGGCCAGAATGTGCAGGCAAGGAGAAGCCTTCTGGTGACTTTCTTGTGGCTCCAGGGCCTGAACAGGCATGACCACGTATATGCCCTTGTACTGGATGATGGAATGCTAATGCATATCCTTAACTTTTTGACTCACTCAGTGAATCTGAAAACATCCAGTCTATGTTGGGTGGCTCAGCCTATGCATTAATATGGTTTCCATTTAGTATGGTTTCCATTATTAGGCATTTCTTCTTTCCTAAGTCTGTTAGAAAGTCAGGAACGGCCCAATATGAAAAATGAGAATAGCTTCTTGCCAAGTAGGGCATAACTTGGCTCCCAAGCCCTATAAATGTCTGGCATGTTTAACTTGTGTGAGTTCCATACAGCATCCTCACTCAGTGGAGTCATGTTAAATCCTGACTTGTGGGAGCTGAGTGTCAGAGCCTCTGTCCTGTAGCCTGGAAAAAGTAGAGAGCTTACTCTTTATCTGGGCCCCATTAAAAGTTGTCAGAATTTCAACTTCTCCAGTGAGTGGATCAGAGCAGCACACCCAAATATGGCATCTGTTGCCTCCAAATCCAGAAAGGCTCACCTAGTGTTGTGCCTCTTTATGAATAACATGGGATGCAGGGGACAACATCTTGTTTTTTCTTCTGCAGAGTACATTTTGACAAACCATACAGCACTGAGCTTCCACAAAACTTAACTAAGTTTTGCAGGTTCATACAAGTTATTTTCTACCATATATACACTATCTTATCAAGGCACTTCATACCTGCTAACTTATGCCCTCTATGTCTGTCTTATCAGCATGATGTCATCAATGTATTGGACTAGCATGATGTTCTTCTCTTAAATGGTCAGACGGTCAAATTCTTATGGACTGTGTAGCTCAGAGACAGAAAGTTGCTATGGACCTCAGGAAGGATAGTGAAGGTTGCTTCACTATCTGGAGCTATAGCTATCTGGAGAAAGTAAACTGCTTCTAGTAATTTTTGTTGTTGTTTGGGATAAAGGGAAAAACATACTGACAGGTCAATAACCATGTACAAGTTGCTAGGGTCTGTATTGATTTGATCCAGTAAGAGACCATATCAGAAACAGCAGATGCAATTGGAGTCACCACTTGATTAAGTTTATGATGATCCACTGTCAATCTATATAACTCATTACTTTTTGTATCTGCCAACTTAGAAAGTTAATATAGGGATGTGAGTGGAATCCTCTGCTTTGTACCTTTCAAATAGTTAATGAGGAAGCAAATTTATCTGATTTCTCTAGGGATGTAGTCATGTTTTTTTGTTGTTATTTTGGTAGGAAGAGGGAAATAGTTTACATTTTGCCCTTTTGGCCTTATTAGCCCTCACTTGATTTTCAGGGAGAATCAATCGGGAAGTTTATCTTATTGCTGAAGATATCTATTCCAAACAGACACTCGGGAAATTGGAAAACAGCTATTGAATAGGTCTGAGGTCCCACTGGACTGACTAGGGTTGAAACTCTATTTTTCATTTGACCTGCATTAGCCCCTGCTCTGACCCATGGGTAGATCCAGATGTCCAGGAATTAGGATTAGTCAAGATCCAGCATTCAATGATACCCCAAAGATCGTGGTATTATTTCCTTTCCTCCAGTGCAAAGTTATCCTGATAAATAGTGTCTTAGATCATTCAGGCTGCTATAACAAAATACCATAAATGATTTCGCTTATAAACAATAGTAATTTATTTCTCACAGTTCTGGAGACTGAAGTCCAAGATCAAGGTCCCAGCAGATTCAGTGTCTGCTGAGGGCCTACTTCTTGGTTCATAGAAGGCATTTTCTCATGGAGTTGTCACATGGCAGAAGGGGTAAAAAAGCTCTCAGGAGCCTCTTTTAAAAGAGCCCCAGTCCTATTCTAGCACTTCATGATCCAGTTACCTCCCAAAGGCTCCATCTCTTAATACCATCGCCCTGGAGGTTAGGATTGCAACACCTGAATTTTGGGGGGGACACAAACACTCAGCCCACAGCAAATAGTTTCAGGTCCCTTTAGGGAAAGCTAAGAAGTATTAAGTATTCATGATACTTAATTGTGATGCTTTATGTGAGTTGAGGTCTTCCTGCCTTGTAAAAGGTTCAGGGTCAGGGTCAATTAACCTCTGCCAGCTCTCTCCATGGGTTAGAACATTCTGACGACCCCTCTGGCTCTGCCGATTCCCTAGGTGCTAGGTACACTTTACTCCTGGTGTTTGTGTGGGTGCTCTGCCCATCTCTGTTGAAATCAGGGCACTAGTTTCAACTGCAGTTGACCAACACTTTATAGCCTGTGGAGACCAGGCACTAACATATTTTTCCAAAATGCTAGCACTCCCCTCATCTTTGTATTTATCAACACTTGCCGAAGGGAGTGGCTTTTGGGAATGTGGTTATAGGTGAGTAGGGTGAGGTACATCTACTTTATTTATTTATTTATTTATTTTTTGCGGCAGAGTCCCTCTCTGTTGCCCAGGCTGGTGTGCAGTGGTTCAAGCAATTCTCTTGCCTCAGCCTCTTAAGTAGCTGGGATTACAGGTGCCCACCACCATGCCTGGCTAATTTTTGTATTTTTAGTAGAGACTGGGTTTCACCATGTTGGCCAGGCTGGTCTTGAGCTCCTGACCTCAAGCAATCTGCTCGCATCGGCCTCCCAAAGTGCTGGGATTATAGGCATAAGCCCTCATGCCCGGCCGACATACATCGACTTTAATATTTTTTTTGGTCTTTGGACTGTTTCCTCTACATTATGTCAAAGAAGTTTGGCATCTCAACTTCATTTAGAGTTCATCCCTGTTGAGTTTATATTTCTGTTAAATAGCTGAGCAAACAATTAGAACCACTCTCAGCTGCTTGTACTAGGACATTGAATTTAGAATTCTGGCAAGTGCTTCCATATCAGTGAATTTAGTCTGATCTGAAATTACATTCTTTCCTCCTTGGAATAGTCTTCTCAGGGTCCAGTCCTTTATGTTCAGTTCATACATCGAGCCTCAGATTTAGAGATCTGAGACTTTTTTTTCCTCTTTCCTTCATTTATACAGAGCACTTAAAAGCTGCCATCCTAATCCATGCCATTGTCATTAATCTCTTCATGCTTTTCATAATATTCTTTGGGAGTCGAGCATTAGTGTCCCAAAATTTTGCTTTTAATTCATTTTATTCACTAAACAAATATTTAATGAGCATTTATTATTTGCTAGGTATTGTTCCAGGTGTTAGGTATAGCAGATGAAAAAAAAATGACAAAAATCTCTGCTTTCATGGAGTTCCCAATCTAGCAGAAAGTTTATTTCAGATGATCACATGTGCTAATTTAGTGAGTTATTTCGTCACTGCAAAAATATTGGCTTCCAGCTCCTCATTTCTGAATCCAAATTAGATTTTCATTATCTTTGCCCTCAATGAGATTAGAATATCAGCCCCAGATTTCTCTCCTTACTTCTTATTGCAATCGGCTATTAAGTAATCCTCACATTTTCATTTTGACCATCTCTATTCTTCATCCAGTGTGAGTTTTTTTCAAAATGCAAAATGTGAAAGTCATCTCCTGCACCTACCCTGTCCTTTAAAGATCCCTATCCCAAATTCCTTTAAAGGTTTCTATAGAATTTAGGGCAAAGACTGGAATCTTGATGGCCTTCATGATTCATCTGCTGCCTAATTTTGCACATATTTCTTCTGCCTTATTTTTTTCTACACAAACACATACACACACACCTTCACACCTTCAACTCATTACTTTTTTTTTTTGTTTTTGAAGACATAGTCTCACTCTGTTGCCCAGGCTGGAGTACAGTGGCAAGATCTCAGCTCTCTGCAAACTCTTCCTCCCAGGTTCAAGCAACTCTCCTGCCTCAGCCTCTCGAGTAGCTGGGGCTACAGGTGCACACCACCACACCTGGCTAATTTTTTTGTATTTTAGTAGAGATGGAGTTTCATCATTGCCCAGGCCTGTCTCCAACTCCTGAGCTCAGGCAATCCATTGGCCTCGGCCTCCCAAAGTGCTAGGATTATAGGAATGAACCACCATACCCGGCTTCATTACTTCCTTTTCATATTCAGAAATCAATTTAAACTTTACTTTCTGGAATCCCAGTCCCACTCCTGCCAACATGGTCTGGTCCCTGGGCACCCTGCCTGCCCTTCATAGCGCTCCCTTTGATTTGTAATCAAACATACAGTATTATGGCCATCTGGTGAAGCAGTTTTCCCTTCCTATGAAGTAGGCCCCAAGAAAATGGGCATGTGTTTGTGTTCGCTGCTATAGCCCCAATGCTCAGCACACTGTCTAGTATGAAGTAGTATTCAATGGATATTTGTCTAATGAATTAATAACATCATGATAGCCATTGTAATGATTGCTCATTCTCTAAGTGCCAAAATAGGAGTATGTACTAAAACTGTTGTCAATTGCATAAGAAGCCCTTCAAGGATTCCAGGGGCAGTCAAAGATGGCTTCCTGGAGGAGAAAGAGTTTGAGCTGAGAAGAGAACTGAGTTTGTCTTTTCATGGGTGTTTGAGAGTTGCCTGGGTATTTTTGCCCTGGATCCTATTTTGTGTCTGATATGCAAACCTGGATGAGGTACCTGATAGTTTAAAGTCACTGTCTGGAGTCAAGGAAGTGGAGAGGTCTCATTTTGTACCAGTCCTTTGGAGATCACTGAGACTTGGGTTTTCAGCCTGGTAACTTTCTTGCCTATTTATCTGCTAATGACTATGACCCATCTTTTTGGGTTAGTTCTCCTTTTTCTCCATTCCGGTGTCTGATGCAGAGAATTTAGGAAGTTTACAGACCTCTGCTTAGGTTGGGTTAGGAAAATTCCACATAACATGTTCATGTCCCTGATTCTCCAAAGTTCTTGTAGGAGGGTGAGAAAGCCTTTGCAGGGAAAGAACATAAACAGTGTTGGGAAAACTGAAATCTAATAGCAGCTTTTTCTGCTGTTCCTGCTATAATTACCTTCCTTCTTGGCAATGACTTTACCCCTTCTATCACTGCTGTTTCATTTGTCCAATAAACTCCCGATTATCCATCTTCAACAGCGTGGCCTGGCTTTATCTCAGGCAATTGGTTCCAGCAGATGGATTGATTAGAAGCCATTTCCTTCCCAAATTCTGTAGCTTGATGTTCCTGTTAACTTTTATCATCAGGGCTGTAGAATCCTCTCCTAGCTGCCTGAATTCATGCATAAATAAAACTGGTTGCAGCTAAACCCCCAGCCTCTGCCATTTAAATCCCAATTTATCTCACTCTGGGATGCTTGGGTAGAAATTTCATTTGTGGTATTGAGTTGAGAAATGTCAAGAGGGGCTTGCTGTTAAAAAGAAATTCTTCTGCAACAAACACTTATGCTTCTTGCAAGGATGAGATCACAGCATTTGTCTGACCAGGGAAATGGGTGTCCTTTCAAAAAAAATTGTCCACTTTTTTTTTTCGGTTATATGTTGGACCTCAGAATTGGATTATTCATAATCCTTGGTTTGTGACACAATCTCATCATTGCTGTGTGTGGCCAGAGCTCATTAGCATTTTGAATGCTATATAATATTACAATAGGATGCTGTTGTGAATGGTGTCTCCTTTGTAATCCATTCTCCTGTTGATAGGCATTAGACATGATATCAAGATTTTGCTATTGTGAACTGTGTTATTATGAACATTTTTGTGCTGCTTCCTGCTATACATGTGCAAGAGTTTCTCTTGGAGTGGCGTTGGATCGCTGGGGACATGAATATTTAAATTAAACCAAAAAACTCCCAAATTGATTGTATCAATTTATTCTTCTACCAGCAAAATATGGGAGATGTTCTTGATTTACATACTCTGAAACACATGGAGGTTTCTTAATCTGTGTCCATAAAATGTGTATAAAATGGCATTTTATTGTGTTCTGGATTTGCATTTCTCTGATCACCAAGGAGACTAAAGATCTTACAGTTTTATTTTTCACAGGTGTTTCCTTTTCTGTGAGAAGACCATTTGTGTCTTTGCTCATTTTTCTGTTGGGTAGAAGATCCTTTTCTTATTGATTTATAGAAGCTCTTTATATATTATTCATAAATTCATGGTCAATTATAAGTGTTACAACTATTATTTTTCCATTTGTCTTTTTTACTTTCTTGAAGCTTTTCATTGATAAACAGAAGTTATTAATTTGGATATTGTAAAATTTATCTACTATTTATTCTATACAGTTTTTTTTGGTTTGTTTAAGAAATCCTGGGGCTTGATACTGGGTTGGTGGTCTTTGTCCAGAAATATTAAGGGACGAAGAGGGCTATAACCCTCCTTCTGAGGGTTTCCAGGAGGAGTCTGAGGGTCTAGCTTTTCTGGTGAACCCAGTTCCTGTTCCTGCCTTCTTTCCTAAGGCCCTGCTCACTCTGGCTTCCACCACAGTGCCAAGCCCCTGTGGTCTCCAGGGGAGGGATTGCTCTGTTACATAACAGGATCAGGGGTAATCAGGCCAACAGGGGAGATGGTGGCAATTTTTCTTTTTTAATCTGTATTTATATACAGTCTTATTTCTTTAAGCCCTTACTCTGTCTCTTACCCCATCCTCCTCTCAGGTGACAATATCAGTGAGTGCCATACAGAATTCTGTATTCACCAGCATCATGAAACGTTTGTGGTCTTTTGAGTTGATCTTGGCAGATTAAAGGGACATGTCCTGGAGCTATTCTTGAATCTCTCTCCCCTTCTTTGTGACAACTCCCCCTAACCAAAAATAAATAAATAAATAAATAAAAAACCACAAAAAACAAAACTAAGGCACTTCACTTAGAAACTGGGGTCCTGCTTATAATCATGCATATAACCTTTACTTTGATGGATCTGGCCAGAGGGGTGTTGGAGCCCAGCCCTCCCACATACCAGACAAGCTCTTAGGGGAGCAGAAGAAAAGCAGGAAGAATTTAAATATTTAATTTTTTTAATTGACTTTTCTAGTTATTAAAAGTTGCTTGTTTCAGCAGTGATATTGTATAAAGAACATCTTGTAAGATACTCCTGACATCTCGCTTTGGCACATGTGCAGTACAGTTTCTATGATAATGTGTTTGCTCTAACTTCCCTGGCTTCTCCCTCAGCCCATCCATTCTCCTGCAGAGCAGTTGGGTTGGAGGCTCATTGAGGCAAGCAGCAATATTGGAGGTGGGGGGGTGCGGAGTGGTGCTGCGTCCACTGCCTCCCATGCCCGTTCTGACCTCAGACTTGGAACTCAAGAACCTGAAGATTCTGGTGGTCAGTGTTGGTGGGGGGTGGGAGGAGAGAGCGGCAGAGAAGCTCTGAGAGCCCCTTCCCACAACAAATCTAGCTCTAGTTGTTATATTTAGGCAAAACTTTGTAGTCTTCTTTCCCTTTTATGATGGATTTTGATAAAATACAAAACAGGGTTTAATTTTCTTATCACCTTTGAATTTGGAAATTTTGAGCACCCAAGCTCTTCTGTACCTATTTAAATTAAAGTCCACCAAGGGGACTGCAGCTCTTAGAACATGAGAATCAAGCCTCTCAATATTAAACTGCGGAGTGTGACCCCTGCTTCCCCCATCCTCCCGCCCAAGGACGACGGGGATTGCTCCAGGGCTGCTGGGTAGTTTACCATCCCTTCTATAGGCATGGAGTTGGCACTGACATCACAGCTTCATAACCCCACCACCGCCAGCTTCCCCTGCCTCCTACATCCAGTCTGTTCTTGTTCATAGTGAGAATCCTGTGTTCCCACTTCAGTGACACCCGAATTGTTTTTTTTTTTAATTGTCTTCAAGGAGGAAGGGCCCCATTAAAGGGTGAACTTGTAATAAATTGGAATTTCAAATAAACCTCATGTACTTGTGTTCATAAAGAAAAAAAAATCCTTTTCTACCCCTAGATCAGAAAGATATTCACCTATGTAAAAGTCCTAAAGTTAGCTTCTGTCATTTAAGTGCTTTTTTTTTTTTAGACGGCGTCTCGCTCTGTCGCCAGGCTGGAGTGCAGTGGCGCAATCTCAGCTCACTGCAACCTCCGCCTCCCGGGTTCAAGCGATTCTCCCACCTCAGCCTGCTGAGTAGCTGGGACTAGAGGTGCCCGCCACCACGCTCAGCTAATTTTGTACTTTTAGTAGAGACGGGGTTTCACCATGTTGACCAGAATGGTCTCGATCTCTTGACCTCATGATCCGCTCACCTCGGCCTCCCAAAGTGCTGGGATTACAGGCATGAGCCACCATGCCCAGCCCTGTCATTTAAGTTCTTAATACAACTACAGCTAATTTTTGTGTTTGGAATGAGTTAGGTTTTGAAATTAACCTTTTTTCCCAAGTGGGTAATCATATTTTCTTATCCTATTTATTGAATAGTCCTCATCTGTCTGATGACCTGACCTGCCACTTTGGACATCTAGAACATTTTTACTTATGAATAATATCTGTTTTAGGACTTTGTATTCTATTCTGCACTAGTACTACCATTGCTTAATTGCTATAGATTCATAATAATTTTTGATATTTGATAAAACAAACCTCTTCACTCTTCCTTCTCAGAAGTGTACTGGCTATTCTTCCATGTAAATTTTAGAATTAGCTTATTAGGGTTCATGAAAATTCTGTCAGAATCTTGAATAGAATTGCATTAAATATACAGATAAGTATGGGAAGAATTTATGTCTACATAAGATTATATATCCTTATCCACAAGTATGTTATATATCTTCATTTATTTAAGTGTTTCAGAGACCAGATAGGGCCTGTGTTTCAATAGTTCTCTTGCCTGCTGTCAGGCAAATCTTTGTCACTTACCCTTCCATATCATACTGTGAGCTATCCCCCAAAACATTATACATTCTTGTATCTTGTCTGAATTCTATGTCTGCTCTTACTCAAGATAATGGCGATGGTTGTCTGACATCAAGGAGTCTGGATATGTGCTTTGGAGCTATCACTATGACCCCCACCAAAATTTGACCACAGTGTGGGATCCCTTATCTCATCCTGGTGGTTAATTTATCAGTGATTTTTATGAGTGCTTGCTTTCATTTTTTGGTAGTTCAGGTATACTGTGCTTTGTTATTAGATATTCTAGTTTCACACCCTTGTTCCCCTGCTACCTAATCTACGTGATTAACCAGTAGCCTCTCCAACAACATTTACCCTTGCCCATGATCTTTCTCCTTACTTTCTTAGGGGTAGCCTTTTATGAGAGGGCAAAGAGTTTTGCCTTTTTTTTTCAATTTATTTTACAAGTACTTATTGAATGGAGCTGGCTATTGGGAAGCATTACAAATGTATGCCCTGGGGGAGGGGGTATCACACAGTATAAGATGGGAGCCATCGTGGTTGGCTGGCTGGAACTGTGGGTCAATCATAGAGTCTTCTGCAGGAGAACTGTTCCTTTCAGTGATCCTAGTACCAAAACTGACCAGCTGTCAGGATTCATGGCATCTGTCCACTTGTGTTTGATTGCTAGCAGAGCCGAGGCATGCCCACCATCCAGGTCCTTGCCATATACTTTGGGAGAAAAGATATAGAATTTGAGCCTGAAAATATTTCATTGCTTGCCTGATGTGACGTTGGTAAGTTATTCAGCTCCTCTAAGCCTCAGTCTTACTCCTTATAAAATGGAATCAATGATAGCTTCCTCAGAGTGTGATGTTACAGTAGTTTATGTCTTCTTTGTCCTTCTTGTCTCAAGATTCCAGAAAGGAGAAAGTAGGAACAGTGCAATGAGGTCATTTTTCATCTGTCCATCAGCTGCTGCAATACTGGGCAAGCGCTGGAGGGAGGGGATGCTAGGATTCTCCAGAGAAACAGAATCAAGTGTGTGTGTGTGTGTGTGTGTGTGTGTGTGTGTGTGTGTGTGTGTGTGTGTAGAAAGAGAGAGAGACAGAGAGAGATAGAGAGATTTTAAGGAATCGGCTCACACAATTACAGAGACTGAAATCTGCAGAGTGAGCCAGCAGGTTGGAGACCCAGGAGAGGGCCAATAATGCAGATGAAGTTTGGAGGCCATCTGCTGCAAAATTCCCTCTTGTTGGGAGAGGCCAGCCTTCTGTTCTATTCATGCCTTCAACTGATTGGATGAGGCCCACCCACATCATGGAGGGCAATCTGCTTTACTCAAAGTCAGAGGATTTAAATATAACCTCATCCCAAAACCATCCATCTCACAGAAACAGCCAGAATGTTTGACCAAGTATCTGGACATTGTGGCCCATCTAAGTTTACATAAAATTAACCATTACAGAGGGACTTTGGGAAGCTCTTTTTGGCAGCATATCTATCTCTTCTTTGATAATTAGGACATTTTTCAAACATGTGTAAACCTCCAGGAGAATTGCAGTATTCCTCCATGTCCATTCTGCACATTTCTGCAGAGGCAGGATTACAGAATGAGTAAGATCACAGATGTGGGGTCAGGTGGCCTGGGTTGAACTCTGGCTCTGCCTAGTACGGAACTTAGGCAAGTTACTTACCCTGTCTGTTCCTCAGTTTCCCCATTGGGAAATGAGGGTAAATAGTATACCTCTCTTACAGGGTAGCAGTGAGGATTATCTGTTGATTGGATTCCTGTGCACAGTTTCCTTCTTCCTGTTGCTCTGCTGCAAGACATTGGGGAGTTTCTAATGTTTTGCTGAAATGGGCAGTGCTGTAGTGAACAGTATCCTGTTGCTTTCCTTGTGCCCTATGTATGTGGCACAGGGCAGGCAAGTTGGCAGGTTTCTTAGCTATTGCCAAAGGGATCTCCAAGTTCATTATACTTTATTTTTCACATCCTGGCAAATATTTGATTGACACTGTTACACTTTAAAATCTCTGCCTGTAAGATGGGTATAAGTGGTGTCTCCTTATAATGTGCATTTCTCCATTTATAGATGTTTGAATATCTTCTTAGGTACCCATTGGCCATTGGCTTCTAAACCCTTATGGAAAGAGAGCTGCTCTCACATTTGGTGTCTGCTGATGGCAGCCTCCTCGCGTACTTGGGCTGGGTGAATATGGGAAGTACTCATGCACACCTGGGCTCCACGAGTGGCTGCCACATGTCCTGCTGGCTGCTGGTGGCCTTGGCAGCTCTCAGAAGCTGCCTGAGCTCTCAGGAGTCTGGATTAGTTGGGCTTCCCTGATTAGTCACTGAAGTAATGTTCTAAATGGGGCACAAGTGCCAGGGAATTAAAAATACTTCTTGTTTTTGAATAAGAAGCTGACATGTTCTTAGGACATCAGGGCTATATCTGGATGAACAGCTGTCAGCTGCCTCATGGGCTCTCCCATCCAGCTGATGTGCCAAGGGCTCCCCGTTCTCCTAGCTCCCTGACTTCCCAAGAGCAAGTCTCATTAGACAAAGTTCAGTGAGGGCAGCTGCCTCCTGGCTCTTCATCATCACTCTATCCCCATGGCTCAACACAGTGCTTGACACATTGTAGGTATGCATTTTCATTTGTTAAATGAATGTGTCAAGTGTCTACAGATGCCCAGGAGGTTCTGGGTTAGTCTGGTTCTGGGCTTCATTGGGTTCAAGAGACTGAAGAAAGGGAAGCCCTTTTTTGCTCTTGTGGGTTTGCTGTTGACTTGTGCAATGAATCAAACTAGCTGGAGGACAGTCATCCCTTACTCTGCAAGAAGAGTTAGGGCCAACCCTAAGATCTTGCTGTACCTTGAGAACATTTAAGACATTGAATTTTCATCAGTCTTTATGGCTTTCTTCTGTTTATCTTTGTATCCCCAGCACAATACATGAGGTGTGGACATAGTATGTGCACAGTGAGTATTTACTGATGGAATAAACAAACCAATGGAGGAAGGCACAATGATTCTCATTAACCACAGTTTTGAAATGCCACTTTTGTATCTGTATATTAAAAGGCTTAATTCCACAGTTTTTAAAAAATATGTGCGTAGTTCAACACAGTCCCTTTAAACAAAATAACACAGCAATCACTATGGCTCCTTTCTTTTGTAGGACATGTGGCTGAGTCTGGGGGGTTGTAAGTGGAGAGACATTTGTTTATACTCCTCCCAGGCCCAGTAACCACTGTGATAATTTTGTGAAAAGGCTAGGAGGTTAAACAAGGATTTTGCTGATACTTAGGAAATGGAGAATGTAAGTGCAAAAAGACATTAAGTTCTATGTCTGTGAGTGCTGGTTTGAAAACTTCATAAAGAGGTGCAGCCTGTATTATAGGAAAACATACAACTCAGGGGCAGCTCTGTTTTTCCAAGCAATTAAAAAAATGCAATTCAGGATAAAGGGAGAAAGGACTGAATGCCAGTGAGCTTTAGAATCACTTGCTATTAGTACATTAAACAAATGAATGCCAGCATTCTTGTTTTACCTGTCATTGTCTATTTTCTATGAAATGTCGGTATTTTAAGTTGAATTGTATCACCTCATGGATGTGTTGAAGACTTAACCCCTGATAACTGTGAATGTGACCTTGTTTGGCAGTAGGGTCTTTGTAGATGCTGTGAGGTTAAAATGAGCTCATGAGGGTGATCCTAATCCAGTATGACTTGTGTTCTCATAAGAAGAGGAAAATTTGAAGACAGACACGCACAAAGAGGAAATGCATGTAATGACACGGACACAGAGAGAGGTGGCCATGTGAAGAGGGAGGCAGAGATTGGAGTTATACTGCCACAGGACAAGGAATGCCTGGGGCTACTAGAAGCTGGAAGAGGCAAGGAAGGATCCTTCCCTAGAGACTTTGAAGGGAGCACGGCCTTGCTGGCACCTTGACTTCAGACTTCTAGCCTCCAGAACTGTGGGAGAACATGTTTCTTTTTTTTCAGGCATCCAGTTTGTGGTCCTTTGTTAGAGCAGCTATAGCAAACTAATACACTCCATGCAGCTGTTCAGTTACAACAATCAAGCTAATTGTTAGGCATCTCCCACGAATGATAGGGAAACTTTCTGGATCATTGGATGCTAAACTTTGTAGCAGAATCACAGATGCCTCTGAAGCTGAATCTGCATTTGTAACAGATGCCCTTTCTCTGCAAGGCCAAATTCCTTCAGGAAATCTTTCCCAGACTCTGACAAACAAGAAAGATTGAAGAACAGCACTCTAAGGAGTCACCAAGCTGAGGGAAAGTGGCTAAACAGTGCTCCAGGCTCAGAAGGAGGAATTTGGACATGAAGTCAGGTGGGTCCTCAAGGTCCACCTCTGCCCTTTCAATGTCTTATCAATCTTCCTTCTGTATCTTCTGAGAGACTGAGTGAGAATTGATGGGGTGTTTTGTGTGGTTTGTGTCATTTTTTTTGTTTGCTTATTTTGTTGCTGTTTGCAGTTCTCTAAATTTTAACACATATAAAGATTCATGGAATCACCACCTCAATCAGGATACAGAACAGCTCCATCAAAAAATTTCCTTATACTATCCCTTTACAGTGACAGCATTTTCCTACCCTGAGCCTCTAGCAATCACTGATTTGTTCTCCATCATGATGGTTTTATCATTTTGAGACTGTAATATGAATAGAAGCAAGCAGTATGTAGCCTTTGAGACCAGCTGCTTTTACTGAGAATAATGCCTTTTAGATTCATCCACATTGATATGTGTATCAGTAGTTCATTTTTTAAAAAATTGCAGAGTAGTATTTCATTGGTGTATCCTAGTTGGTTTCTCCATTCACCCGCTGAAGAACAAGTGGGTTGTTTCTAGTTTTTGGTAATTATGAAGAGTGCCACTAAAAGCTTTTTCTGGTGTGAATTTTTTATTCTTGTTGAGTAACACCCAGGAGTGGGTTTGCTTAGTTGTATGGTAAGTGTGTATTTAACTTTATTAAAACTATCAAACTTTTCCAGAATGATGGTCCATTTTGAGTTAGATTTTGGGAAAGGTGTGAGGCTTAATTTCAGGTTCAATTTTTTTGATACATGGATTTCTAGTTGTTCCTACACTATTTGTTAAGACGCTATCCTTTCTCCATTGAATTGCTTTTGCACTGTTGTTAAAACCAATTGGCTATATTTGTGTGGGTCTATTTTTGGACTTTTTATTCTATTCCACTGATACATTTGTCTATCCCTTCACCAATACCATGCTGTTTTGATTACCATAACTTATGGTGAGTCTGAAAATTGATTAGAGTGATTTCTTCAACTTATTTTTCAACAGTGTTTAGCTGTTCTAATTCCTTTGCCTTTCCATATGTATGTTGGAAATGGCTTGTCCATATTATGAAAAATCCTCTTGGGATTTTTTTACCTATAGACCAATTTGGAGAGGATTGGCATCCTTGCTAAACTGAGTTTTCCAGTCTGTGAACACAATTTGTCTTTCCATTTACTTATGTCTTTGATTTCCTGCATCAGTGTTTTGTACAGATTCTGCATGAGTTGTTAGTTTTATAACTTTTTTTTCCAAGCTATTAGGAATAGTATTGTCTTTAGATTTTGTTTTCCAATTCTACATTGCTAGTATATGGAAACACAACTGAGTTTTGTGTATGATCTTGTATCATGCCACTTTGCTAAATTTCATTTTTGTTTCAAGAAATTGTTTTGTAAATTAATTGAGGTTTTCTATATAGACATTATTGTTGGTTGTGAATAGGGACAGTTTTACTTCTTTCTTTGCAATCTGTACACGCTTTGATTTCTTCTTCTTGCCTTATGGCACTGGCTAGGGCTCCCAGGAAGATGGGGAATAAGAATGGTGAGTGTGAACATCTTTACCTTTTTTTGTTCTTAGTGGGGGAAAGCTTTCAATCTTTCACTATTAAGTATAATGTTAGACATAGGTTTTAGAAATAGATACCTTTTATCAAGTTGAGGAAGTTCTCTTTTAGTTTTGGTTTGCAAGGAGTTTTTATCGTGAATGAAAGCTGCATTTTGTCATGTGCTTTTTTTCTGTATCCATTGATGTAATCAAGTTGGTTTTTTTCTTTAGACTATTAATATAGTGTATTATATTGCTTGATTTTTAAATATTGAGTTAGTCATGCATTTCTTAGATAAATCCAACATGGCCATGACATATTAATTTTTCAATATATTGCTAGATTCAATTTGCTAATAGTTAACATTTTCTTAAAATTTTTTGTATCTGTGTTCATGAGGGATATTCATCTGCAGTTTTCTGTTTTTGTACTGTCCTTGGTTTTGGTAGCAGGGCAAATCTGGCCTCATAAAATGAGTGGGGAGTGTACCTCTCTCTTCTATTTCTGGAAGAGATTATGCAGAATTGGTGCTGTTACTTTTTTAAACATTTGGTGGAATTTTTCAGTAAAATCATCTAGTACTGAATATTTCTTTTATGGAAAACTTTTAACTATGCGTTACATTTATTTAATACTTATAGGAGTACTCAGGTTATTGAGTTAATCTCGGGTAAATTTTGTTGTTTGTGTTTTTCTTTCTTTCTTTCTTTTTTTTTTTTTGAAATAGAGTCTTGCTCTATTGACCAGGCTGGAGTGCAGTGGCACAATCTTGGCTCGCTGCAACCTCTGCCTCCCAAGTTCAACTGATTCTCGTGCCTCAGCCTCCCAAGTAGCTGGGTTATAGACGTGCACCACCACATCCAGCTAGTTTTTGTATTTTTAGTAGAGACAGGGTTTCACCATGTTGGCCAGACTGGTCTCGAACTCCCGACCTCAGGTGATCCACCCGCCTTGGCCTCCCAAAGTGCTGGGATTACAGGCGTGAGCCACTGTGCCTCGCCTTATTTGTGTTTTTCAGTGAGTTGGTGTTCTATGTCATCTAAGCTGTTAGGTTTAAGTGTACAGAGTTGTTTGTAGTATTCCCTTCTTATCATTTTAATAGCTGTGGAGTCTGTTGTGATGTTTTATCTTACTTTTCTAAAATTGGTTATTTGTGTCTTTTCTTTCTCTTTTCTTTGTTAGGTTTGCTAGAGCTTTATCAAATTTGCTGATGTTTTCAAAGAATCAGTTTTGGTTCTGTTGATTTTACCTGTTGTTTTTAGGTTTTTAATTTCTTTGATTTCTGATCTTTATTATTTTATTCCATCTGCCTGTTACGGAGTTAATAAAATGCTTTTATTTTTATAGTCTCTTAAGATAAAAGCTAAAAGCTTAAGTTAATTTTTTTAAATCTTTCTTTTTTTTAGTATAAGTATTTTATTGCTATGCATTTCCCACTAAGCACTGGTTTACCTGTGTCTCACAAATTGTGCAGTGTTGTGTTTTCCATTTTTATGTAATCCAAAATATTTTCTAATTTTTCTTTAGACTTTTTTTCACCCATGGATTATTTATAAGTGTGCTTTCAAGTGTTCGGATATTTTCTTATTATCTTTCAAATACAAAATTCTAATTTAATTCCATTATTGTCAGAAAACTTTTATATGATTCACTTATTTTACATTTGTTAGGATTTGCTTTATGACACAGGATATGGACTTCCTTGGGGAAGGTTTCATGGGCTCTTGACAAAAAAGCATATTCTGCTGTTGTTGTGTGAAGTATTCTATAAATGTCAATAAGATCTAGTAGGTTAATGGATTTGTTTAGTTCATGTTTATCTTTGATTATTTTTTTGTCTATTAAATCTATCTATTGCTGAGAAAGTTGTGTTGGAGTCTATAAAATTATGCATTTATTTGTCATTTTAGTTCCTCCAGTGTTTGCTTCACATAACCTTTATCATTAGATAATATTTCTCTATGCATTATAATCTTCTTTGTTCTGATATTTCATTTGTCTGATGTTAATTTAGCTACTCTGGCTTTTATTTGATTAGTGTTTCCACAATATGTTTTTCCGTTCTTTTATGATTAATCTACCTATATCAGTATATTTGAAGTGAGTTTCTTGTAGGCAACATATAATTGGTTTGCTTGTTTTTTCCAAAACATATTCTATCAATTTTTGATCGATATGTTTAGACCATTTACATTTAATGCATTTATTAATTTCTTTAGATTTACGTCTTCCATTTTCTTGTTTTCTGTTTCCCCTCTGTTTTTGTCTTTTGCTGTTTTCTGCCTTCTTTTGGGTTATTAAAACATTTTTTACCATTCCTTTTGGTTTTATGTATTGTGATTTTTACTGTGTATCTTTGATTATTTTTATAATATTGCTTTGGAGATTACAATATGCATACTTACATTTTTATAGTGTACTGAGAATCAATAATTTGCCACTTTAAGTGCAGTGTAGAAATCTTGCCACCATTTAGTTCCCTTTACGTTCATCAAAACCTTATCCAACTATGTTATAATTTTTTTTTTTGAGATGGAGTCTCGCTCTGTTGCTCAGGCTGTGGTACAGTGGCACGATCTTGGCTCACTGCAACCTCCACCTCCCAGGTTCAAGCAGTTCTCTGCCTCAGCCTCCCGAGTAGTTGGGATTACAGGTGCCCACTACCACACCCAGCTAATTTTTGTATTTTTAGTAGAGATGGGGTTTCACCATCTTGGCCAGGCTTCTCTTGAACTCCTGACTTTGTGATCAACCCTCTTCGGCCTCCCAAAGTGCTGAGATTACAGGCGGGAGCCACCGTTCCCAGCTTATGTTATGGTTTTTACTTTTAGCTATCACATGTTTTAGAGAACTCAAAAGGAGAAGAATCTATTGTATATAGACTTTATTATTTTCAAGATTTTTTCTTTGTCTCTAGTTTTTAGCAGTTTAATTGTGATTTGTCTGAACTTGGGTTTCTTTAGTTTTATTCTGTTTGGGTTTGCAGAACTTCTTAAATCTATAGATTTTTGTCTTTCAACAAATTTGATAAGTTTTAAGCCATTATTTCTCAGTTTTTTCCTTTTCTTTTCTTTCTTTCTTTCTTTTTTTTTTTTTTTGAGGTGGAGTTTCGCTTTTGTCGCCCAGGCTGAAGTACAATAGCATGATCTCAGCTCACTGCAACCTCTACCTCCTGGGTTCAAGCGATTCTCCTGCCTCAGCCTTCTGAGTAGCTGGGATTACATGCACCCACCATCATGCCTGGCTAATTTTTGTATTTTTAGTAGAGGCAGGGTTTCACCATGTTGGCAAGACTGGTTGCTCTGATAACACAAATATTAGATCTTTTGTTTTTGTTTCATAGGTCCCTGATGCTCTATTCATTTTTAAAAATATATTTTCATTTTAAAAATATATTTCTCTTGTTCTGACTGAATCATTACTATTGATGTGTCTTCAAGTTTATTGATTCTTTCCTCTGTCATCATCGTTCTTCATTGAGCCCATCCAGTGAAATTTTTTTTGTTGTTAAATTTTAGTTATTGTATACTTCAGCATAACATTCCTATTTGGTTTTTTAAAAGTTTCTTGTATTTCTTTGCTGGGACTTTTTATTTTTCCATTTCTTTTAGGAGTGTTCACAATTGCTTGTTGGAACATTTTTATAATAGTTACTTTAAAGCCTTTGCCAGAAAATTACATCCACGTCATCTTTGGGTTGATGTTTGCTGATTATCTTTTCCCATGTGAGTTGAGATTTTGCTTGTTCTAATTCTGAGCAATTTTGGATTTTATCTTGGGAATTTTGAATATTATGACTCTTGATTTCACTTACATTCTGTGAAAGGTGTTGATATTTTTGTTTTAGCAGGTTAAGTTCAGGCCACAAGCTCCAGCATGTTGCCTGTGGGCTGTTACCAATGTCAGCTCAGGTTTGAAAGCATTTGCAGTGCTCTTCTAATCATTCTGGTGTGTGTGCCACCCAGTGGCCAGTCTGGAACCTAATGGTAATCTGTCTTTTATCTTTTATTCACAGCTTTTATATACTGATTAGAATCCTATCCACGTGTGAGCAGCTCAGGAGTGAGCCCAGGAGTTCATAAACCGCTTGTTAGAGTTGCTTTCCTGAGATTTTCCTTCTCTGTGACATCCTCACTCTTTTCCTATTCTGAGGGACTCTTTGATGGTTCTCCAATCAGCTGTGGCTTTGGAGTTCTTGCTCTGCTGCACACTTTTGTGGCTGCATCTGCCTCTAGGGCAAGGGGTCAAGAGGGTTAGAAGATAAAAGCTTGGTAAACTTACAGCCAGTTTGGTGTTCTTTGAATTCTTGTTTTCTTCTCCTATCTGCCTGCTCATGTTTACTCATCAGACTCCTTGAATAGCTGCCACATGCATTCTGTCCAGGTTTTATGACTATGTTCAGGGGAGAATCATGGTGGGTGCTCTTACTCCATTATACCTAGTCAGTGTTCCTTAATCAGACATGCACACCTAGTCAACTGGGGAACATTTTCCCCTTGCACAGTTTTTATGGAGTCATGTGAGTGGGGGTCCAAAACTCTTCCTCACCCCCAAGGCTGGAGACCCTGAAAACTAAGGCAGAGCCAACAGATTGGGAGCAGAGGCATCCAGCTGCCTGCTAGTTGGGAACTTCCTCTCTTGCCAGGATTCTCTTAGGACACTTGCTCTACCCAGAAATAAAATACAGGATTGCTGATAGGTGGTCATCCCATCAAAGTTCCACGACTAGTGATAGATTATTGGAAATGACTTTGTTCCTGAATAATGCCTTTAAGTTGAATTGTTATAAGAGAAGCTTCTATTTTCTATGGCCGTAGCATTATTTTCTATAGGTGCAGGGTTCCACTTCTGAAAAATAACTTTTAACATAAAAATCCGCAAGTCTAACATGAAAATAAATGGAAAGAACATAAAACTCAACTATGTGCCTTTAAAAACATTTATAGTAAGCATGTGAAGGCAAACAGTGTCTATGAAGGTTAATTTTACATTTGCAGTTGTTTCAGCCAGGTGGAAATGTTTAAAAATATAAGCCAAATGGCATTTTGACTAAAGATTCTGTCTTGCATTCTCAATAAATTTTATATATTAGGTGCTTTTGATTGCTTCAATAACCTTTAAACTGAATTCAAAAGCAGGGAATTCTGGTCCATAGTAGGCCGTCTCTGTAAAAGCACAGGCCATCTTACCTACTCTTTTCTGACAGCTGGAGATAAGGTTACAGCCATGGTTTCTGGACTACCAGGCGACCAGCTGGGGGACCCCAGCATTCTGTCCACTGCCACAACTGCGTAATCACGTGCTGAGTATCTTAACAGCTCACCAATAAGTGGCAGCATGTGTGTATCCATATTCCAACCAGAATGGACCTCTGTTTCTTCATTTCAGGGCCTCCCAGCATCCCTTGGGTTTGGCCAGTTTTATGGTTATCACTGAAGCGGGCAGCTAGGGTTCTGTGTGGTCCCCAGCATCTAATTCCAGGTGTGTGATTTAAGGGCAGAGATGTCGGGTGCTAGGATTGAGATTATTGGCTGTTAATGGGCTGCATTTTAAACAATTTTAATCTCAAGTTGGCCTGATGCCAGGTGAGCTTTGTCCTCTGGAAAGCACCCTGCCTTACCTCTGTCCACTCACAGATGCTGACACTGTGGGATCCTCACAGCAGACCCGGCGGGTCAGGCTGCCATGCTGTGGGTCACTGCACAGCATCTGTAAACCCAGATGGAGGGTCTGTTTCTTGAGCTGGAAGAGCTGTTTGGAGGCATTGGGTCAAGCCTCTTTCTGGGTCTGGTTTGCTCATTTTTCTTTCCTGTTGTTTGGTGTGTTTGAAAAATCAAAGCCGTTTGCAGCTCCTGGCCCAGGACATGTTTGATTAGCTGGTTCATCAGGGAAGATGGCTCAGCAGGGCAGGAGTCCAACAAGGTTAAAAGTTGCAATGTCCATCTCTGTGGCAGGGGCACCTGCTCCATATTTAAACTGGTTATTTGATGGGACAGCTGCCTGACAGGGCTTGGACATGACTTCTGTGTCAGGCTGCCATGCAAGGAAACATCATCTACTGAACATCATCAGAGACGGAAAGGGGTCCCTGGCTTTGATTTTGGGCGAGTCTCATTACTCTCCTAGGCACAATTCTCCTGTCTATAAGATGGGTATATAATGTAATTTTACTTTACAGTTTTGTCATTAGGATAAAATAGGACAATTCATGTAAAAGCAATTAGCCATAGGCTCACATGAAGTAAAATGCTAAGTAAATTTAAATGGTGCTCTTCATCATTTTCTTCTCCTTCTTCTTCTCTTATTACTAGTCATGGGCCCTGGCTGGGGTACCTAGTTTCTCTAAACCTTTTCCTTGTGTATAGAGTAGGGGCAGTAGTAGCTCCTTTGCAGACTTGTAGGAGGATTAAATGGGACAGTAGGAGGATTAAATGGTCCTAGGACCAGTGGGTTTCCAACACTAATTGCTTCCCTGACCCCATTTGATTGATATAAATGTCCATGCTTTTAAAATATTTGCTAATATTTACACATATAAGTGACCCTTGCACTGTGGCTTGCCTATGTGAGGCAGTGTCCTGGGATGGCCCATACCATTGACCAGAGAATTAGAGGCCTGCTCCCCACTACACATCTGCCAGCTCCCATCCTACTGCCTTGCTTACCTTGGCCAAAGCTGCCCCTGCACCTGCACAGATTCTGCCCACTGTCCTCTCCCACATCCCTCCCCTTGTCCTCTGTACCTGCTGTTCTGAGGCCAGCAAATACCCTGGCCTCCTACTCTTCTCTTACCTTACTTACCTTAACTCAAAGTGGTTGTTCTCTGGGGATAGCCTGTCAAGTTGAAAGTCTTATTCCCTTCACATTCCGTGTCCCTCAGGAGGTGTCCTTTTTATATTATCTTCTTTATCTCCTGCAAACCATTTCTTTCCCTTCCTGCACCACCCTATCTTTTTCTAGCTCTTTTAAAAACTTTTAAAATTGTTATTTTTTAGAGACAGGGTCCCACTTGGTCACCCAGGCTGGAGTGCAGTGGTGCAATCATAGCTCACTGCAGCCTCAAGCTCCTGGGCTCCAGCAGTCCTACTGCATCAGCCTCCCAAGTTGCTGAGACTACAGGTGCATGCCACCATGCCCTGCTCATTATTATTATTATTATTTTTAGAGACAGGGTCTCACTATGTTACCCAGGCTGGTCTTGAACTCCTGGGCTCAAGCACTCTTCCTGCCTCAGCTTCCCAAAGCACCAGAATTACAAACGTGAGCCACTGTGCCTGGCCTCTTTCTAGTTCTTTCTAGTTTCTTCTAGCTCTTACCATTTGTTACCCCCCCACCTCTCCTCATCCTCACTGCCAGCTCTGTCCCCTCTGTTATCATTCCCTGAACACTCTGGCTCACTCTTTCCTCCCACCTCCAATCTGGCTCATGCCCAGTGACCTCCTAGTGAGACCTCCAACCCCACATGTTTTCACAAAACCCTTATCTTCATGTCTTCTTAGTGAGGCTTCAAGATACTGATCCATAATAATCTCTCCCTTGCCTGCCCAATTTTCCTGTTCCCTTTTCTTTGTGATATTCACCAGGCAAAACTCCCACATGAGCTAAGCCTGACCATCCTCTTTTGCATACCTGTGCCTGAGTGCTGAGTGTTGCTGTAGAAAATGACAAAGCCGGCCGGGCGCGGTGGCTCACGCCTGTAATCCCAGCACTTTGGGAGGCCGAGGCGGGCGGATCACGAGGTCAGGAGATCGAGACCATCCTGGCTAACACGGTGAAACCCCGTCTCTACTAAAAATACAAAAAATTAGCCGGGCGTGGTAGTGGGCGCCTGTAGTCCCAGCTACTCGGGAGGCTGAGGCAGGAGAATGGCGTGAACCCGGGAGGTGGAGCTTGCAGTGAGCCGAGATCGCGCCACTGCACTCCAGCCTGGGCGACAAAGCAAGACTCCGTCTCAAAAAAAAAAAAAAAAGAAAATGACAAAGCCAGGGTGCTGGTCTTCCTTGGTATTGCTCCTCACAAATCTCCATGGCTTGCACTGTACTTCCCTAAACCCCTTTTCCATGCTTTGTCTTCTCCTTTCAACCCCTCCTCCTCCTCCCTCCTTATTTAGCCATCAGATGGGAGCCCCCTCATCTCCCATCTCCAAAGTCAAGCCCACCTGCACTTGCACCAGCTGGCTCATTGCCCCATCTTGTCACACCCAGGGAAGTAAGTGTTCTTGCAACAGCCACTTGCCCCCTGCCCTGAATCCATCCCAATTTCCCCTCTAGGATTTTGCCTTTTCTTTTCCACATTTCTCTTCTGCATTACCAATCTCTTCCTATCCACTCCTGCATTGCTGCTCTGCCTAGAAACTTGTTTTAGAACATTTAATCTAAGAAAGCAACCCTCCTCCCACATTTTCCACATCCCCTTTCAGTGATTGCTCTGTTTCTCCTGATTCTGTTTTCTCTCCTTTTGTCTGATTTTCCACCCGCCACAATTTGTCTACTGATTTCACCCTCCTTCTCCTGAAATGACCTTTGTCAGGGCTAACCATCTTCCTACTTTCCAATTTTCTGCTCGTTCCCCTCTTCCTTGCCCCCTTGGTGACATTTGACACAGTGAAGCACTGCCTCCTGACACATTTGCTTCTTTGGTCTATGATATCAGCATCAGCCCAGAGCCCTCCTGACTTGGCAGCTTCCTTCGCAGGCTCCTCTTTCTTGCCCAAACTCCCACTGTCCACCTCCCCAGAGGGGCAGTCCCGCACCTCTTCTCTGTCTCTTCCCTCCTTTCTTGGTGGTCTCATCTCCACCAATGGCTTCAAGTACTTGCACATTAATCTACTCCAAATGTTAGCCTCTAGCCCAGGCTTTTCCTGTGAGCCTTCGCATCCACCTGGATGTTTCACAGGCAACTTGGCCTCAGCATATCCCAAAAAGAATTCTCTACTTTGCTCCTCCCCTACTTTGCCCACCTCTCAGAATGACTCTACAGGCAGCTGGTTGCTTGAGTCCAAAATAGAAATCATCCGCATCTCCCCCTTTCCCTTGTATTCTACATTCAATCAGTGGATCCACCAGCATTGTAAGGAACTAGACCCAGCCAGAAGGAAGCCAGGGACCTCACCTCATCCACAGACAATCAGGCAACTCTGGGCATCTGTCTACTCTTGCCCCCTTCCCTCATGGGTCAGAGGAGTGGAGGCTCCGAGGAGCAGGGAGGGCGCAAGAGGAATCTTGGTACAAGATTGTGCTTCCTACCCCAGAACAAAGGTTACCCATGCCTTGGGGGACAGTGGAGGTAAGCATTAAATGGGGTAAAATGAACATGAACTTTTTAATGATTAAAAGTGACCTTAAAGTTATGGGTATCATTCTGGGACCAGGGATAATGACTGAAAAAAAAAAGTCTTTATATTTTTATTCTATTGGTTTCCTATTGTCTAACAAACTAATTATGATAAACGTGAGCACATCACTTCCTGTTTCAGACTTCTCGAAGGTGCTCCATTCAACTTAAAATAAAACCCAAGCTCCTTTTAGAGGCCTCCATGCATTCTACTGCCCACCTCTCTCCACTTGCAGGGTGCCCACCTCTCTCCACTTGCAGGGGACCTCTCTTCCTTCCTTCCTCAGCACTCTGAGCTCTTCGAGCCCCACGGCCTTTGCACATGATCTTCTGGTTTCCTGGAAAGGTTTTGGCTGCTTCCTTGTGGTTTTTCTTAAGGGCACCTCGGTTGAAAGGCTGTTGTCTCTCATGATTTGTTATGAAGTTTCTGTCTTAGCACCTATCACGTATTTGTTGAATTCATTGTTTCACTGCGTATTGTCTCCTTTTAGTGAGTCCTGTGTGAAGGCAGATCATTCCTGCCTTGATCACACTTATTCCCCCTGAGCCTCATACCAACTCTGCATCTGTTAGGCCACTGATAAATACCTGTTGAGTGTAAGAATAAAATTCATTTACTGGCTTACTGATGTCACCGTGAAGGGCTATTTCTTCTCTGCTGAGCAGAAATGAGTGTATTGTGAAGCTAACGATGCCTAAGTTTCAGGGCCATTTGCTTGCCTGGGTTCCTTCTAAGGCAATGTGATCAACAGGTCATGTTTTTGAATAATTTGCAAAGGTGTCTTGTTTGTTTGAACTGTTATAACAAAAATACCATAGACTTGGTGGCTCATAAACTACAGGAATTTAGTTCTCACAGTTTGGAGACTGGTCCTAGATCCAAGTGCAGACAGATTCAGAATCTGGTGAGGGCTTGCTTCCTGGTTCACAGGCGGCTGTCTTTTTGCTGTAATTTCACAGGGCTGAAGGGGCAAGGGAGCAACCTGGGGCTTCTTTTTATAAGGCACTCATTATGAGGGATACACTCTCTTTAACTAATCACCTCCCAAAGGTTCCATGTCCTAATACCATCGTCTTGGGAGTTAGGATTTCAACATGTAAATTTTGCAGAGATACAAACTGTCAGATCCTAGCAGTTAGAAGAAAATCATGCTTTCTTTTCCCTTCCTGTAGAACAGCAGTCTCTAGCCTTTTTGGCACCAGGGACAGATTTCGTTGAAGACAATGTTTCCACGGACCAGTGGGGGTTGAAGGCTAGTTTCAGGATGAAACTGTTCCATTTCAGATCACCAGGCACTAGTTAGATTCTCATGAGTGCACAACCTAGATCTGTCGCATGCTTAATTCACAATAGGGTTTGTAGTCCTGTGAGAATCAAATGCTGATGCTGATTGAACAGGAGGCGGAGCTCAGGTGGTCCTGCTCACTGGCCTGATGCTTACCACCTGCTGTGTGGCCCGGCTCCTAACTGGCTATGGACTGGTACCTCTGTTGGGCTCAACAGAGGAAAATGCAGGTACCAGTCCGTGGCCAGTGGGTGGACCCCTGCTGTGGACCCCTGCTGTGGACCCCTCTGTATTAATCATGTTTTTGATTTCCCAGATTTTAGGATGCTTTGACATTTTGGAGCTTTACTGACCAGGGAAAGCCTTCCCCTCAGGGCAAGCTAATTCCTACAGACAGCAAATGACCCACCTGTGACACACTTTTTGCGTGCCAAACAACCTGTCCAAAGCCAATGACTCCAACAACAGCCTTTGTGGAACTCTTACTGGCCAAGGCACTGTTCCCCTGCCCTGATCACCCCAGGGCCAGGTAGCAGGCAACTCTCGATAGTCCCTAACACCCAGAGCCTGCTAGAATTATTCACACCAGCCAATCCTAAACCTGCGTAATCCGCCTCTCCTGTTTCTTCCCTCACAAACCGCACAAAAAGCTCTTGTCCACATTTTGCTCCTGCTCCCTGTGACCTGACTCACCCTGGGGCTTCCCCATGTGGCCCCAAAAGATGTGCCCTGCCTCCTCTTTCTAGGGATCTGTGACTCTATGACCACAACAGACTTCTTCCTTCATGAGAGTCATTTCTGTGTCTGCGTATCTCACCATCCTTGATTAAAAGAAATCCTGGGGATATGTTAAAAATCCTCCCAAGTTGTATAAACAGATAGCATCCCTTGGTCAAAGTGGCTTTGGTTGTGAAGTCCCTACAGATTCCTGCGCCCATACCCACGTGCATCTAGAGGCCACACCACCAATCTGTGGCTCAGCCACCCCTGGGACAGAAACCCACAGCCAAGGCCCGGGAACTTCTCAGTGCTTGAGCTGTTCATGCCCTATGGGCAACGGTGACCTTGAGAGGATCACACTTTCTCTGCTTAAAGTCATTCCCTAGTCCCCCTAGGCCCAGGGGTTTAGGAAGGCCCAGGTTGGGGAGCAGACTTTCAGGCAAGTGTGAAAATGTTACTTCTCTTCTTGTAAATGATTCATTTGATCACAGAGCCTCTGCCAGTAGTTACAGAGCTTCTAGACTGAAGTGCCTGAAAAAAGCTTCCCTACATATTTACTTAATTCATCCTTATATTTCATTCATGCAACATTCACTGTACTTTTGCCAGACTCTGTGTGAAGGGTACGGGACACAAAGTCCAATGAAGCCACCTCTGCCCCTGAGGATCAGACAGATTAATCAATGATTGGGTCTCAGGGTGACACCTGCAACAATAGAGGAAAATGCAGGGTATTGGGAGAGTAGTGGGGAGTGGGGTGGGGTCACTTAAATCCGGCAGGAGGTGGAAGTCAGAAGAGGAGGCAACACTTGAGCTGAGTTGTGAGGGATGAGTAGGAATAAGATGAATAATTGGAGATGGAGGGTGCATGCCAGATATTCATTTCTATTCAGCAGGTCTTTTGTTTTTGAGCTGGAATTTAATGTGGGTCTCTGTGTTAGGTACAGGGGATTTGGTGGTGACAAACCTGATGATTACCCACTTTCATGGAGTTTTCAGCTAGAGGTGAGGTAGGCATTACACAAAAAATGGCTCCTTCACACTGAAGAGTCACAAATTATGATGTCTATGAAGAAAAAGTTGAGGATGTGAAGATGTGAAATGGTGTTGCTGGGGGACCCCATTCAGATGCAAGGTATGGGAAGGCCCCTGAGGAAGCACTACTCAAACTTGGGGCAAAAGGTGAGAATGTGGGAAAAGGGCAGTGGCAAGGGGGGAGCATCCTGGATTCCGGAAAGAAGGAAGTGGAGGTGCCAAGGACCAGAGGGACGAAGGGATATGTTGGAGTAGAGCAGGGTAAGGCTGCAGGGGAAGTAAGGGTAGGAACAGGTAAGGCAGGTAAGGCTGTAGGGGAGGTGAGGCTGGGGAGAGGTAAGGCTGGCAGGGAAAGGGGTAATTAGGTTGGGGGGAAGGTATAGCTAGGGGGAAGGTAAGGCTTGGGGGAGGTAAGGCTGGGGGCGTGATTAGGTTAGGGGGAAGGTAAGGCTTGGGAAGAGATAAGGCTGGGGGGCAGGTAAAGCTGGGGGGTAATTAGGTTGGGGGGAAGATATAGCTAGGGGGAAGGTAAGGCTTGGAGGAGGTAAGGCTGGGAGGGTGATTAGGTTGGCTGTGGGAAGAAGTGAGAGTGGGAGGTGGGAGGTGAGACTGGGGGAGGGGAGGTAAGGCCTCTTGTGAGGGAGGCATCTCAGCCAAGGTGAGGACCAGCCGGCCGATCCTGGCAGTCCAGGCTGTTCAAGGTGGGGACCGTGACTCAATCCAGGGTAGGCTTTGAAGATACCCCTGAGGCTACTGGGCTGGGTGGCTGGCGAGCTGGGGCAACTCTGAGTCCTGGGCGTGGAGTGGCTGCCCTGGGGTCTGCTAGGTGCCCGTGGTGTCCCCTTCAGCCTTCAGTCTGGTCCTAGATGGGGAGGAGCTGATTAGGGTGGGGCAGGAAAGTCCTGACTCATCTGCAGCTTAGACTGGGATCCTCACTTAGGAGTCAGTGCCTGAGGCTGGGAGCTGTAGTGGTTGTGATGGAGCTGCTGCTTCTGAGAGTGCCGAATGGGGCCATCTGTGGAATGAACAGAGCAGAACAGACTCTGGTTCTTTATAACACTCCACTTGGGTTTCATAAGAGAAGGAAGCTCTATCTGTGCTGTCCTTTGCAGTATCTTCAGTATCTAGAACCATTCTTTGGAACTAGAGCTCTGCAAACACTTGGTGAGTAAATGAATGTTGCACCTCTCTTAGACATAGGAGCAGATGCAGGCTGAGCCGACCAGGCAGCCAGGGCACATTTTGGAAGCCTGGCATCTCAGTCTCTTTCCTTGCCTCTGTGGGCCTGGCACAGACTTGCTCTTGCCTGCTCAGACCACTCCCTTCTCCAATGTGGCTGGCGGGAGAGGCAGGTTGCAGTTGGGGTCTGGCGATGATGCAGGCTCCTTCCTGCTGCTGTATTTACCTGATTGTTACGTGATGCTCTTCCCAGCTGGCCTCCTATCAGGCCTGTCTCTGCAACTAACACAATTTCCCCGGCAGAATGCACAGACAAATGTCTCAGACAACAAACAGGATTATTATTATTTTCTTCCTCTTGGACTGACTGCTCCAGTGCCCATCAAGGGCTCTCCCAGGGCATCTCATTTGGAAACATTCTGGGCTTGCTATTTGCAGGTAGTTGCCTTTAAGACAAAAGCGGTCTGAGACAACTTCATTACCTTTCAGGTTTTTCTTGGTTAAATTTGGGCTGCTTCAAATATGGGAGACTGACTTACCGTGGAATTCTTAGCGTACATTTATGCATCCACCCAATCCATCCGTAAGTTATGAACACCTGGGAGGCATGCAGAACTTCCCTCCTCGTTGTGCTTAGTGCTTCAGAATTTTATTAAACATGATTTATTGAGCACCTTGAATGCAGTAGACATTGTGCCAGGCATCTAGCCTCCAACTTCTTGCTTTGTCTCCACCACATCCCTGTGGGGTGGGTATTAATATTTTTCTTCTTTGGAGGAGTGAATTCATGTTCTGAGAGATGAAACCACATATTCCAAATTTGTCAGGATTTGTACCAAGAGACCAGGCCTTGCATCTCTAACTTGACTTTGGGGAAACAACACAGCCAACAGCTGAGTGTTCTTTTGCCTCTCCCTGTGGGCCAGGCAGCCAGATCCGGGAGATCCAATGGGGCCATGTCTGGAGATGGGACCCCCACCACCCCCAGGTGTTGGTTGAGGCCCAGTAGAAAGATGGCCTGACCAGAGGGAATCGCAGTGGGGACATACAGGGGAGACAGCTGCCCAACCAGGCGGTGACTGTGAGTGCAGGTAGCATTTCAGATGCTCCTTAGGCACTGAGTGGCCATCCTGGGAACCCAGATGTAGGTTCTTGCTGCATCTGGGGTTCCAGGATGGCTAGTGGCTCCTACAAGGAGAGCCTGCCCCATGAGCTTCATGTACCATGCGGTAAACCCTGCTTCTGGCCTCTGAAGGTGACCGTCTAGTTAGATTCACAGGGGCTGCTCCTAATTTATCGATCAAATTCAGGTGTCACCTGCTAGCTTGCAGTTGGGGGAGACCGAGGTGGACAGCCACTTAGTGTTGATCTTTGCATCAGGAAATAGAGTTTTATGGCAGAAAATGCCCTGGACTTTCAATCAGAATGGCTCAAACATGAATATGGCTACTTGCTTAGTGACGTTGGACAAGTCAATGAACCCTCTCTGAGTCTCAGTTTCCTCACTTGGCAACTTGAGATAGAAACATCTATTACTATTGTGAAGATTAAATGGTGTATGCCAGTGGTTCTAATTTGGGTGCAGTTTTGTTCCCCAGACAACATTTGGCAATGTCTGGAGACATTTTTGGTTGTTACAGCTGGGGGTTGGGATGCTACTGGCATCTAGTGGGTAGAGCCCAGAGATGCTGCTAAAAATCCTACAATGCAGAGGTCGACCCTCCACAACAAGGTATTATTCAGCCCAAAATGTAGTGCTAGGTTGAGAAACCCTGGTGTAAATGAGTAAGCATCACCTAGCGCTTGGCACCCAAGAGAGTGTTAATCAGGGCTAATTGAATTAAGAGTCAGAGTGTTAAGAGCCAGAGGACTGTCAACAGTGGGGCTCCTACTAGGTGCTCCAGTGCCCCATGGTTTGCTCCTGGGACTCAAGGTGGGGGCTGTGAATGTACCTATGTGCTTTTGTCAGGGGACTAGGAGTCTTGATCAGTTGCTTGTGAAGGACACTCCCTTCCCCTTATTGAGCCTCTCTGCCTGCATCCTTCTGGTGTCTGAAAGAGCTTCTGAGGGCCGTTTTGCTCTGATGTTTCTTTCCAGGTGCTGGGATATGCTGGGATTTGGCCAGGATCAAGGCTCCTTGCACTTCTATTCACTAGCGTGAGTGTCCTGCCCACCTCTCCCAGCTCCAGGTCCTGGACACAGGCCCATTCCACCTGCCTGCAGGTGCTGGGGAGCAGCACAGCCGTTGGGAGAAGGCTCTCCCGCCCAGACCTCTCAGCACCCAGGGTGCTTTCTTGACATAAGCAGCTCATGCCTTGGCCCCAGGTGGCCAGGTGGTAGATGGAGACTAGAATCCCCCACCCTGCCTGCTGGCTTGGCCTTGAAGGAGACCCTTGGGCTTAATCTGGAGAGAGTCTAGAGGAAGGAGAACTGTTATGTCTCTTTCTCGTTCAATGTTGAGTGGTTCCAGGTCTTTACTGGGGCCCCCAGGTTGGGGGCTCAGGGGCACAGGACACCTATTAGGAGCCTTGTGAGAAAGTAAGGGAGATGAGCAGGCAGGGATGAAGCCAGGGAGATGGGTTGGAGCCTCTCTCTGTGGTGCAGGGAGAGGTGAGGAGGCTGCTGGGAGGTCATGGAGGAGAGATGGAGAGGAGGGCTGGATTCAGATTACATTCCTGAAGTCCAGTGGCCAGGGTGGGGAGGAGACAGGCTGACACTCACATGTCCAGAGGAGATGGAGGAGCAGGGAAGGAGCAGGTATGAGGAGGACTTCAGCTGGCCATGATGAGGGTGAGCGTCCTGTGGGCATGGGAGAGAATGATATTGTGAGGTGAAGCCTGAAAAGAAAGGGTCTCTTCTTTAGTAGCCCCCAAGC
Source organism: Gorilla gorilla gorilla (assembly GCF_029281585.2). Lineage (NCBI taxonomy): Eukaryota > Metazoa > Chordata > Mammalia > Primates > Hominidae > Gorilla > Gorilla gorilla. The sequence goes on along the minus strand of NC_073232.2, from coordinate 98,355,662 downwards.
TCATGACCCCATGGTGAGTCTTGGTCCTCCCTCCCTTGACCAGGGCTTGGAGAGGGAGAGCCCCTGAGAAATGGAGTGCAGCCTTGAGGAGCATCTGGGGCCTGCCTTGGAGACTCCATGGGAGCTTTCTTGGCCTGGCCAGTTCCTGCTCACCATCCACAGGGCCTGAGGCTCATTCAGCTCTGACAACCCTGGATGTGACACCCTGGCCCAGGAAAGGATGGGCAACTGGGACTTGTGGGTGGTCTCAGAAGGAAGTCCCTTCTGTTCAAGTCTCCAGGCCACATCCCCTGCCTGAACTTCAGTTCTCTCGTCTTTAAGATGTGATAATCATTTCCACCCTGTTCATCTTAAAGGGCAGTCGCAAAAATTAACTAGGCTAATTTCCGGGATTGTGCAGCACTGTGAACTGGGGAGTTACCACAGGGCGGGGTGGAGCCTGCTCAAGGCTGGGGTCCCGTGCAGTGGGCAGTGGACACGCAGCATGATCTCACCAGATAAATCTGCACATGTGCCTCACTCCTTTCTTCCCCTCTGGGCCTTCTGTGAGTGGCTCCCCCAGCTTTTCTGGTTGGACTACGTCTATACCAGGTCCAGGGCCAACCAGCACGTGTGACAGAGACTCCATTTCCTTACTCATGAACTCAACAGAGGCTGTCCAGTCATCCTCACTTCAGACAAGGTGGTGGGTGGGCTCAGGAGCAGGCTGCCCACCTGCTTCCCCCGCAGAGACCTGTGTCCAGGCCATGGCCGGCTCTCCACTCAGGCAGCTTTCCACACTCCAGTTTCCAGAAATTTGTGTGTTTCTGGGCCCCAAATTGGCTAATTGGTCAACAATAGAGGGTCTTGAGAGGAAATGCCATGTAGGTTTCTAAAGTGTTTTTAGGGAGCCATAAAAGTGCCAGGTTGTCTTTTTTATGAAGGTTTTTACAGTCTTGATTTAAGAGGTTCTTGAGTTTTCCTGTTTTTGCCTGTGGGTTGCCCTTGCTGAGAAACTTGGGCTGAGGGAGTTCCTTTTTCAGTGACAATAGCCACTTAGGGAAAAAGTTCTTCCCAAAACATAGAGATGATAGCGGATGGGGAAAGAAAGTCACTTTTGCTGAGGTCCTGATATGAGTCAGGTGCTGTGCACAGCTTCTTGCATACATTATCTGTTATGCTCCTACTGCATACCCATGTGATACTGGGATTGCTCTCACTGTATAGAGGAAGACACTGAGGCTCAGAGATGTCCCAACTTATCCCACATCACAGAGCTGCCAAGGGCTGGGCTCACCATGGGTCCCCTCCCCACCTCCTCCCCTGCAATACTCCCCATTCACCCTTGGTTCTCACCTGATGGACAATGGCCACAGGCGTCCTCGGGTTGGTTGCACTTCACCCTTGACCCCTTGAGTCAATTTTCCATATAGCACCTGGTCTAATCCTCTTAAGTATAAGTCAGATCACTGTTGCTTAAAATGCTTCCAGTGGTCTTTGTTTCACAAAATAAAATCCAAAGTTTTTTTTTTAAATAAAAAGTATATATTTAAGGTGTACAACATGATGTTTTGCTATACATACAGATAGTGAAATGGCTACTGTATAGCCAAGTAAATTAACACATTCATCATCTCACATAGTTTACCCAATTTTTTTTTGTGGCAAGAGCCCTTTTCATCACTTTCAAGGCCCTCACAAAATGGCCATTTTTCCATCTGTCCTCATCTCCAACTTCATTCCCCAGACTCACCTGGAGCCTTATTTTTGGTTCTCAAACATGCCAAACAAGCGCTCACCTCAGGGCCTTTGCACTGGCTGTCCCCTGTCATTGGATCACTCTCACTCTTTGCCCAGATTCCCACATGGCTGGTTTCCTTGCCTTCTTGGTGCTGCTGCACGATGCTGCCTCATCACAGAGGCCTTTCCTGACCACCCTGCCTGAAGTAGCACACTCCTCCTTCTCCCTGGTCCCTCTCCCGCCTGACTTCATCGTATTTGTCATGACTTGACATTGTTTCATATGTTAAGTGGGTGGTTGGCATTTGTAATAAAAGAGGCTATGTGTGTTTTGCTGCAGCTCTATTCTCCATGCCTGCAACAGCATCTGACACATAGTAGGTGCCTGGAGCATCTAGTGAATGAACGACCCACTGAACTAACACAGGAATCAAAGGGGCAGTGGGAGTGGGGAAAGACGGAGAGCAATGGTGAAGGAAAGGGAAGCTTTAGACAAAGTTTTCAGATGTGTGCATCTGAGGGTAAGGACATCAGCCTGCCAGAGAGCCCGGGGCAAGAAGGCAGAGCTTGGATGAACATTGATGTACATTTGAAGGAGGCCGACATTAAGTCCTTTGCCAAGGTTCCTAGTGGCTGCTGGGCTCCCATCAAAAGCCAAGTAGGCATTGTAGCCCTTGTGAAGTTAGCATCCCTGGCAGCCAGCTGCTTCCAGATTCCCTTCTACAAAGGCTGATGATCTGCGAAGGCTTTTCCCTGGAGTGACTGCAGTTCGTGTCCTTTGCCTGCATATTTCAAGGCATAAAATAGAGCAAAACCAAACAGGTCTTGTCCTGGAAGCTTGTGTGTCAGACTGAAAGCTTGTGCCTGAAGAGGTGTGGGTTAGACCTGCTATGGCAGGAGGGGCATATTCATTGCTGTTGGCTGCTGGTGGTGCATTTCCTCCAGGGCCTGGGTCAGAGCCTGGAGCCTGTTGGTCAGTTCCCAACTCTCTGTGCTCATGGGCCTCTGTCGGGCTGTGAGCTACCGAGGTGAATCCCCACATGCAACCTTGTCCTATGGCTTCATTGGGAGCTAGTGGCCCCTCCACGCTGAGGCTCACGTGGGAGGAAGGCAAGAGATAGTTGTCACTTCCTGGGTGCCCACAGTGACCAGCATCAATCTGGACATTTATGTATTCATAATTTCCCAAATCCTCACTGTGAAATGGGCTTCATTGTTCTCATGTATTACAGAGGAAGAAAGCAGGGCACAGAGAAGCCATGTGACTCTCATAAGTTCCTGTTTCTATTAAGAAGCAGATGCAGGGTCTGAGGACTTATCTTGAGGCTCCAAGTTTGGGGCTCAATTCATTACAATGCATGTAGGAGACACATCCCTGTTTCTGACCCCACTTGGGGACAGCCAGCACTCTTTGCTGTTTTCTTTATTACTCTCTTACCAACCCTTCACCCCAGGGCCTCATATGGGAACATGAGTGTGTTTTCCATAGGGAAGAAGGAGCAGGGAGGTTTGTCTGCTGGCCAGGAAACATCCGGAGATGCTGCAGAAGGAGGACTTGGATCTGTCCCAGCCCCAGCTTGGGGAACCAGAAATTTGCGGTTGAGAGCTCAGCATCAGGAATCAAATGGCATTAGCTGTGCAACCTTGGACAAGTCATTTCTGTAGACAGACAGTTTCTCATCTATTATATGGAAACATAACTTTCCTTGTATCTAAAACTCCTACTGCAGGATAAGGCATCACAGTCCCACTGTTTCTTCACTTAACAAACACTGAGCACTGGCCGTATGCCAGGCACTATCCTAGGAGTAGGGGCCCAGAGGTGAGCAAAACAGCCCTGACACTATCCAACAGGGGCTGTGGGTGGCACAGGAGATGGGCATGGGGGAATCCCACCCTGGGGAGAAGCCCATCCAGCTGGGGTCTGACGGGTAAGAGAAATTCATTGTTATCAGGTCTAGGTAAGTCCCAGGTGGGGAAGGAGGAAGGGGAGAGAGTTCCAGGAACCAATCCAATATTTGGAAGGTAATGAGGATGGAATGGCTTTGCTCTCTCCCCTGAGACTAATGAACCGTCATTGAAGGCTTCTAAGCAGTAACTGCTTTTATCAAATTTGTGTTTTGGTTGAAAAGTTCATTCTGGCTGCTGTGTGGAGCCTGGATAGAAGGTAACCATTGTGCATGAGTGAAGATCAGCTAGGAGGCTACTGAAATTGTTTTGGCAACAGATGAAGGTAACTTGGAGTAGGCCACTGGATAGACCCATTCTCTGCCTGTCCTCCTGGCCTCTTCCTGAGCCCTGTGGACCAGTGTCTGCCTCCACCAAGGACAGCAGTGCTGCAGCCTTCTGTTATGGACTGAGTTATGTCCCATCCCAAAAAGATAAGCTGGAATCCTAACCCCAGTACCACAGCATGTGATCTTATTTGGAGACAGGGTCTTTGCAGATGATCAAGTTAAAATGATGTTATAAGGGTGGACCCTAATCCAATATGACTATTTCCTTATGAAAAGGAGACATTTGTATTCAGGACATACACAGACAGAGGGAAGATGATGTGAAGATACAGAGAGAAATGGCTATCTACAAGCCAGGAAGGGGGGCTTGGAAGCGATCCCTCCTTCCTGGTCCTCAGGGGAACCAGCCCTGCTGACACCTTCATCTCAGACTTCCATCCTCCAGAACTGGGAGATAATACATTTCTGTTGTTTGATCTAGCTACCTGGTCTGTGATATTTTATTATGGCAGCCCTAGCAAATGAACACACCCTCATCTCTTTATATAGAAAACTTGGGGACCTCCAAGACCTCACCACTCTTGGGTCCCACTGGTGGAGATGCACAGATACAGGGTAGGTGGTGGTCAGACCTCTCCAGATGATGCTGATGGGTACTGGAGGCCATGGGAGGGGGGCTGGAGGACACAGGTTTCATGCAGGGCTTTCCTCTGTGCACTCACACCCTTGGTCCTCAGCTCTGTGCAGCCAGACCTCTAGAAAGCTATGTCCTTGGCCTTTATTATGCTCACAGGCCCCTTTTAGAGCCCCACCACACACACACAAAGTTCAGCTCTTGTCAAGGGTCCTACAAGAAGAAACAAGTCATGCAGAGTCAGAGAATGGGGCTGTCACTTACTGGTTTTGTGAACTGGGCAAGACACTTATGCTTTCTGAGCCCCAGTTTCTCTGTATATAAAATGGAACCATTGTCTCTGGAGGGTTACTGTAAGGGTTCCAGGAGGATGTGAGTAAACAGGGTTGCCACATGCAGCTGAGCAGGTTGCATCCTGCACCTGGATGGCTGGGAGGTGAGTCTGGTTCATCAGCACACTGCTTGCTGCTCAGCAGGCCTTCCCCACTGGGGCATTTTCTTCTAATTTGAATAAGAGCTCATGCAGGCAGGGAGGACCCTGTATGGCAAATGTCTCACAGTGTTTCTAGCATGTAGTAGACATTCAAGAAGTGTTAGCTTTTTTTTTTTTTCTGTTAAAGTAATTGTCCATTATACAATTTGGAGGAATCTCTTTCAGAATTTAGGGAATGTCTGCTTCCTCCTTCCTGGTAATGTGGTCAGTGTAACAATGTGTTTCCCTTTTTGCTCTTACTGCTGGGAAGGTCAAGTCCATTAATGCTTAGGTTTGTACAAATGTATTCACTTTTCCCTGGCTCTAATTTATTATGCTTTATTTATGTTGTACCAGTTGACTAAATTTGTTCTTTGTGGTAAGCTACCCAGTCCCTTTGGAGAAAATGCTTCTAAGTAAATGCAATATGTTTTTAGGCTTGGGCAACATATCATCTGGCTGCTTTAGGTCCTTTGGCCTAGTAGATAGTCAGAGGTGAATGGAATAGCCTTGGCATCTGCATGGCGTTAACCCTGAACCCCAAGGATGTGGCTTTGGGGGATTTTAAAAAATCACAGGTTAGGTAGGGAAGACGCTGCATGGACTGGAAAAATGTCCACTGCGGGACCACTTGTTGATGGCTTTGCATGAACTTAAGCAAGAACTATAAGGATAACCCAGGTATGTGAGGAGCCCTGGAAAGTTAGTAGTATGTTTTCAGAGAGCTGGATACATTCTCAGGCTCTTTTGGCCCTCTGGCCCAATTGACCTCGGCACTCTCATGTGGGCCCTGGAGTGGCGTCTGTGATCACAGCTGCCATCATGTCCATCATTCAGGGCACTAGATAGACCAGACCTCTGCCAGGCTCCTGAGCATGTTCCATCACGGCATGACTAGTGTTGGGCTTGGCATTGTGCTTAAACAGCAGCTTAGGATTTCATTTTCACTGGGTGATGCGGGGGAGGTCTTCAATTGGCTAGTGACTGCCACGTAAGGACTGGCTGGGTATTTCTGGATGTGAAATAGGACTTGTGATCTAATCCAGGGCAGTAAGGAAGACCAGCCCACTGCGTTGTGTCTGGAGAGGGACAGCCTTGAGTGTGAGTGCAAGGGAGCACTCCCAGGCTCTGCAGGTGTGCATGGAGCCTTGCTCTCATCTAAGCCTGGGGGTTTGATTGCTCACTTTATGTTGCTAGAAATGTTTCATAGCTATGAATATGCCCTTGTTTTTCATATTTTTTTCTTCTCCAGAGTTCAAGCTCACTGCCCATGGGCTGAATTCAGATCAGAGGTGTATTTGTGTGGCTGGCATGGTGTTTTCTACAACATCAGAGTCCCTTTAGGTGGGGTCTGCACCCTCGAGTCAGGCAAGTCTCATCTCTCCTCATGGGCTCATCCCTACCTGTTCCCCTCACTTCTCCCTGTATTACCTGCCTGGGACAGATTCTGTGCTACCTCCAGCATTTACACTTTGGCCACAATAGGCTTTAGGATGGAAGGAAAGCTTTATTGAGCATCTACTACATGCCAGCCACTTTTCTAAGCATTTTTGGAACTCTAGTCTTCTTCAGATTTTGCATCAATCCTATAAGGTAGACACTAATCACATTTATAGCAGAGGGGGCTGAACTCCAAATCAAATGCATCAGGAGAGTATGTCCCAGGATTTAAGCAGCCCTGGCTCCTACACAGGTTTCATGGGCTTCACCTCTCCCGTGAAGCTGGGCCTTGTCAGAGGTAGAAGACTGTGCTGGAACCCACAGGCCAGTGCTTAGTCCTTCCTAACTGCCTTCCATTTGGAGCAGGAGAAGAAAAACCATCTCTGGTAGTTGCAGACAAGTTCCCATTATGGTTGGAGTAAACCTGCACCCATGTGATATATTTTCCTGAGGCCTTAGAAACACAGCACTGCTGTCTTAGCCTGTCATGTGGGGCTTTTGAAGACTGTCAGGCCTGAAGGCAGGATTTTGCAAAGAGCATACACAGAGGGAAAGAGGTAAGCCTGTTCAGGTCTGCAGCCAAGAGCAGCAGCTGCTTCTCCTCAGGTAGCTGCAGGGACACTGGGGAACTGGACGAGGGCTACGTCTCCTGCATATCATCCTGGAATGTGAGGGACCCTCCTGGAGGTGCACGCACAGGTGGATGCCACGGGGGCAAGGGGCCGGGGAGCTAGATGGGTAGGTCAGGTTTTCTAAGACAAGGAAGCAGTGGCTTGCCCCATAGGTGAGTTCTTGCAGAAGCCAGAATCTGTAGCCTTCCTTCTACTCACCTGAAGGAGCTGCCATCCTCTGGAGAGAGCCAGACATGGGTCTGGTGAGCAGGAGCTCAGCCTGCCTTCACTCAGTCTGGAGGCATCCCCACTCCCTGGGGGCAGTGCCTTAAAATCACTTGACTTGAGGCCATGCTAGTAATTGGGATGTATTGATGGAGCACCATCCAGAGTTGTGATTAACTCGGATCAAAGTGCTCAGCAGAACACAGCCTTGCAGATAGATTAATTGCTACAGGAAATGATCAGAGTTTGATCTCTGGTCATTTTGTTGTTATTTGAAAACAGAACAAAAAAACAATAATCAAATTAGAGAAAATAAATGCTTTTTATTAATGAAGGGGAAAAAAGAGAAGAGAATAGCACAAAGATGTTCAGATCGTAAGAAAGACAAGGCACACATCGCGGAAGTGTTGTCATCTATTAGACAACACTTGCCCACCCCGTGATGAGCTGGTAAGGTGAACAGAGGCAGAGGGTGCCTGAGCCATAGGTGAGCTCTCCTGGGGCTTCTTGGTGTTCTCACAGATGGCACACTAGTTCTAAATGACAGGTTTTGGAAGAATAATAAGGAAAAACCACATAAATATGTTAATATTTTTCATGTAGATGAAATATATTTTATAGGAAAGAAAACACTATTGTCCTTTTTGGGTGCATGAATTAAGTTTTTGGGAAAGGTGGCCTCTGAGAGAGAGAGCTTGACCTTGAGGGTCGATTTTCTTGATCATCTGCTGGGCAGTCCTTGCCTCCTGGAGCTGAGTTGAAAGAGGGCAACTTGGAGACCCTTTGACCATAGGCCTGGACCAAAAAGAGTCAGTCTCCAAAAGTTTGGGTTCTGGGGTAGCTTACTATAGACTGGACACTGCTCATTGTCCGCAGGGAGGCCATTCAGCTTTTCTTGTTTGCAAACTCCAGTTGATCCCAACCACAGATGAGCCATCCACTAGATCTCATCAAGCATCTTATAGCTTTTTGATTTTATTTTGTTTCCCGTATGGTAGAGGATCCAATTAGGACAATCGCCCTCTTGGCCCTAAATGTGGATGGCCTGGAGGAGCCACTTGGTGAAGTGGAAGTAAGAGTAGCCTCGTGACAGGCTGGCCCGATTGATGGCCCTTCAGTTCCCCACAGTCAGCCAGGAAAGGCTGAGCAAGCCCTGTCCACCCTGCACCTCAGCAAGGAGGATTTCAAAAAGTCCCGAGAAATCTCAGTGTTTTTGTCAAAATAAGGGAAGATGGCTTTTCGGGTTGTGCAGATTAGAAACTGAATGTGGGGAAGTAATTATGAATGTCCCTAATGGAGAAAGAGAACGTTTGGATAGACTAACAGAGCCACATGTAGAGATTTTGGACAAATTCATTTGGGCAAATGATGAGAATGGGAATGTCTAAGGTGGCATATTTAGATTTGTATGAGGCTCTGGATGAAACCCTTGTAGAGAACATGGAGAAACACAGAATTTTAAGCAGGGCAATTAGGTTGATGTGTAACTTTAAACACATGTACCTAGAAGTTATTGATTCACTCATCAAAGTCAATCAAAGGAAGGCTTTAGGCCATGCTCATGGCCCACACCTATAATCCCAACACTTTGGGAGTCCAAGGTGGGAGGATGGCTTGGGGCCAGGAGTTTGAGAACAGCCTGGGCAACATAATGAGACCCTGTCACTGCAAAAATAAAAAATTAGCCAGGCATAGTGGTGCGTGCCTGTGGTCCCAGCTACTTGGGAAGCATTAGGTAGCGTTCAACATGTCCATCATCCATGAAAAGTGGTGGAGCACTGACTGGTTGCAGAAAGTCAAGAGGGTCGCTATTTCATTAGTGCTGCACAACCTGCCAGGTAATATAGGGGAGCATATTTAGCATAGTGCTCTCATATTTATTTGCTTGACAGATGAGGATCCCAAATATCTCCAATGACTGGTGCAGTGTGTCAGAGATAACAAGATAAAATCTGATGTGGAAAAATTGAAAGTCTTCCACTTAGATTCAAAATGTCAATGGCAGCATTTGGTCTATAATTAAAAACAATAATAGTACCTGACATTTCTTGTGTTCTTGCTACTTATCAGGCATAATGCCAAGTGGTTTTCAGACATTATCCCATTTAGTCCTCACACAGCCCCCTGAGAGAGGCAGGTGATAATCTCTGTTTTACAAAAAACAAAACAAAACAAACAAAAAACTTGAGGCTTGGGTTTTATGTGACTTTCCCTAGGTATTTCTTTCCTAAATATTGACTGATGAATTTATTTATGTGCACAATTGATACTGGATCTGGTCATGAGCTTGCTTTGGCCAATGGCATGCTGGCAAAAGTGAGCATGCAAGTTCTGAGCATAGACTTTCCGTAGAAAGCATGCGTCTACCTACCCATCTACTCTGATAAAGAGAATATGCCCCAGGTATACACTGCCCTCACACTGAGCCCAAGAATGGGACGTGTGGAGCTGGGCCATCCAGGTGACTCCCCAGTCTGCGAATATGAGACATACACTCTTATATTGGGTGATAATGAGATTTTGTGGTTGTTTGCCACTTAGCAGCATGACTAATATATGTTGCCAGTTTGTAGCTGGGCTGGGATTCAAATCCACATAATCTGACTACAGAACCCATGCTCTTTGTCTCTTTACCATATTTCATTGAAAGAAATAAGAGATGAATAATCAAGGAGACTTAATATATTCCCTGCTGTAGTCTTTTGGTTAAATACTTAAAAAGTCTATTCTCAATTTATAATTGTAGCCTAATCCTCATCAAAATTTCCATCCAGTGTTTTATTAGATTTTTACAAAATGATTAGAAAATAAAACTGGAAAGGAAAAGCTACTTTATATAGAAATAGTTAGAAAATAGCAAATAATGAAGGGGGCCAGTATTAACAGATTTTAGAACATAGAAGCCCATGGTAATTAAATCTGAGAAACACTGGTACAAACAGAGACTTCCAGCAACAAAAGACAAATCTGAAAGGGTTCCTTATACATAAAATAAGAGAAGATAAAGGAGGAATCAAATACCATGGAGAAAAGAAGGATTTGTAATGAAGGATGTTGGAAGAATGTATTAGTTTTTTTGGAAAAAAATAACTACAAATAGCAAAAAGTAGGCTACATGATTTTTCAGGTAACACTCTAAATTTTAAAGTGGTAAAAATATTTAAAAAGTAAATAGATCCAATGTACAAAAAGTAAAAACTTCTTTATAAAGACAAAAAATAAAGAAAAAAAGTGAAGGGAAAATTATTTGTTACAAATATACAAAATGGGACTATTTACCTTGCCTCATTCAAATTAATAGGCAAATTCAAACCTGGTAAACACTGGACAAAAGGTATGAATGAACAAGTGACATCGGAAGGAATAAGGTTCAGTTCACATGAAAAGTCACGTGGTGCCACCTTGCTCTGTGCCTGGCCCTATGTTAAATACCAAGACTTCAAAACAAACATAGCAAAATGAACATCTTCAGGAATAACCAGTGAATTTCAAAATAAAATGAAATCCATGCAATCATCTTATATCTATTATATCTATTATAGATGATTAAAAGTAGTAATGCTATCAAGGTTGTGATAAAACTGGTGTCTTTATACATTGCTGGTTGCTGTGTCAATGGGAAAAACCATTTGTAAAACATACCTAGAATCATCAATATGTTCATTTGTTTGACCCAATAATCTCACTTGTTAAAATTTATCCTAACCTTGTAATTTAAGTGAGAAATACATAAATATATAAGGATTGTATTGTAGTGCTATCTTCCATACTGAACAATTGGAAACAACCTAAATGTTCAGTGTAGGGAATAGCTAAGTACATTATGGAATAGCCACACAATAGACTATTGTGTAGCCAATAAACATGATGATTACAAAGGCACTGAGAAAGTATTTCTGATATGATCATGAGTATTGAAATAGCAGAATTATACCTATGTAGTGATTATAAGTACATAAAAATTAAATATATAAATATATTTAATATATTTATATAAATATATAAATGACTAAGGCCCTGGAATCTGACGATTCATGGGATGGCTGGCCTGTGGGAAATTACGCTCTTCCCAATTGCCTTTGATTTCCATTAGGGTTGTTTCATTTTTCAGTAAACAAGTAAAAATAACATTAGATTAAAAAATGTGCCAAAGGATGGAATGAGAACAATGAGTCCTAGCTGTGCCAGGGGAAAAAGAGACTTAGGAATGTGAGTTGAATTCAAGCTCACTATGAGCCATCAAAATTATGGGTCAGTTAAAAAAAAAAAAAAGAAAAATGGTCAGGAAAACCTTGAACGCTTTTGCTGAGACACAACATGAGATCCACAGGAGATGTCTGGCTTCTGTCATGCAACATAATGTCTTTGACATTTTCCCATGTTGTTGTGTCTGTTAGGGGTTGATTCTCATTTCTTACCACGTAGACATGTAGAATTCCTTTGTAAGAATATACAGTCATTTATTTATTCTTTTGTTAACGGAAATTTGGGTTATTTCTAATTTTTGGCTATGATGAATAAAACTCTTATTGTTTTATTCTTGTTCTTGTCTTTTGGTGGGCATATGCACCCACTTATCTCGGGTATATACCTAGAAATCGGATTGCAGGATTATAAAGTAGATGTATGTTTAGTCTTGGAAGAATCTGGCAAACATTATCCCAAAATGGTTGCAGGAATTTTTTCCCACCCGAACTGTATGAAAGTTTCAGATACTCTACATTCTCAACAACACTTAGTGTTGGTAGTCTTTTTAATTTCAGCTATTCCAAAGGCAGGAGTGAGTCTCACTGTGGTTTTAATTTCCATTTCCCTGATGACTGAAGATGTTGAGCATTTTTCACATTCTTACCAGCCATTTGGATATCCTCTTTTGTAAAAGGCTTGTTCAGAACTTTCTCCCACTTTACCTTTTCAATTGGGTTGTTGGACTTTTTCTTTTTGATTTACAGGATAATTTTTAAAACTAAAAATTCCGAATATGGGTCTTTTTGGGACATATGTATTATGAATATCTTGTCATTTGTAGCATCTTTTTCACTGTCTAAATTTGGTGTCTTTTGGTGAGCAACAGTTATTACTTTTTAATAAAGTATGATTGATTATTTTTAAATGGTTACTGCCTTTTTGTCTTATTTTAAAAATCTATGCCTACATTAAGGCAAGGAAGCTATCTTCCTATATTTTGTTTTAGAAGCTTATTTATTTTTATTTTACCTTTTACATTTAGATCTGAAGCTGAATGACTCCTGGGGAAAGGTTGTCACTGGGGAACCATCTAAGTGCATCTGTTTTCACTTAGATTTGTTATTTTTATTCCTAAATTTGGTTTCCTTTTCATACTATTGTAAATGGAATTGTTTCATTAATTTTATTTTTATTTTCATGATAGTATATAGAAATAGAGTTGAGTTTTACATATTGATCTTGTATCCTGCAACCTTGCAGAATTTATTTATTAGCCTTGATAGTTTTTTGTGTGAATATCTTAGGACTTTAAAAAAAATAAATGAGCTGTGTCATCTGCAAATATAGATAGTTTTACTTCTTCCTCCCTATTTCCTTCTAGATGTTTTAAAATTTCCTTTTCTTGCCTGATTTGCATGACTAGAATCTCCAGTACAATATTGAGTAGAAGTTGCAAAAGTGGATATCCTTGTCTTGTTCCTTGTCTTAGGGGAAAAACATTGAGTCTTTCATCATTCAGTATGATGTTAGCTGCAGATGTTTCATAGATGTCCTTTATCAGGTTGAAGGAGTTTTCTTCTATTCCTAATTCGTTGAGTGTTGTTGTTGTTTTTAATCATGAAAAGCTTTGAATTTTGTCAAATGCTTTTTCTGCATCTGTAAAGATAATCATATGTTTTTTGTCCTTTATTCTGTTAACTATGGCATATTACATTGATTGGTTTTCAGATGTTAAACAAATCCTGCATTCCTAGGATAAATCTCACTTGACGGTCATGTATAATTCTTGTTATATGCTGCTCGATTTATTTTGCTAGCATTTTGTTGAAATTTTTTGTGCCGATATTCATAAAGGTTACTGGTCTGTAGTCCTCTTTTCTTGTGGTGTCTGTCTGATTTTAGTATCAGGGTAATAGTAGCCTCTTAGAATGAGTTTGGAAGTGTTCCCTCCTATTCTGTTTTTTGGAAGAGTTTGTGAAGGCATGACGTTAAATCTTCTTTAAATATTTGAAAGAATTCGCCAGTGAAGACATCTGGGCTTTGACTTTACTTTGTGGGAAGTTTTAAAATTACCAATTCAATTTCTTAACTTGTTATAGGTATATTCAGGAATTCTGTTTCTTTTTGAGAGAGTTTCAGCAGTTTGTGTCTTTCTAGAAATATATTTAGTTCATTTATTTAGTTTGTTGTCACACAGCTATTTATTTTTATTTTTTTAAGGTCAGTAGTGAAGTCCCCTCTTTTATTTCTGATTCTAGTAATTTGAATCTTCTATAATTTTTAATTGGTAAATCTAGTTAAATTTTATCAATTTTGTCAATCTTGAAAAAAATCACCTCTTTGCTTATTGATTTTCTCTATTATTTTTCTATGCTCTATTTCATTTATTTCCATTCCAATCTTTATTATTTCCTTAATTTTCCTTATTTTGGTGTTAGTTTGCTCTTTATCTTTTTAGTTTCTTAAGGGAGAAGGTTAAGTTACTGATTTGAGGCCTTCTTTCTCTTTCAACGTAGGTGTTTACAGCCACAAATTTTCCTCTAGGCACTGCTTTTGTCACGTCCTATAAATTTTGATATTCTGTATTTTTTTCTCATTAATCTCAAAGTTTTAAAAATTTTTCTTTGTAATTTCTTCTTTGACTCATTGATTATTGAGGAGTTTGTGGTCTAATTTCCACATATTCATGAATTTTCAAAATTTCCTTCTATTATAGATTTTCTACTTTAATTCTATTTAGGTCAAATAACATACTTTGTATGATTTTAATCCTTTTACTTTTATTGAGGCATGTTTTAGGGCATAGCACATAGTCTGTCCTATCCTGGGGAAATGTTCCATGTGTGCATGAAAAGAATTCTCCTCTTGTTGAATGGAGTGTTCCATAGATATCTGTTAAATCTAGTTGGTTTATAGCGTTTTTCAAGCTGTTTCCTGATTGAACTTTTGTCTAGTTGTTCTACCAATTATGGAAAGTGAGATATTATAGTCTCCAACTATAATATTATCATTGAATTATTTATGTCCACCTTCAATACTGTCGTTTTTTGCCTCCTGTGTTTTTGGGGTGCTATTGTTAGATGAACATAGGTTTATAAAACATACCTTCCTAATGGATGGACACTTTATCATTATAAAATGTTCCTTTTGTGTTCAATAGCACTTTTGTCTTAAAGTCTATTTTGTCTGCTATTAGTACAGCCACTTCAGCTGTCTTGTGGTTACTGTTTGTATGGTACATATTTTCCCATTGTTTTACTTTCAACCTATTATATCTTTGAGACTAAAGTGTGTTTTTTGTAGATTACATCTGGTTGCATCTTTTAAAAAATTCACTCTGTCGTTCTGCCTTCTGATTGGAGTATTTAATTCATTTACATTTAATGTAATTACTGATAAAGTAGATTAGCACCTTCCATTTTGTTGTTTGTTTTCTACATGTCTTATGTGTTTGTTCCTTTTTCCATTACTGCTTTATTTTGCATTCAATATATATTTTCTAATGTAACATTTTAATTCCCTTGGTTTTTTTCTGTATATATTTTTTAGTTATTTTTGTGGTGGTTGCCCTGGGAATTACAATTAACATGTTACCTTAAAACAAACCAGAACAGATTAATGGTAGATAATTTTAAATGTTACGCGAAAACTTTGCTTTAGTGTACCTGTTTCCTCCCCCTTCTTTATATTAATGTTGCTGTCGAAATTGCATATTTATACATTTGAAGCCTGTCAATACAGACTTAAAAGTGTTATTACAGGCAGGTGTCTTTTTTTTTTTTTTTTTTTTTTTGAGACAGAGTCTTGCTCTGTCATCCAGGCTAGAGTGCAGTGGTGCGATCCCGGCTCACAGCCAGCTCCGCCTCCCGGGTTCATGCCATTCTCCTGCCTCAGCCTCCCAAGTAGCTGGGACTATAGGTGCCCGCCACCAGGCCCAGCAAATTTTTTGTATTTTTAGTAGAGACGGGGTTTCACCATGTTAGCCAGGATGGTCTTGATCTCCTGACTTTGTGATCCACCCACCTCAGCCTCCCAAAGTGCTGAGATTACGGGAGTGAGCCGCTGCACCTGGCAGGCAGTTGTTTTTTGATCAAATAGGAGGACAGAGTTACAAAAATATATTTATACCTTCATTTTTACTTATATTGTTACCTTTATCAGTGCTCTTTATTTTGTATGTTAATTCAGATTATTATCTATTGTCTTTTCATTTGAGACTAAAGGACTTCTAGTATCTCTTGTAAAGCGAATATAATAACAAATTTTATCCATTCTCATATATCTGTGAATGTCTTAATTTTTCCTTCATTTTTGCTGGTTAGTTTTTGCCAGATATAAAATTCTTGACTGACGGTCTTTTACTTGCAGTACTTTGAACATGTCATCTTACTACCTCTGGCCACCATGGTCTCTGCTGAGAAGTCAGATGACAATCTTATTCCTCATCAGTGATGAGTCATTTCTTTCTTGCTACTTTCAAGAATCTCTGGCTTTGGTTTTATGATGTATTTAGGCATGAGTCTCCCTGAGTTCTCCTTCTTAGCATTGATTGAGCTTCATTCAAGAATTTCATTTAGTTCTTTAAAAATATAATTTCTGTCTCTTTATTGACATTCTCCATTTGGTGAGATACTATTGTTATACTTTAATTTTTTTAGACACGATTTTCTCTAGTTCCTTGAAAATATTTTTAGTAGCTGACTTAAAGTCTTTGGGTACTAATTTCAACAACTGTCCCCCATGGGACAATTTATATTGAATGCATTTTTTCCTATTTTTCTGAATGTCTCATGTATTTTGTTGAAAACTGAACACTTTAGATAATATGATGTGGCAACTCTGGAAATAAGTCCCCTTTATCCTGGATTTGTTGCTTTTCTTTCTTTCTTTCTTTCTTTCTTTCTTTCTTTCTTTCTTTCTTTCTTTCTTTCTTTCTTTCCTTCTTCTCTTTTGGTGGTGTTGCTGTTGCTATATACTTGTTTAGTAACTTTGATGGCCTAGTTTTGTGATGTCTTTATTACCTGTAGTGTGTATCTGTATTAGTTTGTTCTCATGCTGCAATAAAGACATACCTGGGACTGAGTAATTTATAAAGAAAAAGGTTTAATTGACTCACAGTTCCACATGGCTGGGGAGGCCTCACAATCATGGCAGAAAGCAAAGGGGAAGCAAGATATATCTTACGTGGCAGCAGGTGAGAGAGCTTGTGCAGGGGAACTGCCATTTATAAAACCATCAGATCTTGTGAGACTTATTCACTACCATGAGAACAGTATGGGGAAAACTGCTCCCAGTAGTCAATTATCTCCACCTGTCCCTGCCCTTAAGGCATGGGGATTATTACAATTCAAGGTGAGATTTGGGTGGGGACACAGCCAAACCATGTCAGTATCCATTTAAGTCTCTGCTCAGTTTTCTTAGTAGTCAGCTAATACTTGGTGGTCATATATTTCTTTCTGCTTTTTTTTTTGAGGTGGAGTCTCACTCTGTCACCCAGGCTGGAGTGCAGTGGCATGATCTTGGCTCACTGAAACCTCTGCCTCTCGGGTTCAAGTGATTCTCCTGCCTCAGCCTCCTGAGTAGCTGGGATTACAGGTACACACCACCATGTCCAGCTAATTTTTATATTTTTAGTAGAGCTAGGGTTTTGCCTTTTTGGTCAGGCTGGTCTCAAACTCCTGACCTCAGGTGATCCACCCACCTCAGCCTCCCAAAGTCCTTGGATTACAGGTGTGAGCCACCGTATCTGGCCAGATATCTCTTTAGATGCCTTTAATCAATATAATTTTTACCCTTTCCTGGGGGTTCTGTATGTATGATGGGGCATGCTTTAGATGCTCATGTAGGTACTTACAACTCTCTGTATTCTTTACTTTCTACTTGTATATGGTCTCAAGGCCAGCCAGAGGTAAGATATTGGAGCTTTCTGAGATCTTTCCAGGTGCGTCCTAAATATCCAGGAATAGATCAGAGATTTCCCAATGTCCCTGTGGGCATCTTTCTCTCTATTTTCCTTTTAAGGTTTCGGCCAGGCTGTTGTTTTTCCTAACTGTTATTACAGACTCAGATATTTGTGATGTGAAACAATTGCTTCTGATTGTTTTTAACAAGTGCTCTAAGGACAGGGCTTTTCCTACCTAGTGAGCTTTAAGCCAGGTCAAATAATGACAACACCGTGTGCATAAGGATCTTCCAGGAAACACGTCAAATTGTGACAATGCCCTGGAGAATGGAACTTTTTAAGACGCTCCAAACTCAGTTCCCACCCCATCTTGTAGCTGCAAGGAAGATGGTCTTCTTAACCACCTGGGTTGAGTGATTGCTCGTTTTTAAGGCTACTCTAGAGCTGGGGAGGAGGTGGTGGGAGTAGATCTAGTTAAAGTACCGTAAATCCTGATGTTCTTACCAAGGATTAGCTGGGATTTTTTGAATAAACACTCCTTAGGTGGTTATATGGCTTTGGTTAATTTCTAGGGTTGTGAAAAAGTTTTTTTTAAATTATATTTTAAGTTCTGGGGTACATGTGCAGAACATGCAGGTTTGTTACGTAGGTATACATGTGCCATTGTGGTTTGCTGCACCCATCAACCCATCATCTACATTAGGTATTTCTCATAATGCTATCCCTCCCCTAGCCTCCCACCCCCTGACAGGCCCTGGTGTGTGATGTTCCTCTCCCTATGTCCATGTGTTCTCAGTGTTTAACTCCCACTTATGAGTGAGAACATGTGGTGTTTGGTTTTCTGTTCTTGTGTTAGATTGCTGAGAATGATGGTTTCCAGTGTCATCCATGTCCCTGCAAAGGACATGAACTCATCTTTTTTTCTGGCTGCATAGTATTCCACGGTGTATATGTGCCACATTTTCCTTATCCAGGCTATCATTGATGGGCATTTGGATTGGTTTCAAATCTTTGCTATTGTGAACAGTGCCACAATAAACATACGTGTGCATATGTCTTCATAGTAGAATGATTTATAATTATTTGGGAATATACCCAGTAATGGGATTGCTGGATCAAATGGTATTTCTAGTTCTAGATCCTTGAGGAATTGCCACACTGTCTTCCACAATGGTTGAACTAATTTACACTCCCACCAACAGTGTAAAAGCATTCGTTTTCTCCACATCCTCTCCAGCACCTGTTGTTTCCTGACTTTTCAATGATTGCCATTCTAACTGGCATGAGATGGTGTCTCTTTGTGCTTTTGATTTGCATTTCTCTAATGATCAGTGATGATGAGCTTTTTTTCATATGTTTGTTGGCTGCATAAATGTCTTCTTTTGAGAAGTGTCTATTCATATCCTTTGCCCACTTTTTGATGGGGTTGTTTTTTTTCTTGTAAATTTGTTTCAGCTCCTTGTAGATTCTGGATATTAGCCCTTTGCAGATGGATAGATTGCAAAATTTTTCTCCCATTCTGTAGGTTGCATGTTCACTCTGATGATAGTTTCTTTTGCTGTGCAGAAGCTCTTTAGTTTAATGAGATCCCATTTGTCAATTTTGGCTTTCATTGCCATTGCTTTTGGTGTTTTAGACATGAAGTCTTTGCCCATGCCTATGTCCTGATTGGTATTGCCTAGGTATTCTTCTAGGGTTTTTATGGTTTTAGGTCTAATATTTAAGTCTTTAATCCATCTGGAGTTAATTTTTGTAAAAGGTGTAAGGAAGGGATCCAGTTTCAGCTTTTGGCATATGGCTAGCCAGTTTTCTCAACACCATTTATTAAATAGTGAATCCTTTCCCCATTGCTTGTTTTTGTCAGGTTTGTCAAAGATTAGATGGTTGTAGATGTGTGGCATTATTTCTGAGGCCTCTATTCTGTTCCATTGGTCTATATATCTGTTTTGGTACCAGTACCATGCTGTTTTGGTTACTGTAGCTTTGTGGTATAGTTTGAAGTCAGGTAGCATGATGCCTCTAGCTTTGTTCTTTTTGCTTAGGATTGTCTTGGCTCTGTGGTCTCTTTTTTGGTTCCATATGAAATTTATTTTTTCATATTTTTTCCCAATTCTTTGAAGAAAGTCAATGGTAGCTTGATGGGGATAGCATTGAGTCCATAAATTACTTTGGGCAGTATGGCCATTTTCATGATATTGATTCTTCTTATCCATGAGCATGGAATGTTTTTCCATTTGTTTGTGTCCTCTCTTATTTCCTTGAGCAGTGGTCTATAGTTCTCCTTGAAGAGATCCTTCATATCCCTTTTAAGTTGTATTCCTAGGTATTTTATTGTCTTAGTAGCAATTGTGAATGGGAGTTCGCTCATGATTTGGCTCTTTGTTTGTCTGTTATTGCTATAGGGATGCTTGTGATTTTTTAATTCTTTTATGGAAGGGCTTATTTATGGAAGTCCTTACTCTGCCATGTATAAATCCTCTTTCAGTTAGATATGAGGACCTTTTAAGTAATTTCTGCATGTGCTGTGTTAGGTGCTGCTGCTAGAATGAGAAATAAGATATAGGGCTTGTTTTCATCTCATAATGTGAAAAGGAGAGGGACAAGTTGCATACAAAAGCAACAAAATGTTACACACATAGAAGGATGACCAAGGTGAAGTAATGGCTCAAGGAATGTAGTGGCTATATCTACCTTTGGGGCAAGGTGTAAACAGGAGAATCATGGTGAAGGAGTAGTCTTATATATATGGACATGAAATAACCCCATGGATTTGGGAAGCTGCTTTGGAATCAGGTTGGGTGTGGTAAGAGTGGAGGATGGGGAGATCATCAGGGGCCTGGTGTCAGGAGGTTAGAGTTTTTTTTGAAAAGCTATGAGAGCCTTAGCAGAGGTTTGAGCACAAGTCTGACTTGTTCAGATGAAAGTGAGCAAAAGTCACCCTGTCCACTGTGTGGCGAGTGCATTGGAGGGTAAGTGAGAAATGGGATGGGAGTCTTAGGAAAGAGGACTGGTTTCTTAACTTGGCAGAGAGGTGATGGTCAATACCTGGGAGTAAGGTAGTGGCAGTGGAGAAAGGAAGGAAGGGTTGGAGTGAAGAGATAATTCGGTAGTGGAATCCATGGGACCCGAAACCCAATTTCATATGAAAGAAAGGTCAGAAGAATCTTTTTTTTTTTTTGGCTGAAAGATGTAGCTTGTTCCCATGAAGAAAGCTATGGGCCTTCTAAGTTTCAACTGCCTCCAGGAACATGTTCTGGAATCCATGATATAGTTACAGCAAGGGAAGTAAATAAAGAAATAACCTCCAGTTCAGGCATCAGCAACACAGGTCGTTCTTCCAGACTTCCCTGGCTGGGTTGGGCAGCTCCTCTTAGGCTCACACAGAACCTGCTTCTTATGCCTAGCAGAGCACTTAGCATATTACTTTAAAATTATCCATTTATGTGCCTATCTTTCCCTGTAAACCATGAGTGGTTTAAGCATAGGAACCAAGTCTCACTCAGCATTACTTCCCTAGCTTGTCCCAGAGTAGGGATTAACAATTGTGTATTGAATTAAGGATGGGTGTAGAGGGTTAGGAGGAAAGGATATCTGGAAGGGTAGTACTGAGTGGTTTCATAAATTTTTAAATTTCTCCCCAAACCCAGTACCTCCCAAACCTGAGCAGAGTGTTCAGTTGTCATAGCCCTGCTCAGTGCTTTAGACACTCAGTCTCCCTGGGGCAAGGGTGGCACCTTGATCAAGTTGGTTTCTCTTGAGCGACCAACTTGCATTCTAGGATCCCCACTGGGAGCTGTTAGTGTGCCTTGAGGCCAGGTTGTGCTGGACACATATGTGATGATGTTTTCTTCCCTCCCTCTCCATTTAGGAAGCTGACATGGCTCCAGGCAATGTAACTTCTCTGGGCATCATTTTCAAGTGGAGCTTTTGGACAGTTGTAACGTTTGTCAGGTGCTTGGGAGGTCTATGCAGCTGAGCTGGGGTTTTTTTCTGATTTTTAGGGACTGGCAGCTTCAGGTTGTCTCCTTAAGTAGAGAAGCAAGGTGGACATTGGGAAAGAAGGCTGTAGGGGAAGATCACTTCCATCCAGTCACCAGATGCTAAGCAACTTTGTAGGGGAGAGCAATGAACCCGGGGATGCTGGAAAGGAATGCTGGGAAGGGAAGGAGGGAAGGGAAGGGTGGCAGACCCCTGTAGGAGCCCACTAGGGACCCTTGCACCATGAGCACAGTGAAACCCAGACCAGTGAGGAGGCCTGACCAAAGGAGAGCGAGTGGCCCAAGCCATAGACCTCAGGATCCACAGACCACCCTCTGTCCTCCCTCCCTCTGCCTTTCTTCCTTCATTCCCTTCCTCCTTCTTTCCTTCCTTGCTTCTGCCCTTTTTGCTTCCTTATTTTCTTCTTTTCTTCCTTCCTTTCTTTATTCTTCCCTTCCTTCCCTCCTTTGTTCTTTTCTTTCTTCTTTTCTTCCTTTCTTCTTTCTCCTTTTCCTTCCCTCCTTCCCTCTCTCTCTTTTCTTCCTTCCATCCTTTTTGTCCTTAGGAAGGAAGGCAGGAAAGAGGGAGGGAGGGAAGCCTGAAGGAAGGGAAAAAGGAGAAGGAAAGAAGGAAGAAGGGAAGAGAGGGGGAAAGGAAAGATAGAAGGAGGATGGGAAGGAAGAAAGGAAGAAGGGAGGGAAAGAAGCAGGGAAGGAAAAAAGGAAGGAGGGAAGGAAGGTGAGAAGGAAGGAGGGAAAGAGAGAAAAACAGATGAAAGGCAGAAAAGGAAGGAATGAAAGAGGGAGGGAGAGAAGGTAAAAAGGAAGGAAGGAAAGAAGGAAGGAGGAAAGGGAAGAAGGAAGGGAGGAAGGAAGAAAGGCAGAAGGGAGGGAGGACAGACGGTGGTTGGTGGGTCCTGAGGTCTTTGGCCACAAGCCACTTGATTTCGTTTGCCTCAGGACCCAAGTGGCGGGAGGCCTCCTCACTGGTCTGGGCTTCACTGTGCTTATGATACCAGGGTCCCTGGTGGGCTCTACAGGGGGTCTGCTCATAGCTCCCGGGCTGACAGATGCGGGAGACTTGTTGGGCATAGCTAATGTGCCTGGTGGTGCCAGCTGTGAAGGGAGGCAGGGGCAGGCTCAGAGGAGAACCCAGTGCCGCATGATAATTGAGGCTTGCGTTTGGGGAGCAATTTAGTGTTTTCAAAGCACTTTCATGTACATTATCTCATTCTATCCTCAGAGCGATACTGTGAATGTGTTATTATCACTCTGTTCTTTTCAGAGTAGAAATCTGGGCTTAGGATGTACTGCCATTCAACAAGGCAGGGCCCACTTCTGAGACTCCTGAGACTGGCCCTGGAGCCCTTCATTCCAGGCCTAGACACCACACAGAGAGCTCCTTGCCAGCCTCCGTGCGACTCTACCACCGAGCCTTTCTCTGTGAGTCCTCAGGGTGAAGGCCAGGGTTAATAGCAGGGTCTGCAGAAGTCCCTCCTCCCTCCTCAAGCCACCAGCAACAAGCAGGAAAGTTCTCAAGAGATCAAAAGAAATGTTTTCCCTGAGTGAGGTCAGTGCTCACAATGGTGCACCCATGGGTGGAATGCAGTGCTCCAGTTCCAGCAAGGCTGGTGTGGCCGTGATAGAAGTGATTAAACCAGGCTCAATCCATTCATTCGTTCACTTGGTTGTTCACCAACATGTAGCGGCAATTGTTAATGCAAGGCAGGTGAGAGATTCTTGCAGGTGGGGTCAAGGGGCGAGACATACAGGTCAGTAGGGCGAGGTCCGGCCCTTGAGCCTTGGCTGGTGGAAATGTATAGTGCTCTCTCTACCTTAGCATGGCTGTGCTGTGTGGATATATGCTCTCATGCCCACAGCAAATGCAGAGGGGAGCTCAGTGTTGAAGGCTAGAGAAAGCTTATAAAGCTTTAGCAAAGAGAGGGCTCTAGACCTGGCCAGGGAAGGCCTGCTGTACTATGATATGATCACAACTTTTTCCTGACTCTGCATCCTGCAGGCAGCACCTGAACACTTCGCCACCTGTCTGTGTGGGCAGAGTGATGTTAAAACTTTGCCAGCTTTGCTAGTGAAAATGGAAGATTGTGCAACTATTTCAGAGGACAGTTTGTCTGTTTCTTAGAAAGCTAAGCATAAAATTACCTTAGGACTTTGCTATTCTGCTCCTAAATATTGACCCAGAAGAGGCTGAGCATGGTGGCTCACACCTGTAATCCCAGTACTTCTGGAGGTTGAGGCAGGCGGATCACTTGAGGTCAGGAGTTTGAGACCAGCCTGGCCAACATGGTGAAACCCTGTCTCTACCAAAAAATACAAAAATTAGCCAGGAGTGGTGGCACATGCCTGTAGTCTCAGCTACTTAGGAGGCTGAGGCACAAGAATCGCTTGAACCCAGAAGGCGGAGGTTACAATAAGCCGAGATTGTGCCACTGCACTCCAGCCTGGGTGACAGAGTGAGATCCTGTCTCAAAAAAAAAAAATTACCCAAAAGAAATGAAAAAAATATATCCACACAATGACTTGGACATGAATGTTTAGCGCAGCTTTAATCAAAAAAGTAAAAAACTGAAAATGATGCAAATGTTCATTGACAGGTGAATAGATAAACAAATAGTGATGTTCTCAGTAATAGAAATTAGACAGTAATTAAAGAAAACAGTCTGGTGATACACACAGTGACAAAGATGAATCTCAAAAACATTATGCTGAGCAAAAGAAGCCAGACCGGAAAAAGAGTACATTATGTATCATTTTATGTCTATGAAACCCTGGAAAAAGTGAATCTGATCTTGAGCTACAGAAAGCAGACCAGTGGTTGCCTCGGGTAGGGGCGGGTGGGAGACTGGCTGGCAGTGCACAGGGAACTCTCCTGGATGATGGAAATGTGCTCCATCAGGATCAGCAGGTGGGTGCACAGGTGGATGCCCTTGCCAACTCATTGCCCTGAACATCTCAAGGCAGATGCTGCCAAGGCACTGGTGCAACACTCTGGAGACCCTGCTGCACCTCGTCTTGTTCCCTTTATTTGCCAGGTCACAGAGAGGGCCAAAGTTTCCCAGAGGAGGGTTCAGTTTGGCCAGGACAGGGCAGGAGTGTCATTGAGAAGTGTTGCATCAGTCAGGGTCCTCCAGAGAAGCAGAATCAGTATGCATACACATAGAAGAAGAGATTCATTATAAGGAATTGGCTCAGGCACTTTTGGAGGTTGACAAATCCCAGGATGTGCAGTCAGGAAACAGGAGACCCAGGAGAGCCAGCGGTGTCAGTTCCAGTCTGAAAGACGTTTCAGTTCAAGTTTGAAGGTTAGAAAAGACCAATGCCCCAGCTCAACACAGTCAGGCAGACAAAGTTCCCGCTTCCTCAGCTTCTTTATCTCTTTCTTTCTTTCTTTCTTTCTTTCTTTTTTTTTTTTTTGAGACGGAGTTTCACTCTCATTGCTCAGGCTGGAGTGCAATGATGTGATCTTGGCTCACCACAACCTCCGGCTCCTGGGTTCAAGTGATTCTCCTGCCTCAGCCTCCTGAGTAGCTGGGATTACAGGCATGTGCCATCATGCCTGGCGAACTTTGTATTTTTAGTAGAGATGGGGTTTCTCCATGTTGGTCAGGCTGGTCTTGAACTCCCGACCTCAGGTGATCTGCCTGCCTCAGCCTCCCGAAGTGCTGGGATTACAGGTGTGAGCCACCACGCCTGGACCCTCAGCTTCTTTTTGTTTTATTCAGGTCTTCAACTGATGGGATGAAGCCCACCTACATTAGTGGGGGTGATCTACCTTACTTAGTTACTGATTCAAATGCTAATCTCATCCAGAAACACCCTCACAGACACACCCAGATTAATATTCAGCCAAATGTCTGGACACCCTGTGGCCCAGTCAAATGGACACATAAAATTAACAATCACAGGTGTCACCAAGGGGCCTTGAGGTGACAGATGGGTATTGTATTGTTTAGTGTGTTCATATGGGTTCAGTGTAGCAGGGCACCTGTGGGTGAGGGGCAGGTAGTTTGTGACTTACCCCTGGCATTCCTATCTTTGAGGAGATTATGGTGCCATGAGAGAGACTGTCATCAGTAAAAAGTTACTCATGGAAGTAAAATTCAAACTGCAGTAATATTTACAAAGGAGCATGTGGGGTCCAGGAGAGGCCCAGGTTGACCTGACCCAGCAGGGGTCAGAGGGGTTTCTAGAGGTTATTGGCCCTGGGCCTGTGAGGTTTGCCTTTGTTGTCCACTTGCTGGGTTTTGCCATCATGGCCCCGAGTAGCTGGCACATCTCCCGACTCCCTTAGGGGGAGTTTCACATGTTCCATTCTTGCTTTAGTTAAAAGTAGCTCAATTTGGGGAAGGTCCTTACTTGCAGCTTGTCTCACCTTGATAGGTGACAGCCAGGTTTGCAGAGGCTGCCTTTCCATGTCATGTTCACCCTGAGGAGCCAGACCAGGCATATAGACATCCCCAGCCTAGCTTTCCATTAACCTCTCCTCTCCCAAGCTTAGGGGAAGAGTTACCTGGGAATGGGTGGCTGCTGACCTTCAGCATGGGTGCAGGGAGAGCATGGCCTGCAGAGCAGGCTTGGAGTCTTGCCGTACCAATCCTGTCTGGGATTCAGGGTGTTCTAGATGGGCTGCAACCCTACCAGGTGGGCTCAGGGTGTCAAGACACTCTTTTCTGCATTTTCACCGGGGAGAATATTCATCCTTTCCTCCTTCCTACTGCTCTCTGATTTCATTTTGGGGAGTTCCATCTTGCCCTTATGTGTAGTCTGGGGGGATTATCCCATTTACAGAAGCCAAAGGGGCCAGATATGCCTTCTTAACTGCCTAATACAACCGGGGGGAACACCAAGACCTAACCTGGCCACTTAAATGCTTTCTCGTGGGGCTCTAAAAATTTGAGGACCAAAGACCTGGCTGGAAATCATTCATGGGGTGTGTGAGGCTGGAGGACACTCTGGCCACACCATTTCTACTCTAAAGTTATTTTTGTAGTTTGTTCTCCAAACCCCTGGAGCTGCCTCACATCCCAGCTTCATTCTATAGCTTTGGCAGTGTGATATGGTCTGGCTCTGTGTCCTTACCCAAATCTCATCTTGAATTGTAATCCGAATTGTAATCCACACGTGTTGGGGGAGGGACCTCGTGGGAGGTGATTAGATCATGGGGGCGGTTCCTCCATGCTGTTTTCATGATAGTGAGTGAGTTCTCAAGAGATCTGTTGGTTTTATAAGGGGCTTTTCCCTGCTTCGCTCAGCACTTCTCTGTCCTGCCACCATGTGAAGAAGGATGTGTTTGCTTCCCCTTCCACCATGATTGTTTCCTGAGGCCTTCCCAGCCATATGGAACTGTGAGTCAATTAAACCTCTTTCCTTTATAAATTACCCAGGCTTCATAGCAACCTGAAAACGAACTGATACACAGTGATTCTGTGAGTTGCCAGATTCCTTCCAACAGTTCCCCAACTTTAATTAGAATCAATTTCTGTTGCTTGCACTAAAGAGCCCAGTGGTTCTTGCTGGATCCATTTCAAATTGACGCTTCCCATGCCTACTCTGTTATGCACTCCTAAATGGGAGAAAGGGCATTTTCCATTAATCTCAATGAAGCTTTTTTGATTAGAGTTTGCAAAGTGCTGGGATGTGAAGGGGCTTTCCTTGTGCTATCACTGAATGTTTGGGTAGCTCAGAGTAATCAGACCACATGCCTGAGCCCAAACCAGGCCAAGATGGTCCCTTGGGGTCAAAACTGCACTTAATCCCCACCTGCCCCATTTGAAAAGAGAAATCCTGAGCATCTATTTTAAACTTTTTAAAGATATGACATTTATGTAACTCACCTCTTTGAAGTTGGAAATATCCTCATAAACTTTGAAAGGAATGAGCATTGGCAGCTTATAAGTTTCCAGAAGAGAGTGTTCGGGAGGTTGGGCTAGCAGAAGCTTGCTGGAATAGGGAGGGTTGAGAAAGGGAGTTGGCACAGCCAATTAGAGATTCAAGTGGTCAAGGTGCCCAGGTGTAAGGAACTTACACCTGGAGTGCAGGACTTGCACAGCAGGTGCAAACCGTTTGACACCATGGCTTACAGTCTGACTCAGGAAATTATTTGGGTTAAAATTAAAATAAGAATAAATATTTGGAAAACAAGATATGAGTATAATGAGTGCTGAAAGAAAGAGGCTGCCCAGTGAGGCTGCCCAGGGGCTTGGACATTGCATGCCCTGAGAAACCACATCAGGACTATGGCCATCCACTTTGAGGGCCTCGAATCAATTTTGCCAGGGAGCCTGGAGGTGACTCGAGTGGGTCAAGCTCACGAGAAATTACTGTGAATGTCACATCCTAATTTCCTTATCAAATTGAGAAAGAGAAAGGGCTGAGGGGAGCACAATGGCCAGCTCCCCTCTGGTGGAGGCTGAGCTGGAGAAGCCTCAGGGGTCAGAAGGGGAAGAGTCCCACTCTAGGACTGTGGGCACAGGTCAGCTGCACTGTCCACTGTGACTGTGGCAGACAGGGGCAAAGCGTGGGCTTGTAGGGAGCTCAGGAAAGGTGCTGACTGACTGTCTGATGACTAAATGAATCATGGAGAAAGGACAGCCTGGAGTCTCCACTTGCTCTGTCGAAAGAGACCTTTCTGACCCATTGAACCCTGTCAGTTGCTAGTTGTTTCTTATCCCAGGCACAGCTGGAGGCCTGGAAGCACTTTCCCTTCAACATGCCCTACATCTTTGAATAGGATAGTACCCCTAATGAGGCTGAATTCATGTTCTCAGGTCCTGCTGTTTCTGCTTTGACTACAGAGACCCTGCTAGGTAGGGGACCGGGCAGAGGCCAGCTGGACCCTCTACCACTGATTCCACCCATTTTACTCCCGGAGGAGGCCATTGCATCCAGGTTCTTGGCACTTCCATAAGTTGTCTCTCATGCTGGAGGCTGGCTATCCTGATGCAGGTTCTGAGGGGCCTCTTGTTGTCTCCATATGTTGTTTAATCATGGCTAGACGTTCGTCATCTTGATGCTGAACCTAAGGGCTGGGACTCTGGAGCAAGGGCAGAAAAGCTTCTTTGTCTCAGTTTCTACTGAGTGAGTAAGTTCTTCCCTGCACCATCCAAGGGACAGGTAGATGGAGTCTTTCCTTCAGGCCCTGGAATCTCATTCCCAGAAGCTGGGAGTCACCCAGGGGGAATCCGGTGGTTCTCATAACTCCATGCTGCACCTGCTCTGCCCAGCATTGGGAAGAGTCTTAGTCAATGGAATGTTTTTTGTATTTTTGTATTTTTTGTATACTTGTACCTGTAGACTCCAATCCTTTAGACCTATTTCAAAGTATGTACTAGAAAAGGAGAAAAAACACAAGTTCAACAAGTGTCTGCAGTGGGTTTGACATTTTATATCCATGATCTCATTTAAATTTCACAACACCGTGGGGAACTGAACTATGGCTCAGATGGATTAAGTGACTTCTTCTAGATCACAAGATTAGTAAATGTTTGAGTTCACACTACTTCAACACTTATTAGTGTAATTTACTGCCTTGATCTGTATTTTGGGGGTTTAGCACAGTTCTGCCAGTTCGGAAGGACCTGGGAGGCTGTATAAGGACAAGTATTGCCTGATTTTGCTATTTTATGCTTATGCTAGAGTACACTGCTTATGAGGAACCACATGATACAGTAATGTTGTCAAATTTAGGGGCAGCTTACTTACATATATCAAGGGCCATCTGTCTTTGGCCCTTTTATAATGATTCCTTTTATAATAAAGAAAGTATAAAGGCTTTTTTGGTTGCCTGGAGTGCTGATAAAAGGAACATTAGTATTTCCTATATTTATGACTTAGGCTTTCATGTAGACTTAATTTCTGAAGATTTCCTATTGCTGCCAGTTACTCTCAGTCCATTAAATAGTTAGGACATAGGATAAAGAGAGACAATGTTTAGAGTAACTTGGCCTGCTTGCTGGATACAATAATTGGCAGTCATTGATTTATAGTAGAAGTGATGGTAAACCTCTTTCTGTTAGATTTCATATTTAACTGAACATCCTCTATTGCCATCCTCCTGTCCTGAGTGCTATCCAGTTACTATCTTCATTAATGGCATTTCATGATGTTGTTTTCTGGGACCAGGACATCCCACTGGCTCCCCTTCTTTCCACCATTTTATGTTTGTTAATTTCAAGGCAGTTTCAGACACTCCTGTAAATCGTTAAACAGTAATAGACTCCCTTCCTCTCATTTGACTTGATTATGAAGTGCCAAATTCCAAGTTCAGAAGGATTTGTTATTTGGAGATTATTTTGCCCTCTTTTGTAAATTAATTTCCTTTCCTGCTAAGACAGCCAAAGAACTTCAATGATTTTCTACCACAGAGAGGTAATGAGGCTTAGGGGAAAAAGCTTAATAGGAAAACATTGTCCCACAATGAGAATTAGGAACTCAGGGCGGAGAAGAAGAAGATGAATATTAAAACCAGACAGTGTGATATTTCTGTGTGAGGGTTTCTGTGAAAGTGTTCATGAATTGTTCTGGGAAGGAGTTATGCCTGTACCTTCATGCACATCAGAGACTACCTATACAGAGAGACTGTGAAATGGTTAAGCACTTAACGCCTCATAGGCTGAAGCAGCGGAGAGGGGTTTGCAATTGAGTGTGATGTTGGGAGGCCAGGAATATTATAGAGTCCACAGATTCTGCAAAGTGGAGAAGGCTTTTTTGGTTATACATAGTCTGGAAGTTTCTTCTCACAAAATATCCTAGCAATTACAGTTGACCTTTGAACAATGTTGAAGTTAGGGGTGCTGACTCCCTACATAGTCAAAAATTTACATATAACTTTTGTTGTTCAGATTATTTCATCACTCAGGTATTAAGCCTAGTACTCATTAGTTATTTTTCCTGATCCTCTCCCTGCCCTACCTTCCACCCTCTAATAGGCCCCAGTGTGTGTTGTTCCCTTCTATGTGTTCTCATTATTTAGCTCCCACTTATAAGTAAGAACATGCAGTATTTGGTTTTCTGTTCCTGCATCAGTTTGCTAAGAATAATGGCCTCCAGCTCCATCCATGTCCCTGCAAAGGACATTATCTCATTCTTTTTTATGGCTGCATAGTATTCCATGGTGCATATGTACCACCATGGAATACTATGCAGACATATAACTTTTGACTTCCCTAAAATTTAACTATGAATAGGTTACTGTTGATAAGAAACCTTACTGATGATATAAAAAATTAACACATACTGTGTTTGTTATACATATTATGTACTATACCGTTACAATAGAGAAAAGAAAATGCTATTAATAAAATCATAAGAAAAAATATAGTTACTATTCATTAAGTGGAAATAATCATCATAAATGTTTTTACCCTTGTTGTCTTCACATTGAGTAGCTGAGGAAGAGGAAGAAGAAGAGGGGCTGGTCTTGCTCTCTAGGGGTGGAAGAGGCAGAAGAAAATCTGAGTGTAAATGAATTCATGCGGTTTAAACCCATGTGATTAAAGGATCAACTGTGTACAGTTCTCCCAAGATAATAGCCTAGATCATTGGTTTGGAGGGGGGTATCATACCAGAGAGAACCCATGAAATAGAGATGTTGTTCAATTTGCAAGGCCCTGTTTTGTTTCTTTTTCTTTATTTTTTCTCTGTTTTCCTCTTGTGGCAGAAGGCTTTCTTTGGGGAGTGAGCCAAGCCTTGAAGAAAAAAAACCACAAACACAAAACATCTCCTTAAAAAATGGGTTTGTTGCAGATCCCACACTTAAACCTGAAGGCATTGCAGTAATATTGCAATTGATATCAAAGTGCCTGTTTCATCACAGATGAGTTGAGGAGTTTGGGAAACACTGAAGAAGATTAATAAAAGAATAATTTCTAAAACATGACATTGCTAATTTTTTCATGTCTAGCTTTTCCTCTGGATGGATCTTAAAAAACAAAACAAACAAAACCAGGCTATTTTTGGTTGTTCTCTGAATTGTTTTGAAGATTTAGCCTGTTCTAGGAGTTTGCTTCCTCATGCTGTTTTCAGGTTGATGTCGTAACATGTGCCCCTCTTTGTTTACTGAAAATTATTAACTCTGTTCAGTTGCTCTGTTGTGTCTTTATTCTTGCATTTCCTTCCTGTTTGTTTCTTAGAGGATGCCATTCCCATGTAGGCACTGTGCTATAAGAGACAGAAAGGAGAATTGACATAAGTCTTGTTTTTGAAAGGTTTGTTTGGGAAGATGGAATGTTTGGTGCTTCGGATAGTGTTCCTTAGAAGCAGGACCTGACATGGAGATTTGTGAGCACTTTATTTATTGAGAAAGGGAGATGCTCATAAAGGAGTTGGGGAGATGGGATGGAGGATGGGATGGACCTACTCAGGCAAGGCGTCGGCCTCACCCCCAGGAACACAGGTGATGCTGCAGAGTGTCCTATGGGCTTTTGTTCTCCAGCAGCATTGGCCATGGGGTGGGAACAGGGCCCTGTGGGCACCTCTGGGCTTTGATTGCTCCAGGGAAGGTTGTGAGCGTGAGCCTTTAGCCAGCACCTGCGGGCCCTGGGGCAGGGCCAGCGAAAGGGATCCTGGGGTGTGTCTGGGTGTGCACCAGCAATGTCTGCTGCAGTTGTGTACATAAATTGCCTTAGATAAAGGTAGAAAATAAGACATGTTACTAGAAGTTTGAGATAATGTGCAATGAAACTTCATAAGGCATAGAGGGTGGCTTGAC
This sequence comes from Gorilla gorilla gorilla, assembly GCF_029281585.2. Taxonomy (NCBI): domain Eukaryota; kingdom Metazoa; phylum Chordata; class Mammalia; order Primates; family Hominidae; genus Gorilla; species Gorilla gorilla. The sequence goes on along the minus strand of NC_073232.2, from coordinate 98,323,528 downwards.
CTGGGAGCATCTGGGAAGATTGCATGGGAGAACCAGCATATGAAATGAACCTGGAGAGATTTGAGCTTTTTGATCATGAGTAGGGAAGTGTGTTTTGGTTGTATGTGAAAGAAACCCCAATTAAACATCTCCCACCTATACTCCAGGCCCAGCTAAAGCTAGTATAAGCAGAAATACAGAAATATAACATGTGAGCACACTTAATGGGGAGGTCTGAGGGTGCATGCTTGGAACTCTCTCTGCACACCGGTGCTGCTTGTCCTTTTATTTGCTCTGATTCCATCCCATCACATTCAGTTATTAATTCAACAAACATGCATGTACTATATGCCAGACAAAAATCCCTTGCCCTCCTGGAGCCCAGAGTCTGGTTCTCCTCATGGTAGGCAGGATGGTAACTGCCAGCCCCAGCCCAAGGAAGACAGTGACCTGGTTTGGTCTTGCTTGAGATGTTTCCATCCTGTGGGCTGGTCACTGTGAACATGAGGATAGAAACATCCAATGACCGGGGATAGGAGTGGGATCTAGTGAGTGGTATCTAACCAGAGCCAGATGGAGTCCTGCAGGGGCCATTTCCCAATGGAATGGGGATGCCAGACAGGCTCCTAACTCCAGACATCTCCCACATATACTCCAGGCCCAGGGTTCAAGCCAGATGATGGTACAGTATTACTCCTGGAAGGAGACTCTTGAATGATCAGTGACAGTGCTGTCAGAACACAGGGCATTTGGAAAGGAGTGGTGCATATCCAGCTGGAACCTGATTTGAGAGGACTCTGAAGCTGCACCAGGACTGTAGCCTTTGTTCTGGGAGCCACAGAGGATGAAGGGGCTTGGTGTGCCAAGCGGGGTGTAGGAAGATCACTCTGGCAGGAAGTTTGTACGGGGCATAATGTTTGCTGGATTTGCGAACTGATTAAAATTAGAGGACAAATCAAAGGTGTCTGCAAGGATGTGCTTCTGCTTTTAAATATTTTGTTATCTTACAGGCCTTTTGAGATGTTCTCCCCCTCTGCTCCTTGACAAGACCATTGATTACAGTCTGGTCAGGCTTGGATTCTCAGAGCCTCCCTTATCTGTAGCTGTATCATTTTTAAAAGTCTTAGGACATGGAGTTACATCTTGCTTTTCTTTGGGCATTTCACAGTCTCTTTGGCTAGAGTCTGGGATACATTTGTGATTGCACTGAGCTGTACCCTCTCTGGCTAGCACGTGCTATTAAAATGACAGGACCACTTTCTCTCAATGTTCTTGCCACTCCATTTCCGGAACCATGTCTCTTTAGCTCCAGAATAGCGGCATTTCCTCCACTGCTTCTAAGTTGGCAAATTGTCACTCCAGGTGCACTGCTCTGGGCTTAATAGCTCTTCACGCAGATACTTTAGTTGAATGTAAACCTCCCATTGCCACTGTGTTTTGTCTGCTCCCTATTTCCATGAAAGTAAAAGGAAGGAATTTAAGTTCATTTAAGATCATTAATTTATAAAATTCCTAGCCTTGATGCTAGGCTTTGTTACCTACCAGGTATCTCTCTCTCTCTGTTATCTATCTATTTATCTATCTACCCATCCATTTATCATCCAGTCACCCATCTATCCATCCATCTACTCACCCATCCATCCAACTACCCATCCATGCATCCATCCATCCATCCATCCCTATAGTTCTCTCTCTCTCTTTATATGTATCTCTCTTTTCTCTGTCTCTCTCCCTATAGACACACACACAAGAAACACATAGATATCAAGGGAACAACTAGACATTTTTGCTAATTTTATTTTAGTCATTAATATAAGTGCATTTAATCCCAGCAATATATCTATAAAGTAGACATTATCTCTCAGTGATTATTCACTGAGTTTCAGGGAGGTTAAATAATGTGTTCAAAAATATAGTTAGTCTTTGGAGATGCCAGGATGGAAGCCTAGAAGGTTTGATGTAAAGATTGTGCTCATCAGAGCACAAACAATGTGGCAGCACCATCCATAATAGCAAAAACCTGGAAATACTGTAAATGAAAATCAATAGGTGTTTGGATAAATAATTGAATATTTATCCATAAAAAGAAATACAATACCACTTCCCAAAAGAATGGATTAGGTCTACATACACAAAGAGTGAGAAAATGTTCATGATGTATTGTTTTATGACAAAAAGAAGCAAATTATACAATTGTATGTACAATATGATTTATTTCTGTTAAAGTTATATTCTTATATATGCATAGAAAGGTTCTGGAAGGATGCCCAAAAATATGCAGTTACCAGTGGTTACTTCTGGGAAATGAGATTGGGGAATAAAGAGGAATTTTCAACTAAAACTTTTTCGAAAATTTTGCAATTATTATTATTTTAATAACAGTTATTGTTGTTATAAAAATGTAAAAACCAATACAACACCCTGGTATGAAAGGCTATCTGCTGCCCTTCCCCTCCCGCACCCCACACCTGTCAGAGTACCCTCCTGGGAGAAGCACGTCTTCTGTTCCCGTAGAAAGTGCTTCCTTTGTCCTCTCCACCCAAATTTAAGCATCATGTCCAGATGGTTTCTCTCCTCTCCAGTTTGTGTATTCCTGTGTGGGCTTAAAGTATATTTTTCTGTTCATGTTCCTGATTATAAAGTTAATACTTAATAATAAAAACATCAATTCAGACAACAATGAAATATCGTATTACCTTTCAGAATGGTCAAGATTTTTGGAAGCAGTTTACATATATTTATTTTTTCCTTAAAGCACATGTTTTTATTAAAATTTGAAAATACTGTATATACTTAGAAGCATTCAGAATGTCAAAAAAACAGGATCTTTTTTCTTGCAATTATAAGCTGGTATTAAGTTCACAGAAGAGTTAATACAAGTTGCATCAAAAACAAAACTACTACTCCAAATATAGTTTGTGTTATATGTGACCTGCTTTAAATTTCGGTGTCAATTTACAGCCCCATACTGTAAGATACAAAGTTAGTGTCTATTGCAAATACAGGTTCATAATGTTTTAATCTTAATACTAGGCTTACTATACAAAAATTATCTTACACATCCTTATTATTTCAATTTTTAGAAAACCAAGTGAGATGTGTGTAGGGCAGTTAATTCCTTCAGAGAAGAGAACATCTTCTAAGTTGGGAAATTGTCACTCCAGGTGACAATGCAGCTTCCCAAAAGGACTACCTAATTCCTCAACTCCATCCTCAACCACTTCATCCTCATCTTCCCCTTCCTTGGACTAGATGTTTTATCCTTGGCAAGTATCTCTGTTTTTTAAAAATAAACTTTTCACTTGGAATAATTTTAGATGATTAAACAATGGACAGAGAGTTCTTATCTATCCCCTTACTCAGTTTCCCTTGATGTTGATTATCTCATCTAATCAAATCCTACACTGCCATGGTACATTTGTCAAAACGAAGACACTGACAATGGTACATTACTATTTAAACCCAAGACTTTATTTGAATTTCACTAGTTTTTCTACTAATGTCCCTTTTCTGCTCTCAGTTCTAGTCTAAGATACCACATTGCTTTTAGGACAACTTCTTTGTCTCCTATGGTAGGCTTTAACCTGGCAAAGCAATACCATTTTCAAAAATTTCCTCAGCTTGGTAGGCTTATTGTAAGGTTGCTTATCACCTGCAGTGTTATTCAACATTCTCCTAATTCTTTTGCAACATATCCAAGATGCTCTCCTTTGATCTCTGGGGATAGACCGAACAAAATAAGAACAAGGTCGAAGGAGGCTATTGAGTGTATTGGGACGTCTGACCCTCTTTCTTTCCCCTTCAGAAGGAAATAAGGCTTTCATAGCATGGCTTTATGCTTTTGCCACTTCTTCAGCATCCTCTCTTCTCAGCAGATTTGGTGGTCTTCTTTACTAAGCATTTTTTAGAAAATTCTGTGAAGTTGACTGAAGCATCAGGTGCTGCTTCTTGTGTGCCTTTCTCTGGCACAGCATCCTGCAAAGTCATGACACTCTCCATGGACTTGCACTTGTGGGTCTGTGGTGACCACAATGCCCCTGGGACAATGACTGGGTCTTCTAGGGGAATCTGTAGCCATAGCTTCATTCCCAAAACTGGCTTCCTTGCTGATACATGCTCTACATATATATTTTTAAATTATATTTTATCTGAGTTACGAAAGTTATCAATGGCCATTATAATAAGAAAAACAGTTCAAAGATGTGTAAAGCAGTATTCTCCCCACACCACCTCCAGTCCCAGGCTCCATGTTCACATCTTGGAGTGTATCCTTGCACAGCTCCGTGTGGGTAACAAGGTACCAATGCATGTGGTGGGTACTTACCTCAAACCACAAATTCAGAAGTGGAAACAACACAGCCTTTTATGACTACAGCGGAACTGAATTTTCATTTTGCACTTCCCCTTCTGTGTGGGGGCAGAGAATGCAGCCACGGCCATGCTGTGTTTCCCCTGTCCCCTTCTCCTGGAGGAGCCTCTCTGATTTGGCAGTGAGAATAATGGTGCGGGTGGACAGTGCTGGTGGGGACTGCCCTAGTTCATTGTCATCACTGTCGCGCCTCTTCTGAGCCACACACTGTTCCTTCTGGACTTGCTGTTGTCTCTCTTCCTGTGTTTGCCAAGTCATCCACATTTCCGCATTGTGAGCTATTGGAGCTTATGACTGTGTGCTTCTCATACTCACCTACTATTGGCCTGTCCCTGACTCTCAGGTCACCAGGCAGCTCCACAGGCCACACTGGGGAGTGTGGGTGGGGTTCTGGGAGGCCCCTTATGTCTACCTTCCTGGATGCCTGAGAACACTGGGCTTGTTGGCATCACAGTGCAAAATGAAACTGAAGACAATTTCTCAGAGCCGCCCTAGACTGACCTGGGGATTCTTCCCCCCGCAATCCCCGGGGCTGGCCTTGGCCCTGGGAGCAGGGACAGCATCCCTTTCCAAGCCCCCACTGGACTCTGTTACTCAAGTCTCTCATGTCATCTCTTTTTGCCTGAGCATTTTTCTCTCTTCATGGCATCAAAAGTATTTTCCCAAATAAATTATTTAGAGCAGTGATTTCCAAAGTGGGTTACACAATTGATTCCTTGGTGTGTCAAAGAAAATTATTAGAACTTCTGTTTCTAACTTTTAAGTCAAAAAGCAAAGGAGTGAAGCTTCCTAATATTTAACACAAGTTGACACTTGGGTCGAATGGAGTGGACATTGAGCAGGGTTCGGAGCAGTGACCTTACCTGGCTGCTTGTCTTCTCAGGGCATTGAGCACAACCTATTTAATCTGCCATGAGATACCATTAGCTGGTTACTTTTTAAAACACAAGACCTTTCAATGGCAGACTCTTTATAGTACCTTGTAATGAAATGGGGAGAAAATTTTGAAATCTTTTGTACTACCCAGAGCTTCACTGGTGATCTTTTGGCAAAGCGCTTAAAAGTCTGGGACTTGATGCTAAGACATTTTTCTCTCATTAAAAAACAAACTTTGAGGATTGCTGACCCTATTTGTAATAATGAGATAATGTCAATTGAATGCTACCTGGCAGATACTCTTCTAAAAATTAAACATATTTTATCTGTCCCTTCAATGTTTTAACAGTTCATAAGAAAGTAATTGCTTTTTGAAATAAATTCTTGGTTCAAGAGAGCATTTTGAAAATGAATGGTCGGAAATATTTCCAGTATTTTTAATTGTTGTTGCTGAAAACCATACGTGTCACTCATAAATAATAATTTAAAGCCCTTATATCTGCTTACTAGAAAACAAACCTTGGAAACAGAATTTTCTAATCCGTATATAAAAAACTTCCACAGTGAAGTATCTCAGGATGTTTTGAAAGTGCTTATGAAAACTATGAAAATTTTATCATCCTAAAAACCTGGGAAACAGAATTTTCTAGCCCATGTGTAAGAACTTTTCAGAGTGAAGGGTTTCAATGTGCTTTGAAATGACTTCCTAAAAACATGAAATTTTAGTGTGTTTGAAGTATCTGGGAAGATGGAAATGTATTAGTCAAGTTTTTGACAAATTCTTTGTTTGCTAAGATTGAGGAAGCAATACCCCAAAGAACTTCTTCAGTTTGGACATATGGAAATCTGACAGATACCACTTTCAGCTACAGTACCCATTAAAATCAAGTATTGAAATAAATGGAAACTGGAAGCAGGCTTTGAATTACTGTATTACAAAGGGTTAAACCAAGATTTAAAAAAAATTAAAGCATTTTCAATTACATTGCTGGACTTAAATTGTTTATAATGGAGCATATATGTTTTTAATTATACCAAAAAGGTTTTGTACTATTAATCACAGTAAATCATAACTTATTAAAATCATTTATTTCTTCTTTTGGATCTTTTAGTATTATATATTCTAATATGTTTTATAATCTATAGTAATTCATGTGCATAATTTTTAAATACCTAAGTATACATATAACGGAGCACCTGCTTCAAAGGTTTTACTGATAGGTGTTCATGGTTAGGATGCTTGGCAGTCATAGTTTGGATGAGGACCTCAGCATTTGAAACTCAAAGCCATGAGTTAACCTTTATTTCTATAGTCTGCTGGGGTACCCATTATTTCCATGTCTTTAGGAGACCACTGTATAAAAGAAATTAGTAAAATGAAAACATGTCAGTATTATAATATTCTGCAAAAACACATATAACTATATCATCGTTCTTATTTTAGAAAAAATGGAATTGTACTATATCCATTACATTGTAACTTACTTAAAAAAAAAACTCTACAGTAAATCACATTCATCTTTCCAAATTAGTAAATGTAAGTCTAATTTACTCCTTTAGTATTTATCTAGTGACCCATAATATGCACATGCTACATTTTACTAAGCATTTTCCTATTGAGAGATATACATGTTTGCCCCAGGTTTTCGCTTCCATTCTTTTCTTTCTCACTACCTCCCTCCGTTCCTTTCTTTGATGATTCCTCCTCCCCCAATACAGCCAATACGCCAATAAATATCCTTATATATTTTTTACTGCTGTTAAGATTAATTTCTCAAAGTCGAACTCTAGTGTCAAAGGCTATATGTATTTTCAGTTTTAATAGCTATTGTCACAGTACTTTTCAGATATGTTTGCAGCAATTTGCACTCAGCAATGACTAGAAATATTATTTCTTTCCATCCTTGCTGAACTGAAATTATTATTTTTCTTCATTTTTGTCAATTTGAGGGGTTAAAAATAATACCGTGCTTAAATTTGCTGCTTGTGAGCTTGAGCACATTTTTATTTGTTTATTAGCTATTTTTGTTCGCTTTTGCTGCATAACAAATCACCCCAAACCTTAGTGGCCTAAAGCAACAGCCATTTATTTTAGTTCACGATTCTGTGGGCCACCAGTTTGGGCTGGGCTCAACCGGGAAGTTCTGTTACTGGTCTTGGCTTAGCTCCTTCACAGATCTGTGGTCAGCTACTGGTCAGTTAGGTGGCCCTGTGGTTGCCAGTTGGGTGGCTGTTGGCTAGGGCAATGGAGGCCAGTGGGCCATGTGTGTCTCATAATCCACCAGGCTAGACAGAGACTGTTCACAGGCTACTGTGGCAGGATTCCTCAGAGCAGCAAGATAGGACAAGCCCCAGTGCTGAGAACTTTTAAAGTCTCTGCTCAGGTTATGTTTGTTCATTTCCCATTGGCCAAAAGAGTCACACAGCCAATCCAGACTCCGGGCTTGGGGAAGTAGATATCTCTCCTGATGGGAGGGAGAATCGTGTGGCCATTGTTTGCGATCTATCACATTAGCCTTTTCAATTTCTTTTTCTCTGCATTGCTTTTGCAATCCTTTGCCCCATTCTCCTTTATTTTCTTATTAATACTAAAGGAGCTCTTTATTTACTGATATTAACCAGTTGCTTGGCATGTATAGTTGACCCTTGAACAGCATGAGTTTGAACTACATAGGTTGACTTTTCATAGAGGTGGGCTCTGCAGGGCCAGCTGTGATTTTAAGTGTGCCTGGATTTTGGTATAGGTGGGGGTAGATTCAATCCCCAAGTATAGCAAGGGACAGTACATTGCAAATATTTTCTCTAATCTTTCATTTATCTTTTTGCTTTATGGTATTTTTCACTATATTAAAAATGATCTGGCTTAAGAAATTCTCCCTAGTTCCATGGTGAGGTAATGCTTATGTTTCTGGTATTTTTTTCCCTCCCAGTATAGATATTTTATTATTTCCATTTAGAGCTTTAATCTGTTTGGCATATAGTTTTAAAAAATATGGCATATATTTTATATATCTTTGATTTATTCCAGCATTCTTTATTAAATTTCCTTATTAAATAATCATTTTCCCTCACAGAACTCAAATGTTATTTCTGTAAAGTTCCCATATATAATTTTTTGGTAGGGGGCTATTTGGCAATATCCTTTGACATAACAATTTTTCCTCTAGGAATTTATCTGCCAGAAATAGTTTATCAAGTGAGCAAGAGATATGCACAAGAATGTTCACTGAAGCATTCAATATTGAAAAATTGGAAGCAACTCTATTTTTGAAACAAATGATTAGATATCAAAATGGAATAATAGAATAGTTTTCAACTATTGCAAAGAATTTATTAGCCCAATAACTCAAAGGCATATTTTTCAGTGGTGATAAGAATATTGTAGAAAGTGTGTATGATATGCTTCTACTGTCATACTATTACCAAGCTGTGTATCTTTATTTCACACAACCAAAGACATATGTAGTATTTAATATTTTTGAATATGAACAGCTGCTCTTTTATCTTCTTTCTATGCCTCACTTCCTCTCCTCTCCCAGTATTCAGGCAACACATAGGACCACAGGACAAAAGTTAATTTCAGCTTTGGAATTTCAAAATAGACTTTTGTAATCTATAATAGAGACATTGATTTGAGGAGAAGGCTTGCATAGTCTCCATTCCAAGGCAGAGAGAAAGGACCCCTGGCATCAGGTTTATGTCTTAAACCTTGAACATGAACACCGAGGCTCACTGTCCGCCAGGTCCATGCAAAAGAGATAAAGATTACAGTAGCTGCAGGAAGGAGAGGAAGCTGGGTGGAGAATCTGAGTGTTCTCATTTAAGTTTTGGATGGGTATCTGTGAAGGGATCTTTAGGGTGGGGATCCCCCTAGTGTGGGGAAGGAAGGTCTGGATCACAGGCCCCAGATAGTTGGAGACATAAGAGTCAGAGACCCCTCTGAACTCTGTGAAGGTGGAGACCCCCACCAACATCCTCTGAACCAGGTATAGGCAGCATCAGAAGATTAGAAATTGGCAGGGTGGGGGTAGGAAGCAGGTCTAGACAGAGAAAGCCTGTGAATGCCCCTCCCGGGGGAGCACGGGATAGCATCTGGAAGCTTTCCACGTGTCCCCTTGAGGGAGACTTTGAGAAACTGAGGACCCAAGTCTCTTGGACCAGAAGAAGCCTCACAGCTGAGAAAAGGGTACCCCAGTGTGTTTGGCTTGGGTTGATCAGTACATTTGAGAAACTTGGATATCTAAGAGTCCATTAGTTGGGATAGATCCTGAAGACGGAGGGCAGGGGAAAAGTATATCTAGGTTCAAGCTAGCATGGAAAGATGACCCCTCCAGTGCCCCACTGCACACTTCAGCACCGTGTAAGCTCCCTAGGATGAAGATGCAATTCCAGGGAGAAGTAGGAGACAGGAGGCAGTTAAAGCCACAGGGAAAACTCTTATTTGTCTGGGAGCATTCTTATTTGCCTGATCTCACTTTCCATTGCTTAAAATTACGTTTCTGCCACTAAGTGGAATGGGGCTTGGGATAGAAATAAAATTCAATCACAAAAAACTAAAGATGCCCTCTTTTGCACACCTCCTGAATTTGTGACCTGTGAAATTCATGCCTTGTACATATATATTTAGATAGGCACAGAAAAACATCTGGAAGAATTCATAACAAGCTGTTCCCAGTGGTAACAAAGTTTAATTTCCTACACTGAACATGGATCACTTTTGCAATAAAAATGCAAATCTAGAAAAATATTTCAAAGTATGTCATGTTCATTGTAGGCAATTTGGAAAATATAAAAAGTACATTTAAAAATTAAATCATCTGAATTCTCACCATGTAGATATAACCATCGTTAATACTTTTATTTATTTTCTTTCATCTATCTATGCATATATGTTCACAGCATATAGATATGCATGTATTCAACATGTATATATTCTTTTTACAGAACTAGAGTTATGTGGTTTTTGTGTGTCATCCTATATTTTTTTCTTTTAATGCTGTTAATGAGCATTTTCCCATGCTATTAAATATTCTTCGAAAACGCACTTTAAAAAGTTCAGGCTCTGTGAGGTATAGACTGTAATTTCTAAATACAGATGAGAAAACGAGGGTCAGAAAGGTTAAATAACTTACCCAAGGACACCCAGCTGGCATATAGTGCAGCCAGGATTTGAACCTATATCTTCCTGATTATGAAGACCAACCCTCCTAAGGTGGGAAGAATAAATGAATACACATCACACATCACAGATTAATGAAAAGCACGTGATATATGTGGGTCCTTAATACATACAATTCTTCTCCAGTCTCCCCATCCCATGATCTGGCCTTCCCCAAGCAGAATGGTTCTTATATTGGTAGTCAGTCTTGGTTTATAGCAACCCTTCTGAGGAAGCTCTTGGAGCTTGAGCGGCTGCTTTGGCACCCTGAGCCCCTGCCTCGGTCTCTTCTCCTCTCCAAGGTTCTGGCTGATGCTTTTTTCAGCCAGGGTCTGGCTCTGCCTCTTTGTGTTTCCCATGCCACTGCACCCAGTTGTCCCCATGGGTCAACAGTGCTTTTGTCCAGGCCATCCAGAAGTTTAACAGAACCTCCACAGAAGACAAGATTTAAACAGTGCAGGCAGTCAAAGTTCTCCCTGCACCCTTTAAATTTAAAGCGATCCATTGGATGAGTTATTATGGAAGCAGTAACTGGGTTTTGGTTGGGAGAAGCCTAGGGTCTATAAAATTCAGATAAATCATTCCATAGATATATATCCAGAGCTGTAAGTCACCCAGACATCGATAGAAATGGATGTTTCTCCAATTTCTTTTTCAGAAGCCACATCAGTGTGTGCATCCTGGAATCTGCATTTATTATTCATCCCAATAGCTTTGGAGAGGGCTGCCAGCAGCTCTGGGGGTCTGCATATGATATCACTCCTCTCAGCTCAGCTTCCTAAGAGCAGAGCTGAAGCTAAGTGAGATGGGCCCTCCTTTGAAGATTCACTACACATAGGTTAGAAACTCAGCTGCCTCTGTGGGCCAGGCAGAGAATGTAAATAAGAGCAGAGTGTTGGAAAAAACAAGAGAGTCTTGGGGACTGAACCAACTGGAGAGGCAATGTCCCATCAAAAGGCATTCACATTCAATTAAGAAACTACTATGATAATTCCTCTGACAGTTTGCTACTATATCTAAGAGTTGTGGCAGGCAGAACAATGCCCCCTGCCCACAGCTGTCTCTCTCTCTCTTTTTTTTTTTTTTGAGAGGGAGTCTCACTGTGTCGCCCAGGCTGCAGTGCAGTGGTGCAATCTCTGCTCACTGCAACCTCCGCCTCCCAGGTTCAAGCGATTCTCCCGCTTCAGCCTCCCAAGTAGCCAGGATTACAGGTGTGCACCACCATGCCCAGCTAATTTTTTGTATTTTTAGTAGAGATGGGATTTCACCATGTTGGCCAGGCTGGTCTCGAACTCCTGACCTCAGGTGATTCTCCCACTTTGGCCTCCCAAAGTACTGGGATTATAGGCATGAACCACCACACTCAGCCTGTCTCTGTCTTAACTCTTGGAACCAATGAATATGTTATGTTACAGGACGAAAGAAAATTAAGGTTGCAGATGGAATTACTGTTGCTAATCAGCTGACCTTAAACAGGGAACTTATTTGGGTTATCCAGGTGGGCCCAATGGAATCACAAGTGACTGTGAAAGTGGGAGAGGGAGACAAAGAGTCAGAGGAAGACATGACTCCCCAAGAAAGGCCCAGAAAGACGTGTTGCTGCTGATTGTGAAGATGGAGGAAGGGGCCAAGGAATGAGAGTGGCTTCTAGAAGTTGGAAAGGGCAAAGAAACGCACTCTGTCCTAGGGCCTCTAGACAGGAACGCAGCCCTGTCAACACCTTGATTTTAGCTTAGTGAGACATCTACTCTACCAAACTTTGTAGGTTTTTGCTAAATCACTAAACTTTGTGTGCTTAGTCACTAAACTTGTGGTAATTTATGGCAGCATCAATAAAGAGCTAATACAGGTTGTATCCTGTCTATAAGCTAATAAGAAAGCAATCTCTGTTGGATCATGGGGCCCAGTAAGACCTACTTGGGTAGGGAGAGGTGGGGAAGCATAGACTTGACCTTGACCTCCTTGTTGAACTCAGGTTGGAGGAATCAGGGGTCCCCCGGAGGCAGTCCAGGTGGGCTGGCAGAGAGGCTGTCCTACAGACCAGGCACCAGGCGGCCTGGGACTGAGCAATGACCCACCTGCCGAGGGTTGGCCTCCAGGGACAACCATTTGACAAGGCTTGGTTTTCCAGGGGGCTACAAGTGTCAGCATCCGTTTACAAACTAATCAAACTTTGGCAGGTTTGAACAACTATGCTCAAATTTACTTGATTAATTTATTTTGAAGAAATTAACTTTAAAAAGGGATTTTACTTAATATACGTTCATGTGACTTTTTTCGGTTGAATATGAGAGATTGTTGTTGCTGGTATTATCAAGTTGTAATTTTTTAAAGCTTTCCAAATCACAGGTTAAATGACTACCTGTGATTACCCAGCTAGAGGCTGGCCAAATTAGCTTCTGGCCTGTTTCTAATCTATTGTTACTGGTGATGACCCATAGAGGACTGGGTTTTTAATTGGCCCCCAGAATACTGTTGATTAGAATTGGAGAGCCTTTTGTATATTTTCAGCATGTTTACTCACTATCCCTGAGGTCAAATCCTGGCTCGTTTGTATCGTGGCATTTTATGATGTCTCTGAGGCTCACTTTTCTCATTTGTAGAATAGGAACCATGAGAGAAACTACCCCATAGCGTTGTTGTGAGAGTTACGGGAGACAAGCCATGTAAAACTCTGAGCACATTGCCCAGCATATAGTAAGTGCTCAAATAAAAATATTGATTTATCTCATTGTTATTCTAATTTCGAAATATATAAGATGAAAAATTGGAGAACGTTGTATTGAAAGTCAGGGCAAGAGTAGAGGGTGGACTCTGACCCCGTCCGAGCACTTAGATGCTGGTAATCCACTAGGGAGGAATGGGTGTGGCTGAACTTTTCCCTCAATATTGCGTCTTACTTATAGAAAATATGTCCAAGTATTTTTCTCCTTAATTCAGGTGGATTTTCCTGGAGAACTTGCCCTAGAGAGTTGGACTCTCCCATCCAGATTCCCCCTGGCAAGATCTTTGGGATCATAATTGGAAAGGAGGCATTCATACCTCTGGAAGAAACTCTGTTGGTTGATGGCTTTGTAGAATATATTAAGCTCAAAGGCTTGTCAAATTGAGACCAGATAGCTAATAAATCTGGGATGGAGAGTCTAGATGTTGATAGATCATATTGGCCTTATCTGAATGATGAATAAGTATGGGAAGAAGAAACTTCTTGATGTGAATATCTTTCTGATATTTAGTGTCAACTTTGTGTTGAACATTAAGCTAGCCCTGGTTTTCTCAACCTCGGCAGCGTTGGAATTCTGGGCTGGGCACTTCTTTGTGGTGGGGGCAGAACTGTGCATTGTACGATGTTTAGCAGCATTCCTGGCCTCTACCCATTTGATGCCCTTGACCCCCTCACCTCAAGTTTTGACAACCCCAAATGTCCCCAGACATTGCCAAATGTTCCAGTGGGAGGAGGGCAGTGGAGGTAAAATTGCCCCTGGCTAAAAGCTGTGGGGTTAGGCATTGGGGTTACAAAAATGAATCAAACTCAGCTCCTATCATCTAGAATCTTACAGTTTAAGAGGGGAGACCCTCAAGAGCAATGGGCTATGATAATATAGTCAGGTCAACCACAAGGTGAACTCTGAGCAGAACATAAGACTGAGATGAGACAGGGGAGGGCAGGTGATACCTTCAACACAGCTACTCGGCTGGATACAGAGAGAAATGGTCCTTTTCTGATGAACACAGGTGGGTATTTTGAATAACAGTTTTAGTTTTCTGATGCCCACCGGGGCCAATCAGAAGATGCTACCTTTTTCCCCTGCTGAAAATGGGCCCAGGCTGCTCTACATTTTGACCTCCTGCATCTGTGTTTCATGTTAGACTGGGAAGTTTTCACATCTTGTTGCACAGGCCATCTTTATCTTTAGCATCTTTGCTCTTCTTTAGAAGTACTAATGCTTGTCCAGGCCACACCCCAGACTAATTAAGCCAGAATTGTTGGGATGAGGCCTGGACACTGGGATTTTCTGAAGCTGCTCAGGTGAATCAGATGTGCAGGGTTGAAAACCACTGGTCTCATGTAAAGGAAAACAGCCTGGGTGAGGATTTGAGTGGAACAAACCAGGATATTGGCTGGTGGTGCCTCCAAAAGCTGCTCTCCAGGTCGGTCTGGGCTTGGTTCACATCAGTAAAATTGGGTAATGGCCACATCTAGGAAACAAAAGCATTATTTTAATTTATAAAATCAAATTCTATTGAGTTGAAAAACAAATGTGAATTAAAATTAACTTAATAACTGCTCTTTTAACTTAGTGCAAGAAGAGATTGTATTAATGGCATTCTAAAACTCACCGTCTCTTAGCCAAATACTTTTTAATTGAACAGCAAAATAACTCAATAAAAATATTAAATGTCCACTTTTTCTCTCAAAATAGAGGCAAGTAAACAAGGGCAAAGGGATCCTTATGCCAAAAAAACATAGGCTAAAGGAAGCTCTTAACATTGCCCTCTGCTCTGAGCTTCCCAGTAGGCAAGGCAACAAACAGAACTGGATAGAATGCATGACCCTCAATGCTTACTATAAGGAAGAATGCCAGTCCATTGGGAGTGAGGCTTCTATTTTTTCTCTTTTTCTTTTTTTTTTAGTTTGGTGCTTTTTTAGGAGGCATTTATCACATGAGTTTCTAGATAAGGGACATAGAACAACATAATGGATAGTGTCTTTGCTTGCAGTTTTACAAACAATGCAAATGCGATTTATGTGGCTGCCTCTTATATCAGCTCTGGCTGGAAGCCAAAGGCATAAACAGTGTGATATTCTAGTTCGGTGTGAATTTTTCCATGGAGAGCTGAAATGATATCATCCAGGCTTAGAGCTTCCCAGGGATTTGACTTGGCAGAGCTTAAAAGCCTTAGAAGAATTAAAATTTGGTGTTTCTTAGGCTGTCTTTCTGGCTAACTTCCATCTAATTTTTAAGATGTAGTTCAGCATCATCTGTTCCAAGAAACCTTCCCTGACTCCCTGAAGTTGAGTTAGGTATCCTAATATGTGGTCCCATAATATCCTGTGCACCCCACCCCTCCATAGAACCCCTACACCATTATACCTGTGTATGTGTCTGTGTTGCAGATGATGGACCCTGAAAGGTAGGCATGATATCATTATGTTTGTATTCCCAGCTCATACACTGGCTCTGGCACATAGTAGGTCCTCATAAATATTTATTAGGCATGCCTCATAAATATTTATTTATACTAGAGTAGTTCTTGGTATAAGGCAAGGTAGTGTGCAGAGAGTTTAGAGTCTTGGTTTTGGCACCAGATTGCCAGGTTGAAATTTAGGCCTTTACCACTATCTAGCTCTGTTACCTTGGACAAGTGAAAGAATTGCTCTGTGCCTCTGTTTACTCATCTGAAATACAGAGCTAACAACAGCACCTACCTCACAGAGTTGCTGAGGGGATTAAGGGAATTGACATATGAAGCATACTTAGTACAGTGCCTGGCATATAGAAATTGCTATGCAATTGGCTATGATGATTGGTGTTTTTGATGTCCCCATGGCTCTTTTGCCAGGGTGAATGTACAGAGGGGCTGAGCTGTGGTCCTGGCTGGGCCTGGCACACAGATACTTGTTATTCACTCGAAAGCAGCTCCCGTGTCCCAGCTCTGAGGCATGTGGAGGATCAGGCTGATACTCTGCGTGTATACTGGCCCTCCAGGCTGCCTCTGTCCGGAGGTTGGGCAACCTTATCCATCCTTCTCAGAGCTCCCTGTCCAGCCACACTGGGGTAGATTTTGGGAGGATATTTGTAATCTTTAGGTCAGAACTCCATCTCTGAGGCTTTCTACCTTCTTCAGGTGACCTCTCACCCTGTCTCGGTTTCCCTTGGGAGGCAATTGAGGGGTCTTTGGCCACGAGCAGACTTGGGAACCTCTTCTGGCTCAGCCTCTTATTTTCTGTGTGATCTTGGGTGAGTAAGGAAACATCTCCAGCATCTGCTGTCTCATCTTTAATAATTGAGACAATAGTACCCCTGATGAAGTGGCTACTGTAAGGATTCAGGGAAGTAATCTGTATAGAGCTGTTAGCCGGGACCCGTCATGGTCAGCATGTAATCAATATTAGATGCTTTTGCTCTTGACTTTGTGAAACTTACTTCTATGAAGTCTATACCTGGTCTTTTTTACCATGACATGAACTTTCTTTAGAATTTATCTTTATGAAAATAACCAGAAAAGCTCTGGAGGCCTTAAAGTACCGAGGTGGCTTTATCCCAACCAAAGTCTACAGGACTTACTTGTGGGTGGGGATCAGTGCTTACTAACCTGCTCCTGAAGATGCAGGAGGTCCCTACTCACCTCCTCCCTCCTGGAGCTGCCTGGCACTCAGGCCACGCCTGGCAGTGGCCCCAGCCAGTGTGACTGGCATCCTGTCTGCTTGTGGCTTCTCCTTGCCCTTTTCATACTAACTTCATTTTCTGCTCTAAAAGACATAGGTATTTTACAAAAAAAGGATTAGGAAAGAAGACAAATTAGGCACTTTTCATCATATTTGTACTGAAAGTGATGTGTAAAGTGGTTTTGTTGAGAACAATATATGATTTTTGTCCCAGAGCACTAAATGTGAATCTAGACTCTTAGAATATAGCCCAGACTCTGGCTCCAATCCACAGCTAGCCTGGAGGTGTGTCATTTTGATGAGCTATTTATCTTTGCTCTGTGTGTGTGTGTGTGTGTCCAATCTCTGCAGCTTAGGGTTCTTCCATTCCATATTTTGGGGCATACTTTGGGCACACTGGACTCAGAGTAACTTTTCTTTATACTTACGTTATTTTTGAGGGCAAGGAGATGTTTTGCTCTTTCTTGACTTCACAGGATTTCAATGACCTACTTCTTCCTTTAGGTCTACCCAAACCTCTCACTCTTTCAGCCCAGTACCTCCATGAAGCCATTCCTACTATTCCAGCTTGCTCTCACTTCTCCCGTCAGAGGTCCCTCCAGACAGCTTGCCCATCCACAGACTGCATGCACTATCTGTTCCTCCCTACATAACTCCACAGTGGAGCCCAATCTGATTGAGGAAAGAGACAGCATCAGTGGCTTCCCTTCTTGCCTGCAAATTCACCCTCACTGAGGACAGGATACCTAGGAAACCCTCAGCCTATATTTATGTTGAAGGAGCTCAGATCTCCTGTTCTGTACATTTTTAAATCATTCATCCTTCTAGAAAGATGTGTTGATCAAAGTGAGCCAGTATGTTTGAACTATTTCTTTGAACAGACTATTATAAATCTCCAGCCCTCATGCACATCCTGTTGATATAATGTCAATCCCGAGGTTACTGATGGTTCCGCACCTCTTCTTTCTTTGGATTGCTTGATGTATGTTCATATAAATGGGCTGTGGAATGAAGTTGTAGGATAAGCATCTGACATTCTTCCCTTCTAGAAGTGATAAATAGAGCCTGCGCCCAAAATGGACTTGTGGGCTTGATCAAGAATTCTCTATGAAGTTGTGTCTGTTTCACTGCTTGATTCCAAAGAACACACAGCCCCAAACAGCCTCCAGGGCCTGGAGATTGGAGCAGAGAATTCCTTGTTTTATCCCAAAGTCTGGCCAGAGGGTCCACCTTTCCAAAGTGTATGAAAATAAGTTATGTCTTAGTCCATTTTGTGCTGCTATCACAGAATACCTGATATTAGGTAGTATATTGAAAAACTACCTGTTGGGTACTATGTTTATTACCTGGGTGACGAAATAATCTGTATACCCATCCCTCATAACATGCAATTTACTTATATAACAAGCCTGTGTATATACCCCTGAATCTAAAATAAGTTTTTTTTTTTTTTTTTTAAAGAACAGAGATTTATTTCTTATACTTCTGGAGGCTGGGAAGTCCAAAGCCGAGGAGTCTGCATCATTGGCAAGGGCCTTTGTGCTGTGCCATCCCATGTCAGAAAGCAGGAGGGCAAGAGAGGGTAAGAGAGAGTGAGCAGGAGAGCAAGAGGGAGTCAAACTCACCCTTTTATAAGGAAACCACTCTTGCAATGCTGACATTAACCTATACATGAGGATGGTGCCCCATGACACAAACACCTTCTATTAGACCCCACTCTCAACTCTGTTGCATTGGGAATTAAGTTTCTAACACATGTTTTTTTGGGGATACATTCGAATCATAGCAAGTTCTATATAAGAAGTTTTGGAGTTTGGGTTCTCAGCTAGTTTTCCAGGCTTGGTGCAGAAAATCGATATTCCTTTTATTTTGTTTTGCTGCCGATTTTCCCTCTTCTGTCAGCCCCTGCAAAAGCCATGCTCATCCTTGCTGTGCCCTGGTCCAGCCACCTTGCATCAGTCAGTGTTCTTAGTGATCAACAACAGAAGCCTGCTCTAGTTAGCTTAAGGAAAAGGAGAATTTATTGACTTCTGATGGACTTTGGATTTATTGACTTCTAATTGATTAGACAAGTCTGATTGGTTGCCCATGTTTATCTCTGCTCTCCCCTAAACTATTCTAAAATGATGGCAAAGGGTTAAAGTGTTGTAAATCTACAAGATCAAAGAGTTCATAAGAGGAGACAACAGTGGATAGGTGCTTGGGGCCAGTTTTTGGAAAATAGAAAGTGGATGGAGGGCCGGGCACAGTGGCTCATATTAGCACTTTGAGAGGTTGAGGCAGGAGCATCCCTGAGTCCAGAAGTTCGAGACCAGCCCGGGCAACATAATGAGACCCCATCTTTACAAAAAATTAAAAAGAAAATTAACCAGGCTTTGTAGCATGTGCCTGTAGTAACAGCTACTCAGGAGACTGAGGTGGGAGGATCACTTGAGCCCAGGATGTCAAGACTGCATTGAGCCAGGATTGTGTCACTGCACTCACCCTGGGTGATAGAGGGAGACCCTGTCTCAATTTTAAAAAAAGTGGATGGAAGAAGGGTAACTGATGTAGCAGATGCAAGGATGTTACAGTGTTAGTGCTTGGTAATAAAGATACTATTGTGGGGTGAGCCTGGTTCTGCCGGCAGGCCTCTGAGAGCCTCAGCACCCAGAACCTCCAGAAAGCCCAGGTTAGGCAGGTGGTACAAACCAGGAAAAATTAAGCAGAGATTGACATGTTCGATAGTAGAACCTTTGGCTGCTTCTTCTGACCTGCTCCCAGGATGCCAGTGGCTGGAGTGCTCTCTTCTGGCAGGATATAGTAGGAGTCTTTTCTGGAGAAACTGAAGGACTCTGGAGAAAATACCTCCAAATGCTGACATTGGGGAATCTTCCATTGCAAAGGACAGGAAGTCCCCCTATCCACAAGTCACACCCATACCCTTCAATGAGCTTCTTAATGCTTCATATTAAACATGAAAGGACAATTAAGGATCATTATGCATTTGAGGAATGTCTTTTATATGAAACAGAGAGTACAACACAAAGGGATACCAAAGGGATCCAGGACAAACTAAATAATGTAAGGAAAAAGAGAAAACTTCAAAAATGCTATTATTAGTCTTAAAGAGATTAAAAAATATTGCACCCTTAAGACATGAACAGGTTTCTATGAAAAAGAACAGAGAGCACAAAGCAGCAATTGAAGAGAAACATGATGACTGAAATTTTAAAAGTTCAACTGAAGTAAAGCAAAAAGGCAAAGAGGTATATAATGAGAGAGAAAAGTTGATAAAAATGCATGGCTCAATTTAGAAAGTTTAATATTATTGTAGAAATTCTAGAGCGAGAACAGAAAAAATAGAGAAAAGGCAAATATCAGAGAAATAAGTAACAAAATATTTCAGAGTTAAAGGACATGTGTCTCCAGATTAAAAAGTCCTCCCAACCATGTAGCTCTTACTCAAAGTAGATGAAAAGAACAACCACACCAAGGCACCGGGTAGAGGGGTAGGGCAGGGGGAGAGGGAAGGAAGGAGGAGGAAAAGGAGAAGGAGGAAAGGGGAGGAGGGAGAGTAGGTGACATGAAAAGAACAGGAATCAAAGTGGCATTAGGATGCTTAAGAGTAACACCAGGCCTGGTGGCTCATGCCTGTAGTCCCAGCACTTTGGGAGGCTAAGGCCTGCAGATCACATGAGTTTGAGACCGGCCTGGGCAACATGGCAAAACCCAGTCTCTACAAAAAATGCAAAAATTAGGCCAGCATAGTGTTGTACACCTGTAATCTCAGCTGCTTGGGAGACTGAGGTGAGAGATTGCTTGATCCCGGAGGTCAAGGCTGAAGTGAGTCATGATCGCACCACTGCACTCCAGTCTGGATGACAGAGTGAGACTCTGTCTAAAAAAAGAAAATAAAAAAAGTAACATCCATACTAGAAGATACTGGAGAGGTGCTATTTCTGAGGAAGAATTAATATTCACATATTCTATACTAAGTGAAGCTATCAATCAATATGATAGCAAAGTTAAAAAAATTCATACATGGAAATACACAAAAACTTACACATTGTGAATCTTTGCTTAAGAAGTTTCTGTGGTAGGATGGGCTTCAGAAAAAAAAAATAAAGTCAAAATACCAAAAAAAGATAAAAGTAAGCATAATAGCAGTTACAGAGAATCCAAACAGCAGAGCAGAAACGAAGTCTCATGACAGCCCCTGCTCATCCAACTGGAGACCAACTGGTCCACACAAGAGAAGGGAGAGAGCTGGAATGGGCTGTCTCCAGGGCTTAAGCAAATGGAAAGCTTATTTTGTTGCATTGAGCATTTGGAAAAGTACATTATATTATAAATATAATATAATATATAACTACAAATAAATAACTATAAGTATAAATAAAACAATTTTGTAGTTACAAATAACCACAAGTTATTTGTAGTTATAAATAACCGCAAGTTATTTGTAGTTATAAATAACCGCAAGTTATTTGTAGTTATAAATAACTACAAGTCAGAGCAATTGTTAATGCAAAAAAGCAAAAGTTGTATAAGCAATGAAATAATATAATCATAGTCTACTATTTGGCTTAGTAGTGAATAGTATCATAACCATAATGGAGTCAATACATTTGATTTAATTTACAAATTGTGATACAGGTAGATTGGAAATACTGGGAAGGGAAATAAAAGGATGAGAGGATTAAGAGACCTAAGTCCTCTCTGCAGTATCAGGAAGATAATAGATAGTGCTAAAGTTGATCAACCAAGTATAGCAGTATGAACATGATTAAATATGATTAAGAAATATGGAAGTAAATCCCAAAGAAACAGATGAAAGAGTTATAAGTGTTTGCCTCTGGGGAGCAGGACTGGGAGTGGCATTAGGACCAGGGACTGCCATTTGTCAATAGAAGGCTTTTAATTCTGCCTTTTAAAAATTAAGATTTAGTATAGAATAATAGGCTTAGAAACTATTGTCTGTAATTGTAACATTGTGCTTTGAAATTACTCAGTTTATTCTCCCTTTTAAAACATTTGATTTTACTCTTATATGGCACAAGGCTCTTGCCAGTTTTTGATATTTAAATTTTAAAAATAAATATTATTTTCCCTATTGTTTGTATAAAGTTTTAGAATGGAGTTAATAAGAAATAAAAGTAATTTATTCGAATGACACTGGTCAACTCACAGAGGTGGGCTGAATACTGGAGAACTAGGCCCAGAAAGCCATGGGAGGCTGGATGGAACAGATGTTGCTGAGGTTACCCTGGGTCAGTCTGGATAAGACACCTTCGGTGGACCCCAACACTGCTGTTCTCGTGGGGAGTGAGTTAAACCTTTGAGTCACTATCTCAAGATTCAAGGGGATCTGCTGTGCTAAGCCTAAGTCCTATGCTGGCCTTGCACACAATGGGCATCTCCACACACCAAAGACTCTCTGATATGGGGTAGACAAAATCCCACAACTGTTTCTCACACACCCCAATGTGGGACACCCTTTCCTTTTCTTCCAAACCACTGGATTCCTCAAACTATTGGGAACCTGCCCCCATAGCATTTTCGAACATATTGAGACCCAAGCATCAGTCTTGTCTATCTATCTCCCAGACTTTGCAGATGAAAAAACAATGAAATCCAAGGAGTTTAAAAGCAAAAGAGGAAAAGCAAGAACTAGGTTTGGAGCCCTCTTCACATATATTTCCCTGGTTGATCAAACAGGGTGCTAGTCTGCTAAAGTTTACCTTTGCTCACGATCTAAGGTGAAGAGGGTAATGTTGGAAGACAAGAAGAGGTTCCAAAATATTCTGAATGGTTTGTGTAGAGCAGTGAACTGATTCCAGTAACATGACATTTACAAGGATAAAGATGAAGGCTTCCAGTGAGGCCTGGGAATCCCCTGAACCAGTACAGGGAATGTAGGTGTATGTGTGTGTGTATAACTCATTTTAAAAATACATCCCTGGGGCTTGAAAGTGGGGCAGCTGGGTGTGAGCTGTGCTGTCCCCAGGAATGTGAGGGCTCCGCAATAGTGAATCAATCGTGGTGCAAGGGGGAAAGGGAGCTTCCTGTCGTGCCACTTTTGGCCCAGCTCCCAGCCTTCACAGGTCACCAGTTCTGCAGCTGGAGTGACTTGGTGTCTGCAGGCCAAGCGTGCCAGTGCTGATTCCCACACTGGAGGACGGGGACTGTGCAGGCTGCCTTGCTGCTGCATGACCTGCCTTGTCCTTGCAGATCTTTCCCTTTTGCCTGAGTGAAGCTCTTGCCCTATCCCTGTCCGCTCCTGTGATTACTCATCTCTCCCAAACTTTATGTATTTATGTAAGTGTTTTAGAGATGCAATCTTGCTACATTGCCCAGGCTGGTCTCAAGCTCCCAGCCCTAAACGATCCTCCGCCTCTTTCTCCAGAGCAGCTGGATCACAGGTGTGAGCCACCACACCTGGTCTCTCCCAAACTGTTAAGATTGTCCTCTCCAACTTCCTGCTGCCTGAGGGAGTTTAGTGGGATGAATCATCATCTTCCTCATTGAGCCTATCCAGCGTCTGTCTTTATGCAGCTGCATCTGGAAGTCACGTCAAGTTCCTTTTTCTCCTTGTACGTTACTCAGTTTTCAACCTATGACACCATCCCATCAATGTTTTCTTTCTAAACGCTTTAAGCTCCATCCTTTTCTTCCTGGGCCAATGCCCCATACCCTGCTCTTGCCCTCATTGCCTCTTTTCTGGACTATTGTAACTACTTTTCAGCAAATTTTTAAAATGCTCTCGCTTGCGAAATTCACCTCCACATGGCCAGGCTGGCCTATCTGGAATCCAGATCTGACCATACTCTTCCATCCTAACTTCCTTCCACGGATGCCCAAGTCTGCATCTCCATTTACCTGATTCTGTTCCTGTTGTAACCTCAGTGTCCTGTGAAATATTGATGTGTTTCTTGAACAAAGAAAGTGAATATTCTGGGGAGATTCGTTTGAAAAATAAACACCGGGTATAGCCAATTTTGACAAGTTTCTGTGAAAAGAGGACTTGTTTGTTTAGTATGCTTTGTCATTCTCAAGCTGGAGATATAAATGCAGTATATCTCCAACTTCCCCACAGATTTTTTTTTTTTTTTACAAGAAATTTTACATCATCTTCTAAGACCCTCCCATCCCGTGGAACACAATCTGGAAACTCCCAGCTTATGGGGTAAAAGCCAGGCTCTGCTGCCTGGCAGAAGACCCTGTTGACTGGGACCTGGTAGTGTTTCAGGTAACAACTCATGCCTCATGCCACTGATCCTCCCACCTCGGGTATTAAGCCATGGGGTGACCAACAGTGGAGATGCATCATGTGCACATGTAACTCACAGTCCATTGGTTCTCAGGCAAGATGATGCCACATCTGCCTCAACAGGCAGTCAGTATAGTGAAGCCTGACATAGTTTGTGTGCCAGGACCTGCTGGGGAGAGTGCGTGCATGGTCTAGAGGGCTTCTCACATGGTCAGCTTGCCCACACACTTCCTGTCCTAACTTGCAAGGCAGGAAGAGTTTCCAAAGTGGTCTGAGCATTTGAATTAGAGCAGTGGCCTGAGAGAACAGGGCTAGGTAAGTGGGTGATGATTTAGTTAATACACTCAGGGAAGAAAATGAAGCTAATTGAGGGCTGTAGAGAAATAGTGATTGATAAAGGTTAGGGGAACAGATACAGGGTTCTTTACACAAGTGATGTTTTCTGTACCATTTCATATCCATGAATTAAGAAATCTTTATGACTAATTTTGTCTAATTGATTTTTGCCTCATCTGGTAACTTTAGATTCAAATCCTCACTCACATGATGTGAAGATGTGGCTCCACCACCGCCCCTACAAATCGAATGCCCTTTCACACCTCCAGGCTTCTGCACACTGTCTCCTTAGAAGCCCTGTATCACAGTTTTCTCTCTAAGCCATGTCATTCTGTGGGTGGGGCCTTTTCAGATGCTTTGTGCTGGCAATGGGGTGGGCGTTGGGCGGGTGGGCCACACCCCTGAGGACTAAGAGCAGGCATCTTTGGTTTCTGATTCTGTTTCTGCCTTCTATAAGGGCCAAATGCAATTTCCTGGCTTACTGTGAGGTCCCCAAGAGCTTTGGGGAAAAACTAAGCTCTTGGCCATTCCCAGGTCTGGGACCCAACTGCATGGGGGCTTTGTGCTTGGAGAGGGGCTGTCTTAAAGTGAGGCAAAATTTACATTGTGGATACTAAAAATAGTTTCCTTTTCCCCACACTTTTATTGCTGAATTTGCAATATCCTCTCTTCCTTACTCCCTAAGACCTCAGAGCCCCCCATGGTCTCTCAGTCACTTTCTGTGGAGCCAGCGTCCCAAATTGAGTGCCGAGGTGGCCGAGGTAAGAGGTAAACAATCGTTTATGCCCCAGCTGTCGCACCATCCACCTCTTCTCCCCCAGTGCACTGGCCACCTCCCCTAGTTTTCCCATGTCACAAATCCAGAGACTTGTTTCCTGACAGTTTCTGGGCCAGGAGTTCCTCCCTAGCACCATGAGGTAGAAGAAGCTTATGTCTCCAGAACTAAAAAGCAGATATTTTTCTTTCTATTCCATTCTCCAAAAAGTCAGGCTCATAAAAAAGAATACAAATTATACTCAGCAGCTCTTATCAGCTCGGTAAAGAATTGCTACTTTCAACTTTATTGCCTTAAAAAGAATTCATGTTTCCATCTTTTAAAAATGATTTGGGTTGAGGGAAGGAATTCGATTCATGTGCAGAAGTGGCTTGCCTGAGCATGATTTGAAGGGGTCACAGCATTAACCTTGAACGCTAATGCTTTAATTGAGCAGCTGGGAAGGTGTAGCTATTCTCCCAGCGGATGTCCCCGCTCTGGGTCAGGAGCTCTGAGACTGACAGCTGCACTGGGAGGGAGGGACTCTCCTGTCCAAAATGGCTCCACACCCTCCTTCAGCAGTATCTGATGCTGTGGTCCCTGGAGTTGGTCTTTGGATGCAGGCAGCAGCTTCTCAAGCTCCAGTATGAGGGAGGAGAAAACATTTCTAATCAGTTTTGGCCTTTGCTTGTATTTGAAAATCACCTGAAGCTGGAGCTGAACAGCAGAGTGTATGAGAAATGGCTCAGCACAGCCACCTGCCACCCCAGGGCCGTGTCCCCTGCCCTCAGGGACTGAGTCATGAGATTGTTCACAGTGCACACTGCAGAGGCTGGTGGCTGCCCCCGCCAAACCAGGGTGGGCATAAATAATCTCAGAAGTGATTTGTTCCACTGTACATCCAGGTCCTCAAAAGAAGTTGTGTGACAGCATCCATGTGGCCAAGGGCCTGAATGTCTTGCTCCTCTGTGAGACAAGATCGGATAGAAAAGCTGGGCTCCATTGCCTCCCATCAGGACATAGCCTGAATGCCTGTAAGAACGAGAATATGGGGGGCCTTATTTGGTTTCTGTGCCCTCCAGGTGGCAGGGAAATTATGGACCATTGATTAAAATCCAAGTATCCATTGGCCAATACTCATCGGCGCCTCCTGGCTTCACTTCTCCAAGTTGATCTTATTAAACAGATCGTGCCTGTGAGCAGGCTCCATTTCATTTTTCTGCTGATATTAATGTTTCCTTATAAATTGTCCACATGTGGCATATTCTTACTTTTTATTATAGTAAATTGCACTCCCTGCACAGCCCTGGAAGCTGCCTCTATTTCATCTGAAGGATCCACAAATGATCTGTAATGAATCTTCATTCCCCCGGGGCTGTGAGCGGGCGCTTCTGCCATCCACATGAACAGGGAAGGCAGTTCAGACTGGCTGTCGAGCTCAGACTTGGTCAACAAGAAGGACTGAGGCCAGGGAGGTCTAATGATTTACTAGAAATTGTTCACATCTATCAGAATTTTACATGAATTTAGTCAATTATTCTTTCTTTCTTTCTTGTTTTTCCATAGCAACATAATAGTTTTTCAGAGATCTGAGCCAATGTCAAAAAAGTCTAATGCTGAACACTCTCTCTTCCAGTGAACTCTCTTTCAGTAATATCTTTTTAAATGTCATTGACTGACCATACTAGTCCAGAACTTACTATGTTGTTAGGCATGATATACGGGAACTAGCATCAGGAGGTTCAACACTCAGTACAAATGAAGAAACAATTGTATCCTGGAGGAAAAGCTCTAGAATTTGATCATGTTTCCGTCACCTCCTAAAGGTCAGGGCATCTTGCATTCCTCCACTTTAAGTTAACTTTGTTTCTTTCTCAGATCCTCTCAGATGTGTAGAAAGAGGGTGTTAATTGCAAATACAGGCAGCACTAACTTTGCATGGCACAATGTTAACCAAAAATCAAGTGTATAATCAAGTTCGTGCAAAGTGAGGACACTAGTTCCATATGCACGGGTTTTGTTTACCAGAGTACCATGCACCATGCAAAGCAAAGGCCACCTGTACATTCATATTCTTTTTAACTGTAGTAAGGTTTCTATTTATGCTCCTGGCCTTCCTTCTACTCAGCTCTGGAAATGTGAATCACCCATTCATTCATTCTGTAGGCACATTTTGAAGTTCACTGTCTGCCAGGTGCTGTGTCCCACAAGTGGCTTCGTGGTAATTAGACCAGGCTTTGGCCTCCAGGAGCTCACTTCCTAGTGAGGGACTAGAGGCTACTCCCCATATGCAAAAAAATCCTTTGGCAACCAGAGGTGCACGTGATCCAGGAATTTTGAAAGGGGGTGACAGGAAACTCTGGAAACCAGGATCAGACTTTGCAGAAGGCCCTGTAGCTCTCCAGGCCCCCACTATCCAGTCACCACTATCACTGTCGCCTGAATCACCTTCTGGCTTAGCTGTTGTTTTTGCACTAAACACCTATGAAACGTGCAGAGATTGAGTTTCATCTTTTCTTGGTGCCCAAGTCAGTGGAACACGGTAGAAACCATATGGGTTTTGCATTGGAAAGGCCTGGTTACACTGACTTTCTGGGAGACTTTGGGAAAATCACTTCATCCTTCTGAGTCTTGGTTTTTCCATTTGTAGGCTGCAGCTCAGTAGCCTCTTTCAGTAGGCCATTGTGAGGACTCAGGGAGGGATCGTGTGTAGAGGGCTTAGCTCAGGGTCTGGGCTGGATGAGGTGTTCTGTAAATGCCAGCGATTGCCCCCAGCCTGCAACCAGCCTTCCACTCCAGCCTTTCCCAGCCAGTGCCTTCCCTGAACTCCTAAGAGGCAGGTTCAGCTTTATCCCAGGAAAACAGCCCTCTCAGCCTCCCCCAGAGCTGTGGTTTAGTGCTTCACAGGGTAAATTCTGATACAGCTTTCTCAGATGGCTTTCCTAGAGCTGGGAGTGATTGCCTTGTCTCCACCATCCTTCAGTGACCTGAGCCCATGCACTCCCCCATGTTCAACTGCTTTTCCCTCTGCCCAGATGGGGTGTTTCCTGTTCCTGCCAAGGGTGGGGGCCTTGGACTTCAAGGATCCTCAAGCAAAGAGATGGGTGAGATGGGAACAGATGACCATCAGGAGGGGCTGGCTCCTGGGAAAGGCTTGGGACAAAATACTGGAAAAGAGACCTTCTGGGATCCAAGATTCCCCAGTGGGATCTAAGAATAAGGATGGAGCCAGAATTAGGAGTCATGGGAGATGAAGAGAACTTCAGGTCAGTTTTCTGGTGAAACAAAGACCAAAGAGGGTCCAGAGACAAGGCTGGGGCAAGGAGAAGCAGCTGAGTCAGCACCTTGGGACGTTTTTCCAAGCAGGCAGGCCCCCAGGAGACACAGGGTGGCTGAGAAAGTTCTGTGATAACCACTCTTTAAGGGTTTCCTCATGCTTACCGGCATAACTTCTGAAAACTCGGGCCTCATGGTGTCTGCTTTGCTGATTTCCTTTTAAACATCTTCAAATAATCCATCCTCCTGCAGCTAGCTACACCCCTTCCTTGCAAATGGAGGGGCGTTGCGCTCCTGCATGCTTTGGAGGGGTGGCATTGCACAGAGAGCATTGTTCCTAAATGACATGTTGTTGCAAAGGCAGCGGTGGGCCTTTAACGTGAGCTCAATATCTGTCCTTGGGAAAGTGCCAGGCCCTGGGCTTCACGGGGGGAATGTTCCCAAATGTTAGAGTTGGGGTTTTAAAAAGATGCTAATTGCTGACAAGCTTTCATTATCTCAGGCTCCCAGTGTTGGGGGGATGCCTAGATAAGTGGTCAACAATTAACACATACATAAATAATTGGTGGCATTTGCACTTTGTAAAATAAATCCTCAGGGATGTGTGTGGAAGGCTTCCATGTGGAGGTTTTTTCCACTCCATTTACTATTCCTTTAGGCCAAGATAAAGAGAAACAGTCTCACACTTAAGAAATGCAAGTGGAATAATGGTTTCAGGCTTATGAGAACAAGTTAACCTGGAGAAGGACAGCACCATGACTTATAATGGTGTTTTCTCAGATATGAGAAAAAAGACCATTTTGTTCCCATTGTTACGGGGCCAGGTTCAGACCCAAAAACTTTTTCAGACAGTCATCTGGGGCTTTCAGAGAGCAGCATGACCAAAGGAAAGAACACAGGCTTTGGAGACAGTTGGGCCGTAGTTCAAATCTAACCTCTGCTGAATACTGGCTAAGGGACCTTCTGCAAGATACGAGTCTAGATCGAGGTATCAGTTCCCCATCTGTGAAGCAGGGATAAGAACACTGCATGGCTTGTTAAGTTGTTGGGAGTAAATGAGGTGTGTGGGTTGTAAAGCAGAGGAGATGTTGTATTGAAGTATCTTTGGGGGTGGTTAATAAAAGCAAGTTCTCGTCGCCCTTGGAAATGGCTCCAACTTAGTCTTGAGTGAAAAGCCAAGGACACAGAGGAAGGGGACCTAGATTGGAGATGCCTCCTCCAATGCGCTCAGCCTCACTGTCTTCTCTACTTCCTTCCAGGCTCTTGGATATTAGAACCGATCCTCACCACCATATGGTCCAGGGGCAGCTGTCAGCTCTCCCCACCACCAGTCTAGGAGAGCTGCCTCCACCCTTGACATTCTTGTCAGTGCTCAGGGACTTCTTTCTGTGCAGAGTCTGTTTGGAAGCTGGGAGCCAGTACGTGGCCCACATCTATTTCCCTATGAAAATCGTGAGATCAGGGTGGCCGGGGCAGGACCCAAATGTCCTCTGGCCCTCAGTGGGCCTGCAGAATGGCCTGTTGGTGTCCTGTGTCACTTACAACTCAGCTCTTGGGTGCCACTGGGAAAAGGCACCTGAGGTTCAGATTGGGGCTGTTGCTCTCGAGCAGGGAGACACATTCCCTTCCACAGTCGGCTCCCCAGACGTGGGAAGACCAGCCGCCTTCGGCCTTCTTTAGCTGGAGTTTGCCTATAACAGCACACTTTTCTTTCCAGAGGGTGGAATGTGGGTGTCAAGATGTGGATATACACATAAGTCAACACACGTGTGGACACTCAGCTGTGCCTTTTACCCCTGGCTGACTGCGCCCAGCCTCGCAGCTGTCTCATGCGCCAGTCGCCACCATCAGCATCTGCTGTCTCCTCCGTTCAAAAGGGGCTAGAAGAGAAGTCAGCTGGATGCTTTGCAACTTCTTACATCCTTAACTCTTCTTCTGAAGTTCTGTGTTTGCCAATGTATCATGGCCACAGGAGCCAGGCAGATGGGCCCAGTGGTTTGGCTAGGTCTCATGGGATTCACAGCAACTTAGAGGGGTGCAGGCATCTGGCCACCGCAGCAATTCCTTTGGGCTTATTGGGCCCTAGTTCCCAGCTCCCACGGGGTTTGTGTCCCCCAGCCACAGTGTCTAGCTTCAGGAGAGAACTCTAACTGCAGACTGCAGGGAACCAGCCACCCCACCTGCTGGGAGCCCACCCTGAGCAGAAGGCTGGCCCCCCTTCCCTCCCCGCCCACGGGATACAGGGGCTGCCCTTTGCTTGTCTGACTGGGTCATCACTTCTGTGCTGATGCCCACAGCATTATGCAGCTCGATCCACACTGTGGCCAAGATGGGAGGGAAACACCACATCCTGCTGCCTTGAAGGGGAGCACATGGAGGTGGTGGTGCCCACCACTTTGCAAAGCTGTATTGATTGTTGGTCTTTTTGCCCTGGTGTATCCATGATGGCATAGATGAGGCTCCTGGTCCACTCCCCTACCCAGGAGAATTAGGATGGCCTGTTGGGGTTGGGTGGGCTCTGTCTGTTGAATGAAGGAAAGAAGGAATGAATGAGGGATTATGCACTTGTACTTCAGGAGACCATAGAATCAAGAGCAGGCTGGAGACTCCAGTAGAAGGAACGGGAGGAACTTTGCACTGACTGATCATCTTTACTGAGCGCCTTCCTGGGCTGGAAGTGTCACCTGTAATTTCATTTGACTCTCACAATAACCCTAAGTGGGAGGTGTTTGTCTCAAGTTGACTTCGCAGAAGTAGACTTGGAGATGAATTTTTGTGTGTGACAATGATTTATTAAAAATTATGGGGACTTAAAAAAAGAAAGACAAGCAGAGAAGTGGGACAGGAACAAAAAGGAAGCCAAACAAGGTGATTTTGGCTCCATCCTGAAACAGCTGAGATCACTCTCTGGAGAAGTCCCCAGTAGGGAGCAAGGCAGCTGGGATTTGTTTTCGTGGCACTCTGGGTCCCTGGTTAGGGGTGTGCATTCCAAGGCACCGTGAGTGCCAAGCAGGGTTCAGGCAGCCTGAATTGGGGGTGTTGGCTGGCTGTTGGGAGTGAGCAAACATGCTGAGTCAGTGTAATAAAAAATGCTAACAGGATTCACAGGGACTGTGGGCAGAGCCCCTTTTGCACTGTTGGAAACTGCCTTATGGGTTATGGGTGTGGAAACTGCAGCTCAGAGAAGTGAAAAGGCTCACCCAGGAGCACTCAGCCAGGAAGTGGCAGAACTGGGATTCCAATGTACTCTGCCTGCCTGCTGGAACTCTCTATAGTGTTCTCACTCTGCAGACGAAAGGGAGGACTTGCCTCCACCTGCTGCAGTTGTAGCTGGAGAGGAAAAGGGAAAGGGCAGCACTTAGAAGGGGAATTAGTGGTGCTGGGAGGGACATTGCCCACTGGGGTGTGAGCATTTAGGGCTCTTCCCACAGAGCTGGCAGCCCTCCAGTAATTGCTGGAGTGGCGCGGGTTGATGAGGGACAGGGGGAGGCAGGCAGTGTTCCTGCTAAATCTGCTGTAGCTTCTCCTTCTCTCCATCTATCTCAGCCTCTGTGCGAGTGGCACCCTCTGGAAAAGGCTGCAGAAAAGCACTGTTTATCTCCATGTGGGGAAAAGAGGCTTAACAAATTAGCTGATGCTTAATTGGTGAGGAAAAGTAGGACAGAAAAGTTGACCAGTTGTCCTGTGGGGTTTTCTGATCAATTGTCTCCACCAATATCTTCCCTGCATGGGTCTGATGCTAGGTGGAAGTACTTCTTAGGGTGGCCAAGGCTCCCACCTGCTCCCTGGGGTCTCCCAGCAACTGAGTCAGGTTGTCTGCAGTGCTGGCTTCTTCCAGGACAAGCAGAGAACCTCTCACCTGCACAGGTATACCCAGACCTTCAGATTCACAGAACTACATATTCTGAAGCAGGGCTCTCAGCCCCTGAAGCCAAGAGGCAGGGTCAGAGCTCTGAAACAGCACAGGACCTCAGACACAGCACAATTACCAGTGAATTAGGATCCCTAGCAGTGGGGCCTGGGGACCCTCTTTTTTAAAGCTCCCTAGGAGGTTCTTAAACACAGCCGGACTGGAGAATCATTGCTGAAGAATGTCAGTGCATGATAAAGCTTTACCTCTCACAAATGGTCAACCTTCTTAGAATACACGGCACTGTAAAGAGAGCACTGCTCACCTTCTGCTCAGGCACTTCCTGGGATGGGACGTTGCTACTCCTGAGGCACCCCATTTCATCTTGAATGACTTGGAAAGTCAGAAAGTTGTCTCCTATATTGAATTGATATCTGCCTCCCTGATTATGGGGGCTATTGGCTCTAGGTCAACACTCAGAGGATGCATAGAGCAATTCCAATCTCTCTTGCACATGACAATTTAAAGACACCTATATTGTCCCACCTGTAAGCATCCCTGATCACTTTAACTGTCCCTCTCCATGACTGGGCTATAGTGTGCATTGTCCTTCATCAAGTGGGGTGACCTGGTTAGGTCAACCCTTCAAGGGGTGGAACGAACTCGTCCCACACCCTCCTTTCCATGAATTGAGCTAGAGCCCAGTGATGTGCTTTTACATACCTTGGGAGACGGGAAGGGGCAAGTGTTATCTACATTTTATGAAGGAACAGAGACCAGAGTGGTTAAGTGACAGCTAGGTGGAGGCAGTCCCCTTTGGTTTTTCCTCAAGAGTGTTGCTTTCAAACTTCATTTCCCCATTTGCCTTTTTGGTCCTGGAAACTGAGTGTAGGACTTTGAGTTTGGCCTTGCTAAACCACAAGTCTTTAGATTCAGTTCAGTGTTCCAGCCACTGAGATGTTATGACATCCTCCAGATTTGCATCTGTGCACATTTGATAAGAGTATTGCCAGTGTCTTCCACATGAGTGTCAAGGAAATGTTGAATTGTTGGGAATCGAGGTGAGCTAGAGCCCAGCGAAGCGATCAGAGCATTCTCAGCCCACCCTGTCTCCACTTCTCCCTCCACCTCTTCATCAGTGCTTCCAGGCTTTTGAAGACCTCCCTGAAAGTCTGCATGTTGACAGGAGAGAGGCTCTGGACGGGGTGGCTGAGACTCCACGCTGAAGTGTCCTCCTTTCTCTATCCTGACTGAAGATTCCTTTGAGCTCTGGCTCTTTAGCCCTTGCAGCTTCTCTGGAGAGAACCCGGTTAACTGAGTTTGTAGAAAGGGGAGGAAAGTGTCTTCAGGATACAGCCTTGTAGCATACCCAGGTACATGGCTTAGCATCCCTTGCAGCCTCTTTTCTTTCCAGTGCGAGAGAGATGCACCCTGCGCATGACAGTTTGCAGGCTGCAGCACCATGCAGACCTAGGGTCATTTGTGGGGTCGTTGGCACATGCCCTGACACCTCCATGCCTCATTTGTTGGGAGTGAGTCAGATCTCTATGTACTGATGAGGAAAGATATTTGTGTTACACTGATAAATCAAAAACTAGAGTCTTAACTGGATATGTATTTCATGGTCTGATTTTAATGAAAACACTTGTCTGATATCTATTTGTAGCTATTTACTTGCGGAGGTAACTGTAAAATCTTCTAGAAGGTGACACCTCAAACAACATTTAGAGGGTAAATTTGGAGGGATAAAGGGGGAATTTTCACTATGGCAGCATATTTTTTTTTAATGGGATGGGATTATGGGATGTTGAGCATTTTTATGTTTCTGCATTTTTTTTGATAAAAGGAAAAATAAAATTACATTACAAACAAAAAAACAGGACTCCAATCTGATAGCTCTTGTCCAGGTTCATAGTCAGCCTGGCTCAGTGCCCAGGCTCAGCAAGCACTTGGCACCTGCTCACGGGATGTATTCATACGGGACATGCTTGGAAACCATCAGTCTCTTCCAATTCTTCCAATCTGTTGGCTTTCCAATTGAAGGAGAGGGAAAGCACTCATAAACACATACAGGAAACAAAATAATTAACTGAGTTCTGTCTGCCTCGGCCTTCCACTTCATTTGCATAATCAACAATGTTTGCTGAATACCTGCTGTGTGCTGGTTACAGCTATTGGGACACAGCTGTGACCTAGGAGATATGGCCTTTGACATAATGGCAGAGGAGATAGACAATAAGAAATATTCTAGCAGAGGAGACAGACAATAAGAAATAAGTAAACTGATAGCCATTCAAGCACAAAGATGGCAAGTGCCATAAAGAAACAGAACAAAACACTGTAATAGAGAGTTACGGGATGGGGCTACGGCCCAGGAGCTACAAAGAGCTTTGTTCTATGGATCCTAAAGAACTGAAGGAAACTCGGAGCCCCAGAGCTGCTGTGAGCTGCTGTCTTCCTGAATGTCACTCAGTACAGCTGGACTAGACAAGCCCCCATAAATCCCTTGTTCCAGTTTCCTGATTCTGTAGCCTGGAGTAATGATAACACTCATCCCCTAAGCACCCCTGCAGAAAGGTGTTTGCAGGCATTCCTAGGGAAGGGAGGCTGTGCCTGTGCCTGTGACCCTGTGCTGCCTGCAGGAACCCAAGCGTCTAATCTTGCTCTGGGCTGGTGCAGGAGTGCGTGGAGGGAGAGCAGGAAATCAGATGTCTGTGTTCAGATGAAGCTTCTTGCAGCTAAGGCAGCCAGAGCAGGCCCCAGGGGGATGGCATGTTTTGTGAGGAAAATATTCTCCAAGAACAATGTTTATAAAACTCTGACTCGGCAATCATCCTGTGTCTTCCAGCTTCTGTCTTGCTTCCGTTCATGTTCATTCTTTTTCTCTCTGCAGGCCGTGGAGACCAACCTGGCTTCCAAGGACAGCCACTGGGTCTTTGTGAATGAGGTAAGGGCTCTAGAAATGTGATGAGCACGGCCTGGACTGAGCCCCTAGCCCCTTGTAAAGCTCAGTGTGATTCTTTTCGGTTCAATTCCGACTTAGGCGGTTGTCGTGAATCCTGGGGCTCCACCTAGCCCAGGCAAAAACTCAAAGAGTTGAACTTGACCTAGCAGGGTGTTCACCTGGCAGGTGGGAACCAGAGAAAGAATCCTGACCTGGGTCCATGAGGAAGTCAAAAGTCAGAGGGCAGTGGTGACAGGGATGAGGTGTGCTAGGTGAGGTGAGGCAGCAAGTGGGAGCCAGGGGCTGGAGCAATTAGGGCAGGTCATGAATTGGGATGCAGAGGGGGTGGGGTAAAGGAATGAGTAGGAGAGGAAGGCTGAATTTCATGCAAGACGGTAAGGGTGTGCATGAGTGTGAGCGAGAGTGTGTATGCAGGGTGTGCACATGCATGCGAGAGTGTGAATCCAGGTGTGTGTATGTCTGTGTTTATGATGTGAGTGTGTATGTGTGTTTGTGTATGAGTTGTGTGGTGTGTAGGTGTGAGTGTGTGAACATGCATGTTCGTGGATGTGTCTGTGTGCAGGTGTGTGTATATGTGTGTGGATGTGTTTGAGTGTGTGACAGGTATGTGCATGCATGTGCAAGTGTATGTGTGTGTCTGTGTGTCTGTGTGTGTGCATGTATAAATGTATGAGTGTGAATATGTGTGATTGTGCATGTACAAGTGTGTATGTGTCTTTGTGAATTGAATGTGTTGAGTGTATGTACAGAGGTGTGCATGTGCAAATTTTATGTGTGCATGTGTGTGTGTATGTATGAGTGTGTGTGCATGAGTGTGTATACGTGAGTTTGTGTATGTATATGTTTGGGTGTATATGTATGAAAGTGCATATATCTGTATATGAGTTTGTGTGAATGCTGTGTGGGTTGTATGTGCATGTGTGTTTGTGTGTGCATGCATGTGTGTAAGTATGTTTGTGTGTGCAACCAGTACATGTAAGGATAAGTGTACCCATGTAAAGGGAGTAAATAGAAAGTCTCTCCCATGACTGACCATCCCACCAGTTTGGCCCCAGGGAGGAATGGCAACACCAGGGATCGTGGTGGCCTGGCCTGCTTTTCATTACTTGTACCCTGTCTGGCCCTGGCCTCCTCCATGCTGCAGGCATTGCATAAGAGTGGCCTGAAATCACACACTCTAGCTTTCCCAAAGAATCCCCTCTGCCCACATATCCTTTCAGGAGCACTACCGGGGTGGCCTGTGTGACCTCAGTGCGCTATATTCACTGAAAGCTGACTCAGAATGTGTTCCTGGTGCAAGCTTTCATCATGGCTATGGCCTTCAGCTGCTCCTAAATTACTGATCAATTTCTAATGGCTTCATTCTGGAAGATGCAGGTTTATTATGTAGGTAATTCATTCTTTTATGATGTCTGTTTCCTCATTAGTTCTTTGCTAATATGGCTGAAATAGTCTTGGGTGGCTTATTTTAATAATTGTGCAGGTAGTATCAGATTGTAACTACTTGCAAAGTCCACTTTTCGTATATTTTCCTCCATGAATTCACATGTTATTAGCTCCATGTCCACAGAGGGCAGTTGGGGACGTGCAGTAACCGTCCATTTACCGTGGGGTGCAGGTGGTTGTGCTGGTAATTAGAAGGGACATGACTGCCGCCTCCTGTTTTCAGAGCCTGTGAGAGGCTGCCTTGATCCTTGAGAAGTCTGGATTCTCTGGGGTTTGCTGACTTCTCTGTGGCTCTTCACAGTCCAGTTTTCTTTGTTCCAAAGAAACGATGCATTCCATGTGGCCCTGAAGTCAAATGTCTGATGCTGGTTTTACTTTTTTGATGAATCCTCCAAACTGGATAGCCGGTGTTTCTCTGTTGCCAGTCTTCAAAAGAATTACTCCGTTTTTACATTCCTAACCTGTTTTCTTTTCTTTCTCCAAATCCCCACCCACCCTCAGGGGCCCCCTGTCTGTCCCTCTTGACTCACTCTTCAGGGCTGGTGTTAACTTCAGACTAACCAGTGTGCAGTGCCCCTAGGGCATTCCATACTGGTAGGCACATTGGCATTACTGGGGCAGCTGGAACCCAGGGCTTAGTGTCATCAGGAGGAGTCAGATATGGGGTATACCTGTTGGAGCCACACTGGAGCGGCTTCTACTGAGAGGACTGTGGTGTCTCACCATGGCCAGCAGTGTACCCTGTGCCAGCCCGGCAGCGCACATGGATGGTGTGAATATCTCTGAGCTGAGTGTGTACTCCTCCAAATGTGAGGGGCCTCCAGGGAGCCTCATCTTCCTCCTTTCTTGGCTTCCTTTTCTATGAGGCAAGGGACAACATCTAATATTTCTTTTTTTATTTTTATTTTTTATTTTTTGAGACTGGAGTCTTGTTCTGTCACCCAGGCTGAAGTGCAGTGGTGTGATCTCAGCTCACTGCAACCTCTGCCTCCCAGGCTCAAGCAATTCTCCTGCCTCAGCCTCCTGAGTAGCTGGGACTACAGGCATGTGCCAGCTGGCCCAGCTAATTTTTGTATTTTTAGTAGGGCGGGGTTTTATCATGTTGACCAGGCTGGCCTCGAACTCCCGACCTCAAGTGATCTGCCCTCCTCAGCCTCCCAAAGTGCTAGGGATACAGGCGTGAGGCACCATGCCCAGCCAGCTAATATTTCTTAATCACCTACTATGTGCCAGGCACTTGTCAGTGCATTTGTTACCTTCTTAGTCCTCATCAACAGCCCTGTGTGGCGGTTGTCATTATCCTCATTTTGCAGATGGGAAAACAGAGTCTCCAGAGGTTAAATCACTTGCTCAAGGTCATGCAGCTATTAATGGTGTATCTGGGATCCTATCTGAGGACTGTCTGGCTCCAAGTTTTTCCATCAAACAGTAGCTTCATGCACATGGCCTTGGCAAAGATCCCTAACTCACAGTCAGTATCTGATTCAGTGAAGTCAGTCAGTGGGGGTCAGGTATGCACACTGATGGGGAATACTCTTGGGCTGGCCTTTGGTGCCAGCTCAGGGACTTTTTTGAAGTCTTCTATCAGAAGGTAGGGCCTGTTGGAAAGCTTTCACCGAGGCACTCCAGGGTAGCCTCTGGTTAAGGACCGTGATGTTTTCCAAATTACACGTAGGCTTGTCCTTAGGATCCGGCTATACTCAGGACTACTGTTTCCGGTTTCAGCATGGCCCTAATTGAACACAAAAGTCCTGTTATTCTTATTATAATGTGATATCATTTTAGGCTTTGCTCAGTTTTTAAGCTATCCAAGTATAGAGCCACAGACAAATGGTTTCTCAGCCACCTTCCTGTTTGTCTTATATAATCACTAGAGATAAAATAAGGGGGAAAATAAAGAAAAAGAGAAAGTCAGGGGCAGGCATTTACTGGCTCACTTTCCAACATGCTCCAGAATTCAGCTGCTTCACTGGGTCTTTGTCTTCCCACTTCTTGAAACTGCTCCCCACTTCTCTGGAGGAAGTTCAGTTCCTCAAACAAGCTCAGGTCTGTGCCTCCCCGACCACCGCAGGTGTCTTTGGGGCCTCCAGCATGGCCCTCCAGCTGTGCCCCCAGCTCCCTCTCATTCCTTACAGGCTCTGCCTTTCAGTTTCCTCCTCTGTATTTGATTTGTTTTATGCATCTTCCTGGATTCAAAATAAACACTTGAGGGCACACGTTTTTATTTGCTTTCTTTACATCTACGCTCTTTTCTTTCTGGTGAGTATTGGTGCTACATATTACAGACCTGGTTTATTTGGAGACCAAATAATTGCATGCAGAGGAAGCTTTGTGAGTGTGAGCCCTACCAACAGTTCCTATAGGCCTCTGGGCACTACTGTGGGGACACTGGAGAGCGGATGTGTTTTTAGATCTTCTAGAAGTATTTAAAGAATATTTTTATTGACTGATTAGGTTGCAGATTACCTTAGAGAGGGTAGGGGATTCAAAAGAACTTGTGGAAAACAAAATGAACCATTAGTCAAGGTGGCCACTGAACTGTGAGTCCCTTGAGGGCATGGCCAGATTCAGCTCATCACTGAATCCTCAATGCCCTGAGCAAGGAATAGATTCTTCAAAGGTTTGTTTGAAGGCAGGTCAATGTACATAGTGTAGAGCAAATTGCATTGACAAGCATTTCCCTGTCTGCCTCAGAGAAAAGACAAAGGCAACAATTAAGTCCTGAGTTTCAGCGATGGAAAGGACCTCTCTGGGTCATTCATTAGATGTTGCCAAGTTCAAGCCCAGTCAGCCTTGACTCTGGATGAGCTGGGTGGCTTTTGGAGCCTCTTTAGCAGCTGAGGTAAAATGTTTCCTCTCCACACATCCTCCAGCAGATGCCAGGAGAGTCGGTGATCCCTGTGGGTCTGGCCTCTTGGGAACTTTGTGCAGGGAATTCTCCTATAGAAAAATCAGTATGACTCTCCAGCCTCTTGAAGAACCAAGGTTGATGGGGACTTGAAGCACTGTGTTTGTTGCTGGGCAGCTTCCATTGTTACATGAATTCTTCCAGACATTGAACCAAAGCACACACATGCTTCGTTGGAAATGGTTTAAGATGCTTAACAGATGATGTGGGTATGCACACATAACCATTGCACCTGGGTTTTCTCAGAGAGTGAGTCTCTAAGAGGTGATCTGTGGGTCAGCAGGGGCCAGGAGGAGGTGACTTCCAAAAAGGGAGGAGGTATAGTCAGCAGGCCCTTGCCACTTCTTCCCGATTGTCAGTGTATGTCGGTGACTCCACATCTCATGTCCATTCCAAACCTTGCCCTTGAGCTCCAGATCTAGAGATCCAGCTTGACTCAAGATCCTCTTGACTTGGCCACTTGGAAGCTCCATCACCACCTCGAACTCAGCGTACCTCTTTCCAAACTCACCATCCTCCCCAAACCTGGTTCTCTCTTGGTGCTCCTGATCTCAGAGACCACTGTCCCCATCCTTCTGGTTGGCTCCTCAGACACAGAAAAAACAAACGCATGATAAAAGAAAAAGACTGTGATATGAATGCTG
Source organism: Gorilla gorilla gorilla (assembly GCF_029281585.2). Taxonomy (NCBI): domain Eukaryota; kingdom Metazoa; phylum Chordata; class Mammalia; order Primates; family Hominidae; genus Gorilla; species Gorilla gorilla. The sequence continues at coordinate 98,283,324 of NC_073232.2, read as the reverse complement.
AATCACATAGCTTTAAGAAATCTGCCCACACCATCCAGCCTGCTGCAGCCCTCTGCAGGATGACCCTGACCCCATATTTGCACCCTTATTTACTTCTTACTATTGCGTTCATATCTCATGGGTCATCCCTGCAAATGGATGAGTGACTTCTTTCTTGCGTTTATTTTTCCCTCCTAGCTTTGGGGTTTTGGCAGGGTTTTTCTTTCCACCTGCCATGTCCTTCTGAATCTGTGATTGTCTAGGACTTCCCTTTCTTTCAGGGATCTGCTTAACGTGCCTCTGCCAAAAGGACTTCTGTATTTCCCCAGTAGGGTGATTTTTTCACAGCCTCACCCCAGTTCTGCTGTGTTGGGGAATTGATGCACATGCCTGATTCCCTGGACAAGCTGATCTCTTTTCTCTGAGGTTCCCTAAAGTTCCTAGCATGAGGGGCTGACACACAGAAGAGCTCGCTGGGTTAAACAATCTAACTGTATCCTAAGAGACCCCCCATCTGCCACCCAAAGGACAAAGTCATCCCAGTGTGTGGTCTTCTTCAGCACCTTCTGCTTAGATGCTCTCCTGTTCTTAAGTCTCAGGCCCCAGCCCCCATTTTATAACTTACACTAGTTTGTTACCAACAAGTACTCAGTGAGGATCCTTAGGGATCAGTCCTTGCCCTGTCTTAGAGTGGCCTCTGTCAACAGTCCAGGGACATCACTCCAGACTTTCAAATCTTCCCTATCCTAAAGAACACACCTAGGTAAAACAAATGAAAATAAGATTACGCACCACATATATAATGTGGGAGAGGAAGATGCTAATGCTCTAATTGAAGAAAACAAAGAAAAAGACCATGATATGAATGCTGAATCACAAAGCTTCAAGAAATCTCTATTTGGGACCCAGAGAAAGAGAGGGAAGGAAAAGATTTTTTTCTTCCTTTTATTTTGAAGATTCCAATTCTGTTGGACTGTTCAGTCCCTATACCATTTACCATCTTCAAATTTAATTTAGTAACACTCGAAAACAATTACGTTTGTCATAATCTTTTTACTTGTTTCTCTCCCAGCCTCATTGAGGAATCTTTGAGGACAGGGAGCATATCTTACTGCCTCTGTAGCCCCAGCTCAGAACTCTTGAATGAAGACCAGGAGTTGCCATTTATCAGACCTTAGATGGAGCCAGACATTGTTTTTGAGTATCACCTTCATTATGTTGTTTTAATTATTGTTACTGAAAAAGTAACAGCTTTGTTGAGGTTTAATTGACATGCAATACATACAATACTTAAGTGTACAAGTTGTTAAATTTGGCATATGTATATACCCAGGAAACCATAACCACAATAGAGGTAGTGAACGTATCCGTCACCCCAAAAGTGCCCTCATGGCCCTCAGGAATGCCACCCTCCTGGCCCACTATCACCCACTCTCTAGGCAACTACTGATCTGTTTCTGGCTCTGCTGATTATTTGTATCTTTGTGTTTTATGTAAGTGGAATTATGGAGTGTGTACTCTTCTGCTTTTGGTATGGCTTATTTTACTCAATGAAATTATTTTGAGATTCATCTTATGTTGCAATGTGTAGCAATAGTTCTTTCCTTTTAATTGATGAGGAATATTTATTTGTTCATGGATATACCACAATATGATTATCTGTTCCTCTGTTGATGGACATTTGGGTTGTTTTAGGTTTTTTGCTATTACAAATAAAGCTACTATGAACATTTATGTATAAGTCTTTGTATGGACATATACTTTCCTTTTTCTGGGGCTCATACCTACAAGTGGAATTGCCAACCCCTATGGTAGATTTATGTTAACTTTTTAAGAAACTGCCAAGTTGCTGAGAGTTCCAGTTGCTTCATATCCTCTTCAGTACTTGGTATGGTCGGGGTTTTTGATTATAGTCACTCTGATGAGTGTGTAATGGTCCTCACTGTGATGTTGATTTTTCATTTCCCCTATAACTGACAATACTTCCTAGCATCTTTTCTTGTGCTTATTTGCCATTTAGACCTAGGTATCTTCTTGGCAAAGTATCTGTTTAAACAACTTACCCATTTATATTGGATTTTTTGTTTTCTTATTATTGAGTTCTGAAAATTCTTTTTACATTGGGATAAAAGATTTTTTAAAAATCAGATATATACTTTGTAAATATTTTCTCCCAGCCTGTGGCTTATCTTTTCAGTTGAGCACTGTCTTTTGAAGAACAGACATTTTAAATTTTTATGAAGTTTAACTTATCAATTTATTCTTTTAAGAATTATGTTTTTAGTGTAGTATCTGAAAACTGCCTGGACTCTTGATTCTATTCCATTGATCTATTTTTTTCTATCTTTATGCCAATCCGACATTCTTTTGATTACTATAGCTTTAGCTTTACGATACGATTTGAAATTACATTTTGTTAGGCTTCTGCCTTGTTCTTCATTTTCAAGATTGTTTTGGTTATCTTAGGTCCTTGAAATTTTTGTATACATTTAAAATCAGCTTGTCAGCTTCTAAAAAAAGCTGACTGGGATTTTATTTGGGATTGCAGTGAATCTGTACTCCATTTTTGGGAGAATTGATGTCATAAAAATAGTGAGTCTTCTCACCCACAAACAAGACATATCTTCCTAATTATTTAGATTTTCTTTAATTTCTCTCAATGTTTTATCTTTTACAGTGTACAGATTTTTCACATATTTTTGTGAGATTTATCCCTTAGAATTTTATATTGTCAGTGCTACTGAAAATTATACTTTAAAACAAATTTTAATTTCCAATTGTTCATTGGTAGAACATACAAATGCAATTGATTTTTGCATATTGATCTTGTATCCTAGAACTTTGCTAAACCCACTTACTAAAACTAGTGGAATTTTTCATAGATTCCGTTAGATTTTCTTAGAGAAAATATTCTTGATTATCATGTCCTCTGGGAATATGACAGTTTTACCTCTTCCTTTCCTTCTGGATACCTTTTATTTCTTTTTTCTGCCTGATTGCACTGATTAGTACCTCCAGTTCAATATTGAATATAAGTGGTGACAGGAGACATCATTTTCGTATTCCTGATATTAGAGGGAACACACACAGTTTTTCATCATTAAGTATCAGGTTAGCTGTAAGTTGTTTATAGATGTTGTTTATCAGATTGGGGAAGTTCTCTTCCATTCCTAGACTGGTGAGTTTTTATCAGGAAATGATAATGGATTTTATCTAATGCTTTTTCTGCATCTGTTCAGATGATCATATGGTTTTTCTTTTTGCAGTTTATTAATATGCTGAATTACATTGACTGATTTTCTAACATTACAGCAATCCAACATCTCTGGGATAAAACCTACTTTTCATATTATATTATCCTTTGTATATATTGTTCTATTTGATTATATTTGATTCATTAAATTTTTGATTAGAATTTTTCTCCTATGTTCACCAGGTGTATTGGTATTTAATGTTTTTTCTTTTGATGTCTTTCTTTAGTTTTGGCATTGGCATAATGCTGGCCTCAAAAGTAAGTTGGGAAGTATTCTCTCTTTTATAGTTTCTGAAAGAGTTCATAAATAATTATTATTTTTTCAACTAAATGTTTGTTAGAATTTACCAATGAAGCCATCTGGGCATGGAGTTTTCTTTAGGGAAGAGTTTTAACTACAAATTAAATTTATGTATTAGACATAGAGCTATCTATTTGTTCTCAAGTAAGTTTGGTAATTTGTGTCTTTCCAGAAATTTTTCCATTTCATCTAAGTTGTCAAATTTATGGGTATGGGCCAGGCATGGTGGCTCACCCCTGTAATCCCAGCACTTTGGGAGGCCGAGGCAGGCACATCACTTGAGGTTGGGTCTTCCAGACCAGCCTGGCCAACATGGCGAAACCCCATCTCTACTAGAAATGCAAAAATTAGCCAGGTGTGGTGATACACCCTTGTAATCCCAGCTACTTTGGAGACTGAGACATTAGAATCACTTGAACCCTGGAGGTGGAGGTTGCAGTGAGCCGAGATTGTGCCATTGCACTCCAGCCTGGGCAACAGAGTGAGACCCTGTCTCAAAAAAACAAAACAAAACAAACAAAAAAACTTATAGGTATGAAGTTCATAATATCCCACTAGTATCCTTTTAATGTTTGTTGAATCTGTAGACATGTGATTTTTCTCATATATAATATTCATTACTTGTCTCTTTTCTTTTTTTCTTGATCAGTCTGATTGGAGGTTTATTGACATTATTCATTTCAAAGAACCAGTTTTCAATTTCATTGATTTTCTCTATTGTTTTTCAATTTCCATTTATATTAATTTATTGTTTTGTCTTCCTTATTTTCTTTTTTCTGTTTACTTTGGCTTTAATTTGCTCTTTTTTCCCCTAGTTTCTAGGGAGTAAGCTGAGATCATTGATTTAAGACCTGTCTTTTTCTTTGCTATGTTTCCCCTTAAGTGATTTAGTTACATCCCACAAATCTTGATATGTTGTGCTTTCATTATTTAGTTCAAAATACTTCTGTATTACTTTTGGATTCCTTCTTTGACCCATGGGTTTTAGAAGTATGTTTTTAGTTTCCAAATATTCGGGGATTTTAAAGAAATCTTTCTGCTATTGATTTCTAATTTAACTCCACTGTGGTTAGAGGATAGAGTTTCTATTATTTGGATCCTTTCAAAATTATTGAGACTGATTTGATAGCCAGTATATTGTCTTTCCTGCTAGATATTTCAAGTATACTTGAAAAGGATCCATTATCTGTTGTTGTGTGGAATGTTTCGTAAATGTGAATTAGGTCATTTTAGTTGAGTGTTGATTGCGCCTTCTGTATCCTTTATGATTATTTGGTCTACTTTTTCTATCAATTATTTAGAGAGGAGTATTAAAATACTCATCCTTAATTGTGAGTTTGTTTGTTCTCCTTTCAGTTTTATCAGTTATTGCTTAATATATTTGGAAGCTTTATTTCAAGGGGCATAAATGCTTAGGATTTTTATGTTCTGTTGATTTATTAACCCTCTATCATTAGGACTTAAATTAGGATTTGTCCCTGGTATTTTTTTCTGCTCTGAAATATACTTTATCTGGGATTACTGCAGCCATTCTATATTTATTTTGACTTGTGTTAGCATAATACCTTTTTTCACTGTCTTACTTTTAACATACTTGTTTCTTTATGTTTAAAGTATATTTCCTGGAGGCAGCACTTATTTAGGTCTTGCTATTTTATCCATTATAACAGTCTTCACCTTTTAGTTGAGGAATTTTAGATAATTTATACTGAATGTAATCATCAATATTGTTAGGTTCAAGCCTGTCTTCTTGCCATTTTGTATTTGTTTCATTTCCTTTGATTCCTTTTTTCTCTTTTAAAACCTCTTATGGGTGAATTGAGAATTTTTTATGATTCTATTTTAACTTTTATTGGCTTATGAGCTATAACTCTTTTAAAAAATTTTAGTAGTTGCTTTAGGATTTATAGTATACATCTTTAATTCACCACCATCTACTTTTAAGTGATATTATACTACACCACATATATTTCAGTATAAGTATCTTACAATAGTATCCCTCCATGTTACCCTCCCGACTCGATGTAATTGTTATAATAAATGTTACTTTCATATGTGTTATATACACAAAAATACATAGTTATTATGTTTATTAAAACAGTCAGTTATCTTTTAAAGAGATTTAAGTAATAAGAAAATAATCTTAAATACTTTTCTCTGCCGTTATCATTTCAGGTGCTATTTATATTTTTGGTGCGAAGATCGGTAGTTTGATCTGGTATCATTTCTCTTCTGCTTGAAAGACTTCCTTTGACATTTCTTATAGTACAGTTCTGCTGGTGGTGAATGCTTGCCGCTTTTGTATGTCTGAAAATGACTTCATTTCACTTTTATTTTTGGAAGATATTTTTACTAGGTACAGAATTCTAGGTTAACAGTATTTCCTTGCAGTACTTTAAAAATGTTGCCTTACTGTCTTCCTCCTCATATTATTACTGATAAGCATCTGATATTGTCCTTACTTCTGTTTTTCTGTATATAACATGCTCTTTATCTCTGGTTTCTTTTAATGTTTCTTCTTTTTCTCTGGTTTTGATCAATTTGATTATCATGTACCTTGGCATGGTTTTCTTCTTGTTTTTATTTTTGTGTTTGTGCCTGCACTTTGTTGAGCTTCTTGGACTTGTGTACTTATAATTTTCATCAAAACTTTAATCCATTATTACTGCAAAATGTGAAAAAAATCTTTTATATTTTCTAATATTTTTCTGCCTCCATATCCTCTTACTTGAGATTTTTGAGTTACGCAGATACTAGGTTTTTGTGAAGTTATCCCACACGTCACTGATATTCTTTTTCTCTTATTTTTTCTATTTTATTTTGTGTAATTTTTATTGTTATGTGTTCAGATTCAGTGATATTTTGTTTGTCGATGTCTAATCTGCCAACTATTCTGTCCAGTGTTTTTTTTTTAATTTCATACATTGTAGTTTTGATTTCTAGAAGTTTGAGTTTTTTCGTTAAATCTTCAATGTCTCTACTTATATTTTGAATGTAAAAAAAGTAGTTATAATAACTGTTTAAGGTAATTATCTGCTAATTCTAATTCTGTTTTAGTTCTGGGTCAGCACTCTGCTCAGTATTGTCATGGGGGACCCTCTGCAAGTGACCACATTTTTCTCTCTCTGTGCAGTTTTCTTCTCTCTAGTAGTCTTTCCTGCAAACTCTAACTGCCTTGCTCTTCCATTCTCTTGGGTCCATATCCTTAACACATGGAGTCCACTGGGTTCTGCATGCTTCCTCTCCCCACCTGCACTGTGGCATGGAAATTCTCTAAAGGCAGAGATTTAGTTCAGTCATAAAACTCACCTTGTTTCCTGTCTTGAAGGATTGCTATTCTTCATTGCCTATTTTCCAGTGTCTTGCAAACTATTTTTTCATAGGTTTTTCCTAGTCTTTTTGGTTATTTCAGGTCAGAGGGTAAATCCAATCCCTGTTACTCCATCTTGGTTAATTATAGGCATCATCTTTATTATCTTATTTAATTCTCAGAAAACTCCTGGTATTGTGGAGCAAATTTTGAATGGGGCAAGGCAGATGACCAGATAATTATTACATTTATAATTTGATGAATTTGTTAGATACTACGTAGAGTAATACAATCATGTAAGGCAAAAAGAGGGAGAAGGAGTGGATTCTACATTACATAGGGTGCCCATGAGAAATCTATTGGGAGAAGGAATGGATTCCACTTTCCATAGGGTGCCCATGAGAAATCTATTTGATGAGGTAACATTTGAACAGGGACTTGAAGAAGTGAGGAAGTGAGGATGCTGTGCATATATCTGGGGCAAGAGCATTCCAGTTGAAGGAGAGAACAGGTGTGAAGTCTCTGAGTGGGAGTCTGGGGGTAGGCTTTAGGAATGGCACAGAGGCCAGTGTGGCTGGAGCAGAGTGAGTGATGGAGAGAGTGGTGGGAGAGGGGTTAGAGGCATGGCAGGAGGCCAGGTCATGTAGAACTTTTCTGGCCTTTGTAAGACACGATTCTTATTCTGAGTGAAGTTGGAAGCAAGAGGAGGGTTTTGAGCAAAAGATGGGCTATATATATATATGTATTTTTTGAAACTATACCCTGGTAGCTGCCTTAAGAGTAAGTGAGGTGGTGAGGAGGGTAGGGATGAAATAAACTATTTATCAGGCTATTGTGATTATCTAGGAAAGGAAGGGTGGTGGTTTGGACTATGGGGTAGAATGGAGGAAGTAAGAAGTAGTTGGATTCTGAATATATTTGGGGTGGGGAGCAGATAAGATTTGCTGTTGGATTAGATGTGGATTATAAGAAAAGAGAAACGTCAAGTATGATTCTAGGGTTCTCATTTGTTTGTTTGTTTTTAGCTTCAGGAACTGAAAAGAGAAGACATTTCTTGAGATGAGGAGATTGAATATTTCAGGGGTAAGATCAGGAATTTGGTTTGAATCTGTTAATTTTGAGATACCTATTAGACCATTACACAGAGATGGTATGTAGACACTAGACATGTGGCTCTATGAGTCTGGAGTTCAGAGGGAGGGTAAAGCTGGTGATATGAATCTGGGAACCATCTGCATATAGGGGATATTGAACCTCATGTGACTGGATGAGACCACAGAGGGGTTGCATTACTAAAAATGTGAAGAGGCCCAAACCCTGGCACCTCTGGGGCATGTGAAGCCAGAGAAAGTAGGAGAAACTCACCATGGATGCTGACCAGGAGCAGCCTGAGGTGGAGGAGGAGGACAGGTGTTGGGGGGGGGGGGTCCCAGAAGCCAAGTGAAGAAACCATTTCAAAGGGAAGGAGAGGTCAATGATGTCTGGTGATGCTGCCAGGAGGGTACGTGACCTAGAAGGGGAATGCCGGGAAAGGTGGGAGGACAGAACCCTCAAGAACTCCAACTTCTATTATACCATCCTACAGATAAGAAAACAGTTTGATGTCACATAATTAGTAAGTAGCAGAATCAGGACTTGAGATCTGAGTGACTTTGAATTTAAGAACTCCATACCCGATGCCGCACGGCTCCCCCCTTATCTTCCCTCTCACTCCCAGCACTGGTTGAATGCGGAATAAGTTATGGAATCCCAGCAATATCTGAATTTTTCATAACTTAGAAACAGTAATATAGTTTGTATTATGGAAAGTCTTACTATGAAACTTTTGTTAATTTATTGCAGTTGTCCCTCCTTATCTGTGGTTTTACTTTTTATGGTTTCAGTCACCCACTGTCAACTGAGGTTCAAAAGTATTAAGTGGAAAATTCCATAAATAAGTAATTTATACATTTTTCAATCGCGTGCTGTTCTGCATAGTGTGATGAAAGCTCTCCCTGTACTGCTTTGTCCCACCCAGGATATGAATCATCCCTTTATCCAGGGTCTCCACACTGTATGCACCACCCACCCATTAGTCACCTACTACTAGGTTATCAGATAGAAAAAACTATAGTATATATAGGGTTTGGTACTATCTGCAGTTTCAGGCATCCACTGGGGATCTTGAAATGCATTCCCCAAGGATAAGAGGGAGCTGCTTGATTAGATTTGTACCCTTTATGTTATTTTGCACATTAGTGCCTTATTTTTAAAATCTATTATGGCAAACATGAAAGAACCTTGCAAAAGCCCACAAAAACAAGCTTATGTATGTCCCATGAGGAATACCAGAAGGAAACAAACCCTATTTACTGGAAATGCACTTCTATATGTTAATCACAATAGATCTATTCTTCTTTCTCAGCCGTAAAGGAACCTATGAGATTTAACATTTATGGTTGCAGATATATGAGGTCATCGTTGTTCTGCAGTATCATTCTTTAGCCCTTTGAAAAGCCCTGTGGAGAGGGTGTTTGCAGCTGCACAGATGATGGGTTTTGGGAGCAGGACGGAGGAAGAAGTGACATACCATTGTGCTTTAGATCACAGTCTTTGGGAACACACCATGGATATGATTCTGGCTGCAATACTGACCACTTCTGTGACTGTTTTATTTCCTTCCTTGAGCCATATTTTCATCATTTACTCAGTAGACTTTGTGATAGTTACCTCCTAGGACAGTCATGAAGATTAAATGAGCTAACATACAGGAAGTGGCCTAGCACAGTGTCAGGCAGACAGCAAGCACGCTTAAAAGATAGCTCTTCTTCGGGAGGCCAAGGCGGGCAGATCACGAGGTCAGGAGATCGAGACCATCCTGGGTAACACAGTGAAACCCCGTCTCTACTAAAAATACAAAAACAATTAGCCGGGCGTGGTGGCGAGCACCTGTAGTCCCAGCTACTCGGGAGGCTGAGGTGGGAGAATGGTGTGAACCCACGAGGCAGAGCTTGCAGTAAGCCAAGATCATGCCACTGCACTCCAGCCTGGGCGACAGAGCGAGACTCTGTCTCAAAAAAATAAATAAATAAATAAATAAATAAATAAAATAAAATAAAATAAAATAAATGAATAAATAAATAAAAGATAGCTCTTCTTTGTAACAACTGACTTGCATCCTGTGGGAAAGTTTGCCTTTGTACTTTAATAAATAAAAACACACTGACTTGAGGAATTAATTCCTCTTGTTACTTGTTATGAATCTGCGTCGCAGCATTTATAGTTCTGTTCTGGGCCTGCTGTGACCCTAGTTCTTCCTGAAGTCTCATGCGTCCTTTAAGACAGTTCAAATTACTGCCTCCTCCACTTTTTGCAATACTTATTAATGTCTTCCATGGTCTTTCCTTCTTTCCACACTGCATATACTTACTCTATGATTCTTCAGTGGTCCTTATCTTTTTCCTTCATGGCCTCTCTCCCTCCCATGATATATAACTCTTGACAAGCTATTGTTCATTCGTCATACGTGTACTGAACACCTGTGAAGCACCAGGGATGCTCATAAGAATTTGAAAGATGAGTCCCTCACCCTCAAAGAGCTTAGAGTGTCATGGATGAGAAACATGTGTCCATGGATCACTAAATTACAGCTTAGCCAAGGCTGTGGGAGCCACTCCAGATCCTCTACAGTTCAAGTTCCAACTCCCTGTAGACAGACAACCTGCCATTGCTGTGGAATCAGACTCCATGTTTTTAGATATGAATCAATTGTTCCCAACAAGTGTATTGCCGTTTTGCAGAGTTTTGACAGAAAAATGCCTGGGAAAGGGAGTGCTGACACTTAGGGAGTTTTAAAAATAGCTTTAATTACCACATGCAGCAAATGTATTTGGAAACTAAAGGTTGGTGTCTACCTTTCCGCATTCCTATCCATCTGTCTTCCAGCAAATGGATTCTGGTGGATTCAGATGAACTTACTGCTTGTGCCAGAAAGGCCCTATTATCTGTGCCTTCTACCCTGTTATTACACCTCCTTCGCCAGGCTGGATAATCATTATGCACCACACAGAGGAGAAGCAAGCGCGCCTGCACGCACATGTACACACACACATTCACACGTGGCTGCTGCCTTCACACAGCATGGGAAATTACAGGCCCCTGGTGGAGCTCCCCAGGAAGGGTCCTTTCAAAGCTGGAACAGAGAAGCAGAGGCAGGAGATAGTAGAAACCACCAGAACCTCTTTCTGTGAGTGTCTTAAGGGATGTTTGAGGGTTTACAGAGACCGTAGTCTCAGCTTTCATTCTCTTTCCTACTGCCTCAAGCCAGGGGATGCTACATGCATTGAGGCAGCTGTCTCTTAGAGGTGGCTGGAGAGTCCCAAATGAATATTATGCAGTTTTGGAAAGGAAAGTGAGGAGGCAGTTTAACTGCCAGTGATTGGAACTAGGATGCAGTTTCCAGCAGCCCTAGAGGCCAGCTTGTCAGCTACTGAGGCAATGAGGGGCTGGACCTCCTCTTCACGCCTGATACTCCTCTTACTCAAGAATTGCTGAAAAGCCCACTGTGTGAGGCCCATGGGGATCTGAACAAGTGACTCCCCATGTTTAGGTTTCTGCTTGCTGTGGGCATGGCAAGAATAGCAAGCCGAGGGGTTGCCCTCAGAAGCAGGGGAAGACACATTGCTGACTGCCTACTGTGTGCCAGGCCCTGCTTTGGATGCTTTATAGATATTATCTTAAAACAAATTAAATTTACCCAATTAAAGGGATGGCAAGAAACTTGACCTCGGTTATAATAGGATTGCTTCCTTTCTGCCCTCCTGAAGGATATGCAAAGGTTCCTGGATTTTACACTAACAAGATCAATCATAGAAAGATGTCTGTAGACTCAGCAGTCCCACTACTGGGTATACATCCAATGGAAACGAAGTCAGTGTATCAAAGGGATATCTGCACTCTCATGTGGATTGCAGCGCTATTCACAATAGCAAGATATGGAATCAACCTAAGTGTCCATCAGTAGTTGAATGGATACAGAAAATGTGGTCTATCTACACAAAGGAATTCTATTCAGCCTTAAAAAGGAAGGAAATCTTGTTATTGACAACATGGATGAGCCTGGAGGACACTATGTTAAGTCAAATAAGCTAGGCGTAGAAAGACAAATATGGCATGACCTCACTTATACACTTCTGTGTTACAGAATGATGCTTCTGTCAACCACGAACCCTATGTACAACAGCAGTCCCATAAGATTTTAGTGGAGCTGAGAAATTCCTGTCACCTAATGACTTTGTAGCCATCCTAATGTCATAGTGCAGTAATTACTCCAATGTTCGTGGTGATGCTGGTATAAACAAACCTACTGTGCTGCCAGTCATGTAAAGTAGAGTACATACAATTAGGTGCAGTCCATAATACTTGAGAATAATAATAGGCGACTATACTATTGGTTTATATATTTACTATGGTATATTTTTTATTGTTATTTTAGAGTGTACCTCTTCTAGTTACAAAGAAGAAAGTTAACTGTAAAACAGCCTGAGTCAGATCTTTCAGGAGATATTCCAGAATAAAGCATTGTCATCATAAAAGATGACAGCTCCATGCATGCTATTGCCCCTGAAGACCTTCCAGTGGGACAAGATGTGGAGGTGGAAGAGAGTGATATTGTTGATCCTGACCCTGTGTAAGCCTAAGTGTCTTAGTTTTTAACAAAAAAGTTTTAAAGAAATTTTAAAAATAGAAAAAAGCTTATAGAATAAGTATATAAAGAAAACAATATTTTGTATAGCTATACATTGTGTTTGTGTTGTAAACTAAGTGTTACTATAGGAGTCAAAAAGTTAAAATAGTTAAGTTTATAAAGTAAAAATGTTATAATAAGTTAAAGTTAATTTATTTTTGAAGAAAAATTTAAAAAATAAATTTTAGTGTTGCCTACGTTTAGTGTTCATAGCCTCTATAGTAGTGTACAGTAATGTCCTGAGCCTTCACAGTTACTCAACACTCACCCACTAACTCACCCAGAGCAACTTCCTGTTCTGCAAGCTCCATTCATCATAAGTGTCCTATACAGTTGTACAATTTTTTATCTTTCATAGCATATTTTTACTATACCTTTTCTATGTCTAGCTATGTTCAGATACACAAATACCATTGGGTTACAGTTGCCTGCAATAGTCAGTACGGTAACATGCTGTATAGGTTTGTAGCCTAAGAACAGTAGGCTATGCCTTATAGCCTAGGTGTGCAGTTGGCTGTTCCATCTAGGTCTGTGTAAGTACCCTCTATGATGTTCTCACAATGACACAATCATCTAACAACACATTTCTCAGAACATATCCCTGTCATTAAGCAATGTGTGACTGCATGTGGAATCCAAAAAAGTTGAACTCATAGAAGCAGAGAGAAGAAGGATGAGATGCCATGGGCCAGAGTGACAGTGGGGGTTGGGGAGATGGTGGTCCAAGGAATCAAAATTTCAGTTAGAAAGAATTACCAGTTCAGGGGATCTATTGTACAGTATGGTTACGATAGCTGAGAAGAATGTATTGAATATTTGAAGAATGCTAAGAAAGATTTTAAATGTTCTCATCACAAAAAATTGATAATGGATCAATTAATTAGCTTGATTTAACCAATCCACAATGTTTACATATATCAAAATAGCATGTTGTACATCATAAATATATAACATTTTATTTGTCACCATCATCATCATCATAAAAAGAAAGACTTCTGTAGGCACTCAATAACATTAACTCCAAGCCACTTTGGGCCTCAGGCATGATGATATGTTTTCCGAGGATGAGAGACCCCATGCCTATGGCCAAGCCTTCCTGAGGGGCCAGTGTATTGGGGATGGGTTAATCCAAGGCTTCTCCTCTGGCCCCCTCCCCATCTTCCCTGGAGGTTTCCTGGCTCAGGCCATTTTACCTATCCCCATTCTCCAAGCCACAGAGAACTTCCCAGCCAACCATTATGACAGTTTGCCTATTTTTTGAAAGAAAATATCTTGGGAGAAAGAAGAGCATAAACTTTCCAGGGCATAAGTGCTGCTTACCACTGTGTGGTTGTGTCTGGGTGTGTGTGTAATGAAGTGGGAGGGGCAGGGATAGAAGCAAAGCAGAGAAAAATTGCTCTAATTCCTTCTGCTCCTTCTATAATAATAAAATAAAATACAAATTAATATACCAATAAATTATCCTTTCAAACAGCCTTATATACGTCATTTATTTTGCCACATTGAGATTTTACTGTTATGTTCAGTTTTGTGTCTCACTGTTTTCAATTAATAATATATCATTAACAATTTATCATGTCAGTAAATAGCATTTGAAATAATATTTAATGACCTTCTAGTATTCTGTCATTGGAGGAATCATAATTTATGCAAATCTCCTCCTTTGTTGGAAACTTAGCTTGGTTAATGCTATTGTAAATTATGCTGCAATCAGCATCCTTATACCTAGATCTCTTGATGTCTCCTTCTGATGATAATATTACTATTTCAAAGTATGGAAACTCAAAGAGTCTGAACTGCTTTTATCATAGTGCCTGTCTCATCTTGCTCTTGCATCTTGTGACATGAATATAATAAATTGTTATTTGTTTTTGCCAATATTTTAGATAAAAAGGTGCACTGCATTGTTTAATTTGTATTTCTTTGCTTATTAGCTAAGTCAAACACTTTTAATATTTCTTGATTGATCATCACGTCTACTTCTATTTTGTGACATGGTTGCCTATGTCCTTTGCACAGATGTGTTAGTATTATATAGCTTTATCCACACAACAACCTTATAAGAGAGAGATTATTAAAAATCCAGTAGAGATGATGAAGTTGAAGTTCAGAAAAGGTCTGAGGTATCACAACAATATAAAGACAAGCTGGAATTTTAAGCTCAAGTTGGTCTGATTCCAAACCCTGTGTTATCTTCATGCAGTACTGCCTTTGAACCAGCCCAGCTCTAACTTAATGGAAGATACATGTTGATTTTTGTCCTTTAAGGGTCAAAATTTCCGCATCAAGCCAAGTAAAAGTTCTGATTACTATATTGGGGTAGATCATTTTAATAGCTGAATCAAAACTTGGCTTTGCAACTTAAAGTGACAGAACTTCCTGTTAACTAGAAATAGACAGAAAAGCCATGAAACTTCATCCGACAGATGAAATTCTTATCCAATAGAAGAGAATGAATGAACAGATTCAAAAAGCCAGTGGAAGACAATGTAAAGTAGCTTTTATGATTTACTGCAAAGAATCCTGCTTGTTTAAAGTCCTGGCTGTCTTATGTTGAACTTTTCAATGGCCCCACCAAGAAGACTTGCAGTGAGGGACAGGCACTCTCCTCACCCTTGTGGGAGTGACAACATGTCCATGTTCTGTTTTTCCCCCAGAGAGATGTTTCTCACTAAATCCTCTTTCCCATAATTTTGACTCTTGTGGCACTTTTATATCCTCCTTGTGGCTGAGCATTTTTGGATTCAAGAAACTGATTCTCATTTTCCTTGGCTCATCTGCATCTGGGTCAGGTACTTCACTATGGAATTTCATATCATTAAGACTATATGCCTCAAAGAAAATTTTCAATTTAGCTTAATGGTTCAGTTTAATATGAAAAGCCATTTCTTCCACCCAAATATTGGCTGCAGGAAGATGGGTTCTGTTAACCATTAGGTTTTTGTCCCTCAGCTCACACCACACAGTACTGGGAGAGATGTGTACCCCAGATGAGAAGCAGTCATAGCCAGGAACCACAAGAACTGGGAAATGTGGTGATGGCTTGTGGATGAAATGTGGACAGACAGTTAATAATGGGGCAGTGGCTTAGAGTCCAAGGTGATAACATATGAGCATGGGTGGGAGGGGATTCTGTGGCATCTGCTCCCACAAGGACTTGGCTTGTCTCTGATTGAGCTGAGGAGACACTAGAGCATTTTGTATTGAGAAATGATGTGATGTGAATTATGTTTTTGAAGGACCACCCTGACATCCGTGTTGAAGATATATCATGGGGGTTGGGGTGAGAAGGGGTAGGAAAAAGGAAAAAAGGTGGGGCCTTTATTAGAGATAATGGGATGTGGACCAGGATGGTTCAAATGGAGGTGGTGAGATGGATTCAGGCTCAGGAGTTTCAAAGGTGGGGCTAACAGGAGCTGCTGAGAGTTGATTAAACTGATGTCAGGGAGGACCAACGGTTAGTGCAAAAACAAGAACCTTCAAGTAGCAAGTGTTGAAAGGACATGAAGGTTATAGGTTCTGTGCGGGGTGAATTATATTTTACATATATATATATATATATATATTTTTTTTTTGACAGTCTCAGTTTGTTGAAGGCTGTGGTGCAGTGACACGATCTTGGTTCACTGCAACCTCCAGCTCTCAGGTTCAAGCGATTCTCCTGCCTCAGCCTCCCAAATAGCTGGGATTACAGGTGCACACCACCATGCTGGGCTAATTTTTGTATTTTTAGTAGAGACGGGGTTTCACCATGCTGGCAAGGCTGGTCTTGAACTCTTGACCTCAAGTGATCTGCCTGTTTCGGCCTCCCAAAGTTCTGGGATTACAGGTTTGAGCTACCGCACCCGGCCAAGTTCTGTTTTGTTTGGAGTGCTCTGGATCTGAGCAAAAGTAGTCTGATTCCAATGCCTACACTGCTGTTATTTTACAAACTTTTAAAAGTACAATTGACACTTAAAAAACCTGCACAATCTGATAAGTACGACTTGGAGTTTTGAAATATACATTTGTAAAATCATCACCACAATCATGATAATGCATCTTT
Source organism: Gorilla gorilla gorilla (assembly GCF_029281585.2). Taxonomy (NCBI): domain Eukaryota; kingdom Metazoa; phylum Chordata; class Mammalia; order Primates; family Hominidae; genus Gorilla; species Gorilla gorilla. Next base: position 98,266,711 of record NC_073232.2, on the reverse strand, counting down.
GCATAACCCACAAAAATTTCCTCCTGCCCCATATAATTTCTCCCTCTACCTAATCTCAAGACAACCTCTGATCTGCTTTCTATCACTGTAGATTACATTTCCTAGAATTTTATATCAATGGAATCATACCTGTATTATACTCTTTTTTTGTGGAGCTTATTTCACTCAGCATATTGATTTTGAGACACACGCATGTTGTTGTGTATATTGGCGGTTAATTTTTGCATATGATATGAGGTAAGGGTTAAGATTAATCTTTATTTTATTTTTTTACATAGTTATTTAATTTTTCCAGCACCAGCCATTGAAAATATCCTTTCTACCTTGGATCTTTTGTCAAAAATCAATTGCCCTTCAGTATGTGTATCTATTCTTGGACTTTCTTTTCTGTTCCATTGACCATTGACTGGGAAGGATTGTCTATTGTCCCAGCAGTGCCACACTATCTTAATAACTGTAGCATTATAGTTAACTTTGAAATCAAGAGGAGAAAGTTCTGTACCTTGTTCTGTTTTTGAAACGTTGTTTTCACCTTTCTAGGTTCTTCACATTTTCACAGGTGTGGGACTAGGGTGAGACAAGTGAGGCACTCAGGACACAAAATTTAAGAGGAATTCACTCTGAAGTTTGTGATAGTGCCTTACCCTAGTTGAGGCCCTGCATTTCCATACGCATTTTAGAATTAACTTGTCAGTTTCTAGAAAAATCCTGCTAGGATTTAATTTCAATTGTGTTGAATTGGCGTCTTAACAATATTGTCTTCTAATTCATGAACAAACCATATCTTTTCATTTATTTAGGTCTTTCTTAATTATTTTTAGCAATGTTTTACACTGTTAAGTGTACAGGTCTTGTTGTTAAATTAATCTCCAAATATCTAATAAGTTTCCTATAATTGTAAATGGTGTTTCTTTTTTCATTTAGATTTGCAATTGTTTGTTACTAGCATGTAGCAATACAACTGGTTTCTGGATATTGACCTTGTGTTCCTAATCTTGCTAAATTCACTTCTTAGTTCTAGTAGGTTTTTGTTTTAGATTTCCTGGGATTTTTCGATATAGACTATCATGCCATCCATGAATATAGTGAACTATTCTTATTCCTTTCCAATCTGGATCTCTCTCACTTATTTTTCTAGCCCTGGTGCCCTGACTAGAACCTCCAGCACAATGTTGAGTAGAAGTAATAGTAGCGGATATCTATGCCTTTTTCCTGCTCTTAGGGGAAAAAATTCAGCCTTTTATCATTAATGATGATGTTAGATGTAGGTTGATTGTTGATATCCTTTATCATGTTGAAGAAGTTTTCTTTTATTCCTAGTTTGCTGAGAGTTTTTAACATAATTAGATCTTGAATTTTGCCAAATATTTTTTGTGCATCTATTGAGATAATCACGTTTTGTCTTTTTTATTCTGTTAGGGTGGAGAACTAAATTGATTCACATTCAAGTGTAAAACCAACCTGCAGTCCTGGGATGAATATTTTTGTCTTTTTTCAAGAAAATGTTGAATTCAAAATTAAAATATTTTAGCTAAAGTATTGGCTAAGATATTTTAAAGAAATTTTAAATCTGTAAATTTTGTATCTATGCCCAGAGATACAAAAATTGGCTTCAGTTTCTTATCCTGTAAACCCTTTGTCTGGTTTTGTTATCAGGGTAGTGATGGCCTCCTGACATGAGTTGCAATATGTTTCCTCCTCTTCAATTTTCTGAAAGTGTTTGTGTAAAATTGGTATTCTTTCTTCCATAAATGCATGTAGAATTCATCAGTGACGTTATCTGGGTCTGAAAAGGTTCCTCTGAATACCCTTCATGGAAAGATTTTAAGAACACATTCTATTTTTTTAGTAGATCTAGGACTATTTAGATTATCTTTTTTTTCTGAAGATTTTTTTTTTACCTTTTATTTTTCTAAAAATGTCTTTCCTTTGCTTTAGTTTTGCATGTATAAAAATCTAGGAAAAACATAATTTTCTTTTTTTTTTCTTTTCATACTTAAAAGATGTATCACGGACTTCAGGCTTGCCTTGATGAGGACTCAGCTCTTAATCTTAGTTTTATTTCTCCCTGCATATCAGATCTTCTTCTAGCTGCTTTTAGGATTTTTTCTTTGCCTCTGTTTGGTTATGTGCTTAATTATGTGTGCTCTTCATCAAACTTGGAAACTTTTTGGCAATTATTTTCTCAAGTACTTTTTTCTGTATCCCCTTCTCTCTCTTCTCCCTCATGGACTTGAATGACTTGTATATTAGGCTGCTTGAAATTATTCCATTCTCACTAATGCTCTGTTGATCTTTTTCCCGTTTCTTTTTTTTTTTCTTTTTATCTCCATGATTCATTTTGGGTAGTTTCTGTTGCCATACTTTCAAGTTCATTGACTTTTCTTCTACAGTGTCTAATGTGCTGTTAATTTTATCCAGTGTATTTTTCATCTCAGGCATTACATATTCTATTTGTTAAATCCAATTTGTGCCTTTTATTTTTCTCCCTATCATGCATGTTTTGCTCTATCTTCTTTAACATATGGTATGTGTTTATAATATTTATAATATCTGTTTTAATGTCCTGTTTTCCTAATTACCATCTACCATCTGCATTATTTCTGGGTGTGTTTCTATTGATTGATTGAGGATATTGACATATCCTCATTATGGATTGTATTTTCCTGCTTCTTTACGTGCCTGATAATTTTTGATTAGATGCCAGACATTGTGCTTTTACATGGTTGGGTTCTTGATTCATTGTTAGTCCTTTAAAGACTTTCTCCCTCCTTGGGACACAGCTGAATTACTTTGAATATTTTGATTTTTCAAGACTTGCTTTGGAGCTTTGTTATGCAGATCTCTTTAGTCTGTTGCTAATTTGGCCTATTTCTAAGGATTGCTGCACCTGCTCCTTTCAGATGGTCCTTTCCCTGGATTCAGGGGCTAATTTTATGTATGTCTAGTTATGCCTGTTATCCAATGTCTGAAAACTTGTTGCATATATTTTGTTTGTTTTTAGTTATTTAATATGACAGGTAAATTCAGCCCTTATTAATCCACCACAGTCAGCATTTGCACTCTTAATTACCATGCTATATTTCCTTCTGAATGTATGTTTTTTATCTTTACACTTGGGTCTACAAAATTGGGTCTTGTTCAGATGTAAGGATTGGATATGTTAAATACAGGGCTATAAACTCCAGAATCATGACACTTAAGGGCTCTGGGCCATGCAATTTTATTTCTAAATCATCTTTGGAAAGATTTTTGTGGTCTTTTTTTTAGGATTTTAAATTATATATGCAATTAAAATTATAATTCTCTGTCAGCTCCTCAGGGATAAAAAAAAATGAGGTGTTAATGTGAAACATAAGGTCTCATTTTCCTAGTGGTAGGGATAGTTGTGCACAAATAGAAGTGGATTTAAATATTCTCCTGAGATAAACAAATAGGTATTGCAAACAAAATAATTAAAGTGGTTTGCAACAGGCAAGCAAATGAGGACTGTGAAGGATCAGCTGCTATTATATTTATTTTTCTGTTTGAATATCTGCCTGGGGAGTAAACTGTGAATTAAAGGGCTCAGCCAGCTTTTAATAATTTAACAACAGAATGAAAAGAATTGGCTTTGTGTTATGGAGATAGCTACTCAGGTCATAGTTTAAAATATTAAAAATTTTGAGGTTCACTTTTTGTGTATGTGTGTGTAATTCTAAACAACTCATTTTCTCCCTTCTCCCTTTTTCTTTCTCTCTTCCTTCTTCTCTCCCTTGCTCCTTTGCTCTTTCCTCCTTCCCTTCCCTTCTTCCTTCATGAGTACTTACCAGGCCTGGTGCTCAGAGCTAGGAAGATAGCACAACAGGAGACATTTACCTCACCCTGGAAGAGCTGGTTCTGGTTCTAACTCCAGCATAGATAGAGCAATGGATTATCACTTACAATTTCCTTTTGGTTTTGGAGGTACAGTGAGAATTTACAGTAGTCCTGAACTAAATGAAAATTGTGGGTATATACAGTGAATGACCAAAAGATCCTTATGAATTTTAGATCTGAGTTAATGGAGTTTCTTTGTGCATTTCTTAAAACCCATTTTCTTTTTTTAAATTGACACAATAATTGTACATATTTATGGGTGGTACAATGTGGTATTTTCATGCACATATACGTTGTGTAATGATCAAATCAGGGTAATAAGCATATCCATCATGTCATACATTTGTAATTTCCTTGTGGTGAGAACATTCAGAAACCTCTCTTCTAGCTATTATGAAATATACAGTATATTATTGTTAACTATAGTTTGCCCGATGGTCAGTAGATTGCCAGAATTTATTTCTCCTAACATCAGTAATCATCAGAGAATTGCAAATCAAAACCACAATGGCTCACTAGATAGAAGGAATAAGTTCTAGTGTCCTGCAGCACTGTAGGATGACTATAGCTAACAATAATATACTATATCGTTTCAGATAGCTAACAGGAAGATATTGAACATTCCCAAGACATATAAATGATAAACTTTGAGGTGATGGCTATGCTAATCACCCTGATCTGATCACTATGCATTGTATGAATTGAAGCATCATTATATACCCCTGAATATGTGCATTATGTGTCAATTTAAAAAAGAGAACACAATGAGATGCCACCTCACTCATTATCAAAATGACTATTATAAAAAATATAAAAGATAAAAAGTATTGATGAGGATGTGGAGAAAAGGGAATCTTAACACACTGTTGGTGAGAATGTAAATTAGTACAATCATTATGGAAAACAGTATAGAGGTTTCTCAAAAAATTAAAATATAACTACCCTATGAACCAGCAATCCCACTTCTGGGTATCTATCCAAAAGAAAGGAAATCAACATCTCCAAAGTACCTGAACTCTCATGTTTATTGCAGCACTATTGACAATAGCCAAGCTATGGAAACAACCTAAGTGTCCATCAACAGATGAATGGATAAAGAAAATGTGGTATAAAACCAAGAGAGAATACTATTCAGCCATAAGAAAGAGTGAAATTCTGTCATTTGAGACAATATTTATGAACCTGGGAGACATTATGTTAAGTAAAATTAGCCAGGCACAGAAAGACCATTACTGCATAATCTCACTCAAGTGGAATCTAAAAAATATTGATCTTGTAGAAGTAGAGAGTAGAACAGTGGTTACCAGAATCTTGGGAGGAGAGGGTAAGGGGAGATTGGAGAGAAGTTGGTGAATGTTACAAAATTGAAACTCCTTTTCTGGGCCTATTTCCACATTGCTCTGTTGGGTGCAGGGGATTGCAGAAAGGGGCATGTCTCTGCCTGTGACTGCTGAAACCCATTACCTGGAAAACTACCCACTCAGCCTCTGCCTTGATTGTTGAACTGCAAACACTCTAGATTTGCCGTCCCTCCAAATGCCAGGCAAAGCTGTTTTAACTTGTCCCAACAGTTATTCCAGTGCTTTTAAAATCCAGGTAGACCTGCAGAAGTTTACATTTCAGATGCAACTTAGAGCATATTTCAGGAATATCACATCTGAAAAAGTCAGAGTAAGGTTAGCAATTGATAAACCACTTTCGGGAATTGCTTTGACCTACCCTGAATGTTCTGAGTCCACTGGAATTAAAGGAAATTGAATGAGCAGGGATGGGTGAAATGGAGTTTTGAGAATTTAGAATTTGCTAGGTAGAATTTTCTATGGCAGAAGCAGGAAGCTCAGAGAAGATGAAGGAAAAAGAGGGAAAAGAAAAAGAGAGAGGGAGGAAGAGTGAGAGACAAAGGAAATAGTAAAAACAAAAGGAAAGCAGAAAGTAAAAGTAGGTGACAAGAAAAAAGGGATGAGGAGAGAACTGAGAAGAAGATGGATAAATCTCACAGACAGCCCACCTAAACACGTCCATCACCTATAAATAACCAACCAGCCAGAGGAGCTCCAGTCACTGTCCTCAGTGTAGGTCCCTAGTCTCATTGGCAGGGAGATGTCCACCTTGTGCTTATGGTTAAATATGATTGAACAAAATAGAGTAAAATGTGAAGAAATACAAATTGATTGATAAAATGGGGTAAGCTTCTCAAAATGTAAAGTTCTTAGGACTTTAGACTTCTCTGGCTGGTATACCAGGTTCTTCTAGTAAACCAGTAGATCTGGGAAGGGTTTGCCAGAACTGAGCAGAGAGCCTGTTCCTCCACGTGCTAGTCTTTAGGGAGAGGAGACTGCTGCAGATTGCTCTCTGTGCTGACTGGGCCCATGCTTGGGAATGGGCTGTGATGGAGGAGGTGGATGAGAGGCAGCTCTTCTAGCTAAATGCTGGGCAGCCAGAGTATGAGGGCAGGCAGAGTGCTGGCTCTACGGTGAGCAGAAGCTATTGTGTCATTTATACAAGCAAAGGAAGCTGAACTGCTTTTCAAACAATGGCTCATTTATTTCATAACAGAATTGTTGAGTCCTGTTTTGAAGTCCTGGCAAGGGGTCAAGGGTACCTAAGATTTCTTGGAGGTGAGGAACAGTAAAGAGCTAATTGAAAATTGGGATGGTCTGCTATGGGCTTCCTTAAGGGTGTAGAAGAGGCTGTAGGAGGAATGGGATGATGGGAAGGGCAGAAAAAGGGCTGCTCTGGCTTGCATGGAGGCCAGGTAGAGGCAGGTCTTTGATGGGTATCAAAGGTTGTAGAAAGACGTTTACTTTTTAAGTTAGATGGATAAGGAGGACTCACTGCAAAACTTTGGGCTAGACACATTGTATCCTATTGAATTAAAGCCACTGAACTTTGTCAAAACCCTAGGAAGTACTATTATTCCATTTATAAATGATGCTCAAAGAAATTAAGTGCCTTGTCCAAGTTACACCATCAGGAAGAGGAGAAGGCGGGGTTGGAACTCAAATCCATCTTATTTCAGACCCTACGCTCATCACTTCTCTGCATAATATCTTAGACCAGGGCTTCTCAAACATTAATGTGCCCATAAGTCACCGGGGGATCTTGTTAAAATGCAGATTCTGATGAGATAGGTCTAGGGTGGGGCCTGAGACTTTGCATTTCTGACAAGCTCTGAGATGATGCTGATACTGTTGGCCCGTGGATCTCACTTTAGGAAACAAAAGAACCCTCTTTGGCAAGTTGCTGTGGCCTATGCAAACCAGGGAGACTCATGCATACCCCATAAGTTTTTAGGGGGCAGCTAATGAGATGACGTGCCTCTGGTCAGGATGACTACTCAGAAGATGCCCGTTCTTCCACCGTCCTCTGTCCTGGAGATGTAATCAGTGCCAAGCTTTGTCTCCCACCCTCTCTTCCTACTCAGGATGTCCTGATCTCCATGGAGCCTTGGTCTGCCTTGCCCTAGGTGGTCTATAGGGACCTGAATGCAACACACATTCTGAAAACCCTGTTGACTTCAGCAGGAGTTATTCTGTCATCACGTCTTTATTGAATTATTTTATTTTCTCAACTTTTCTTAAGCTGGCCTTGCCTGAAGTTTCTCTACTGTCATCAACTTAGATTACTGACACCATGGTTTGGAGGAGGAAAATAAACTTTATTATTTCTCCAGAAACGGAGTAATGCTGATATCACACAGATGTTTGATAGATCTAGGTCTTCCTAAGGAATAAAAGGAAATGACTAATAATGTGATTGCATAGCCCTGTATAAGTTTAGAGATTTATATAAATGTTTAATAATATTTTTCTCTGATACCAGAACTTTCCAAAATTTTACTGAAGTTTTGCAGATCAGACAAAAACTTATCTGTGCATGAGTTTTGCACCTGGTTTGCCAAAATATATATTTTGAAAAAAGAGATCCTTACTATTTTAATTGTGGCTTTGAAAATTTCCCTTCATTATAAAAATTTATCCTCTTTGCCCCTCAACCTGGCTTGAAGTGAGACCTTTGCAGTTACTCTTTGTCTGTTTTCAATAAAATATTTCAAAGAAGCTTAAAAGATACAGAGAGTAATATAACAAACACCCACATGTCCATCATTGAAATTTTGCCATATTTGAGATCTCATATTTGGAGAAATTTGCTGTTTTGGATACAGTGAAAATCTGCCCTGTACCCCATTTCAAGTCCCATGAGAGTGTGAATCAGTAAGGTTGTTTTGACTACAGTAACAGAAAAATATGAGTCAAATTTCCTTGAATGGTCTAAAAATTTATTACTTCACTTTACAAATGGTTCAGAGACAGTTCATAAGATTTCAAGGTAGGGCAATTCAGAGGCATCTTTGGGCTCCCTGATATTTGCAGTGTGATAGACTGGCCCTCAAGTGGACTCTGCTCAGGACTCAAACATCCAGAGGCAGAAAGGTGCTGTCTCTTCTAGGTCTTCTTCTTAGGATTCAGAAAACCATCTAAAAAATCCAGCATAGAGAACCCCCTTATGTCTCAACAACCAGAAGTGGGGCCTTGGCTGTCTCTTAAAACTGGGACAACCCAGGTGGTCTGGGACCAGGCGGGACACAGCTCTGGTTCTGGGTATGCTGGAGGGGAGAGCCCCCTGGGGTTGCCCTAGCATGGAGGAAGTGGGCAAGAGTCTCAGGCAGGCACCAGATCTGCTGGTTAGCTTCCTCTTTTCCCCCAGGGACAGCTACTGTCCTGAAGCTGGGTGTGTCCTCATCTAAGTTTTTATTATATTATACTATACATGTATCTTTACTATAAATGTATTTATTTATCACTCTGTAACTTATTCCTCTTTTCCTTTCTTTTCTGCTTTCCTTAACTCTGTCATCCACATCTGTGCAGGTGACAAAGTAACACTGCAGATGTATTCAGTCATCTTTCTAGCTGCATGGTAGTCCGCCATATTAATTCAATTACTTCTTCTATTATTTCTTTTTCTGTTATTATATCAGAGGCCTGAATAGATGTGAGGAAGAAATAGCTGAATCTGACAGTTAGTGAAACTCTTGTGTCTCCAAATTATCCCATTGATATTATCATCATTTTTATTGTTCTCATAATTAGCAAAAAGGAGCACTTTAGAAACCATTACTAGCCTCCATATCAGTAATTCATCACCTTTTTGTTTTGATTAAAGGCTTCTTTGAAAATCCAATATAGTCTATGGGCTTTCTCCACAGGAAAATGCGCATACATACTTTACACTTTTTGGAATGGCAAGTCCTCCTGAAGCCAGCCATATACCCTGGCTGAATACACATGTTCCTCTGAACAGGGGAAATCACATCTTATCCCCTTCCTTAGTGCACACTATAAAAAGGACAGTTTTGCTTCGAATCAGTGAATTAAGCATGTACCTTTTGGGAGGATGTGAGGATTGGCTTTTCTTTAGAATTCTAACTTTTCTTTGGTCTTAACACTTTGCAAGTGAAGTAGAGATTTGCAGAGGTTTCTTAATTTATTTGATTCAAAATGCAGATTTTTCTAAGATTCAGTGCATTCTCAGTAGAGAATTAGAGACAGCGATTCTTTTTATTATGTAGTGCATGAAGCAATTTCTCATATTTTAGTGTATTCACAGAAATCTTTTATTAAGTATGGTATAAGGCAATAAAAGAGTCTTTTTTTCACTTTCTGATGACTGGTAAAAAGGATATGATGTTAACTTGAAACTCCATCCCTCATTTCTTCTCTACTTGTTTTTGTTGTTACAATATTCTGGTTTTTAAATTGCAAATACTTCTCCCATTGAAAATGGAGGTAGATCCATCAGTATTTTGCCATCAATCAATTTCAATTCATCAACAGTTAATGCCCCAAATCCTAAATTTTACCTAGTTCTAAAGATGACCATTTGCAGCCACCTTAGCTTAAGTTACCGTCGTCTCTCACAGGGCTGATCTCTTTAATGAGCAGTACTGATGAAATAGGATTTATGGGTGGAACCTATTAGATTGTAGGAGAGGAAGTAACAGAAATTTAGGGATATATTTCTGAAGCAACAAACAAAATAAGGTGGAAGCTGCAGAATGTTTACATTCTTTCAGTCACGATAATGAGATGATTCAAGAATACAATTCAGATTTGGCCAAATGGAGGAGAGTGCACATGCTTTTCTTGGGCCCCTCAGAAATAGCCCTCTTTCTAATATTAATGACAAGAAACTTAAGAAGAGGCAGCCAAATGAAACAAATATAAATTATAGCATAATAACTGAGGTTAGTCAGTCACAAAGTCAAAACACATAGGGAGCTATATGGGAGGCAGGTGTGTGTCCCAGAAAAAGACCAGGGTCATGAGCTAAAGAATTTAAATTCCATACAAAAGGTTTAGTAGTGTGTCTTCATGGAAGAATAATTAGCCTGAATGACACTCACAAAAGGAAAAATGACCAAAAAAGCCACATATAATACATTTAAAAATACTTAAAAATAGAGTCCATCAAGAGTAACATCTATGAAGGCCAAATGTAAAGTGGTAATAGGAACTCCCAGCAATATGTGAGCTTCAGATTTAATTTTTGCCTTGCATGTATTTGCCCAACTGTGAAAACCCTGAGATTTTTTCTTATGACTGCAAGGAATAGGACGTATGAGATAAAGTCTAAGAACTAAACAAATGTGGAGCCTGATGAGAGATTTCTACATAAAGCTGGAAACTTCTATCTTCAGTGTAAGGATTATGAGAAATGAACACACTATGCAGAAGGAGATGGCAAGGAAAATGTTCAGTCTTGACTGGAGTTGCATGGAGCGGGGAGTTTTCTTCAGAATTGATAACTCCCATGCAGGTTTGTGATCCCAGTTTCCACTATTTACAGTGTCTTTAAAAAGCTGAAAGGAAAACTTAAATTTGTAGTGGTTATAGATTTGTAGTGGTTATAGATAACTAGTGCTCCTAGTTAGGTATTTGAAGTCAGCATAAATAGTTTTTGAAGTAATGTGAATCAAAGGCTTCATAAGGCAGTTTTAAGGAAAATGAGATTACGTACATGACGGAAAAAAACAGGGAAGAAAGAGAAGGTGGGAGAGAGGGAGGGAAGAGGAGAGAGAGAGAGAGAGACAGAGACAGAGAGAGAGAGAGAGAGAGAGAGAGAAGGACAAAGGAAAACAAGAAGGAAAGAAAAAAGTCACCATGAGTGAGAACCAAGAAACAATAAAGTGCAGTTTAATCAGATCTGAAATGACTTTACGTATTTAGAATTATCTGATGTAGAATATTAAATAAGTGTGCTTAAATATGTTTCAAAAATAGATACTGGAAAATATGAGCAAGGAATAAAAGGCATTTAAAAAGCAAAATGGAAAAGGAAATGAACAGAACATCAGAAAATTAAGAATCTAACAGTTGAAGTTAAAAATCTTAGAGGTTGAACACCAAAGTGGATACATATGCAGAAAGAATTAGTGAACTGGAAAATATGAAGAAATTATTTAGAATGAGGCCTAGAGAAACAAAGAGATGGAAAATATGAAGAAGTTAACATACATGGAAGGTAGAATGAAAACGTCCTACATATTTTTATTGGATTTCTAAAACGAAATATGACATAATGGAGAAGAAAAAATAATAAACAATGTTAAGGCTTCTAATTCTCTAGAATTATTGAAAGAAATCAAACTCCATACTCAGGAATCCCAAGAATCAGAAACAGAATAAAAATTAAAAGTCCATATCTGGGTATAGCATAACATGCTACTGTAGAACACTAAAGACAAGCAAAAACCTAAAAAAGCATCCAAACAGAAAAGGCATATCATCTACAAGGGAATGACAGTTAAAATGATTTTTTTAAAAACATTTTATTATTATTACACTTTAAGTTTTATGGTACATGTGCACAATGTGCACGTTTGTTACATATGTATACATGTGCCATGTTGGTGTGCTGCACCCATTAACTTGTCATTTAACATTAGGTGTATCTCCTAATGCTATCCCTCCCCACTCCCCCAACCCCACAACAGTCCCCAGAGTGTGATGTTCCCCTTCCTGTGTCCATGTGTTCTCATTGTTCAATTCCCATCTATGAGTGAGAACATGCGGTGTTTGGTTTTTTGTCCTTGCGATAGTTTGCTGAGAATGATGGTTTCCAGTTTCATCCATATCCCTACAAAGGACATGAACTCATCATTTTTATGGCTGCATAGTATTCCATGGTGTATATGTGCCACATTTTCTTAATCCAGTCTATCATTGTTGGACATTTGGGTAGGTTCCAAGTCTTTGCTATTGCGAATAGTGCCGAAATAAACATACGTGTGCATGTGTCTTTATAGCAGCATGATTTATAATCCTTTGGGTATATACCCAGTAATGGGATGGCTGGGTCAAATGGTATTTCTAGTTCTAGATCCCTGAGGAATCGCCACACTGACTTCCACAATGGTTGAAATAGTTTACAGTCCCACCAATGGTGTAAAAGTGTTCCTATTTCTCCACATCCTCTCCAGCACCTGTTGTTCCCTGACTTTTTAATGATCACCATTCTAACTGGTGTGAGATGGTATCTCATTGTGGTTTTGATTTGCATTTCTCTGATGGCCAGTGATGATGAGCATTTTTTCGTGTGTTTTTTGGCTGCATAAATGTCTTATTTTGAGAAGTGTCTGTTCATATCCTTCGCCCACTTTTTGATGGGGTTGTTTGTTTTTTTCTTGTAAATTTGTTTGAGTTCATTGTAGATTCTGGATATTAGCCCTTTGTCAGATGAGTAGGTTGCAAAAAATTTCTCCCATTTTGTAGGTTGCCTGTTCACTCTGATGGTAGTTTCTTTTGCTGTGCAGAAGCTCTTTAGTATAATTAGATCCCATTTGTCAATTTTGGCTTTTGTTGCCATTGTTTTTGGTGTTTTAGACATGAAGCCCTTGCCCATGCCTATGTCCTGAATGGTATTGCCTAGGTTTTCTTCTAGGGTTTTTATGGTTTTAGGTCTAATGTTTAAGTCTTTAATCCATCTTGAATTAATTTTTGTATAAGGTGTAAGGAAGGGATCCAGTTTCAGCTTTCTACATATGGCTAGCCAGTTTTCCCAGCACCATTTATTAAATAGGGAATCCTTTCCCCATTGCTTGTTTTTGTCAGGTTTGTCAAAGATCAGATGGTTGTAGATATGCGACATTATTTCTGAGGGCTCTGTTCTGTTCCATTGATCTATATCTCTGTTTTGGTACCAGTACCATGCTGTTTTGGTGACTGTAGCCTTGTAGTATAGTTTGAAGTCAGGTAGCGTGATGCCTCTGGCTTTGTTCTTTTGGCTTAGGCTTGACTTGGCGATGTGGGCTCTTTTTTGGTTCCATATGAACTTTAAAGTAGTTTTTTCCAATTCTGTGAATAAAGTCATTGGTAGCTTGATGGGGATGGCATTGAATCTATAAATTACCTCGGGCAGTATGGCCCTTTTCACGATATTGATTCTTCCTAGCCATGAGCATGGAATGTTCTTCCATTTATTTGTATCCTCTTTTATTTCGTTGAGCAGTGGTTTGTAGTTCTCCTTGAAGAGGTCCTTCACATCCCTTGTAAGTTGGATTCCTAGGTATTTTATTCTCTTTGAAGCAGTTCTGAATAGGAGTTCACTCATGATTTGGCTCTCTGTTTGTCTGTTATTGGTGTATAAGAATGCTTGTGATTTTTGTACATTGATTTTGTATCCTGAGACTTTGCTGAAGTTGCTTATCAGCTTAAGGAGATTTTGGGCTGAGACAATGGGGTTTTCTAGATATACAATCATGTCATATGCAAACCGGGACAATTTGACTTACTCTTTTCCTAATTGAATACCTTTATTTCGTTCTCCTGCCTAATTGCCCTGGCCAGAACTTCCAACACTATGTTGAATAGGAGTGGTGAGAGGGGGCATCCCTGTCTTGTGCCAGTTTTCAAAGGGAATGCTTCCAGTTTTTGCCCATTCAGTATGATATTGGCTGTGGGTTTGTCATAGATAGCTCTTATTATTTTGAGATATGTCCCATCAATACCTAATTTATTGAGAGTTTTTAGCATGAAGGGTTGTTGAATTTTGTCAAAGGCCTTTTCTGCATCTATTGAGATAATCATGTGGTTTTTGTCTTTGGTTCTGTTTATATGCTGGATTACAGTTATTGATTTGCATATGTTGAACCAGCCTTGCATCCCAGGGATGAAGCCCACTTGATCATGGTGGACAAGCTTTTTGATGTGCTGCTGGATTCAGTTTGCCAGTATTTTATTGAGGATTTTTGCATCAATGTTCATCAAGGATATTGGTCTAAAATTCTCTTTTTTGATTGTGTCTCTGCCAGGCTTTGGTATCAGGATGATGCTGGCCTCATAAAATGAGTTAGGGAGGATTCCCTCTTTTTCTGTTGATTGGAGTAGTTTCAGAAGGAATGGTACCAGCTCCTCCTTGTACCTGTGGTGGAATTCGGCTGTGAATCCATCTGGTCCTGGACTTTTTATGGTTGGTAAGCTGTTGATTATTGCCCCAATTTCAGAGCCTGTTATTGGTCTATTCAGAGATTCTACTTCTTCCTGGTTTAGTCTTGGAAGGGTGTATGTGTTGAGGAATTTATCCATTTCTTCTAGATTTTCTAGTTTATTTGCGTAGAGGTGTTTATAGTATTCTCTGATGGTAGTTTGTATTTCTGTGGGATCAGTGGTGATATCCCCTTTATCATTTTTTATTGCATCTATTTGATTCTTCTCTCTTTTCTTCTTTATTAGTCTTGCTAGCAGTCTATCAGTTTTGTTGATCCTTTCAAAAAACCAGCTCCTGGATTCATTAATTTTTTGAAGGGTTTTTTGTGTCTCTATTTCCTTCAGTTCTTCTCTGATTTTAGTTATTTCTTGCCTTCTGCTAGCTTTTGAATGTGTTTACTCTTGCTTTTCTAGTTCTTTTAATTGTGACGTTAGGGTGTCAATTTTGGATCTTTTCTGCTTTCTCTTGTGGGCATTTAGTGCTATAAATTTCCCTCAACACACTGCTTTGCATGTGTCCCAGAGATTCTCGTACATTGTGTCTTTGTTCTCGTTGGTTTCAAAGAACATCTTTATTTCTGCCTTCCTTTCATTATGTACCCAGTAGTCATTCAGGAGCAGGTTGTTAAGTTTCCATGTAGTTGAGCGGTTTTGAGTGAGTTTCTTAATCCTGAGTTCTAATTTGATTGCACTGTGGTCTGAGAGATAGTTTGTTATAATTTCTGTTCTTGTACATTTGCTGAGGAGTGCCTTAGTTCCAACTATGTGGTCAGTTTTGGAATAGGTGTGGTGTGGTGCTGAAAAGAATGTATATTCTGTTGATTTGGGGTGGAGAGTTCTGTAGATGTCTTTTAGGTCCACTTGATGCAGAGCTGAGTTCAATTCCTGGGTATCCTTCTTAACTTTCTGTCTCGTTGATCTGTCTAATGTTGACAGTGGGGTGTTAAAGTCTCCCATTATTATTGTGTGGGAGTCTAAGCCTCTTTGTAGGTCACTCAGGACTTGCTTTATGAATCTGGATGCTCCTGTATTGGGTGCATATATATTTAGAATAGTTAGCTCTTCTTGTTGAATTGATCCCTTTACCATTATGTAGTGGCCTTCTTTGTCTCTTTTGATCTTTGTTGGTTTAAAGTCTGTTTTATCAGAGACTAGGATTGCAACCCCTGCCTTTTTTTGTTTTCCATTTGCTTGGTAGATCTTCCTCCATCCCTTTATTTTGAGCCTATGTGTGTCTCTGCATGTGAGATGGGTTTCCTGAATACAGCACACTGATGGATCTTGACTCTTTATCCAATTTGCCAATCTGTGTCTTTTAATTGGACCATTTAGTCCATTTACATTTAAAGTTAATATTGTTATGTGTGAATTTGATCCTGTCATTATGATGTTAGCTGGTTCTTTTGCTCGTTAGTTGATGCAGTTTCTTCCTAGCCTCGATGGTCTTTACATTTTGGCATGATTTTGCAGTGGCTGGTACCGGTTGTTCCTTTCCATGTTTAGTGCTTCCTTCAGGAGCTCTTTTAGGGCAGGCCTGGTGGTGACAAAATCTCTCAGCATTTGCTTGTCTGTAAAGTATTTTATTTCTCCTTCACTTATGAATCTTAGTTTGGCTGGATATGAAATTCTGGGTTGAAAATTCTTTTCTTTAAGAATGTTGAATATTGGCCCCACTCTCTTCTGGCTTGTAGGGTTTCTGCTGAGAGATCCGCTGTTAGTCTAAGGGGCTTCCCTTTGAGGGTAACCCGACCTTTCTCTCTGGTTGCCCTTAACATTTTTTCCTTCATTTCAACTTTGGTGAATCTGACAATTATGTGAGTTGGAGTTGCTCTTCTCGAGGAGTATCTTTGTGGTGTTCTCTGTATTTCCTGAATCTGAATGTTGGCCTGCCTTGCTAGATTGGGGAAGTTCTCCTGGATAATACCCTGCAGAGTGTTTTCCAACTTGGTTCCATTCTCCCCGTCACTGTCAGGTACACCAGTCAGACATAGATTTGGTCTTTTCACATAGTCCCATATTTCTTGGAGGTTTTGTTCGTTTCTTTTTATTCTTTTTTCTCTAAACTTCTCTTCTCGCTTCATTTCATTCATTTCATCTTCCACCACTGATACCCTTTCTTCCAGTCGATTGCATCGGCTCCTGAGGCTTCTGCATTCTTCACATAGTTCTCAAGCCTTGGCTTTCAGCTCCATCAGCTCCTTTAAGGACTTCTGTGCATTGGTTATTCTAGTTATCCATTCGTCTAATTTTTTTTGAAGTTTTTAACTTCTTTGCCATTGGTTTGAACTTCCTCCTTTAGCTCAGAGTATTTTCATCGTCTGAAGCCTTCTTCTCTCAACTCGTCAAGGTCATTCTCCGTTCAGCTTTGTTCCGTTGCTGGTGAGGAGCTGCGTTCCTTTGGAGGAGGAGAGGTGCTCTGCTTTTTAGAGTTTCCAGTTTTTCTGCTCTGTTTTTTCCCCATCTTTGTGGTTTTATCTACTTTTGGTCTTTGATGATGGTGACGTACAGATGGGTTTTTGGTGTGGATGTCCTTTTCTTTTTGTTAGTTTTCCTTCTAACAGACAGGACACTCAGCTGCAGGTCTGTTGGAGTTTGCTAGAGGTTCACTCCAGACACTGTTTGCCTGGGTGTCAGCAGCGGTGGCTGCAGAACAGCGGTGGCTGTAGAACAGCAGATTTTGGTGACCCGCAAATGCTGCTGCCTGATTGTTCCTCTGGAAGTTTTGTCTCAGAGGAGTACCCAGCCCTGTGAGGTGTCAGTCTGCCCCTACTGGGGGGTGCATCCCAGTTAGGCTGCTCGGGGGTCAGGGACCCACTTGAGGAGGCAGTCTGCCTGTTCTCAGATCTCCAGCTGTGTGCTGGGAGAACCACTACTCTCTTCAAAGCTGTGAGACAGGGACATTTAAGTCTGCAGAGGTTACTGCTGTCTTTTTGTTTGTCTGTGCCCTGCCCCCAGAGGTGGAGCCTACAGAGGCAGGCAGGCCTCCCTGAGCTGTGGTGGGCTCCACCCAATTCGAGCTTCCCGGCTACTTTGTTTACCTAATCAAGCCTGGGCAATGGCAGGCGCCCCTCCCCCAGCCTGGCTGCTGCCTTGCAGTTTGATCTCAGACTGCTGTGCTAGCAATCAGTGAGACTCTGTGGGCATAGGACCCTCCGAGCCAGGTGTGGGATATAATCTCCCAGTGTGCCATTTTTTAAGCCCATTGGAAAAGTGCAGTATTAGGGTGGGAGTGACCCAATTTTCCAGGTGCCATCTGTCACCCCTTTCTTTGACTAGGAAAGGGAACTCCCTGACCCCTTGTGCTTCCCAAGTGAGGCAGTGCCTCTCCCTGCTTCGGCTCGCCCGTGGTGCGCTGCATGCACTGTCCTGCACCCACTCTCTGGCACTCCGTAGTGAGATGAACCCGGTACCTCAGATGGAAATGCAGAAATCACCCATCATCTGCGTCACTCATGCTGGGAGCTGTAGACCGGAGCTGTTCCTATTTGGCCATCTTGGCTCCACCCCAAAATGATTCTTAATATCTGGATGCAGTGGGCTGAATAATGGACTCCAAAGATATCCAAGGCCTAATCCTAGAACCTGTTAGTATTACCTTATATGGCAAAGGACATTTTGCAGATATGATGAAGTTAATGATCTTGAGATGGGGCGATTATCTTGGGTTATCTGGATAGGTCTTAAATGCAATCCCAGCATCTTTATAAGAGGAACACAAAGGGAGGTTTGACTGTACAAAAGAAGAAGAGGTGATGCAACCACAGAGGCAGAGCTTGGAATGATGCAGCTATAAGCCAGGGAATGCTGACGGCCACCAGAAGCTGGAAGAAGTGAGAAACATGTCTCCCCCAGGATCTCCAAAGGAGGGCATCCTGGCCACCACCGAGATTTCAGGCCAGTGAAATGGATTTTGGTCTTACGGTCTCCAGAAATATGACAGAATAAAACTCTGTTATTCTGAAGCACTAAGTTTATGATAATTTGTTAATGCAGCTGTGGGAAACTTACACACTGGACAGCAGTGGAAGCTAGAAGTCAGTGCCATATTACTTTCCATGTCTAAGAGAAAATAGTAGTCAACTTAGAATTATATCTTTCAAGAGTGAGATAAAAATAAAGGCATTTCCCAGCAAACAAAAACTGAGTTTATAACCAACAAACCCAAATTAAAGGAAATTCTCAATAATATACTTCAGGAGAAGGAAGATGACCCCAGATATAAGGTCTGAGGTCTCTAAAAGAATGCCTTACCAATAAACTAATGAATTTTGGTTACATAGATAAATATTGGCTGTATCAAACAATAGAAATAATGTGTAATGGGAAAATACAAAGAAAGATTGAATTAAAATACTGGAAGTTTTTAGCGTGTTAGTTGGGATAATGGTGATTGGAAGTAAACATTAAAGAAGAGAGTAAAAATACAGATTAACTTCACACTTTGTTAGATATGCATATTAAAATATCTAGCATAACCAATAAAAGATAACATAGAAAACATAACTGCCAAGGGAAGGTAAATAAGTAAAGATAGGAAACAAATCATTTTAAAGGGAAACAAACAAGGAATAAAGAGAAAACACCAAAATGTATAATATAAATAATATTATAGAAATCAATCCAAATATATAAATAATCATAATCAATATAAGTGGATTGAAATTTCTACTAAAAATTCAAATATGGATGTAAAATATCTAGTATATTAGGTTTACAGGCATTCCAACTAAAATGTGAGACAGAGAAAGACTGATGGCAAAGAGATGGAAAACGTTAGAGCAGGCAGATGCTAACCAAATAAAACTCATGTAGCTATATTAATATCAGACACAATAGACCATAAGGCAAGATGTGTTACTAGAAATAAATAGGATATCTATATGATGGTAACATTTAATTCAGCAAGGGCTGTCTTTCTGTACTGTGTGTAATGAATAAAAAAACCCCTTGGCCAGGCACGATGGCTGACACCCGTAATCCCAGCACTTTGGGAGGCCGAGGCGAGTGGATCACCTGAGGTCGAATTCAAGACCAGCCTGACCAACATGGTGAAACCCCGTCTCTACTAAAAATACAAACGAAATAAAAATAAAAATAGCCAGGCGTAGTGGCATGCGACTGTAGTCCCAGCTACTCAGGAGGCTGAGACAGGAGAATTGCTTGAACCCGGGAGGCGGAGGTTGCAGTGAGCCGAGATTGTGCCACTGCACTTCAGCCCAGGAGACAGAACGAGACTCTGTCTCAAAATAAATAAATAAATACATAAAATAAAATAACATAACCCCAAAATATATTAAAAATAGCCAATATTCAAAGAGAAATACACAGATTTTTAGTGGACCTAAAAATGACCATTGACACCAACAAATGAACAGTGAATGCACATGAAACGTTCATGTAATACAAACTGACCACACGGTAAGCTACAAAGCCAGCCTCTCCACAAAGAACCAAAGTTAGATGGGTTTGTAGCCTGGTTCTAACAAACATTCCTGAACATGGAGAAGATACCCGTAGCAGGTGACAAAGGCTTTGTATCTAGAATAAAAAAATATATTCCCACAAATTAACATGCAAGAGAACCAACTCAGTGGAAATTGGACAAAAGCACAAATGCAGGAAAGGCAATACAAATGATTCATAAGTGTATAAAAGATATTCAACCTTATTAAGAATTAGGGAAGTGAAAATAAAATTTAACAATGCTCCAATGCATACTTACCAGACTGTCAAATATTAGGAAGTCATACAATATCAGGTGTAGGCAAGGATGTAGAGCAACAGAAACTCCCTTACCACGTATGATTATAAATTTGTAAAACCACTTTATAAAAAGGAAAAATGAAAAAATAGCAAAATATAGAATATAAATAATATGACAGAAATCAACCCAAATATATAAATTTATTTTACACTTTACATATTTGCTGTTACCTAGTAAATTTGAATATGTTCCTATTTTCTAATCAAGGAACTTTAATTCTAGATATATATCCTAAAGAAACTCTTACTCAAGCACACCAAGACACATGCACAAGACAATGTACATGGAAACTTTGTAATAGCAAACAAACAAAACAGTCAAATGGTAATCAACAATAGGGTGAATAAATTGTAATATAGTCATACAATGTGATTGTGCACTGCTTTGAAAATGAATAAACTAGAGCTGAGCTGCACCTATCAGCCATGAATCAATCACTAATGCTTAATGTTCAACCAGTGGTTATTAAATGGTGGTGAGTATTGGAATTATCTGGAAAGCTAATGGGGTACCCAGAGACGTTGCTTGTTGAAGTGGGACAGGACTGGAGTTTTGTAATTTTATTAAGTTCCCAAGTGATACTGATACACAACGAAGTTTGAGAAACAGCGTGTTAGAACACAGTTGCAAGAGGCATGCACATTGTTTAGCTTACCCAAAGCTAAACAGAATAAATGAGACTAAGCTGTATGTTATTTGGGTTACGCTACACTAATCAGAGCATGATGAAGGCTGCTTCTGTTAGGAGGGAGTAAGCATTTGAGAAGGAGGCATCCAACCAAGATGTGGGTAATATTTTATTTCTTAGCTTGATGAAAGGCACACTGAAATCATTTTATTATTCATATTTAATGTATGTAATGTTTGTACATAAGATATATTTCACAATATAAAGTTAAAAAGTAATAAAATACAAAAGGCTTACTTTGAGCCCGTGCACTCAGTGAGCATCTGTGTATGATGTGTTACTTTCGTTTGTGCTGCTGACTTGCTGACTTCTCATAGTGTTGTTTATACATTATCTTGCTTCTTCTGCTCATTGGCTGCACTACTGGAGGGAATCTTTGCCCAGGACAAAGGGAAAGTTTGTTTTCCAAGAAGCCACTTGGATTGCCCTCTGCACACTTAAGAAGGTCCCGAGGTCGGGGTGTCTCATATTAGTACAGAGACTGACCTGATGTGTGCAGCCAGGAAATGCAGCCTGGTGTGTGCGGCCTGACATCAGTGAGCAGGGAGTGGATGCATCCCTATACTCACCCCTGTGGCACTACAAGAGACCCAGGAGGACCAACAGGACAAAAGCAGGGTCTGGCATGAAACTGCTAGAACTGACTGATCACACAGGTTTGGGACTTAGGCAAGGAGAAAATTGACCTTTTTAATTGCCCCCAAGGAAGTGGGGAAGCTGCTTCTGTGGCTTGTTAGATTCTGATTGCAAATATCTCTGGATTGTACAGTAAGAATAATCCCACAAGTGCAAGGAGGTGGGTAGGAGTACATTGGCAGCCAGCATACATGCTCTGACCCAGAGCACATGGATGAAAACTGGGTTAGGGGAAACAGGAAGTTCTGCAAGGTACCTGCAGACCCTCACTGTGAGGAAGACATATGGCAGCTAATGGGTTGGAAAGGGAGCCTTCAAGAATTCCCAGGTGGGAAGAATGGAAAAGAAACAGTGCAGACTAGGGCAGCTGGGGGCAGGGGCTGAGCCCACTTGATGTGGTGGCTGCCCTTGGCCCACTTAGCCACTCACTCCAGGTGCTGCCCCAGGTTGCCAGGGAAAGTGATGGTTGTGTTTACAGAAAGGTACTGTGCAACTTTGTAAGTCAACTCCACTACAGATTTCCAGGGTCCTGCTTGGGGTGTAGTGGGGAGAGCTCAGTGCTGCCGATTCTCCCTCCAGAAAGTTGAGGAAGCAGGAGAAGTTTAATCAAAGGACTTCTAGGAAAATGGCCTGTTATTCCTACAGTGCCCTCTGCCATCAAGAGAATATGGGAAAAACGAAAGGCATGAGACACATCCAATTCCTCTTGGAGGTGTACTGGCTCTGATTCTCCCTTTTGTGCATAATTTAAATTAGGGTCTTCATGACCTCCCCAGGTCCTTTATATTCCATCTTTCAGGTAAAACTAACTAACCTACTCATTGCTTTTTCTTATATTCTTACTTCGTCTCAGATTAGAATGTGATTTCTCTTATTCTGTATCCTGTGTTCGGGGCAGGGCCTTGGTCACCAAGGCAGCTAAGAGCAGAGCCCAGGCTCAGCTGTGCCCTCTGCTCCCCTCTCTGAAGCCCAGCTGTGTTCTAGGCCCATTCCATCTGGTAGTCCTGAGATATGGACATTGTCAATTT
Organism: Gorilla gorilla gorilla; assembly: GCF_029281585.2. NCBI lineage: Eukaryota > Metazoa > Chordata > Mammalia > Primates > Hominidae > Gorilla > Gorilla gorilla. The sequence continues at coordinate 98,244,250 of NC_073232.2, read as the reverse complement.
CCCCACCTTTGACTGTCTGTCAGTTCCAATCTAATAAAATCATCTTCCCTTGAACAGACTTTGTCTGAAATACAGTTTAGTAGTTTAAGCCCAAATCCAATATGTAATAGCATTTTAGTTCTTTTGAAATCCCTGTAATTCAGTATATTTAGGAAATATTAATTATCCAAAAGGATACAATCCTTAATATTTTACTTTCTCCCAGACCCAGCACACAGTTTCAACTGACCAGGCTTCACACACATATCAGCTTCTTAAGACAGTTTCTGAAATACATTGTTTACCATCTTACCCTTAAAAATGTTATGTTCTTGTTTAAATGATTTTGAAACCCTCATCACTAATTCCCAGCCTCATTAGCTTCCTTTTTACCATCATATTGTCTCAAAGCTAGAATGTGTCACATGCAAGGAGAAAGATTTAAGACCTATTTCAAAATGTAGCTATTTGTAGTTAAAATTTTGTCTTGTAATTTACCGCTGACTTAGTCCCTTCTTAGAAAGAGTGAACCAGAGCTTTTCTTAACCTGGCTAGCCCTCTCTTCCATCACTGAAATTGTTGGCTTATACAGGCTGTTCCTGACTTAGAATGGTTTGACTTACAATTTTTTGACTTTACAATGGCATGAAAATGATACACATTCAGTAGAATACCCAGTTTAGTACCCATAAAACCATTCTGTTTTTCACTGTCAGTACAGCATTCAAGAAATTCTGTGAGATATTCAACACTTTATTATAAAATAGGCTTTCTGTTGGGTGAGTTTGCCCAACTGTAGGCTAACATGAGCATTCTGAGCAAGGCTAAGCTGCGATGTTCGTCGGCTAGGGGGATTAAGTGCATTTTTTATTTATGATATTTTCAACGTATGATGGGTTTGTCAGGATGTAAGCCCATCTTAAGTTGAGGGGCGTCTGTATGTGTTAGTTTCCATTTTTGTTGTACTTCCCATGTTGCACACAGCTACAGAGAAGGGTGCTCTCTTCTCTGCTCTCTCCTCCTCCAGTTTTGTTCCTCTCTAATCCTCTCTCCCTACCGCAGTCAGAGATTTTCAAAAATGTAAATCTATGGCTTGTTTGAGCCCAGATCCTTTCAAGAGCTCCTTGTCTCCCTTAATATTAGCATTTTGTGGGGTGTACTGACCCTCTGTTCTCCCATCTGGCCCTGAATGGGGCTCTAGCCCTGCCACTGACCACTGTTCCTTCTGCCCCACAAGCATTCCCTGCAGGGGACCAGTCGCTCTGTCCCTCCCCACGTCATCTAAGGCTTTAGCATTTCACACTCCCTGCTGCCTCTACCCTCTACCTGGAACAGGGTGCTATTGGCAGCTCCCTCCACCTTCCTTCCACAGCACCACCAACTCCTCAACTGCAACCCTGCCCTGCCTACCAGCGGCACTTTGGCTAGCAAGTTCCTCCTCCAGAACTTGTTAGCCAGAAACATCTGTATTAGTCAGGGTTCTCTAGAGGGATAGGACTAATAGGATAGAAGTATATATGAAAGGGAGTTTATTAAGGAGTATTGGCTCACAGGATCACAAGGTGAAGTTCCACAATAGGCTGTCTGCAAACTGAGGAGCCAGTCTGAGTCCCAAAACCTCAAAAGCAGGGAAGCCACAGTGCAGCCTTCAGCCTGTGGCCGAAGGCCTGAGAGCCGCTGGAAAATCGCTGGTGTAAGTACAAGAGTCCAAAAGCTGAAGAACTTGGAGTCTGATGTTCCCGGGCAGGAAGCATCCAGCACGGGAGAAAGATGGAGGTTGGAAGACTCAGCAAGTTTGCTCTTTCCAGCTTCTTCTGCCTGCTTTATTCTAGCTATGCTGGCAGCTGATTAGATGTTGCCCACTGACATTGAGGGCGGGTCTGCCTCTCCCAGACCACTGACTCAAATGTTAAAATCCTTTGGCAACACCCTCACAGACACACCCAGGAACAATACTTTGCATCCTTCAATCCAATCAAGTTGATACTCAATATTAACCATCACAAGTCCACCACTTGTCAGATTCCTCATGGAAGCCCTGTTCTGGAAAGAGCTCCTGTGGTCTCCTCCCCCTGCTATTTCTATGCTCCACAGTGGATCATACCAGGATGGGATGTTGTGAGCACTAAATGAGCTAATGTGAGCAAAGGGCTTTTTGTAGTCAATATGGACAGCACATAGGTTTCCTTAGCCCTGGAACTTGGCATAATCCATCCTAGGATGCCCATGAGATTTATGGGACAGGATAGGGCCTGATTTTTTCCTGGCTGTATCCACAGTGCTTAGTACAGAACAAACTTCAGAGATATAGGTAGATTTTGTGGAATGAATAGTGAATAAATGAATGGATATATTCTCAAAATTCATATGCAAATATTTTGTAAAATGAATGTAATTCTAGAAGAATTCATGGAAACTCATTGTATATTGATCAACTATGGCAGAGAAACCCAGCTTTCCCTGTCAGAATCAGGTAGGTGACTCCCAAAAGGAAAGTTAGCCTTTCTGTCTTGCTAATGTCTACCATGACCTTTTACGGCATTAGTTCCTAAAAGCTTCACACCTGTGGAAACCAGTGCACCACTGGTTTAGTCTCAAACATCTTTTTCTAGCCTTCAGGGAAAATGTTGACTAATCTTGTTTGCCTCTAAGGGATAGCAAGAATTATTTGTGAATAAGCAACTAATGAACTGTGTGACCTGGGCCCAATCCCTTGCCCTCTTTGGCATCAGCTTTTCAGGCTGCTGGCCTAGACGCCTCCTGATAGGTCTCTTGCAGAGATAGTTCATGAGTGGATGGTAAGCATGGGCCTGGTTATTTTTCTAGGAAATCAGTGACCCGGAGATCCTGGATCTGGTCCATAGTGCCCTTGGAAGGATGACCGTGGTCCGGCAAATCTTTCCATCTGCAAAGGACAATCAGAAATGCATGAGGAACAACCACCGCATCTCCTCCCTGCTCTGCGACCCCCAGGAAGGCTACCTCCAGATGCTGCAGGTCAGTGCTCAGCCTCTTCTCCCCAGTCCCCTCCACCAACAGTCTCACCCACACCCTTGGCCAAGGGAGACATGTGGGGGCCTCCTATTGCCACCAACTTCAATTACTAGAGCTCTGTCATTTGTTGAAATTGAAACCGGTTGACTGGGCAGTGTCTCTGAACAGCACTAGCAGACAATTATGCCTGTTGTCAGCAGACAGGGCTTATTGGCTCACCGGGTGTCTCTGGTATTTAAAAGTCACATGCATAGAGGGTAAAGAGATTCCTGTCTCTTATGTCTCTGTGATGACTGCTTTGTGGGAATGTGTTCATCTGGCAGAGCTGGGGATGGAGTCTTCTTTGGGAAGTGATCATTTTGAACCTGTTTTAGGTTCTTGTTAATATAGATACGACCCTTGCAAAGCAAGATGGGACTATCCCAGCACATTGGCTGAGTGCTGAGGCTTGGGTCACCCAGGACACTGTTGGATGCTCAGCTGAGCAGGGAGGGGCAGGACAGCAGGACCATAACATGGAACCCCACCCGCATGGTTCCTTCCAAGGCCCAGAGGTACCAAGTGTTTCTGGTCAGTCCTTCAACCCTAAGTATGTGCAATTGGCACTAGCTTGTCTTGGGCCTTGGAATACGATGGAGAGCTATGTGCCTAGTGTAAGAGGTGGTTTCTCTCTGGGTGTTTGGGAGCAACAGGGAAGTAGTGTGGAGAGTACCCACTGGCAGCCTCAAATCCACTTCTAGGTTAGGAATGTGGTGCCTCAGAAAACTTTCACTGATGCTTAGTGAGAGCACCAGGACAGAAGGAAATTTCTTCCACTTGGGTTTGTGGAAATTGCCCAGAAGTTTGTACATGTGATATGCTTGCCATTCAGCATTTGAAACTAGTTCCACCATCTTTATCCAGCCAGGCATGAGGGTTAGAAATTGGGGTTGCAGAACAGAGACGGCTGTATCTGCCACCTGAGTATCAGCCCCACCCCATAACATTTTGTTCTCACTGTATCAGGGGCCGCACATTTTGTGGAAGGGAATTTTTGGAATCTTGAGTAGGGTGTGGACATGTGTCAAATTTGCCAAAGGAATGAATCTACTCTATAATCTCATATGTGGAGAGAAAAAGGAAACATGCCTCAATGGATGGTAAACATGAGAAATGTGTTCTTGGTTGAGGTGGAAACACAGCAGACATTGATTTTAGCTGGAATAATCCCCATTCCACTAGTGTCTGTGCTCCAGGGAGCCCACCAGAGTGTCTGGGGTCTTTCTAAGGCGGTGGAGGGGTGGCCAAGAGAGTGGACCCAAGGCCCCTGCAGCACTCATGGACTCAAGAGCCCTGGACACCCGAGTCAGAGTGAAAGGCAAGAGTTTACGTTGAGTTGCTGCTGGTTTATTCTGCCTTCCTGTATATGGAGTCTGGAAGAAATGGCGAAGGCCAAGTAAGTTCCTCTCACTGTGCCTCTGTAGTCATGATTCCCAGCCTCCATGTGGGTGGAAATGGCCTTAAACAATGGGGCTCAGGGAGTGTGTGCCCATTCCCACCAAGTGCAGTGGGAGAGGGGAATCCCTTTGCTCTCTGTGGGGCCAGAGCCTGTGAGGGTCTCACTCCCTGCAGGGTCTTTCTAGCTTCTCTCTCCCTTGAAGGGCTTCCTTCCTCCCCAAATACATGGCACCCTTGCCTCATATGCCCTAAATCATTCTCTAGGTCTTAGTTAAACTGCACTCAGTCTCCTTGAAGAACAAAGATGGGGCCACTTTCCATGGCACAGAAGTGTCTGCAAAGGTTAGAGCAGGGGAAAGAAGAAAGTGCTTCTTGTTGAGGCCTGTGATGCCCCCTTTTGCTGTGGGTGAAAGGCGCAGGTGGGCCCTTTGGTTGCATATCAGACACATTGGATGCAAAAAGTCTTTTCACTGGAGGAGAGAGAAAGAGAGACTGAGGGGTTCAAAGGGGAATCTAGCTGAGGGCCTACTTAAATGACACGTGCCCATGGAGAGGAGAAACAAAGGCGCAGCTCCCAGATATGTGGCCGGACATCATCAAATGAGGTAAATGCAGTGTCAGATCCAGGAACCCTGGGACACTATGCCTCCCTCTGTTCCTGCTGAGACCCAGGCATTGCATAAAGAGCAAAGCTGAAGTGCAACACTACAGGAATCTTGTAGTAATAGCAGCAACAGTAAAAGAGGAATCAAGTCACCTGGGTTCAAATCCTGATAACTCTAGTTACTAGCCAATTATTTCATTATTATTACTTATTTATCATTCTGCACCTCAGTTCCCTCCTCTCTAAATTGGGGGTTAGAATATTATCCCCCAGAGTCATAATTAAAATTAAATCGGAGAACATACGGAAAGCATTCAGTTCAGAGCTGGCTATTAGCAGTACAGGTTGAGTATCTCTAACATGAAAATCCAAAATCTGAAGTACTCTGAAATCTGAAATTTTTGAGTGCCAAAATGACACTAAAAAAAGTGCTTATTGGGGTATTTCAGATTTTGCATTTTTGGATTAAGGATGCTCAACTGGAATTGGAATATAATGCAAATATTTCAAAATCTGAAAAAGAAAATCCCAAATAAAAACACTTCTTGTCCCAAGCATTTCAGATATGGGATACTTAACCTATTATCATAATTACTGAGGAGGTGGACAGGTACATTCAGGGTTTCCATGGAAAGGGTGAACATAGCCTTTTTTTTTTTTTTTTTGGTGTGATTTAGTCTACCTATCTCCAAGCATGCTTTTTCACTGCAGGTGGGAGGGCAGTTTCTATCTTTCCAGCCCCTTATCACAGGCTTTGTGTACCACTTACTGTCCACATCTCTCCCATGGGTACTCAATCATAGCTTCCTTGCTTGGGAGATGAGAGGCTTTGTATTTTAGGCTCATGTAGTTCTTTACACAAGGCCACAAGACCCTGCTCATTGAAGACCCTTGATAAGGAATTAAAGGATGAATCTATTAAGAATGCAGGTCTCAGTACAAGTTAAACTGACCCTAGATGCCTCTCTCTCTCTCTCTCTCTCTCTCTCTCTCTCTGTCTATATATATATATATACATATATATATGTATATATGTAAAACACTTTATTAAAGGAATCTCTGTCTCCATTTGTTGCATCTGCTTCCTTGCAAGGCAAGGAAGGAAAATGTGGATTTATTTATTCATCCTGCCCAACAACTACTTGGGCAGCTTGTAGATTCATCTCATTTACAAGCCATTCCCTTCCAGTTTCCTCCATAGCTATTACCACTTCTTTCTTTCTTAATGACGGTGTGGAAGGCAAACTAATTTCTACTAGCCTCTAGCTGTGAGATTTATCGAGAAGACTCTAACATGTTTAGAACAACTCAAGGAAAAAAAAATTATGTCATGGGTTATTAACTTTGTCTTGATGAAATTAGTGAAGATTCTTTTGGAAATGGAGCTCTCTAGTCCATCTTTCTTCCCCCCTCCCCACCAAATGGCTGCTCTTGGGAAGATCATTCTGGTTTAGAAGTTTCTGGGAGGACCAAGAACAGGGAATTTTTGCAAGAGTATCCATCCCTTGGCTTCTCTATTGAGCTGGCCTCAGAAACTCTGTCATCCTCTATGAGGCTTGTGGTCAGGGCTTTCTGTGCTCTAAAGCCAACCAAGAACTATTATAGCAAATCAGTTTGGTTCCTATTTAGCAGAAAGAAAGTCCCTTGGAAGAAAAATACCTAAATATGTGACCCATAGTGCTCCAAAATCTTTGCATTTGCCAGCATGCAGCACTGTTGTTTATTTTTCCCCACAAAGCACTGTCTTATTTGTGTGTTTCTGATTCTTGTTTCCTTGACAAGTTTAGGACTTGTCTGACTCAGCCAGTAATAAAAGTGATAACCAGTCCCTCAGAACCCTGAGACTTTGCTAAGATTTCACAGACATCTTTGCTCAGAGGAGAATCTGTAACGTACTCTGTCTCTGGAACTGTACTGCCCTGTGACATCAGGGCTGCAATTGAAGTAAGAGGCGTATTATCACATAGCCATCCCCCCATTTATATTCAAATGTGTTTCTAAGGGGTGACAGGCAAATGATGTAAACTGTGTTGTGTGGTCACTGTGGAGCTGGATCTCTGAATTAAGCTTTGGGGGCTAATGTGGTATTACCATAAAATGCTCCCTCAGGTTGAAATTTCTCTTCTTTGTGCATTTTAGAATTGTCGAATGGCTTGATTGAATCATTCCTCCTCTGTGCTGCACACACTCTATTAGAGGATTTCAACCCTTCTCCCTCTAATATCCCTATTTTTTAGGGTTTTCTGTACTCTTCCATGGCTAAAAGGTTTTTGTCAACCTGTTGGTAGAAGCCTGTCCTCTGGAGCTTCACTGAGCCTCCCCATACCAGCTACCTTGGATTTCATGTCACTTTCAATGGTTTACTTAGCCCTAAAAACCCATATGGGAGCATTTAACATGGAGAGTGGGGAAGGCTTTGTCGGAGACAATTGCGCAGGTGTTCTCCTTGGCTGCAACTGGCTGCTATTCTGGCTGCAGGTGGCCATGTGTGCATTTGGAGCCCAGGAAGCCTTGGGTGTGGACAGATAGCCCTCTTCACTCTTCACACCGTCGCCTCAGATTCAGCAGTGAGCAGAGCTCCCTGCATCCACTGTGCCCTCTGTTACCATCTGCTTCCTCCTGAGGCTTGGCTGTGGTGCCCTCTCCCAGGACAGCTGGACTGGCAGCAGTTTGGCAGAGACTACACCTGGCATGGATTTCTCAAGCTGTGACATCTGGGTGTCAACTTTTCCTCCCCGCTGGTCCCTCTGTCAGCTGCTTGTCTAACTTTGCTGGCCAACCACAACCTGTCTGAGGATTTGGTCAGAGGTCAGTTCCTGCTGTTTGCCTCTGTGATGTCTCCCTGAACAGTCCACTTTGCTTGATTAATGACAGAGGGAAGAGAAAACTGGGTTCTTCAGAAGCCTGGAGGAAATGCAGCCTTTCTTAATGAAAACATTTTCCACACTTCCAGCTTTGGTGTTGGGAGGATAATGGTCTGGTTCTGACCCTGGCCTGTGATTCATCTTCCTTCTCCTCCAAGAATGATTTTTACCTTGATAATGCGGATGCACAACAATTCCCTGGGCCCCAGAGCATAACAAATACTAGGCTGGAATACCCTAATAAAACGTGACTGAAGTCTCAGATTTACTACAGAGAAGGCATGTGCTGCTGCCAGGAAGGCAGACAGCCTGGCCACCTGGCAGGCACACACTCCTGTCCTCCAGGGGCCTCTCCCCCACCGATGGGGGCAGAGGTCTTAGCTGGATCGACCTGGGAGCCTGCAGCACTCCTGAGGAGCTCAACACACTTCATGGGGGGTTTATATGCTCATTATCTCTGGTCCTGATCCTGCTTCCAGGGACTCAATAACTGACCAGAACACCTGGGCTTCCAATGTGCCTGCCTCTACCCTGCCCAGTGCTTGCCCAGGTGGAAAGTCAGTGCCTTCCTGGTTTCAACAAGACAACAAATTCCCTTCTGCACAAGACATCCACTATGGTCTGAATGTTTGTATCCCTCCAAAATTTCCATGTCGAAACCTAATCCCCAAGGTGACAGTATTAGGAGGTGGGACCTTTGGGAGGTGATGAGGGTGGAGCCCTCATAAATGGGATTCGTGCCCTTATAAGGGGCTGAAAAGACCAGAGTTCTCCTCTTCCACTCTGCCAGGGCAAGATGAGAAAGCACCACTTATGAGCCAAAAAGCATGTCCTCACCAGACACAGAATCTGTAGGCACCTTGATCTTGTACTTGCCAGGCTTCAGAACGGTGAGAAGTTAAGTTTTTGTTGCTTATAAGCCACTCAGTCTATGTTTTTTTGTTACAGTGACCTGAGTGGGCTAAGGCAGCCTTCACGTCTCCTCAGGAGCCTCAGAGCCCAGAGCCGGTGTTGTACGCGATGGGGAGTTGGGTGGGGCATTTGCATTGTAGCTGCTCAAGCAGGATTCAGCCTTCGAAGCCCCTCCCCGCTGGGGAATGTGCAGTGTTTCTGAGCACTGCTTCCCTGCCCCCAGTGCTCCATTATCTCCTCATCTTGCTTGCTTCCCTGCCCTCCCTCCATTTCCTCCCTCTGGGTCTTGGTTCCTTATTTTCTCATGAAGATCAATTTAACAGTCTCACTGGTGGCCTTTGCTCCTGCTGCCACAAGGTATTTTCCTAAATAAAATATAGTTACTGATGTAATAGAAATTCTGGTAATAACTTTTTAAAAAAATCTATTTTTCCATCCCTGGTCCTCAGTCAACTTCTTGTGACTCATCTCTAATTATCCAGCAGCCAAGAGTGTCCATCTGGGTCTCTCAAGAGCTGCAAGCCCCCAACAAGAGCTCACGGCTGAGTTCTCTCCTGCTTCCCAGAGACGCCTCCTACCTTTCCCATTATCTTTCTGAGGACCCACCTCCTGCATGGGTAACTGATGTTGGAAATTTATACCTTGCCAGGATCCTGCTATCTCAGGGAAATGCATAGCCTGGGATTCTGGTGGGAGATGGCCAATTCTACATTTATTCACACAGAGCTCCCATCTCTTTCCCCAGCAGCCTCTATCCACCACTACTTGTCTTCTAAGAAGAGGCATCTTTTTTGCAAATGCCTTGACATCTCTTTAACTTTATGTTTCTAAGAACATGTTTAGAACTGTTATTCAACTTTCAGTAATTGCATAAATACCCATTTATGCATTTGTTATGCATTTCTTCTTATGTTAGACCTCTCATAAATGTTCCTTCCTAATTCTTATAAACCTCTCAAAATTGGGAATTTTAATTTCCACGTTGTAGCAGGTCCTGATTAGGGAAACTGGCATGTGCACAGGCTCAGAGGCCTGAGAGAGCAGGGGAAGAGTTCATTGTGCCTGGGGCAAGGGGTGAGAGGCAAGAAGTTGGGAAGTAACTTGGAGGGGACAACAGCGACTGGGGCTCTGCCCTTGGTGATGTGATGTGGAAGACGTGTATCTGAGAAAGGCAACTCTGTGCAGTGTGGAAAGGGAGGATCTGAGGCTGGAGACAGGTTAACCAGTGGTTACCATCTCCCTAGGGAAAAATAAGGGCACCTGAACTCCACCCCCAAAATGGGAGGTGACCATTGAGTCCTCACTCAATTGAGTCCTCATCTGGAAGCTTCTCCAGGACTGAAACCCCTGAGCTGGTCAGAGGGTGGAGTGCAGAGCACGTGCCTTCCATGGATGCTGGACTGCAGCTGGCCTTTGTTCCAGCCATACCCTGCCTGCCTTCCCCACCTCCCCTGCACACCTCGCTGATCTCATTGCAGAATCCACTGTGCCAAAGGCTCCTGTGGCTGAACCAGCCTTGCTATGTGAATGTCTGGCTTTTGACTGCAGCAGGCCACACTGTCTCCCTCTCAAGAACCAGAGTCAGGGTATTATAAAGCTTCCCCCTCCACCCTCCACCACACAACACACATTCTCTGAGCCTTCCTGTGTTGGTACCTTTTATGAAACATCCTAGGGGCAGAGAAGTGGCCTTTCCCTTAAAGGGCAGCCCTGCAACACGTCAGATCATGTAGCCCTGAAAGGTGTGGCTCAGACCCTGGGGGCTGTGGCAGCTGTGGCTGTGCTGCTGGGGCCTGGAGGAGGCCAGGGACATGTACACGGTGCTCAGGTGAGCAGATTTCAGGTGGGACTCGGAATTAATATTCAGTGCTGATTCTTGCTTGATCTCTGACCCTCAAGCTATAGGTGTCAGACATGATCCCTTTGTGCCTTTGGAAGGCTTTAGGGACCCAAGGGGCTTTGTGGGAGAGAATGAGTGGTGTTGGAGGATACAAATGCATTTTCACAGTAGTCCTCATGTTCTGCATCCAGACTGGTGCTGACCCCAGCTTCTGGGGACATCCCTGGAGGAGCTCTCAGCTCATACATATTGAAATCTGGAAGCTGCATAGATATTTTATTTGCCTCTTCTATTCATTTCTGTCTCTGCTCCCTCTAAAGATGAAGATGCATGCAAAGATCTTAGAATAGTACTTGGCACACAGGGGTATTACCATCTGCATTCCACAGGTGGGTAAATCAGGGCTGCCACATTGTACCTGTCCAGGGGCCCAGATCACACTGTATTTTATTGTTATCAAGATAAGTCTCAGAGTGTTCAACAGCTTTTTCAACATCACTCAGCAAATGGATGCTAGTGGAGATCTACTTCACTCGTTCAATCAACATTTATTGAGTGCTTGCTGTATCCACGCACTACTGTAGAGACCTGGGGTCCAGCAGTGAGCAAAGCTGGTCCAGGCTGGAATGAATCCAAAGCTGTTGCTGATCCTATTAGAACACTTGCCTAAGCTGCAACCCTAGTGTGAGAGTCGTACTGTATGGTAATTAGTGAGAGGAACTTGCCGTAAATCTCTGGAGTGGCTAAATGAAACCATCCAGTCCCTCTTCCAGCTCTCTCCTCACTTATAATAGAGCCCATGAGCTCCCAGGAAGGCCTCAAGCCCTTTTTCTGGCTTCTGTCTGGCCTTGACTTCACTCCCTCTAGCATCTCTGACCTGGATCGATCCAGGTATTTTGCTTTGCAGCCAGGTCTCTCCTCTGCCATGCCCATGGCCTTGACACTCTGACCTCTCTTTTGCTTCTCAAATTTACTCTTACCTGGAATGCTTTTTTGGTTCCTGGAATTTTACGCTGCAGTGTTCCTAGGTCACCCAGAGCCCTGGGCTCCTGCTTGCATGGGGATGAGGGTTTAAATAGTGACAGCATCTGCTTGCTTGCCTTACCTTTGCTAATGGACTCTGTACTGTGCATAACCTACAATATAAGGGAGGGAGGCAAGGACTTCTCCAAGCCGGGCCTCATTCTCTGCACCTGTGGCCTGTGACTCCAGCCTGGGCTGTTGGCCCCTGGTGGTCAATGACGAGTGAGCATCCATGCATCTGGGAGCCTCTCTCCTTCCAGACTTCCTTCTCAGGGGCTTGGCATGACCAACCCTGACACTGATATCCAGCCATCTTCCCTGAGGAAAGGCTTCTTTTATGTTTATCAGGCTCTGGAGAGGGCCCCACGCATAAACTGCCTTTCTACCATCTACTTGTGATTTTTTTCATCCAAGAATCCCTTCTCTGAATAGGTTGTGAGGTTAGGGCCTTTCCTACCCTCCGCATCCCCACCAGTGAACTGTCAGCTAAAGTCAGTTTGCACAAAGTAGGTCATCTCAGTGAGGATGCTGAGGTTGGAGAGAAGATGGGGGAGCCACAGATTATTACTGCAGTGTTAGATTATGCCCAAGGCAGGGAGAGACAACATCTTACCAGGGAAGAGTTAGGAGTAAGTGGAGTAGATGGAAACAGCTCCATGGGAAGATCAAGAAGATGTTTTGAGGAGGTTTTAGACAAGAACAAATTGCTGTTTGAACAAAGGAGGCTCTGTCCAAAGTCAAAGTTGGAGGGATAAAATCTCTTTTATCTGCTATCCATTTTCTATAATTTCTCTTTTTTGTAAAACATGGTTAATGTATGCCTTCTGAGAAAATCCATCCATCCATCAATCACTCCATGCATCCATCCATCCATCCATCCATCCATCCATCACTTCATCCATCCATCCATTTACCTATACATCTACACACTCATCTATCCTTCCATTTGTGCATACGTGTGTCTACCATGTGTTCGGCCATGAAACATACATTAAGCACCAGCTATGTGCTTTGATTGGTGCTGAGTTCTAGAGATAGTACTTAAAGAGCTCAAAGTTTGCTAAGATAAACACATTCATGAGCTGGCAACATATATAATGGAAGAGGGGTACATCTAGGGTGATATGTGGGCAGTGGGAAGGCCTGCCTATCTATGTCTGGAAAAGAGCATTGCTCAAGCCTGTTCCCATGAACTGGGATGTATTCACCCTTCCAAGCAGACATACTTGTGGGAAGACTGAGGGCTTCCTTTGGCCTTTCTGAGTCATGTCCTGCTTTTTCCTCTTTGTTCAAGACCTCTCTGCATTCATACATTTGTTGAGTACCTTAATTGATTGTGAATAGAAGTGCTGAAGTGAAAGGGAGATTCCACTGGGTTCTGGTCAGAGCCACAGATGAGCTGGTGCTGTGGACTCTGCCCTGATGTGTGAGTGTGTGGATGGGTGGGGGTAGGGGTCAAAGAGACCTGGCTGGTTAAATAGCATCAGCTATCAGTTGGTGGCTGGTAGACCCATGAATGTCTTGAGAAGGGAAATCTTCCCATCGTTAAGGATTCTCAGCTTCAAGTTATTCTCTTGGGAAAAGAAAGAAAAAAACAACAAACCAATTCTAAATGGCTTATATTCCTTATAACAACATCTCCATCATGGGTTTGTTTTCCAGAGGGGAGGAAGACTTATCAACACATGCAGTGGCGGGGGCTCCTGAGGGCTGGGGAGTTGACAGCAACAAAGAGTGAATTAGTCCTGCTCATTGAGGAAATGCTCCTCTAGGCCTCAAGTGGCTGAAGGCACAGATCTGTCATGGTGTTCCCTGTGCAGTGAGGGGGTGAGCTCCCGGTGGGTGGTGGTACTTAGTTTTCCCCCTGCTGTCAAGTAAGCTCTTGTGTGCTGCAGGCCCCTGAAGAAGGTCAGCCCAGGCACTGACCTTCTACTCCCCCTCAGCTCAAGGCTCTTGCTTTAGCACACTCTTGACACCTCTGCAACATCTGGCCATCCTCCACCTACCTGTTACACCTACAGAATGCAGAGGCCCTAGGCATGCAGCCCACAATGGTCAGAGCTGGGGGACAGGACAGTGGCAGACAGGACAGAGCTCTTCAGCAATGGTCTGTGCACAGGGATACCTACAGGGGAGGCAGTCAGCTCTGCCTGTATGTAACATGCTGGGAATGGCCCTTGAGGGCTGGACGGGCATGACGGGGCAGATGTTTGTGATGCCTTGCACCTCCTATTGGCTCATCTCAGACTTCAGCTTCAGTTGCTGGAGAGTTCGCGCCACCTAACTTCTGATCTAAGGTTCTGCTTTTGGAGCATCTGGACTAAGAAACATGAGGAAGTAAATTGCAGGCAGAGAACAAGGCACAGAGGTGTTGTGGTACAGGGACATATTGAGGAGAGTAGGGGTGAGGCTGGGGGAGGAGGGGTTCTTTTTGCAGCCCAAGGAGCCTATTTGATCTTCCCAGGAGTGAGGCTGACATGATCTCCTATTTTTATCTGGTGATTTTGTTTTTCTAAAATATTTTTAGCAGACGACTTGCTGCTTAGGCATTCAGAGAATGGTCCCCTTGACCCACTTTGGCTGAGGGTTGCTTGTGCAACAGTTATCAGTGGGGGGCCACAAACCTGACTGAGGGTGGACGCTACCTCGCCCTCACCCCCTTCCCTTCTCCTCCTCTTCTCCTTTGTGCTCCAATGTCGCCATGGAGGGCTGGGGTGGTGTGAAGGTGACATCCGAGAACAGGGCTGTCCTTCTCCCCCATTGGGCTCCCGCTGGGCCCCTGGGAGGGTGGGTGCTATTTTCTAGCTCCTCCACATCCAGATCGGGGTCTATAGCCACACTCAGGAGGCTGAGCCTGGCCTGCCCACCCTGGACCCCACACATGGGTTGGGCACTGATGCTGTAGTGTCGTTCTTCACACTTCTACCCTAGATTCTCAGTCATGGCCTTGCTCTCCAGAGCACTGAGACAGGGATGTGTCTCCTCTACCACTGAGCTCACATCAGACAACTAAGCAGAAGGGTGGTCCTCAGATGGGCACAGTTGCAAATCCCAAATGTGTTCCCTGGGTGGCAGTGACTCCACTGCACAGCAGGCACCAGAATCCTCATCTCTTGTTACCACCGTCCTCGCTGTTACCTCGTCACTCAGGCCACCATTCACCCTAGGCATGTCCGGTGACCAGAGTGGTCTTTCTGAGGCCCAGGTCTGATCTCCAGCTTCCTGTACACTGACCCAACAAAGGCGTCCTTCTCCCTACAGTCACCTCTGTTGCTATTCCTCCTTAGTAAGTCCCTAAGTCTTTGCAGGGCTCAATCCCTGCTTCTCTCTTGATCCTGCTCCCTCTGTATTGTGCCCATTGACACAGTCGTCTTGAACTGCTTTCAGTTCCTTTAACCCAAGGATCCGCCAGTGGTGGCCCATAGAGCAAATCCAGTATATTGCCTCTTTTGGAAAATAATGTTTTATTGCACATGGCAGCACCCATATGTTTATATATTGTCTATGGCTTCTTTCAAGTTATAACAGTAGGGTTGAGTAGTTGCAAAATAGACCACTAAGCCTAAAATCTTTATGAGCTGGTCCTTTACAAATAACTCTGGTGGACTGTGCTGTACCTGGCCCTGTCTCTTGACACCTTCATGCCCTTGCAAATGCTGTGCCCTCCCTTTATCCTACTAATCCTTCAACGCTGAGCTTTCTGCTTATCCTTCCCTCCATCCTCCCTTACCTGAGTAGGTAACTTACCTGTGTGCACATCTCAATCAGCTACAGATAAGGGTTCTCCTTGTTGATGTACAGATGCACATCCCACTCTAGTTCCTGAGGCAGGGCAAGGTCTTATTCCATTCAGGACTCTAGAAGCTGGCTGGGTTTTTGAAAGTACACCTAAAAGCCGAGGATCTTTGCATAGATACTGGGCACCACAGCTTAATGTTGGCATCCTGCATTCCTCCTCCTTTCTGTGGGTTTCTCCAAAGCTCTCTAGAAATGCACCTGTGGAAAGGGTTTCACTGCCTCTGTCTTTGCAGATCTCCAACCTCTATCTGTATGACAGTGTTCTGATGCTGGCCAACGCCTTTCACAGGAAGCTGGAGGACCGGAAGTGGCATAGCATGGCGAGCCTCAACTGCATACGGAAATCCACTAAGCCATGGAATGGTGGGAGGTCCATGCTGGATACCATCAAAAAGGTATGTGTGAGGGGGCACCCCCAACCTGGCCAAAGACAAGCCCCTTCTTATACCTCCACTGTGTTCCCCTCTAGCAGCTGGCCTGAAGCTAGGCTCTGTGTGGCTGCCCCAGTAGGCCCCTCCCCATTCCTCTCTCCTTGTCACTTTTCCTGTCCCAGCATCTGCAGGCCAGGTGAGCTGTGGTCCTTGAATACATACTATCATTACTGTCTTCAATTTAATATAAGAACTTCTGAGAGATTAAGCAACTTGCCCTTGGCTGCAAGTAGGTATGAAATGGAGGCAGCTGCCTATCCCGTGTCTGCAAGGTACCCCTCTATGCAGAACACCACTCCCCAAGAAAGGAGTGCATGTGTATGTGCGCTTGTGACGTATCTCATGTGCTGAGGAGGGATACTGAATTAGAAAGCTGGATTTGAAGTGAATTGAGTAATCTATGGATGATTTGTTAGAGTGAATTCACTTTTAGAGGCTTCAAAAGAGCATTTAGGGAAATCCATAGCATTAGGAATTTAGTCACAATGAATTGCACGTGGTTTCAGTAGCAGGGAACATGCTTTAGTGTAGGTGAGAATCTACTACAGCCCAGGGCAGAGCCAGGGCCCCTTCTGGGCCAGGTGTTTCTGGGACTCTGTAGGGTCACAGGGACTATAAGAGATAAATCTTGATGAGAATCTCACCCTGGGCTTGGAGAGAGAAAGGGGCTCACCACGGCTCCCTCAGCCTCCTGCTGCCTCCTTCTCCTATGAAGCCCACTGAGCCAGTAGAGAGAGGCATGGAGACCACAGCCAGTCTATGCTGGATGCTGTGCTTTGTACATATTTTCTCCTTTAGTCTTTGTTGGTTCTGTGATGTGGAGCTAATTAACTTCAGGCCAAAGCTGGGAGATGGGCAATGTGCCCAAGGTGGCGCAGGTGGCAAAGCCAGGATCCAAGCTAGGGACCTTGCTGTGCCCTCCAATGCACATGTTTGCTGCCCTGCAACTTACCATCATGTGTCTGATATGTCTCCTGTTGACCTTTGAATTTCCTCTTGGGTCAGGCTAAGGTGAGCCCCTGGAACTGATTGCAAGGGGAGGACTAAGCTTCAAGAGGGCAGGAACAAAAGCTACCAATGTTTAATCTCATGGCTAGCATGGTGCCTGGCACATAGCAGGGACTCTAAGCATATAGATGGTATGAATGACAGGTGCAAGCCTTAGGGATTTCTCCCATAAGCAAATGTCCTAGAAAGTACTGATCCTGCTCTGAGGGCCTAGGACCACCAGCCCATCTTGTCCTCATTACAGCCTGTCCATGGTCTCAAAACTGATTGCTCCCTTCTTGGTGACCACTTCCTTGCTCCTCTTAGCCTTTGGGACTCCATCCTCTACCTTAACCAGATTTTCCAATGGGTTTTTCTCCTCTTATGCAGGGCCACATCACTGGCCTCACTGGGGTGATGGAGTTTCGGGAGGACAGTTCGAATCCCTATGTCCAGTTTGAAATCCTTGGTACTACCTATAGTGAGACTTTTGGCAAAGACATGCGCAAGGTAAGCCTCAGGCTCCCTGTCTTCCAATCTTCCTGCTATGGTGCCACCGAAGACAGCAACAGCTACAGGGTCCCTGAGCTCCCAGCAACTGTTAACTAGCACAGATATCCTCCCTCCTAGTCTCTCTCTGCTGATGCTACCATTGGCTGGTGTTTATAGGGCATGCTAGGGAGTAGGTGCAGAGAGGTTTCCAAACAGAAATTGCCACTAATGGAGTCTCTTTGAGTAGAGCAGGGGTACCTGGTAACAACTGGGTCCTACTGCTTGGATCAGGGGGCTGCATGGAGGCTATAAAGGACAATGTGTTTTCCCAGAGCAGTGAAATCAGCCCGACCACAGGGACAAGTGTGAATTGTGGTTGAGGCAGGAGGCAGAGGTTACAGCCTGAGTGTCCTCCAGATCCAGGAGTGAGACAAGGCCACAAACAGAAAATGGAGCTGCAAGGAGGGTGGAAATTGGAAAGTGCCAGAGGCCAGCGGAAAGATAAATGAGAGACAGAGGAGTTGAACAACTCAGACTGAGGTTTGGCTTTTTTACTTGGTGCTGGTGCTGGTGCAGGTGGCAGCCTGGGTCTTCCCAGTGATACTTTTCCTCTTCTTCCACCTCTTATGGGTGATAGAGAACAGTTTTCAGGACTGTGGATAGTGGAGAGTGGCCTTTTATCCAGGGTGGGGATCCCCAAAGTTAAGTGGACTCATGACACAAAGAGTCTAACAGGGCTAGGACAAAGAGGCCAACATGGCAAGTAAGGGCTTAGAACAATTATCCAAGTGAAGGACCTTGGATGTGGTCACTGTGAGCCAATGTGGAGCTGATGGTGGGTATCCTGGTGTGGTCAGTGGCTGGCTGTCCTGGGCCAGCCCAACTCTACTGGCTTGGATGCACTTCCAGAAATAGCCTGTACAGGAGAGGCCAGAGATGGGACTACTCATGGTGTAGATGGGCCACAGCGGCTTGGTCTTCTCTGGAAATAATGAAAGCATTGACTGATTGGCATGTACTCAGGCACAGCCTCATGTATTCACAGACATGCTCACACACACACATGTACACACTTCACACACTTCGAAGGAAGATGTCTCTACTAATGATGGTGCCTGGAGCATGAAGGACAGTCCTCGCAAGTAATGAGCTCTCAGCAGGGGCTGGATAAGCCCTCAGCAAAGAGCCCTCTAGCCTGATGTCACCATTGGCTAGAAGCAGTGGAGGGAGAGGCAAGAGCTAAGTGATGTTGGGGTACTGAGAATCTGGGTGGGGGAATTCTTTGGTTTTGCTCCTGAGGGCCAGGGTAGAAAGATGCATGTGTGGACTGGTGGAGGGTGTGAGAGCTGGGGAACAGGGAGGGAGCCGTGTAGAGCTCATCAGTGACAGATGGGGCAGAAGACAAGCTCCCCAGGGAGAGACTGGGATGGCCTGGGTCCATGTGTGATGTGGGGGGGGCAGTGCGGGGGATTTTTAGCCCACTCTGATGGAGGAGAGAGTCATGGATTGGTCATATAAATAATTGAAGTTTCAATAATTTGTTGTGACACAATATCTGACATACATGGCTTGATGACATTTTGGAGCTCAGAGGTTTGTTGGTGGCATCCTAGAGGGAGTCGGCTAGCAACTATTCTGTGACTTCCCATGTAGGGCCAGGGTGTGACCTGCAAGGTCCAGGAAGCCAGGGCTGGCCTATGATGTCTGTTAGGAATGCCCAAAGCTGTGAGACTTGGTGAGGGGATGGGCATGAGTGGTCAGCATTGGTCTGGGTCATGACCACAAGAGATATGGGCTTGCGTTGGGACTCCCACCAGGTAAGGAGGGCTCTTTCAATCACTCTGGTGTGAAAAAGCTTGCCAAGTGTAGCTGGCTGCCAAAATAACTGTTCACATCAACCATGGTCCTGGCGCACTTGCCTTCATCCCCAAGTCTTATTTTGAAGTTAGGTCCTGCCTGCCAGCTCCTTCCGTCTCCCACCTACTTCTTTTGGTGGGAATGCCGGCTGTGGAGGTCCCTGCCTTGTCTCAAGCAGCTGACCCTCCAGTCCTGTGCCTGGCGCCAGGCTGGGCACCTCAGGTGCCTGAGAGAGGGGGAGGCACTATGTCCTCCACTTCCTGTTTCAGGTGTCTGGACCTTCCACGTTGCCAAGGCAACGCGCCTCAAAAACCCTGAAGCCAGTGGGAGCTGGAATCTCTCAATATAAGAAGCTTTGAGCAGGAGGCCTGAATGTAATTGAGTTGGAAGGGAAGCTGATTTTCAAGTCGGCTTTATTTTAAAATATATCTTTTTGTCATTTTAAAATCTGCCCTTAATAACTGCATATCCTAGTTGTTATCTGTCTGCCTAGCAGCTTATCGCTGCTAAGGGGAAGTTGTCTGGAAAGCAGGGAGTGGGATTTACTGTAGCAAATGTTTGTGATTCAGGCCTAGGGTGCATTAAAGCAAGTCCAGGGGTTTTCAGATGAACCAAGGAGAAGGGATTAGGACCGTATCATGGGGGTAGGGCAGCATTTGGAGGCAGAGCTGAGTGGTAGTTTCGGGTGGGAGACGGGGCTGTGAAGGGTGGGGCTGGGAAATCGGGGTAACTTAAAAATAAAGGACATTCACATAAGGGAGAAAAAAATTGAGGATGGGTGGCAAATTTGAGGGTAGGGTCCTGAGCCACACCAAAACAGTGCCAAGATCAGTCATCTAAGGAGTGCCCGAGGTCAGAGTCCAAGGAGTCGCAGCTCTCTTGGCCGTGCAAGGTACACAGCTGCTAGAGGAGCCGACTGGGCAGACTCCTAGATCCTGTAATGCTGGGCAGGGGCAGCATTCCCTGCAAAGATTATATATGTCATATATGAACAAAACCAGACACAGACAAAGCAGTTTCTTTAAGACTTAAACCAAGAGGAATCATTTAAATTAAGTAGCAAGATATTTTCTTAAATACCCTGGAGGGAAATCTCAGGGATGGTGAGTCACCCAGACATTTTAGATTAAGTGGCATCAAGAGACTGTAGATTACTCAGCCCCTTCATTGGAGGGAAGGAGTGGGTGATCGCCTTTCACTGCAGGGTGCTGGACAAATACTAATTCAATTATCTCATCCAGGAAGTGCGTTTTTAGTGAATGAGCTTTGTATGGAAAAATCAAAGGTCTATATCATCAGCTTGCTGTGTAACTACAAGCAAAATATTAATTGTCTGTTTTGTACTTGGAGCTGTCTGGCATGGGTCTGCCACCAGGGGAAAGGTTTGCTGGAAACTCTTCCAGCTCTCACAGGCATTGGCCTGACATTTGTCTTGGGGGTGGGGGGTGGTATATGCTTCTTTTATCCTATTGGTGTCATGTTTTTTTCAGGGCTCAGAACTGTAACAGGACCTCCACAAATTTCTACTTGGCTTTGTTTCTCTTTGTTCAGACAGGAATCTCCAAAAGAGGATTCCATGAACGTGTCCATGTAAATGTCCTTAGCTCATGATTGAGCTCTGACAGATCTGTCAGGGCCACCTGTAGTTAAGTTTCCAAAGGTGGTGTGTGTGGGAAGCTGTTGGGTGTAGGGAGCGGGCAGGAACTGTTAAGCATCCACAGTATCCAAAAGTGCATTGTACTTATGTTGTCTCATTGACCTGGGCCTTTGCTTTGCTCCTGGCTCTGCCTCTCCTGAGTTTTTGCACAACTTCCCTTTTCTGAACCTTTGTTTCTTCAGAGGAAAGTTACAGGAAAGTTACAGGTAATATGAGCCTAATTGTTGGATGGAGGGGTCAGTCAGTGTAATGACACTGTGCAGCACTTGGCAGTGAGAGCATGCTCATGTCACAGGGCATGAGCTTTGGGCAAATGGGACTGTGTGTTTTCTCTGAGCATATCTATCTCAGACTCCACAAGAGCAGAGAGGCACAGGACGGCCTAAAACACAGCCTCCAGCCTGACAGTGCCCTAGACTATAGCTCCAAAGCCAAGGCCAGAGATGGGAGGCTCCCTCTTGCAGCCTTGAGCTGGTGCAGCTGGGATCACTCAGCCCTGTGTGCCAGGGCAGTGCCAAACTCCCCTTCTATGCCTGGCAGCAGATGTCCACTCCATATAAAGACCAAGGGCTGAGAGGGATCTGTGGAACTTCACCTCTGATAAGATTTTATTTTCAGGGCTGTTTTGGTGTTGGTGTAATCATTGCAAGAAGAAAAACATGGTTGTCTTTTTTTTCCTCCACAAGCATGACTTGCCTGGATAGGAGCACTAGTTATAGCCCAGAGGAAACATTTCTCCATGACCTGATTGCTGAAGCTGTTCGCCTTTCTCCATCCTAATGGCACTGGTGTAGGGAACTCATTCTCTTCCACTAACTCCGGGTCCCTTGTGCAGGAAAACCCTGGGAGAATTGCCAACTGCTCGCAGGCCCTTTGAACCTCATTTTCCGTGGGTGGCATCCACCCGATTCAGTGGCTCAGTGGAGGGCAGCAGCTGTCCTTGGGCAGGAGGGTTGGGGAGGTAGGCAGGAGCATCTGGACAGCCTGTGGCTTTGTTTTATGCCTTGCATCCTGGATGAGGGAGACCCTGATGTGGTGTGAGACAACACAGCTGTTTTCTTCTCCTTTCTAGAATCAAGTTAGGACCAAGAGAGGCTGAAGGAGTATTTTGTTCAGGCGGTCAAGCTTTACTCTGGCCCTACAAAGTCTAGTCAAGCAGGATCTTGCTGGGACCCAAATGTATTAAACAGTCATAGAAGCACATGTGCTGGTTGCAATAGGTGGGGAATTGGGGTCTGCACAGCTAAGTTTAGGAAACAGAGGCCCAGAGACTGGGGAGATGCATAGCACCAGCAAGCATGATGCTGTGCTGGGCTTGGAAGGCAGATTTCCTGGGAGTGAGGGGGCTTGGCAGAGGACCCAGAACATCATTTCTGAACTTGAGGCGATGCAGTTCTGTGACTCCCTGTCTCCCCTTCAGCTCACTTTCTGCTCCAACCTTCCCCAGCCAGCATTAGGGCATCACAGTCCCTTCCTGTTGGCTGGGAGCCTGCTGAATTGAAATTTCCACCACTGCCCTTGGCTCAGCCTCCCTGTTCCAGCGATTTCCCAGGGAAATGGAAGGGCCTCATTCTCCTTTACTAGTTTAAGACGCTTCTTCTAACTTCTCTGTCAATTTTGATTCTTCATAAAAGCTGGCTTTGGATGGGAATCAAATGCCCCCCTTGATGTTGCGTCCCTGGGAGAGCCTTGTGTCTGCTGATAATTCACTGAGTGATAACTGCTCTTTGTGCAGGGATTGCCACGCCGTAGGACCCCAGTCCTCCCTGAGCTTGAAAGTGCATCATTAACATTCTCGTGCAGATCTGCTATGCAGTGTTACAAATTGCCCCAAATTCTCGGGTTCAGAAGTTGTAAGAGGTGAAGCCAGGTTGAAAAGGCTAGCTCGTAATGAAGTAGAAGCTACCTTTACCTGGTGGCTCCAGCAGTTGGTGCTAGGAGCCTGGGAAGTGGGCGCAGCAGTGAGGAGGGGGATATGGGTGGAGGTGGGGCTGGGAGGATCTAGTCTGAGGACTGTGCAGTGTCTCTATTAAGCTGCTCCCATAGAGACTTCCAGCTGTGCACAGTGAGTCGCAGAAGAGAGATAAACTTGAGTCTCTTCATGGATTAACATTCTTCCAGTGTATTTTCAAAGTAAAGTGTCAACCATTCTGAACCCTTGTGCGGAACTATTTTTGACAGAGCCGAGAACTGAAACAAACACTGCTGCTTCATCCCAGTAAAGGAATAAGGAAAAGATGCAATCAAGTATTTCATTTTAGGTAGTGTTTTATCAATACATACCCATTAAGGGTAGAATGTTCAGAAAACACAGATAAATGAAAAGAAGAACGTAAAAGTCAGCTACAATCTTTAAACCAAGAATTAAATACTGTTAATGTTTCTGTTGTATTTTCTTGTTGTTTCTTCTCCCTTCATACAGAGATCATGATATGTATATTTATCAAATTGCTCTTTATTGTAATACATTTTATATCCTGACCTTCCTACTAAATGTTATATTGGGAATATCTCCTCATTCCTTTAACTATGCTTTACAACTATGACTTTTTCAGTGGAAATACATTACTCAACTTACAGGCAGCCATCATTTATTTCATCTTCCTATCTGATGAATATTTAGGTATTTTCACCACATTATTATAGAATAGTGCTGTCATAAACATCTAGAATACATACAATTTTAATTATATCTATATTTATTTCCATACTATATTTTTTAAGAAGTAGAATTACCAGAACAAGAATAATAATTCTTTTAGGCTCCTGATGTACATGATACATATTTTCAAATTGATTATAGAAAGGCCTAATAACTTTCACATCCATGAGTAGTATATAAAGTCTATGTTATATCACATGCTAAAAAATATGGTTGATATATATTGGTAGCAAGATGAAAAAGTGATATACTAAATTTGCATTTCTTGTGAGATTGTACATTTTAAAGTATAATTATTGGTCATTTGTATTTCACATTTTTGTAAATTATACCTCAGGTTCTTTGCACATTGTAAACTTATATAACCTCTCTTTCAGAAAGGAATTGATAGTTATTTGTGTTCAATATTTTGTTCCAATAAATAGTTTGCGTTTGAATTTAAAAATATTTTCACATACAGACATTAAAAAATGTATGTGGTCAAATAATTAGATTATTCATTTGCATTTTTTTATATTTGTGTTTTTTAGGAACTTATACCCAATTCACAAAGTAGATACTGTTTACTCATACTTTCTTCCAGTTATTTTTGTGGCTTGATTTTTTTTTTTTCCAACAAAATCTACCATCCAACTGGGATGGATTTGGGATAAATTGTGACATGATGGCCCAGCTTTTACATTTTTCCACTAAATGGTTTCTACTACCATTTATACAGCAGACCTTCATTTCCCTATTGACTTGAATATCACATTTTATTATAAGCTATATACATTTGCATATCTTCTCATTGATTTTTAGAAATTATTAATAATTTTTCTTTTTTCTCTGAGCTTTAATTTAATTCACATTTGTACATTTTCAGAATGTGGTGGCTTCAGGTAACAGAATGCCCACCTTAAGTGGATTAAACAATAAGGAAGACTTACTGTTTCACATTAAAGAGGACTGCAACTAGGAAGGCTTCAGGGTTGGCCAATTCAGACACTCACTGCTGAGCCCAAAGGCCCAGGTCTTTTTCATATCTCAACTTGGCTATTCTCAGGGCATAGTCTTAATTTTTCTCATAATTTCAGAATGACTATGGCAGTTCAAACTGTCATACCCAGAAAGATAGCAGTAAGTAGAAGAAGAGTACTCTTTTCTGTGTGTCTCCATTCTGTAAGTGAAGAGCTCTTTCGTAGAAATTGGTCCTGGCTTACTGTGTTATTTTATATCATTTTGTTTTTTTGTTATAGCAGGTGAGGGTTTCCTGCTAGATGCGTAGGTAACATTGGCAGAATTTCTCTCTCAGATGCTTGTGTTCAGCTTGTGTTAGGCTTGTGCTCTTTTCATAACATGGGAAAGAAATTGCTCATTCTTTTGTACTTGCATAGGCAGAGCTCTTGAACGCTGGAAAGAATTTGACTGTACAATTTTCTGGGCTAGCTGCTGGTTTTGGAGATATTACTTTTGTATCTTGGAAACTTTCTTTCCTGGTTTCTACATTTCATTTAATCATTTTTAGCAATCTGCTTCACTGAAAATCTTGCAGTTCACTGGAATTTTCAAATTCATTACTTACAGCTCTATATAGTACTTGTAAACAATTTAAAAAATACTGAGCTGTTGACGTATTTCCCTCTTCATTCCTATTATTACATATTTGTGTTGTCTTGCTTTATTTTTTGATTAGACTTGACAGCAGTTTTTTCTATTGATTTTTTTTTTCAAAGAACTAGGTCTAATTTGTTTAATCATGTTTTGTATTTTTTTCTGTCTGCCCGCTGCATAATAATTGTTTTATTCTTATTTATTTATTACTTTTCGAGACACAGTCTCACTCTGTTGCCCAGGCTGGAGTGCAGTGGCACAATCATGGCTCACTGCAACCTCTGCCTCCTGTGTTCAAGTGATTCTTGTGCCTCAGGCCCACGAGTAGCTGGGACTATAGGCACATGCCACTATGCCTGGCTGATTTTAGTAGAGATGGAGTTTCACCATCCTGGTGATGCTGATTTCAAACTCCTAGCCTCAAGTGATCTGCCCCGTCAGTCTCCCAAAGTACTGGGATTATAGGTGTGAGCTACTGCACCTGGCCAATTTTATTGCTATTTTAAAAAACTTTTTATATGAGGTGGTAGATAGTTTATTTTTATTCTTTCTTGTTTTGGAATGCCTTGTTTTATTCTGAATATAGTTGTGACTGAATTCTTAGTGGTTTTACTAATATAGACTGAAGTGTAACCCTTATACAGAAAAATTTCTAAATCTTAGGTGAATCACAGTGAATTTTCAAAAGTGAACATGTACATACAGACAACACTCACATCAAGGAACATCACCAGCACCCTCAGAGCTCTCCCCTGTGCACCCCTTTAGTCACCACACCCACCAAATGGAACCAGTTTTGATATCTAATGCCCTTAATTAGGTTTTTCCTGTTTTTAACTTGACATCAGTGATATCAAATGTTCCATACCCTTTTGTATCTTACTTCTTTTGCTCAACATTATGTTAGTAAGATTCATTATTATTGTTGTATGTAGTTTTAGATAATTCATTATTGGGTTTTACAAGGAAAGTTTTATTATCATACAGGTTTAGAGAGGCCAACAAATCAGGGGACGACTGCCATTGAAAAGATAGGTTGTTACAGTTCCCCAGAGGGGCATGCGAAGCACACTAGACAGGGCCACAGGGTCAGTCAGAAGGTGGAGGAAAAGCTGAGCAAGCTTCATACTTATTTTTCAAGACAGACTTGGTGATTCTTGACTCTGTATTTTCTTATACATTTTAAAATTATATTTTTATTTTCCACAAAAAAATTTGGGATTTTGACTGAGATTGCCTTGACTCTTGATCAGTTTGGGAAGTGTTAATGTCTTACCAATATTGAGTAACCTAATTCATGAATATAGTATACCCCTCAATTTATTTACGGCTTCTTCAATTTCTCTCAGTAAAGTTTTGTAGCTTTCACTGTAGAGATTTGAATAACTTTTGTTTGATTTATTCCTGGATATTGATTTATGATTATATGTAGTAAATTTCAAATTGATTTTTCTACTTGTTACTGTGTGTATATAGAAATAGAATTGGGTTTGCATATCAAACTTATTTCTAGTGAACTAACTGTATTTGCTAGTTTACCTTTAGATTATTTTAGATTTTCTGTATACACAATCATGTCATCTATGACTAATAAAACTTCTATATTTGCATTTCTAATTGTTTTTTTTTATTTCTTTCTCCTGTCTTGTTGCATTAGTTAGGGTCTTTAGTTCAAGTTAAATAGATGTAATAACAGTGGACATCTTTATTTTGTTCTTGATATCAGAAGACAATTTATAATAATTTATTCTTTAATATGTTTACTACATAATTTTGGTTGATGTTCTTTTTTCAGATTAAGAAAATTCCCTTGAATTCCTAGTCTACTAATAGTGTTATCAAGAATGAGTGTTACATTTATTTAAAGGCTATTTTGCATCTATCAAGATAATTATATAATTTTTATTCTTGCTCTTTCCTGTTAATATGATAAATTATGTTGATATATTCCTTTTTGTTGGTGCTCATTTCTCTTTATTGCACCAATACCATACCATGCTGTTATTATTATTTTATAGTATATTCCAATATTTGCTAAGTTTGATACCATCTAATTTCTCTTCCTTTTCAGAATATTTTATAATTAAATTTTTATTTTGAGTTGGTATAGATTTACATGCAGTTTTAATAAATAGTATAGAGAGATCCAGCATACCCTTTATTTAGTTTCCCCAATGGTAACATCTTGCGATACTGTTATGCAATAACACAATAAGGATACTGACATTGATACAAGCTATGGATCTCATTCAGATCCACATTTTCCCAGTTTCATTTGTGTGTGTGTGTGTGTATTTAGTTGTATTCAGTATTTTCCTGTCTGAGCTGATATATCCCCTACCACATCCAACACACAGAATAGTTTTGTTACCAAGAAGATTCCTTCCCCATTTTCTCTTTTATGACCACATGGACCTAACTCATACCTCCCTGCCCTTCTTGTTCCTACCTCCTGATAACCATAATATTTTCTATTCTCCATTTCTAAAATTTTGTCATTTAAAAAATATTATATATGTTGAATCACACAGTATTATAATTTTTATTGGCTTTTTCTAACTCTAGAAAAAAATGGCACAATTTTCTAGAGGTTCCATCCAAGTTGTTGCATGTGTCAAGAGTTTCTCTCTTTTATTGTTGAGTATTATTTCAAAGAATGGATGCCTCACTATTTGTTTAACCATTCACCCACTGAAGAACATCTGAATTATCTGCAGTTAGGGCAGTTATGAATAAAGCCACTATGAGCATTTGTGTACAGGTTTTCTGGGATAAATGCCCAAGAGTGCAATTGCTGTGTCATATGGTAATTACATGTGTAGTGTTAAAAAAAAATTTCCAGAGTAGCTGTACCATTTTATACTTCAGCCATGAAATGCATAAGAAAATGCCTCTACATCCTCACCTGCATTTTGTGATATCACTATTTTTTATTTAATAATTGCACGGAGATATCTTATTGTGGCTTTACTTTGCACTTCACTGATGGTCAGTAGTGTTGAATTTTTTTTATGTGCATGTTTGCCTATTTGCCATCTGGATATCCTCTTCAGTGAAATGTCTGTCCAAGTCTTTTGCCTGTTTTTCTAAGACGATTGCTTATATTGTACTGTTGAGTTTTGAGAATTCTTTATATATTCTAGATACTAGTCTTTTATTGGATATATAGTTTGCAATCATTTTATTGCAATTTGTATTTGGCTTTTCCTTTTCTGTTGAGGATTTTTTGCAAAGCTAAAGTTTTACATTTTAATGAGGCTAAGTGTATCAATTTTTCCTTTTATATATCATGATTTTGGTGTCAAGTCTAAGAATTCTTTGCCTATCCCTATATTCCAAAGATTTTTTCCTATTTTTTTAAAGTTTGATATTTTCATATTTTATATTTAAGTCTATAATCCATTTTGAATTAATTATTTTAGACATTGTGAAGTTTAGGTTGAAGTTCATTTTTTTTCCCTATAGGTATCCAATTGCCTCATCACCATTTGTTTAAAAGACAGTCCATCCTCCATTGAATTGCTTTTGGACCTTTGCCATAAATCATTTTGGCATATTTGTGTGGGTCTATTTCTGGGTTCTCTAGTCTATCCCATTGATCAATGTGCCTATCTTTATGACCCTGTCTTGATTACCAAAACGTTTTACACATTGTTGGATTGTATTTGCTAAGACATTATGGGGGATATTGCTATTCTGAGTTCATGAGAATATTGAGATGTAGGGTTTTTTTTTTGTTTTGTTTTTGTTTTTGTTTTTTCGCTCTTGTACTATCATATCTGCTTTAGGCATCAGGGTAGTATTGGCCTCATAAAATATGTAGGAACACACTTGTTTTTCATCTTTTGGAAGAGATTGTATAGAATTTGGTTTTAATTCTTTAGATGTTTGATGTAATCCTCTAGTAAAATCATTATAGTCTGGGGATTTCTTTTACAGGAGCTCTTAAATTACAAATTAAATTTCTCTAACGGTTATTGGGATATTCAGATTATCTATTTCATCATGGTTGACTTCTGGTAGTTTGTAGGAAATAATTGGTCATTTCTTCTAACTTGTCAAATTTATGAGTGTAATGTTGTTTGTATTTTCTTTTATTGTTTAAATGGCTACAACATCTGTAATAGTATCTCTTGTGTTATTCCTGACATTTGTGATTTGTCTTTTCTTTATTATTATTTTTGTTAGTCTTGTTAGAGGTTTATCACTTTTATTGATTTTTTTAATTTTTATTTTAAGTTCAGGGATACATGTTTAGGCTTGTTACATACGTAAATGTGTATCATGGGGGTTTGTTGTGCAGATTATCTCATCACCCAGGTATTAAGCCTACTACCCATTAGATATTTTTCTGCTCTTCTCCCTCATCCCATCCTCCGCTCTCCAATAGGCCTCAGTGTGTGTTTCCATCTATGTGTCCACGTGTTCTCATCATTTGGCTGCCACTTATAAGTGAGAACATGCAGTATTTGATTTTCTGTTTCTATTCTGCTAAGGATAATGGCCTCCAGCTCCAACCATGTCCTTGCAAAGGACATGATCTTCTTCTTTTTTGTGGCTGCATAGTATTCTAGGGTATATATGTACCACATTTTCTTTATCCAGTCTAGCATTGATGGGCGTTTAGGTTAATTCCATGTCTTTGATATTGTGAATTGTGCTATAGTGAACATACACATGCATGTGTTTTTACAATAGGACAATTTATACTCTTGGGGTATATACCCAGTAATGGGATTACTGGGTTGAATAGTATGTCTTTCTTTAGGTCTTTGAGGAATTGCTACACTGTCTTCCACAATGGTTGAACTGATTTACACCCCTACTAACAGTATATAAGTGTTCCCTTTTCTCCACAACTTTGCAATCATCTGTTATTTTTGACTTTTTCATAATAGCCATTTTGATTGGTGTGAGATGGTATCTCATTGTGCTTTTAATTTGCATTTCTTTAATGATCAGTGATGTTGAGCTTTTTTTCATATTATTTTTGGCTACCTGTATGTCTTCTTTTGAAAAGTGTCTGTTCATGTTCTTTGCCCACTTTTTAATGTTTTCTTTTTGATAAATTTGTTTAAGTTCCTTATAGATACTAAATATTAGGCCTTTGTGAGATGCATAGTTAGCAAAAATTTTATCTCATTCTGTAGGTTGTCAGTTTACCCTATTGGTAGTTTCTTTTGCTTTGCAGAAGCTCTTTAGTTTAATTAGATCCCATTTGTCAATTTTTGCTTTTGTTGCAATTGCTTTTGGCCTCTTTGTCATGAAATCTTTGTTCATACCTATGTCCTGAATGATATTGCCTAGGTTGTCTTAGAGAGTTTTTGTAGTTTTGGGCTCTACATATAAATTTTTAATCCATATTGAGTTAATTTTTGTGTATGGTGAAAGGAAGGCGTCCAGTTTCAATCTGCATATGGCTAGCCAGTTATTCCAGCGCCATTTATTGAATAGGGAATTTTCCCTATTGCTTGTTTTTGTCAGGTTTGTTGAAGATCAGGTAGTTGTATGTATGTGGACTTATTTGTGGGTTCTCTTTTCTGTTCTTTTGGTATAGATGTCTGTTTTTGTACCAGTACCATGCTGATTTGGTTACTGTAGCCGTATAGTATGGTTTGAAGTAGGGTACCCTGATGCCTCCAGCTTTGTTCTTTTTGCTTAGGATTGCCTTGGCTATTCAGGCTGTTTTTTGGTTCCATATGAATTTTAAAATGTTTTCTTCTAGTTCTGTGAAGAATCTCAATAGTAGGTTAATAGGAATAACATTGAATCTATAAATTGCTTTGGCCAGTATGGCCATTTTAACAATATTGATTCTTTCTATCCATGAGCATGAATGTTTTTTTCATTTGTTAATGTCATCTCTGATTTCTGTGAGCAGTGTTTTGTAGTTCTCTTTGTAGAGATCTTTCACTTCCTTGGTTAGCTGTATTCCTTGGTATTTTATTCTTTTTGTGGCAATTGTGAATGGGAGTATGTTCTTGATTGTGCTCTCTGCTTTACAGTGGTTGATGTATAGGAATGCTAGCGATTTTTGCACATTGATTTTTGTACTCTAAGTCTTTGCTGAAGTTCTTTATCAGTTTAAGAAACTTTTGTTCAGAGTCTATGTGGTTTTCTAAATATAGGATCATATCATCTGCAAACAGGGATAGTTTGACTTCTCCTCCTCCTATTTGGATGCACTTTATTTCTTTCTCTTGTCTGATTGCCCTGGCCAGAGATTCTAATACTATGTTGAATAGAAGTGGTGAGAGAGGGCATCCTTGTCTTGTGCCAGTTTTCAAGGGGAATGCTTCCAGCCTTTGCCTATTCAGTATGATGATGGCTGTGGGTTTTTTATATATCGCTCTCATTATTTTGAGGTTCAAGGATATTGGTCTCAACTTTTCTTATTTGGTTGTATCTCTGCCAGGTTTTGGTATCAAGATGATGCTGGCCTCATAGAATGAGATAGGGAGGAGTCCCTTCTCCTCCTCAATTTTTTAGAACAGTTTCAGTAGGAATAGTACCAGCTCTTCTTAGTACCTCTGGTAGAATTCAGCTGTGAATCTCTCTGGTCTTAGGCTTTTGGGGTCGGTAGGCTATTTATTATGGCCTCAATTTCAGAGCTCATTATTAGTCTGTTCAGGGTTTCAGTTTCTTCGTGGTGCAGTCTTGGGAGGGTGTATGTGACACGAATTTATCAATTTCTTCTAGATTTTCTAGCTTATATGCATAGAAATGTTCATAATATTCTCTGATGGTTATTTGTATTTCTGTGGAGTCAATGGTAATATGCTGCTTTTATTTCTGGTTGTGTTTATTTGAATTTTCTCTGTTTTCTTATTTGTCTAACTGGCAGTCTATCTATTTTATTTTATTTTTTTCACAAAACCAGCTCCTGGATTCATTGATCTTTCGAACTGTTTTCCTTCAGTTTAGCTTTGATTTTGGTTATTTCTTTCCTTCTGCTAGCTTTGAGATCTGTTTGCTTTTGGTTCTCTAGTTCTTTTAGTTGTGATGTTAGGTTGTTAACTTGAGATCTTTCTAACCTTCTCATGTGGGCATTTAGTGCTATAAATTTCACGTTAACACTGCCTTAGTTGTGTCTGAGAGATTCTGGTACATTGTGTCTTTGTTTTATTAGTTTCAAATAACTTCTTGATTTTT
Organism: Gorilla gorilla gorilla; assembly: GCF_029281585.2. NCBI lineage: Eukaryota > Metazoa > Chordata > Mammalia > Primates > Hominidae > Gorilla > Gorilla gorilla. The sequence continues at coordinate 98,211,968 of NC_073232.2, read as the reverse complement.
GCTTTAATATTATTATTTACCAGAAAGTCATTCATACAATCCATGTAATTGGATGCTTTGGAGTGAATTTCTTTGTCTTGATTTCTAATTTAATTACACTGTGGTATGAGAGACTGTTATAATTTTGGTTCTTTTGCATTTGCTGATGAGTGTTTTACTTTGGATTATGTGATCAATTGTAAAGTATGTGCCATGTGGCAATGAGAAGATGTTTATTCTGTTGTTTTTGGGTAGAGAGGTCTGTAGATATCTATAAGTTCTATTTGATCCAGTGCTGAGTTCAGGTCCTGAATATCTTAATTTCCTCTCTCAGTGCTCTGTCTAATATTGTCAGTGGGGTGTTAAAGTCTCCCACTATTATTGTGTGGGAGTCTGAGTCTCTTTGAATGTCTCTAAGAACTTGCTTTATGAATCTTGGTGATCCTGTGTTGGATGGATATATATTTAGGACAGTTAGATCTTCTCACCGAATTGAACACTTTACCATTATGCAATGTACTTCTTTGTCTTTTTTTATCTTTATTGGTTTAAAGTCTGTTTTGTCAGAAACAAGGATTACAACCTCTGCTTTTTTCTGTTTCCCATTTGCTTGGTAGATTTTTTTCCTTTCTTTATTTTGAGCCTATGTGTGTCACTGCATGTGAGATGGGTCTCTTGAAGACAGCATAACAATGGATCTTGGTTCTTTATCCAGCTTGCCACTTGTGCTTAATTGTGGGCATTTAGATCATTTATATTTAAGGTTATTATTGATATGTGTGGATTTGATCTTGTCATCATTATGTTAGCTGGTTATTATGCAGACTTGTTTGTGTGGTTGCTTTATAGTGTCACTGGTCTGTGTACTTCAGTGTATTTTTGTAGTAGCTGGTAAGTCTTTTTTTCCATATTTAGGGCTTCCTTCAAGAGCTCTTGTAAGGCAGTTCTGGTGGTAACAAATTCCCTCAGCATTTTCTTATCTGAAAATGCTCCTTTGCTAATGAAGCTTAGTTTGGCTGGATATGAAATTCTGGGTTGGAATTTCTTTCTTTAAGAATGTTGAATATCAGTGCCCAATTTCTTCTGGCTTGTAGGATTTCAGCTGAGAGGTCTGTTGTTAGTCTGATGAGCTTCCCTTGTTGGTGACCTGGTCAGTTCCTCTAGCTACCTTTAACATTTTTTCTTTCATTTTAACCTTGGAGAATCTGATGATTATGTGTATTGGGGATGATCTTCTTGTGAAGTATCTGACTGGGGTTCTCTACATTTCCTGAATTTGAATGTTAACCTCTCTAGCTAGGTTGGGGAAGTTCTCATGGATGATATCCTGGAATATATTTACCAAGTTGGTTCCATTCTCTGCATCTCTTTCAGGTACACAAGTCAGTCATAGGTTTGGTCTCTTTACATAATCCCATATTTCTTGATGGTTTTGTTCATTTCTTTTTATTCATTTTTCTCTGTTTTTGTCTGCCTGTCTTATTTCTGAAAGGCAGTCTTTAGACTTTGAGATTCTTTCCACCTTTTGTCTTCTGCTATTAATACTTGTGATTGCATTATGAAATTCTTGTAGTGTTTTTTCAGCTCTATAAGGTCAGTTATGTTCTTCTCTAAACTGGTTATTTTGTCTGTCAGTTCCTGCAATATATTATCATGATTTTTAACTTCCTTACATTGGGTTTCAACCTACTCCTGTAGCTTCATGAGCTTTGTTCTTATCCATATTCTGAATTCTATTTCTGTCATTTCAGTCACCTCAGCCTCAGTCTGGTTCTGAACCCTTGCTGGAGAGATGATGCGGTCATTTGGAGGAAAGAAGACACTCTGGCTTTGAGTTTTCAGCATTCTTGTGCTGATTCTTTCTCATCTTTGTGGGCTTATCTAACTTCAATCTTTGAGGTTGCTGACCTCTGGCTGGTTTTTTTTTTTTTTCCTTTTGTCCTATTCGATGACCCTGAGGACTTGATTGTAGTATAAGGTGGATTCACTAACTTGCTTTATTTCTGGGACATTTTCAGGGGCCAGTGCTCAGCTTCCAACTCCTGGACTGCATGCTCTAACTCTGGAGAACTTGTATTGGGCCCCAACTTTGTTCTCTGACTCCTAGAGGTTTGGAGTCCACTGTGCTGGGGATGCCAAGGTGTGACAGCTGCAACAGAGTGTTAGCATGTGCAGGGGTGCCAGCCTCACTGTGGGCATTCACCATAGTGGCAGAGGCAAGGCAGCTGGTAGTAGGAGGGGCCCTGATGGAGACTATGTGCACTGTTGTGCTGGAGGTGGAGTTGGTTTGGGACAAGGTGCTGGCTGGCATAGGTCTGGGTGCTTTCTCTGTGCCCCCATAAGCTAGTGATTGCTCAGGTTGTGGGAGGATCCTTTGTTCTCTGTGCAGCATTAGCACAAGTATGGGACACTAGTGGAGGCAGGGCTTCCTGGCTGTGTGCCACGAAGGCTCTGTCTGCAGTGACAGTCGGTGGTGGTGGGGGGGACAAACTGCACTCCCACATGCTGGCAGGGCAAGTAAAGCAAAACCCACCTGTGCAGACACATGCTAACAATGTGATGTGTGGAGTTGCTGTGGGCTCAGGGGAAGCTGCAGTATGGGGAGGTGGCATGTGGGCTGGTGTGCAGCCACAGGACCCACTTCATTGGAGCTCTCCACCTGTCAGGCTTGGTCCTCTGGTGCAGAAGCTATGGTGTGTGCCACCAGGGCACCTGACACTGCCTTATAAGCAGGCATGGTGATGCTGGGGCCCCAGGAGAGGTAAGCAGGCCAAGGAGTGCTCAGGTTGGACCAGTCCTGTTTGATGTGCAAGACCACCCTACAGAGATCAAGTCTGTCAGTTCCCCTAAAGCTAAAGTCTCTTATTTAGGAGGAAGTTGAGCCTAGGGAGATAGCTGTACCTGGCCATGCTCCACTACAGCTGCACCTATACCAAAGCCTCTATACTCTACATCAGCTGGCTGCTGCCCCACCACTTCTCTAATCAGCTATCCCTGCTATCTCAAGTGTCCGTGATGGTCAAGGGGTCCTCTCCTGCCTGGGATCCAGAGGCCTATGGTGAGAGTGGGTTGCTCCTTGCCAGTTCAATTCATCCATTCCCCTAGAGCTGTTGTAGGTCAAAAATGAATCCCAGGGCTCAGTAGCCCTTGTGGGGTTAACAGTTTTCTCCCTCTTCAATCTAGCTTGTGTGTCTTTCCTCCATCCACTCTCGGTGCCATCTCTCTGAAGATCTGTTAAAAGCATACCAGTCATTTCCGTCCCTCCATGGGAGCTATTCCACTTGTCTACATCTAGTTGGTCATCTTGTCCTCCCCTCCTTTACTGATTTTTTGAAGAACAATATTTTGTTTCATTTTAAAAATTATATTTCTATTTTCAATTTTAATAATTTCTGCTCTCATCTTTTTTTATTTCTGCTTGCTTTGAATTTATTTTGCTTTTTTTTACTCCTTGAAGTAGAACCTTAGATTATTTGAGACATTTACGTTTTTCTAATATAAGCTTTTAGTGCTATAAATTTTCCTATTAGAACTATTTTGGCTGCATTTTACATAATTTAATATGTTGCATTTCATTTATATTCAGTTCTATATATTTTCTAAGAATTTCCTTTGAAATTTGCTATTTGATTTATGGCTTAGGTTAAAACTTTATTGTTACTTTCCACATGTTTAAGGATCATCCTTTTGTTTTTCTCTTATTGAATTCTAGTCTGATTCCATTATAATCAGATAACATACTCTGTATGATATCAGTTCTTTAAAATTTATTGAAGTCTCTTTATTGTTTAGGATATGATCTATCTTTGTGAATAATCAGTGGACACTTGAAAAGATGTATATTCTGCTGATATTGGGATAAATGTTCTATATGTGTCAATTAGATATTATTGGTTGATTGTTGTATTAGTCTGTTCTCACAATGCTAATAAAGACATACCCAAGACTGAGTAATTTTTAAAGGAAAGAGGTTTAATTGATTGACTCACAGTTCCACATGACTGGGTAGGCCTCACAATCATGATGGAAGGCAAAGGAGGAGCAATATCATGTCTTACATGGTGGTCGGCAAGGGAGATTGTGCAGGGGAGGTCCCATTTATAAAATCATCTGATCTCATGAGACTTACTCACTACCATGAGAACAGTATGGGGAAATTGCCCCCATGATTCAATTATCTTCACCTGGCCCCACCCTTGGCATGTGGGGATTATTACAATTCAAGGTGAGATTTGGGTGGGGACACAGCCAAACCATATCAATTGTGTTGTTCAGAGTTTCAATATCCTTGTTAATCTATTGGTTCTTTCAGATGCCGAGATGGGGTTGTTGATGTCCCCAACTATAATTGTGGATTTGTCTGTTTTTCTTCTCAGCTTTATCAGTTTTTTCTTCATGCATTTTGAAGATCTGTTGTTTGGAGCATACACATTTAGGATCATTATGTCTTCCTGATGCATTTTTCCTTTTAAAATTTTGTAATGTCCCTCTTTATCTCTGTTGATTTTATTTACCTGATGTTAATATAGTCACTCCTACTTTTTAAAAATTAATGTTTGCATGGTATATTTTTGAATTTTTGGACATTAACCCCCCATGTTATTGCCTTTGAAGTAACTTTTTTTTTGCAAACAGCATTTAGTTGGATTTTTAAAAAATCTATTCTTCCCATTTTTGCCTTTTAATTGGCATATTTACATCCTTAAGATAAGTATTGTTATTTTAGCATTTAAGTAAGTGCTAAATCATAATTGTTTATTTCCTCTGTTTTTAATTTTTCTGTTTCTCTTAGTGTATATCTCTGTGTAGTTTTCTTAGTGGTTGCTCTGAGTATTAACAATACACATATGTGACTTATCAGTTTATTGGTGTTAACATTTTGACACTTTGAGTGAAGTGTAGAAATCTTACTTCCATTTAGGTACCTTTACCTTTCATACTTTTAAATGTCATTGTCTTGAGTATCAAATGGTGTTATAGTTTCTGTTTCAATTATCAAATAAATTTATAAAACTCAGAAGAAGAAGGATAGTATATACTCATATTTCTGTTGTTTTTACTTACTTCCTAAAGCTCCAATAATGCTTTTATTTTCTTTTTGCTTAATAAATGTTATTTATCCAGTCTCGAAGGATTGGTCTTCTAGGCACATATTCTTTTGGTCTTCCTTCATCTGAGAATGTCTTTATTTCCTCTTTATGTCAGAAAGACAGACAGAATTTATGGTTGAGAGTTCTTTTCTTTCAGGAATTTAAATGTGTTATGCCATTTTCTACTGATTGCCATAGTTTCATATTCTCAATTCACTGTAGTTTTGTATTCTTCTGGGTAGTTTCTTTCTAGGTGCTTTCAAGATTTCTTTTAAAAACTTTAGTTTTCAGAAGTTTCATTATGATATGTCTTGACATGGATTTATTTGGGCTTATCTTGTTTGAATTCTTCTTGAATTTCCAGGTTTACACCTTCCACGAAATTTGTCAAACTGCTAATCATTATTTATTTGAATAGTCTTTCAGCCTCAGTCTCTTTCTCTTCTCTTTCTGGAATTTCAGTGGAATTAATGTTGGCGTTGGATCTCTTGTTATTGTCCCATACACCCTTGAGGCTCTGTTCATTTCTTTATCAATCTGTTTTCTCTCTGTTTGTCACATTGGGTACATTTTATTCATCTCTTCTCCAGTTTGCTGACTCTATCCTCTATTATCTAAACACTGTGATTGATTTCATCCAGTGAGTGTTTCGTTTTAGTTATTCTATATTTCAGTTCCATAATTTCCATTTAGTTCTATTCTATATCTTCTTGTCCTTTGATGAGATTTTCTACCTTTTGTTTCAAGAGAATTTGTAATTGCTTGTTGAAGCATTTTTATGATTATTTATTTAAAATTATAGTCAGATAATTAAAACATCTGATCCATCCTGGTCTTAGCATCAGTTGATCATTTTTTCTTATTCAAGTTGTGGTTTTCCTAGTTCTTGATTATATCTTGAACATTGTGATATTGTCTTAGGAAGCTGTGTGTTCTGCTTAAATCTTTTTTTTTTTTTTTGTTGGGAGTTATATCCTGGTTAGTTTTAGCACACATGTCTGGCCTACTTTTATCTGCTGTGCTTTCAGTGACTACTTAATTTTAGGAGCTGGTGTTATTTTGTGGTACTATTTTGGTCTACTTAGTTTATCTGGTGCTGTTGGGGCTTCCTCTGATCTTTCTTTGTGATTCCCAAGAAGTATGACAGGGATTTTCCAGGCTGGGCCTCCTGGTTTCTGTAGTTGAAGAATGGCCTGTGAGAATGAGGAACACTTCCCAGGCAGGGCACTTGTGACAAGACTATCCTGCCTCTAGGGAAAGGAGGGCACTTCCCTGCTGGGGACTGCTTGTGGCAGGATCCCCCTTGCCAATGCCACCTGCTGACTCTGGGTGGAGGAGAAAAGATTCCAGCCTATGGGGATGAAGAGTTTTTCTGGGCTAGGTGGAATCACCCTTGCTGGTCCTGCCCAGCTGCCTGAGTATCTCTCAGTGGGGGTGTGGAGTCTTGGACCCTCAATGACAGAGAGGATTCCTGGGCTGTGTCCAATAATGATGAGATCTCCTTGCCAGTGCTGCTCATGGTGCCTGATTTCTCATGGTGGTTCAGGGGAGTCCCAGGTTGGTGTGGAGGGTAGTTGGTGTGGAAGGGTAGTGCTTCTAGGGCTGGGCCATTTCTTTTCAGCAGGACTTCTGATTGATTGTCCTTTTGGTATTGCTTGTCTGGTCTGGCTGGGAGAAGAATGAGCCTACCTGGACTATCTTCTGTTGCTTGGTTGGAATTTAGAAAATTCTAGGTCTGTGTCTGTTGCATTTTTTATGTTGTTGGAGGCTGTAAGACACCCTGTCACTATGTTTTTCCTCTAGCGCTGAGTTCCATTACTATTTGTCTTCCTCTTCCCATCTTTCAGAATTCTCCTTTCATTGCCTTTTGCATTATTTCCAGGGTTTGTAGTTGTACATAGCAGAGAAGAGCAGGGAGAAATGAGTCTACATCATCTTCTTCAGAAACTCTCACATTGATGGGTTTTTGGAAGTTGAGCCATTTTTCATAGCTCAAATTATGCTTAGTAATAATTTATTATCCTTGTTGTGTATCACCACATTTGATTTTCTAACATTTTGTTAATAATTTCTTTATGTTCATGGAGAATTTGTCTGAAATTTTCTTATGTGGCAATGTCCTTTTCAGTTTTAGTATTCAATAGTCTTATTATTAAGACTATTGAATGCTGGGGCTCTTATAATGAGATAAAAAGTGTGTATTTTTCTCTATTTCTGAATGAGTTTGTATGAAGTTGCTGCAACTTCTTTCTTAAATGTTCAGAATAATTCACTAGTGAAGCAAACTGTCATTGAATATGTATATTTACACACACATGCTAGTATATACATTTAGATTTTATATTATTTCTTGAGTCAGTTTGTTAAGATGTGATTTTCAATAAGTATTTCCACTTCATCTAAATTGTCAAATATCATGGCACAAAAAAATTGTTTTCTTATCCTGATTTTTGTTGTTTTCATCCCTTTATTCTTTTCAAAAAACAAATTTTGGCCTTATTACTTTGTTTTGTTTAAAATTTTTATTAATCTTTGTTCTTATTTATTTTATTTTCCAATATATTTTATTATGATTTGTTCTTTTTTCTGGCTTCCTGCTATGTGTGGTTAGATAATTTATTTTTGTGTTTATTTTTCTTTCATTTAAAGCTATGAATTTACTTTACAGTACTGTTTTAGCTGAATTCCGTATATTTTGACATATTTTACTTTCAATGTTATCCAGCTCAAACATTATTTCATTTACTAAACAAAATTGTTTTTGACCCAGGGTTTATTAGAGGCATATTGCTTATTTTCCAAGCATAGAAGGTTTTCTAGTCGTTTTTTGGTTAGTCATTTAATAGTTTCTAACTTATTTTTACTGTGATCAGCAAATTTGTAAATGATTTTGGCTCTTTAAATATTATCTTGGCTTGCTATATGACCACCATACAGTCATCTTACTATATAACCACCATAGAGGTAAATATTTCACGTGCCCTTGAAAAGACGGTATCTCATTTTATTGTTTCATATTGTGGTTGTGGATTTACCTATTTTTTCTTATTTTTATTTTATATCTTATAAAACTTATTTTAGCTTCAGGGGTATATATGCAGGTTTGTTATATAGGTAAGTTGCATGTCATGGGGGTTTGGTGTACAGATTATTTCATCACCCAGGTAATTAGCATAGTACCTGATAGGTAGCTTTTCAATCCTCTCCCTCCCACCCTCCACCCTCATGTACTCAAGTGTCCATTTGTACTCAATGTTTAGCTTCCACTTATAAGTGAGAACACATAGTATTTTGTTTTCTGTTCTTGTGTTAGTTTGCTTAGGAAAATGGCCTCCATCTCCATCTAATTTTCTGCAAAGGACACGATCTCATTTTTTTTATAGCTACATAGTATTCCATGGTGTATATGTACCACATTTACTTTATCCAGTTTACTGTTGATGGGCATTAATGTTGACTTCATGTCTGCCTTTGTAAATAGTTCAGCAATGAACCTACATGTGTATGTGTCTTTATAATAGAATGATTTATATTCCTTTCGATATATACCCAATAACGGAATTGCTGAGTGAAATAGTAATTTTGTTTTAATTTTTGAGAAGTTGCCACACTACTTTCCGCAATGGCTGAGCTAATTTACGTTACACCAGCAGTGTAGAAGCATTTGTTTTTCTCCACAACCTCACGAACATCTGTTATTATTTTATTTTTTAATAATAGCTATTCTGACTGGTGTGAGGTGGTACATCATTATAGTTTTGATTTGCATTTTTTAAATGATTAGTGATATGGAACACTTTTTCATATGCTTGTTAGCTATATGCATATCATCTTTCGAAGTGTCTGTTCATGTCCTTTTCCCACTTTTTAATGGGGTTGTCTTTTGCTTGTAAATTCATTTAAGTTCCTTACAGATTCTGGATATTAGACCTTTATTGGATGCATAGTTTGCAAAATTTTTCTCCCACTCTGTAAGTTGTCTGTTTACTCTGTTGGTAGTTTCTTTTGCTGTGCAGAAGCTCCTTAGTTTACTGAGGTCTCCTTTGTCAATTTTTGTTTATGTTGCAATTGCTTTTGGTGTCTTTTTTGTGAAATCTTTGCCAGGGTCTATGTCCAGAATTGTATTTTCTAGGTTGTTTTCCAGTGATTTTAGTTTTTGGTTTTACATTTAAGTCTTTAATTCATCTTGAGTTAATTTTTTAAATATGATGTAAGGAAGGGGTCCAGTTTCAGTCTTCTGCATATGACTAGCCAGTTATCCCAGCACCATTTATTGAATAGGAAGGCCCTCCCCCATTGCTTGTTTCTGTTTACTTTGTCAAAGATCAGATAGTTGCAGGTGTATGGCTTTCTTTCTGGGCTCTTTATTCTGTTCCATTGGTCTATGTGTCTGTTTTTGTTTGAGTACCATGCTGTTCTGGCTACTGTAGCCTTGTAGTATAGTTTGAAGTCAGTTAATGTGATGCCTCCAGCTTTGTTCTTTTTGCTTAGGATTGCTTTGGCTATTTGGGCTCTTTTTGGTTCCATATGAATTGTAAAATAGTTTTTTCCAATTCTGTGAAGAATGCCATTGGTAGTTCAATAGGGATAGCATTGCATCTGTAAATTGCACAGTAGCATGGCATCAGTATGGCCATTTTAACAATATTGATTCTTCCTATCTATGAGCATAGGATATTTTTCTGTTTGTTTGTGTCATCTTGGATTTCTTTGGGTTGTGTTTTATAATTCTCATTGTAGAAATCTTTCACCTCTTTAGTTAGCTTTATTTCTAGGTATTTTATTCTTTTGGGGGATATTTTGAATGGAATTGTGTTCTTAATTTGGCTCTCCACTTGGACATTGTTGTTGTATAGAAATGCTACGGATTTGTGTATTGATTTTGTATCCTAAAACTTTGCAGAAATTGACTATCAGATCAAGGAACATTTGGGAGAGACTATGGGGTTTTCGAGGTATAGACTTAATCATCCACAAACAGAGATAGTTTGACTTCCAATCTCTTGCTATTGGGATGCCCTTTATTTCTTTCTCTTGCTGTTTGCTCTGGCCAGTATTTCCAATACTGTGTTGAATAGGAGTCATGATAATGGGCTTCCTCGTCTTGTTTTGGTTCTCAGCGGAATGCTTCCAGCTTTTGCCTGTTCAGTATGATGATGGCTCTGGGTTTGTTATATATGACTTTTTTTTTGAGGTATGTTATTTTAATGCCTAGTTTGTTGAGGGTTTTTAACATTAAGGAATGTTCCATTTTATCAAAACCTTTTCTACATTTATTGAGATAATCATGTGGCTTTTGTTTTTAGTTCTGTTTACGTGATGAATCACATTAATTTGTATATGCTGAACTAACCTGGCATCCCAGAGATAAAGCCTACCATTTGTGGTGGATTCGCTTTTTGATATGTTGCTGGATTCAGTTTGCTAGTATTTTGCTGAGGATTTTTGCATCTATGTTCATCAATGATATTGGCCTGATGTTTTCTGTTTTTGTTGTGTCTCTGCTAGGTTTTGGTATTAGAAGGATGCCAGCCTCATAGAATAAGTTAGGAAAGAGTCCCTCCTCCTCAATTTTTTGGAATAGTTTCAGTAGTGATATTACCAGCTCTTCTTTATACACCTGGTGGAATTCAGCTGTTAGTCCATCTAGTCCTGGGCTTTTTCTGGTTGGTAGGCTTTTTATTACTGATTCAATTTTGTAACTAACTTTTAGTCTGTTCAAGGATTCCATTACTTCCTGGTTCAATTTTGGGAGGTTGTATGTTTCCAGGAATTTATTCATTTTTTTCTAGGTTTTCTAGTTTGTGTGCACAGAGGTGTTCAGAGTAGTCTCTAAGGGTTGTTGTCACTGGGTTTTTTTTTTTTGCATTTCAGTTCAGTAGTAATGTTCTCTTTGTCATTTCTGACTGTGTTTATTTGGCTCTTCTCTCTTTTTTCCTTTATTAGACTAGATAGTGATCTATCAATCTTATTTATTCTTTGAAATAATGAACTCCTGGATTTGTTGATCTTCTGTATGGTTTTTCACATCTCGGTTTCATTCAGTGCAGCTCTGATTTTGGTTATTTCTTGTTTTCTACTCCCTTTGGAGTTGTTTTGTTCTCTTTTCTTTTCTCATTTCTCTAGGTATGATGTTTGGTTGTTCATTTGAGATCTTTCTAACTTTTTGATGTGGGATTCAGCGCTATAAATTTTCTTCTTAACACTGCTTTAGCTGTGTCCCAGAGATTCTGTCTGCTATGTTATATATTTATTTTCATTAGTTTCAAATCATTTCTTGATTTGTTGCTTAATTTCATTGTTTACCCAAATGGCATTCAGGAGCAGGTTGTTTAAATTCCATGTAATTGTATGGTTTTTGAATGATTTTCTTAGTATTGATTTCTATTTTTATTGCACTGTGGTTGAATGTTGTGTTTGGTATGATTTCATTTTTTTTTAATTTGCTGAGAATTGTTTTATAGCTGATTGTGTAGTCAATTTCAGAGTATGTGCCATGTGCAAATGAGAAGGATGTATATCCTTTTGTTTTTGAATGGAGATTTCTGCAGATGTCTGTTAGGTCCATTTTGTTGAGTGCCAAGTTCAAGTCCTGAATGTCTTCATTAGTTTTCTGCCTTGACGATCTGTCGAATACTATAAGTGGGCTGTTGATCTATCCCATTATTATTATGTGATTATCTCAGTCTCTTTTCAAGGTCTTAGAAGACCTTGGTGCTTCTGGGTTTGATGCATATATATTTATAATAGTTAGGTCTTCTTGTTGAATCGAACCCCTTACCATTATGTAATGTCATTCTTCATCTTTTTTTTTTTTTTTAAACCATTGTTGGCTTAGTCTGTTTGGTCTGAAGTTAAAATAGCAATCCCTGCATTTTTCTAGCAAGGTTAGATATCTTCATGGACAGTATCCTCAAATTCGCTTTCCAAGTTGCTTGCTTTCTCTTCCTCTCTTTCAGTGACTCCAAGTCATAGATTTGGCCTATGAGTCATAGGTTTGGTTTCTTCACATTTTCTCATATTTATCAGAGGTTTTGTTCATTCTTTTTAATTCTCTCTCTCTCTGTCTGTCTGTCTTTGTCTGACTGATTTAATTAAGAGAACTGTTTCTTTTTCGAGCTCTGAGATTCTTTCCTCAGCTTGGTCGATTCTGCTGTTGATACTTGTGATGGTATTATGAAATTCTCAAAGTGAGGTTTTTAGCTCTATCTGATGAATTTGGTTCTTTCTTCAAATGGCCACTTCATTTTTCAGCTCCCATATCATTCTATTGTATTCCTTAGACTCCTTGAATTGGGTTTCAGCTTTCTCCTGAATCTCAATAATCTTCATTCCTATCCATATTCTGAATTCTATGTCTGTCATTTCAGCCATTACAGCCTCATTAAGAACCATTGCTGGCGAACCAGTGCAGTCATTAGGAGGTAAGAGGATACTTTGGCTTTTTGAGTTGCTGGAGTTCTTGCACTGGTTCTTTCTCAACTGTGTGGACTCATATTCCTTCAATCTTTGAAGTTGTTGTCCTTTGAATGAGATTTTTTGCTTTCATTTTCTTTGATTCCCTTGGGGGTTTGTTTGTGGCATAATGTGGGTTCAGTCAACTAGCTTTATTTCGGGAAGATTTTAGGGGATCAAGCCTCAGCTCAGCACTCCTGGGCTGCCTGCTCTAACTCTTGAGGCTTGGTGCCAGGCCCCCAGCTTTGTTCTCTGGCCCCTTGAAGTTAGGAACCTCCTGTGCTGGAGGAACTGAGGTGTTCCCATTCTGTTGTCCCAATGATCTGATGGGAGATGCTGGCCAGAGTGCTTCATTTAAATGGTGGCAGCAGGATCCTTGCTCACTTGTGCCTGCCAGTAGCCACAGCAGTGTGGCAGGGTGTAGGGTGCAGTGTGGCAGGGTGAATGTGGCAGGGTGCATGTGTTGGCAAGTGTGGGGCACTGGCACAAATGGAGTAACAGCATTCCGGCACATGCTTACGCCCGCAACATTGGCAGCACAACAGGGTGGGGGATGGGGGAGGGTCACAGTTGCTGGCATCTGTGAACATGTTCACAGGGATTTTCCCTTCTTTTTAGTCTGAAGTTATGTCATTGGGGATGCTAGTCATTTTATTGATTTTTAAAAATCAAATCTAATCTGACAATTCTAGACTTTTGCTTGGGTTTTGTTTTGTTTTGTTTTGTTTTTGACAGAGTCTCGCTCTGTCGCCCAGGCTGGAGTGCAGTGGCGCGATCTCGGCTCACCGCAACCTTCGCCTCCAGGGTTCAAGCGATTCTCCTGCCTTAGCCTCCCGAGTAGCTGGGATTACAGGCATGTGCCACCATGCCCAGCTAATTTTGTATTTTTTTTTTAGTAGAGATGAGGGTGGTTTCTCCATGTTGGTCAGGCTGGTCTGGAACACCCGATCTCAGGTGATCCACCCGCCTCAGCCTCCTAAATTGCTGGGATTACAGGCGTGAGCCAACGCGCCTAGCCTGATTGCGGGTATTTTATCTACTTACAGTCAATATAGTGACTTATTTGGGTTTATGGTCATCACTTTTCTCTTTTTTATTTGTTATTTTATCTTTTTTTCCTCTTCTTTTTTACCTTAATTTATTGAAGAATATTATCCTGTTTTCTCTTTCATAACTTAAATTTATATATATTTGAAAATGTAAGTTATTGATAATTAGTTTGTGAATCAATATTCTGTGCATTACACACATATTTTTTGTCCAGTTGTTTTTTACTATTTTTTCCATTCTCTTTTTGTGATTATGTTTTCTATTGCATTTCTCTCTTGCCATATTTTTGATTGATCATTTAAAAAATTAGTTCTTTTGCCCCCTCTGTTAACTTGTTACCTTTTGCTATTCCTTTAGTGAATTCCCTAGAGATTAACTAATACATTTGACTCATTACAATCTAGCATAAATTATTCTTTTACCTTTTCCACACTAACACTGAAAAGTTTCAGTATTAGCCTATTTTAACATAATTAAATTCAAATGCTTCTGCACAGCAAAAGAATAATCAGAGTAAACACACAAACCACAGAATGGGAGAAAATATTTGCAAATGATGCATCTGACAAGTGACTAATACCCAGAATCTACAAGAAGCTCAAATAAATCAGCAAGAAAAAAAAAACAATCCCATCAAAAAATGGACAAATGACATGAATAGACACTTTTCAAAAGAAGATACACAAATGGCCAACAAACATGAAAAAATGCTCAACATCACTAATCATCAGAGAAATGCAAATTAAAACCACAGCGAAATATCACCTTACCCCAGCCAGAATGGCTGTTATTAAAAAGTCAAAAGCAACAGATGTTGGCATGGATGTGGTGAAAAGGAAACACACACTGCTGGTGGGAATGTAAATTAGTACAACCTATATGGAAAACAATATGGGCATTTCTCAAAAAACTAAAAGTAAACCTATCATTCAATCTAGCAATCCCATGTCTGCATTTTTTTTCCAAAGGGAAAGAAGTCATCACATCAAAAAGACAACTTCACACATGTTTATTGCAACACAATTTGCAAAGATATGGAACCAACCTAAGTATCCATCAACTGATGAGTGGGTAAAGAAAATGTGGTATATATATAGTGTGGAATACTACTGAGCCATAAAAAAGAATAAAATAATGTCTTTTTCAACAACTTCAGTGGATCTGGAGGCCATTATTCTAAGTGAAGTTAACTCAGAAATGGAAAACCAAATATACATTCTCAATTATAAGTGGGAGCTAAACTATGTGTATGCAAAGGCATACAGAGAGGTATAATAGATATTGGAGACTCAGAAGACTGGAAGGTTGGTGGTGGGGGGGTGGTGAGGGATAAAAAACTATATATTGGGTACAATGTACACTACTTGGGTAACAGTTGCACTAAAATCTGAGATTCACCGCTATACAATTCTCCATGTAACCAGAAACCACTTGTACCTGAAAAGCTATTGCAATTTTCAAAAATGTGAAAAAATGAACTAAAAAACAACCAAAAAGGGCTGGGCACGGTGGCATATGCCTGTAATGCCAGCACTTTGGGAGGTCAAGGCGGGCAGATCACTTAAGGCCAGGAATTCGAGACTAGCCTGGCCAACATGGTGAAACCCCACCTCTACTAAAAATACAAAAATTAACCAGTTGTGGTGGTGTGAGTCTGTAATCCCAGCTATATGGGAAGCTGAGGCAAGAGAATCGCTTGAACCCGGGAGGTGGAGGTTGCAGTGAGCCAAGATCGCACCACTGCACTCCAGTCTCTTGCCGGATCGTACTCTTGCCACAAGGCAAGACTCCATCTCAAAAAACAAACAAACAAAATCAACTCTTTTTAAGTCCTTTCCTCTTTTGCTTTATTGTTGTAATATACTTTCATTGTGCATATTTTAAAACCCTTAATACATTGCTATTTTTTGAACAATGATCATTTAATCACTATTTAGTTATACTTATTCACACACTAAATTTTTCAATTGTTCTTAGTCCTTTCTACTTTTCTCTGGGATCCTTTCCTACCCAAGGAACTTTCTTTAGTGTTTCTTTCAATGCAGGTTTATTGGTGACCAGTGGATTCTCTCAGTATTCTTTTGAAAATATATTTTTCCAGCACTCATTGAGGATGGTTATTTTTACTGGGTGTGGAATTTTAAGCTAGTAGTTATGTTTCTTTTATAACTTTAAAGGGTATTATTCTACTTTCTTCTTGATTCCATCATTCCTGGGACTGTCAGTCTTATCATTTCCCATTTGAAAGTAAAATGGTAACATTTTTTCCCCTGACTGTTTTAAAGTTTTCAGTAGTCTTACTGTATTTAGATATAGTTTTTTTTTTCATTTCTCAAGGTTGATATTCACAGAATTATTTAATTATTTGCATTTAAATATATTATCAGTTTTGGACAATTCTCAGTTTGTATTTAATCTTATATTGCTTTTGGTGAATTCTCTCTCTTCTCTCTGAAATGCTAATTGTACACATTGGAGCTTTTAAGCATGACCCACATGTTACTGTTTTACCCCCTCTTTGGTTTTAGTCATTATGCATTTTTAATTTTCTGTTTATTTTTGTTTATATATATTTCAATTAGATTCTAATTATTTCTCAAATTATCTTTATTTTTCTCTTTTTTGTAATTTAAAAAAGTTTCTTGAACATATCATGGATTTTTCAATAACTTGATTGAGTCATATTTTACAAATCACATAATGCACCCATTTCAAGTGTATATTTCAGTGACTTTTAGCAACTTTACTGAGAGATGATTGAAGTAAAATAATTGAGATTTTGATAATGTACTTTTTTTTTCTTTTTTTATTATACTTTAAGTTCTAGGGTACATTTGCACAACGTGCAGGTTTGTTACATATATATACATGTGCCATGTTGGTGTGCTGCACCCATTAACTCGTCATTTACATTAGGTATATCTCCTAATGCTATCCCTCCCCCGTCCCCCTACCCCACAACAGGCCCTGGTGTGTGATGTTCCCTTTCCTGTGTCCAAGTGTTCTCATTATTCAATTCCCACCTATGAGTGAGAACATATGGTGTTTGGTTTTTTGTCCTTGTGATAGTTTGCTGAGAATGATGGTTTCTAGCTTCATCCATGTCCCTACAAAGGATGTGAACTCATCATTTTTTATGGCTGCATGGTATTCCATGGTGTATATGTGCCACATTTTCTTAATCCAGTCTATCATTGTTGGACATTTGGGTTGGTTCCAAGTCTTTGCTATTGTGAATAGTGCCACAATAAACATACGTGTGCATGTGTCTTTATAGCAGCATGATTTATAGTCCTTTGGGTATATACCCAGTAATGGGATGGCTGGGTCAAATGGTATTTCTAGTTCTAGATCCCTGAGGAATCGCCACACTGACTTCCACAATGGTTGAACTAGTTTACAGTCCCACCAACAGTGTAAAAGTGTTCCTATTTCTCCACATCCTCTCCAGCACCTGCTGTTTCCTGACTTTTTAATGATTGCCATTCTAACTGGTGTGAGATGGTATCTCATTGTGGTTTTGAATTGCATTTCTCTGATGGCCAGTGATGATGAGTATTTTTTCATGTGTCTGTTGGCTGCATAAATGTCTTCTTTTGAGAAGTGTCTGTTCATATCCTTTGCCCACTTTTTGATGGGGTTGTTTGTTTTTTTCTTGTAAATTTGTTTGAGTTCTTTGTAGATTCTGGATATTAGCCCTTTGTCAGATGAGTAGATTGCAAAAATTTTCTCCCATTCTGTAGGTTGCCTGTTCACTCTGATGGTAGTTTGTTTTGCTGTGCAGAAGCTCTTTAGTTTAATTAGATCCCATTTGTCAATTTTGGCTTTTGTTGCCATTGCTTTTGGTGTTTTAGACATGAAGTCCTTGCCCATGCCTATGTCTTGAATGGTAATGCCTAGGTTTTCTTCTAGGGTTTTTATGGTTTTAGGTCTAACCTTTAAGTCTTTGATCCATCTTGAATTAATTTTGGTATAAGGTGTAAGGAAGGGATCCAGTTTCAGCTTTCTACTTATGGCTAGCCAGTTTTCCCAGCACCATTTATTAAATAGGGAATCCTTTCCCCATTGCTTGTTTTTGTTGGGTTTGTCAAAGACCAGATGGTTGTAGATGTGTGGTATTATTTCTGAGGGCTCTGTTCTGTTCCATTGGTCTACATGTCTGTTTTGGTACCAGTACCATGCTGTTTTGGTTACTGTAGCCTTGTAGTATAGTTTGAAGTCAGGTAGCGTGATGCCTCCAGCTTTGTTCTTTTGGCTTAGGATTGACTTGGCACATTTTAATAATTTTCAGGATATATACACATATACATATATATATATGCATACAGATGCCCAAATTTTTGTTACAATCAAGATAAACAATTATTTGGATCACCCTCAAATTTGCCTGTACTTCTTTGCAATCCATGTCTCCCTCTAACACCACCCACAGTCAACTATTGATCTGTTTTCTTTTTTGTTTGTTTGCTTTTGTTTTTTGTTTTTTTTTTGAGATGAAGTCTTGCTCTGTCACCCAGGCTGGAGTGCAGTGGCACAATCTCAGCTCACTGCAACCTCTGCCTCCCGGGTTCAAGTGATTCTTCTGCCTCAGCCTCCTGAGTAGCTGGGATTACACGCGCCTGCCACCATGCCCAGCTAATTTTTGTATTTTTAGTAGAGATGGGGTTTCACCTTGTTGGTCTGCTGGGCTCCAACTCCTGACCTCAAATGATCTGCCCACTTCGGCCTCCCAAAGTTCTGGGATTACAGGCATGAGCCACTGTGCCCAGCCTGATCTGTTTTCTGTTACAATGGTTTATTTGGTGTTTCCTATAATTTTATGTAAATATAATATATAATGTGCTTTTTTTTTTAACTCTTTCTTCTAGAATGTGATTTTGAGGCTAATCTACACTGTTAATGTTTGTTAAGAGGTCTTTTCTTTTTATTGTTGAGTAATTTCATTATATGGGAAAACCATATTTCTTTATCTGCTTATCCGTTGATGAGCATTTGCATTGTTTCTAGATTTTAGCTATTTTTAATAAAGCTGATACAAGCATTTGTGTAAAAAATGTCTTCATGTGGATATATATTTATATTTCCCTTGAATGAATATCAAAAATGCAGAATGGTTGGGTCATATTGTTGATGCTTAATTTTTAAAGAAACGTCCATGCTGTTTTCCACACTGCATATTTGATTTTTAATTTCCTTCAGCAATGTATTAACATTTCAATTCTTCTACAGCCTTGCCTCCGTGTAGTATAGATAAGTTTAAAAATTTTTAGCCATTATAAATGGTATAATGGTGTAATAGTGGTATCTTGTTGTGGCTTTTATAATTAAAAAAATAATTTTAGAATTTGAAAAGACAGCACAAATAATTATTTGATGTACTTCCCTCAAATTCCTTTATTTTTAACATCTCACACAATAATTATAAATATATCGAATCTGGGAAATTAACCTTGGAATAATATATTAACCCATTTATTCCTGAGGTTGCAGTTTTTTGAATTTGAAAAATCAGACCTTGGCGATGACCTTGAGCAGTAGGATATGAAGAACTCCCACATCCTTAGCGTTCCAATAGTGGAACACTAGACATATGGAGTAAACTATGGACTTTATTATGATTTTGCCTGTTTTCCTACTAATGTTCTTTTCCTTTTTCAGGATCTTTTCCAGGAATCCACATAGCAGTTAGTCATTGTGGCTCTTTCCTCCTCCAATCTATAACAAACTGTTAGTTTCTTTCTTTTTTTAAAGACCTTGTCAATTTTGAAGAGTATTCATCAGGTATTTTGTAGAAAGTTCCTGATTTTGAGTGTATCAGAAGTTTTCTTTTCTTTTCTCTTTCTTTCTTTCTGTTTCTTTCTTTCTCCCTTCCTTCCTTCCTTCCTTCCTTCCTTCCTTCCTTCCTTCCTTCCTTCTTTCCTTCCTGCCTGCCTGCCTGCCTGCCTTCCTTCCTTCCTTCCATCCTTCCTCTCTCTTTCTCTCCCTTCCTCCCTCCCTCTCTCTCTCGTTCTCACTTTCTTTCTTAACAGTTTTGCTCTTTTCGCCCAGGCTAGAGTGCAATGGTGTGATCTTGGCTCACTGCAACCTTCACCTCCCGGGTTCAAGTGATTCTCCTGCCTCAGCCTCTCAAGTAGCTGGGATTACAGGTGCCCACGACCATGGCTGGCTAATTTTTGTATTTTTAGTAGAGACAGGGTTTCACCGTGTTGGCCAGGCTGGTTCTCGAACTCTTGACCTCAAGTGATCCACCTGCCTCTGCCTCCCAAAGTGCTGGGATTAGATTACATGCATGAACCACCATTTCTGGTCAGAAGTTTTCTTATGATTAGACGGAGGTTATGAATTTTGGGGAAGAACACCACCTGGTACCCTTCTCATTGTATCATATCAGGGGATACATGATATCCATATGATGTTAACCTTGATTTCCTGTTTAAGGTGGTGTCTGTGAGGTTTCCCCAATGTAAAGTTACTAGTTTTTTTCGTACAATATGTATTAGAAGCAAGTTACTAAGTCCAGATCATGTTGAGATGTTGAGGAAAGGGGAGTTAACATTCGTCACTTGGTGTGGGGAGTAACAAAAAGTTGTGGGTACTTGTCAAAATCACAATAATTAATAAACTTCTGGGGGAATATGCTTTGAAACGGTGCAAACATCTTATTTCTCCTTTAATTTTTTCCCACTAATTTTAGTGTTTATCAGTGAATCCTGCATGCAGCAATTGTTGCTGTTGTGCTTTTTATGGTGATTTGATGTTTCCCTTGTTCCTCTTACTTTACTTGGAATTCTTACTTAATGAGGATTTGACTCTTCCCCTCCCTCCCATTTATTTATTTGTTCAAACATGCATTATATCAGTATGAACTCATGGATTTTTTTATGCCAATCTTTGAGTTATAATCAAATACTATTGTGCAGGACATGGTGGCTCACTCCTGTAATCCCAGCACTTTGGGAGGCTGAGGCGGGCGGATCACTCAAGCTCAGGAGTTTGAGACCAGCCTGGTCAACATGGCGAACCCCTGTCTTTGCTAAAAAATACAAAAAAAATTATCCAGGTGTGGTGGCATGTGCCTATAGTCCCAGCTACTCAGGAGGCTGAGGCACGAGACTCGCTTGAACAGGGGAGGCAGAGGTTGCAGGAGCCAAGATTGTGCCACTGCACTCCAGCCTGGGTGACAGAATGAGACTCTGTCAAAAAAAAAATTACTATTGCTATATTTTTCTGGCTTTGGTTACTGGGAACTGTGTCAAGTAGCCTCCTATCTCCTTTGGACATGCCTCCCTCATCCTTTTTGAGGACTTCTTTATTTTCTCATGCTATAAGATGCTCTGTTCCCATCTTGTATTTTCCTTGCCTCTGACCTAGAATTAGCCATTTCTCCAAGGAGCTCTGGCTTATTTTATTGGTATCTGGCTTATTTCAGTGGTATTTAGAAACTAAAATATGGGTGATTAATCTATCTGCTTTTACTGAGCTATCACTCCTTCTGGGACCTTTTAATGGACAAAGTGAGGAAGTATATGCATGTGTATTAACTCATGTATGCACACACATCTCTATTTCTGTCTATCTATCCATTCATCCATCCATGTGTGTGTGTAGATGTATATTTGTAGATACAAATAGATGGAAACATAGGTAGATATAAACACACATACATGTATGTATAAATAATCACAATTTCTAACTCATCCATCAGGAAGGATTCATTCTAGTCTTCTCTTTTTACTTATTTGTTACTTCACTCTTTGACAGTGAGAAACTTGGCTTCCATTATCTACAAATTATTTACTTATTTGTCCAACCTTTGGATACATGGAGTATCAGAACTGCTAATCAGCATGCATGTGAGAACCAAATTTACCAACTAAAGAACAGCATTTAAATACAATTCTTTTGGTATTTAGGTTCAGAGTATCCAAGCAAATCACTGTTTCCGAAAGCTACTTAGGTCAACTCCCTTTCCCCCACTGCCTTCAGTGAGGTTATGCCTTTCATTTGTGCTACAATGAAATTCTTTTTTTTTTTCTGAGACGGAGTCTTGTTTTGTCACTCAGGCTGGAGGGCAGTGGCAAGATCTCGGCTCCCTGCAACCTCTGCCTCCTGGGTTCAAGCGATTCTCCTGCCTCAGCCTCCTAAGTAGCCGGGATTACAGGCACATGCCACATTCCTGGCTAATTTTTGTATTTTTAGTAGAGATGGGGTTTCACCATGTTGGCCAGGCTGGTCTTGATCTCTTGACCTCATGATCCATCTGCCTCGGCCTCCCAAAGTGCTGGGATTACAGGCGTGAGCCACTGCACCCGGCCTTCTGAAATTTATTTTTTATAGCCAACTTTCCATCCTGGAATCTTTTGACATTCTGGCTATAATTTTTTTTTAATGTTGTTATTATTGAGATAGAGTCTTGCTCTGTCATCCAGGCTGGAGTGCAGTGGCACAAATATGGCCCACTGCAGCCTTGACCTCTTGGGCTCAGGCTATCCTCCTACCTCAGCCTCTTGAGTAGCTGGGACCATAGGGACATGCCACCATGCCAGGCTAATTTTGTATTTTTTGTAGAGATGGGTCTCACTGTGTTTCCCAGGCTGGTCTGGAACTCCTGGACCCAAGCAGTTCTCTCACTTTGGCCTCCCAAAGTGCTGGGATTACAGGCATAGAACTTAAAACAGAATTACCATTCGACCCGGCAATCCCATTATTGGATATATACCCAAAGGAATGTAAATCATTCTACCATAAAGACGCATGCATGTGTATGTTTGTTGCAGCACCATTCAAAATAGCAAAGACATGGAATCAACCTAAATACCCATCAATGGCAGACTGGATAAAGTAAATGTGGTACATATATACCATGAAATACTATCCAGCCATAAAAAATAATGAGATTAGGTCCTTTGCAGCAACATAGAGCTGGAAGCCATTGTCCTAAGGAAACTAACACAGAAATAGAATATCAAATACTGCATGTTCTCAGTTATAAGTGGGAGCTAAACAATGAGAACACATGGCTGCTAGGAGGGGAACAACAGATTCTGGGGTCTACTTGAGGGTGAAGAGTGGAAGGAGGGAGAGGATCAGAGAAAAATACCTATCAAGTACTATACTTATTACCTGGATGATGAAATTATCTGAACACCAAATCCCTTTGACACACAGTTTACCTATATAACAAACCTGCACATGTACACCTGAACCTCAAATAAACGTTAAAATAATAATGATAACAAAAAGCATGAAAAAATTATACAATAAAGTTAACTTTTGTGGTGTGCGGTTTTATAGATTTTGACAAATGGGCAGTGTCATGTATCCACCAACATGGTAACATGTGGAATAGTTCCATCACCCTAAAAATTGTCTTGTGTGGCTTCTTTCTATTCAACCCCACATCCTTAAAAACCAGCCAGGCAACCAACCACTAGTCAAATTTTTGTCTCTATAGGTTGACTTTACAAGAATTTTATAAATGAGTTACATGATATGTATGTAGCCTTTGGGGTCTGTCTTCTTTCACTTAGCAAAATCTATTTAAGATTCATTTATGCTGTTCTGTAATTTGTTTCTTCATTTTCTTGCTAAATAGTATTCCATCATTGGATATACCCAGGTTTGTTTATCCATTCAACTCTTGAAGGACATCTTGATTATTTTCACTTTTTGGCAATTCTGAATAAGGGCATTATCAAAATTTTTATAAAGATATTTATGTAAAAGTAAGTTTTAATTCATTTGGATGTGTACCTTGAAGTAGAATTGATGGGTCATGTCATAAGTAGATAATTTATTTTCATAAGAAACTGCCAAACTTTTTATCAAAGTGGCTGTATAATTTTGCATTTCCACCAACAATGAATTCATGTTCTTTTTGCTCCACATTTTTGCCAGCATTTGGTGCTGTCAATTTATTATCATAATATATTTTTTTAAAATTTAGCCATTCTAATAAATATATAGTAGTACCTAATTGTAGTGTTAATTTGCATTTAACTAGTGACTAATGATGTAAACTTTTTTTTACAAAAAAGGAGTTATTTTGCTTTATTGTTGAAGTATTAATTTTCTATAGATGTATTCTTAATAGAAGGTGTTCATTAGATAAGAGTTTTAAAATATCTTTCCCCATCTCTGACTTGCCTTTTCATTACTTAATAGTGTATTTTTGCAGAACAATCAGTACTTAAATTTTGATAAATTTCAAACTACTTTTTTTGGTGTATTGTGATTTTGGTGTCATATGTAAACTTTCTAGAAACCTAAGTCCAAGAAGATTTTTCTCTTTATGTTTTATTCTAGAAGTTTTAAAGTTTTACATTTAAGTCTGTGGTCCAATTTGAGTTTGTATCTGGTGACCTTGTTAAACTTACTTATTAGTTTACTAACTTACTACTTACTAGTAGATTTTAATATAATTGTTTAGTTTTTTCTACATAGAGAATCATTTTACCTGTGAATAGAGAGAGTTCTATTTATTTCTTTCCAATCTATATTTCTTGTATTTCTTTTGTTTATTTTTATTGTCTTATTACATGCCTTCCAATATGATGGTGATTAGGAATTGTGAAATAAGGCATTCCTTCCTCCTTCCCACTCTTAGGGAGAAAGCATTCAGTGTCTTTCATTAAATGAGATATTATTGCAGATTTTTAAAAAGATGTCTTTTATTAAGTCGTGGAAGTTTCCTTCTGTTCTTAGTTCCTTGAGAGTTTTTATCATGAATAGATGTTGAATTTTGTTGAATGGTTCATGGAGATGATTATGATTTTTTTCTCTCAGGTTTTCAGTGTGATCATATGGTGAATTCCAGCAATTGATTTTTGTATGTGAAAGCAGTTTTGCATTTTGGGCATGAACATCACTTGGTCATGATGTATTATCTTTTTTATATGTGGCTCCTTTCAGTTTGCTGGTATTTTGTTGACAATTTTGCACCTATGTTCACATGAACTGTTGGTCTCCAGTTTTTCTGTAATGACCATTTGGTTTTGGTATGAGCATAATGCTGACCTCATAAAAAGAGTTGGTAAATATTCTCTCCTCTTCTGTTTTCTAGAAGAAATTGTGCAGAATTGGTATTATTTCTTCCTGATCCATCAGTGAAACTATAGGGGCCTTTTGAAATGTTTTTAACTACAAATTTAATATCTTTAATAGATATGAGGGTTATCTCATTATCTATTTCTTCTTAAGTAGTTTATAGTAGTTTGTATGTTTCAAGGTATTGATTATTTTCATCAAAGTTGTTTAATTTATAGACATAGAATTATTAATGGTATTCCGTTAATATCATTTAAAAGTATGTAGTAATATCCTATTTTAATTCCAGATGTTAGTAGTTTGTGTTAGTTCTATTCATTACTTGGACAGACTGACTAGAGGTTTATCAGTCTTACTCATCTTTTCAAAGACATTATCTTTTGGTTTCATTGATTTTTCTCTGTTGTTTTTCTGTTTTTAACTTCAATCATTTCTGCTTTTACCTTTATTATTTTCCTTCTATTGCTTGTTTTAGCTTTAATTTATTATTTCTCTAATTACTTAAGTTAGAAACTTAGGTTATTTATTTTATATCTTTATTCTTTCTTTAACATAACATTTAATTCTACACATTTCCCTCTAAGTCCTGCTTTGGCTACATTTCACAACATTACATAAGTTGCATAATTATCCATCCATTTCTTTTCAATCTGCCTGGCATTTATATTTAAATTGTTGCTTGTATATGCAGCCCACGGCAGGGTATTGCTTTTTGTCCACTCTATCAATATCTGCCTTTAAATTGGAGTGTTTGGCACATTGTATAATTTTGTGTAATTATTGATAGAGTTGGGTTTATGTCTACAATTTTCTTATTAATTTTTTGGTTGTTCAGTCTCCATATCCTTTTTCTTGCCTTTTTTGAATTATTTAAATTTTTAAAAATATTTCATTTTATTTATTTACATTTTGGGTATGTATTTTCTGTCAATATTTAAGGGATTTATGTAGCATTAATATTGTATCACTTTATGTAAACTTTAGAAAATTTCTAGCATATAGGTCCCTATAACTCTCCTCCCTTACCCCTATGCTATTTTGCATTATAGATGTCATATATATCTGCATACACTGAAAGCTCTAACAGATGATATAATTTTTTATTTCAACATTCAGTTGCACACATTTAAAAGTACTTAAGATATAAGAAAATAGCCTAGATATTTACTATTTATTTTATTCTTTAATTTCTGAAGATGCAAGTTTCCCTCTGGTATTGTTTACCTTGAATTTTTTTAAACATAAGTTTTTAAAAAATGTTTTAAAGCAAATTTTAAAAAACATTTTTAATATTGTAGGCCTGCTGTAAAACTTCTATTTGTTTTTCTTCTTGTGAGAAGATTGTAAGTTTCATTTGTTCTTGAAGGATATTTTTATAGGATATAAAATTCTGGTTTGACAGTTCTTTTTTTTTTTTTCAGCGTTTCACATTTTAAAGATGTTGTTCCACTTTATTCTGACTTCCATATCCTCTGATGAGAAATCAATGGTGATTCCAATTCTGCTTCCCCTGTGTATAATGTGTTGTTTTCTTCTGGCTGCTTTCAGGATTTTTCCTTTTTATTTTGTTTTCAGCAATTTGATTAAGATGTATGTAGACATGGTTTTCTTTGTGCTTATACTTTTTGGAGTTCACTGACTGTCTTGAATCCGTAATTTATATATATATATATTTTATCAAATTTGGAATGTTTTCTGTAATTACTGCTTTAAATATTTTTGCATGAAAATGTTTTTCTCTTCTTCTGGCGCTCCAATGGCACATCAATTAAACCATTTAATGCAGAGTCCTAGAGGCTCTGATCTTTCTTTTTCAATCTTTTCCCCCTTCTTTTCTCTTCAGATTGAATTATTTCTATTGCTCTATTCAAGTTCACCAAATATAAAGTGATACATGAGTTTCCATGCTAACTTTAGGTACCAATGCTGCCATTACCACCATGCTGATACACAGCAAGAGCCCTCTTAAGTTGAAAGAGAGCAGGGGAATATATATATACACACATATGTGTGTGTATATATATATATATATATAATATACACACAGATATACACATATTAATACACATACATATGTATATATAGACACACACAAATATGTAGTGAAAGAGAGAGATTGGGGGGAGAGAGAGAGAGAGAGAGAGAGAGAGAGAGAGAGAGGACTTCTGTTTGCTTGTTTAGCTTTGACTTTCATTCACAATCTGCCTGCATTACCTCACACTTTAGAGTCCTCAGGTAATTATTTTCTGCATTTTTTTCCAGAAATTATAGCTCCAACTGGCAGAAGGGCTGGGCTGTAATGGATTCCTACCAGCCTAGCGGAATTGGAATTCCAGTTATGTCTTTTAAGTAAATTAAGAGGATTAAAAAATAATAAAATGCTAATCATTGCTATCTCCAAGAGGGCTTTTACAGCCACTATACATCACTGCCATTATCACAACATATATGTCACCTTTGTACATACACCCTGATCATCATTTTTTTGAAGCACTTTTCCACAGGTTATCAAGTTCCAGGTTTGTAATTTTCTTTATTTTAGTACTTTATGTATGTAATCTTATTCTCATGTCATAGTAAGGTTTGATTTTTTTTCTCTTTCTCCTTTGTGTATCTAACTATGATTTTTGTAATTTTGTGTGTTTTCATGATGGTAGCTATCATCTTTTCACTTCCAGATGTAGGACTCCCTTAATCATTTCTTTTAACACCAGTATAGTTGTGAATCATTCCTGTAGTTTTTGCTTATCTGGGAAAGACTTTATTTCTCCCTCCTTTCTAAACAACAGTTTTGCCTAGTTCTTGACTGGCAGTATGTTTTTCTTTCAGCACTTTCTATAAATTATTCCATTCTTTTCTGGCCTGTAAGATTTCTTCTGAGAAACCTACTGTTGGTCTAATTGGAATTCTCTTATACCTGACTTGCTGTTTTTCTCTTGCTGCTTTTAGAATGCTCTTTGTCTTTGATTGACGATTAGCTCTAATGTACGTGGGAGAGGATGTGTTTGTGTTTAATCTATTTGGGGTCCTTTGAGCTTTCTGGACCTGGATGTCCATCTCTCTCTTTCTAGACTTGGGAAGTTTTCTGCTATTATTTTATCAAAAATGTGTTCCTCACCTGTTCCCTTCTCTTCACCTTCTGATTGCTCATAATGCAAATAGTTATTCACTTAATGGTTTTCCATAAATTCTGTAGGCTTTCTTTATTTTTTCTTTCTCTTTTTTTGTCTGCTTTTGTTATTTCAAAAGATCTGTCTTGAAGTTTAGAAATTCTTTCTTTTGCTTGGTCTCCTCTGTTGTTGAAGCTCCTGATTGTATTTTTTATTCCATTCATTAAGTTTTTCAGGTCTAGAATTTTTGTTTGGTTCTTTTTAAAAATAATATCTATCTCTGTTGAATTTTTAATGCAGATGCTAAGTTGGCTTCCTAATTTAATTGAATTGTTTATTTATATTATCTTGTATCTCACTGGCATTTTGTATATTTCCTTTGATTTGGGGTCTATTACTGGAAAATTATTGTGTTACTTTGGAGGTGTCATGTTTCCTTGCTTTCTCAAGTTTTCTGTGTCCTTACATTGATATTTATGCACCTGAGGGAATAGTAGCCTCTTCCAATTTTATAGAATAGGTTTCATAGGAAAAGCCTTATTCCTATAGATGGGTTTTTATATGTTGATTGGCTGGGATGTACTGACTTTGGTTCTTGGTACATAAAGTAGTGCAGTTTCTTCAGATGTAATCCATGTTAGTGATGTTTGATAGTGCCTCAGTGGCCTAGGTTGTGAGGATTTGTGGTGGTGATGACACAGCTTCTTCAGGGGTGGGCTTGCTGAAGTGTTTCTCAGGCTAGGGTGTATGCATGAACACAGTGGATCAGCCAACTTGAGGGCTGGTTCACTAAGGTTTGTGCCACCAGGATGTTTTTTGGACTTTGGGTGCAGGTGCTCAGGATGAGTCAGCTGGCTTGGGGACTGGCTCACCGGGTCAGGGTCTCTGGGTTATTACTCCAACTGGAGACATGAGTCATGCCTGTTTGGCTGGCTTGGAGTGGGTCTGCCAGGGTTGGGTCTACTCAGCTATTTCTGTGGTCAGGGTAATGGGTGCATAGCCACTAAGCCAGTTCAGGCATATGTCTGCCTGGGGCAGGTCCACTAGGCTGTTTTTCTGATGGGGCATATGATGATGCAGATGCTTGGGAGCTTAGGGGCATGTCTGCTGGGGCAGGTTTGCCTGGCTTCATCTCCAGTTGGGAGTGAGGGTGCATGGTAGTTAGGTCAGCTTAAGGCCAGGTCTGCCTGGAATGGGTCTGCTGGAGTGTTTCTCTTACCAGAGACTCAGGCACACAGCTGCTCATCTGCTTTGGGGCCTTCTCTGGTAGAGTCAGGTCTGCTAGACTGTTTCTCCAACTCTGGCCACAGCTGCTTAGCAGCTCAAGGGTGCGTCTAGCCAGGGTCAGGTCTGCTGGACTGTTTATCTGGCCAGGGACATGGGTGCACAGCAGTTCAGCTGACCCAGGATGGCTTACCTGCAGTGTGGTAAGGGAGCAAGGGCCATTCCTGGGCCCAGGCTCTGAGCAGCTGGGGTCATGGTGTTACAGCCACCCATGTGGGTGGAAAGATGGTGGAATCCCATGGTTGGAGGCCCAAAGTTGCTACTGGCCCCCAGGGCAGAGCACACTCCAGTAGTGGCTCTGGTTTTAAGATGGCACCACACCCCAGCAGCTGGGGTCATGGTGTTACAGCCACCCATGTGGCTGGAAAGATGGTGGAAT
Source organism: Gorilla gorilla gorilla (assembly GCF_029281585.2). Lineage (NCBI taxonomy): Eukaryota > Metazoa > Chordata > Mammalia > Primates > Hominidae > Gorilla > Gorilla gorilla. Next base: position 98,182,575 of record NC_073232.2, on the reverse strand, counting down.
CCCATGGTTGGAGGTCCAAAGTTGCTACTGGCCCCCAGGGCAGAGCACACTCCAGTAGTGGCTCTGGTTTTAAGATGGCACCACACCCCAGCAGCTTGGGTAATTGGATAATGGAAGTACAAAACTTGTGCTCCTAATCCAGTGAAATGCAGCCATGTGAATTCCAGACAGCTCCCAGACTGAGCTGAGGGATTGTGAGGACTGTGGGATTCTTCTGTAGTAAAGGCTACAGGGGGGCTATAGTGGCAGTGAGGGCTGCTGCAGGTCATCTGCTTTCCCTTTCCCACAGGAAGAAGTCCCTCTTAACTCTGAGCTGATCTCAATAAGAGAGATGGTTCAGCAGAGGCAGGGTGCCTTGCTCCCCTCTCTGCTACCCTCTGGAGTCTCTGAACACTGAAATGACTTCACTACTCCTTTGTCACACTTCAGCACTTTCCCTCTGAAGTTTCAGTAAAAGTTTTAGTTGTTAATTCACTTACTTGGTCCTTTTTTATAAGGAGAAATGTGTGGCAGGTCTCTCTAATTACCCATCTTGCTGATAGCACTCCTTTTGTCTAGGCAGATTTTTGTTCTGAAAGTCATCCATCCTATTGCTGCTCCTTTTAAGGGAACATACTTTTTTGTCTAGTTGCTTTTAAAATTTTCTCTGTGTTTGAGTTTTGGGAGTATGTTTATAATGTGTTTAGGTAGGTGTGGTTTTGGGAGTATGACTATAATGTGTTTAAGTAGGTGTGGCTTTTATTACTTTTATCCTACTGAAGTTATTGAGGGATTGGTTTGATGTGTTTTATTAAATTTAATAATTTAAGTTGTGATACTTTCTCTTCTTTTGAGACGACAATTAAACATTTATTAGACATTTTTAACAGGAACTTGTATCTTTTATGCTCTGTTTTTTTCCTCATTTTATTTTTTTCTCTGTGAATCAGTTGAATATTGGGTATAAACATATTTATAGGTTAACGAGTCACATCTTCTGCTGTGTCCAGTCCATTTTATTCTGATTTAGTGAATATTTGATTTTATATTTCATTTTACAATTCTCGACTGTATTTATAATTTTTTGTGGATTTAAACTATTTGTTCAAATTTTTTAACTTTTCATTCAGGTTGTCTCTCATTTCCTCTGTTTTCTTTGACATACAGGCATAATATAGACATAATATTTATTTTTAAATGCTGGTCTGTTCGCTCAATATCTTTACCTTTTAAGGTCTTAATTCTATTGACTATTTTATCTCTTGATTATCAGTCATTTTCTGTTTTTTAATATGTGTAATAGTACATTTTTATGTTTCCTGGACATTGTGGGAGATATGTTGTACCATCTTTGGTTTATGTTAGTTTTGTCTGATTATTGTAAAATGCTGTACTGAAAGTCATTTTCGTTGCTAACAAATCATCTTGGTCCTATTGAGGTATGATTTTCAATTTGTTGTGGGATTCTATTTTAGCCTTTTCCTCACTCTTGCTTAGATCATGCTTACACTGAAGGCATAACCTCCCTTATGTGTCACTTAAAAGTCATTGACATTTATTCATCGAGATGTTTATACTTTGCCTGGGCCTAAAGTTTAACATATTTCCAGAACTTTGTGACCTCTGAAATATGTGCTCATTTCTCCATTTTCCTAGTTGGTCAGTGACATCATCTTAGACGTTTTGCAGGCTAGATACGTGTCATAGGAGTCATCCAAGAGTTTGAATGCAATTTTTACAGAGATATTTTGGACTTCTTTTTAATTTCAACTTGTTCCTTCCTCTTAACATACTTCACAAATTTTTCTCACCTTGGTACCACAAACTCTTATTTCTATTCCCTTCACCTAGTGAGACTCTCATTCCATGCTTGTGTTTGATTTCCATGCAAAACTGATTTAAAAATATCTGCAGGTAATAATGTCTGGTGTGAATATGGGCCTCCTGCCATGTTTTTCTTGTTATCGCAGAAGTAACCTTGTAATTGTTTCTATCTAAGGCCTGAAATCAGTTATTTTATACATTTTGATAGATTTTATAATTATTTACTGTGGGAACTTCCCTTATTTTTATGATTCTATTATATATTTATTCATGCCATTTCCCTGAAGTGTTGTTCAGTTTAAATAGTTTTGAACTTTCAAATAAAGGTATCTCCTGGGCTTTACTTTTAAACTCAACACTGTTATGTTAATAAAGTTTATTATATGTGCAACTATGTTGTTTATATTACATATAATGTACAAGAGTTTCTCTTGACTATGTACATAAATGGAATTCCTGAGTCTTGTGAATAACAAACTTAAAAAATCAACTTATAATATCTATTTGTTTTCCAATGTGGTTATATTAATTATACTTCCAGCAGTGAATACAATATTCCACTGATCCTCATCTTCTTCACCCCTTACTACTTTTTAGACTTCTTATTTATGCCACTCAAGAGAATGTAAAATAGTATCACATTTTGATCATGTTTTGCATATCCCTGATCACTATGAAAACTGAGCAGCTCTTCATATGTTAATTTAACATATGTTTTTTTCCAGTTAATATTCATTTCCATTTCTCATTTTTTCTACTGGAATATTTATCTCTTTCTAACTGATTAATGAGAGTTCTTCATGTAGTTTCTGAAGCTTCTAACTTTTTGATTTTAAGTCACATGGTTATCTTTCATATATTTGTATCATTCTTCCCTCCATATTTTTAAGGTGTCTAAAATTACTAATTCTTAATCTTAATAAATCAAGATTCTTTTTCTTTTCTCTTCTTTCCTTTTTTTTTTTTTTTTTTTTTGAGGAGATGGAATCTTGCCCTGCCATCCAGACCAGAGTGCAGTGGCGTGATCTCAGCTCACTGCAACCTCTGCCTCCTGGGTTCAAGTGATTCTCCTGCTTCTGCCTCCCGAGTAGCTGAGACTACATGTGCACGCCACCACACCTGGCTAATTTTTGTATTTTTAGTAGAGATGGTGTTTTGCCATGTTGGCCAGGCTGGTCTCAAACTCCTAACCTCAGATGATCCACCCACCTCAGCCTCCCAAAGTGCTGAGATTACAAACATAAGCCACTATGCCCAGCCCAAGATTATTTTTCTTCACAGTTAATAAACCAAGATTTTTTTTTTTACTTTTAAAAGCAGTACTATTTGTCTGAATCCAAGGTAAAATATATGTTCTTACATTTTGTAAAGTTTAAAAAAATCTGTTGAGATGTAATTTACAAATATTAAAGTGCACCCATTTTGATTGCATGATTAGATTAGTAATGATAAATATGCTCATACAGGTAACCACCACCCTATTTAAGCACTAGAACCTTTCCATGACACTAAAATGTTCTCCCATTCCCCTTTTGAATTGAATGCCCCCTTCACTGTAGGCAAATTCTGATTTGATTTCTGTCACTATACATATTATCTATTCTAGAACATACAAATAAAGTACAGTCATCTTTTATATCAATTTTCTTTTAATTAGCCTAATGTTTTTGAGTTTTCCACATTGTTTTATTCCTTTTTATTGAATTGTTCCTTTTTATTTGAGTGGCATTTCATTATATGAATATTATCACAATTTTATGAAAATTTGTTTTTTTTCCAAACTTGGGTTATCATAAATCCAGCTTCTGAGAACATTCACATGCAATTATTTGTGTGGATGGGGATGTATGCTTTAATTTGTCTTAATTAAATATCTAGGGTTATGATAAATGTCTAGCCATAGTCTAAGAACACAGTCTAAGAAATTGCTGAACTGTTTTCCAAATTGGCTATATCTTTTTGTATTCTCACCAGAAATGTATGGAATTTCCAGTTGCTCCACTTTCTTACCAACACTTGGCATGACTGTGTTAATTTTTGTCATTCTGGTGGGCATATAGTGGTATTTGTGTTTTCAAATTCTTCTTCTATAAAGACTAATAATATTGAGCATTATTTCATGTGCTGTTTGGTAACTCTTAATGTGTTCTTTTGTGAAGTGTCTATTCAAATCTTTTGCCCGTTTAAAACATTGGATTGCTTGTCTTCTTTTATTGAGTTATATAATTTCTTCAATATTCTGGATACCATTCATTAATTAGGTGTATGTATTGTGAATATTTTCTCCCAGACCATAGCTTGCTTGTCTTTTCCTTAATGGACTTTTTTAATTTAAAGCATGATAGTTATGGGGTCCAATTTATCAATCTTTCTTTTATGGCTTTTTGTTTCCTATTAAAAAAACTTTGTCCATCCCAAAGTCACAAATATTTTTCCCTATGTTTTTGTCTAAAATTTTATAGTTTTATGTTTTACTTTTCTGGCTATGATTGATTTTGAATTATTGTTTTGTATGTGTTGTGAGGGAGGTATCAAGGTATTTATTTACCTATTTATTTATCATATGATATCTAATTATTGAAAAGGCATTTCTTGCCCTAATTTATTACTTTGGGATCTTTGTTGAAAATGCATTCAGCATGTATATGTGGATCTTTTTCCAGACTCTCTAGTCTGTTTAGTTTTTAAAATACATTTATCTTTATGCTAATACCACACCTTCTTCATTACTGAAACTTTATAGTCACATGATGTAAATTCTTCACTTTTACTGCCGTGGTAAACATTATTTTGTCTATTCTTAGTCCTTTGAATTTTTAGAATCACATAATTTCTTAGAGTCAAATTGTCTGAAAACATCTGGGATTTTTTGGGGGGGATTGTTAAATCTTTTGACCAATTTAGGGTTTATTGGACATCTTAACAATATTGAGTCTTTCACTCATGAACATGCCAAATCTTTTCATTTATTTAGGTTTTATTTTATTTTTCTCATCAATAGTTTTTTAGTATACAGCCCTTGCATATATCTTATTAAATTTAGTATTATGTAGTTTATGTTTTGTACACTGTTTCAAAAGTTGTTTTAAATTTCATTTTTCAGTGGCTAACTAATGGTGTGTAGACAGATACCAGGTTTTTGTATCCTGTGAACTTGTTAAATATGTATTAGATCTAGAATTTTATTTCTGTATTTTATTATGTTATTATATTCCTATATATTATGTATAGTATGTTCCTATATTCTAGTATATTTTTCTTATCTTCTTTGCATTTTTTAGATATATGACCAAAAGGGCAGTCAACTTCTTCCTTCCTTTTCTCCCTACTCTCTCCTCCCACCCTCTTTTTTCCTTCATTTTCTTTTCTTTTCATTCTGTGGTTTTTTCTTTTGTACCTTTACTATAATGTTGAAAAGATGTGGTAAGAGCTGACATCCTTGTCCCCAAACTTAGTTAGAAAGTATTCAGGTTTTATTATTAAGCATGTTGTGAAATGAAGGTTTTTTTGAACATGGGCTTTATCCAGTTTTTTTGTTGCTGAGGCATTTACCATAGTTCAGCTTTGAATGTAATACAATTTTTATTGTGATTGTTATGGTAATTTGTTGCCTTATTCTGTTAATGAGGAGTGAATTATATTGATTGATTTTTTTGAAAGGTAAAACAACCTTGCAATTCTAGGACAAATACGTACATAGTCATAATGCTATATCTTTTTTCTATATAAGTGAATTAGATTTATTATGATGAAGGGTATTAATCTATGACTTTTTTCTTGTAATGTCTTTGATTTTGAATGAGTATAACCTTGGTCATATAAAATGAGTTAGGAAGTACCCTTTCCCCTGTTCTGTCTGAAGTTGTTTGTGTGAAATTGGTGTTGTTTGTTCCCATATGGTTGTGTAAAGCCATGTAGACCTGTATTTTCTTTGTATGAGGCTTTTGAATTATGAATTCAATATCTTTAATTGTTACAGGTCTAATTAGAATTCTTAGTTCTTCTAATGTCAGTTTTGGTCATTTGGATCTCAAAGCTTTTTTTTTCACTTTATTTTTTCAAATTCATTGGCATATTATTTATAGCAGTCTTTTATTATCATTTTCATGTTCGTAGAATCAGTAGTGATACCCTGTCTTTTACTCCCTAGGTGGGTAATTTATGCTTTTTTTCATTTTTTTCTTCCTTAACTAGTCTAAATAGGGTTTTATCAATTTTTATTGTTACTGTCAAGAATGAATTTTTGTCTTTATATATTTTCTGTTTTTTTTTTCAATTTCATTGATATCCCCTATTTAGTGTTCCATTAATTCTATTTATTTTGTGCTTACTTTGTTCTTCTTAGCTCCTTAATTGAAAGCTTGGGTTAGTGACTGTATACCTTTCTCTTTCAAAAAAATATAAATATTCAGAACTATAACTTTTTAAATAAGTACTGCTTTGGCTGTGTCCCATAAACTTTGCTATTTGGGTGTGCATTATTTTTTAGCTCAAAATATAACAAAAAGTATAAATGTGTGAGGTGATGGATACCCCATTGACTCTGATGTGATTATGCTTGTATCAAAACATCTGATGTAACCCACAAATATATACACTTACCATGTACCCACAAAAATTAAAATCTAAAAATATATTTTCTAATTTTCATTACAGTTTTTTGACCAATTGGTTATTTTCACATATGTTGCTTAAATTTCTTTATTTAGAGCTTTTTTTTTTGAAAATGCTTCTGCTATTAATTTATTAATTTTATTTTGGTCACAGAATATTTTCTGCTTGATTTTAGTTGTTTTAAAGTTACTGAGACTTGTCTGATAGAAAAACAATAGTTAATCTAGGTGAGTAGTTCATTTGCACTGAAGTTGTTGGATGTGGTGTTCCATAAATGTCAGTTAGGTTAAGTTTGTATGTGGGGTTTTTAAAAATAAATTAATCGTATTTTTAGTGGGTGCATAATAGGTGTATATATTTATAGGATACATGAGATGTTTTGATACAGGCATGCACTGTGAAATAATTACATCATGGGGAATGTATCCATCCTCTCAAACATTTATCTTTTGTGTTACAAATCAATCCAATTATACTCTTTTAGTTATTTTTAAATATACAGTTAAGTTATTATTGTCTATAGTCACACTGTTGTGCTATCAAATAGTAGCTCTTATTCATTCTTTTAACTATATGTTTTGTACCCATTAACCATCCCCACCTTCTACTTAGCCTCCAACTACCCTTCCCAGCCTCTGGTAACCATCCTTCTGGTAACCAACCTCTTGTCCAGTGTTGGAAAACAGTTTTTATTGTATGTTTATTCCTGTTTTTATTTATGGTGGAAGTGCTAGTACCAATTACTCTCTGTCTCCATGAGTTCAATTGTTTTGATTTTTACATCCTGCAAATAAGCAATTTGATTTGAATGTTCTTTGGTGTGTGTGTGTGTGTGTGTGTGTGTGTGTGTGTGTGTTTATTCTGCTTGGAGTTCTGGTGAGATTGCAGGGCTCTCTTCATCTGTCTCTCTTCTCTCAACGGTCACAGTTCTGCCCTGCCTCTTGTCCAGTGTTTGAAAACAGTTTTTTTTGTATATTTATTTCTGTTTTTAAGTTATTTATTGGTGGAAGTGCTAGTACCAGTTCCTCTGTTATGACCAGGATTAGGAGTTCTTCCTATTAAAATTTAAGTTTTTTTCCTTTTAAAGGTAAGATCTGAATCTATGTGGAGATAAATTTTGTGCATAATATGAGTTGGCATACAATTTCATTTTTAAAAGGTTACGAATAAGCATTTTACCACAGTTCTATTTATCCAGTAGTCCTTTGCCTAATGATTTATCATGCCTCCTGTTTTCTATAGGCAAATTTTCATATTCATATATATGTGGGTCTGCTTCTGGGTTCTCTATTTTATTGTGATGGTCAGTTGATCTATCACTGTACCAGTACTGAACTATCTTAATTTCTATGGCTTAATAATAAATCATATAAATCATATTATCTGTTAAGTTGGGTTCTTTCTCCCAGTTCTTCTTCAGAAATGTCTTAGCTATTCTTGGCTTTTTATTCCCTCCAAGTTCCTTGTGAAATGTTGCTTTTTTGATTAGCATTTCTTTGGTTGTATAGAACAATTTCAGCGACAGTTGATATCCTTACCATATTATGTCTTGTTTTCCTTGATCATGGGTTAACAGTTCATTTTAAAATTCTTTAATGACTTTCAGTAATTTTTACAACTTCCTCACACAGATGTTGCACATTTTTGTTAGATTTATTTGCTATTGTAAATGCTGTCCTTTAAAGATGTTTTCTCTAATTGTTTGGTGTATGGAAAAACAAGTAACATTTATAGAGAGATTTTATATTCGTTTATCTATCTAAATTCATCTCTTATAGCTAATAGTTTTTCTCAAGATTATTTTTGTTTGTTTTATATATAAACACGTAATTGGAAAATAATATCTCTTAATTTCACATTTCTAATTCTTAGGTTTTTTTTCCCTATAATTGTATATTCTAGAACATGTAGTATAATGTTGAATAGATTTGTTAATATTGAACATCATTTTATGTTCTGATTTTAAAGCAGTTGCTTTACATTTTCCCACTTATGGTTATGTTTATTAAATGTACTTTGTAGATCCCTTTTATCAAAATAAAGCACTTTCTTTCCATTCCTAATATATTATAATTTTATCATAAATAAGATATTAAATATTATGGAAAGTTTTCTTTGTCTCTGTGAGGTGATGACATGGGTTTTCTCTATTAATTTGTTTAACAAAATTCATAAATTCTGTTGTATTTAGTTATTTAGAATTTGTTTTAAAGATTTTTATTTAACACTTTTATTTAGATATTTTACATTTATATTGACAAATAAAATGAATAGTCCTGTAAAATTTTCTTCTTGAATAATTTTTGTTTCTTTTCAGATCAAAATTATAGTGGATTTATAAGACGAGTTACAGTATGCTCCTTTTGCTTGTATTTTTAAAAAGAACATGCATCTTGTAAATTTAGTAAAAATTGCCTATGAAAATGTTAAGAACTTCTTTGTGGGAAAACCTTTAATTCTTTTAATTTTTTTCAAAAGCTAACAGAAGTTTCATGTTTTATTTCTTATTGAATTATTTTACATTAACTTTAACAAACAAATTTTCTAACTTCTAAAAGTTATTAGCATAAAGGAATTAATAATATTCTCTCATATTTTAGTTTTTACTCTGTTGTTAATTATGTCACTTTTTAAATCATAATATTGTTTGTTTGTTCTCACTCTTTATTTCTCTCTCTCTCCAAATCAGTAATCCCAGAGGTTTGCCTATTTTGTTATTCTTTTTAAATAATTGACTTTTATGTATATTGGAGTCTTTCTATTTTAACGAAACAGCTCAAACTCTGTAGCCAGATTCTGGCTCCAGCAATTACTAGCTGTGTGGTTCTGTGTTAATTACTAAAACTCTCTGTGCTTCTTTTCTATCTCTGTAAAGTGGGAATTATATCCACCTCATAGGTTGTTATGATGATTAGAAGAGTTAATAACTGCAAAGCACTCGTGCTGCCTGACACATAGAAAGTAATATATAAAGATTCATTAAGTAAATAAATAATTGTGTTAATTTCTGTCCTTATCTCCTTTCTTGTATATTTTTGAAATTAATGTTACTCTCTTTATAGATTCTTAGGTTTTGCTTCTCTTCTAATATAAGAATTGGAAGTTGAATATTTTCCTCGAATTACCACTTTGCTATATTCTATAAATTTAGCTATGTGGTCGTTGTTTTGGGGTTTTGTTGTTGTTATAGTTCTAGATGGTTTTGAAGTATCCATTATGGATTTTTCTATGACCTTGGAGTTATTTACAAGTACTTTAAAATTTTTCTCTATGTAACAATATCTTATGTTTTTGTTTCTATCTTGCAACCTTTGGTTAAGAACGTACTTTGTTCTTGTTTAGTATGTAATCCAGTTTCGGGACTGTATTATAAATGTCTGAGAATGATGTGTGTTTTTATATTGTCTGATACGCAACTATATGCTCATTAAATTGTGTTGTTCACATCTTCTATAATTTTGGCCATTGGTTTGCTTGATCAATGAGGAAGTTCCTTAGAAATTATTCACTTAATATAGTTTTAGAGGTTTTTTTTGTAATTCTATATGTGTATATCTTGTGACTAACTTATTAGGCACATACTTGTTTAGACATGCATGAATTAGATATGTATTTTTGATTCATTAAACGCTTTCAACATTCTGTAGTGATTTTCTATATTCCCTATACTTTTTGTCTTTTAATTGACACATAATAATTGTGCATGTTTATAGGGTACAGTGTGATGTTTTGATACGTATATACATTGTATAATAATCAAATCAGCATAATTAGCATATTAATTACCTCAAACATTTGTCATTTCTTTGTGATGAGAACATTCAAACTTCCCTCTTCTAGCTATTTTGAAATATACAACACACTATCGTTAACTGTAGTCACCCTACTATGCAACTGAGCACCAGAGGTCATTACTCCTCTTTAACTAATTTTGTACCCAATAAACAACCTCTGCCCTTCTCCCCCTCCCCACTACTCTCCCAACCTTTGATAACCACTATTCTACTCTCTACTCCTATGAGACTGACTTTTTTAAGATTCCATGAGTGAGACCATGTGACATTTTTCCTGTGCTTGGCTTATTTGGGTTAACGTAATGTCCTCTAGGTTCATCCATTTTGTTGAAAATGACAAGATTTAAGTCTTTTTAATGGCTAAGTAATATTCTGTTGTGTTATATGTATAACACATTTTAAAAATCTATTCATCCATTGGTAGGCACTTAGGTTGATTCCATACCTTAGCTATTGTGAGTAGTGTTGTAATAAGCATAGATAAACATAGGAGTGCAGATATTCCTTCAACTTAATCATTTTTCATATATAGAAGAAAACAATTCTAAACTTTGTATGGAGCTACAAAAGATCCCAAATAGCAAAAGCAATCTTAAACAAAAAGAACAAAGCTGGAGGCATTACACTTTCTGACTTCAAAGTATACCCCAAAGCAATAGTAACCAAACAGGTTGGTACCAATGTAGACATGGACATGTAGACCAATTAAACAAAAGAGAGAGCCCAGAAATAAATACACACATTTACAGCCAACTGGTTTTCACAAAGGTGCCAAGAGCAGACATTAGAAAAAGTAGTCTCAGTAATGATGCTGGAAAACGTGAATATCTACATGCAGAAGAATGAAAATAGACCCTTATCTCTTATAAAAATCAACTCAAAATAGATTAAATACTAAAATGTTAGACCCCCAAACTATGAAACTACCAGAAAAAAATATGGGAGAAACACTTCATGACATTGGTCTAGGCAATAACTTTTTATGTAAGACCTCAAAAAACAGACAACAAATACAAAAATAGACTAATGAGATCAAACTAAAAAGCTGCACAGCAAAGGAAACAATCAACAGTGAAGAGACAACCTGCAGAATAGGAGAAAATAAATATTTATAAACTATGCATCTGACAAGGGGTTAATATGCAGAATATACAAGAAGCTCAACAACTCAATAACAAAAAACAAATAATCTGATTTAAAAATGAACAAGAGATCTTAATATGAATTTCTCAGAAGATATGCAAAGAGACAGTATGTATATGAAAAATGCTCATCACTAATCACCAGGGAAATGCAAATCAAAATCATGGTGAGATATCACCTCACTCCAGTTAGAATGGCTATTACAAAAAAAAATAACAAATGCTGGTGAGGATGAGTATAAAGTGAAATTGTTTTACCCTGTTGGTGGAAAGGTAAATAGTACAACCACTATGGAAAACAGTTTGGTGGTTCCTCAAAAAACTACAAACAGAACTACCATATAATCCGACAATTCCACTACTGTCTATGTATTCTCTATACTGCTTTGCCTTAATTTCTATATTGTCTGATAGTGACTTAGTTTTTCTTTTTATTAGAATTGCTTTGCATATCTCTTCTTATTACCTTCACTCTTAAAGCCTCAGCCTCCTTAAAGCAAAATTTGCAAAGAAGACATAGCAGACATTTTTTCCAATCACTGCCTTCAAACTGACAATAATATTTATTGTGATTGTTAAGAACTTAAAATAGAGCTACCATTCAACTCAGCAATCCCATTGCTGGGTATATACACAAAGGAAAATAGATCATTATACTCAAAAGACACGTACTCATATGGTCATCACCATGTATTCACAACAGAAAAGACATGGAATCAACCAGGTACCCATCAATGGTGGATTGGATAAACGTGGTATATGTATATACTGTGGAATACTATGCACCACTAAAAAGTATTTCATTGGCCATGCAATGCTATGCAACCATAAAAAAGAATGAAATCATGTCATTTGCAACAATATGGATGAAGCTGGAGGCTATAATGCTAAGTGAACTAACACGGGAACAGAAAACCAAATACTGCATATTCTCATGTATAAGTGGGAGCTAAACATTGAGCACAGATGGAAAGAAACATGTGTTGTAATAGACACTGTGGGCTGGGCGTGGTGGCTCACACTGTTATCCCAGCACTTTGAGAGGCCAAGGCGGGTGGATCACCTGAGGTTGAGAGTTAGAGACCAGCCTGACCAACATGGAGAAACCCCATCTCTACTAAAAAAAAAAAAAAAAAAAAAAAAAAAAATACAGATTTAGCCCCCAATGGGCATGGTGGCATATGCCTGTAATCCCAGCTGCTCAGGAGGCTGAGGCAGGAGAATCGCTTGAACACGGGAGGTGGAGGTTGCAGTGAGCTGAGATTGCACCATTGCACTCCAGCCTGGGCAATAAGAGCAAAACTTGGTCTTAAAAAAGTAAATAAATAAAATAAAAATAAGTACAGAAATAAATAATAGACACTGTGGACTACTAGAGTTGGTAGGTGGTGAAGAGGATGAGAATTGAAAAACCAGCAATTGTGTACTATACTCACTACCCGAGTAGTGAGCTCAATACCCATGTAACAAACCTGCACACATACCCCATATATCTAAAAATAAAAGTTGAAATTTAAAAAAAAGGAAATTTGAAATTTTGATTTAAATTATCCAGTGTTTTGAGGTTTTTTAAAAAACTCTTTTTCAATAATAAGAAATTTAACAGCTTCATACCATATCATCCTGCTATTCTCTTTCATTCCCATTTTGGTTTCTTATATATACACTTTATCCCTTCCATTTGGGAGTGCTCTTAGCTTTTTAAAAGACAAAATAAAATTTTCCAGGTATTTTATCACTCCTACTTCATGTATCTCCTGCAGCATTTGTTAGGTTTGTTTCTTTTCTTATTTGGATACTTTATCACAAAGTCTTTCTAAAATGGGTCATTGTTAGACAAAACCAATGAAGCCTTCCTTGTATGTCTGAAAATATTTTTATGACGTTTGAAAGGCAATTTGTCTGGATATAAAATTTCAGATTTAATGTTCTTTTACTTAAAATGCCTTAAAATACCTTACTCCATTGTCTTATTGAAACTAATGTTTCTGTTGCTATTGAGAAGTCTGATGTCAAATTGTTCTGAAAGATTATTTGCTCTTTTTTTTTGAGTTAGAGCATTTTAACTATGAGCTTAAATTATTTCAGTGTTCAAAGTCATTGCTTTTCTACCATGATTTGCCCATCTAGATCTCTTAATTTTCAGAGCGGCTAGATTATATATTCACGCTGTTTTTCCAAGCAAGCCACTTTTGATTATTTCTGAGCCTTTTATATCTTGCAATGGGCTTCTTAGTCCGGAATGCACTTCTTGTGGCATTACATAAGTTGGAGACATTTACTCCTTTCTGTTGTTGTTTCTAGGGTATAAAATGGAAGGTCTGAAATAAAGCAGATTTTTAGTTAATACCATTTTTTCTCTGTAAGAATTTGTTATAGTATGTATTCTTTGTCCAATTAATATTTTAATCACAATATGTCTAGGTTTATTTTAAGAACTTTGTTTAGAGTGTGATAAGTCCCTTTGGCTTACAGTTGATTATTTTAAAATTCAAAAGTATTTCTCCAATGGTGTCTTCTTTGAGCCTGTCAAAGTTTTGTGGGTTTTCTGGTTTGTGCATTAGTTTTCCCAGAATTATCTGTGATTCCAGCTTTGATCTTTATTCTCTATTCTCTCCACATCATTCCCCTTGTCCTTGTCATTGCTATCTCTGACCATTCCTTTCACATTGTCAGGAAGAGAAGGCTTCCCATGACTGATCCAGTCTTTTCTTTGTCAATTCCAATGCTGGGATTAGAGGTTTGGTTTTGTTTGCAACCCTCCCTTAACTCCCCAGCTCCCCTTTTAAGCTCAGCTTGTCATTTTTTCTGTCTCTTCCTGTGACTCTCCATCTCAGTCTGTTTTCTTCCTTCAGTTCTTCATAACAGTTTCATTATAAACATGTCCTCTGAATCATTTGGAAGATGTTGTTTACTGTTGTGTGCATTGTTCTACCCATGGTCACTTTCTCTAGATTGCTCAGCAAGCAACTGCAAGCCCTGCTGTAAGATGTTGAGATTCTTTCTAATCTGTCTTGGCCAAATGTGCTTTGCTGGTGGGCATTATGGGTGCCAGGATTCGACGTGCCGTTGCCTGTCTCCTTTCTCCTCCACTTCCTGTTTTCTGTCTTCCTGTTTCCTGGTAATTGTTTTCCCTAAATTAATTTAGAGCATTTTCTGAAAATATGTTTCAGGGAACACTAGTTCTTCAGGATGTGTATAGATGATAAATGAAAAATAAAAATGCCTTGTATTCAAGTGCATTTAAGAAATATTGAATTAAATGAAATCATTACAGGATTGTTTACTAAATGGCTTCCGAGAGCCTTTGATGACTGTGGCTTCTTGAGATAGGACTAGATGAAGCTCTCTGAGGTGCGTCTTGTAAGACTGACATGCTGCAGAACACCTTTTAGTATCTTTTGCTGTCATATGTTTGGGGAGATGCAGAAAATGGTCTGGCTGCCCCAGGAACAGGAAGCACACAGTAGAGGAATTGCTATGTACTATTCAATTTGACATAAACCTTGGGCCTCCAATTTCAAGAACAAGCAAAGAAGGAATGAATGATGTTAGAATATCCTTCTGTGGTGATTCAGAGTGGCGAGGCTGTCCTGTCTTTTGAACAAAAGCATAGGTAGTCCAGTGATTATATTTCTCGATCCATATCCATCTACCTATATTCAAGGGAAATTCCTAATATTTACAGTGGGATGACTGTCAGTATTGTCTTCATCTTTTTTCTATATTTTCATCATTTCTGTGTCTTTATAAATATTTAGTTAGAAGTTGGGGGAGAATGTGTCATCTGCCATTTTCAACTGGAGACCTATGTAAATAGTGCAAGAGGTTGGTAAGTAATCCACCTTGAATTTGCTGTGTCTTTCAGGCAGGAAAAGCAATCACTTGGCAGTATGTCAGCTTCACACTTCTACATCAGTGTTTGACCTCAAGGGCATGGCTATACTGTCTTATGATTACAGGAGGCAAATGCAGGGTCTTATCTCCACATCGGCTGCCTTTATATCACTTGGGTCTATTAGCACCCAGTGGTAAATACTACTGGCTGCACCGCAGGCACTGGCTTAGAAGTAAAACTTTGAACTTGCCATTGCCATTACTCAACCCCCATCAAAGGTAGATTGAGAGAAACAACACTTTTAGTAGATTACCTGAAAGCTATTCAATCTGTCAATCCTTTGGACACTAACGTTTATAATCAGCAAGATTCTTCCAGTGAGAATTGCTTTCCTCTGTGAAGATCCATTTCATCAAATATTTTTGATGTGGTGTCACTGGCTTTCATTCAAGAGCATGATTAGAAACACACTTATAAAATTCATTATTGACTTTATTGTGAACATGATCCTGAAAACATTCACTGCCTGACACACGTTTTCTCTTTAGCACCGATGCTCTGAGATTCAATCTCAGGGACAGAAATAGCTGTGCTTGTTTTTGTCCTATGTTATAAATCATATAAATGATTAGGTTACTGATCATATTTAGCAGCTAAAATGATGGGTAACAGAGTTGATATTTAAATCATTATGGCAGGCTGGGTAGAGGCTAACCAAATAACCTCAGCAGTGGAAAATCTACAGCCTTCATTTGGGTAAAAACAATCCATTGAAACACCTGTTCTGACAGAGAGATTAATTCAGCATTTCCAAAAGTGTGCTCGGAGATGCTGTCCTTCAAGGAGATGCTTCTCGAAGGAAAGGCCCCGGAGAGAACTAAGTATGGGAAATGCTGCATGTTAAATTTATCTTATCATGATTCACAATACACATTAGCATATTAAAAGTCTGTAGTAAAGAAATCTGTTTAATTCTGTTGTTTCCAGTTTTTCTTCTTAAGTTCATTTAATGCAGGGCTTTTGTTGTTGTTGTCATTCCTGGTAGGACCCAGGACTATCCCAGGAATGCTCTGCAGAGTTCATTTTAGAAAATGCCAGGTTAAATCATTCAACCTAAGACCAGTGAGTTTTCCTTCCCACTGTTGATTGATTCTCACTATAATAATGCTTTTATTTTTTCGTATAGTTTTCATTACCTTTACCATGGTAGTAATAGCTATCATTTGTGGAGTATTTTGTATGTGCTGTACCTTGTAAACGTTACTATCAGTGAGCGTAGCAGAGATGCCAAATGGTGAAGCCCTGCAGAGACCATCAGACCCTGAAGAGGCTGGAAAACTCACATGATAGCTATTGGTCCAAGGGCAGAACTGGATTCCTCCAGTCACGTCTTTCCTGACCTTCTTCCAGGCCTGGGCTGGGTTATGTAGATAAAGTTATCAGTAAGAAATATGGTCTTTGTCTCCAAGAGCTTAAAGTTGAGATCAGTGACAGACAATGCATATAAGAGGAGCTGGGTAAGAGACTCCAGAAGAGAAAGTGATTGCTTAGTGGAGGTTCAAGTGCAGCTTGATTGCGGAGAGCACACCTGTGCTGCTGGATGGACAGCAGCTGCCAGGTGGGGGCAGGCTAAGGATCCAGCAGAAGATGCACCAGCAGAGTCCCTGCAGGATGCCACTCAAGGAGTGCACATGGAAGTGCCAGGAGTTGCTTCTGGTTGAGGCAGTGGATTTCGCATGGCTGGATCATGGAACCCTTTGGGAGAGGAAGATGGAAATTGGACGTGGAAAGGCTTCAAAGCCCATCGAGAGTGTTCAGCTCCAGAAAGGAGGCATGCCTGCACTCTGGAGCTAATATGTGGCACTTTCCAGAAGTTGTATCATGAAAAAGCTAAGGGAGGGATGGGACAAGGGTGTGGCAGAGCCCTGAAGCAGGTACTGATGACATCGGAGTAGGCATCTGACTTAATCTGAAATGTTTCACGCCCTCCTCACTGCCATCATTGTGACAGGCAAGTGCCCCTGCTGACCCTTCTCTGTCTGCTCTGCTGGCCCACCTTCTCAGAGCCCTGTAGGTACTCTGACGGGAACTCAGAATAAGGGTCATTGTGGCCTCCTCCCTGCAGGACTCTGGGTGTCATTTCCATCATTCCACTGGGATACCAGGAGGAAGAGGCTTCGAGCTTGAGAGGAAGAACACAGCTTCCTGAGAGGTCTGGAGTGGCCCTGCCTTTGAACCTGCCCCATGGATCTGGGTGCTTGGACAGAGCTGCAGCAGTCGCTTCATTTAGCCAGCATTGTGAGGAGTGGAGAGAGAGAGACCAGGATCCTGAGGCCTTCGGCACCTCTCAGCTCAGATCTCAAGCTGGATTCCTCCAGAGTCATAAACCCTATATCCTGCCAGAGAACAAATCATTCCAGCAAGAAAGAGGATTCTGGCTTCTAGTGTCTGATGACTTATGAAGTGCAGCCAAGAGGGAAAATCATTTTAAAAATATTGAAAGGCACCTCGCCAGGGCTCCCTCCACTGGTGGAAATATGAATACAGGATTTATTTGAGGCCCCAAGTGCTGTGGCATCATCCAGAGATGGGGACAACAGTGTCTGCATTTTAGAGCTGACAGCTACAACTTGTTTCTTCCTCCTGCTGTGGCTGCGACTGCTGCCACCATCAGGAGCTTCGAGCCTCAGGGCGGATCTCTGGTGGCACTGGCAGTTGAGGCATAATCCTTCAATGGAGTAGATGATGGTTTCAGGGAGGCTGAGGTCCCAGGCCTGTGGCAGGAGGATTTGGGGAAAGCCACACTCTGTGGTTTGGCCAGCTTGGGTAGATAACTTAAGTTATGCACTAGCTCATGAATACACTTAGGCTTCCAGAACCTAAGGTGAGGACATTCTTTTGGGCTGGCTCCCTGGCCTCCTGCCTGGGGGCCCCAGGGACTCAGCTGCTTCTCTTATTCCTGACACTGCATCTTCCCCATTGGACCACAGCCCAGCCCTCTCCCTATGCCCCCTGCACAAAAGCCCAGGGTCCCCTGGCTTTGTCTCTTCCCTAAGCTGAACTATTTGCTTTTCATCTCTGTCTGTTGTTTTATAGTCTCTTCTTTGAACTCTTGTATCTCTTCTTAGATTTCTTTTTCCTTCAAGAGACCATGTTCTCTGTAACTTTTTTGAGACTGGGGAGAATATTTGCCTGAACTATTAATCTTTTTTCCCCTAAGAGATAATTCCTTGTGATCGATTTTTACATTTTATCTGCTTTTCTCCCCATGCTGGCTTCTCCCTCCCTTACTCATGATTTGGGGACATTCTGTTCATATATATATAGTCACTTTCTTTCTGATTATCATTCACCTTCAAAGAGAGCTGGCTCCCTGTTTCAGAAAGTGTAGGGAGGGACTGGGGACCAGGGTCAGGAGCTTGCTGGGGCCGTCCTTGGCTTCTGTGAGAATTGGTGAGTTCTCTCTTTCCAATTTTTTGATTCACTTTGTCCTGGATGTGTATCTCTCCATAATTTTCAGGATTCAAAATGGAAGGGAACTTTCAGAAAATTCTTCTAAGATCTGCATTGCCCAAGTCAGGGTTTTGGCCTCTGCCTTCAGGTCCTGTGCTCCATCTCGCCGTGGGGCATCTTTCATGGCCTGGGTGTGGCTGGAAACCACAACACAGTTTCTGCCTTGCTTGGCCTCCTGTTGGATTTGGGGGCCAACCTGGACTCAGTCACGTCGTCTGTGGGCTCCCTGAAATGCTCTTATCTGAGGACATCTGTGTTCTGCTCGGACCTGAGCTGCCAGGTGGGTATTGATATTGGGTGTCACTACCTGTCTGGTGTGCTTCTGTCGCCATGGGTGGCCATCGCCAGGGGTGAAGTCACTCGTTGTCTCTGGGAAAGGCAGGATTAGAAGGGGAGTAGATAACCATGGGGGCAGTAGAGTGTGTTGCCCCCAGGCCCTCAGGAAGGCTAGAACCAAATCCCAGCAAGTTTCTCTACTCTGCTCAGAGAGAGTGGGGCTGTGCCTGGTCTCTAAAGAGTGGAGGAGCTGGGGAGAGAGGGTCCTGTGCAGCCAGGACAAGGGCTTGGTCGAGGCACTTGAGAGATTGTGAGGAGCGGGTGGTTGAGAAGCCGGGTGGCCCTGCACAGTCAGCCACTGCTGTTCTCTGTCTCCGATGCCCAATCATGGAGCAGGGGGGTGACCATTCTCATATGCACCTGACCCAGACAGAAGGCGAGGGGACCAAGGGCCTGGCTGCTCCCTGCCAGGAGGCTCCTGGTCTGACTCAGGACAGGGCCTGCCCCAAACCTAGTGACCCCAGCATCCCCTGGTGCCCCATACTGACACGGCCTGAACTCCACACCCTTCCCCCCACTCCCTCTGCCCAGACAGGACCTTCCTTTGATAGAAACATCCTTTTGCCTCACTCTGAATCTCCCTCATCATCTGCCTGTCCTGCAGTCTCCTCACAGATGCAGACCTTGTTTGTTTCTTTCCAGTTTCCCTTTCCCAAGGCCTGAAATGGCCTCTGGGTGTGGAGCCAGGTCCCCTGAGGACAATTGCCTAGTGACAAACTGCTGGGGCTTGGCAGCCTCTGTGTCATCTCATTTAATCATTCTCCTGTTCCATCTCTATTTATTGAGTTCCTGGTATCTGCCAGTCATGGAGTTAGGTGCTGAGGAATGACAGGGGACGAAGGGAAACACAGCCTTGTCCTCCCACATCTGGGGCTGGCCCTCACCCGCTTTGGTGGACAGGCTCAGTCATGCTGGAGCGCTGTGATAGGAGAGGTGGGTGGACCCAGGAACATGCAGCAGTGGTCCCAGCCTGGCTGGAGGAGGATGAATTGCCCGCTGGGAAAAGCTTCCAGACAAAGTAAATCTAAGCTGAGGCCAGAGGCAGAGTCAGGAAAAGGGAGAGGGCTCTCCGGAGATGGAAGAGCAGGTATGGATGCCAAGAGCCATGAGGGCGGGTGCTGCCACCACAGAACTTGGGGCTCTTCAGCCTGGGGGAAGCCAGAGGGTCCCAGGGCCTGATCATTCAGACTTGCAAACTGCACTTGTGTTTGGACTGTAGGTTTGCATTGAATGAGATCACAGTGCCACAGTGTGGGGATGTTCAGGACCCACCGCCTGCTCTTGGCCTCTGCTACCCTGACTGTGAGGCCCCTAAATCTCCTGGGTTTCCGGGGGATTGTCCCATCCATGGGCAGTTCTGAAGCCAGCCTGGTTCCTTCCTCTCAGCTGTGAAACCTGAAAGTGTTTGCTGCTTTAATTGTGGCAAAGGAATTCATAAAGCTACAGCTGAAAGGGCATCCTCTGAAGCCTGCCTGTGTCACCAGAGGGGTTGTTTAATAATAGGAACCATACTTGGATCTGGGCACTGCACAGGGAGCTTTGAGACCCATTTTCACCCTAAGAGGTGGTCTTTCTTCCAAGCTGCCATTTTCTATAAATTCAAGCTGAGACCCAGGGAGAGAGACACCTCTATATTATCCATGATTCTCCTGGATAGTGCTGCCCAGTCTGGAGTGCTCACAGGTCCTCTCCACACTGCGGCTGCTCTGGCATCTTCCCCAGGGCCCTCTGGGTGGGCACCAGCCTGCACACGGATGGTGGTGCTCTGTGCAGTGTCAGCTTTGGCAGGTGTCTTGGCTCCAGAGCCAGCTCTGTGGTTCCTGCTTACACAGTCACAATCCTGAAATGTGAAAATAGATCATAAATAGACATGTAGATGACCCGAATCCAAGCAGAGGGGGCACCCTGGGGGAAGAAGACAAAGCTCATTTATTTATTTATATTTACTTATTTATATTCTGCCTCCTTCCCGAAAAGGATTTCTGACAGTTTACAGAAACACTTAATGTACAATGGGAGGTATCTTTTGTTTTTTTTTCCTCTTAATCAAGAAATGGGGGAAATTAGGGCAAAGAGAAAATGAGGGCAGAGATGCAAGATGAAACTGGTGGAAAGCTAAGTATACAAATGCATGTGCCCACCCTACCTCCCACTGACCCCGAGTTCTCTAGCTTAGTTTTATTGCTCAGCCAAGTCCTAACTTGGGCTGACATCTCCAAAGCAGCTGAAAGCCCTCCTGGCTGGTGCAGTCTGGTGCTCAGCAACTCATCTGCGAAGGACTTGATTAGTTGCTAGAGGTCAGCTCCAGACACTCCATATGTGCCTGTGCACCTCCAACTAGCCACAGTGAGGAGGGAAACAGGTCCCATTTCACAGTGCCAGACTTTCCTAACGCAAGAATAAATCAGTGACCCAGAAGACGATGAGACTTCCCAGACCTCTACTCAGGCCTGAAAAAGTCTGTGGGTAATGACTTATGTGTGGGAACAATTAGGGTTTGCCTGTCACTGTGGAGTAAATTCATGAGGTTGGCCAAGAAAACTTCACTGGCCCCACTGTGGGCCAGCCACATTGGTTGATGTTACAGATAAGACCGTGGGCAGACAGACTCATCCCTGCTTTAATGGGGACCCCACTCTTTAGGGGAGACAAGACCATAAGAAAGAACACACCTAAACATAATAATTAAGTGCTAAGTAGGAATAGAGGGGCTTCCAAAGTGTGCTTTGGGAGCATGGACTGCGGACAACCGTGAGCCTCTTCTGGCCAGGCTCACTGCGCCTCCCTGCCTTGACCATATTTTATAAGAAAAGTTTCTCCCACAGAGAAAGAGCAAACCATGAAAGGAAAAGGCTGGCAAGCATCTAGGCAGTCAATAATTCCTGATTTTTTTTTCCCCTCATTCATCAGCTCTTAATTGGTGTCTGCTGTGTGTCAGACATTCTGCTAAGGGGTAATTAAAAGGCAAAATAACTTCTTTTTCTTTTTTTTTTTTTTTTGTGAAGTTTATAGTCTCCAGAGGGTGACCGATGAGTTAGCAGATCCTTGTGATGTGCTCAGTATTTTGCAGGGGTAACAGGAGACAAGAGCAAAGAGCGGAACCAGGGCCAGACCCTGGGGAGGGATTTGGAAATGGATTCTGTGAGCCACTGGGGACCTTCTCAGTCCCAAGAGCAGAAGCATCGGGAGTAGAAAGAAACCGGAGAGAGGGAGTGGCTGGTGGTGTGGGGGCCCCTGGCTGTCAGATGACAGCAGGGCACAGCAGCAGAGAGGGGCAAGGCGGGGTGGGCTTGGCAGCAGACCCACCCATTTAGGCTGGCTGGGTGATGGTGGGGATGCAACTGGGCAGTGTGCTGAGCTGAGGATTTACCTGGCTCCACTGTGGTCCACACGAGTGGGTGGTCCTGTGTGTCTCAGAAGCAGTGGATGTCACAGAGCTGGGCAGGCTCTTGGAAGGGAAATGGAGCTGGCTGGGCAGGAGATACCCACGACATCAGCCCCTTGTTGTTCCCTCCCAGGATTCAAAACAGAGCTCCAGTTCCTGTGGGAGGGATGAGTGAGAGGAATGAGGCCTCCATTTTTCAAATCCAGCAGGGAGGTGGGTGCCCAGCCCCGGGACATGGCAGGAGCTGCTCAGGCCGCTAGCTTCACCCACAGGACCTCTTATGAACTGGGTCCAGGTGGACAGCAGACTCAGAGGAAAAAGCAGAGTGCATGGCCAAGATGGACCTGAGGACAGAGTGTTCAGATCCAGGCAATGAGGATGTCAGCACCAGGAGGCCCAACTGGATACCTGGGAGTGGCCAGGGCAGGGGCAGGCACATTTACCAAACCCTTCCAGGACTGTCCTGGATTCACTATGTCTGTGATCTCACCACCACACTGCATGAATGGGAATGGTCTCTTCAGCTACCAATGGGAACAAGGCTCAGAGAGTGTATAAGTAACTCACTCAATGTCACAGTCGTCTTCCATGGGTGCTGTGCTCTAACCAGGGCTGCAAGGCATTGATGGGAGATGGTGGATGGCAGCTGGGAGGCAGAGGGGGAGCCCTGGGGCAAGCCCCAGCCATGGCTCTGCCCCCAGCTCTCACAGGTGTGACCTCCAGGCAGGCTGGAGAGAGGCCCCATTTCTTAATGGCTGGTTTATTTTCAGGTTGAAAGCTTCTCCCTCCCACCACCCCTCCTCCACGCCCTGCCCTTTGCAGCCTGGGCCCTGGGAGGCCATAGTGACATCCAACGCTCGCAGCAGGTTCATTGCCTTCTGCACAAATCTCCTTCCTATCAGCCGGGTCCTGGCGGGGGGTGGGGCATGCTAATCTAATCGGCCCTTTCCCATCTGTAATTACTGTAATCTATAACAATAATTACAGTCCATTTTATTTTAGTGCCACTTATCTAAATGTGGATGTGCACTACTGAGATTGCCAATAGAAATAAGCCCCTGGGTGAGGCAGCAGGGTGGGAGGGATGTCGGGGAGAAAGCTATGCCGTGCGGGCCCAAGTGGTTCCAATGTGCTCCTCTCCAGCCCTTTGCTGCCCTCCTGAGGCACCCTGCTGCCCTGTGGAGTCCGGCATGCCTGCAGGGGGTGGACCACTAGCAACCAGGAAAGAGCAGGGGTTGTCACATCAATGCTAGAGTTTAGTGACTTCCCTTGGAACAGGTTATCTTGAATCCTAGAGCCAGCATGGCAGCTGCTACAAACCCTTTTGGGAACGGGGATCATGCCCTCAGTGCCCAGTTTCTCAGATGCCAAGTGCAGTGTCTGGTGTGTGGCTGGTGCCTAATGAGTGCTTGGTGAATGGTGTAGAAATCACACTAAAATCATATCGTGTCACTTAGGCTGGCTATTGATTCAGGCAGCTTTCCCTTCATGAATCAGGTCTCACTGCCTCTGTAATTTGGAAAGATAACTACTTGGGGGAATATCAGGAAAAAGATTCATTTTATACAGCATGATGTAGCTGGGCTAGAGATTGTGTGTGCATATGTATGTATATGGTGTGTATGTGTATGTGTATAGTATGTGTATGTGTGTGTGTCTGTGTAGTGTGTGGGTATGGTATGTACACATGTGTGTGTATGTGGTGTGTATGTGTGATGTGTGTGTGTCTGTGGGGTGTGTGTAGTGTGTGGGTGTGGGGGTATGTGTGTGTGTGCATTTGTTTAATGCACTTTGGGCTGCTGTTGCCTGTTCTTCTGGTGGAGGAGAGCCAATCTGTCTTTGGTTTTATCCTGAGTCACATCAAGTTCCTGATTTCAGGTTTGGGAGTCTGGGGGTGGAGATGGCTGTGGTGGTAAAGTTGGGTGTAAACCATTTATTACCGGGGCTTCACCATGAAGTCCAATGAGGCTGCTTTACTGAATTTACTAGGTCCCTGGAACACTGAAAAAGGAAGTCAGTGCCCGTCCTTGGCGACTGGAGGAGACAGATATTTCAGTCTAGCCTAGAAGCCTTAGACTCCAGAAGTCATGATCCCTTCAATATTTAAAAACAGCTTGAGATTTCATCCAGCTTATGGAGGGGAACCCAAAGCTTTGTTTCCTCTGCTTTGCTCTGAACCACTGTGGAACCAAACTCTTTTCCTTTGATTTGTAAAGGAGCTTCTAACACAGGGCTGCTGCAACAGCAGAATTTCAGTGAAGGTTTGGAGTGTTCAGAGACCAGCATAGTGAATTCCTTACCTGAATATTTAGCCTGTAAGTTTAAAAGCATTTCCATCCCGTTCCAGTTTATTTCTCATTCGTGTAAAATCCAAAATGAGTGTTCCTGATTGCTAGGGTGCACAAGTGTGTGCATGTGCATGCGCCTCTCAGTCAGGCCAGGCCCCAGATCAAATGGCTGGTTCAGAAGCCGTGCTGGGTGACATTATGCTATCTACATACAAGGGAGAGCATCGGGGATCTCCTCTGCAATTGTGTAGCCAGACTTAGAAGTGTCACCTGTCACATCTCATTGAGCAGAACTCAGTCACATGGCCATGGGGACAGGAAAGTGAGGCTGAAAATGCAGTCCAATTGTGTGCTCAGAGAAAAAAAAGGAATCTTGATAACCAGTGAAAACACTCTTCCATAGTTAGCCCTTGTGTTTACCAAATGTTTCATTTATTTTCGCTCACATAGAGCGTGCGCACCTCGTCCTTAAAGCAGACAACCTTCAAATCCCACCCAGCCTCTGGATCCGTTCAAAAGTCCAGAACTTCTGGACTCCATCAGCTTAAGATGGGCTCCTTGCTGTACTGTGACTCAGGAGCTTAAACAAGCAAACTGATGCTCACGGTTGTCTGCAGTCCATGCTCCCAAAGCACACCAGACACGGTCCTAGAATTGGGACAGGATAAATGCAGTAAGCATCCCACTTGGTAGAAGGGGGAAAGGGAGATGCACGGCCATCATTCAGGGCGTTGCTGAATTCCTGGGAAGCCCCATGAGCACATTAGCCATGGCGGTGGACAGAGTGCCCCGGACAGACTCTAGTTCTGTCCCCTAGGAAGAACTCCCTTGACCCATTGTCCTCTGTGGCCTCTGATCCTCTGTCTAGAGGTCTGTACTACCCATTAGCCTCCTGGACACACCTGAGGTGCATGCTGTGGAGCGTTTATGGGCTTGAGGATTGGTTTATGTAGTCAGAGCCTCAGAGAGATGAGCAAAGACCCCACTATTGAAAGTAAAAGTTCTTTAATTTACATCTGGCATGCTTTTAACATCTTGAGCTAGATGATTCCTGTTTAGACCCTCAAAATAATTCTTGCAAGAGAAGGTCCATGTTTCAGTTTTCTTAATATTTACATTATTTCCTTTGCAAGATGTTACCCAGCTCCTTTTTTTAATCTGTAGCAGATTTTGCTGAAGGTTTGACATGTTGGAGAGTGGTTACATCACAGCCCCACCTAGGAAATCACGAAGAAGCTGAACATTACATGCTCTTGTTCTTAAAAGGCCCTGGGCCCCCTGATGCCAGCGATATCTCCCAACCTCAACTAACCAATAACTCCCACATGACATGCGGCATCCTGGGAGTGGCCAGGCTATCTCAAAGAATGCGCTTCTCTGGGTACTCTTGGGAGGTTTTATTTTGGCTCCAGTAAGCCTCTGGTGACAACAGCTTTATATATTTTTTTGGAGTAAAACAATTCTGGCCATGCTGGATGAGAGGGAGTTTTGGGCAGGTCCCTGATTGCCTATTTGTCTGTGCACTGAAGCAGACTTGTGGCAGTTTTCTAAAGTGATCCCTGTTCCCACCAGTGGTAATCCTCAGCTCACCTCATGACACAAGGACGAAGTGTTTTTAGCAAGATCCTTGGCTCCTACAAAGGTATGTCATTTCCATTCCGGTTTATTTTCTGTGAAGCCTCAGAGGTTAGTCCTCCCCTGGCAACCACAAGAGCTATATTCAGTGGGTTTCTGGGCAGTGCCACGACAGTCCTGAGCTCACTGTCTCTCTTTCTGTCCATAAAATCAGATTCGAGGAACTCCATTCGGTGAGGATTACATGAAGGATGAGAGGTCTTGCCCCGCTTCTTGATATTATAAACCTGTGTGTGGTCAGTCTCTCTGTCAGAGAGTAGCGCCTTCAGATGCCCAGCCCTCTCTGCACCCTTGGCAGAGCTGGTTTGAGCGCCTTGCACTTTACCTAAGAAACAGGGTCTGGGAAGCTTCTTGTCGCCTTCATTGCAAGGGTGCTGCTAGCGATGCTGTTGTCCACTTTGCTTCACAGAGTCTGGATATATGATCCCCCGGGAGACAGTCTTTTCTAATTACAATGCCAAAAACAGTTTTAATCCCTCAGATTGAGTTGTTGGCACTTATTCTCTGGGGATGGTGCATTTGGTGATGAATAGCATTTCCCTGTTTGTGCCAACTGTGACTCCTAGGAGGCTGAGAAGAAAAGTGAGGCCCAGCTGTTGGAGACGTGGAGAGATCATCTTTTTAGGCATTTCTAGTGCCGTTCTGGCTGTAGTTTATTTCCATCCTTATTCATTTTCTTTCTTCTTTTGATCCCATGTCAATGTGTGTCTTTTATTGCAATTAACTGGGTCAGCTGCCCAAAATTCCTCCTGGAAGAAGATTTAGACATGCACGTACACTAATTTGTACTTGAATCTTTTCTAGAATAGTCTCTGAGGCCCATGTGACCCAGTCCCCTGTGACATCCCTGGCTCCACAGCAGCTGCCCTGGCAGTATTGCACTCATTTTATGCCCACCAGGCATGGATCTACCTCAGGGCCTTTGCACTCGCTGCTCCCTCAGCCCAGAATGCCCTTCCCCTGATACTCATTTGCCTTACTGCCCCCAATCTTTCAAGGTTTTTACTCAAATAACTCTTCTTCAGTGAGATTCTTTTGTTCACTTAACATTTCAACTCTAACACTTCCCATTGCTCATCCCATATAACACCTGTATTAGACTGCCTTCACTAAATTGTAGCATATAAGACAGCAGTGATTTTTACTTGTTTTTTTAATTGCTGGGTCCCCAAGGTTTAGAACAGGGCCTGGCATGCTCAATAAACATTTGTTGAATGAATGAAGAAATTCTGTTTTCAAGCTGTCAATAGACAATGATACTGCCTGTCCTACAGAGATCTCATAAAAGGCATTGATTGTCAATTTTCCAAACATTTCCTTGCATGATGTTACAATGTGGATTTTGATTACTGTGTGTGTAAGTGCGTGTGTGTGTAAGTGCGTGTGTGTGTGTGTGTGTGCATGTGCACTCACATTTCTTGTCTGAGGGTCAGTTGTTAAGTGTCGTAATTGGTATTATTGCTGTTATTGTGATTTTGGGCTAATTGCAGTAGCTCCCAGACCTGGCTGGCTTTGTAAACATTTTAAAAATGTTATGAAATTATTATGAGAACATTAATTTGGATTTACTGTAATTAAACTTTTAATTTTTTGCCTTTAGGAAGATTAATTTTGAGAAAAAAGACTAACAAAAATAGATCAAACCAATGTTAAACTATTGAGAATTCCTGGCCTCCTAAATAACCATTGAGGTCTGGAAGAGCTTGTCAGGGCCTAGTGATTAAGATGATGGATTCTAAGCCCAGACATTTTTGTGTATAAATCCAGGCCCAGCAAGTTACTGACTGTGTGATCTTGAACTAGTTTTTTTTTTTTTTTTTTTTCAAATGTACAATATATCTCTCTTTCTTCATTGGAAATTGAAGACCATGATATTTACTTCACAGGCTTATATAACACTGTCCTCTGTGTAAAATGCCCAACATGAGGCCAGCCATGTAGTAGGTGTTCTTTAAATACAGATTTTACTCAGGAGGCTTGAGGGAATGAGTTAGCATTTCCTGAGTCACATGCTGTGGTCTGAAAGTTTGACCCTCAGTCACCCACTTGTTACCTACGCTCCAGCATCACACAGGCATTTTATCATCTCAACCACCACGTTTGTAACTGGCCAGCCACTGCTATACTGCAGCTCATGTAATCAATAATGTTGTATTTTACAAAAGTAGATTATTCATTTGTCAGAGACATACTACAAAAAAGTAACTATATGGATTTCAGGGAACAAAGGATTAATTTCTAATGGAGCTAATCATGCTTATGTGGCATAGTGGGAGCACGCAGAGATGTCTCAATATTTGAAGGGAAATGTTCTTCCCCAAATGATATTATGACTCAGAAGTCCAGGGGAATTAGCTTTAGTCTCCTTCTAGCAGAGGAAAAATTATCCTTAATTTGATATTGATTTTTTAAAATTGGGTTCTGCTACTTTTACTTTCCATCTGTGAGCAGAGATTCAAATGCCAGCTTTTAATCCTAGAAGCACCTACTTCATTTCCCCTTCTGCCTGGGGAGATCAGGTGAGCCCTCCAAAACTCTGTAGAGATTGGAGGGAACTTCTTGTAATAGAGAAAATCATTCCTTCCCAGGAGTGAGCTCCTGAGCCCAGTGGCTGCTTGGCCCTCCTTTGGAAACTGGGTTTCCAAGCACTCTGGTGTTCACCATGGACACACCCCTGGGCCAAGCAGGGCATTTTCTGGTCTCTCTTTACAAGACCACACATTCTGTAAATTATAATAGCAACAACTATTTATAAAGCACTATGTGCCAGGAAGTTTTTGAATGGCTTTGCATCAAATGCCTAATTTAATCCTCAGAACACCTCTGTGACTTGACTTCCATGATTAAGCACTGATATTGGCCCCATTTTACAGAAGGGAGGTGTAGCTCACCCAGGATCCCACAGCATGGCAGAGTGGAAATAGGGTCTGACCTGTACTATCTGCCTCCAGGCTGGGTGTTCAGGAAGCTGGCTCAGAAGTGCCATTGGCATAACTAACCTTGTATGAGGCCCACGGTGTGCCAGGCATTTTGAAAACATCGGCTCAGTACTGGTAAGCAGCAGCCCCATAGGAGGGATTATCATCCACATCCTAGTGATGGGGGAGCTGAGGCTGAGTGAGGTTAAGTAATGTGCTCAAGGTCACAGAATAGTAATTAGGAGAAACAGGACTTCTGCCCAGTGGTGCAGGATGAGAAACAGGGCTCTCTGTAACACCAGATTATACCAGTTTCTTCTCACTCCAGCCCCACTTCCTCCTCTACCTCCTCCAGGTAGGCCTGGGTTTGTAAATCTGTGGGGGATGTGGTGGCCATTGCATCTGGGCATGTTCTGAATCCCAGCTGCTGATGGCTGTGGCTCTGGTCTATCTGGACTGCAGTGCCCATGGCAGCAAGGCTCTGAGTGGACAGTGGCCTCGCAGATCCTCCTCTCCTCTCTGGTAAATTTGCCCTGATGCCCTAGGGCTGGGATTAGACAAAGATCTCAAGATGTCCTCCCAATGCCAAGCATGGTGCGAGGTAGAGCTGCTCTGCCCCTTTTGTTTCATCCAATCTTGACTTGGCACTGCTGAGCCTTAAGGGAGCACATGACATGGGCTAGTGCCTGGAAAGAAGATGGGATGGAGAATCTGCATGGTGCTACACCTGCCCTAGTCATTTACCCCTTCCCTTTCTCCGGCAGGCATCTTTCCAACATCCCACAGACTCTGCTAGCATGCAAAGCCAACCAGGTCCAAATGCAAAGGACTGCTTCCCTGCACATGGTGCCTTCGTAGAAAGCACCCATCATTTCCATGTATAACTTTCCTTTTCCCTTTCCGTCTTCATCTCCGCAGGGCTGCATTGCCAGTGCCTGTTGTGTGAGATTAGGAGGTATTAGTGACTGCTCATTCAGGGGCAAACTCATAGAACATGCCTGGAAGGGGCAGTTAGGACCTCTTTAGATGATGTAATTAACCTCGTCACATTTCTGCTTGTAGAGTGGATAATGCTGTCAAATGCTGTCCAATCTTTCTGGTATTCAACATATTTTGATTAAAACAGAAAAGCCCAGCCTGGGCCGGGAGAGGATCAGTTGAGCCTGTCCTTTCTGATTTGCAAAGGAGTTTATCGTTACCTGGGTGTCTGTCCTTCTGAAACATCCGGGAGTGGTGATGTCTGCTGGGAGCACAGGGCCTGGCATGCAGTAGCCAGTGGGTACTCAGTGAGCATCTGATGCCTGCACCACATGGCAGGGATGAAACCTTGGCAGGAGAACTGAGAAGACTCCCATCAAGTTAGAGAGATTTCACTCTCCTAAGGCAGGTTTTGGATTTTTCCAGTAGAGTGAAGCAGGGGAACGAAAATTGAGTCTTGTTCCCATTTGATATGCTTTATGTGTTTGCCTGGAGGCCTTCGTAGAGTGAGAAACAGCAGCAAATTCGACAAGGTCCTGCTGGGCCGGGGCTTCCGAGCTACATTTTCCTTCCTTGACAGGCAGCAGAGCTTTTTCACCCAACTTTTCTCCAACAGCAGCTTGGTTGCATGAACAGCATGAAGAAAGAAAAGTATTTAACTTCACTGAAGACGTTTTGAAAAATGACAAGTTAAATCATTTCCAGAACTGTTTTTTGTTTAAAGGCTTGGCTGCTTCTCAGACTTCATAGCTACTTTCTTCTCCTTCATCCTCCTCTAAATATTATTATTTCCTGGAGATGCTGTCTTTATTCCACACTCTTCCCAGCTATATCTGTCTGGTCTTCCATGATTAAGCACTGATATTGGCCCCATTTTGCAGAAGGGAGGCATAGCTCACCCAGGATCCCACAGCATGGCAGACTGGAAATAGGGTCTGACCTGTACTATCTGCCTCCAGGCTGGATGTTCAGGAAGCTGGCTCAGAAGCTTTGAAGGCTTTTCGTATACTTTTTCTGTCTCAGAAGTTTCTCTAAAACACCTTGCTATGTTGTTTTTACTGCTGGGAATTCTTGGTTTTCTGTTGAGTGTAAGTTAAAATACAAATCATCAGCACAGCACACAGGTCAAACTTGTCCCCTTGCCCTGAAATTGTTTTGTTTTTTCCTCTTCCCATGCACTAGAAAGTGAGTTTTCCGAGGTCAGGAACTGTATCTTTTTGCTTATCACACTATCCTGGGGCGCTATAATGATGAGCAGAAAAGGGAAGCACAATGAATATTTTTTGGGGGTGAATACCACATGGTTCCTGACAACCTAGCCCTGGAGTGGCATTTCATCCCCAGTGACACTTCATCCAATGCTGTCCCCACCTCCCAACCCCTGCTCTGGCCTACCTCTTACCTTGCTGAGCCACCTGTTCCTCACCTTGTCACTGCATGGCCCTGGTCCCCATCATGATTCCCACTGGAGTTTCTGCTTGTCTAGCAGGTGTGCCAGACATGGGTTCATCTCATGCCCCTGAGCTCTCGCAGCTGCTCTGACACTTCCAGAGCCCCTCCAGGGCCAGTGCCAATGCTCCCTGTGTGTGCTCCTCAGAACCCCTTTTCTCATCCATGTAGTTCTAGTCTCATTGATTCCAGCTTCGTCTTTTCTTTATTTATCTCTTGAATTCCACAACAGGACATAGTGTCTTCCAACAGATCCCATGGACAACAGAACCTGACACCAAGATGCCCAAGAATTGTTAATTAATGAGTCTTGAGATGATAGACCATGTACAGAAATACATTTGGGGTGTGGATTTATTCTTTCCTCAATATCATCTCCCCAGTTTTAATTAGGACTAAATTTCTGCATACAAGAGTGTCTGATGATTGCTGAATGCCTGTCTATCACTGCTGAGTGATGTTGTGTCCTTGGCTGTGGTAACCAACATTCCTCATTTGCCCAGGACTAAGGAATTTCCTGGGAGGTAGGACTTTCACTGCGAAAACTGGGAGAGTCCCATGGTCAGTTCATCCTCCTATCCTGAGCTATGACCAGTTGAGAAGTCTCTTTAGTAGGCAAAAAGCAAGTAAATTGGCAATTTCCTTTTATATGAAATCATGGCTGTTTTCTCCATTAGATTGTAATTTCTATGAAGACACATGATGAGAACTTCAAAGAAACAAAACAAGACAACAATATGACATGGGTCTCCAGTCCTTGCTGTATGTTAGAATCACCCGGAAGCTCTTAAAAATCCCAGTGCCCAGGTCCTACCCCATCCCACTTACATCATGAGCCCAGGTGTGGGAGCCAGGCATCAGTCTATTTTAAAGTCTTCCAAGGATACCAATGTTCAGCAAACTTGACAGGCATTATGGGGACTCCTAGCAGATATGAATGGATTTGTTGAGTGGACAGTAGGCTGGAGGTAGGCAAAGCTCTCCTGGAAATATTACAGGCTGGGAGAAAGGAGGGCCCAGGGGAGAGAGTGGACCCCAGGTTTTTGTAGCATTGGCCTTTGCCCACTGCTAATTCTGGGAACATCCCCACCTCCCTGATTTAGATGCCCACTTATTAGGGCAGAGGGCATGGTTGGTAGGCCAGAGGAGAAGGTGCCCAGCTGTAATTATACATTAGGTTGGAGAATTAGAGAGGAAGGTGGAGGTTTGTGCTGATATAGGACCCTTTCCCATTACTTTGGGAAGGAATGCATTTTATTGTCAAATTTGCTGTTTGTTTTTATCCAGATAATGATTTCAGCTGCCAATACCACAGTTTGTTGTAGCTATAGGTAGCAAATGCATTTCTTTGCTAGCCTCTCACTGTGGTCTACTTTCTGCCTCCCTGTGTCCCTAGAAAGCTTGGCTAGTGAGCAAGCCACACAAGGACTAGCAGACTTGAGATTCAGTGGACACAGCAGAGATTTGAGGACTATGCCAGAACATGGCTGTTAGCTTCATCCCTGCCTCTCTTTACTCAGTTCAGAGAGCCAGTGGCCTTGCAGGCCAACCTCCTCCGCGTTGGGAGAGGATGTTGGGCACCTGGATCACCGGTAACATTTGCTTGTTGACACAGAGGCTTGACAATCTGAGTTAGGGCTGCGGTCGCTGTGCTTGGTAGAGCCCTCCATTCTAAGGTATGGTTTCCGAGCAGTGATCTCCCCTTCTGCTGCCTCCCCTCGGCTGCTGGCTATGTGGAGGTCTCAACACAGGCCACCCCAGTTCTTGCCACTTCCCTGGAGAGGTGACCTCAGCTCTGCCCCAGCCAGGACCCTGGCACTGTCTTGCGTGTGTTTCTATTTTTCTCCTAAGTGGAGAAGGTGGGAGACTATTTCATATTTATTTAGTAACCTTTTATATTTTTCTCTGCTATCAATTGTCTGCTCTACGTTCTTTGTTGTGGAAAGCATGAAATTGATCTGAGCCTCACTTCTGTCCCTTATAAAAAGGGTTGTTTTTAGGATTAATTTTTATTTGACATTGCATAGGTGAAGTGCTTATTCCTGGGCCCATAACATCAAGAGCTGCTTGCTTATCTTTGTAGTCTTCTCTTGGAGCAGCAAAGGCCTTACACCAACCATTTCCTCCAGCAGGCAAGGGCATCATAGTTAAGAACGTGGAGGTGTTGTGCCTAGGTTGGGACACAAACCCAAGTCTCTTCAGTGCATGGCTTCTAACTAGACCAGTTGGCTAACTAATGAGACCACCAATGCTTTTTTGAGTATTTTTTTTTTCTGATCTCAGTTACATATATTTAAAAAAATTCATTAGGTTAAATCTGTTTTGATTGTTAAACTATTTGATTATATTATATATTCATGTGGTGCAAAAATTTGAACAAAACTATTATATAGTGAAAGTTCTGGTCCCCACCCACAAAGGGAGTGACTCTTTTGTGTTTAGTCCTCACTTCCTCCCTGCCTGAAGAGATGCTTAATGTTGTTATTTTCTCATATACAGTTCTTTAAACCAAATAAATTGGAATACATATTTCTCAACCCCCTTTTCAACAATATTCTTTTACAAAAAATTTAAAATTTTTAAATGATTTCAACTATTATTTTAGATTCGGGGGGGATAGGTGCAGGTTTCTTACATGGTTATATTGTGTGATGCTGAACTTTGGGCTACGATGGATCTCATTACCTAGGTAGTGAGCATAGTACCCAATAGTTAGTTCTACAACACTTGCCACTCTCCCCTCCCTTCCTCCTCTAGGAGTCCCCAGTGTCTATTGTTGCCATCTCTTTTTTTAATTTTATTTTATTATTATTATACTTTAAGATTTTAGGATACATGTGCACAATGTGCAGGTTAGTTACATATGTATACATGTGCCATGTTGGTGTGCTGCACCCATTAACTCGTCATTTAGCATCACGTATATCTCCTAAAGCTATCCCTCCTCCCTCCCCCGACCCCACAACAGTCCCCACAGTGTGATGTTCCCCTTCCTGTGTCCATGTGTTCTCATTGTTCAATTCCCACCTATGAGTGAGAATATGTGGTGTTTGGTTTTTTGTTCTTGTGATAGTTTACTGAGAATGATGACTTCCAGTTTCATCCATATCCCTACAAAGGACATGAACTCATCATTTTTATGGCTGCATAGTATTCCATGGTGTATATGTGCCACATTTTCTTAATCCAGTCTATCATTGTTGGACATTTGGGTTGGTTCCAAGTCTTTGCTATTGTGAATAGTGCCACAATAAACATACGTGTGCATGTGTCTTTATAGCAGCATGATTTATAGTCCTTTGGGTATATACCCAGTAATGGGATGGCTGGGTCAAATGGTATTTCTAGTTCTAGATCCCTGAGGAATCGCCACACTGACTTCCACAATGGTTGAACTAGTTTACAGTCCCACCAACAGTGTAAAAGTGTTCCTATTTCTCCACATCCTCTCCAGCACCTGTTGTTTCCTGACTTTTTAATGATTGCCATTCTAACTGGTGTGAGATGGTATCTCATTGTGGTTTTGATTTGCATTTCTCTGATGGCCAATGATGGTGAGCATTTTTTCATGTGTTTTCTGGCTGCATAAATGTCTTATTTTGAGAAGTGTCTGTTCATATCCTTCGCCCACTTTTTGATGGGGTTGTTTGTTTTTTTCTTGTAAATTTGTTTGAGTTTATTGTAGATTCTGGATATTAGCCCTTTGTCAGATGAGTAGGTTGCAAAAATTTTCTCCGATTTTGTAGGTTGCCTGTTCACTCTGATGGTAGTTTCTTTTGCTGTGCAGAAGCTCTTTAGTTTCATTAGATCCCATTTGTCAATTTTGGCTTTTGTTGCCATTGCTTTTGGTGTTTTAGACATGAAGTCCTTGCCCATGCCTGTGTCCTGAATGGTAATGCCTAGGTTTTCTTCTAGGGTTTTTATGGTTTTAGGTCTAACCTTTAAGTCTTTAAGCCATCTTGAATTAATTTTTGTATAAGGTGTAAGGAAGGGATCCAGTTTCAGCCTTCTACATATGGCTAGCCAGTTTTCCCAGCACCATTTATTAAATAGGGAATCCTTTCCCCATTGCTCGTTTTTCTCAGGTTTGTCAAAGATCCGATAGTTGTAGATATGCGGCGTTATTTCTGAGGGCTCTGTTCTGTTCCATTGATCGCTATCTCTGTTTTGGTACCAGTACCATGCTGTTTTGGTGACTGTAGCCTTGTAGTATAGCTTGAAGTCAGATAGCGTGATGCCTCCAGCTTTGTTCTTTTGGCTTAGGATTGACTTGGCGATGAGGGCTCTCTTTTGGTTCCATATGAACTTTGAAGTAGTTTTTTCCAATTCTGTGAAGAAAGTCATTGGTAGCTTGATGGGGATGGCATTGAATCTATAAATTACCTTGGGCAGTATGGCCATTTTCATGATATTGATTCTTCCTAGCCATGAGCATGGAATGTTCTTCCATTTCTTTGTATCCTCTTTCATTTCATTGAGCAGTGGTTTGTAGTTCTCCTTGAAGAGTTACTTCACGTTCCTTGTAAGTTGGATTCCTAGGTATTTTATTCTCTTTGAAGCAATTGTAAATGAGAGTTCACTCATGATTTGGCTCTGTGTTTGTCTGTTATTGGTGTATAAGAATGCTTGTGATTTTTGTACATTGATTTTGTATCCTGAGACTTTGCTGAAGTTGCTTATCAGCTTAAGGAGATTTTGGGCTGAGACAATGGGGTTTTCTAGATATACAATCATGTCATCTGCAAACAGGGACAATTTGACTTCTTCTTTTCCTAATTGAATACCCTTTATTTCCTTCTCTTGCCTAATTGCCCTGGCCAGAACTTCCAACACTATGTTGAATAGGAGTGGTGAGAGAGGGCATCCCTGTCTTGTGCCAGTTTTCAAAGGGAATGCTTCC
The DNA here is from genome assembly GCF_029281585.2 of Gorilla gorilla gorilla. Lineage (NCBI taxonomy): Eukaryota > Metazoa > Chordata > Mammalia > Primates > Hominidae > Gorilla > Gorilla gorilla. The sequence continues at coordinate 98,145,982 of NC_073232.2, read as the reverse complement.
AGTTTTTGCCCATTCAGTATGATATTGGCTGTGGGTTTGTCATAGATAGCTCTTATTATTTTGAAATACGTCCCATCAATACCTAATTTATTGAGAGTTTTTAGCATGAAGGGTTGTTGAATTTTGTCAAAGGCCTTTTCTGCATCTATTGAGATAATCATGTGGTTTTTGTCTTTGGTTCTGTTTATATGCTGGATTACATTTATTGATTTGTGTATATTGAACCAGCCTTGCATCCCAGGGATGAAGCCCACTTGATCGTGGTGGATAAGGTTTTTGATGTGCTGCTGGATTTGGTTTGCCAGTATTTTATTGAGGATTTTTGCATCAATGTTCATCAAGGATATTGGTCTAAAATTCTCTTTTTTGGTTGTGTCTCTGCCCGGCTTTGGTATCAGGATGATGCTGGCCTCATAAAATGAGTTAGGGAGGATTCCCTCTTTTTCTATTGATTGGAATAGTTTCAGAAGGAATGGTACCAGTTCCTCCTTGTACCTCTGGTAGAATTCGGCTGTGAATCCTTCTGGTCCTGGACTCTTTTTGGTTGATAAGCTATTGATTATTGCCCCAATTTCAGAGCCTGCTATTGGTCTATTCAGAGAGTCAACTTCTTCCTGGTTTAGTCTTGGGAGAGTGTATGTGTCAAGGAATTTATCCATTTCTTCTAGATTTTCTAGTTTATTTGTGTAGAGGTGTTTATAGTATTCTCTGATGGTAGTTTGTATTTCTGTGGGATCAGTGGTGATATCCCTGTTATCATTTTTTATTGCGTCTATTTGATTCTTCTCTCTTTTCTTCTTTATTAGTCTTGCTAGCAGTCTATCAGTTTTGTTGATCCTTTCAAAAAACCAGCTCCTGGATTCATTAATTTTTTGAAGGGTTTTTTGTGTCTCTATTTCCTTCAGTTCTGCTCTGATTTTAGTTATTTCTTGCCTTCTGCTAGCTTTTGAATGTGTTTGCTCTTGCTTTTCTAGTTCTTTTAATTGTGACGTTAGGGTGTCAATTTTGGATCTTTCCTGCTTTCTCTTGTGGGTATTTAGTGCTATAAATTTCCCTCTACACAGTGCTTTGAATGTGTCCCAGAGATTCTGGTATGTTGTGTCTTTGTTCTTGTTGGTTTCAAAGAACATCTTTATTTCTGCCTTCCTTTTGTTATGTACCCAGTAGTCATTCAGGAGCAGGTTGTTAAGTTTCCATGTAGTTGAGCGGTTTTGAGTGAGTTTCTTAATCCTGAGTTCTAGTTTGATTGCACTGTGGTCTGAGAGACAGTTTGTTATAATTTCTTATCTTTTACATTTGCTGAGGAGAGCTCTCCTTCCAACTATGTGGTCAGTTTGGAAATAGGTGTGGTGTGGTGCTGAAAAGAATGTATATTCTGTTGATTTGGGGTGGAGAGTTCTGTAGATGTCTATTAGGTCCAATTGGTGCAGAGCTGAGTTCAATTCCTGGGTATCCTTGTTAACTTTCTGTCTCGTTGATCTGTCTAATGTTGACAGTGGGGTGTTAAAGTCTCCCACTGTTATTGTGTGGGAGTCTAAGTCTCTTTGTAGGTCACTCAGGACTTGCTTTATGAATCTGGGTGCTCCTGTATTGGGTGCATATATATTTAGGATAGTTAGCTCTTCTTGTTGAATTGATCCCTTTACCATTATGTAATGGCCTTATTTGTCTCTTTTGATATTTGTTGGTTTAAAGTCTGCTTTATCAGAGACTAGGATTGCAACCCCTGCCTTTTTTTGTTTTCCATTTGATTGGTAGATCTTCCTCTATCCTTTTATTTTGAGCCTATTTGTGTCTCTGCACGTGAGATGGGTTTCCTGAATACAGCACACTGATGGGTCGTGACTCTTTATCCAATTTGCCAGTCTGTGTCTTTTAATTGGAGCATTTAGTCCATTTACATTTAAAGTTAATATTGTGATTTGTGAATTTGATCCTGTCATTATGATGTTAGCTGGTTATTTTGCTCGTTAGTTGATGCAGTTTCTTCCTAGCCTCGATGGTCTTTACAATTTGGCATGATTTTGCAGTGGCTGGTACCGGTTGTTCCTTTCCATGTTTAGTGCTTCCTTCAGGAGCTCTTTTAGGGCAGGCCTGGTGGTGACAAAATCTCTCAGCATTTGCTTGTCTGTAAAGTATTTTATTTCTCTTTCACTTATGAATCTTAGTTTGACTAGATATGAAATTCTGGGTTGAAAATTCTTTTCCTTAAGAGTGTTGAATATTGGCCCCCACTCTCTTCTGGCTTGTAGAGTTTCTGCCGAGAGATCCACTGTTAGTCTGATGGGCTTCCCTTTGAGGGTAACCCGACCTTTCTCTCTGGCTGCCCTTAACATTTTTTCCTTCATTTCAACTTTGGTGAATCTGACAATTTTGTGTGTTGGAGTTGCTCTTCTCGAGGAGTATCTTTGTGGTGTTCTCTGTATTTCCTGAATCTGAATTTTGGCCTGCCTTGCTAGATTGGGGTTCTCCTGGATAATACCCTGCAGAGTGTTTTCCATCTTGGTTCCATTCTCCCCGTCACTTTCAGGTACACCAATCAGACGTAGATTTGGTCTTTTCACATAGTCCCATATTTCTTGGAGGCTTTGTTTGTTTCTTTTTATTCTTTTTTCTCTAAACTTCCCTTCTCACTTCATTTCATTCATTTCATCTTCCGTCACTGATACCCTTTCTTCTAGTTGATTGCATCGGCTCCTGAGGCTTCTGCATTCTTCACGTAGTTCTCGAACCTTGGCTTTCAGCTCCATCAGTTCCTTTAAGCACTTCTCTGTATTGGTTATTCTAGTTATACATTCGTCTAAGTTTTTTTTCAAAGTTTTCAACTTCTTTGCCTTTGGTTTGAATTTCCTGTTGTAGCTCAGAGTAGTTTGATCGTCTGAAGCCTTCTTCTCTCAACTAGTCAAAGGCATTCTCCGTCCAGCTTTGTTCCGTTGCTATTGAGGAGCTGCATTCCTTTGGAGGAGGAGAGGTGCTCTGCTTTCTAGTTTCCAGTTTTTCTGCTCTGTTTTTTCCCCATCTTTGTGGTTTTATCTACTTTTTGTCTTTGATGATGGTGATGTATAGATGTGTTTTTGTTGTGGATGTTCTTTCTGTTTGTTAGTTTTCCTTCTAACAGACAGGACCCTCAGCTGCCAGTGTGTTGGAGTTTGCTAGAGGTCCACTCCAGACCCTGTTTGCCTGGGTACCAGCAGCGGTGGCTGCAGAACAGCGGATTTTCGTGAACCGTGAATGCTGCTGTCCGATCGTTCCTCTGGAAGTTTTGTCTCAGGGGAGTACCCGGCCGTGTGAGGTGTCAGTCTGCCCCTACTGGGGGGTGCCTCTCAGTTAGGCTGCTCAGGGGTCAGGGGTCAGGGACCCACTTGAGGAGGCAGTCTGCCCATTCTCAGATCTCCAGCTGTGTGCTGGGAGAACCACTGCTCTCTTCAAAGCTGTCAGACAGGGACATTTAAGTCTGCAGAGGTTACTGCTGTGTTTTTGTTTGTCTGTGCCCTGCTCCCAGAGGTGGAGCCTACAGAGGCAGGCAGGCCTCCTTGAGCTGTGGTGGGCTCCGCCCAGTTGGAGCTTCCCTGCTGCTTTGTTTACCTAAGCAAGCCTGGGCAATGGCGGGCGCCCCTCCCCCAGCCTCACTGCTGCCTTGCAGTTTGATCTCAGACTGCTGTGCTAGCAATCAGCGAGACTCTGTGGGCATAGGACCCTCTGAGCCAGGTGCAGGATATAATCTCCTGGTGTGCCATTTTTTAAGCCCATTGGAAAAGCGCAGTATTGGGGTGGGTGTGACCCGATTTTCCAGTTGCCATCTGTCACCCCTTTCTTTGACTAGGAAAGGGAACTCCCTGACCCCTTGCACTTCCGAGTGAGGCAATGCCTCGCCCTGCTTCAGCTCGCACATGGTGCGCTGCACCCACTGTCCTGCACCAACTGTCTGGCACTCCCTAGTGAGATGAACCTGGTACCCCAGATGGAAATGCAGAAATCTCCCGTCTTCTGCGTTGCTCACGCTGGGAGCTGTAGACCGGAGCTGTTCCTATTCAGCCATCTTGGCTGCAGCTCCCGCCATCTTTATATTCATGCGTACCCCACATTTATCTCCCACTTATAAGTGAGAACATGCAGTATTTGGTCTTCTTTTCTGGTATTAATTTGCTTAGGATAATGGCCTCCAGATGCACCCATGTTGCTGCAAAGGACATGATTTTATTCCCTTTTTATGGCTGCATAATATTCCATGGCCTTTTCACCATTATTCTTGCAGTTATTTTCATATTAGTTCAGAAAGAACTTCTTGATTCTTTTTTTACAGGTACATTACTATAGTCTTTTTGTTTGTTTACAAGTACAATACTTTCCTTTGAGTGAATAGAGCATGATTTATTTTACCAACACCCAATTGATGGACATTTAAGCTATTTCCAATCTTCTGAAAACAGTATTGAATAAATGACTTTGACCATATATTAATTCACAAGTGTGTGAGAATAACTTTAAGATAAATACCTAAAAATATAATTACTGGTTAAAAGGATTTGTATATATGTGTTTGTGACTTTGCTAAATATAGCCAAGTTGCCTCCACAGATGTTGGGTCAATTTCTATATCTGTCAACAATGCATTGGGATTCCAATTTCCTTATAGCCTTGTTACTGCAGTGCTTTACCAAACTGGGATTTTTGCCAACCTGTTAGGTGAAAAATGGTAACACAGAATAATTGAAAAATGTATTTTTCTTTATCCTGTATGAGGCTGTGTATCTTTTCAAATGTTTTAGAGGCAATTGTTTTCCTTTTTTGTTAATGGCTAGTCTTATAATTTTTCCATGTTAAAAACTGAATTGTTGATCTGTGCCTTTCTTGTTTATTTATAGGAGTTTTATACATCAAAGAGATTACCCTTTGCATTGGACATTGCCAATATTTTCATCAGAATATTGTTTGTCTTTTGGATTTTCTTTTTGTTATTATCATTTTTTTTTTTACCACGTGGAAGGTTTTCACATAGTCCAGTTACTATTTTCTTCTTTTATGCTCTCTACATTTTAAATAATTTTTCAATGTTACCTTCTAGAAATTTTATAGTTTCAATTTGATGTGTTTAAATCCTTGATTTTTTGGAATTCATCCTGGTGTATTGTGTGTTGTGTGAAAAATGGATTCCACTTAATATTTTTCCAGATGGTCACCCAGTTATCCAACACCATTTATTGAATACTTCATATTTTCCACACTTCCTTAGGGGTTGGTCATGGAAAACACATTCTCAGCTTTCATTTCCTTTTAATCGATTTTAGCTCGGGATTTCCTGGGAAGGTGAGAAAACTTTCCACCAAAGTCTCTGGGGTTTACATTTCCTGTTCTGTTTGGGGATTACTATGCATCTCTTAACTCTGTGATTTTGCTTTCGAAGCTTTTGTGGTTTGCATCCCTTGTCAACAGGATTTTTTTTTCTGCAAACAGCAATGTAAAGGCTCAATGTGTCTAATGTGCCTGTGTAGTCACTATAGCTGTGGCACCAGCCATAGCCTTTTGTGAGCAGAGAGCTCTCAACAAACATCTCATGCTTTTCAACTTCTGCCAAATGATTCTGCATCAGGACGGGATGGGTGCAGCAGCCAAAAGAAATATCAAAGGTGGAATAGGAGCCACATTTGGGAAGTGTGTGCATGAAGTCAGAGGAAATTGCCAGCTGTCAAGCATATGAAAAGACAAAAAGACAACTGAAGAAATGCCCACCGCTTTCCCTTGAATTCCTCCTTGCCCCTTTTCCATCTCCCTGACCCAGTGACTCTTGCCCATGGAATGATTAACAACAGGCCCAAAACTTCAGCAAAATGAAAATGACTCAGAACTTTCAGGTCGTATTTGTCTATCTATTCATTTAACAAAGTTCTTTTTCCCATCATAAAAATAAGCATGCTGCTTGTATATTTGATATGCTATTTAAATTATTTGAATTTTTAATGAATATGATTCAGTAAAGAACTTGAGTCAGCTAACACACCCAAAAATGGATCAGAAAAAATAACTGGTGGAATTGCAGCCTAGGTAATGGAGGACAAGAAATTAATAAAGCTGGGGATAGGATTGGGGGTGATGGTGTGGGAGGAGGATAGGCTCATAGAAGTGTAACTTATATGAGTTTATACAATTGCTACATTGCGCCAACTTGGCTCTACATTTCCTAGTGGTCAAAGTGAAAAGGGAAATATTAGTTACAACTTTCATAAGACAAATAGCTGTGCCTGAGTGGCCCAGCTTCTCCTGATCTCGAGTTCTGGGAATAACTCTGTCAAATGCACTAATGTTCATTCCCAAGAAATTATAAACCTTATTGGAATTTGACAATGACAGACATGGATTTGACTACAGGAAACAAGAGGGGCATGAATATATTCTTGGCATATACAGAGGAAGGCTCTTCCCTTCTAGTTACACACAGGCAGGGCAGATCCAGGCTTTCTAAGACTTGAAGTATATGCAGTTTCAAAGGTTTTACTTTAAGGAAAAGAATATGAAATTGTGAATGTAAAATCAGGTATGAAAGTGAATATTTAATGAGAAAAAATTATAATAAAATATACTAAAAAACATGAAAAACCTGACAGATACAACAAAATCATACACACACACACACACACACACACACACACACAATCATCTGCCTTTCACACAGTTCCATAATAATTTCTCCCCTGTCATTTTTGGCTACTCTTTGATCCTCTCCTCATATGATAATCCTTTTGAATTTAATGTCCCATAGAGAGAAGAGCAAGATTATTTCATCTTTCCTCTGGTATGGTTGATTGAAAGTTTTTTATTAGTAGTTGTTTAGAAAAGTTTTGTTTGGTTTCTTATCATTGGTAATGTGTTGTAAATTTAAAACTATTGTTGTTGTTTTTTTAGACAAATCTCGCTCTGTTGCCCAGAGTGGAGTGCAGTGGGGTGAACACAGCTCAATGTAGCCTCAACCTCCTGGGTTCAATTGATCCTCCCACTTCAGCCTCCTAAGTAACTGTGACAACAGGCACATGCCACCCCACCAGGCTAATTTTTAAATTTTCTATAGAAATGGGGTTTCACCACATTGCCCAAGCTGGTCTCAAACTCTTGGGCTTATGCAGTCCTCACGCCTCAGTCTCTCAAAGTGCTGGGATTGTAGGCGTGAGCCACTGTGCCCAGTCCCTATTGTCAAATTTAAGGAAACCCTTCCAAGTTTCTTTTGTGAGGTGGAAGATTTGGAAGATTTTTCCATGGCTGGCTTCTTACTTGGTTTATTTCAAACCTTGTTTCTCCTCTACCACCACATACTTGTGATGCCAGGGCTGCAGCACATGTACTGCCACGACACAACCTTACCTGTGCACCTCTGTGGTATGAGACCAGTTGAGTCAGCATGACAGCAGTTAAAATCGACCCCCCTGGCAGCCAGCAATATGTTTTCTATGCATGGAAGTGAAACTAGACCATGGGAAAGTATCCCACTAAACTCAGACCCAAAACTTAGCTTCCTAAAATTTCTGACAGCGGCTCCTACAGCAGTAGATACAAGAGAAAGTGTGGCTAACAGGAAGTTGGGTGGAACAGTGGTCTGAATTCATTCTAGTTAAGTTCAGATTGAGTGTTCTTTATCCGAAATGCTTGGGACCAGAAGTGTTTTGGATTTCTGATTTTTTCTGATTTGGGAATATTTGCATATAAATAATGTGATATCTTGGGGATGGGACCTAAGTCTAAACATGAGATTCATTTATGTTTCACATACACCTTATATGCATGGCCTGAAGGTAATTTTATAGAATATCATAAATAATTTTCTGCGTGAAACAAAATTTTGACTGCATTTTGACAGCAATGTGTTACATGAGGTCAGGTATAGAATTTTCCACTTGTTGTGTCATGTCAATGCTCAAAATGTTTCAGATTTTGGAGCATTTTGGATTTTGCATTTTCAGATTAGAGGTGCTCAACTTGTATCCTACTTTTTCAAATATTACTAAACTGGAGACACATGGGAACACATTGCTAGGACCTTCCCTGATAATCAGCATTGCCAGAGCAACAGGAGGGTCTTGAGGCCTAAGCCAGCCCGTGCAGCTAAATCTCCCTCTGGATGCAGAGCTTTCTAAGGGTAATCATGATCACTTACACATGGAATTCAGAAGCAAATACCATGTCCTAGTTGACCCATTTTCTTGCTGTGTGACCATGGACTAGTTATTCAACTTCTATGAGCCTCAGTTTCATCTGCTTGAAAATTGAGATAATACAACATAATACAAAATTATGGGGTTATGAGGATTAAATGGGATATATTCATACATCAATTACTCTTTTCAGCACCTGCAACCATCCTAAATTCTAAATAAATATCAGGTATAAAGATGTACTGGAATCCTCAAAGAGACCATCTAACCACTTGCTTTGTCCTCTTTGGGGCAAAGAAAAATCCCTGCTGCATTTCTGTTATATAGTCTGATGACCCTTTCTGTTTTCAGACAAGTGGAATTTTAAATTAAGTGACCCTGAGTTTTGTTTTCAATTTTCCCATTCTCTTTTCCTTGAATTGTGTATGGGCCTGTACTATGGCTGACATGCATGCAACGTTAAGCACAATGCAAGCTATGTGCAGAGTAAACTGTAGCTTCACAAACAGCTGTTTTTTGAGAGTGACATGAAGGTACTAACTTAGTGGAGAGGAAGATAAACTTGAAGTCATGGGTTTACTAACTTAGACTCAGAAATAAAGCCCACATGTGTTTGTGAGGCTTTCGGACAACTCTTTAGAACATGTGCCTGTGTCTAACCATCATTTCCTGGGCCCTGTATTGTGCTGGACCCCTGCAGGGCACGGGGTTCACCTGCAGCAGCCCAGGTGGCTGACTTTCCCCACATCAAGATGACTGGTTCTTAAAGGGACCAGGGGAACCTTGTCCATTCTGGGCTTACTCTTTCTGCCCACTTTGGGCCTCACTGAGAACTTGTGAATGCTACCAAAAAGTGCTATGCGGGGCCATTCGAAGGCTCTGAATTTATCCTGAGGCCCTGTGGTGAGTTCATTTGCCAGATGTGCCCCTACTTAAAATTCCACTCCTCAGGGGGTTTCTGTGCTGCCCTTTGAGAACCATCACTTTGCAGGGAAGTCAGTGCTTGGCAGCCTAGGATGAAACTGGATCCCTCTGATTATTGAACACAGTTGCCCCTTGGCCTGGTAAGGATTTACTGAGCATTTTGGTCACCTCCTGTCACTCTTCATGGAAAGACTCACCACTTCAGGGGCTCATCATCCTGTTCCTGAACAAACTGGAGTTTTACAGGCAGAAAACGCATCTCTTTGGCTTTTATTAAGAACTAATATTGAAAAATCCAGCAGTCTCCAGAGGGCTCCTTCTCTGTGGCCTCATCTGTAATTTATCTATTATTTAATCTTTAAATGGAGTCTCTCAGAGACTTTGCTGGATTTTTTTCATCTGCCTCCCCACACAGAGATGAAATTATTTCCCAAGTGCCTTAGATCATGAATTGGTACCTTTTGGAAAGGAAAAGATAATACTGTTTATGTGCAAGTACAAGAGAATTACTTTACTTGTCTGTAGTAACACTGATTAAACTGAAATGTCAGAGCTAATGTTACAGTTAATAAATGTTACACATACTCAAATCTGTCTACTGATGATTCTAACAAATGCAGAGGACACTGCTTAAAAATAGGAGGGATACCTGCATCACCATGTGAGTGCCATTTGTGCTGTCCATTTCCAGTGAGTAAGGTAAAAATGTGCATTACAAATGAGACCCATGTTGGTGATGTCTGCAGGTCATGTTTTGTCACTTGAAGTTTTCCTAACCAGATAAATTGTCACAGTTATGAGAAATCAACATAGGATTTGGAAAACATTTCCTGAGATAAGTTGCATTATGTAAATCAGAAGGTAGTGGGATAGAGTATGATGAGAAAATGGAGTGTCAGACATCAGTGTGCCAGGGGCTTTGGTGAGAGGAAGAACAAAAGGGTCCCCCTACAGCCTGCCCTCTCACAGCCTCACAAAAGTTGATGGTATTGCTTGCTCTTCCTCGTAAGAGAAAATGTATCTGGGACCTGTTATCTCAGTGGGCATCCTTGGGCAGATGGGTGTGCCTTCCTTTATTCCAAGATGTAAAATACAGACAGCACAAGTAGGAAAATTAAGAAAATGAGATGAGGACTGCAAGGTGGGCAGCTGGCTTGGGGTCACTGGCAAAAAGACCAAGACTCTAGTCCTCCATGCCCATTCTCCCAGAAATGAAGTCTCAGTTTCTGGAGAAGGACATCACTCTTGCTCTGACCACAGGAGGACTTTGCCTGTTTGCTGTCCACCCCTCCATTCTCCCTGGATGCTGTGCTCTGCTGCAGTTTCCCAGTTGCCAGAAATAGTGTGGGGTTTGTAGTCTTATACACATAGTTGCAAATCCTAGCTGTGACTTTGGACTAGGTTTTAACCCTGAGGCTACTCAGGGGCCTCCTGTCTGTCTCCTAGGATGATTCTGCTAAATCAGTGAGCAAATGTGTATCAGGCACCTGACAAGTCACCTGGCTCACAACAGGCACTCACTTCTTCCCACGCTCCAAACTGAGTTGATCACTTGTGCATTGTTACGACTTCAAGACAGCGGGACTTTCTTCTCTTCCCCATTGCCCTCTCTCTTCCTGGTTTCTCATGTCTGTGAAAGCCTCTGTCGCTTTTTTGGTCAGCAGGTAGGGATAGGGAGCTGGCAGCCTTTTGCCCTCTCTCTGGCACACGCAGCAGTCTAGGGCTTATCTGAAAGGAGGAAGCTGATTGAGGCACAGCTCCCACATTGGGGCAGACTGGGGAGCAACTCACACATTCAAGGTCCACAGTAGAATGTCTGGGACATCCCAGCTGGCACCCCCAGACAGGAAGCTCTACACCCTAGAAGAATTCTAATTCAGTTGGATTTACCATCAAATGACTGTAACAAAGAAAGGATATATTAAAATGTTCTTTGGGGATCTTGGTTATTATAAATTACATTATTTGAAATCTCATTTAGATCCAGAAATTTCCAGACTGGGTTTGGAAGCTCTGAGGATTAGTCCTTTTGGAACAATGGAGTGTCAGTGATCATTTGGAAAAGTAATGATGTCAAATTTAATTATCATGCATATGCATTTCATCGACATCACTGTGCACACCCAGGAGACAGTGGGGAAAGGACTGCTCCAGCATGAGCCCTTGATGGAGGAATGCGGTGCAAAATTGTACATGTTGTAATTGAGTGTCGCTTAATCTGAAGCATGATGGATACAGCGACTGTGGGTGGAGCAAATGGGAGGAAGTATTTGGCCCACTCAGCAGATGTTTGAGATATTTGGGAGGGCTTTTCAATGTTTTCAACATATTGGAGAGGAGCAAACTACATTTCAAGTAGGCTGATAACAATGTTTCCCTGTCTTAAGCATTTCTTTTGTTTTCTGTTCCTGTGGTAGCTTCACAATTCTGAATTGCAGAATGGTTTGGAATAATCCAGTAAACTGCCAGATGAGACTTTGAAAGTGTGTGTGTGTTTTGGGGGGTGTGGGGGGAGCATGGCATAGGGACTGTCTGGCAGACAGAGGGGCCACCATGGCAATTTGCACCCTAAAGTGTTCAGAGTGTGTTCTGTTGGATGCTGACCAACTGGGGACCCATAGTGGTTTTATCTGTCTCCTGGCCTCTATCCCAGCTTCCTCCCTTAAGCTGGCTAGCACCGTTTAGAACTCCTTGTCATTGCCTCTTCTTTAGGGGCCTCCCCTGATGATGCTGGGTTAGGTTGGCTGCCCTGCACTTACTTGCACAGCACAACGGTGTAATTGCTAATTTGTATGCCTGTTACCTCTGCACACCGTGGGCACTGTGAGAGCAGTGACCTTGTCCTTGGCTTAGCATTGGCTCTCTAGTCCCCAATGCAGCACCTGCATAGAAAGGGCTCAGTAAATACTTGTTTGAATGGGTGATCAGAAACTGGAAAGAACTCCAGGAGTCAATTTCTCCTCTCTACACATCCCTAATTGTGCTGAAGCCCAAACAAGCTGTTTCTAAAGCTGCTATCTTTGGTTTGGGGATGTGAGATAAAACCATTAGTATTTAACACATGACACTTGATATATGACCAGGAGCTAACTGGTTAGCTTCTTTGGGGCTCATTGAGAATTGTAAAACTGGAGGCAGGCACTGTTGAGTGGAAAAATTGAAATAGTGCATGGCGGGTGCTTCCTTCTTCCTGGGATACCCGTAAAAAGTTACTTTTTAATTTGCTCAGCTGAGCTCAGAGCCTTTTTGTTTTTTGAAGAGCTGGCCAAGAATTCATCAAGGACTGAAAAACCAAAGCCTTTAACTTCAGGTTAGAGGTGCTGTTATTGGGTTCTCAGTGCATGGTGCTGAAGCCACAGCTCATGGGTGTGAGTGCAGATTCGTCCACTTTGACAAAATGCCTTCTGACCTGTGTTATCATCTGAGAATCTTGGTGCTTTGGGTAAAGTTTGATGGCCCTGCTGATGCTCTGGCAACAACATTTTACCAAAGCCAGGGAACCTAATTGCTGCAGTAGAGCAGAATGGCTACTGAACAGGAAATCCAGGCATAATTCTCACTTTCTGGAGCCCTTAGGGAAGATAAAACAGGAAAATTGAGGAAATTGTGCTTGAGACACTATAGAATGTGTTGCAAATGTATACTTATTGTTGACATTGTTGACTTCTGTCTCACTAGGCAATACTGTGTGTGTGTGACCAGTCTCATATGTTTTTCCAAGACACTGAAAGGCTTGATGATTAAAAGATGCAGAGCTCTTTGTGACTTCTGTTGAGTTGTTATAGTTTACCTGGCAGAAAATGAATGGTGGAAACCCAAAATGGGCAAAAAGAAGGAGCTAAATTGTTTTGAAACTGGCTTGTGTGCCAGGGGGAGTGACAAACACATTATCTTATCTACTTTAATCTAATTTTCCCAACAACCTGGAAAGTAGGCAGTAGCACTATTTCCACTTACAGTGAGTTGCACAAATCAGGCCAATGACAATAATAATAACACCTAAAATCTACTGAGTTCTTGCCATATGTCAGGCATCTAATAAAGCTGAACAATATAAAATTGCCATTTATATAGGTCAAAAACAATTGATGGTCAGTACTTTTCATGTATCTTATTCGTGCCTAAACAAACTTAAGTCAGCAGGGCTGTCTGACTGCAAGTTTCCTGTTATGACACCACCTCTCACTGAGGTAAAATAGGGTGCTACTAACAAAAATGGATGTCAGAATGCTTTCTTATATATTCATAATAACACAACTGTTACCATCAAGAGCCCCACTGAGAAGACTTAGGCCTGGAGACTTGAGAATGTAATGGTGATATGGGGCGAGAGAGAGCAAGTCCCCAGGCACCACACTTTGGGGATTCTCTTTCTTGCATTTATTCTTTACCTGGCATGGCAGGATGCCCTCAGAGGTGGAAGATACTTTTGCTGTATTAGGTTTAAAATGTCATCACTAATTAGCTAGGATTGCAGGTTGGGTCAATGCAGTATCAAGCCTGGGGACTTAACTTTATAGACATAGTATTGAAGGGAAAAATACATTTTCCGAACTCATTTTAAAAATAGTTTCCCTTGGAAATTAAAACCATTAAATGTACATAATTATGCAGATCAGTATTCATGCTTTAAAGAAACATAATTTTGCCTTCACTTAATTTGTTTCTCCAAGACCTAATTATGGATTAGATATAAAAAAATGTTATTTTCCAATCACTGTGCAAATCGCCTTTTACCACCCAGGAGGACAGTTCTCTCTGATTAGTGAGAGTTGTTTCCATGCACTGATCAGTCAAGGAAAAGTCAGAGAGATATATTCCAAGAGGGAGTTGGTTGTTCATAAAGTCAAAAGAAGACAACAAGTGTGATCCTTTTCAGTAAGACAGAGTGGTGGGGATCAGCTTGAGTGGGGCTCCAGGTCTTTTCCCAAGAGCAGCTGCATTCAGCACCTGACCAGACTCTAGGGTTTTAAGGGTGCAGCTGCCCAAGGACTGGTCCAGGATCCAACAGTAAATGTCTATGGTCCATCAGACTGGGATGCCTGGAAAGGAGCAGCAGGGTTGCAGGGAGAGGGAAAGGCCCTCAGTGACCTCAAGGGGCAGCCAGGAACAAGGTGGAAGACAACACCTCTGTAGTCATCACTTTGCTTCATGGGAAGTGTTGATGCCGGGGACTTGATTCATGACCAAGACTCAGAGACTGGAGTTGGCTCTGATTAGGATTATAATAATGGCAGGGATCTCCATCATGTTTACTATGTCCTAGGCATGGTTTTAAACACTTTACAGACATCAGCTTATTTAATCCTCACAACAATTCTACAAGGCAAGTGCTATTATTATCTCTGTTTTATATTAATAGATGAAGAATTTGAACCACACAGGGGTTAAGCAGCTTGTCCTCTAGTGAGCAGTGAGAATGGAGCAGCTTGTCTGGAGTCTGTTCCACCAGCTTATAGTGGGAGGCTCTCCACTGTGCTGCCTTTCAGTACTAGCAGGTCACTCACAACTTGACAAGTGCCATAGATGCTCTAGTACATTTAATCCTATCCATAGCCCTATGAGGAAGATAGGCTGTGGTGAGCTATTATTCTGATGGTCCCCATCAAATCATACCTCCCAGTACCCACACACTTTTGCAGTACCCTACCCTTGAATTTGGGCAGGCCTATACCTGCTTTAATCCACAGGATATGGTAGAACTGATGGTGAGACACTATTAGACAGTGCTTATGATCCCTGCCAGTCTGCACTTTGCCCTCTGGAGAAACCCAGATGCCATGTAAAAAGTTTGAAAACCCTGAAGCTACCAGGCTCAACAATGAGGAGAAGCTATGTGGAGGAAAACTGAGGCCTCAACAATTACCCTCTGATGAGCTCCTAAACCACAGCCCCACCAACTTGCCAGCCATGTGAGTGAAGTCAACTTGGAAAGAAATTGCCCACCCCTAGTGGTTTTCCCTGGCTGATGGCACATGGAGCAGAGATGAGCTGTTGTCAAACTCTGTCCAAACTGCAAAAGAGTGAGCAAATAAATAAAACAAGTGAAAGTGATTGTTGTTGTAAGCTACTAAGTTTTGCAATTATTTGATAATGCAGCAAAAGATAATTAAAATGGTTATAGATTTCACTTTACAGATGAAAAATCTGAAGTTCAAAGAGGCCATAAAACTTGCCTCAAATGCTATAGCTAAATAGTAACAGATGCAGAAATGGAATCAAGGAGTGCGAGTGCAGAGGAGCACTCTAACCACCATGCTCTACTCCCTCTGTTGGTGTATCTGCAAGGACTGCCTCCACGTCCAAGGAAGGTCAGCCTGTGTGAGGCTGTACCAGGAGTGTTACAATATAAAATTCCTGGCCCCTGCCTACCTGGCCTTTCTGTTCTGGTTGGAGCTTACACTTCCCTTAGAATACTTGCCAGTGTAGCAGCATGCTGCAATATTTACTGAACTCCAAGAATCTACCAGACCCTTTTTAGTTTGCTTATCATTGAATCTTATAGCAGGTAGGAATGACTGTCCCCACCTTGGAGTTGGGAAAGCAGGCTTGGAGATTTCAGTAAGATCCTTAGGTTCACACAGTGTGTTTGGATGGAGCTAGAATTTGACCTGGTTCAGCTCAACCACCACACATAGTACATGGACCAACTTCAGCTCCTGTTCCTAGTCTTTAGTGTCCCCCAGTAGGCTTTGTCACATTATTCAGGATGCTGCTGAACTCTGTTCAAAGTGAGCTTCTTCCCACTTTCCCTTAACAACAAGGTCAGTCACAATCCTGTGGATGCTTTGAATGTTTGTAAGATCACCCAGATTTGGTGGTCTCTTATTGGCTCCCTGATCAGAGATCATTATGTCTGTTTTCTTGTGCATGCCAACTCCCAGAATGGACAGATGGGAGAATTTTCTGCCCTCACTCCACCCATGTGCAGATTGAGCATCAGATCCTCTCAGCATCCTGAAGACAGTTCTCACAACAGCAGCAGCAGTAGCCATGTAAGCATTCGGCTTGGGTTGGGCCATAGGGAAAACTTTCCTTCTCATCCACAGATAATGACCAGGAAGGTGTTCCTCAGTGAGAGGCTTGTTCTTCCAAGCGAGATTAGGTAGTAGAACCTTGAAGGGGAGTTGAAGGCATTGAGGCTGTGCCTGAGCTCAGTAGAGGAGCATCTGCTGAGTGGGCGAACCCTGCCGCCCGAAGTTTGCCCCCTGTTGGCTTGGTTTGCTTCCCATGCCTTAGATCCTATGCTTAACTCAGGTACATTTTAGAAGGTAGATCCTTGGAGGGGCTATACAAAAGCAGCTGACAGACTATGAGAACATTTTGATCCAAAAGGCGGTCATTAATCCTTAAGCTATAAAACTACACTTTGCCTCAGTCTCCCCATTGTACAGGGAATCAGTAATGGTGCCTACCTCATTAGGTTGTCTTGAGGATTAGAGGAGTTTATATTGGTACAGTGCTCAGAGCAATACCTGGCATAACCTATAAAACTGTTAGCTCAGTGTAAGTGACAAATGGACAGAGGGCCAAATGCCTGTGTCTATACAGTAGTATTCCCTTATTTGCGGTTTCAGTTTTCATGGTTTCAGTTACCCACAGTCAACCAATCAACTATGGCCCCAAAATATTAAATGGTAAATTCCAGAAATAAACAATTTGTAAGTTTTAGACTGCAGTGCTGTTTTAAGTAACGTGATGAAGTCTCACTCCATCTGGCTCCATCCTACCTAGGACATGAATCATCCCTTTGTCCAGCATATTCACACTGTAGATAATGCCTGCCGGTTGGTCACTTTGTACCTGTCTTGGTTATCAGATTGTCTGTCTTAGGATTTCAATGCTTGTGTTCAAGTAACCCTTATTTGACTTAATAATGGTCCCAAAGTACAAGATTAGTGCTGCTGGCAATTCAGATATGCCACAGAGAGGCCATAAAGTGCTTCCTTTAAGTGAAAAGGTGAAAGCTCTAGACATAATAAGGAAAGAAAAAAGTTGTATGCTGAGGTTGCTAAGATCTACGGCGAGAACGAATCTTCTATCCATGAAATTGTGAAGAAGGAAAAAGAAATTTATTCTTCACAGCTCAAACTGCAAATTTACGGCCACAGTGCATGATAAGTGCTTAGTTAAGATGAAAAGGGGATTAAATTTATGGGAGAAGAACATGAACAGAAACGTGTTCCAGTTGATGGCAATTGGGTTCGGTACTATTTGTGGTTTCAGGCTCCCACTGGGGGGGTATTGGAACATAATGTATCCCCCTCAGATAAGGAAGGACTATTGCATGTGGGTGGGGGTTGAAGGAGAATGGGTGGTGAGGGTAGGAGAGAGATGACCACAGTGAGAGAAGGTTCCTGAGCTATTACCAGTGGCGTCCAGCGCATGGCATGGTCTCAACATGTCTTTGGCCTGTGGGAAGGGCTCTGATAGGTATGAGTCCCACCTCCTTGTTTTAGGGATGAGATGAGGGAAGTTCAGGGGCCAGGGGAGAGGCCTGTGTAATTCAAGTTTGTTCCAGACCTTTTCCATCTAGGTCACCAGGAAATGGGGTTCTTGGGCAAGGGTGTCAGGGCCCCAATACGTGTGCTTATGGCCCCAGCAGAGTGCCCAGGGGTGCCCGAGCGGAAGTGCCACTTCAAGGGCTGAGAAGTGAGAGTGGTACCAGCTGCCTCAGGTTTTCTCATGCTGTCACGCCAGCAGCGCATGAGCGCCCTCCTTGGCAATGCTCTTACCTTTCGGAAGAGTCCTTTGCTTTACTCTGGGAATCCTGGCACTCCTGCGACTTGCTTTGACCACTAGCATGTGGCAGAAGTGACGTTGCAGAAGTTCTGGAGCCTCAAGAGACCACGCAGCTTCTGTTTTGTTCCCTTGGACGCCATCCTGAACTGGGCAGGTGCTGAAGAACCAAGGACGGAAACCACGTGGAGAGAAAGGCCAAGTCATCTCAGCCGGCTCAGCTGAACCCAGGACCTATTGATCTTCCAGCTGAATGAAATCCCAGGAGCAGGCTCCATTAGCTCATTGAACTGTTAGAAATAATACATTGTGGCTGCTTGAAGCCATTAGGTTTGGGGGTGGTTTGTTTTGCTTCAATAGGTAACTGAAATGCTTGCGCAAGTTTGACCAGGCCTGGAGTCCTAGGACCCTTTCTAGCAGCCCCTCTACTAGCCTATGAAAAAGGGCCGGCCAAAACAGGCTTCATAAGGAATAGTGGGGGGAACTAGGGAGAAGAAAAGACTAAAAACCCATAGGCTCATGATCGGGCTGCTTCATATTCCAAGAGGGCCATCCTGTACCAGAAAGACTAGGCTGATTCAAACGCATCCCAAGCTCTTTAAGAAAAATTATAACAATGATAAAAATAAATTTAGTACCTCCAATATGCCAGTCATTTTATATGCAGCCTACTCTTAATCCTATAAATAACTTTTTAAGGTAGGTAGGCATTAATTCCATTATTTTGTGGGTGAAGAAATAGAATCAAAGAGTTTCCTGCCCAAGGTCACACAGTCTGCAAGGGGAGGAACTAGAATTTGAACCAAAGTTTGACTCCCAAACCCAGCCTCTATTTATTATGCCTTGTTGTCTTTCTCTTAGCCCACTGGATGTAAGTCAAGGAAATGAGAAGTTTTTGGGGAAAAGAGTATCTCTGAGCATAGTATGCTCTCTTTTTACCACCATTGCTTTTCATATGCTCTTTCTTTGATCAGTAATGAGCTTTATGTAAGTCTCTGTTTGGGGAAATTCTATTCACTCTTTAACTTTAATCATATCTCACTCTCTTTGTCGTACCTTTCCCTAGTCTCATATGCTCAGAGGATCACTCTTTTCTCTGTTTCTCCTCAGTGCATTCTACAAACCTTTTTCTCATATGTAACTCATGATTTTAATTACTTTCTTTTATTATATCTTTCTCCCTTCTAGACCAGACATTTCTCTAGGACAGGATCTATACTTCATTTCTGTGACCTGTGCCTGTCAGTTTCTGGCATGTGGCAGCCTTCAATAAATGTTTGTTTAATTACTGAATATATTGATGCTTTGATAGAAGAAACAACTCTGTGAACTATTGCCCACATTTGAAAAATGACATTTCTGATGGAATTGAGTCCCCTCCCCCCATCTGTTGAGTGTCTGGGTAGTCATTTAGGCTGGTGGCATGTGATTTCTGGCTTTGTATGAAGATTTCACAAGATCAGTGCTCTCATGAGTGAAATTGTCACATCACTGGGTGATGGAGGATAAAATTAGAAATTTCTTTTTAGTTTTTTTTTCTTAAAACTTAAGAAAAGAATTTAAGCTTTACAATATTTGCTATGTGCATTAGCACTGGTGCTTATAGGGAAATGGCTTTGCCATGATTGCCTGATGACCTTGTATGTGTCCAGAAGGGCCATACAAGCAAAGGCTTAAACTACACCTAATGAAAGTCTTGGTGTATCACCTTGCAATCCTTCTGGAACACAAGAAGAAGGGAGGCCTCTGAGGAGCTGCTAGGAGGCCATCTCCCACTCCCCTTCCTATTCCCCGTGGGAGGCTGTCCTGAGACAGTTTTTCATTACACTTCATGAGGTGTGAGGCTTTCTGCCCTACACCTATCAGGACATAGCTGTAGGCTATAAAAGTGCTTAAGTGAAGTCTAGAATTGGCTTCTCAGCAATGGAGTATCCCACAACTGAAGTTATAGTAATTTGGACCAGATAAAGTCTAGAATTGGCTCTCCAGCAATGGGATATCTCACAGCTGGAGTTACAGTCACCAAGACCCTTTGGTTTTAGTGTCATCTTTTCTGGCATGTAGGAAGACACAGGGAGTGGGCATGTTTGGCTATTCTTCCTTTCTCTGTCCATATAAGTAATAAACTCTCTGAATCCTTAAGTGGCTTGTCATCTCTTTACCAGCCGAATCATTTAGGCCTTGGTCCTGGCCTTGCCTGCTGTGTGCTTGACAGTGCCCTCACTGTCTACATGTCAGTCTGCGCATGTGCCACACATGGCAGTGCTTCTCAACTATTTGCAGTAAAGGACCACTTATTTTAATTTTCAATCTTCCACCAACCCATATTTTTATAGAGTATAATAAAATGAATTTCTAAAACATTAAAGATACACAGAATACAAGTCCCTCCCTCTTCTAGTTAAATCAGATGACATAGTGTAATCTGTGAAATTGCTAGATGTTTATAAACACTTTTGATTTCTCTGCTTATCTCATTGAAGACTAGGAGGAGTTTGAAGGCTGGCACCGATCCGTGGATCACACTCTCAGCAGCACTGAAGTGTGGGACATGAGATACCTGAGGGAAAAGTAGGATTTCAGAACACAGATGGTTTGCCAGAATGCCCTAAGTTTTTATTTGATTTCTATAAGCTGTAATGTATGATAATTTATATCCACCTGGTAGGGAATTTATGTATAATATTGATTTTTAACTAAAATAACCCTTAGAGGAATTTGAAAAAAACTTAAAAGTTACCTTTTAGTAATGGACAGATTGAAAATATTAATAAAGGCAAACATAGCTTACAATATGAAAATGGATGAGTGGACATTTCTTTAACTCTCAGTCTCAGCTCCTTGTCAGCCATATTATGAGGTAGAAAAAATAACAGTATATTCTGGTATTACAGGAAATTGTTTAAAAATTCCAAGTTAGCAATAGAATATTTAAAATATCAAATCAAATTTATAGTGGTTAATAATGAACCTTGCCATAAGTATATATTGGATCTTGAAATATTCATTAATTACAATATGATCTCTCAAGTCAGGCAAGACATTTAACAAAATTTATCTGTATCTCCACTTATCAAAATTCCATTTTATATCTATTTTGTAATATACACAGTATGTTAGTATATATATGTATATCATTTGTAAATAAGCAGTCGTATATTGGTGTGAGGCTTAGCATTTTTTCATAGGGGTCATGTACAGGAAATGTTTTGACCTTGGCATGAGGTCACCTCCAAGGCCCTCCCAATCCCAAAGGTAGTCAGTCATGTCTCAAACTTTACCTTGTGAGTGCAAGTCATCATTTCTGGACTTTCTCCAGTTTGAGTGTGTCTCCAAGACTGTGAACTCAGGGCCAGCTCTGGGATGTGTTTCCCACCAATTCTAACTCATAAAGGGCCGGAGGGCTGAGATTGTTTGTGCTTTGGTCTTATACCAATTACAAGGCTCATAAAGACACACTCAAGAGGGTCATCGACTCTTTCTACAGTTTGTCTATTCCAAGCTTCATTAAATAATGTGGATTAAAGAAAGGCCATTTTGGGAAGGCAGATGTGGCTCTATCCTGACTAGTCAGAGTAGGCTGACTAGCAGAAATGTGGGGATGGTTACTTTCAGCTAGACATTGACTTGGCCATAGCAAGTTCACAACCCTGGGCTTGCATAAAATTATTTAAAATTTCACTTTATTTAAAATCATACTTAATTTTTCTCATTATAAAAGCACATCAAGCTCATTATGGAAAGTTTTTTAAATGCATTAAATTTTAAATAAATTTAACAATAATTTTTTTACTTAAATCATTAATTTTTGGATCTGTCTATTATATATCTTCATGCCACATACCATACATATATGTGTGCATACATGTATAATATTAAATGTGTATATGGTTGTAATAAGAATATATGTTTTTCTTTTTTAAATAATATAGTTTTCATTCCCCACCTCTTACCTATACGGGCCCTCAAAAGCCACTGGGGAGATTGAGCTCTACTAAGTTTTGGTCCTGAGGCTTCCTCTTCCATGTGATGAAAGGGACCAGACTGAACAAGGGAATCCATGTGGACCCATTGATGTGATGAGGGCTATCTCAATGGGATTACAGAAGACCTGATTTTCTCAAGCTTTCAGCAGCAGTCTTTTCTTATCTTGGATGTGATGCTTTCTTTCTAATATCACCTTTGTCTCCTGCGCAAACCCTTCCCAAACTCTTCTTGAAATCTGCTCCCAAGGCAGAGCTTCTTAGAGCCAACCTGGCGCTACCCTAATATCTGCTCATTTCATTTGCATGTGACTTGTCTCATTTATAATAACACTACCAAGAGAAGGGGGCCTGTAACCAGGGCAACCAGAAGAGGTGCCTTCGAAATTCTGGCTCAGCCAGACTTTCTGCTCCGTTTAGTTAGATTCTTATACGTTCATGGCTCTCTTCTCTCCTGAGATTGCAAGAATGTAAACACCTAGAATCTCCCTCATCTCATGTCCTTTTCTCCCAGAGCCCCCTCTGGGCCCACCTATCCAACACATTCTATTTCTATCAACCTGAACATTTCTTCAACTGTTACAAGATTCCTATTCAATTACTATCCAACATTGTGGGTCATAATATTTTCTAATGTTAATACAATCTCTGATCATTATTTTTAATGCTGCCTACTGTTATATCCAGGAGGTGGACCGTAACTACTTTACAATTCTCATATAATTGGATTTTGGGTAGTTTCCTTTTTTGTTTGTTTTGGCCATTATGTTTAGTTCTCTGATGATCATCTTTGTGCATTACTTTTGTTTCTGTCATTAATCTATAGGAGTCCTTCCCTAGGATAGTTCCCTGGAATTTAAATTACTGATCAAGAGATATATTTGTTAGGCTTTTGATGCATAGTGCTATGTTACCTTCCACAGAGTATCAGTTTACCCTGTATTATCATTGTGCTCATTTCTAGATATCATTGCTAGGTATTTCATTTTAAAAATATTTTATAAGCAAAAATCGAAGTAGGAATAGCATAACATGACAACTTGCTTTTTTTGTTATTAGATTGGACATATTTCCATGCTTGTTAGTTAATTACTTATTCTCTTTGTGAAAGTATTTGCTCTGGTTTTCTTTCCTTTCAATTATTCACATTTTACATTGCAAGTTGTTCTGCCTGTGAGGTTGGGCAGAAGCCTTGTTCTTAAAATAGGAGTAATCATATCTTTCAGCCAATCATAGCTGATGATCAGATGACCAAATTCTTCCCTGGTAATGGGTCAGAAGAGTTGTGTGCTTTTGAGCACAGCTGAATCTTCTCTGAATTTTTGTTGAGGGAGAGCGCTGTATGATCATGTATTAAGATTCTTCCAGATCTACACCCTAGTCACCTAAGAATAGATGCTCCTGTTGGAATTCAGCTAACTATAAAAATAGGTATGCATATCTTTATAATTTATGGTAATGATAGTAATAATCATTCATTTTTATTGAGTGCCTGCTCTGTGCCAGGCATTTTAATAAGTGCTGAAGGACCTGCTGAAAATAGGTCAAACAATACTCTGTCCTCATGCAGCTTATATTCCAGTGAGGGGAGATAGACAAGAAATCTATAAAAGTTTAGAAACTAAATAATAAAATAAGTTGGATCATTTTATATAGTTATGAATACTATTGAAAACTACAATAGGAATATAGGACAGAGAAGGACTTAGTAGGGGAGTCTACTTAGGATGATAAGCAATCCCTTTAGGGAAAATGATAACTGACTAATGCAAGAAGTCTAGTAAGAGTAGTTCTGGGGCGAAAATGTTTCCAGAAGGAGAGCATGTACAAAGGCTCTAAACTGGGAATAGTTTTGGACTGTCTGAGGAACAGAAAGTGGGCCAGTGTGGCTGTTTTAGATTACTAGGAGGAAGTGATAGGATATTATTAGCTAGGCAGTGGTCAGATCGTATAGAATGTTGTAGGTTATGCTTGGGAATTTGGATCTTATTTTAAATGGGTGCCAAGGGAACATTTTAAATGAAGGAGTAGTATAAAATGATTTATGTTTCTGAAATGTCACTCTGTATCCTATGTAGGGGATGTATTATGGTCAGGATAGGCTAGACTGTTATTTTTAGAGGCTTAATGCAATAGAGGTTTATTTCCTGTTCACAGAAAGCCTGATGTGGCCAGGTGTTTCTCTAGGGAATGTCTTCTCCATGCAGTGACTCAGGGACCCAGGCAACATCTATCCTGTTATTCTATCCCATCAACTTGTGAACTATATGGCTGCCACTAAAGAAGAGATGGAAGGATAAGCACACAGGCTCTTAAGTGCTCTGAGCCAGAAGCAAGAGACCCCATTGCTAACATTCCCATTTGTTAGAACTCAGGCACATGGCCCCAAACTCACTGGAATGAAGCTGAGAAATTTAGAAGAACATATTGATATTTTATGAATAGTAACTGCCTGTCACCTTGAGGCCCGAGTAAAAATAGGGATATCTGTTACAGAGTAGTTTCAGTGATCCAAGTGATAATGGTGGCTGGGATTTGGGAGGTAGTAATAGATATGGTGCAGTTTCTGGATAGAGTTCTGAAGTAGAGTAAACATGGCTAGCAGATGGCTTTTGTGTGCAGGGTGAAATCAAGGATGACTCTGAAATCTTTGGCTTAAGTAATGAGGTAGATAAAGGTGTTTGTAACTGAGATGATGGAATATTTGGAAAATAAAAGATTAGGGTGTGATGTGTTTGAGGAGTTTTGGGATGGAAGGTTGTATATTTGAAATTTTTGACTCTGAGTTGTCTATTAGGTATTCGAGTGGAGATGTCAAGCTGGAGCCTGGCCATTTCAGTCTGGAGCTCAGGGAAGAAACCTGATGTAGAAATATAAATTTCAAAGCGATTAGAGCATTGATGAAGATTGAAATTCACCAGGACCTGCTATCAATGTTAATATGTGTTCTAATTTGAGGAAACAAAACTTGAGGCTAAAAAGGGTTAATTAGCTTCCTTAAAGCCATAATTAGTATGTGATTGAGGTAGGATTCAAACTGAAGTCTGCCCAAATTCATTCTGCCAAAGATAATAATTATTTTAATATTGCTAATACGATATCAATTTTTGGTCAGTTTTATAGCTCTCAACCCTCTTTTACCCATATGATTTCACTGGTGAAGAGGTTAGATATTAAGAACTTCTGCTCCTGGTTTTCAGGGGATGACAGTGAAACATAGGATAGTCACATGAATTGACTAAGGTCACATGATATTTCTCAGGCAATCTCACCCTTGATCCTCCGGTTTTTTAGTGGAAGCACATTACACTATACTGTACTGCTTCTCAATCAGTGTGGAATTATGTGAATGTTCTACTCCATTCCATTCCATTTCTTTCAGTTCAGTTGCAGATGTTCTTACTGAATGTTTGAATGTCTGAGCCCAGGGTCTTTGGAGGCCACATAGAGGCAGACACTCTTGGCTGCCGACCTTGAGATGTACACAGTCACGGTGGGCAGGTGCACCTCACTCCTATGACTCATTTCCCTGAACACAGCCTTCAAGCTCATCAGAAACAGAGTCCCCTCTAATCTTACAAAGTAATGTACTGATCATTTTCTCTTTTAACTGTTGTAGAAAGAAAGGTGATTTATTTGGTTATCTTCATATCTGAGTTACATGTATAAACTAAAGAAGACTTACTGGTACTGAAAGCAAGTACTATTCACCTTCTGATTACGGACTATGAAAGATAAAATTAGATATGGGAAGACCCATCTTTCACCCCTTACACTGTCTTGGTAGCTAGATCATCTGGGCTCAAGGCTTCTGCTATCCCGTAACAGAAAATGCTTTCAAAATCTCTATCTCTTGGTTCCTATTGCCTAATATCACTCCCAGGTTACATAGACTAATCACTTTCTGGTGTAGGCTTTATTATTGTTATGCTTATATCCATTTTCTGGGTAAGAATAATTCTTTGACTCTGGTGCTGGGGGTGAATGAGAGTCATTTTCCTTCTGTGCAGTTGGAGAAACCTCTATAGTATGGGGCTAAGAGGAAGGGGCAGGAGGAAGGAGGCCTGAGCCTTATGAGGTTTCTAGGTTGTGCCAGTGCAATGATCTGGCTCCCAGAATGTCAAATAAGATGTAAGGGGAATGGAAGCTTGCAAAATGCTGACCTCAGGCTTGTGTCAAAGTTCTGGGCTTCATCAGCAGTCCCAGTCCAGATGAGATTTCATCACTGTGGAAGTTAACCACCTTTGGAACATTTTTCTCTTTTATTCCTTCTTCTCTCCTGCTTGCCTTTCCTTTATTTCTTCCTCCATTAAATAACGAAATGCCTATACAGTCACTGCTATGTGCATAGGAAGCATTTTGTGAGGAAAACCCCATGGGCTTTGATTCAGAAGTTCTGAGTTTACAGGCTCTCTGGATTATTTAATTGACACAAATCACCTAACTGTTCTAAGCCTCAAGTCTCTCCACCAGCAAAATTGAGGATAAAAATTTCTGTTCTGTTTAACTCACAAAGTGTTGATGACACTCAAATGAGATATTATGTGTGACAATACTTTGTAGAATGTAAACAAGTTCACCTACTGTATGGGAGGCAGCATTTTAGATGCTGTGGGAATACAGAGAGGAATAAACCAGCCCAGGCTTTTAAGATGAGCATAAAGGCAAATGCATGAGAAACTGCTATTATTGATGCATTAACAAATGACCCCAACATTTAACAGCTTAAGAGAGCAATAATTTTATTATATTATTTTATATAATATTCATCATTTATTTTATTATATATCATAGATTCTGCAGGATTGGATGGGTGACTTTAACTGAGGTCACTTAGCTATACTCAGGAGGGTTCAAGAGGGCTTCACTTGCATGCCTGGTACCTTGGTGGGAGTTACTGAAAGACTGAGATCATCTGGAACTATCTTCCAGGACATCTACATGTAGCCTCTTCAGCATGCTGATCTCAAGCTGTTGAATCTCTTATATGGTGGCTGGCTTGCCCGAGTGCAACGGTCATAAGTGGAAATAGAAGGCCGTTTAGAATGTAGACTCAGAAGTCACAAAATGTTACCTCCACAACAATTAGAAATTACAAATAAAACCAATCAATATTGAAGGGAGAGGGGTGAGGTTAGGCTTTGTATGTAAATGTGGAAGCGACAAGGTCACTTTCTAGAAGAGCATAGGATGATGTTATTGCTAGACTTGGAACATGCAACCTGCTATACTGCTTCTGATGGCTATAATGGTTCACACCCCTCTCGAATGGAAAAAATACTCTCAACTCCCTCTCTAAAGGACCCCAAAGACTCGTACCATTTAGGGCATTGACTCAAAGTCTAGAATCTTATCATCTAAGTCAGGTTGAGGTACAGATGAAGCTCTTTGAGTACAGATTCTTGGATACATCTCCCCAAGTATGGTTTTCAACCTGAATACCTAAATCCAAAGAGACAAATGATATAACTCCCTTGCACTCAATATATGAAGGTAAGACAGTGATAGGATAACTGCAATAAGGATTACCATTTGTAAGGAGGAGGAGTTGGAAAGCACATAGTGATCACTGGTCAATACCAATTGTCGTATCCAGCTACTCATGTCTCATGTCGTTAACTCCTCAATTAAAACTTGTTACTGCTTCTTTGTTTCTTCACTCTACTCTTTGAGCTCTTGATTCTTCCCAAATCATCCTTACTTTTCGAGAAAAAAAAATGTAGATTCTTTTTGCAGCTGATTTCCTTCCCATACTTCAGGGATCTAAATGTCTCTCTTATTCTGCATTGTCTCTAACCCATTTTGTCTAACCTGGTCATGTTTGTGACACTACAATTACTTTAAAAATTGTGTGGGTTTTAAAATTAAGTTTATCAGTTGTTGACCACATTAGATAAAAGCCACACTTGCAAATATTTCTGACAGTCTCTTCTTTAGCTTGAATTCCCAAACAGGCTCCTAGGGATTTTTAGAATTTCTGTTGTCTAACAGAGAAGGTCTGTGAGGTACATCTTTAAGACTATAGAAAGTCTTTTGTCTTTCTGAGAAGTCTTCAAGGCAGCATTTAAATATGTATGAAGTCTTAAGAAAGGGTTTACAGTTATACCCTTCATTTCATGGGTCCACATTTTCTGGCTAGTCTGCAGGAGTTGATCTTTGCATTGAGAACCTCTCTTATTTTGGAATTTTCTGATAGAAAACACTGAGAATAAAAAATGTTTTATTTTTGAATCCAACAAATCTTGGCTTCTATCTTCTATATACTTTCTTTAAATTCTGCTTGAAAACAGAATCCCTTCTTTACTTAATCTATGAACTATCTATGCACCTATGCATGCATTATGACATGCAATTAAGAGAAACCAAAGGATCGTTCAAATTTCTGCCTGGACACCTCAGTAGTCAGATTCACCAGTTTATTAAATAGATTTTCTACTTTCCATATTACTGCATGTGAAAAATTTCTAAAATTTTCTGCCACTAGATATTAGGTTGGTGCAAAATTAATTGTGGCTTTTACCATTACTTTAATGGCAGAAACCACAATTACTTTCTCATCAACCTAATAACAAAAGTAGCTTTTTTTTTCAGCTTCCAATATTTTCCCCTAAACTCCTACAGTAGTTTTCTTGAGTTTTGGTTCTACTAAAAGTCTCCTTAAGGTTCTCCTATCTTCCTTCCTAGACACAGTCTCAAAGCCAATTCCACGTATTTTATATTTTTTTATAGTAACACTGTATTTCCAGGACCAACTTCTTTTCAAGTTACTATTACTGCATGACAACCCAAAATTTTGTAAAATAATAATTTATAAATGTCTAATGGATTCTGTATGTCAGAAATTTGGTCAGGGCTTGTCTTGGGGATTCTTCTGATGTTAACTAAAGTCACTCAATGACACTCAGCTAGTTTATGCACCTGTCTTAAGGGTCTAAGATGGATTCACTCACATGTCTAGTGCTTTGGCAGAGGTGATTGGAAGGCTGGACACATATGGGATCCATGTGAGACCCACATGTGGTCTCTCCAGCATGGTGGTCTCAGGGTTACTGTACTTTTTGCGGGCAGCTGGATTCTCCTAGATAATTGGTTCTCAATGGGTGGTGGTGGTGGGGTGGGGGGGGGTGCACAATTCTATCCTCCAAGGGTTTTTGGCAATGTCTGGAGATATTTTTGGTTGTCACACTGGTGGGGGGCCAGGGAGTCGGGGGAGAGGCACTACTGGCATCTAGTTGGCAGAGGTCAAGGATGCCACTAAATGTCCTGCAATGCACAGAATAGCCCCCACACCCAACCCACAGATCTGGCCCCAAATGCCAATAGTGTCAGGTTGAAAAGCTTTGTCCTAGAGCAAGTATCTCAAGAGAACTAAGCAGACACTGTATGGCCCTTTCTGACCTAGTCCCAAAGACATACAGCATCAGATTCAGACCAGATTTAAAGGAAGAGTAATTAGACTTCTCTTCCTGATAGGAGGTGGGGAAGTCACGTTACAGAAGAGCATGTGGGATGGGGAATATTGTCACAACCATCTTTAGAAAATACAATCTGCTGCAGGAACTGTCAGGGAAATATGAATGTGATCAGTGCCATGAAAAGGGGTAAGCATAATGCGTTAAAGATGCAGGAGGATCTGTCACTTCTAGTTGGAGAGATAAAATGGGGTTTCCTGAAAACAGGGCAATTAAACAGTTTTTTTAAAGTGACAATTGAACCTTGAAAGAAAGGTAGTTCTTTTAAATATGTAATTGAAGCAAGAACATTCTAGGCAGTGGGAACAATATAATAAAGGTATCAACATTCAGGAATTAACGAACTATGGCCCTTGGGCCCAATGCAGCCTGCCGCTTAATTTCTAAGTAAAGTCTACTAGAACCCAACTCCACTACTCAATGTGTGGAGTAGTTGACCACAGAGACCATATGGCCCAGACAACTTAAAATATTTACTGTATGGTAAACATGGTCCTTTATGGAATAGTTAAAGAACTATCCATCAACTAGTTCTTTAATTTATTTCCTGATTCAACAAATAATTTGTTAAGTGCATGCCATGTGCCAGAAAGTGTGTCAGATGTTTAGTGTATGCTGGTGAGCAAAACAGACATCCTCGCTATCGTGGAAGGTGCTTTTTACAGTTTCAATATTTGAGAAGTATGAAGAAAATAGCAAGGTCTTGGTTTAAAAATATTAAAATACTTAGGAAGATTGAACCTGAGAAGGCCTTTATCAAGATTAAACCTCATCAGGCAAGACCCACCAGATGAGAAAGAGCCAACCATGAGATGTGAATGTCAGAGATAAGATTTATTGGGAACATGAAGGATATACACAAAGTTCCTAATCAGGAAGGACCTTGGCTTGAAAGAGAAAGTGAAAGGTGGCCAGTGTCGGTGGGGTGTAGTGGGCGAGGTAGAAAGTGTGATGGATGGGGTTAAAGGCAGACATGGATCAGGTCTTGGTGAGTCTTACAGGCCATGAAAAGGAGGACCCAACTGTAATTGAAAACCACTTGAGAATTTTGAGAAGAATGAAATAAAGCAATTTTCTTAAAGAAAAAGAGAAAACTGGCAGCTGGATTGAGGGAGGCTTAGATAGGGAGTGCATAAAAAAGAAACTGAAGGATAGTTAAGGCAGCTCATAAAGGTCCCAAGCAAAAAATGATGGTACCCTGATATAGAAACTGTTCTTCTCCAACTTTACTGTGCCTATGTTCTTCTGGGACTCTTGTCAAAATGCAGAAACTAATTCAGTAGATGTGGGATGGAGACATGCTGCAATGCTCCTGGCCCACTGACCACACACTAACAGGGGCCTAGTGGTAAAGACATATCAAGCGAGTTTAAAAATATATATATTTATTATTCAAATACTTTACCATGACTAGAAGTCTTAAAGTAAGTTTCCAACACAAAATCATGCAAAAGACAAAATCCAACCCAGGAACTTTCAACCACTGTAAATAAATCAGCACTGAGTGAGAAAACCTTTTGCAGAGCTTCAAATATGAGGCATAATCTGGGACCTTGAGTCTAAGAAAAAAATGAAATTCCAGCCATTTAATGAGGAAGCACCCAGAAGATGATCAATATTATTAGTTTTTCAAACAAGATTTTATTGAGCAAATCAAAATGAAGAAGAGATGGTCTCTGCCTTAACAAAAAGTTATGTGGGCTGGGCGCAGTGGCTCACCTGTAATCCCAGCACTTTGGAAGGCTGAGGTGTGTGGATCACCTGGGGTCAGGAGTTCGAGAACAGCCTGGTTAACATGGTGAAACGCAGTCACTACTAAAAATATACAAAAATTAGCCAGATGTGGTGGCACACACCTGTAATCCCAGCTACTCGGGAGGCTGAGGCCGGAGAATTGCTTGAACTGGGGAGGCAAAGGTTGCAGTGAGCTAAGATCGTGCCACTGCACTCCAGCCTGGGTGACAGAGTGAGACTCCATTGCAAAAAAAAAAAAAAAGTACAGTGTATTTGTGAACAGATAGATGTAAAATTTTAATATATTATGAAAGGCATTTCCATAGGGGTATGGTCAGGATATCATGGGCTCACCCAAGGGAGACAGCTACTTATAACTACCTTGTACTTCGTGGAGGTACAAGGAAAAATCTCTAGAATGATATTGAAAGGATGAGTAGGAGGCAGAGGACAAAGGAAGGGAAGGATGTTCCAGAGAGCGGAGCCAGTCCAGAGTTTGAGAGAGTGTAATGGGAGACACCTGCCACTTTTTTCTATGTAAGAACTCATAGAATTGACTGTCAGAAGTGTCTTGTCAGACTTCAGACTGAGGTATAGTGTACATAGGGTCATTAATTCAGGTCAATTAAAACCAACAAGAATCTCTTAATCTGTTAGTATGAGCCTGAGCATAATAGAGACTTAAGAGGAGGGATCATATTATTAATAACAATAACTAATATCTGATGGAACTTGCAACACATGAAGACACTTGAGCCCAGAGAACAAATATGACCAGTTCACAATTTGCCGAAGGTCCCCAAGCTCATCTGTGGAAGAAACAGAATTCCAGCCTGGCTTGTCCCACTATAGAGAATGCCTTTGCTGGAACTTGCAGTTTATTTAGAGAGAAAAAAACCAATACACCTGAAACAATTAAAGAGAGGTAAGAAATCAACATTACAGTCATAAGCTAGATTGCACTGCAGTTTCAAAATGAAAATTGCTTTATCATTTTTCTTCTGATTATAAAAACAATGCTGCTTCTAGGTAAAACAGTTCAAACCTTATAGGACTGTGTAGTGCAAGAGATGAACATTCCTTATAATCCCATTGCTCTACCCAATGCCAGAAACAGCTACTTATAACTACCTTTGAACTTAAGCTTATATGTGCACCATCTCACAAAAAGAAATAAGCTTTTAAAAAGTTGGATCATACTATATATAATGTTATGTAATCTATTTTTCCCCCCACACACCATGGAACTATTTGCAGTTAAAACTGTACTTATATTCTTCCTAAACCCTTATAATGATGCATCTATTTCTTTGAGATCTATAATTTTTTGGCCACTTGATACCATCTAGCTCCATGTAATTAAAGCACAGTCACCTGAGAGTACTAAAATTGATCATAATGTTATTTTTGTTTTGTTTTGTTTTGTTTTGTTTTGAGTTGAGTTGAAGTCTTACTCTGTCACCCAGGCTTGAGTACAGTGGCTCAATCATGGCTCACTGCAGACTGGAACTCCTGGGCTCAAGTGATCCTCCCACCTCAACTTCCTGAGTATCTGGGACTACAGGTGCATGACACAATGCCTGGCTGTTTTTTTTATTTGTTTATTTTTAGAGATGGAGTCTTGCCATGTTGCCTGGGTTGGTCTCAATCTCCTGGGCTCAAGTGATTCTCTTGCCTTAGCCTCACAAGTTGTTAGGATTACAGGCATGAGCCACTGTGCCCGGCTATAATGTTATTTTGGCAATCATTTTCTCTTATCATCCTTGCCAATAGGTCATAGTTTAGTCATGTGACAGGTTAGTGCCACTACCTACCTCCTCAGCACATGGCCCATCATTTAACAAATCATTGTGTGTGTGTGTGTGTTTGTGTGTATGGCACATATTTGTATCTAAATAAACCTTAACTATATTTAAATACAAGTATGTGCTATATATATATAATGATTTTATATATATAGTGATTTCAAATGGCTGGATTTATTGCACATACTTGTATCTAAATAAACCATATGGTTTATTTAGTATGTGCAATAAATCTATCCATTTGAGGTATACGGTGTTTGATCAGCTCTGACAAATGTATATGGTAACGTAAGCACCAGGCCATTCAAAATATAGAACACTTCCATTAGCCCCAAATGTCCCACCTTCCTCTTTGCATTTGATACCCTTCTCCCATCCCCACCTCCAGACAAACATTGATCTATTTTCAGTACCTATAATATTGCCTTTGCGAGAATGCCATATTAACAGCACCGTAAAGCACGCAGTCTCCTATGTCTGGCTTCATTCACTTGGCGTAATGCTTTTGAGCTTATCCATGTTGTTGTGTGTGTCAGTTGCTTGTTGCTTTTTATTGCTGAGTAGTACTCTGTTGTGTAAATATCTCACACTTTGTTATCTATTCACCAGCTGATCCACATTTGGAGAGTTTCAATTTTTTGGCTATTATGAATAAAGCTTCTATGAACATTCACATATGGACCTTTGTATGGACACGGTTTACATCTCCCTTATGTAATGTCTAGGAGTGGAATTGCTGGGCTTAACATCATATGTTTAACTTTATAGGAAATTGCCGAAGTGTCTTCCAATGTGGCTGCAGATTTTGCCTGCCAGATTCTCAGTGACACTTGGTAACATCAGTCTTTGATTTTAGCCATTCTAGTGAGGTTTAGTGTACTGCCTTGTGACCTTACTTTGCATTTCCCTGATGACTCATGATATGGAGCATGTATGTTTTCATGTGCATATTGGCCTATCACATGTCTTCCTCTTTGGAAAAATAAGTCCTTTCTGTATTTTTAAAAATGAGTTGTTTGTAAGTTTTCTTTATGTATACCTGATACATATCCTTTATTGGGTACACACATCTTTGATATTTTCCTATAACTTTTGGATGGTAGCTTATATTTTTCTTTTTCCTGCTCCATCCAGTGGAGGTTTGGTGGAGAAGAGCTGATGAGTAGATGTGGCCTCCCTTGAGTCTAGGGCCCGGGGATCCTGACTGTCCTGCTGGCCCACATTTGACCTTTAAGATTGTTAAAATTCCAGGGTTTTTTCTTCTTACCCACTTTAATAACTACCACCTGCTTTTGCTCCATGCTCTGCCATAGAGCAGAAACACTTCTTGCATCCTGTCTCTCCTTGGAGTGGTTTTGTACCATTTGAAATTCAGTTCAAAGGGTGGTTTTGCAATTGCAAGTTTCTTATAGGCTAACTTTATATACATGTATATATGTATGGTTATACATATATATATGGTTGTATATATATGAATATAATACATGGTTTTATATATATATATATAAATATAACATATATGGATATATATATATATATCTGGCTTTACTGTTGTTGTTGTTCCAAAATCCTCTCGTGCCTTTCTATATCTTAAGCAGAAGTGGAACTGCCTGCCTCCATCCTTGCTCTTAATATGACAAAAGTACCCACTGATGGCATTATTGGAGTTGGTCAGTCCTTTTATCCTGTGTGAGCCCACTGAGACCATTGTGGCCTGGGCTTTAAGGTAGTAGAAGCTAGAGCTTGAGCATTTCCATTGCCTTTATTATGAGTGATCTCTTGCCAGTGCAGAAGGTATTTCTGCTGGTTTTTGTTGCCTTTCTCTCCAGCACCACTGGGAAGTATCTTTTCCCCATCCTTGCTAAAGGTTTTTCAAAAGCCCCTGTATATGATAGCTCTCCTTTCCATTTCACTCTTCTTTTAGTTTCTTACAGCTCTGTCCTCTGGACACTTAACACACATCCTCCTAGGACTTGTTTTTAAGAAAGTATGTCTTTCACCAAAGGCTCAATTCCTTGTGCAAAGGTCCTAACTGAGATGGATACTCTCAATTCTCTCCATCTCAGATGGTGATAATCACTCCTTCCTATACACATGCCTGAGATGTTCAAGAGTGGTCCTAGCCTCTTCCTCAGTGGGTGTATTAACTAGGCTCTGACTGCCAACTCCGGTGACTCATACCCTCCAAGGCCCAGGTTCATTGGCTCTGATATGCTGGGATTCCCAAAATGAACTCTCAAGTTATACCTTACTTCAGGAATCCTGGCTACCAATATTAATATTCTACCCTCAGATGTTCACACTCTCCTTCCAAGGTGCTGTGTTTGTATCTAAACATGTTGTTCCTGCATTTAGCTGAAGGTTAAGGCTTGCAATGGATTATCTGATATCAGTGCTGGCCGAATGTCCAAATCAAGCTGATTCAAGATAGTGAGCTCCCTTTCACCTTACCCCTATTTAAGGCTGTGATCCTTTGAAACATACTCTGAGCCCATTTGCTTTCCAATAGAAGTAAACAAAGAAAAAAAACCCTAATAGATGACTTATTGTTTTAGAAAAGCCCATGCACTGACATAATGACAGACCCACTATGGCCATCATCATTGAGGCTGGGGCCATCTGCACTCAGATCATGGCAGTCACTGGTTGATGAGAACATAGCTCTTATGGGATTTCAGATGTGGTTGTGAGGTCTGATAGACATGGCCATAAAATCTTCACCTTTTGCCTTCCAATACTTCCTTGAGACAAGCTTACCAACAAAGTATTTGTCACTGAGCTGTAAAATTGTGACAGTGTAGCTTATTGATCCATTGTCTTGTTGGATATTATTAAGCATGAGATTTGGGGTTATTTCCTTCATTCCATTCCTTCCTTTTTTCCTTCCTTCCTCTTTCTTCCTTCTCTCCCTCTCTTTCTCCCTCTCTCCCCTCCTCCCTCCTTCTCTCCTTCCTTCCTTCTCTCCTTCCTTCCCTCCTTCTTTGCTTCTTTCCTTCCTTCCCTCCTTCCTTCCTTTCTTCCTGTGTCCCTCCCTCCCTCCTTCCTTCCTTCTCTCCTTCCTTCCTCCCTCCCTCCTTCATTCCTTCCTTCTCTCCTTCCTTCCTTCCTTCTCTCCTTCCTTCCCTCTCTCCTTCCTTCTTTCCTTTCTCCCTCCCTACTTCCCTCCCTCCCTCCCTCCCTCCTTCCTTCCCTTGCTCCCACCCTCCCTTTCTCCCTCTCTCCCTTCTTCACTTTCTCCCTCCTTCCCTCCCTCCTGCCTTCTCTCCTTCCTTCCTTCTCTTGCTTCCTCCCTTTCCCTCCTTCCCTCCCTCCATCCTTCTCTCCTTCCTTCCTTCCTTCCTTCCTTCCTTCCTTCCTTCCTTCCTTCTTTCCTTCCCTTCATCCCTCCCTCCCTCCTTCCTTCCTCCCTTCCTCTCTCCTTCCGTTCACAGGAATTTACAATGCTCTCTATATGAAATTGGTTATATTTTGTCTCTGGGCTGTAAAACAGTAAGATTGCCACCCGTTTCTATTCTTCCTCCCCATGAAAAGAGAATGACACTTTAAGACGCCTTTGTAACTAGCCTACAGAACACAAAGCCCAATCTTCCAAAGGATGCCTGTCCCATTTAGGATTAATAACCCTGCATTTATTAAGGACAGGGCCACAAAGTCCCAAATCCCCACATCTTACAACTCAGAAACACTAACTTGAAGAACATCCTGGTTGACTTGGGAAATATATTTTCCTGAGACCAGTGGTTTGTGAAATATATTCTCCAATTGGCTGATCTCTTGCACAGTTGTTTGTCATAATCAGATTTTGAGGCCATATATCTCCTTTCAAGTGATGATTGTGCTATAACCTCTGGCTCCATCCACATTTCTGGTTTGGGTAGAGCAGATCTCAGCAATGAATGAAAACCGTAGCTGTCTTATCAAATAGCAGCAGTACTTGTTTTGTTTAATAGTGCTGGAAATTAGTTTTTCAGGCACTGATCTTGACAGGTCAGCTGTCAAAAGTGGGTGTCTGCGGCCATAAATTCATCGATCCTGTAAACAAAATTCTGTCTGCAAAATACAAGGGGAAGTCAGAGTAGACTCACTCATGTACAAATGAAATGGTCTGGAGCTGTATGACTAAGTGTCGGGACTTCTTTGGGTAAAAGCTTTTTCTGGCTTCCCACTTATCAAGCCCATTGGCCTCATTTGGCTTTTATTGACTGAAACATTTTCCTGAGCATTCAGAGTGGCGAGCGCCAGATCCCCTCAGGATGGGGGAGGGATGCATGTCTCTCCTAATCTTGGGTGACTACAAGGCTGGTGATCCATTTAAAGCCTTCATTTACATAAAAAAAATTCCACTGGATTATTTCTTGTGAACCGTGCTTTTCTATGTTCTGGCCTTATATTTTGGATTGCAGACGGATGGCCTTGACCAGTAATGATGGAGGTTTACCACTCTTGTCTTAAGATTTGGGCAAGATCACACAGTTTTGTGGAAATGGGGAGACTCACTCAGCCTGGGGCACTTGGCTTCTGTCTGATGTGAGGGAATAATAAACTTTCCTACCCAATATGAAGGATCCTGAATCCTGAAACATAGTTGCACTTTGATGTGTTTGAAAGGCAGAATTTTGATTTTTTGCTTTGAAGTATTTTTTTTTCTTGCTTTACCAGGGTACAGGATGCCTAAAGTCCAGGGAGACAGAAGTCTGTATTAAAGCAAAACAAAACAAAAATACTTTTAGTTCCTAACCACTTTTAGATAAAGAAAGAAGCATAATAATAGGCTTGGAAGAATTTTTTTTCCTTCATGAAATTCCATTTTAATTTACATGGCCTTCTCGTATTAAGGTTGTCTGAATATTAACTAAAATGATTTGAAGCTGCTCCTCTTTCTCAGCAGAGAAAGATTACTTGGATTGCTTATCTTCATGGATCTGGGCCTCAGCTGTGGCTACTTCCTATCTCCCAACTCAACAGTTTACAGAGCTCCCACCATCTTGGAGAGATCCTAGAGTATGAGATGCTGTGCTGGTCAAACTAGCCATATGCCCCCTCTAGGAGATGAGGCACCCCTAGACCAAAATTCCTTACAGCCAAAGCACTGATTTATTGGGTTCTGACTCTCAGATTGGCCTTGACATACTGACAGGTAATTTGACTCCAATTGCTCCCCCATCATGCAGTTATGAGTCGTACAAGTGCACGTGATAGGATATTGCTTAATCATCTATGCTAGTTATTTTTATCAAAAGCTTATTTTACTTCCTATTAGTGAAAATCCTGTTAAAATCAGGAAGAGGATAAAGAAGGTAATAATGATTACTTATAATTCCATCACCTATATGTAACACATATATCCATGTATCACATTTTAATGTGTCTTCTCCCATTTTTACCACTGCTTTTAAAAAAACATAATTGAGGCCATATTGTATACAGTTTTATATCCTGGTTCTTTACTTTGTGATTCTTAATTAAGCTATTTTATAACAGACTGTTTCAAAGTTATTTTCTTCTTTGAACAGCCCCTCAATTTGGTAGGCAAGGAAGATTTTTATTTCCCATTTCATAGATAAGAAAATAGAATCAGCTGGGCACAGTGGCTCACGCCTGTAATCTCAACACTTTGGGAGGCTGAGGCCAGTGGATCTCTTGAGCCCCGAAGTTTGAGATCAGCCTGGGCAACATGGCAAAGCCCCATCTCTACAAAAAAATACAGAAAAATGTGTAGGATGTAGTGGTGCACTCCTGTAGTCCCAGCTACTTGGGAGGCTGAGGTGGGAGGATCACTTGAGCCCAGGAGGCGGAGGATGCAGTGAGCCATGATCGTACCACTGCATTCCATCCTGGACAACAGAGTGAGATCCTGTCTAAAAAAAGAAAAGAAAAGAAAAGAAAAGAAAAGAAAATGATGGAATCTCAGTAAAGTTTACTTTATTGAGAAAATATTTGTTGACTCTTTCTATGTTTCAAGCATTGTGCTGTCAAGTGCTATCTGAGGTCACTCAGGTAAGTGATGACAACAATTAGAACATAGGTCTACTGACTCATGAACGTCTGCTAAGTTCACACCTCCAAGTTCCCATCTTCTTCTCCAGTTACAGAAGTTAATGTTGGAGAGGAGAGCCTGGAATTCGAGGCAAGGTTGGAGATCCTGAGATGGGAATGAGCAAGGCCAGGTCTAGCCCAAGAGCCTGAGGCTCTAGACAGCTTATGAAGACAGAGTTTTGACCCCAGAGAACATGGCAAGAAACCCCAATGCCACAGCTGACTCACTGACTTATGCCAAGAGTAGAAGGAACTGGAGGTCCTTCTATTTCATTTCTATTGCAGATTTGCATAAATCATGGATATTGGGCTCAACATTCGTTAGTTGTGATAAATGTGTCATTCTAATGTTATATCTTAATGGGAAAAACTGGCTTATGGATCTATTGACATTCTGTGTACAATATCTACAACTTTTCTGTAAATCTAAAACTATTCTAAAGTGAAATCTTATTTCAACAAACAAGTAAGAGTTTACCAGACCCAGAAGAGGAGAAAGGGCATTCCAGGCAGAGAAAAACTAGATACAAATATCAGGAGGGAATGTGGTGTGCCTGAGAAAGAAGGAGGGATTTTGGGGATTTTTGTGTACTGTAACTACATAAACTAAAGTGAGGTTGAGAGTCAGGATTGGCTCTGGATGAGGAAGGCTTTTCTTTTAGGCCAAGCTGAAAAGTCTTAGGATTTATTCTGTAAGAAAAAGGAATTCATTAGAATATTTTAATTAATATAGTTCATATTTGAGTTTATTTGTTGTAAAGGTACCCACTTGCCTGTTGAAGGATGTGCTATAAGAGAGGTTGAGAGCAGCGAAACCAATGAGAAAGCTGTTGCAAAGGTCTAGGGGGTACTGAGGTGGTGCATCCTGGAGCCAAGCAGTGAGCCAGAAGCAGAGAATGATGTTCAGGGCTTCATCCCAACTGTTTCTTCCTGCCTCCATCCTCCATTCTAATTTCTGATTATAATCCCAGTAGAAAGACAGGTAAAGCCTTGTTGATCAAGATGCACAGAGCTCCATTCCAAACACTCATCCAAGCCAAGACAGTAGAGAATTAAGATGCCCCTTCACCGTACCAGGAAGGTTTGGCAGCAGATGTTAGGAATCTGGGTCCTGGTGCAGGATAAGAGTATTGAGTGTCTGGAATGGTCACATCATCATTAGGACAAGATGTCTTCTGTTATGACTCTGTGAGCCATTGGGATGGTCAAGAAGACCTCTATAACTCCACCTACACCCAAGAGAAGTAGCAGGACACACATCAGGGCTAAGCAGCTCCAGCACCTGGGCTAAGCAGTTATGGGAGTGCAGATGCAGGCACCCCAAATAAATATCCACTCCTGCCCCA
This sequence comes from Gorilla gorilla gorilla, assembly GCF_029281585.2. Taxonomy (NCBI): domain Eukaryota; kingdom Metazoa; phylum Chordata; class Mammalia; order Primates; family Hominidae; genus Gorilla; species Gorilla gorilla. The sequence continues at coordinate 98,105,802 of NC_073232.2, read as the reverse complement.
GTGAGTCCATAGTAGAACATCCAAAGAATAGAGGCAATCAACCCCTTGACCCCATTTGTCTGAATTTGTCCTCTTCCCTCTGACAAGCATTTTAATCCAGCTGTAGGAACCAATTCTGTATCTTAATGCAATTTCTTCCTTTCCTTTCCTTTCCTTTTTCCTTTTTCCTTTTTTCTTTCCCTTCCCTTCCCTTCCCTTCTCTCTCTCTCTCTCTTTCTTTCTTTCTCTTTCTTTCTCCCTCCCTCCCTCGCTCCCTTTCTTTCTCCCTTCCTCCCTCCCTTCCTCCCTCCCTTTCTTCCTCCCTCCCTCCCTCCCTTCCTTCCTTCCTTCCTTCCTTCCTTCCTTCCTACCTTCCTTCTTCTTTTTTTTTTTTTTGTCAGGGTCTCACTCTGTTGCCTGGGCTGCAGTGCAGTGGCACAATTGTGGCTCCCTGCAGTCTTGACCTCCTGGTCTCAATTGATCCTCCTACCTCAGCCTCCCAAATAGCTGGGACTACAGGTGTATGCCACCACACTGGCTAATTTATTTTTATTTTTTATAGAGGCAGTATTTCACCACATTGCCCAGGCTGGTTTTGAACTCCTGGACTCAAGCGATCCACCCACCTTGTTGGCCTCCCGAAGTGCTGGGATTGCAGGCATAAGCCACAGCTCCCAGCCTATTTTTTAAGGTCCAATGGAGAAATAGCCATGATTTTTGCTTTTTTTTTTTTTTAACTGTATCATTACCCAAAGTGTGGTATTTTGGTATCTTCGAGGTCTTTAAGCAGAATTTTGGGTAGATCTTCACTTGTTCTTTATCTCAGTGCCCCCAAATTAATTAGTGGTGGTGGCGGTGGGTGGTTCTTTGGGGTACATGGCCATGTTTTTTACTAATTTATTTATTCATCACACCAAGGCACCCTATTATTTAGGATGGAGTGGGTCTTGGTGGGTATCATGTCCAAGGTGACAACAGGAAATTCCAGGTTTCTTTAAAACTGACTCTAGAACTCCATCTCTTATTCTGATGGTTTTACATCTCAGAGTTGTTGTCTCTTCCAGGAGGAATGACTCCTCAGGTTCTATGGCCTTATAGTCAGGGCTCAGTGTGCAGACCCTGCTGCAGATGTCAGGACCATGGGAAATGCTGACAGAGTAGAAGCATTCTTTACTTTAGGGCCCCCAGTAGCACTTTTCCACTGGGGTTCTTCTTCTCTTCAGGTTAACTAGGGGGTCTTATGGATTTTCCCTGACAACAGTATATACTGCCTGTGGCAGTTTGACCCTTTAGTCCCCTGCTATTTAAATTGTGGTCCATGGATTAGCAGCAGCAGCAGCAGCAGCATCACCTGGGAGCTTGTTAGACATGAATAATCTCAGGCCCCAGAATCAGAAAGTGCATACAAAATCCCTGGGTGATTTGTGTGGATATCATAGTTTGAGCATCATGGCTTTAATCTACAGCAGTGGTTCACAATTCTGGCTGTGCATTAGAATCACCTGGGGAGCTAAAATATCCATCTCTAGTCCACTACAGACCAATTAAATAAGAGGCTCTGGGGGTAGGGCCCAACTTTCAGTACACTTCATTATAAAGCCCCCTTAAAAGATACTAATATGCAGCCAACTTGGAGGCCCAGTGACCTAGAAGAGCAGGGGTTCTCAACATTGGCTGCAGTATCAGGAGCACTCAGGAGGCATTAACACTTCCTATGCTCAGGCCCTGAGATCCTGATTTAGTTGACTTGAGATGGGGCTGGGTATCTGCATTTTGTTATGTCTTCCCCATTAATAGTCGAGAATCGTTTCCCAGACAAAAGTTTTGTCATTGTATAGACCCTGCAAGGATGCAGGGAGGGGAAGCAGTCTCATGAACAACTGTGTCTCCTCATTGTTTCTGAGCCAAGGTAGGTTCTCCTTGACCACCTTAGGGTGACTGTCAGAGATGCATCTGGCTATTGGATATACTCTGCAGGCTTAAGAGAATGTAGCAGATTCAGAGCACATTTACTCTGCCATTAGCCTCTACCTGCCTATCAAGGAAAATGAGGGAGCTGGCACCACAGTGAAAACAGGTAGGAAGCTCTTGACCCTGCTTGCCATAGGCACCGGGGTGCAAGACAAGCTGTACACTTGAGTGTTTGCTACTTGCTTTACTGCTGAGCTTCATCCTACCCATGGAGGGAGCAATGGCTGAACTCAAGGGCCTTGTGGCCTGGGCAAGTCAAAGGAGTAATTAAAGAAAGAGGGTATTTTGCAGGCATCACAGTGACATGGCCTCTGTGGGTGAACAGAATAAAACTGGACATAAACATTTGTTCTAGAGACAAGTTCTCACCAGTTGGTTTCATTTTAGGGCTGTGCTGAGCTCTATAGAGATCCAGGCGAGCTGAAGGAGAACATGTAACTCTGTCTACCATATATCTATTCTCTTTAGGGTTTTAAAATGGCTCTGGGTCTCTGGGAACTCCAGGGGACTACTGTTCACCTACCTGCCTAATTCAGGATCCCAGTGTAGGAGCCGAGGTCCTATGGTGTGCACGGGTGCCAGTTCCTTCCCTCACAATCTTTATTTTTCCTTCACAGTTGGCGACATGGGACTCAGAGAAGGGCTTGAATGGCAGCTTGCAAGAGAGGCCCATGGGCAGCCGCCTCCAAGGATTGACTCTCAAAGTGGTGACTGTCTTGGTAGGATCATGGGGACATTCTGGGAGCTACACCATCCAGGCTGTTGAATCAGAGGCTGCTTTCTGTTTAATGCTGGGTTTGGGGAGAATAGAATCTTGAGGAGTGTTGTGAGCTTTCATAAGGCCTTTCATTCAAATAATTGTGTGAATAATGAAAGGAAGAGTGAGATTGAAGTTTCTGCCCCAGGACCTCTGTGCCTTCCAAAGGAAGTCCCTGAGCTGCTCTAGAAAAGGACTTCTCATTCACAGCTTCCTCTGAGGACCAGAGGGGGCCAAGCTGCTCCACTTGTTCTTGGATGTAAAATGGATCTTGACCCACTACTGGTCCTTAGGAGAGTTGTTCTGGTAGCCAGAACCCCAAGATAGATGCTGGAGGAGGACATTCTCTTAGCACCCAACACCAGTGATGGGCTCATGTGACACAAGTTCAGAATGAAGAGCGTTTGGTAGTTGCAACTTTTCTGCATGGGTGTCCTGGAATCATAGACTTTTGCATTTGTAAGAGACTTTAAAAGCATCTTCCTTTCAATTGCTTTTTTCACATTTTTATAAAAACTGCAGGAGACGTTATAGACTTGCCTCTTATTGGCTGAGTCACACGTGCCCAAACGTCCCCTCTCTCCCAGCAGACACTAGCATTCTCTTGGCTTAGAAACCTTTGTCAACAGTATTTCTGCATTCTCTGTTTGCACACCACAGATAAGCTTTACACCCTATTTCCCAACACAACTAAATTAATGATCTATACTCCCTGGAGCTGTTTGCCAAAGGCCCCTTGTTCAGTTTCACACAAGAAGGAAGGGGAATGGTGGGGAGTGCCAAGACATTTTTCAGATGACCACCTCGCTCACATGTGGCATAGCACAACATGTGCAGGTGTGAGCATGGCATGGCTTTGAACTCGGAACTCTGGGTTTGAATTCTGTCCTACCCTTTGGCTTCTGGTCTGGCCTTGGTCAGTTAATCCATATCCATATCCACTTTCTAGTATAGCCAGTAGATATAATGCTTTTTCTCTCAACCTACTGTCACAGAGCTTTATTGCCACTTACTATCCTGGATGAGAAGTTGCATGTTTCTTATGTGGGCCTCATATAATTTTGGCATATTCTAAGGATACAGTCCTAGCTCTGCATGGATGTGACAAACGGAGGAAGGAAAACAAACCATGTTATTCAGGGAACTAGGGGTTGGGGCAGAGCCTGGGATGACATAACAAAGGACAAATGAATCTCCACTCCTCTGTATGGACCTACTGATTGTAGTGATCATCCTGTGCACTGTTCCTTGAGTGTCCATAAACTGCTTTTAGAAAAAGGCAGAGAAATTGAGCCTCGAGTCCTAAATTGGGGAACTGCAAATGTTCTAATCATATCTTTCTCTCTAACATTACACTGGAAATATGTGTTGATGAACCTGTTATTTAATTGGAGAACCTTCATTCTGTTGTCCTCAGGAAGAGCCTTTCGTGATGGTGGCTGAGAACATCCTAGGACAGCCCAAGCGCTACAAAGGGTTCTCCATAGATGTCCTGGATGCACTGGCCAAGGCTCTGGGCTTTAAATATGAGATTTACCAAGCCCCTGATGGCAGGTACGGTCACCAGCTCCATAACACCTCCTGGAACGGGATGATCGGGGAGCTCATCAGCAAGGTAGGTCCCCATAGCAGATCCAGGGGGAGGGGCACCTTAGTCTTCCTCTGGGGTAATATCTAAACTAGACCAACTGCACAGTGGAAACCTTGGGACCAGCTAAACAGACCACAGTTACCATTCTCCCCACACAAAGGCTCTTTTGTCTTCAAATCCCCTGCTACATCCATTTCTGCTCTTGTATCTCCTCGTCTCTGACACTCTATGTTACCTCCCTGCCCATTGCTGTCATTCCTTTGAAGTCTGTCATCCACTGTGCCTACTCTGTAGCACACCCTTCAAGGAACCTACCCCACATTTAGGGTGAAGCAGAAACCTAGTTCCCACCAGGGGTACTGATGAGTGCTCATTCTCCTATCCTTTATAGACCACAGGTTAGATATTCATACACATGTGTGCATGTCTACATTGCTATGTGTTGATGGTGTGGCATCCCCCAGGTCCTCATACTTATTTAAATTGTACTCTTCTTCCCTCCCGTAGAAACTGCATCTTCACTGAAACTCGTGGCATGAGGCCAACTTACCATGTCCCCATTCTTGTCATCTCATGACACTGAGTCATTTCCCCATGATCATTTATCATGGTGGCATCTGACTCAAATCCTCCATCTCCATTATTTCTCCTGCCACCATTCTGACAATTTCTGACATCCCTGTGGACAACCCTGGACTCCCAGTACTTTGACCTCCTCGCCTCCAGGGACCTTTGCTGTACTCCACTCCAGTGTTCACCCCCATGCGTCTTGTTAGCATCTTACATGTCACCATCACTAGCCCACTGCATGACCACAACAAGTTGTCCTTCTGACTCTTTTGAACTTTTACTCTCACAGCACAGGCCCTTTGCTTTTTAAATCTGTAAAGGCAGACACTAGGCTTGTCATTCATCTGATTTCTATTAATCTTTTTCAGAAACACCTTTACTGTGATAAATTCACATACTATAAAATTTATCCATTTTAGATATACAATTCAATGATTTTTAGTAAAGATACCGGGTTGTTCAACCTTCATTATAGTCTAGTTTTAGAATACTTCCATCACGCCATTGATATCTTTCATACCTACTTATAGTTAATGCCATTCCCACCCCCAGCCCTAGGCAACCATTAATCTACTTTCTATCTTATAGAGTTGCTTCAGTGAACATTTTGTGTAAATGGAGTCACACAAGATGTGGTCTTTTGTGTCTGGTTCTTTCCACGTAGTGTGTGTATTTGAGGCCCATCCTTCTCTGCAGCTTCTGTGCCTTTCTGATACTGCGTCCTCTATGGGTGGCCAGACAAACCCCTCCTCCCTTCATCCGTTGTGACTCCCTCTGTTCTTGATTTTTTTGTTGCATCCTAAGCCTGAATGGATTCTATTATCTATCTTCTTCACTCTGAAATCCAGGTTGCTGCACTCAATTAGAGAAGGAAATTGTGAATCTGTCCAGATTGCTTTAGAAACCCTGTGTGGTCTCCAAAATCAGCTGGGCCCTTCAGTACTGCCAAAATCTTTTAACTTGTCCTTTGTTGGGCTCCTTGGCTATGTCTCTCAGAGACTGTTTAAAAAGTTAACCTTTCTTCTTGAGCTACCTAAGAATCTTCTATCCTTCCCAACTAAAAAAAAAAAAATGATTGTACTTCTATATTGGGGAAATAAACTGAGACTTTGGGGCATAAAATTGTACCTCTAATTCCTATGAAATTTACATCTGCAGGCACCTGCCATCTCCCACAGAAGGGAGTGTCCCCTGTCCCCTGTCAGTCTGTCCCACTGTCACAGGACAACCCCTCCACCTGTGTCATGAGTTGATTCCTTTGTGCCTCCTTTGAACCTTGCTTCCTAAATTAGTTTCCCTTCATTTTGTCTTGTAAGCCTATCCTGCTCCATTAAATCTCTTTTTAAGCCCTTAAATATGCTCCAAACTTTCCTAATCCTAAAAATCATCCCTGGATGCTAGAGTTTTTAGAAGAGAGGCAAGAACCAGAGATGCCAGTGTGACAAGTGTAAGAGGAGAGTGTTGATAGGGTCACCTCCTATTTTCTGCCTTTACTCAAGGTATAGTATTAGATTTCTGTTTAGGACATGAGTATATCTGTCCCTAGCCTACATATTAAACCTTGAAAAAATCCTTCCACATGCGTTTTCCCAGTTTGAGCTTGGAGGTTGAATCAGTTGTCACTATTGGTCATTCTAAAAGAAACTGGTTCTGCTGATGCCTCCCACTTGGAGGGTCAAGAGGCCAGATCATTATGATGACTGCCTTTCAGTGCTCTTGTGACTAAAGGAGGACTCTAAGCCCCATTGTCACCTGGCATCCACCCATCCGGACATGAAACTCGTAATCGCCCCAAACTTGGCAGTTTTCTTCTCACAGTCTGGATCCATCTTAATGGGGTTTCTGTCTGTTTTTAAAATGAAGCCCATTTTGGAAAGCAAACATCTTGGGAGGTAATTTTGAGGTCATAGTAGGGCACATCCAGAGAGATTCTTCACACCATGGCTTTACCATGGAAGAATAAACCTGTGGGTTTGCAAGCCATGAATTAAGGGTGGTGGAAGATAGAAATAAATATATGACCCCTTTATTCTTTCAGTATTTTACTCTCTGGCATGAAGTCTACATATGAAACACTCACGGGCTAATATGTTAATGAGGTCTAACATAGTTGTGGAACTCACCATATAACTTCTGAAGTGTTTTAGAAAAGAGAAAGATCAATGTGGGATAATAGAGTCTGAGAGGTGTGATGAAGAAATGGAGTGTGCCTCTGGTCTTAACATGTAGGGAGGATGCACACAGGCCTAGAAGATAGAAGGGCCTTCTTGGTGGAGGGTAGAGGGAAACATAGGGAAAATAAAAAGAAGATAGCTAAAGTTTGGTAGGAAAACAACAAAGTGAAGATAAACTATAATTCGTAGAGAAATGAAGATACTTTACTCGGCTCTTTTCTGTAGAAGTAGTTTCCTGAAGTTTTTAGAAGAGAGAAACTTATAAGGTGAAGGAAATAGTAACAGACAACTTAGTGTTGGATTTTCCTTATAATATTCAGACTCTCAGGGTGCCAGCTCTCAAATCCATTCCTCTGAACAGAGCAACTCAAAGGACAGAGGGTGGACCTTGACCCAGGGCAGAACCCAGCAGTAAGCTGAGGACTGCCGTCTAAATGAGATGGCTTTGCCTTTCAGAGAGCAGACTTGGCCATCTCTGCCATCACCATCACCCCAGAGAGGGAGAGCGTTGTGGACTTCAGCAAGCGGTACATGGACTATTCAGTGGGGATTCTAATTAAGAAGCCCGAGGAGAAAATCAGCATCTTCTCCCTCTTTGCTCCATTTGATTTCGCTGTGTGGGCCTGCATTGCAGCAGCCATCCCTGTGGTTGGTGTGCTGATATTTGTGTTGAACAGGATACAGGCTGTGAGGGCTCAGAGTGCTGCCCAGCCCAGGCCGTCAGCTTCTGCCACTCTGCACAGCGCCATCTGGATTGTCTATGGAGCCTTCGTACAGCAAGGTACCTTTCTGGTTTCCTGATCCTTGAATAGCTCTAGGGGCCTGGAAGAACTTATCCATTGGCAAAGTTCTCAGGTGCATTTTACCAAAGTCATTCCAAATGCAATTTTACTTAATCTCTAGGACGGTACAAATGTCATGCTGCACCCAATTTCTCTGAATAATATCAGAGAGAAATTAAATGAAACAACAACAAGGAGCTCAACTTCAATTCCTGATTCTCTACTTTAGATAAAATTAACTTTGGAGTTCTGCTTTGCACTTTTCTCTCCTCCTACATTAAAGTGATTGCTATGCACATGAGGTTGTCAATGAAACTGTGAATCTTGCTTAAATTTGATGACTTAATGGGGAAAAAAAATCCCAATTGTATTGCAATCATTTAAGCAGTACTTCAGCCATTCTTGAGGTACAAATTCTCCTACCTCTGAGGGGTCTTGATGGTACTTCTATCCAGTAGTGAGTTATAGGATTGTGCCATTTTGACTGGAGCAACAAATTGCAAAGTTTCTAATGTGAGTCTTCGTCCTGTTTGCACCATGGCAAATGCTTTGTGAGGTTATGTAAGGAGAATAAGCAGTGAGAAGCTCTCTTCTCCTAACACTTTAGAGACCAAGGAGAAATAATTGGCCTCAAAGAGGCTAAACTTCTAACTAAAAGTCTCATGCCCTGATTTCTGAGAATTCTGGGGGAAGAAAAGCCATCTAATGAGGGCTGAATACTAATAAAAGTGATATGGGACATCTCATTTCTCAGGTTTAAAAGAAAGCCAGGGATCCCTCCATGTAGTAGGAGTTATTTCCATATTTACAGAATTCCCGAGTCTGCTATATATGAATTTGAAATTGGAAAGGGATCTTACATAAGGCTGCAGCCCTAGAAGTTCTTACCACTGTGAGGTAGAATCTTCTAACTGAAAGATTTTGATATTCAGACCCCAACGCTTGGTGTTTTGACAAATTTCGCACCACTAGAAGCCCAGTCCTAACTTTTTCATATTTTGTGGTCCTCTGCCCTTGTCCAAGATCCATGGTTTTAGGATCCTATCCCAGAATTGGCACAGATGCCCAGACCCAGCTGACAGTCACCTCCCTGGTTCCAGCCCATCACGAGTGATGGCCTGTGTGCCTGGCTGCAGGGCAGAACACCTCCCTGGGGATGGGAGGGAGAGCAGAAGCCACTGGCCAATCCACTTTGTCTGCCTCCCGCAGGTGGCGAATCTTCCGTGAACTCCGTGGCCATGCGCATCGTGATGGGCAGCTGGTGGCTCTTCACACTCATCGTGTGCTCCTCCTACACAGCCAACCTTGCTGCCTTCCTCACAGTGTCCAGGATGGACAACCCCATAAGGTAAGCCTATTCCTCCTTGATCTGGAGCCAGCAGCTCAGAGAGGCTTTAAAGAGGATGTAAACCTTTCCAGGGCAGTGTGGTATGATGGAGAGAGCCCTGATCTGCAAACTGATGGTCTCCTGGAATCTTTAGTGCATGGAGAAGAGCTTCACTCCTGTTGTATTTTATCTCAGGCACAATTACATAAATGTATAAATTCATTAAATAATATTTCCTGAAAATTTAATGCTGGCTGCAAAGCTAAGAAATCAATTAACAAATTACATTTTCTCAGACATTTAAACATTGATTACAAACTTATTTAATCAAAATTTTATAAATATTTAGTTAAAATTAATTTAAACCAGAAGTCTAATATATGCTTTTTTCAATCTTCGAACACCTTAAAATAATTTTTTTCAAAAATGCCAATTGCCACAATAAGTAGAAAACATATTTCATGCACATTTATATGATTATAAAATTATTGAAACCAAGACTAAAAATGTGTCTTCATGTTTACAAAATGTTAAGATTATGGCATAAAAGAATGAGCTCAATATAGCGAAATAACTCTTGGAAGTGACTGTATTTTATGATCAGATTCCCAAAAATAGTGTAAATTACAAAAAAAAGAACTTGGACAGAGTGAATTTGGTTGGATGTGTGGTTGCTGAAGTGGTCATAGGCATGGATCTGTTGTACACTTCATTGGGTACAATATTGGCTTCAATATTGCCTCTAACTTGATCTCTGATTATGGTTTTTTGACTCACTGCCTTTAGTAACATCCCTTTAATTCATCACACTCACTCTCATCATATTGGTTCTTTTGATCCATAGCTCTTAATCAAGTCGTCCATACTCAACCAGCCTCTATGGGTCTCAACTAGCTATTGAAAAGAGTTTAAACTCCTTGACTAGGATTCAAGATTCAGTATGATATTGTCTAATATCTTTATTAAATTGACATTTTTATTGAGATAATTATAGATTCATATGTAGTTGTAAGAAATAATGCAGAGAGGTCTCCTGGGATCCTTTACCCAGTTTTCTCAATGGTAACATTTTGCAAAAGTCTAATATTATATCAAAACCAGGGTATTGACACTGATACAGTTGACTGATTTTATTCACAGTTCCCCTCTTGTACTCATCTCTCTGTGTGTCTGTGTATATGTATGTGTGCATTTGGGTCTATACTATTTTATCACTTATAAACTTGTGTATCTGCACCACAGTAAAGATACTGAACAGATCTATCACCACAAGGATCCTTTGTCTTGTCCTTTTATAACCACCCAAATATTTTTCACATTTCTTCCCCTGACACTCTGTCCCCAACTCTGGCAACCATTAATTGTACTCCATCTCTAAAATTTTGTCATTTCAGTATGTGATATAAATGGAATAATGCCTTTTGGCTTTGGTTTTTTTACTCAACGTAATTCCTTAGAGATTCGTCCACGTTTTCGTGTGTATTAGCAGTTCACTGCTTTGATTATATCACATATACCACATATGAGTAATATCACATATACCACAGTTTGTCTAACTATTCCCCCATTGGAGGACATCTGGGTTGCTTCCAATTCTTGGCAATTATGAAAAAAGCTGCCATGAACATTTGCGTGCAGGTTTTTGCGTGAACATGAGTTTTCATTTACATGTGATAAACACCCAAGAGTGCAATTGCTGGATCATATGGCAAGTTCATGTTGGGTATTGTAAGGAAGTATCAAACTGCTTTCCAGAGGGTCTGTATCATTTTATATTTCTGCCAGTGATGTAAGAATAATCCAGTTTCTCTGCATCTTTCCTGACATTTGGTGTTGCCATTATTTTTCATTTTACCATTCTGATAGGTGTGGAGTCATACCTCATTGTGGTTTCATTTTGCACTTCCTGAATGACTAATGATGTTGCACACCTTTTTTTGTGCTTATTTGCTATGTATATATCCCCTTCAGTAAAATATCTGTTTTTATCTTTTCTAAATGGATTGCTTATTACTTTTGAGTTTTGAAAGTTCTTCATATATTTTAGACACTAGTTCTTTGTCAGATATGCAGTCAGCAAATATTTGCTGCCACTCTATAGCTTGTCTTTTCAAACTCTTGTCTTTTCACCGTGAAAAGGTTTTAATTTTGATGAGGTTCAATTTAGAGAATTATTTATTTCACGAATCACGCTTTTGATGTCAAGTCTTTTCCTAGCCTGAGACCCCGAAGATTTTCTACTTTTATTTTTTACTGAAAACATTTGCATTTTACAATTCAGTCCACAATCAATTTTGAGATAATTTTATAAAGTTTGAGGTTTAGGTTGAGAGTTTTGGGGGTTTTTTTCTCTTCTTTTCTTTTCTTTCTTTCTTTTTTTTTTTTTTTGTCTGTTTGTTTTGGTCTATGGATGCCCAATAGATTTAATACTATTTGTTGAAAAGGCTATCCTTCCTCCATGGAATTGCTTTTGTATTTTGTGAGAAAACAGTTGGACATATTTGTATGTATCTAAATTGTCTATTCTGTTCCATTGTTATATGTGATTGTCCCTTTGCCAACACCATACTATCATGATTACAGTAGCTATAGCGTAAGCCTTACTATAGGGTAGAGTGATTCCTCCCATTTTAATCTTCTTTGCTAGGATTATTTTAGCTATTCTAGGACATGCATCTATATATATAAATTTTTTCTCATTTGTATTTTTTGTTATTTTCAAAATTATCACCTAAAGGATTTCAGAATTGTATTCAGAGCAAATCAACTAACTGAAAAATTAACAGAACACAATTAATTAAAATTTTCCCATTTAATAATTAATAAATAACAAAGTATCAGTGACTCTAATAGTGGACTGAGTTTGAACCCAGCTCAATAATTAGTTGGCTAAATATTTTCCTCAAAAACACTGACAAAGCAAGTAACCATTTACTATTATGCTGATCTTTTGCTAAGTTTACTTATTTTTTTTCTTTTTGAGGTATTATTGACAAATAAAAATTTACAGTATACAACATGATATTTTGATGTAAACAGGGTCTTTCAATGAGAAAATGTTTTAATTTTGATGAGGTCAAATTTAGAAATTTGTTCTTTCATGGATCTTTCTTTTGATGTTAAGTCTTTGTCTATCCAGAGATCCTTAAGATTTTCTCTTGTTTTAAAATTCCTAACATTTTTATATTTTTACATTTTACATTTCATTCCACAATCAATTTTGAGTGAATTTCTGTATGAAGTTTGAGGCATAGGCTGAGGGCTTTTTTTTTCAGTCTATGGATACTGATATGGTTTGGCTGTGCCCCCACCCAAATCTCAACCTGAATTATATTTCCCAGAATTCCCACGTGTTGTGGGAGGGACCCAGGGAGAGGTAATTGAATCATAGGGGCCTGTCTTTCCTGTGCTATTCTCATGACAGTGCATAAGTCTCATGAGATCTGATGTAGGTTTATCAGGGGTTTCTGCTTTTGCTTCTTCCTCATTTTCTCTTGCCACCACCATGTAAGAAGAGCCTTTCACCTCCCACCATGATTCTGAGGCTTCCCCATCCATGTGAAACTGTAAGTCCAATTAAAACTTTTTTTTTGTTCCCAGTTTTGGGTATGTCTTTATCAGCAGTGTGAAAACAAACTAATACAGTAAATTGGTACTGAATGAGGGGCATTGCTGAAAAGATACCCAAAAATGTAGAAGCAACTTTGGAATTGGGTAACAGGCAGAGGTTGGAACAGTTTGGATGGCTCAGAAGAAGACAGAAAAATATGGGAAAGTTTGGAACCTCCTAGAGACTTGTTGAATGGTTTTGACAAAAATGCTGATAGTGAAATGAACAATAAGGTCCAGGCTGAGGTGGTCTCAAGTGGAGATGAGGAACTTATCGGGAACTGGAGCAAAGGTGACTCTTGTTATGTTTTAGCAAAGAGACTAGCGGCATTTTGCCCCTGCCCTAGAGATTTGTGAAACTTTGAACTTGAGAGAGATGGTTTAGGGTATCTGGTGGAAGAAAGTTCTAAGCAGCAAAGCATTCAAAAGGTGACTTGGGTGCTGTTAAAAGCATTCCATTTTAAAAGGAAAACAGCATAAAAATTCAGAAAATTTGCTGCCTGACAAAGCAGTAGAAAAGAAACACCCATGTTTTGAGGAGAAATTCAAGCCAGCTGCAGAAATTTGCACAAGTAGCAAGGAGCCTACTGTTAATCCCCAAGACCATGGGGAAAATGTCTCCAGGCCATGTCAGAGACCTTCATGGCAGCCCCTCCCATCACAGGCCCAGAGGCCCAGGAGCAAAATGTGGTGTCATGGGCTGGGCCCTAGGTCCCTGTGCTGTGTGCAACCTAGGGACTTTGTGCCCTGTGTCCCAGATGCTCCCACCATGGCTGAAAGGGGACAACATAGAGCTTGGGCTGTGGCTTCAGAGGGTGGAAGCCCCAAGCCTTGGCAGCTTTCACGTGGTGTTGAGCCTGCAGGTGCACAGAAGTGAAGAATTGAGGTTCAGGAACCTCTGCCTAGATTTCAGAAGATGTATAGAAACGCCTGGATGCCCAGGCAGAAGTTTGCTGCAGGGGCAAGGCCCTCATGGAGAACCTCTGCTAGGGCAGTGTGGAAGGGAAATGTGGGGTTGGAGTCCCTACTGGGGTGTGGACTCCCTATGTGGAAATCAAGGAGTCCGGAGTTGAGGTTTGAGAACCTTTGCCTAGATTTCAGAAGATGTGTAGAAACGCCTGGATGCCCAGGCAAAAGTTTGCTTTAGAAGCGAGGCCCTCATGGAGAACCTCTGCTAGGGCAACGCGGAAGGGAAATGTGTCATGTGGAGTCCCTACACAGAGTCCCTACTGGGGCACTGCCTAGTGGAGCTGTGAGAAGAGGGCCACCATCCTCCTGACCACAGAATGGTAAATCCACTAACAGCTTGCACCGTGTGCCTGGAAAAGCCACAGACACTCAATGCCAGCCCATGAAAGCAGCCACGAGGGAGGCTGTACCCTACAAAGCCACAGGGGCAGAGTTGCCCAAGACCATGGAAACCCACCTTTTGCATCAGTGTGTCTTGGATGTGAGATCTGGAGTCAAAGGAGATCATTATGGAGCTTTAAAATCTGACTGCCCACTGGATTTCGGACTTGCATGGACCCTGTAACCCCTTTGTTGTGGCCAATTTCTCCCATTTAGAATGGCTGTATTTACCCAATACCTGTATCTCCATTGTATCTAGGAAGTAACTAGCTTGCTTTTGATTTTACAAGCTCATGAGTGGAAGGGACTTGCCTTGTCTCAGATGAGACTTTGGACTGTGAACTTTTGGATTAATGCTGAAATGAGTTAAGACTTTGGAGGACTGTTGGGAAGGCATGATTCCTTTCGAAATGTGAGGACATGACATTTGGAGGGGCCAGGAGTGGAATAATATGGTTTGGCTCTGCCTCCATCCAAATCTCAGCTTGAATTGTATCTCCCAGAATTCCCAAGTGTTGTGGGAGGGACCCAGGGAGAGGTAATTGAATCATGGGGGCCGGCCTTTCCCATGCTATTCTTGTGATAGCGAATAGTCTCACGAGATCTGATGGGTTTATCAGGGCTTTCTGCTTTTGCTTCTCCCTCATTTTCTCTTGCCTACGCCATGTAAGAAGAGCCTTTTGCCTCCCATCATGATTCTGAGGCCTCCCCAGCCATTTGGAACTTTAAGTCCAATTAAACCTTTTTTTTTTGTTCCCAGTTTCAGGTATGTCTTTATCAGCAGCATGAAAACAAACTAATACAGACACTTAATTCCTCCAGCACTATTTGTTGAAAAGACTGTTCTTCTTCCATTGAATATACCATTTGCATGTGCACTACGAAATGATTACTACAATGAAGCTAAGTAACATATCTGTTACCTCACATAGTTATCAGTTTTTTGCGTGTGATGAGAATATTTAAGATCTGCTGTTTTAGCCTATCTCAAATGTATAACACAATTTTATTAACTATAGCACCATGCTGTACATTATATCTCCAGATCTTATTCATCGTACCTAACTGAAATTCTGTACTCTTTGACAAAAAGCTCATAATTCCCCCACACTCCAGTCCCTGGCAACCACCATTCTCTGGCAACCAATAAACTCTCCGTTTCTATGAGTTTGACTCTTTAGATTCCAAATATAAGTGAGATCATTCAGTATGTGTCTTTCTGTGCCTAGCTTATTTGAGTTAACATAATATAATATTTGAGTTAACGTAACATAATATCCTCTAGGTTCACCCATGTTGTCACAATGGAAATATATTTTATTTATATATTATATATATTAATGATATATAATGTATCACATTTATATATTATATGTGTATATATAATATATACAAATAATTACATTATGCACATTATATATGTGTATATATAATATATAATCACATTTATATACATTATATATGTACATATATATCACATTTTCTTTTTTTATTTTATTTTATTGTTATTATACTTTAAGTTTTAGGGTACATGTGCACAACGTGCAGGTTCGTTACATATGTATACATGTGCCATGTTGGTGTGCTGCACCCATTAACTCGTCATTTAGCATTAGATATATCTCCTAATGCTATCCCTCCCGCCTCCCCCCACCCCACAACAGTCCCTGGTGTGTGATGTTCCCCTTCCTGTGTCCATGTGTTCTCATTGTTCAATTCCCACCTATGAGTGAGAACATGCGGTGTTTGGTTTTTTTGTCCTTGCGATAGTTTGCTCAGAATGATGGTTTCCAGCTTCATCCATGTCCCTACAAAGGGACAATAATGTCCAATTATTTGCAGATAAAAAGTTAGGTTGATTCTGGCTGGGTGCAGTGTCTCACGCCTGTAATCGAGCACTTTGGGAGGCTGAGACTGGTGAATCACCTGAGGTCAGGTGTTCAAGACCAGCCTGGCAAACATGGTGAAACCCAGTCTCTAGTAAAAATACAAAAAGCAGCCAGGCATGGTGGCGGGCACCTGTAATCCCAGCTACTCAGGAGGCTGAGGCAGGAGAATCACTTGAACCTGAGAGGTGGAGGTTGCAGTGAGCCAAGATCATGCCACTGCACTCCAGCCTGGGCAATAGAGTTAGACTCCGTCTCAAAAGAAAAAAAAAAAAAAAGGTTAGTTCTATATCTTGTCAATTTCTAATAATGCTGCAATGAACATGATAGTGCAGACGAATATCTCTTCAAGATACTGATTTCATCTTCTTTGGCTCTGTATTAAGAAGTGGGATCACTGGATCATATGGTACTTCTATATTTAAGTTTTTGAGAAATTGCCATACTGTTTTCCATATTCTCATCATCACTTGTTATCTTTTGTCTTTTTTTTTATCATAGCCATTCTAACAGGTGTAAGGTGATACCTCATTGTAGTTTTCATTTGTATTTCCCTGATGATTAGTTATGTTGAATATTTTTTCATATATCTTTTGGTCATTTATATGTCTTCTTTTGAGAAATGTCTATTGAGGTCCTTGCCCATTTTTAAATTAAACTATTTGTTTTGTGGTTAGTGAGTTTTTGATTTCCTTATATATTTTGGATATTAGCACATTATTTGATTTTCTGTCATTTTGCAAGTTGTCTCCTCACTTTGTAGATTGTTTACTTTGCTATGTATAGGATTTTAAAATTTGATTCAGTCCCATTTATCTATTGTTGCTTTTGTTGCCTGTGCTTTTGGGTCGCATCCAAAAAATCATGCCCCAGACCAATGTCAAAAAGCTTTTTTTCTTCTGGAAGTTTTACAGCTTCAGCTCTTACATTTAAGTTTTTAATTTATTTTGAGTTGATTTTTGTGTATGGTGTGAAGTAAGAGTCTATTTTCATTCTTTTGTGTGCAGATATTCCGTTTCTCCAACATCATTTACTAAAGAGACTGTCTTCCCCATTGTGTGTTCTTTGCAACTTTGTCAAAGATCAATTGACTGTAAATGTGTGAATTTATTTCTGGGCTGTATTCTCTTTCATTCGTCTATATATCTTTTTATATGCCAATACTATATTGTTTTAATTACTATACTCTATACTATATTTTGAAATCAGGTAGTGTGATGTCTCCAGATTTGCTTCTCTTGTTTAAGATTGCATTGGTATTCAGAGGACTTTTGTGGTCACAGGAATTTTACGATTTTTTTTTTCCATTTCTGTGAAGAAAGTCATTGGTATTTTGGTAGGGGTTATACGAAATCTATAGATCACTTTGGGTGGTATTAACATATTAATAGTATTAATTTTTCCAATCCATGAATATAGGATACCTTTCCATTTATTTGTGTCTTCTTCAGTTTTTTCACCAGTTTTATAGTTTACAGCATGGCATACAGATTTTTCACCTCCTTGGTGTAATTTATACACCAGAATTTTATTTTTATGCTATTTTAAATAGAATTGTTTTTTGATTTGTTTGCAAATACTTTGTTGTTAGTTTATAGAAATATTCCTGATTTTTGTATGTTTATTTTGTATCCTGCAAATTTACTGCACTATTATTAGTTCCTGCATTTGTTTGGTGAGGTCAAGGATTTTCTTTACAGATCATGTCATCTGCAAATGTATGCAGTTTTACTTCTTTCTCTCTGATTTGAAAGTCTTTTATTTCTTTTTTTAAAAAAAAACTTTTAGGTTCAGGGGTACATGTACAGGTTTGTTTATAGATAAACTGTATGTCATGGGGGTTTGATGTACAGATAATTTCATCACTCAGATAAACATAGTACTTGATAGCCATTTTTTTCTGATACGCTCCTTCCTCCTAACCTCCACCCTCAAATAGGTCCCAGTTCTGTTGTTCCTCTCGTATCTATCCATGTGTTCTTGTTGTTTAGCTTCCATTTATAAGTAAAAACATGTGGTATTTAGTTTTCTGTTCCTCTGTTAGTTTGCTTCGAATAATGGCCTTTAGCTCTATCCATGTTGCTGCAAAGAATATTATCTTGTTCTTTTTTATGGCTGCATAGTATTCCGTGGTGTATATGTATCACATTTTCTTTATCTTTTATTTCTTTGTATTGCCTAATTGTTCTGACCATGCCTTCCAGTTCTATGTTGAATAGATATGGTGAGAGTGGGCACCCTTGTTTTGTTCCTGATCTTGGAGGAAATGCTTTTAGCTTTTTACTGTTGAGTATGATGTTAGCCATAGGCTTCATATATAGCCTTTATGATGTTAAGGTACATGACATTTAGTCTTAATTTGCTGAAAATTTTTATCATGAAAGATGTTAAATTTTCTCTAATGATTTTTCTACATCTTTTGAGATGAATATATAATTTGTTTCCCTCATTTTGTTAATGTAGTGTATCCCATATCTTGATTTTTGTATGTTAAGCCATTCTTGCATCCTGGGGGTAAGTTCCACTTGATCATGGGATATGTTTTTTTTTAATGTGCTATTGAATTAGGTTTGTTAGCATTTTGTTGAAGATTTGCACATCTATGCTCATCTGGGATATTAGCCTGTAGTTTTCTTTTCTTGAAGACTCCTTGTCAGGCTTTGATATAAAGGTGTAATGGTGGTCTTGTAAAATGAGTTTGAAAATGTTCCCTTCAATTTTTTTGGAAGTGTTTGAGAAGGATTGGCATTTTTCTTTCTTGGGAGGTTTCTGATTACTGTTTCAATCTTATTACCCACTATTAGTATGCTCAGATTTTCTATTTCTTCAGCAATCAGTCTCAGTAGGTTGTACGTTTCTAGAAATTTATCCATTTCTTCGAAATTATTCAGTTTGCTGTTGAAAAATTGTTTATAGTGTTCTCTTATGACCCTTTCTATTTCTGTGGTATTGGTTGCTTCTTTTTCATTTATAATTTTATTTATTTGAAACTTCCCACCTTTTTCTTAGTCTAGCTAAAGGTTTTCCAATTTTGTTTATCTTTCCAAAAAAGCCAATCTTAGTTTCATTGACCTTTGGTAGTGTCTTGCTAGTCTCTATTTTATTTATTTCTGCCCCGATCTTTATTATTTTCCTCTTTCTGCTAACTTTGGGCTTCGTTTGTTCTTCTTTTTGTAGTTCCTTGAGATATAAAGTTAGAATATTTAAAAGGTTTCTTTTTTAATGTAGTTTTAATCAACATTAACTTCCTTCTTAGAGGGGCTCTTGCTGCATCCTATTATTTTTGGTATGTGTTTCCATTTTTATTTGCCTCAAGAATTTTTTTAGTATCCCTTTTGATTTTTTCTATGATCTACTGGTTGTTTCAGGGATGTGTTTAATTTCCACATTTTATAAATTTTCTTATTTTCCTCCGGTTATTGATTTCTAGTTTCATAGCATTGTGGCTGGTGAAGATACTTGATATGATTTCAGTCTTCTTAAATTTGTTAAACTTGTTTTGTGGTCTAACAGGTAATATATCCTGGAGAATGTTCCATGAAAGTTTAAAAAGAATGTGTATTCTGTGGTTATTGGATGGAATGTTCTGTATATGTTTGTTAGGTCCATCTGGTCTATATTGTTGTGCAAGTTTGCTTTTACTTATTGACTTTCTGCCTGGATGATCTTTCCATTGTTGAAAGTGGGGCATTGACGTCCCCAAGTGTTCTTGTATCGCTATTTCTCCCTTCAGTTTTGTCAAAATTTACATAACATTTTTATGTGTTGTAATGTTGAGTGCATATGTGTGTATGTACACGTGTGTCTATTTTGTTGGATATAAGTATAGTCAACCTATTCTATCACCACTTGTATGGAATATCTTTTTCCATCTTTTTTCTTTCAATGTGCTTGTCTGAATCCACAGCGAGGCACCTGTACAGAGCATATAGTTGGATCATGTTTTTAAAATCATTATGCTAATCTCTACTTTTAAGTAAATGTTTAATCCACTTATATTTAATATAATTTCTAAGAAAGGACTTAGCTCTACCATTTTGCTATTTGATTTCTATATGACTTACATCATTTGTGTTCCTCATGTTTTCTGTTACTGCCTTCTTTTGTGTTAAATGGATATTTTTTCTTTACCATTTTAACTCCCTTGATATACATATGTATATATACACACATCATATATATTATTATTATTATATTCTTAGTAGTTGCACAGGACACTACAATTAACATCTTAATTAATAACAATTTGTGTTGGATTAATACCAACTTTAGTTCAATAATATACAAAAGTTATGCTCTTATATAGTTCTGTTCCACCTACACCCTGACCTTAATTCTTTTATAAAACTGTTTTATGTGCTCTTTTTTAGGAGTTAATTTTAATACTTTTAATTGGTTCAGTAGATAATCTTCTATATTTAGTTTTAAATTTGTTATTTTTTTACTTGTTGAATAAACTTCACAAGTTTTAAGAACAACTTTAGGTATTAGAAGATATTACTAAATTATTTGTTTATTCTGATTTAAATTTTTATTGGTAAAATATACATAACATAAAACCTATTATTTTAAGAATTTCTAAGTGTATAGTTTAGTGGCACTAAGTATATTCACGTTGTCACAATCAACATTACCATCTATCTCCAGAAAACTTCATCTTGCATAACTAATAATCTGTACCTATGAAAGAACTAATTTCCCGTTTTCTCTGGACGCTGGAAACCACCATTCTATTTTCTGTCTCTATAAATTTATCTACTCTAGGTACCTCATATTAATAGCATTATATGGCAATTGTTTTTTATGAATGGCTTATTTCACTTTCTTGTTTTCAAGATTCATCCATGTTGTAGCTTGTGTAAGAATATCCTTCCTTTTTAAGGCTGAATAATATCACATTGAATGTATATATCATATTTTATTTATCCATTCATCTCTCAGTGGAATCTTGGATTGCTTTCACCTTTTAGCTATTGTAAATACTACCGTTATAAACATGGGTGTACAAATACCTGTTCAATGCCTGCTTTTAATTCTTCGGTGTATATACCCAGAAGTAAAATTGCTGGATCATATGGTAATCCTATGTTTAATTTTTTTGAAGAATAACCATACAGTTTTCTACAGCAGCTGCATCATTTTACATTCCCACCAGCAATGCACAAGAAATCCAATTTCTCCAAATTGTTGCCAACACTTGTTGTTATCTGCTTTTTGTTTGTTTGTCTGTTTTTTTAAATAGCCATTTCAATGGATGTGAAGTAGCATCTCATTGTGGTTATGGTTTGCATTTCCACAATTTAAAATTTTGAGCATTTGTATGTGTTTATTGTCAAATTTGCATATCTCCTTTGGAGAAATGTTATTCAAGTTCTTTGCCTATTTTTAATTGAATCATTTATGGGTTTTCTTTGTTATTAAGTTGAAGGGGTTCTTTATACATTTCAGATATTAATCCGTTATCATATATATGATTTACAAATATTTTTCTATTAGCAGGTTGCCTTTTCACTCTGCTGATAGTGTCTTTTGATGCAGAAAAGTTTTTAATTTTGATGAAGTCCAGATTATCCCTTTGTCTCTTGTTGCCTGTACTTTAGGTATAATATTCATTGCCAAATCTAATGTCATAAAGCTTTCCTCTATGTTTTCTTCTGGGAGTTTTATGATTTTAGTGTTAAATTTAAATCTTTGAGCCAGTTTGAGTTAATTTTTGTGTATGGTATAAGGTAAGGGTACAGCTGCATTTTTCTGCATGTGGATATCCAGTTTTCCCATTACGATTTGTTGAAAGACTATCCTTTCTTCATTGAATTGTCTTGGCACCCTCATTGAAAATCATTTGACCATACCCAAGAGGGTTTATTTCAGGGATCACTAGTCTATTCCACTGGTCTATATATCTGTCTTCGTACCAATACTACATTGTTTTTTATTATCATAGCTTTGGATTACATTTGGAAATCATAAAATGTGAGACCTTCAATTGTGTTTTTTTCCAAGATGTTTTGGCTATTTGGAGGTCCCTTGAAATCTTGTACAAATTTTAGTTTTTTTTATTTCTACAAAAAATGTCATTGGAATTTTGTTAGAGGTTGCATTGAATTAGTAGATCATTCTGAACAGTATTGCCATCTTAAAATATTAAGTCTTCCAATCCATTAGCATAAGATGTCTATTTATTTGTGCCTTTAATTTCTTTTTAGCAATGTTTTGTGGGGTTTTTTTCAACTTTTAAATTGTTTTTTATCACCTAAGTAAATTTGTATTTGACATTTGGGTTACATGTGGATGTCAATATAGACATATCACTCAACAGACGTATAGAACAGCAAAGAAGAATACTTCTATTCTGGTTTATCTATGGTCTATATTCTTCCTCATGAAATAACCTAGACAAAAATTAAGAGGTATGAAAAGTGCCAAATATTGATTTAATACATTTTCCTGTCTTTCTTATCTTTTAAATATACAATTGTGCATTATGGGTGTGAGTGAATTAAAATAATTCTAATCCAGACTGTGAGCTCCATGGGCTAAAAGAGAGAGACAGCGTAGGTGAGTGGAGGGCACTTGTCCTTCATCAAGCTATTCACACAAATTAATTGAAGAGGTAGACTAAATTCTCTAAGTCTTGATGGGCTTAGATGTTACATAGGTCTTCAAGTGATGTTTTACTTTATTTTGCTTTAATTTATTGCCCTATATGTTGTATGTTCCACTATTCTTGTAATTGGGCCAAAGTGAAAGGTTCAACTAGTCCAAGAATGCTTAATATACCCCATAAACTGTCTGAATCAAATATTTTTATTTATTGTTCAGCCAAACACAACTGATTTCCATCTACAATTATTTTTTAAGATAAGAAACAGTAAGTCAACTAACTGAAGGAAGAGCTGGGGTATCAAGCTGTAGAACATTATTGCACTTTAACACACTGACTGAGAAATGCAGAACCTCAGGTGGGGTCTTGTCACTGTTGGCTGCAGCAGGGCATAAGCCCAGCCTCAGTGGGCCTTTTCCAAGAATGCTCTGCAGCACCTGACACATTGCTGGTACACCATCTCAAAGTCAGGGTCATTCCCTTAACAGGGGTTTTCAATAACAAGTTGTTTTGGTGGATCATAGCACCCAAGTAGTTCAATTTTAGCTTTGCAGTTTTTAACTTGAGGAAATTTTCTATTCAAATCTCTCAAGTTGCCTTCATTGATATATGGTATATAATCAAATGTGGTAAAATCTTCTTTGATAATCTGCTGAGCCATGTGATTCATGGGCATACCATGCTTCTTCATGCAATTTTCCTCCCTGTAATCTGGAGGGTTTCCTATTTCATATGTGGAGGTCACTGCACAGTCTATCCTCCAAAATATCTGAAACATTTTGATCATTACAACCTTTCTGAAAATTGCTTCTGCAAACAAGTGACTGACTGCAATGGGTGTATGTGTTACCCAGACACATACACAACACTGAATTGGGCACATGCTTGGCCATCTTCTCTTAAGTTTTGCTTTATGCACTTATGTAAGCCACAACTTCATTAGGGCTCAATATTTTGCCAATATGAAATGATCATTTTCCAATTTAACATTGTATACCTTAAATCTACTTTATTGAATATTGGTATGACACTTTTTGATTAGTATTCTTATGTGTTTACCTGAAAAGTATTTGTCATATTTGAATCATTGTGCTTTTGGTATTTCTCTTGGAATCAGCATGTATTGTATTTCTGATCCCATTTTATTCATCTTGTATTTTTTTTTTTTTTTGAGACAGAGTCTTGCTTTGTGCCCCAGGCTGGAGTGCAGTGGCACAATCTCGGCTCACTGCAAGCTCCGCCTCCTGGGCTCACGCCATTCTCCTGCCTCAGCCTCCCGAGTAGCTAGGACTACAGGCGCCCACCACCACGCCTGGCTAATTTTTCATATTTTTAGTTGAGATGGGGTTTCACTATGTTAGCCAGGATGGTCTCGATCTCTTGACCTCGTGATCTGCCCACCTCGGCCTCCCAAAGTGCTGGGATTACAGGCTAATCTTGTATTTTTTTTTTTAATTATACTTTAAGTTTTAGGGTACACGTGCACAACATGCAGGTTTGTTATATATATATACATGGGCCATGTTGGTGTGCTGCACTCATTAACTCGTCATTTAACATTAGGTATATCTCCTAATGCTATCCCTCCCCACACCCCCGACCCCACGACAGGCCCCAGTGTGTGATGTTCCCCTTCCTGTGTCCATGTGTTCTCATTGTTCAATTCCCACCTATGAGTGAGAACATGTGGTGTTTGGTTTTTTGTCCTTGTGATAGTTTGCTGAGAATGATGGTTTCCAGCTTCATCCATGTCCCTACAAAGGACATGAACTCATCATTTTTTATGGCCGCATAGTATTCCATGGTGTATATGTGCCACATTTCCTTAATCCAGTCTATCATTGTTGGACATTTGGGTTGGTTCCAAGTCTTTGCTATTGTGGATAGTGCCGCAATAAAATTACGTGTGCGTGTGTCTTTGTAGCAGCATGATTTATAATCCTTTAGGTATATACCCAGTAATGGGATAGATGGGTCAAATGGTACTTCTAGTTCTAGATCCCTGAGGAATCGCCACACTGACTTCCCCAATGGCTGAACTAGTTTACAGTCCCACCAACAGTGTAAAAGTGTTCCTATTTCTCCACATCCTCTCCAGCAACTGTTGTTTCCTGACTTTTTAAAGATTACCATTCTAACTGGTGTGAGATGGTATCTCATTGTGGTTTTGATTTGCATTTCTCTGATGGCCAGTGATGAGCATTTTTTCATGTGTCTGTTGGCTGCATAAATGTCTTCTTTTGAGAAGTGTCTGTTCATATCCTTCGCCCACTTTTTGATGGGGTTGTTTGTTTTTTTTCTTGTAAATTTGTTTGAGTTCATTGTAGATTCTGGATATTAGCCCTTTGTCAGATGAGTAGATTGCAAAAATTTTCTCCCATGTTGTAGGTTGCCTGTTCACTCTGATGGTAGTTTCTTTTGCTGTGCAGAAGCTCTTTAGCTTAATTAGATCCCATTTGTCAATTTTGGCTTTTGTTGTCATTGCTTTTGGTGTTTTAGACGTGAAGTCCTTGTCCATGCCTATGTCCTGATTGGTATTGCCTAGGTTTTCTTCTAGGGTTTTTATAGTTTTAGGTCTAACATTTAAGTCTTTAATCCATCTTGAATTAATTTTAGTATAAGGTGTAAGGAAGGGATCCAGTTTCAGCTTTCTACATATGGCTAGCCAGTTTTCCCAGCACCATTTATTAAATAGGGAATCCTTTCCCCATTGCTTGTTTTTGTCA
This sequence comes from Gorilla gorilla gorilla, assembly GCF_029281585.2. Taxonomy (NCBI): domain Eukaryota; kingdom Metazoa; phylum Chordata; class Mammalia; order Primates; family Hominidae; genus Gorilla; species Gorilla gorilla. The sequence continues at coordinate 98,080,476 of NC_073232.2, read as the reverse complement.
GGTTTGTCAAAGATCAGATAGTTGTAGATATGTGGCATTATTTCTGAGGGCTCTGTTCTGTTCCATTGATCTATATCTCTGTTTTGGTACCAGTACCATGCTGTTTTGGTGACTGTAGCCTTGTAGTTATAGTTTGAAGTCAGGTAGGGTGATGCCTCCAGGTTTGTTCTTTTGGCTTAGGATTGACTTGGCAATGTGGGCTCTTTTTTGGTTCCATATGAACTTTAAAGTAGTTTTTTCCAATTCTGTGAATAAAGTCATTGGTAGCTTGATGGGGATGGCATTGAATCTATAAATTACCTTGGGCAGTATGGCCATTTTCACGATATTGATTCTTCCTACCCATGAGCATTGAATGTTCTTCCATTTGTTTGTATCCTCTTTTATTCACTGAGCAGTAGTTTGTAGTTCTTCCTGAAGAGGTCCTTCACATCCCTTGTAAGTTGGATTCCTAGGTATTTTATTCTCTTTGAAGCAATTGTGAATGGGAGTTCACTCATGATTTGGCTCTCTGTTTGTCTGTTATTGGTGTATAAGAATGCTTGTGATTTTTGTACATTGATTTTGTATCCTGAGACTTTGCTGAAGTTGCTTATCAGCTTAAGGAGATTTTGGGCTGAGATGATAGGGTTTTCTAGATATACAATCATGTCATCTACAAACAGGGACAATTTGACTTCCTCTTTTCCTAATTGAATACCCTTTATTTCTTTCTCCTGCCTGATTGCCCTGGCCAGAACTTCCAACACTATGTTGAATAGGAGTGGTGAGGGAGGGCATCCCTGTCTTGTGCCAGTTTTCAAACGGAATGCTTCCAGTTTTTGCCCATTCAGCATGATATTGACTGTGGGTTTGTCATAAATAGCTCTTATTATTTTGAGATATGTCCCATCAATACCTAATTTATTGAGAGTTTTTAGCATGAAGTGCTGTTGAAGTTTATTGAAGGCCTTTTCTGCATCTATTGAGATAATCATGTGGTTTTTGTCATTGGTTCTGTTTATATGCTGGATTACATTTATTTATTTGCATATGTTGAACCAGCCTTGCATCCCAGGGATGAAGCTCAAGTGGTGGATCATGGTGGATAAGCTTTTTGATGTGCTGCTGGATTCAGTTTGCCAATATTTTATTGAGGATTTTTGCATCGATGTTCATCAGGGATATTGGTCTAAAATTCTCTGTTTTTGTTGTTTCTCTACCAGGCTTGGTATCAGGATGATGCTGGCCTCATAAAACGAGTTAGGGAGGATTCCCTCCTTTTCTGTTGGTTGGAATAGTTTCAGAAGGAATGGTACCTGTGGTAGAATTCGGCTGTGAATCCATCTGGTCCTGGACTTTTTTTGGTTGGTAAGCTATTAATTATGGCCTCAATTTCAGAGGCTGTTATTGGTCTATTCAGAGATTCAACTTCTTCCTGGTTTAGTCTTGGGAGAGTGTATGTGTCGAGGAATTTATCCATTTCTTCCAGATTTTCTAGTTTATTTGTGTAGAGGTGTTTATAGTATTCTCTGATGGTAGTTTGTATTTCTGTGATATCCCCTTTATCATTTTTCATTGCATCTATTTGATTCTTCTCTCTTTTCTTCTTTATTAGTCTTGCTAGGAGTCTATCAATTTTGTTGATCTTTTCAAACAACCAGCTCCTGGATTCATTAATTTTTTGAAGGGTTTTTTGTGTCTCTGTTTCCTTCAGTTCTGCTCTGATCTTAGTTATTTCTTGCCTTCTGCTAGCTTTTGAATGTGTTTGCTCTTGCTTCTCTAGTTCTTTTAATTGTGATGTTACGGTGTCAGTTTTAGATCTTTCCTGCTTTCTCTTGTGGGCATTTAGTGCTATAAATTTCCCTCTACACACTGCTTTGAATGTGTCCCAGAGATTCTGGTATGTTGTGTCTTTGTTCTCACTGGTTTCAAAGAACATCTTTGTTTCTGCCTTCCTTTCGTTATGTACCCAGTAGTCATTCAGGAGCAGGTTGTTCAGTTTCCATGTAGTTGAGCAGTTTTGAGTGAGTTTCTTAATCCTGAGTTCTAGTTTGATTGCACTGTGGTCTGAGAGATAGTTTGTTATAATTTCTGTTCTTTTACATTTGCTGAGGAGTGCCTTACTTCCAACTATGTGGTCAATTTTTGAACAGGTGTGATGTGGTGCTGAAAAGAATGTATATCTTGTTAATTTGGGGTGGAGAGTTCTGTAGATGTCTATTAGGTCCACTTGGTGCAGAGCTGAGTTCAATTCCTGGACATCCTTCTTAACTTTCTGTCTTGTTGATCTGTCTAATGTTGACAGTGGGGTGTTAAAGTCTCCCATTATTATTGTGTGGGAGTCTAAGTCTCTTTCTAGGTCTCTAAGGACTTGCTTTATGAATCTGGGTGCTCCTGTATTGGGTGTATTATATATTTAGGATAGTTAGCTCTTCTTGTTGAATTGATCCCTTTACCATCATGTAATGGCCTTCTTTGTCTCTTTTGATCTTTGTTGGTTTAAAGTCTGTTTTATCAGAGACTAGGATTGCAACCCCTGCCTTTTTTTGTTTTCCACTTGCTTGGTAGATCCTCCTCCATCCCTTTATTTTGAGCCTGTGTGTGTCTTTGCATGTGAGATGGGTTTCCTGAATACAGCACACTGATGGGTCTTGACTCTTTATCCAATTTGCCAGTCTGTGTCTTTTAATTGGAGCATTTAGCCCATTTCATTTAAGGTTAATATTGTTATGTGTGAATTTGATCCTGTCATTATGATGTTAGCTGGTTATTTTGCTCATTAGTTTATGCAATATTCAACATTCTTAAAGAAAATAATTTTCAACCCAGAATTTCATATCCAGCCAAACTAAGCTTCACAAGTGAAGGAGAAATAAAATACTTTACAGACAAGCAAATGCTGAGAGATTTTGTCACCACCAGCCCTGCCCTAAAGAGTTCCTGAAGGAAGCACTAAACATGGAAAGGAACAGCCAGTACCAGCTACTGCAAAAACATGCCAAATTGTAATCTGGTATGTTAAAGGAGAATTTTTAACTATTGATAGTTATTATAATATAAATATATGATTTTATTTTTCTCATGTCCACTTGTGCATTTCAAATTTTTTATGGTGTTTAGCATTCTATTACCATTATTATTACTATAGTTACCTCCTACCTGAAGTTAAGCATTTTCTTTTAATCTCCAGTGGTTTTCTTTAGGCTTAAAAATACATGCAACTCCATTTCTCTTTCAGAATTAACAGTGAAACAATATATTCATATCTCTCCTTATGTAAGGTAATACTAAAATACCTTTTTTCCTCCTCTCCTTCTTCCTCCTACTTAATCTTTGTTTACAGAATCTTCGACCCAGTTTACTATGTTTCCTTTTTTCTTCTTAACATCCTATATGGCTTCTCTAAGATATATATTTGCCTTTCACATTCTTTTATTTTTTCCCATCCATATCTATAGTTACAATTAAGACTGAATTCTATGCTCCAATTGTTTCAATGATTGTTGAATGTTTCTTTATACTATGATTTAGCTGCTGTTCATTTCTTTATTTTGATGGATTTTTTATCAGCTGGAGTAGCTTTTTGAGCAATATAATAAGTAGTATGATTTCTGAGACAGCATATCTGAGAACATTTTCTGTTGCCTTTATACATTAATTAAAACATATCTGTATATAATTTTATTGTGTCACAGCTTTCCTCTTTAATATTGTTTAGAATTTGCTCGATTGCCTTCTTCCTGTGTGTCATGCAATGGAGAAACTTTCACCTATTGATTTTCCTCTCCTCTTTTACTTTCTCTCTTACCCCCTCACAACTTTCTCTCTTCTCCCCTCTTTTCTTCATCTCCTTATTTCCTCCTCCTTTCTCTTTCTGTCTGATTCATTTATTCATCTTCTTTTTCCTATGCTCCCCTTCTTCCTCTTTCTTTCCTTTTCACCATCTTCCTCTTTTCCTTCTCCTTCTCCTCACCTTTTTTCTTCTCACTTACCACATCCCTGTTTTTCTCCTTCTTCCTTCTTCTCCTTCTTTTCCTCCCCTTCCTTTTCCACTTTTTTCTCATCTCTCCTCTCCGCCTCCGTTTATCCTCATACTGCTCTTTTTCTTCTTCTCTTTTTGTTCTCCTTTTCCTTTTTCTGTTTTCCATCTTCCTCTTCCACTTTTTTCTCCTGTCTTGTGCTTTCTCCTTTGTAGTTATCCTTACTAATGTCTTTCGACTTAAAAACTTCCGGAGTTGGTTGATATTCCATTAATTATTCTCAGGATTCAGTGAGGTCTTTGTATATGCAAACAGAAACTTGCACTTTAGTTCAGTAATTTTGTCATCTATTAAATATTTCCTTATTATTTATATCCCATTTATTTGCATGTTGTTTCCAGGAACATTGATTTTTCATATGTTGGTATTGTGATTACTCCACATCTGTCACATTCTCTGATCATTTTCAATTCATTTCCTTTTACTGCTCATTCTGGGGAGTTCCTTGGTTTGTCTTTCATATTTCAGATTAGATTTTCTTTAGTTTTCACATGCCTTTTAGCAATATTAATGACTATATAAATTCTACTTATATATTTTTATTTCCCCTTCATTCTTTCTTGCTTTGACTCTGCTAGTACTTCTTTCATTTCTCAGCCAATGTTTTATGGATTTCATTGTATAGTTTTGTTATAAAGAGTCCTTGCTGTAGTAAATTATAGTATTTTTAAAATTTTGGCTTTGTTTTCCTTAGCATATGCTTTTCTAACAATATATTATTTAGTATCTTTAACACAATATTATATAAACATATTTATGTATTATTTCTTTCATAATGATATCTTCCTTTATGTCTCCATATTGTTGTTGTTTTCTAATTTGGAAATATCTTCATGTCCTTTTCCCCATAGGTTGTTGGGGACCAGGTGGTGTTTGGTTACATAAGTAAGTTCTTTAGTGGTGATTAGTGAGATTTTGGTGTACCTGTCTCCCGAGCAGTATACACTGCACTTTACTATCCCTTGACCCCTTCCCATCCTTCCCCCCAAGTCCCCTGGTCCATTGTAACATTCTTATGTTTTTCCTCCTCATAGCTTAGCTCTCACATATCAGTGAGAACATATGATGTTTGGTTTTTCATTCCTGAGTTACTTCCCTTAGAATAATCAGTTTTTGTTTAGTTTACTCTTCCTTGAATGTGGAGAGCTCTTTCCAGAAACAGGTGGGTTGATTCTCTTTGGATTTCCTAATAGTACATCTGGATGCAGTTAGAATCACCCTTTCAAGTCTTAACCTGGGCTTGTGAGTACAGGTGGAGACTGTGATATAAACTTAAATCCCCATTATCAAAACTGTGCGTTAGTGGAATTTTTTCTTTTGAGTTTTTTGCCCCAGTGACAAAGTTTCATTTTCTAGCATTCGGATTGATACAGCCTCAACAACAGTAAGAGAAACCACTGTGTAACTTTTTGTAACCTTTTTTTTTTTTCTTGGCATCCATATTCTCTGCTATTTACTGACAAATTACTATTGTTCAGAGAAAAATGCTGGTAAATGAGGATTTCTGCATACTGTACCCAGCAGAGCTGGGAGGAACCTAGGCATTTTCCATGTTACTGCTCTGAATTACTTTGTCTCTGTAGATATAAGAAGAAATCCACGGAGATGATGCATTTTCAAAGTGAGAAGAATTTGAATCTCCCATTGCTGTCTCCCATTAATTTTTTCCTTCACCCCTAGAAACCTCCCAAAGAGTTTAAATAAGTAGGTAGCAGCCTTCCCTGGTTCATGATACATGATGCCCCAGATTTTAAAAAATGGCCTGTTCATTTCAGTAGGTATCTGAAAAGAGTAAGGATGAATATCTGTTCTCTCTTTATAAACATATTTTCTTAGTTATCTTCAACTTATAAATTTTCAACCTAATATAAAACCATTCAATAATGATTGCAATCCACCCTGTCCATATAAATGTTCATCATTACTGTCTTAGTCTTAGGAATCTATACATTCTTTAAAAGACATGGACAATGCCAGCATCCAAGAGAACTGAAATCTAAATCTCTGCTTCTAAAGAGCAGAGATTCACTTATCAATTACATTAAGCAATTTTTACCTTTTTCTTTGGGGGTGAGTATGAGGTATGTTCATTGAGGAGGGAATATCTCATTTTTGTTCACTAAGCAGTCTCAAGCTGCTGTAATTACTTTCATTTCCTTTACAATTACTAATAGATGTTTACCTGCTATAATGATGACAGCAGAGTCATTTGAAAAAGGCAGCATTGGCATGAGGTTGAACGCTACAGGCACCTTTTAATAGTGCCTTTAGGAAATGCATCATTAAACCCATTAATGTCTGCATTTAGGAAATACTTTGTTTAAAAATCCTATGTGAGTAGCATCCTACATTCAGAAAGATCATATTTGGCCCAGAGGCTCAGGTTGGAAGGCAGGAGGACAGTGGCATGACTAAGAAAGACAACAAGGCATAGTTGTCATGAGCATAGACACAGGAGCTTGACTGACTGGTTTCAAATCCTTTCTCTCTCACTTACTACCTGTGTAATCTTGGAAAATCACTTAACCTGTCTGTGTTTCTCTTTTATTATCTATATGTAGGGATAAGAATAGCATCTATCTCACAGGCTTATTGGGAAGATTATCTATGTTAGAGTTTATAAAGTTACCTGGCACATAGAAAGGGCCATACATCTGCTAGATATTATCATTACGGTTGTTGAAAAAGTCCTTCATAGTCAAAGGAACAGCTCTGAGATTTGGAGTCCTGGGCTGAAGAACGCCAGCATGCCTGGGTGATGTGGGAGAGAAGATTGTAGTCTAGGAAGTAGGCAGCTCCATTTTGAAATTGTCACCACATAGCTGGATGGCATTAGAAACTATTCTGATGTTTAGTTTCCATATATGTAAAATAGGCATGTTGGTATAAACTGCAATTTAAGATGTTTGCTCGTATTTTCACTGGAAACATCACATTTGTAAACTAAAATAAGCGAATACTTTGAACAGATAAATTATTGCATTAAACTAAGGAAAGATAGGCAATCTATAATTAGAGATTTGTCTTGTGTCCACAAATCTGCACAGATTCAGAGGAGAAAATAAAGAGACTGAATTCACCAGAAGCCTAATTTATCCTGAGGTAGAATTCCTTCCAATTATCTCAATGTAAAGAAATAAACTTTATTAATAGAAAATTTACTATAAGCCTCTGATTTTTAATTTTGTATTATTATTTTTAAAAGTCTTTTAATAAACTGAAAATTTAGATGACCGTGGGTTTGGTGTTGACTTCTTTAATACAAGACCGAAAGCATGATCCATAAAATAAAACATTGTTAAGTTGGAATTTATTAAAATTTAACGCTTCTGTGAAAGACATTGTTAAGGGAACAAGAAGACAGGTCACAGACTGGGGGAAAATCTTTGCAAAACACATGTAAGATAAATGACTGGTATCCAACATATACAAAGAACTCTTAAAACTCAACAATTAGGCTGGGCGCAGTGGCTCATGCCTATAGTCCCAACACTTTAGGAGGCCGAGGCGGGAGGATCACCTAAGGTCAGGAGTTTGAGACCAGCCCTGGCCAACATGGCAAAACCCCATAGTTACTAAAAATACAAAAATTAGCCAGGTGTGGTGGTGCATGCTTGTGATTCCAGCTACTGGGAAAGCTGAGGCAGGAGAATTGCTTCAACCTGGGAGGCGGAGGTTGCAGTGAGTTGAGATCACGGCACTGCACTCCAGCCTGGGCCACAGAGTGAGACTCTGTCTCAAAAAAACAAAACAAAAAACAAAACAAACCCCCAAAACAAACAAAAAAATTCAACAATGAAATAAATACCAACCACCTGTTTAAAAATTGGGCAAAAATTCTGAACAGACACCTTATCAAAGATTTACAGATGGCAAACAAACATGAGAAGATGCTCAACATCATGTCATTAGGGAATGCAAATTAAAACAACAGTGGAATACCACTACACACCTATTAACATGGCTACAATCCAAGATGCCAATAGCACCAAATGCTGGTGAGGACATGGAGCAACAGAAGGTCTTATTCATTGCTGTTATGGCCACTTTGGAAGACAGTTCGCAGTTTCTTACAAAACACAGCATACAGTGACCATATAATACAGCAGTTACTCTTCTGGTATTTAGCCCAAAGAATTAAGAATATATGCCCACACAAAAATCTTTACATAAATGTTTATAGCTGCTTTATTTATAATTTTCAAAACTTGGAAGCAACTAAGGTATCTTATAACAGGTGAATGGATACATCAACTCTGGTACATCCAGACAATGGAATATGATTCAGTGCTAAAAAGAAAAAAAATGAGCTATCAGGTTGAAAAAACATGGTGGATACTTGAATGCCCATTGATAAGTGAACATTTTATGATAAAAGGAAATATGTATGGATTTTTAATAACACCTGTGTCAAGGTCTTAGAAGATGTATTTGTGGATAAAGTGTGGAAAATATGAGCTGGGCAGGGCTACTGTGGATAAATCAGTCTTTGGAGACTGAACTTAAATTCTGTTTATACATGGATCATTGCCGTTTTGCATGTGAGCCTTTCATTCTTTTAATTGATATGTGGGTAGTGACACTGAACAGGAATCATAAACAGTTGGATATGATCTGAATTTATCTGACATCCTTGGTTTTTTGACAGCACAATGTTTTAAATTTGTAAATTTGATATTTTCGGTGGTACCTGCACTCTCCAGATTACCCTTGGTATTATTCGTTTTTTTATTTTTTGTCACCTGCTGACTTTATACCCTCACATACTCACCGTACACCATCAAGCCATTCAAGTTAGTAACTTCTGACATAGACAACCTGAATGACTCTTTGCAAGTTAGTGGGTACTGTAAATCCTTGCTATTCAAAGTGGACCATATAGACCAGCATCGCTGGCATAAGTGAAGTCTCAGACCTCACCTCAGATATCCTGGATCAGAATCTGTGTATGACTAGATCTCTAAGTGTTTTTAATCCACATTAATTTTTGGAAAGCAGTGCCTCTGGTTAGAAAAAAAAGATCTATAAAATTTCAATAGCCTGAAGTGATTGGCTGCATCTAACAAAATATATTTTAACGGAGCTACATATCAGTTCTTGCCTTCAGGCCACCATAAACTTGTAAAGGAAGGTGGTTCATATTAATGGGACTCATGAAAAAGAAATTGTGTAAATTTCTCTACATGTTATAATAAAGGAACAGGTCTTCCCTGTTATGATAAAGGAACAGGACCAGTCTTCTCATTATTAATAACTATAAAATGGGAAAAATATGCTCTATGTAAGCATTTTAAACACAAAGAGACACAGATACATTGAGAGAGAAGGTAAAGATATACCATGTAAACAGTAAGCATAAGAAAGCTGGTGAGGCTATATCAATATCAGACAGAATGGACTTTATGCCATAGAGTATTACAGAGGATAGAGGGGCATTGCATAATAATAAAAGGAACAAATTCACCAGAGAGACAACATGTCTAAATATTTATGCACTTAATAATGGAGCAACAAAGTTTATGAGGTAAAATCTGACAAATCTAGTGGAATAAGTAGAAAAATCTAACATAGTCAAAATTTACCTTCATTCTCTTAAAAACTCATATAGCAAGTAAACAAAAAACTATTAAGGCTTTATAAATCTGTACAATGCCCTCAGCTAACTTGACATAATTGACATTTATAGAACGCTATACCCCAAAATTGCAGAATACGCAGTTTTTTAGTGTGCATGAAACATTCACCAAGAATAACCAGTTTTTGAGCCATAGAGTTAAATCTCAGTAAATTTAAAGAGTAAAATCTTACATAACATGTTCTATCCCTACAATTAATTACATTAAAAATCAATAAAAATAAACAATCTAGAAACTTCACAGGAAATATAACTAACATAATGTAGCTAAAGTATTGCTGAAGTATTAGCTAAATATCATCAGTAATAAATATTTAGCTAAAGTATTAGCTAATACAACTAAAATAGTGCTTAAAGGAAAGTTGATAGCTTTAAATGCCTATATTAGAAACAAAAAAAGAGTTTTGCTTAAATTCAGGATTCTTAGTTTCCTTCCTAAGAAGAGAGAAAAATAAAGACAAGTTTAGTTCAATGTAATCTGAAAGAAAAAATTAGAATATATATAACAACATCGAAAATTAGCAAAGCTTAAAGTTGGTTATTTGGTAATTTTAATAAAGGTATTAAACCCCAAGCAAGACTAACCAAGAAAAATAAGAGAAAATGGAAATTTGGCATGCCCTGTCTCTGTCTAGGTGTATTTAATTTCATCTCCCAGTAGCTTCTGTCTGCTCCTTGAACATCATGAATAGTTTTCTGCTCTTCTTCATGTAAGTTAGTCCATGTTTTTAGAGCACCCTTCTCTCTGCTTTTTTACCTAGCCAATTTCACTCATCCTTCTCAAAGGTCACCTCCTCAGAATGGCCTTCCTAGATACACCTTAATTTAAATCACCTTTCTCTATTTTTTTAATGTCATAGACCCTATACTTTTATTTCATAGCAATTATTACACTGTGCAATTATGTACTTATGTGCTTACTTTTGTTTAACATGCACTCATATCTATAGGCAATAAAATCCATGGATCTAGGACTGAATTTGTATTTCCCCTATTGTACAACCAATGCTTAGCACAGTGCCTGACAGTATATATACCCTATACATATGTTAATTGGATTACTTAATTACTAAAGGCAGACTTGTGCTTTATGGTCCATATATAAAGAATTAGGAACACTGGGTAGAATAGTTCAAGGTAAAGCTTAGCTCAGTGGATAAAATAAAGTCCCTTCTTGGTGTCAGACATGTCTGAAGATGAATAAACACCCTTGGGAGGTGACAAATTGTGCATCCCTGAGCTGTGTCCATAATAGCTAGGAAGCCACGAATGTCTCTTATAAATTCTGAATTCATGTATTTTGTGCTCCCTATTCCTTGGGTTACATGCTCTTTACAGCTCTGCCATGCAAAGAGCAGCTGGCTTGTTTTTTTGTTTGTTTGGTTGGTTGGTTTTGGTTTTTCTTATTTATTTTTAGATTGAGGACAATTGTTTATGTCCATCATACACATCAGTATCCTACTGGGCAAAGTGTTGACAGGACATCTTTTTCTTAAGGTCAAATTGGAGATATTCCACATCTTTTGATTTTTTTACTTCTTTTTATTCTTCTATTCCTCCTGTATCCAGAGATCCATTAGAATTGTGTGAAATGCAGTCTGCAGTTTATGTACTGTTTCACTTTGAACAGTGAGATTCATGAATTGAGAGCATCCACATTTTATAGCTGTGATAAGTCATCCATATGCACAACCTGGCTGTAAAATTTGTATTCCTGTTCAGGCTTATGCATACACAATATAGTAGTGAGAATTATATAATTCAGGAAAGCTAGGTTCCAAAGGGGCAAGCGTGTTGTATAACTCCCATGATGGGTGCATACCCACTTCTCTCATGTCACATCCAGAACTACAGCATCTGGTTGTCCAAGAAACATCAAGGGCATTGAGTCCAGCCTTCTGCAGTAGATGCTGAGTTCTTAAGGAAGGCAAGAGACAGCATTTCCACAGGCTTACTCTATAGACTGTTGAAAAGATGACTCTCATTGAGGACTAACCTAAAGTTGACATATTCAAGGTGCTGGAAAGTCCCAAATTAGTATTTCTCTTATCTTCTATATGTTTTTAAAAATTTAGTAGACTTTATTTTTTTAAACAGTTTTAGGTTTACAGAAAAATTGACTGGAAAGTAGTAGAGTTCTCATATATTCATCTTCTCTTCCCTCCACTTTCCTCTATTGTTATTATTTTTTATTCGTATTAATTTAAGGGGTACAAGTGCAGCTTTGTTACATGGCTATCTTGTGTAGTGGTGAAGTCTGGGCTTTTAGTCTTACCATCACTCAAATAATGTACATTGTACCCATTAAGTAATTTCTCATTGTCACCTCCCTCCCACCCTCCCACTGTTCCAAGTCTCTAGTGTCTATTATTTCACTCTCTTTGTCCATGTGTACCTATTATTTACTTCCCACTTGTAACTAAAATGAATATGAGGAATTTGACTTTGTGTTTCTGAGTTATTTCACTTACGGTAATATCCTCTGTTTCCATCAGTGTTACTGCAAAATATATGATTTTATTCTTTTTTATGGCTGAATAATATTCCATTATATATATATAGATATATATCTATATATATAGATAGATATAGATACATATATATATACCACATTTTCTTTATCTAGTTACCAGTTGATGGACATTTAAGTTGATTTCATATTTTTGCTATTGTGAACAGTGCTGCAGCGAACAGTTATCTTTCTGATATAGTGATTTGTTTTCCATTGGTTAGATATTCAGTAGTGGGATCAAATGGTAGTTCTATCCTTAGTTCTTTGAGAAATCTCCATACAGTTTTCCATAGATGTTGTACTAATTAATTTACATTCCTTCCAACAGTGTATATGTGTTCCCTTTTCTCCACATGCTCCCCAACATGTTACATTTGTCATTTTAGTAATAGCCATTCTGATTGGTGTAAGATGGTAACTCACTGTAGGTTTAATTTACATTTCTCTGATAATCGGTGATGTTGAGCATTTTTTCAGGTTTGTTGATCATTGGTATATTTCCTTTTGAAAAGTGTTTGTTCATTTCCTTTACCCACTTTTTAATGAGGTTCTTTGTTTTGTTGTTGAGTAATTTGAGTTCTTTGTAAATTCTGGATATCAGTCTCCTATTGAATGCATGTTTTGCAAATATTTATTTTCTCCCATTTTGCATGTTGTCTGTTCACAATGTTGACTACTTCTTTAGCTTTGCAGAAACTTTTTAGTTAATTCTCATTTGTCTACTTTTGATTTTGTTGCTTACGCATTTGCGGTCTTAGACATAAATTATTTGCCTAGATCAATGTCTGGTTTTCCCTTGGTTTTCTTCTAGTATTTCTGTAGTTTCAGTCTTACATGTAAGTCTTTGATTCATCTTGAGTTGATTTTTGTATATGGTGAAAGATAAGGGTCCAATTTCATTCTTTTGCATATGGCAATCCAATTTTCCCCACACTATTTATTGAAAAGTGTCCCCTTTCCCCAGTGCATGTTTTTGTTGACTTTGCTAAAGATCAGTTGGATGTAGATATGTGGCTTTATTTCCATGTTCTCTATTCTGTTTCATTGACCTGTGTATTTATTTTTATACCAGTACCCTGCTGTTTTTTTTACTATAGCCTTGTAGTATATTATTAACATCTTTGTGTGGCACACTTGTTACAGTTGATGAGCCAATACTGATACCTTATTATTAACTTAAGGTCTTAGTTTACTTAAGACTCACTTTTTGTACTGTATGTTCTATTGGTTTTGATAAATATATAATGACATATATCCATCTTTGTGGTATTATACATAATAGTTTCACTGTACAAAAAGTCTCTATGTTCTACCTATGTATCTCACTCTCCCTCTCCCCAAATATTTTATTGACTAAGCAGAAACTGGGATAATTCTAAATATCCACTTGCTCCATACACCCCAGAACTACTCTGTTAATAGAGTCTATCCATTCTACCCCCTAAATCTCTCAAATACATGTGATTTCTATGTCTTGATGACTACTTAGTTTATTATACCAACCTCCTGACTTACCTTTTTCTCTCCTCTTTTCACTCCCTCAAATCTTTCTCCATATTGTAAGTACAAAATTCTTTGTAAAATAAATTCTGATAAGGTCAATCATCGCTTATTCATCTCTAGTGGTTCTAGTGTTCAGATTAAAGTTCAGCTTTCTTAGCAAAGCATCTTCACTTGATCATAGCCACCTTTACAGCCTTACCTTTACAGCTACATGCATGTTCTGTGATGTCTCAAATGCTAGACCTTGGTGAATATCTCAAAGTACAGTTACTTCCTGTAGCTTGTTAGTCAAGTGTTTGAATTTTTCAGGATTCAGGTTTATTTTGTAGTTTTTTTCTTATGATTTTCTATGACAGCTCCTATATAACTTCTTTAATTGAAATTTGACTATTTATTTGTCCTCCTTGTGTTTCTTTCTTCTTCTTCTTCTTTTTTTTTTTTTTTAACAGGGTCTCACTCTGTCGCACAGGCTGGAGTGCAGTGGCACAATCTTGGCTCACTGCAACCTCTGCCTCCCGGGCTCAAGTTATTCTCCCACCTCAGCCTCCCTCCTGCGTAGCTGGGACCACAGGCATGCGCCATCACAACTGGCTAATTTTTGCATTTTTTTATAGAGATGAGATTTTGCCATGTTTCCCAGACTGGCCTCAAACTCCTGGGGTCACGCAATCCACCCACCTCAGCCTCCCAAAGTGCTGGGACTGTAGCTATGAGCCACTGCACCCATCCTCTCCTTTTGTTTCTATCACTGAACTTATTTAATTGAATTTTTACTCTTCATTTATAAGTTCTGTCTTTCATTAAACCGTGCCTTCACTGAGTGTAAAAACTGTGTTCCATTCATTTTATAGTTCTCCATGCTAAACAAATGGCTTGGCACTCAGCTTAGCACATAGGCGGGTTGGGTAAATTCATAAATGAACGGACAGTGGAGCTTCAGAGACTCAGATCCCCTAGAGTCAGTAGGTGAATAAATAATAATGAAAACATACTGTGAAAGCTGTGAGAAGAAAAGAATAGATGTAGAGAGAAAGCTGCATAAATGGAGCTACTGACGAAACCACCAAGAAGGATAACTGCTGCTGAGAACAAGCTGCCCCATTGGCAGCTCATTGCACAGTGTGATGTAGAACTATCGAGAGGGCTGCAGTGACAGTCTCCCAGTGTGCAGTGGGACCCCGACTGCAGAAACCTCTGAGGTGGAAACAAGTTAGTTTAGATGAGCTGGTCATTGCTTTTGGTGTTCAGTGACTGTGGACCCATCAATCTTCTGACAAGCCCAGGGCAAGTGTCTTGGAAAACAGCCAGAATATGTATGGCACATTTGGGGCCATGCAGAGCTGTTCACATTTTAAAAATGAGGGAAAGAAAATAATTTGTTGAAATGCAAGTAGTGGGAAATTTGGGAGAAAGAGAAACTGTCTCATTGAAATTGATTGTAATAGATGCGAACTAGAAGGCAGAGTTAGGCGCAACTTGGTAGTTAGTTAATTCTTCAGGTAAGCAGAATTCCAAATTTTTCAGAAAAAGGAACATTTTGAGGTCCACAGCTATGATTCAAGAGGGGAAAGTCTTTAAATCATGCAGTGGGAGTGGTCTAATCACAAATTATCTCAGTGAGGAGGGACAGCAGGCAGATGCCAGGGGCTCACTACAAGGAGCTGGGGAATCAGAGGGATAAGAGACAAGCAAGGAAATTGAGAGGTAATGCACAAAATAATAAAACAAAACATGGATATTCACTCAAAAGTGTGTGTAAATAGGGCCAAGTGAAAGAATGAACTTCAATTGGTGAAAAATGCTAAAGAAAACAAAAGTTATGGCAGAATTGCTTTCTAAACTCTCGTTGGCAGACGAGGTCAGTGTTTAAGGAATACTGGGTGGCATTAACAGACAATAATGTGAAGCAGAATCACTGCTGTCATATAAAAACCGTTGGTTCAATTTTTTTTGTGTTAGCACAGTGGCTTGCCGGCTGTGTGATTTTAGATGGTCACTTTATGGATCTGAGTCTTAGCTTTCTCACCTCCAAAATAGAATTAACTAGTTTAGTGGTGGATTATGTCAATTAATTAAATTAGACATCATATGATTCAGCATTGTGTTGGCATTCACTTGGTCCTCAGCAAATGACTAAATCTATCTTTCCCTTAATGCCTTGTAAAAGCCTGCTTCCAGATTCAATTAGAAAACTATTCCAAGACTCTGGAACAATGTGTGTGTGTGTGTGTGTGTGTGCACTGCTGATAATATTTGAAAATCAGAATGGCTTATTAGAGTATCAGAGATGGTTTTATATCTAACTTTTTGAGAAACCATTGAATTATTGAATTTTTTTATTTGATATGCCAGTGAATTTGATGTGCAACTGTGCCAACATTTACAAATGATTTATTTGGAAGAAGATCTGTGAACACTTAGAAAGGAAAAAGTGATCCCTAGAAGGTGGTACAAATTCCCGAAGAACAGATCATCTTGAGTTAGGCTAACCTCTTTCAATTTGTTTTTCTTTGTTTTTGATAGACTTTTTAGACTGGCAAATCAGAATAATTCATAGACCTGGTATGTCTTGATTTCAGCAGTACATTGTTTGGTGGTCTTCGATAGTGATCCTGTGGATAAAAAGGAAAATGTGGCACATGAATAAATAGATTTGTAATTGGTTAAAAACTGCCCTAGTGCATTAATAAAATATATTTGGGTTAACTTGGCAGATTATTGCTTAGTTGAATGTCATAAAGTGCTGACCTTAGAACCATTGTATTCAACAGTAATCAGGCTTAGATTAAGAGAGCAAAGACATACTAATCATTTTCACAGATAATATACAATTTTAAGGATGTATATATTTTATGTAAATTTTATTGCTATAAAAGTACATATTCTTTAAAGACAATTAAATCTAAGCAAAAGAAAAATGCACAAATCAAAGTACAAAAATATAAGACTATATTTTAACATATTATTTTATTGCAGATTTAATTCATAGCCAGTTCAAATAGATGTGGTGTATTAAAACCTTTCTCCATAAGATAATGTTGATAAGTTGGGTGTTATTCCTTCTGATATCTTTTTTGGAAAATCCGAGAATCATTTTACATACAGCTTTTCTGCATTTAGGTTCTTACTATCAGTTTAACTCTTGATTGGTTGAATTGTGCTTTCACTAGATAGTTCAACAAAAGGACATAGATATTTTATTTTCTAAACTCCTACATTTCTGAAGATTTGTTTCATTTCTGGTTCTCTACATATGAAGAATAACTTGACTGGTAGAATTCAAGTTTATATTCTCTAGCATGTAAGACTTCACAAGAGAAAAATGACCTGAGTTATTTTTCTTCCTTTGAATGTGTCCTTCCTCCTCCTTTTAAAAATAATATTCCTACAGGATTTTTTGACAGGTTTTTGTTAGCATGGGTACCAGTAATATTTGTTTCTTTCTATTGGTTTTCCTTGGAATGTGGTGGCTTCTTTCAATTGCCATGCTATCTTTTGGTTTTTGTTGTATTTGAGGATTTTTTTCCAATTATAGCTTTGTTTAATAATATTTACTATAGTTGTTTGCATGTATATCAGCAACTTCTGTATGTTTTTGAGGGTGGTGCTGTGTTCTCTAGCCTCTATAACTATAGACCTTTTATTTTTGCTTTTTTTTCCATTTCTTTGTTATTTTATTCTGGATTCAGAGCTAGTTTTTGAAATGTGTCCTTCTTACAATTTATCCTGTTTTCTCTACTTTCCATGTGGATTCATTTGAGCAATTTCAATTTTTCCCTTGCAATTCTTCATTCTATTAACCATTCCCATTTACATCTTATCTTGTTGACTTTTTGTTCCTGGCTCTTTCCTTATTAGCCTATCTGTACCAGTTCCAAAATGCTTATAAAGAAATGGCACATTTGCTAGTCTACAAAGTTGTAATTTTTTGAATGGTGGTGTGATATTTTATCATTTTTATGATTATTGTATTAGGAAGTTGGGAGAGTTGTGCGTGCTCAACGGAGACATTTTAAACTGAAAAGCCTGGGATGGTTAATATGTTGACTGATAGAATCAAAATTCTAAATGATATCAACGGGGTGGAACAAAGTGCTAAAACCAAGAGGATAAATGAAACCTGACAAGCTGCCTGAAAATAATCAGCCACTTAAGTACAGGACAGGGGATGTGTATTTCCAGGCTTACACATCCTGCTCCCCGCTTAGCCCATTCTCTGTGGTTCCTGAGCAGTGTCACCCACTCCGAAGGCTTCAATTACCACCAAATGCTGAAGGTGTGACATGTGGGGTCCTGGTCCAGGCCAGATACATAGGCTCAACTTGTTCAACACTGAGCTCATTAGCGCGACCCTAAACCATTCTACCAACATTATTCATTAGTGGAAGAGCACCACCATCCACCTGGCCACTCATTCACCCTTAACCCCAGCCTGTCCTTGTTTCCCACAGGACATCGTTTGCCATCTAGAGATGCAGAATGCCTCATAAATATGCCTCAAAGTCTCTTCGTTTCATTTTTGAAGCAGGTGTTCACACACCTAGATAGCTTCCTTCCTGCTTTGGGGGGTGTTTAAATCTATCCATTTCTAGGTCATGTGTGATGGCCCGTGCCTGTAATTCAAGCACTTTGGGAGGCTGGGGCATGTGGGTCCCTTGAGGCCAAGAGTCCAAGGTTGCAGTGAGCTGTGATTGTGCCACTGCACTCCAGCCGTGTCTCTTTTTAAAAAATTCACCCAATACCTTCTGAGTATCTTTTTAATGACTAATCAAATTATTTCCCAGCAGCCCCTTTTCTCCCCAAGACAAAGTCTGTTGTGATCTCCTGTGAGAAGTCCAAGCTGCTGCAGTAGACACCAAAGGCAATGATGTGACAGCCTTGCCTGCCTTCATGGCTTCCCCCTTCCCAGTCCTTCTCACTCACCTGATGTTTCAATCACAAGTTGTCTCCTTTCTGTGCTTTTGCATTTGTTGTTTTATTTTTCTATCCTGGAATACTTTACTCACTTCATCTTCCTGGAAAACTTGAATTTTCCATTCAATAATCTGTGCTCCCTCCTCTGTGAATCTGTTTTGACTTAATAGACTGAACAATCCCATTTTCCTGGGATTTCCCAGCACTATTCTCATACCAGCAATCACAGCCAACTCCCTCATTTGAAAACATATACTGTATTCCCCACACTTTTAAACACAGTCATTTCACTCTCAGTGAACCAGTTATTTTCAGGTTAGCCCCTCTCCCCCAAACACACATTCATTTCCTCAGTTTGTTTGTTTGTTTTTTGAAATTTCATATTTCCTCCAGGTGAAAGCCTGCTCTTCCTTAAATTGTTCTTGAACTTTTCCCACTTCGTTTGTGTTCTTTTTAAAATCCCTTGTCTCATACTCTCTGTTTCTGCCATGTTGTACTTTATTGCCTTAAATATTTTGTAATATAATTATTGTACTATTTTTTCTTTTTTTTTTGGTATTTGAGACAGAGTCTTGCTCTGTCACCCAGGCTGGAGTACAGTGACGCCATCTTAGCTCATTGCAGCCTCAATCTCCTGGGCTCCAGCAACCCTCCTGCCTCAGCCTCCCAAAGTGCTGTGATGACAGGCATGATCCACCGTGCCTGGTCCTGGTTACATTATTTTTTTGCAAATATTTTTATTCTTACCATACAAATTCAAATTTTAAAAAATAACAATTACTAACATGTTTCCCTCTCTCCAAGTAATTAATATTTTCAGTTTGGAGAAAACCATTTCAGGTGTCTGGCTCTGCCTATTTATGGATGGACAGAGAGAGGTAATCTAGAGAATAAAATAGTGTCATCTTATAAACCTGTTCTTAATAAAATCATTACATTTTTTTTACTTGACTTTGAGGAACAATGAATAGAAGTAAAACTAAAGATACTGCTGAAGTTTGAATATTTTTTATTACAAGAAATATTAGTTCCTAAATTATCCTAAGTTATTCTGTACTTATAAAGTCAAATCTGAAAAACTGAAGAAGTTGCAGTACTTTCAACTATCGGCTTCAAGTATTTTAATCTCCACTGTGGAAGATAAGATTATCATACACATAAACAAGTAGCCTCCTATTTCCCTAAGTATTACTTTCCATTTTTTGTTTGGTGTTATATTTATGTTACAAAAATTATGAATGTATATTTATTCTTTGTAACCATAATCATCCAGAGTTGATAAATATTAGGTCCTATGTGTAAACAGATTCAGTGCTTGTTCAATACCTGTATTTTTTATCATAGTTCACATCTCATTAACTCTCTTTGTATGTTTTGTAGAAAACAGTTAAATGTGAAAAAAAATTAAAAGTAATATAACAAACAAAAATATATATAATATGCATCTGTAGATAAAATATACGATTATTTTAAATATTTTATCTCTTAATTTCTTAATATCTTTGATATTTTAGATCAGAAATATATTTAATATATGTATCATCTTACTTTTAATATCTTCAGAATGTGTATAAGTAGTATTGAACTGTATGTAATTTACAAATAGTAGGAAATTTTCTATGTATTGCCTTTTAAAATCAACATTTGGTACATATAGGACTAGTCCATTTATTTAGATACCATATAGTAAAGTTTATTTTAACTATACAACCATATCATGTTTATCTATTCACCACTGGCATTTGGACTGTTTCAATATTTTGCCAGTATGCCAATATTGACAGTGCTACAGTGTGCATTCCTATACATGTCTTGTGAACAACACATGGATGTGTTCTTTGTAATGCATACCTTGAAATAGAATCACTGGCTCATCAGTATAGGCCTATTTAATTTTATTAGATATTGCCAAATTGCTCTTTAATGTGGTTTTGCAATTTTACATTGCCAGTAGCTGTGTATGAGAGTACACATTGTTTATCAATGCAGTGAATATTTGATGATTTCACATCTTTCAGTTTCAAAAATTTGGTGGGTATCACATGCTATTTTCTAACTATATTAATTTCCAGATTCCTGATTACGAGTGAGGCTATGCATTTTTTCATAAGTTTATTTCCATTTGGGCTTCTTCTGCACATTTTCTATTCGTATGTTTTTTTTTTTGCTTTTGGTAAATTATAACATTTGCTTTAAGCTTATCAATCTTACACATCTGTTACATGTGTACAATCATTTTCTTCCAGTCTGTGGCTTATATTTTATTTCCTTTGTAGCATCTCTATTATGAAAAGATTTTAATATTAATGTAGTCAACTTTATAAATTATTCCTTTTAGCATTTGTTCTATTTGTATGTTCTTTAAAAATATCCCTAACTCCAGGTCATATGATTTATTTAAAAAATTATGCAGTATTGACTTTCACATATAGGTCTTTTATCCATCTTGAATTTACTTTGGAGAATATCATTTAACCTATATGGATAAATATTTTTAAACTATCATTTATTGAATGAATAGTCCATGCTTTCCTCCTCTGATTTTTAAATAAACATTTTATTTACAATATACTGTAATTACAATACAAACATTTTATTTACAATACAATACAATACACTATTTATTTTTAAATAAACATTTTATTTACAATACTTAGGAAAGTAAAACCTGCAAAATAGCTTTTTCTGGGTTTCTCCAACTTGAGGGTATGTATACCTCTTTCCCATATTCTGCATTTTAGTAGCATGTCATTAAGCACAGTCCACACTCAAGGTTGAAGGTATATTAAGTTCTATTTCCCAGAGGAGGGAGTATCTACATAAGTTATTTAAAATTCTCCCTATGAAAGCTTTATCTCTTCTCTCTTATGTACTTATTCAGTCATTAATTTATAATAGTATGGATTTATGAATATTTTATTCTTCAAATTATTATCCAGTAGTACCATTGTTATGTTGTTGCTCAAATTGTTTTAGCTTTGGCCATTGGTAACTCTTGGATTGGCTCTCCTGGGTCCCTTTGGTGCAATCACATTCTTTTTTTTTTTTTCTTTTTTTTTTTGAGACAGAGTCTCGCTCTGTCACCCAGGCTGGAGTGCAGTGGTATGATCTCGGCTCACTGTAGCCTCTGCCTTCCGGGTTCAAGTTATTCTCCTTCCTCAGCCTCCTGAGTAGCTGGGATTACAGGCACACACCACCATGCCCTGCTAATTTTTGTATTTTTTAGTAGAGACAGAGTTACACCATGTTGGTCAGGCTGGTCTCGAACTCCTGACCTTGTGATCCGTCTGCCCCAGCCTCCCAAAGTGCTGAGATTACAGGCATGAGCCCCTGCGCCTGACTGCAATCACATTCTTTTCTTCTCCTTTCTTTCTGTTCATTTTCTTCTTTTTTGTCACAAGATGCTCCAAACCCATTCTGCATGTTCCCTGCCCCAGCCCTAGAATATGTTGTCTTTCCAAGGAGTTTTTTTTTTTTTAATTTAAGAATGGTAATAAATCTAAGACATGGGCTCTGGGTGTATTCATTGCTACTGGGGCATCACTGCTACTGGGTCCTCTCAGAGGGTGGAGCTAGGAAGTAGCTGTATATATCTTGACCCATATACACATGTACACACTTGCTTGTTTATTTATCCAGTCATGTGTTACCTTCACCAAGCTAAATATGAATTTATACCATCACCTCCAACTCTAATCCAGTACTGCATGTTTCATTCTTGCTTTCTCCTCTTGCTTCTCTGTAACTTCCCTTTCCAACAGACAGAAACCTGGATCCCACTATACATCATCCATTTACTTATTGGTTTGACCCTAGTATATTTGGAAAGCAATTTCAAAATAATAACCCCTACTTTCATGAGAATCAAATTTACTAACTAGAACAATGTTTATGAACAATTTCTTTTTTTAGCTTTATAATTTCCAGTCAAAACACTATTTTCTGAAGTGATGGGTTAGGTCATTTTCCCCATGCCCTTTAGTGGTCACATCATTCATTTATACTACCACGAGATTCCCATGAGACAGTCTGCATTATATCCTGGGTTCCCCCAAATTCCTGGCCTTTTTTAAAAAAAATTATATGCATTCAAGTTTACTTTTTGTGCTGTAAAGTCCATGGACTTTGACAATCTCCACTGATTTCCAGTATCTCTTCAATCACATAAGCGGGCTGTGTATGTAACTGAGACTCCTTCTGGGCATTCTTTTCTCCTCCAGTGATCTATTTGTTTTTCCCTGTGCACTATAATACTTTTGTGCTTGTCACACTTATCTTTTTTATTTTTTCCAGAACTTCCTTGAAGCATTATTCTTTTATATGTATTGAAAATCAGCTTCTTATATTTCACATAAACAAGATCAAAATAGACTTGGGGATAATTGGCACCTTTATGAGATGGGTTTTTCTATTCATGAACATAGTATATCTATCTTTCCATTTAGTTTTTTTTTCTTTAGTTACTTTTATATTGTTTTTCAATAAAGGTCTTGCACATTTTTATTAAATACATCACTATGTATCATAACATCTGTATTGTTAATATGAATAGTATATTTATTTCTGCTACATTTTCTATACACTATATTGCTATCCTATCAGAAAATTACTGCTTTCCTTCAGCACAGTGTCATCTTTGTCATAAATAAAGTAGGTAGGCATGTTTCTAGAATTACTATTTCTCTCCCTTTGGTCTATCTATCTCTGTAAAATACCAAACTGTTTTAATTTATTTAACTTCCTAGTAAATCTATGTAACTGTTATATCCACGTCTCCAACCTAGTTTGTCTCCAAGAGTATTTTGGTTACTCTTGGATCTTTTCATTTCCATATATGTTTTTGGATCAGTGTTTTAAGTTTTACCAAAAATTACCGTAGATAGTTTCATTATATTGAATTTACAGATTGACTTGGAAATAAATTACATCATTATAATACTGAGTTTTCTGACCCATGTAATTGGTAGTCTATTTATTGAAGCATTCTTTTTCTCAATTTAACTTATCTCATGTTTTTACTGTAAAGATATAGACACCTTGTGTTAGATTTATTACAAGGCATTTGACATTTTCATGATATCTTGTAAATTTTACTTTATGTTTTACATTTATATAGCTGGTGTATGGAAAAACAATTGATTTTGTGTATTGATTTTAAATCCAGTTACTTTTCTGAATAGGCTTATTAATTTTAATAACTTAACTATAAATTCTCCTGGAATTTCTGTGTGCACAATCATATCATTTGCGAAAATCATGATCTTGTTACAATCTTTAGCATTTTATCCCCCTTTTAATGAAAGAAATAATACCTCCAGTACAATGTTGAATAAAAGCTATCGTGGGTGCTGTAGACTGAGTTACGTCTCTCCCCAGAACTCATTTGATGAAGCCCTAACCCCTAGTGTGGTAAATATCTGGAGACAGAGTCTTTAGGAAGTAATTGAGATTAAATGAGGTCATATGGCTGGAGCCCTAATGCAAAATGACTGTGGCCTTGTAAGAAGAGAAAGAGATTTCTCTCATGTGGGCTACAGTGAAGATATGGCGGTCTGCAAGCCAAAAGTGAACCTTCACCAGAACCCCACCAGGCTAGGACCCTGATCTTGGACTTCCAGCCTCCAGAACTGTGAGAAAATAAATTGCAGTTATTTAAGCCACCCAGTCTATGATATTGTATTATGGCAGTCTGAGCTAAATAGTATGGTGGACTTACGCATTTTGTTTCTTCTCTCAAAGGAAAAGCTTTTAGTATTTTGCCATTTAGGATGATGTTTGATACGTTTTACAGATATCCATTACTAAGTTAAGAAATTCTTTCATTTCTATGAAGCTAAGAGGATTTTCTTTCCCTTAAGATGAATATTACATTTTATAAAATGCTTTTTCTATATTTGTGAAGATGATTATAGTTTTTTCTACTTTAATATATGAATATAACAAATTACATAGATAGTTCTAATTTTAAACCAACTTTGCATTTCTGAAAGAAACTCAGGTTACAATTGCTATATTAATTTTCTTAATATTTTGTTTAGGGTTTTTATCTCTATATTTACAAGCAAGTTTGGCTGGTAATTTTTCATTCTCTTATCACCTTTATCAGATTTTGTTATGAAAGTTATGATAGTGGTATACATTGTTTTAGGGGCATGTATATTTGTCAAGTTAGTCTAAGCTATTTTGTGGTAACAATTAAATACCAAAATATCTTAACACGATTAATTCTGGCTTGCTTCATAGTCCATTATAGTTTAGGTTGCCCCCTTGACATAAAAATGACTAAGATATCCAGAATCTGCACATATTGTGAGGCTCCCATATTAAATGGATGGTTTCTGAAGTTTCCACATAAAGGGAAATAACACTTTATGGCCTGTTCTGGAATTTTTATACATAATTTTTGCCCATATTTTATTAATTTGCATCTAGTCACATGGCTGTAATCTAACTGCCAGAAAGGTTGTGGAATGTAGTGTTCCTTTGTGCCCAGCGAGAGAAAATAGATGAGCAGTTAGACACTCTTTATCACAGGGAAAACCTTCATTGTCTATTATCTGTAAGAGTGTGTTGAAGACTGGAAATATTTCATTCTTAAATATTTGGTAGAACACTACAGTGAAGCCATCTGGGCCAAAAGTTTTCAATGTAGAAAGGTTTCAAAATATGGATTTAGTTTTTCTTAATAGTTATAGGAATATTTAAGTTTTCTATTTTATTCTCAGGTCAGATTTTACCAGAGTTCTTCAATGCAGTTCATGGCCAGTGAGCATGAAAAGCTAAAGTTACAAGGATTTCATGGCAATTTTCTTTACAACTGCTGCTTTTAATGAGGAAAGGAGAAAAACAGTTTGCTTCAAAGTTGACTTCATGACCTTTGTATGTCCCACAGTGCCATGTTTCAGCTCACCAGCCCTCAAGGCATTGCCCATGTCCCATGCCAAATCTAAGAGCTCTAAAACAGTATTGTGAAGATTCATTTCTATTTTCTTTTTCAGAGCACTATTTTAAAAATTTCCACTCTTAAGGCCTAGAGATCTCTTCAATTGTTTTGGCATATTGTCACTGAGAGAGAGATGGAGTTCTCCCTATTCACTTTGACACTCACACATTCCTCAAACCACCTGTAAGAGATGATCATCTTCATTTTTGTCCAGTGAAATTTTGTTTTTCTATTTTTTTTCTCTGCATGCCTATAACAAGCCTCTAGAACTTGCTAGAAAGTGAGGTCTCTCTTGGTGAATAAGTTTCAGACAGAGATAGAAGGAAGCTCTGTTATAATTTCTGTGTATCTGAGAGTGATGGTAAGCTGAGTGCGAGGGCTACTGGCCCAGGCTGTCACCATGGGAATTGGGTATCACTTAAGTACTGATTGAAAAACAAAAACAACAACAACGAAAGTAGAAACGTAGGATGTTCTTCACATCCTTGGAAGGTGAAAACTGACCACAAATGAAAGGCTTCCTAGCCATGTGCCATCTTCCCTGGGGAGGGATGCCAGAAGGCGAATCTTCTTGCACATCTGAAGAGGATTCTCACAACAGGCAGGCTTGTGATTCTTTCCAAGCAGCTACATTCCAGGGGCTTGGCTGCACATCAGATACAGGGACTCAATCTGTCCAAGGCTGTGTTGCTGAGGCCATGCAGGCAGGCCTGTGGAAGGCCTTGGCCTCCATTGGGGAAGGGTGTCTGAGGCCTCCATCTCCTCTCCACACCCTAGTTGGAAATTACAGCTGTTAGCTTATTTTTCCACCTACCAAAGATGTTTGTCTGTGTTTATAGGGAGGTGGAGAGAGTGGCAAAGTGAGTTGGCAATTTTTTGTGATCTGCAAGCAGTGATGTGCTGCTGGCTGGTGACAATTCAGTGACATCACATTGCTAGGGTAAAGTTGTCTATGGTGGGAGTAATGACACCACAGAAATCAGAGCTTTTTATTCATTTATGTATTTACCTATTTTTGGAGGGCCTGTTGTTGAACAGGCATATGGTCTATGACCAGGTCTGTGGTCTACTAATCATAGACCATAATTGCTGCACACTGCACTAGACTCTGTAGTAAGTGTCTTACCAACAAATCTCATATCATCTTCCCAACTCTCTGGAATGTGGGGATTGCATTTTTTTCCATTTCACTGAAGGAAACAGAGGATCTAGGAAATGAAGAGACTTCTCACTGTTATATGACAGCTCTTGGAAGATCTGGTCTTGGGACTCATCTCTATACCCTTCTCATATCAGCGTGTTGCCTTTTCCTTCCATCTGCAAGGCCTTCCCTGGGACCATTGTCCCTTGCTGCAGAGAAGCCAGCTGGTTCTGAGAAGGCATGTCTTTCTTTCTTGTTCTTATTATTCAGGATCTGTTGCTGTCTGCTGCTTGCCCCACCCAGTGAACACTCCAAGACATGAGGGGAGGGACAGGTGCTCTCTCAGTGTTTGCTGGTGCATGTGCTGTGCTGGAGAAGAAACTGAGTGCACATGTTGGGTGAATTGCCTGAGGTACCCCAGCATTGGTTCAACTCTGGTTGAGCATCCACTCTGCACAGACACTGCGCTGAGCATGTCTGGGGAGGGCAGGCCACATACTGTGGTCCTTGCAAAAGACCCTCCATCAGGCAGCTTGCTGTTTAATATGGGAAGTGAGAGAGATGCGGAAATGCTGGCAGAACAACCTGGAGTGATGTGTCAGGTGCGTGGGCTGAAGGTGGTGTGGAGGGAATAATTACCCTCAGCTGCGGTGGCAGAAAGGGGCTGGGCTGTGAAGAAGGTGCAAGATTTAGAAAGTGACAGTGCATGGAGCATTCCAGGTAAAGAGGCAGTGCATGTGGGGTAAACCTGGGTGGGGACCCACAGTGAACTCTGGGGAAGCCTCGGGTCATGGGAAAGAAGAGAAGATGTGGAGACTGTCAGACAAAGGTCTGAGCTCCAGCCTTGAGAACTAATAAACTTTGGGCAACCTAACTTTTCCAAACCTATTTCTTTTCTTTGTTATTTTTCTAGAAACAAATGAAGAATACTAATATCTGCTTCATAGGTGTTGTTTGAATTAGAAAAAAATAGATAATACATTTTAAAATGTTGGTGCAATGTTGGACATGAAAAAGGTGCCAGAGAACCTGATTCAGAGTTCCTTTGCTCTTTTCCTGGGTTTAGATTAGGGGGAGAACAGGGCTTATGGGGGGGGCCAACTTGAACATGAGATTGGGCCGCATCATGGAGGGCCTGCAATACGAGATTAGGGATTTCTTTCTTTTTTAAATTTTACTTTTATAGATTGAGGGAGTACAAGTGCAGTTTTGATGCATGGATACATTGCGTATTGACGAAGTCTGGGTTTTTAGTGTAATCATCACCCAAATAGAATACATAGTACCCATAAGGTAATTTCTCCTCCCTCAGCCCCGTGCCACCCTTCTGAGTCTCCAGTGTCTGGTATTCTACTTTCTATGCCCATGTGTACACACTATTTAGCTCTCACTTGTAAGTGAGAGCATGTGGTATTTGGCTTTCTATTTCTGAGTTATTCCGCTTAGGGTAATGACCTCCAGTTCCATCCAGATTGCTGCAAAAGTGATTTTATTATTTTTTGTGGCTGAGTAGTAGTTCCTGGTGTATATGTACCACATTTTCTTTATCTGGTCAAAGATAATGCCCATGTTGATGGGCATTTAGATTGGTTCCGTATCTTTGCTATTGTGAGTAGTACTGTGATAAACATGAGTGCACATATCTTTTTGACATAATGACTTCTTTTCCTTTGGTAGATACCCAGTAGTGGGATTGCTAGATCAAGTGGCAGTCTTATTTTTAGTTATTTGAGAAATCTCCATTCTGTTTTCCATAGGGGTTGTGCTAATTTACATCCCACCAATGATGTATATGCGTTCCCTTTTCTCTGCATCCTTACCAGCATCTGCTATTTTTTAGGTCAGGGATTTCTATGCTGAATGGCAGATGGATGAGAGTTTCCATCAGGAGTTGGCCATGATCATGTGGCACTTTGGGAAGATGAGCTGCGTGAATAGGCTGGAGAAGGAAGCTGTGGACTCCTGGGCTAGGGAAGGAGTGAGGGTGTAGTCACCAGGGGCAGCTGGAATGGAGGAAGGAAATACAGCAGAGGGTTACTGGTGGAGTTGGACACTGGTGGGAGGTGACCTGGAAAGAGGAGGAGGGCAAAGGGTGTTAAGCTGGGCCCTCCTGGGTCTGCCTGCAGCCTCATTCTGCACCTCCTGCCACTGCACACACACTTATTCTGTACTCATGTTTACTCTTCAGTATTTTGCAGGAACTCCAGGGCTTCCTTGGAATGGCTGGAGGAAGTCTTGGGCATCAAAAGCAGGAGCAGGTTGTTAGTATAGGCCTGACGTGGGACTGTGCTGCATGCATAGGAGCCTGAGATGCCCTGCCCAGGGCCTCAGGACTCTTTCCGTGACTGCCTGCACTCACTGGCCACCACCTCTCCCTAGGCCCATCATGGTCACTGCCTGCATAATTCTGTCATGCTGCATCTTGCAGGGGGTGGGGCTGCCTCAGGGCAGGCACTGGAGTGTGTTAATATCCCCCCACTGACTGTTACAGATGGTTTGTCATGGGTCCTGATGTTGGTTTTTAAATACTTTCTGCCTTGGTTTTGTCACTAGCTTCTTGTTGCTTCTTCTCAGCTAGCAGGGTGGTATTTTCTCTGGAAACATTCTTGCCTCATCCACTTCCATTCTCCTGCCAGTAAGACATTTAGTCTAACAGACCAGGGCTCCCTACCTCCATATCCTATATTCTGCATCCTTGTTCCTTCTGCCTGGAAAACCCTAGTCCTCTGCTTCTCCAGGGCATTGATATCTGTATCTGTCCTGCAAGTGTCAGTTCAATTGTTCCTTCCTCCAGCAGGCCTCCCCAGATCCATTTAGGTTGGGTTGAGGAACAGCTGGAAATGTGCGCCTGTTGGTCGGGGAAAAGTCAGGGCTGCTAAACTCAGAGCCTTCAAAGTCTGCTGCAAAAATATGCATTCTTCATTGTGGGAGTTAGTGAATTCCTACTGGATATACTGTAGACTGAGAAATCAGGAGGGCTCAGACAAAGCCTTCGACAGGAGTCATATTTAAGGTATGGCAGAGGAAGATGAGAGAGATCCATGGTTTCGGAGCTTGGTCAGAAGCCTGGGAGCTGAGATGCTGTGCTGTTCCAAGGAGTAGGTATTTCAAGGATGTGTCTGTCTGGGGTTGATAAGCAGAATTCCCTGGAGGCTTCTGAAACTCTGCCTCCCACCACCACTGAGAATTACTGCCATGGTAGTTATGGCAGAAGAATGTTCTATCCCTAGAAGTGATGGGGCATGTGAAGCTAGAAAGAGTACTGGATTAAATGACAAATTAAATCATCAGTGTTGTTCGAGAGTCTGTTTTATGTCAGGTGTAGATTACCTATAATGATGCACGTTAAGCAGCAGCGTGGGACTTGGTTGAGTTTAGTTCCCTCTCCTTTATCCATTGAGAGAAAAATTTAGTTGCATGCTCAGGGTGCAATTTAAATTACCAGGAGTACAAACCAAAGTTGCAGAAGTGAGGGCATATTATTATTGAGAACTTTAATGGTGAGAGGAAGGGGAGAGAAGAGGATTGTAGAGGCGGTGGTGGCAGAGCTAAGGGAGGTGTCCAGGGAGATCTGGATGTTACAGTAATTATTTTAGGATGAGGTGGACCTTATCATGTCTTTAGACAGAGGGTAGCCAGAGGCAAGGTAAAGAAGGGCTGATGTATGGGGCGAAGTCTCTAAGGAGACTAGAGAAAATGAAAATAATGTTGAGACTCAAGTATAGAAGAGATATGGTGCAGAGACCTCATGAGGCGATGGGACCTCTCCCTGGGCCACCACCTACAGCAGCCAAGTTTTAGACCTCATCTTTGGGTATTGGACCTTGGGAAAGTCCACTCTTCCCAGTTAACAATCTCTGCTCCTAGGGCATGAGAAAGGGCTGAAGAGAACCACAGCCCAGAGCTAGAATTCTCTTTGAATGTGTCTTTGAAAGAGGCCAGTGGAGGAGAGATTAGCGAATTATGTCCGGCCTTTGGTCTTTTCCTTCAGGATATCAACAACAACAAAAAATCACTCCTCTGCTGAAGCATCCCAGTTGAGGTTTTCTCCTGGGGCACCTTGTCCAGCAGGAAGGTGATCATTCCCCTTTCCTCCCAGCAGAACCCTGACCTTCCTGCTCAACTGAGGCCTCAATTGAAATGCTTCTTAGGGAGCCAGGAAGGCCACCCAATGTCTTGCCTTAGCTTTGGCCAACTTAGAGTCTGAGGGTTGTTGGGGGCAGAATGCTGGTGGTGAAGAAATGAGATTCCTGCCTTTTTAGTGCCAAGTCACTAAAGAATGAGATACAGCATCCTGCCTGTACATATGCCAGTTAAATCCCTTCTTCTGTAGACACAGGTGCTTTCTTGGTGTCTGGGGCGTTTCTGGCACCATGTCTGTCCCTAGTGTCTCAAGGTACACTCTATGAACTCACTTCCCTTTAATCTCACCAGGCTACAAAATGGAGCGTGTCCTTCTTCACCTCCCCCCATTGTGCATGCTCTTCTCACTTCCGTGAATATTCTTAGAGGTTATTTTCCTTCAACACTCCTCTTTTCACTCACTGCTCAGCTCATAAACACTACTTCGTAGGGGAGACTCCCATCAAACTTACGACTCCATTCTCTCCAGGGAAGGTCCCATCTAACTACAATTCCAGAAAAGTATTGAGAGTACAACCTTGGTGGGCTGAAAATCATGTAGACTTGGGTATTCATCTGATGTAGGTTTGTATCTTCTCAGCTTTGTTTCCCCTGGCTTTTAGATAGAAATATCAATCCCTTCTTCACAATGCTGTTGAAAAGGTTAATAGAGACAACTATGTGAATGTATCTAGCACATGATAGGTGCTCCATTGAAGTTACTGTTTCTCTTTCCTTTCTCTCTTCTCAATTCCCCATATTGATGCATCCAGGAACTAAGTGAGCTCTGATCCCTACTCCCCCTCAACTGAATCACAAGGATGCCTCATGCCTGTCCCTTTTCCCACTGCTTGCTGGCCACTGTGTGCCAGGCGTGCTGGCTAGGTGTGCATTATTGGCCTGCCAGCAGCCCTCACACCCAGACCCTGGTCTTAACTAAAACTTACCTACCTGAGTCCCACTTTATCTCTTATCCTGTTGAATAGTTTGGCCCTTGAGATTTTGTTTTAGGAATAGATTCCAGGCTTAGCACTAAGGAGGCTCTGGCTGTTTTGGGGATCAGTTTGCCCCATTTTGAGTTTATCAGAGGAGCTCTGTCACACATTCCCAAATCATCAAGAGAGTTTAGAATCTTCAGTCTAAATACAGGGGCTGACAAATTAATTTCTCAGCTCATCTGCAAACAGCAGCCACTGTAGGGTCAGGTTTTCTCTTAAGGCCTTATTTATTTTATTACTACCCCAAACATAAAAATGATGGTTCTGCTAGCTCTGCCTGCCATTAACTAATGGCAAACCCAGTGACTAATTGTGCTTAAATCTGGTAAGCAAGTGAAATTAATTGTCCTTGCAGAGACTGGTCCCTGAGGACTTAGAGGAGAACAGAAATGCTGACGTGCAAATAACCAAGCATGTGAAAATATGGAGCTTTATCAATCAAGTCAGACCTCCAGGATTTATTGGGTGCTTCCAAGGTGCTCAGTGCTGTGCCTCATTGCTTTCTGCAACTTGAAAGTCCATGGCTTCCCAGCTTCCCTTTGCTGTTCTAGGGCTAGGACAGGCTCATTGGAAGCTGCATCTCCATTGTGGTGTGTTTGACTGTGAAGCTTTCTTGCCTGTAGTTGGGATTCCTACAAACAGAACTTAAGCTGAGGACTCTAGCACAAATGGTTTCTTGGGTGGAGGGGGAACCTCAGGAGAAGCAGAATGAGGGAAATAGAGTGAGGCAGGGAAAACGTGCTAACCAAGAATATGGTATCAGATGGAAACTAGCTCCAGCCTGATCCCACAAGAACTCTGGATTCCAAGTGGCCCCACAGATTTGATCCTACCCTGAGGCAAACAGGCTGCCTTTGACATTCCCATGTGAGTCAGTTGCTGGCTGTGGGCTGCGGAAGAGATAAGATGGGGGTCATCTCCAGGGGAGGCAGCTCCCTCCATGGAGGGCAGTGTCCTTGCCCCATTAGTTGCTGGCACTCACAGGAGGAACAGGCTCAACCTTCCAAAAAAGATTCGAGGTGAAACACTAAAAGTATCCACTACAGGTCTGGCTGACCTCCCTTCCATAAGAAGAAACTCAAGATATATCCATGTTCTTTGCTGCCATGAAAATCTCCTTGCTGGAGGTGATCCCTGTGGCATTGCACAGCCTTTTTAGTGAAGACCACTTGGTCACACAGGCAGGACAGGAGACAGAATTTGCCAAAGGCCTTGGGGATTCTGACCCCAGGGCATGACTGAATCTTCAGTTTCCAATTACATCTTCACATGCAGGTCTCAGCCCTCACAAAATGCATGGAACACCCAAAGCAACATGGACACCACCCCTGCCCTATGACTTTGCCTAATCTGTCAAAAAGCAAACCTGTCCTTCTCATGAACACCTGAAGCTGATGCCTCCAATTTAGTCTATGTGGGTTAATGTCACACCAGGCTGCGTGGCAATTTTATACCAGGGGTCCTGCTGGACATTGAAAGAACATTATTCTTCTCTCTGAAGTTTGAATGTTGAATTCATTGTGTTTATGGTCTCCCTCTGTTTGAGAGAGATAAAGATGGGAAGAAAGGTACGAGCTCATTTTCCACCACATGAACACATTTTAAGTAGCTTGCTTTGTCATTTTCTCAGATACCTCCCTTAAGGAACTTGAGGCATAGTCTGAAGGACTGAATCAATGAATTCCCCAAGTGATACACGTAAGATGTCTGTCATTCCTGAAAGCAGCCTTTCTCACCAGGAGTCATCCTGGATCCCTGTGGTAGGTTCAAGCTCCTCCTGCATTATTTTGCCCCAGGCTGAGATCTTCATTGTCCTTTAGCCTAGGAGGATCTGGAATAGCTGGTGGGTGGAGGGAAAAGAAAGGAGAGGAGAAGGGCACTGCCATTCTAGACTTATCATGCAGAGTTCATTGCTAGCCCTAATGTGCCTCATCAATCCCTCCTGGCTGCATAGCTCATGTGTGTGCAGCCCCAGAGCAGACAGCATCACTAGGTATCTTCTAGACCCTCCAAGAGTATGAATAATTTCTTAAAACTTTCCCTGGGAATAGGTTTCTTTTTTTCTGGGCAATTTTCCTAAGAAGAAATGACACAAACCAGCAGCATTGAACCTGATGGACGGTCTCTTATCTTCTCCAAAACAGCTGTGAAGCTATTGATAGTGCACTGAACATGAACCCAGAAATGAGCCCTAAAAAATAATTTCCAATAAACTCCAATGGAATATATGAGCAGTTTAAGCAGAACGATACTCTAAATTTCTGAGCTTCATGCCCAGAGTTTGTCCTACATATGTCTCCTCCTGAGATAAAGGACACAGTGAGTCTTTGGTTATAATTTGCATTAATAATGATTGAGCTTCTCATTAGCATACACTGGGCATGTCAGTGTCAGGTAATCCATTTGACTCTGCTATGGATGGATTTATGCTGCACACCAAAAAAAAAAAAAAGCTGCAATTTTCAGTCTTAACTTCTCTTGTACTAAGTTGTGTGACAGAAAGAACAGGTGATATGGCACCACAAAATATTAACTCTGTGATCTTGAATAACCCTTAACCTCTCAGAGCCTCCAGATTTCAAATGAGGATAGTTAATTGCAGTTGATTTCATAGGATAGTCATCTTGATCAATCAACGTAATCTATATGATGATTCCTGGAATATTCTAAAATGTCACAAAAGATATAATATAAGCTTTTATAATCCATTAATCTCTCAAATAAGACTGTTGTAATTTTTCTGTCTTGAACTTTGAGATGTGCAGTGGGGTATGCTGAAGCTGTTCTTATTCATCGGATTTCTTCTTAACACACATTTCTTGGGCACCCGTTCTGAGGGGGGCTTTCTATGGGACGTCTAGAACCAAATGGAGAAAGAGGCAGGCTTTGTTCCCTAGACAAACACAGGGGTAGAACATATGAGCCCACAGCTTTGTAACTCTTGGGCAAGTCACAGCACACAAGCCAAAGAAGAAGCCCAGAGAGAAAAGCAAGCTTACCCATCCCGTTGGAAATATGGATAGAAGAAAACACAAAGGAAATTGCATCTGAACTGGCCACATCTAAACCTACTATGTCAAGTAGAGAAAGGTGGAAAAAGTGAAAGATGAGCAAACTCATTTTAACCTAAGGTTAAAAAAAATGGATCCATTAATTAAGAAGAGTGATCTCAGAGGAATTTGTTCAAGTCCGGATCATCTTAATAAAGTGAATATTGCAATAAACTGGTCCCATCTAAACCTGCTATGTCAGGTAGAGAAAGGTGGAAAAAGTGAAAGATGAGCAAACTCATTTTAACCTAAGGTTAAAAAAATGGATCTATTAATCAAGAAGAGTGATCTGAGAGGAATTTGTTCAAGTCCAGATCATCTCAATAAAGTGAATATTGCCATAAATAAAGTCACAGGAATTTTTTGGTTTTCCAGTGCATATAAAAGTTATGTTTATATTATACTGTAGTCTATTAAGTATTCAATAGCATTATGTCTAAAAAATATACATACTTTAATTTTAAAGTATCTTATGCTCAAAAGTACTAACCCCCACCTGAGCCTTCAGTGAGTTGTAATCTTTTTGCTGGTGGAGGGTTTGCCTCAAAGTTGATGTCTCCTGACTGATCAGAGTGGTGTTGCTAAAGGTAGGAGTGGCTGTGGCAGTTTCTTAAAATGAGACAACAGTGAAACTTGCCACATCAATTGACTCTTCGTTTCATGAAAGAATTCTCTGTAGCATGTGATGTTGTTTGGTAACATTTTACTCACAGTAGAACTTCTGTGAACGTTGGAGTCACACTTCTCAAACCTTGCCACTTCTTCATCAACTATATGTATGGAATATTCTAAACCTTTTGTTGTCATTTCAACAATGTTCATAGTATTTTCACCAGGAGTATATTCTATCTCAAGAAGCCACTTTCTTTGCTCATCTGTAAGAAACAAATGTTCACCCATTTAAGTTTGATCATGAGATTGCAGCAATTCAGTCTCATCTTCAGGCTCCCCTTCTAATTCTAGTTCTCTTGCTATTTCTACCACATATGCAGTTACTTCCTCCACCGAAGTCTTGAACCTCTCAAAGTCATCCATCAGGGTTGGAATCAATTTCTTGCCAACTCCTGTTTATGTTGATATTTTGACCTCCTCTCATGAATTACAAGTATTCTGAATGGCACCTAGAATGGTGAATCCTTTTCAGAAGGTTTCAATTTACTTTGCCCAGATCCATCAGAGGAATCACTATCTATGGCAGCTACAGCCTTATGAAGTGTATTTCTTAAATGATAAAACTTGAAAGTCAAAATTATACCTTGATCCATGGGCTGCAGAATGGACGTTGTAATAACAGGCATGAAGACAACATTAATCCCCTTGTACGTCTTCATCAGAGTTCTTGGGTAGCCAGGTGCTTGTCAATGAGCAATAATATTTTGAAAGGAATCTTTTTTTTTTTCCTGAGCAGTAGGTCTCAACAGTGGGGTTAAAATATTCAGTAAGCCATGCTGTAAACAGATGTGCTGTCATACAGGCCTTGTTGTTCCATTTACAGAGCACAGAGGCTGGGCGTGGGGGCTCAAGCCTGTTATCCCAGCACTTTGGGAGGCTGAGGTGGGCAGATCATGAGGTCAAGAGATCAAGACCATCCTGACCAACATGGTGAAACCCAATCTCAACTGAAAATACAAAACTTAGCTGGGCATGGTGGTGGGCACCTGTAGTCCCAGCTACTCAGGAGGCAGAGGCAGGAGAATCGCTTGAACCCGGGAGGTGGAGGTTGCAGTGAGCCAAGATTGCACCACTTAACTCCGGCCTGGCCACAGAGGAAGACTCCATCCAAAAAAAGAGCACAGAAATAGTAGATTGAACATAATTCTTAAGGGTCCTAGGCTTTTCAGAATGGTTGCTGAGCATTAGTTTCAACATAAAGTCATGAGCTGCATTAGTTTCTAACAAGAAATCAACCTTCTCTTCAAAGCTTTGAAGGTGTTTTCTTCCAATAGAAGGCCATTGCATCTACACTGAAAATTGGTTATTTGGTATAGCCACTTATATCAATGATCTTAGCTAGATCTTCTGGGTAACTTGCTGCTCCATCAGCACTTGCTCCTTCACCTTGCACTGTTATGTTATGGAGACAGCTTCATTCCTTAAACCTCATGAACCAACCTCTGCTAGCTTCCAACTTTTTTTCCTACAGTTTCCTCACCTCTCTCAGCCTTCATTAAAATTGAAGAGAGTTGGGGCATTGATCTGGATTAGGCTTTAGCTTAAGGGAATGTCCTGTTGATCTTCTATTCAGACCACTAAAACTTTCTCCGTATCAGTAATAAGGCTCTTTTGCTTTCTTATAATTCATATGTTCACTGGAGTTGCACTTTTAATTTTCTTCAAGAACTTTTCCTTTGCATTCACAACTTGGCTGACTGGCTAAGAGGCCTCTCTTGGCTTTCAACATCCCTTCCTCACTAAGTGTAATCATTTCTAGATTTTCATCAAGAATGAGAGATGTACAACTCTTTCTTTCACTCAATCAGGCCATTTTAAGATTATTAATCACCTAATTTCAATATTGTTATGTGTTGGGAAATAGGGAGGCCTGAGGAGAGAGAGAGAGAGATGAGGGAATGGCTAGTCAGTGGAGCAGTCAGAACATACACAACATTTACTGATGAACTTCACCATCTTGTATGGGCAGTTTGTGGCCCCCAAAGAATCACAATAGTAACATCAAAAATCACTGATCATAGATCACTGTAACAGATATATTAATAATAATAATAATAATTTTAAAAGTTTGAAATATTGTGAGAATTACCAAAATGTGGTGGAGACATGAAGTGAGCACATGCTGTTGGAAAATGGCATTGATAGACTTGCTTGACACAGGGTTGCCACAGACCTTCAATTTGTAAGAAACACAATAACTGCAAAGTGCAATAAAAGGTGGCAAGCCTGTGCTACCATAGTCAGATGACAGGGAAAGAAACTGAGCTGAGAGTGTCAGTAGAAATGAAAAGAAAGGAGGGTGTTGGCAGTAGAGTTCTGTTGACTTAACAAGGCAAAGGTAGGAAAAGAAAGGATTAAAGAGTCCTAAGACTTTATATTTGGGGGATTGAGGGTGGCAGTGTCCTCATAGGACATAGGAAAGTCAGGAGGTGAGCTGGTTTTAGAAAAAGAGGATTGCCTGATGGCATTCTCAGAGCAGGAGATTTCTATTTTGGCATCCTGGAGGTGCTTATCTCAGCCCTATGCAAGTAAGAAGGCCAGAGGTTAAGGGAGGAGTGGCAAACCATCTATGACTGGATGGACATAGGCAAAGCGGAGGGAAGAGAATTTGCAATAAGCAATGAAAATGAAGAGGTGAACCATGGTCAAGCATTGTCAAGTTGGTCATGTAGGTCAGGGCAGTTTCCAGAGGTGGTGGTCTGTGTAGTCTAGTGACCCAGCAAGATGGAGGACCCTGTGGGCTGAAGGGTGGGAACAGAAGCCAGTTGGTCACGAGCAGGAGATGAAGATGCAGGGCCTGAGATGAGGGGGCTTCAGGCAACTCGCAGTTTCTTCTCCCCCTTGCAGTCATCCTCAATTTTGTCTTTATAGACAAAAGAGACTATGTCTTCATGTTTGTTTGGGTCTAGGTGCCATTTTAAACTTCTGATGTCATTTCTGACCCTTTTTCTGAGGCATCTTTCTTCCCTAGTCTCCTTTTCTTGAAAAGCAGTGTTCCTTCAGCTAATTATTCAAGATAGAAATACAGTGGGCTTGTTTAAAAAGCCCATTGAAATCCCATTCAGGGGGCAGGCAGAATCCTCACTGCTCTGTTTCTAATGCAAGTCTCAGCATTGGTGCCCATTTCAGAGCATTTTGGTCTTTGAATCGTCTACACAACATCATTTCCCGAGTGGATTCCTAGTAGCTCTGTTTTCTGAAGATGGAAAAAGATGGGTGAAAGAAAGTTGAAAGTTTTCTTTAAAGGGCTTTTCAGTCTTTCCTGTGTTATTATGCACCATAAGTCTCCAAGAAGGGCTGTCGTGTCCAGCATTTCCCAGATGTATTTATTAATGAACTATTTTTGAAAAATCATAAATATGTATTTCTGAATAAAAAAAGTCAAGAAAGACAATTCAATAAACTAACTAGAAAAACATATTTGTATCACATTTTTAAAGAAAACAAAATACCTTGTTATGATGCAGGTGTGTCAGCATTCCTCACTGTAAGCCAAAACACAGCAGAATATGATGCTGCATGAAAAGCAGAATCAAGCCAGAGCAGTCTACTTTCCCTAAGCTCCATTCACTGATTGCTGATACTTCAGGCTCAGATGTTAAACAGTAAACTTGGTTGAAAGAGCTTCCATTTTAGTAATCTAAGTTACTGCATGGAATTAAAATATTAAAGATGGCTTCCAGTTGGAGCAGGACACAGAAGGGGGCCTCAGGATAAGATCCATCTGGGGATGGGAGCTAGCAGTCCTTCCCTAGACAGCCTGGTCTAAGGATGGGCCAAATCAGGACCCACAGAGCAGGGCAAGTCATGAGAAGTGGGGCTGGGAGTCAAACGGGATTCAAGAGGAAGTCATGGATGAAAAATAGGTCCGGAGCCAGGGTGAGGGTGTGGGTATGGAGGAGGAAGCCAGGGGCTTCAGAAAGTGTGAACTCCACTCTCTGTAGATGTATTTTGCTTTTAATTTTCCCAGCCAACTTGTCCACATTTGAAATCATCTGCCTTTTATGCCCATCCTCATGACCCCAAAGGGGCCCTTGGAGCCCTCTCAGATTCCCAGTTCACTCCTCTGTGATATAATATTGACTTCCCCACAGGTGGTGATTATGAAGAGATGCTCTCTGTAAAGTGCTCTACACATTGCCTGGCTCATGGGGGTCCCTCAATAAATAGGAAACTCCCACCATCCTCCACCCCTACTTACTTAACCCACTGCCCATTTGGAGTGGGCTTGGTGGACTCAACAGAGAAGACGGTGCCCTGCATTTGGGTAATGGTTATGAAATAGCCATTGGACATGGAAGACAAGTCAGGCCTGGTTTGGGCCACATGCTTACTCAGGTCTAGAATGGGGAATCCTGTGATTAGCCCATGTGTCATCCTCTGGTGGAACCAAGGGGATTTCTAACTTGGATAATGTTTTTCAAACACCTGGCTTTGCCAGTGCAAGTCCACAGTGGTTGCCAATGTGTCCTGCAGGTCACTTTTTTTTCTCTCTGTCTTCCTGTGATCTGGACCCCTTGAGCACACTCCATTGTCCTGACTTAGAGGACTCACAGGAAGGATCATGAGCTGTTGAGAACACAGCAACCAATGTGACTTTTTGATGTGCAATGTAGAGCCTGAATATTGGTGACCTGCCTTTAGAAGCAGTGTCTTACTGCCATTGCTGAACTGTGAGATAAATTCTTCCTTTAAGCAATGGCAGGTTTTCTAGCAGTCCCTCAGGCATTGTGCAAAGTCCACTGAGTGTGGGCAGAGAGTCCTGGCAGACTCATTAGCTGTGTGTCCTTGGAAAGTGACTGCTTTCTGGGTCTCATTTTTTAGGTCTATAAAATGAAGGGATTTTATGAGAAGATTTCTAAACTTGCCTCCCACTCTGACAGTTTGTGAGCTTATTGACAACTTAGTTCAAACTCTCACCTTAAACAGTAGCATCTAAAGAACATCTCAGAAGTGGCTTCTCTTGGCTCCACACACTAAGAAAGGCAGGACAAATTTGATTTGGAGTCAAGAATAGGCACATTTTCCTGCTTCCACTTCAGAGCTCCACACAGAGAGGACACACATCAGCCACAGATGCCCACTCAAGGGTAGCCAACCACACACACACACACACACACACACACACACAGAGTCAGAGGCACATGCTCCATTGCTCACATATGGAATGAATCTGACTGTTGTCTATGTGCATTTCTTTCTTTTACTCTGGTTTTTGTTTTTGGCCAGGAAGGGCCAGGTTGAGACTGCATTTCCTTCCCTGGGATCCCTCTCCGAGCCTCCCTGTGGAAGCATCCCCAGTCTCCTGTGTCTGACAGGCTGTGGAATGCACGTGCCAATGTCCTCACATGGCTAATGCATCTTGTCTCATAATAACAACAGCCACAGTACACAGCAGGTTAGCTGGGGATTTTCCTCTGACAAAGGGGAGAACTCAGCAGGTGAGATGGTATGTGATTCTGCATGGCTGGCCTTTGCCTAGGGCTTAGGGATGGGGAATGGTGGGTGCCCTCCAGGGAGAGCACTGGCTCAGCATGAATCCATAGAAATGGAGGGCAAGGGGAGCTGTCATTTCCTGCAGAGCGGGGAAGCCTAGTCAGACAGCTGGGAATAGAATACTACTAGACCAGTTATCAGGGTTTAAAGCAATGATATACACGAACAGGCTGGACTCATCCACTCATTCACTCACAGAGTTTTTCTTGACCACCTACCATGTGCTAGGGGCTGTGCTCAGTTCTGGGGGCACACTGGGGAAGAAGCCAAACCTGTCGCATGTCTTCATGAACTTAAAGTGCAGGAGCATGGTTAGGAGTCCATGTGCAGGAGCCAGACAGCCTGTGCTCACATGCTGGATCCGATATTGAATGGACGTGTGACTTTGGGCAAGCTAATTAACCTTCTGGGCTCCAGATTCCTCCTCTGTAGACTGAGAATAATAATAGGGACAACCTAAAAGGGTTGTTCTGTAAATACTCATAACACTGCCCTATACATAGTAAGAACTCACTAATAATCTTCTATTGTTTGTGTTTATTCTTTTTTTAAAAACAGCCTACTAGGGGAGTAGGCTAACAAATAAAATACATTGTGCGTCTCTCTCTCTCTCTCTCTCTCTGTGTGTGTGTGATTTTAGAAAGAGTTGCTACATATCAGAATGCCTGCCTCTACCTGAAAGTCCCAGAGGATGCAGGGGAAATTTTTCCCAGGAAGAAGAGCAGATAAAGAATAGACGGGCTTCCCATGTGCTAGATGTGGGTGCAGATTTACACTGGAGACAGTCACGCCAATCACATAACCGCAGAGAGCGAGGTCTTCACTACTTTGCTGTTATCAGTCATCCTGGGTTCTCTTCTGTGTGTCTGCTCCTCTCTGCCTCTGCTTAGTTCCCTCTCTTTACAGCCTAATGAATGTTCTCTGCATTTCCTGAACTAGGGCAGTAGCACTGATGTTGGAGGAGTAGGGAGATCTGCGAAATATTGTGGGGCTCAACTCGGTCAGCCTGTTGGAATATAACAGGTGGGAGAAAGGCCAGAGTGAGGGGCAAGGCAGCCCAGGTGTTAGTGCGAGACCTGGGTGGATGGGGACACCTGCACCTGATGTGAGCTGTATGGGGGAGGAGCCAGCTTGGGTAGGCAGAACAAGGTCCAGCTGAGACTACGTAAGTGTTAGATGCCCATAGATGTCCAGGTGGAGATGCCCAACAGGTAATGATGACAGTGGGGAAGCTCGGGATGAGTTGAAGTCATGTCCCCTGTAGTAACCGAAATCAGTCACAAAGTACAGTTGGCTGTTGAAACTGGTTTATTGACTACAATGAAGTTCACCTAAATAAAAATGTAAAATGAGCACCTCTAAAATCATCCCCCATCCCCTCATGCCTTACAAGCCAACCTCAAGTAAATCTCTTACTTCTCCACCCAAGGTTGCAGGTACCTGCCCCCGCTGGGGAGAGGCATCAAAGTCCCAGTGCACCCTCTGCCAGTGGGAGGGATGGCAGCAAGAAATGGCCCTTTCAAAGGACATGCTGACCCTGGAGGGAGGTCCCTATCCACACCCTCCAGGAGAACTGTTCTAGAGCTGGCCCCTGAGAAACGCCTGTTCATTTCACCCTGTTCTTTCATGCTTTCTGTTTCAGCAGATCAGTGTAGGGGTGTGGTTTTAGTCAAACCTGGTTTTCAATACTGGCTGAGACATTGACTAACCATGCTGGGCCTCAGTGTCCTTGCCTATAAAATGGCACCACTCTATCTCTGTCAGTATAGTATGGAAATTTAGTGCATAATAAATATTCATTTCATATTAGCTCCCTCCAGACCATATCAGAGGACGTTTACAAAAGTGGTGGTGTAGTTCTTTACAGACCAGGTAGAAAAATCACATATTTGCTCTTTGTCTAGTTTCTTTCTTTGGGTTTAGGAGACATTTGCCAGAATAAGTGCCTTGACCTCCAGGGGTGAGCTGTGCAAGCTGTGCACACTCCTCTCCACCCTCGCCTTGGTGGAATTATGCTGATCTTGCCTGGCAACGTGCCTCCTTTCCCGAGACAGTTTGGAGATGCATATTTATGTATTTCCAGTCATCACCCCAAGAGCTCAGATTTTCCTGTCCTTGGTGTCACTTTAATTAATACACTCCCGTGTGCTGGGTGACAAAATTAGGTTGCAGGGGTGGCAGGCGTTTATATCACGAAGGGAGAGAAAAAAGGTGTTTTGCACCATTTTCCTTCTTAAGCTCTGTTATTAATCTTTGCAATCAATACTCCTTTATTTTTGGCTCCAGAAGATGGTGGGGTGGAATCAGACTGTCAAGCAATTTAAGACCACATCTGCATAAGTAATAGAGATGGTGTGTTCCTTTTGCTCTAGGTGAAAACATGTGTCCCTGGCCAGATGTGGCAGGGCCAGACTCTGTGAGTCTCATGCCAGCTTTATGATATGTTTGATTTAGGTAAAGTGCCTGGAACCTGCTGGGACTAAGTTGTTATTAAACACCATCTGCAGTTTTCAGTTTAATTAATATAATAAGAATTAGGATCCCATGCTTTAATTATCATGTTAACCCTTTAGGATCATGGGAAGAAGGAGGGAAACATGGGAGGGTGGACCAGGTAGCTCTTTAGGGGACTTTGGATCTGTAGGTTGACGCCCTTCATCCTGAACCCCACAGCTGTAAACATGTGTGGTGGGCTAGTCACTGCCCAGGTGTGACCCTGGGGCTGTTGGGGTTTGCTTGTGTGGAAAGGAAACTGGAATATATTTGTCCAATAGAGAAGGAGTCTACTTAAATATCAGTCACACCTGGTTCCCCAACCCTGTAAGGGAAATTACCTTAACAACAACAGTAGCACTAATAATAATAGTTCTAATAATGACGTATCATTTATTGAGGAATTACTTGCATTTTAATATACAATATATACTATATAGTCTGTGTGTGAATATATACTGTGTTATACAATATATTCTGTACTAGAAACTGCCTAAGTGCTTTCCACAATTACATCATTTAATTTTTACCACATTAAGTTCTGATTGCTTATGAGGAAACTGAGGCAGGAAACAGTTAACATACCTAGTGTGAAGCAAAACTTGGATTCAAATGTAAGCTTATTTGAATCAAATCCAATGCTTGTCATTAACATACATCACTCA
Organism: Gorilla gorilla gorilla; assembly: GCF_029281585.2. Lineage (NCBI taxonomy): Eukaryota > Metazoa > Chordata > Mammalia > Primates > Hominidae > Gorilla > Gorilla gorilla. The sequence continues at coordinate 98,036,310 of NC_073232.2, read as the reverse complement.
ATAAAACATTCCTGTTGAAAAGTTGAAAGGAAAGACTTCAAGTAGAGAGGGGACCTATTGCGCCCTCCTGGATTTCATTTCCTTTGTGCGAAATGAAACCTCAGATTCTAATATTGCTGCCACTGCCACTTCCAAGGTACCCATGCCTGTGGCTTCAAGCTCGGCTGTCAGTGAAGAGACTGAGCTCATTGCTTGTGTTCTCCAAGCACAGCTAATGTTGGCTGGTACGTTGACAATGCTTCCTCAAACCATGCAGGATAATAAGACATAAATACATTCAGATATTACAAAAGATAAAAAACTGGAAACAGAGATGGAAAAGTCTGAGATGTAAGGTTAGTCTTAAAGTAATTCTCTGATTCTAAGGGAAGAGCATTTTGAGGTAGGCACTGCTAGGCAGAAATCTTTGCTACCCCTTACTGGCTACAGGACCACAGACAAGTCACCTATCTCATATGCCTGGGTTCCTCATTGGACAATAGAGATGCTCATACTTGCCCTTCATGGGTTTCATGAGGATTCTACCCAGAGCTTGGCACATAGTAGGCATTCTTTTAAAAGCATGACTATTCTTACTGGAGGCTCTCACATGTTGACTCTCAGACTAATTGCCCAAGGAGGTTGTGATCCTCTGACTCCCAGTCAAGAGCTCCCTCCCGGGCCTCTCAGTGCCTTCATGTCATGCTCTGCTGCACATCAACATTGAGTGACTATTCCATATGGCAAGGTTCCCCTCCAGAAGCATGGCGCCAGGAATGAAATCATGCTGGAAAGGACACTGTGCCTTTTATACTCTGGGAGGTGAATCTTTACAGGTTAATTGACTCATCTATTCATTTATTCATCCAGCAGGCAGTATGGAGTAATGACCATGTTGCAACAGTTGTCTATGACCAGAAATCATCCTATTCATTTATTCACTCATTTATTCTTACATTTCTATAATAAAGAGATCATTTTCTCCTGTCATGCACCTAACATTGTGTCAGGCTCTGGAGATAAAAAGTGGGTGAGAAAGCATGGTCTCCACCTTCATGGAGTGGCAGTTGGCAATTCAGAGGAGCAGGCAGAGAAGTGACTCAGTACAGCACAGCAAGACGAGTACCATGATTAGGGAAGTTTCTGTGATTGTCAGGGCACATGGGGGCTGTATCAGTTTCTTAGGGGTACTGTGAACAAAGTGTCACAAACTGAGTGGTTTAGACAACATTTATTGTCTCACAGTTCTGGAGGCTGAAAGTCTAAGATCAAAATGTGGGCAGAGCTGATTTCTTCTGAGGGCTATGAGGGAGAATATGTTCTTACCTCTCCCCCAGCGTTTGACAGTGGCTGGCAATTTTGGTGTTCTTTGGCTTGTAGATGCATTACCCTGCTCTCTGCCTTCATTTTACACATGGCATTCTGCCTGTGTAGGTATCTGTGTAGAAATTTCTCCTTTTTATAAGGACACTAGTGGTACTGGAGTAGGGCCACTCTAATGACCTCATTTAACTTGATGACCTCTGATAAGGACTCCCCAAGTGAGATCAAATTTATAGGTACTAGGGGTTAGGATGCCACATATTTACTTTGGGGGGATGCATTCCAACCCAACACAGGGGAAATGTCTTGAACAGAATTTTGAAGGTAGTGATGTGTTCCCCAAGATGTGGAATGTGAGGAGTTGTCCGCATGTTTAGGAAGGAGAACTGTTCCATGTAGCATACGAGAGGGACCAGAGGCAGGAGAGAGCACTGTGGGCTTGGGAAACAAAATCTTGCACAGGACAGAACATAAAGTATCGGAGCGGCTGGAGGACTAAGTGGGACAAGTCCTTTGAGGCCTAAAGAGTCAGATCTGGAGGGGTCCCTTCATCCTGAGGAGAGTGGGGACCCATGAACGGCTTGTCCAGACAGCTTCATGGTCAGAATTCATCCCAACCTCACACAGAGAACCTTGTCATGGCGGTATGGTGGATATGGTGCTTCCTACGACACAGTGCAGCCCTCTTCTGGTAGGCCACGTTACCCATTAGGCCCTGGCATCAGGAAAAATGTCATACAAGGCTCAGTTCAGGCATGGGGGAACATGGCTTCTTCCCTGGGAGAGGAGCCCTATGGTTTGGAAGGAGAAGGGAGCCTCTCTCCGGTTGGCATTGGCCTTGTGGGTGGGGAGGAGTATTATGGAGGGAGCTGGGGATCCAGTGTGCAGGGCGGAGGGAGGCAGGGTTCGGCTGAGATGGTTCCACCCACAGCCGTGTTGCTGGCCCAGCGGCTCCTTTCACTGTAGTCATGTGGTCCCTGAAGTCCCCTATCCTGGCGTTGGAGCCCTCTCCTACCTGGGGGTCTCCTCAAGCCAAGCGCCCTCTGGTCCTTTTGCTTTTACTTTTCCAGCCTGTTTAGCCAAACCCATGAAGGAACATCAGAAATACCTGTACAGAGACCTGTAGGTATCCCTGTTTGTTGACCTGACTACTGTCTCTGGAATAGGAGAAAGGAGAGTAAAACACAGATGAGGCAGTGAGATGTGTGTCTTATACATCATTCATCCACTCAAACAAATCAGGATGCAACATCTGCTGAGTGACTCTTGGGATTTCAGTGCAAAGATTCAGGTACAGCCTGGTCCTGATGTGCCCGGCCCTGAATCCAGGAAACACAGGTGGCTGTGTTCCTCCTACCTGGCCTGGATGCCCTGTGAACATGGCAGAAGGAAACCATTCCAGGCAGAACCTTGTTTTTGGCAGACCTAGTAGTCTAGAGAGACAGCAGGCAAAGAGAGCACCATCTTGGAATAATACAGTCCTTTGAGGGTTCCCTTGGAATGCTCATTTCTCTTGAAGAATGGCAAGCAGCTTCCACCTAAAATTAATCATTGGCTTTTCCTGCTGGAAGTCTCTCTTCTCCCACGGAGGAAGACATTGGCTTTACTTTGGGTTTGTGGCTAAATTTTGTGCATTACCTTTCATCCCGAGGCACTGTGGGGACATTATTATGTTGTTAAGAGTCAGAAAAGCCCACAGTGACCTGAGCTGGCGCCTTTTTAGGTGGTTGTTTTGCTTTGCCCCACTGGGTGCATTGTGGCTGTAGCCTTGGTGTGACTTGGGGACAAGCTCCCTGGGTCCCTGCTTCTGAGGAGGTGGCTGCCAGCACTCTGCAGAGGCAAAGCTCCTGGTGTCTGAGCACACTACATTTTAATCATTAGAGGTCTGTTCTCTGTGAGATCCTCCCTGTGGTAGCTCTGAGTCTCAACAGACGCTGCAAAATGAGATTCTAGTTTTCAGAGAAAACAGCTGTGTTTCAGAGAAAAAAGTGCATGATGCTGCTTTTCTGGAAGAGAGAATCCTAAACAAAGTAAGTCTTATAGTTCCAGCCTAGGCCATAGAATCATGAAATATCACAGCAGGAAAAGGCCTGACGGATCATCTTGTCCAGCGGGTTTCTGTCACAGTGTTTACAGGGCTAAGCAGAGAACATAAATGTCGGTCTAAGACCAGAGTGCTGAGACTGTGATGACCCAGAAATCACAGGCCCGGGCTAAAAAAAAATGCAGATTCAAAGCAGGCAAACAGGAGGCTAGCCAAACCAGCCACTTCTTGACTGGCCATGCAGGTTGGCAGTTTACAAGCACTGGCGTAGCATCATTCTCTCATTTAATCACTGGGGAAACTGAAGCTCATAACGATAGCTAACACTTAATGGATGCTTCCCACAGACTGGCACTATGCTTAGTGCTCTGCTTGAATTCACTCAATCCATGAATATTCCTGTTGTGTAGACGAGAACACTGAAGCACAGAGAGGTTAGGTAGCTTATCCACGGCCACAGAGCTAGCAAGACGTAGAGTGATATTTGAAAGCACACTCTGACTCCGTTGCCTAGGTTCTGAACCCCTTCCCTGCCCTGCCACTCCAGCATGAGTTCTCCTAAAAGCAAGGAATTGCCATGTTCCCTGGGCAGGGTCCAGAATCCAGGCCCTGGACTCCTGGTGTGATAGCACCTGAACTGCACTGTGTTGCTTCCCTTGTTTTCTCTGCTTAAGAGGTTTGATGTTTAGAACCAGACTTCAGCGAGAACAGCCTGGCATACGTGATCAGCTCTGCTCATGACCTGCTGTAGGGTCCTGCATAAATTGGTATGAGTCTCTAATTCTCTGGGGAATTCACCTTACCTCCCAGAGTCCTAAGAATTAGGACTGTTCTCCCAGGGCTGTCACAAGGATCCCATGAAAGAGGGACTGGCACCAGGTCTGGATATGTTTGGATATCCCCAGATGTTTGTGTCCATCTGTGTACTTTCCAACAACCTTTCCATGGTGGTGTATCTGGTGTTCTGTAGCGGGATGTTTTGCTCCCATTGGACAAACACTGTTGGATACTGGCAGAGTTATCCTGAGTGTCTTGCCTGAACCCTAAAAAGTCAATGGGATGAATAATTACCTCAAAGAACAAAAAACAGGACCATGCTCTATCCTGCCAGTATCCTGGTCCTAATTGGGGCATAGGTGGGCTCCCATTGATGCCCCCCAGGCATTGCAGGCACCTGCAGCAGATAGTCTCTGTCACTGGCCAGAGAGCATGCCAGGTGAAAGTTATTTGGCATGTGGAGCTCTTGGGGTGGTGTGGCTGGCACCTGGCATTGCTAATGGTGCCACAAGCGAAATGGTGTCCAAGTTAAAAACAGCTGTAACCAAACATTCCATGGCATGGACATCATCCCTAATTGGAGCTGGTTTGGGAAGATAGCTCAGGCGTCTTGGAGATCCAGGCCTGGAACAGCTTAGCATCAACAGCTCAACAAGCTCAACTTGGCTCTGGCATGGACCAGCTTCAAAAATTTCATAATTTCCTTATCCATAAGGTGGGAAGAATAGCTTATCATAGAGGGTGGTTCTAAGGATGAAATGCGCTAGCCCATGTAACAGCACATGGCACAGAGTAGGAATCCTCCCATTCTCTGAACTCAGACAAGACTCATCAATGATAGAGCACACCTTCTCCTCCCAATTCCCTTTCCTAAACTTCCCATCAGAGTCTATATCCTTGCTAATGTGATTTTTCTGCAAACTGATTCAGAACGGCTAGCATCTTATAGCTTCACATTTAATTACAGCTGGTTTTGCATTGTTCAATCACTGGCCCATGTGTGCTAGTATTTTCCCTCCAGCTGTCCCACAAGGAAAGAGCCTCAGTCTGTTTTCTTGCACCATGAGTGCTGACTGCTCAGATCCATAAACAAACTCAGGCAGGCAGATGTCTTGTGTGCTGTGATTCCTTCACCAGCTGCTTTGGTTGGGTTCTCTGCCACATGAGTCCACCTCCTTTGGGGTCCCCATCCAACCACTGAGGAACTCACAACCACTCCTCTATTTTAAAGTTAGTCATAGCAAATGGCATACCCTCATCCAATTGTCCTGGCCTTCCAGCAGCACTCTCCTCCATCTTTCCTCTCTTCTTCCTGCCCTGGGACCCTTGAGTATACACTCTTACATGAACACACCCAGGCCTGAACAGGTGTGCACATTTATGCATGCACACACATGTGCAAGCACATAGATTCATAGCTGCTTCTCAGCTCTGCATTCTAAAACATGTGTGACATACTTTCTGCAGTGGCTTCCTCAACTGTCCACAGTATAGAATGTCTCCACCCACTCAGCTCACACATTCTCCGGCCTCATAATTGTCTAGGGAACATCGATAGCTTATCATTTTTCCATTATCTTTGCACTTCCACAAAAACTCAGTTATAACAATCCTCTAAGTATTTTATGGACAATTGTCCTGCAATCCTATTCTTAGTGTTTAGTAATATACCATTTCTGCTGTCTCCTAGTAAACTGTTATTAGCTCCCAGAAGATTTCTCTTTCTCACACACATCCATGATTTAAACAATGCAATGTTATCTTTGCCCAGAACATTTTTTTATTTCTCTCTTCTATATGTCCATTTCCTGTTTCTCCTTAAGCCTCAGCCTCGGCCTCACCCTTCCCATGAACCCTCCCTCTTTGCCCACAGCCCCAGTTCCTTGTCTGCTAAGCTGGGACAGGTTCAACTTCATGTTCCCATGACTCTGTGCTTCATTCTAGCACTGTGTTTTGCATGATGTTTCTAATGATCCATGTGCCTGTTCACCCTCCTCACTTAGCTATGAGCTACTTAATATCACCATAGGATGATGCTAATATGGACAGGTTTTTGTATCAAGCAGTCCTGAGTATGAAGACAACTCTTGTACTTGCTGCTTCTGTGACCTTCCATAAATTCCTTAAACTCCTGAAGCCTTGATTTTTTAATCTGTAAAATGAGGGGGGTAGAAATAATAACTTTATGAAGGGGCTATTGCCAGGGTTCAATGAAACAGTATAAAGCAAGTGTTAGCAGAGGGTCTGGAAGTTGGTCTCATTGTATCTTTCTTCTGGTATATCAAGTGACTGCTGGAGAAGCTGACACACTGGAGGGTTCAGGCAGACATTTGAAAAGAAGGAGAAGAGGGAAAGAAAGATGGTGAAAACTAATATTAGCAGGGAGAAAAGAGACTCAGGCTGTTTGTCTGGAGCACAGGGTGACACAAGCTGTGCAAGAAGGGGAAGAAGGCACCTTCACAGCCTCCCGAAGGGCTGCTGCCCTGATTTGCATTTCAGACACATTTGTGACAGCCTCATAATTGATTAAGAGCCCCAGCACTGATATATTAAAGGTTAATGGTGTATCCTGCTTTTGTCTTGATTTGTGGCAGCAAATATTTGCGGGTGTTGAGAGCTGAGAGCTAGCCATGTTCTTGGCATGCAGGTCCTGCTGGCTGGCAGGACTCCCATGGAATGGCAGGCACACAGGAGCCAGGGGAGCAGACAACGGCTGTATCCCAGGAGAATTCTCCCAATTGGTGGATGCTGATTTCCACTGCACCCACAAAGAACCTGGATCATGAAGTTTCAGCACCCTGAGGATGGAGCCCAAAGAACTAGATCTGATTCCCAGACTCCTTGGCAATCTGTTCCTGGGCAGCCTGGACCCACGTAGCTTTGTGCTGTGCCTCCTGGCTCAGGGCCACAGTTCTTTGGTTCAAGCACCTCAAACTATTACTAGGCCTGCTTCTCTGCAGATGATTGACTCACAGTTGTCCTGAAGGGAGACTAGTCAACCCAAGATGAAGACTTTTCCAACAGAATATCAAATCTAGATATTTGTAAAGGCAAGAAAAAGGCCAACTCATTCATATATGATTCATACACATAAGCTATGTTCATTAGAGTGTCTACCATGAGCTGGTCACTATTGTAGGTAGGGGGCATATTATCACAATTTGGCTAGAACTTTTCTGGAGTACTGAAAGTCCTGCATCCAGGAAATCTCTAGTTCCCAAGCAAACTGGGGTGATTGGTCACTCAAGTTGTAGGCACTGGTGATATAGCAAAAAAACAAACAGCCAAGTCCTATTCTAGGAGGGGAACTAACATTAAGCAGCCATATATGTCAAGTTGTGATTTTTTTTGTATTTTTTATCATATAATGTAAGGGGTGCTGTGTTTTGTAAAAGATTGTCAGCAAAGGCGTCTTGGAGAAGGTAACATTTGATTCGACCTAGACACTGAAAGAGCGAGCCAATTACAAATCTGAGGGAAGAGTAAACCAGGATAAGGTTAAGAAACAACCACAGAAACCCCAAGGTGGGAGGGCAGGGAGGCTGGTATGGCGAAAGCAGATGTATTGGGGTCCAGATAACATAGGACCTTTCAGGCCATGTGAGGACTTTGGATGCACCCTTTGACTTTGGAGTCAAGAAGTCATTGGAGGGCTTTGAATGATGAGGTGACATGATCTGGCATAGATTTTTAAAGGATCACTCTGCTTGGCCTTCCCAGGGAATAGCTGTAGGGGTTAAAGGTGGAAGCAAGGAGATTCTTAGAGAGACTATCTCGATGTCCAGATAAGATGCAGAGTGAAGGTCATGATAAGTGATCTGATTCTAGATGTATCTTGATAGAAGAGATAGGAAATGCTGAAATTTGTATGTGCGATACATAAGAAAGAAAAGGGTCAGTAGTGATTTCAAGGCTCTTGGCTACAGCATCTCAAAGAATAGAGCAGTGTTTGATTGAGATGGGAGAACTAGAGGAAGAACAGGCATGGTTTAGGGGTTAGTGATTTAAGAGCTCGAGTTTGAACATGTTTAGTGTGAAGATCTATTAGCCATCCAAATGAAGTGGTCAGGTGGGTGATTGCCAGGAGTGGATGGGGTGGGTCAGGGCTGGTGTGTCCCACTGCAGTCATCAATGTATAGATGCATCTACAGACAACTGACATGATGAGGTTGTGGCAAAAGTCCTGCAACCCAGGGATCAGTGGTCTGACCCCTGGAAGATTCCAAAATTCAGAGTCTGAGAACAGAAAGAAGAATTAGGAAATGGATAAGGAGGTCCTCCAAGGTGGGAGGAGGACTGAGCAAGAGTGATTTCTGGAAGCCAAATGAAGGAAGGGCATCTAGGAGAGTGCTACCTGTCAAATGCTACTGGTTGGAGGGATGTGAAGACTGAGAATTGGCCACTGTATTTGGGAGATCATTAATGACCTTGACGAAAGTTGCTTCAGATCAGCAGAGGGATGAAAACTGGAGTAAGCCAGGTTCCTGAGAAACAGGAAGAGGGTAATGGAGGCAGTAATCATAGATAACTCTTCGGAAGAAGAGCTGGAAGGGTGGTTGGAGGAGGATGTCATCTCATAGGACTTTTTTTTTTTGAGAGAGAGAGAGAAGATGTATGTATGTATTTTCAAGCCAATGGAAATGATCTGCAGAGAGAAATAATTTCATGGTGAGGAAGATAGAGGTGACAACTGGAAGAGCAATGTACTTTGAGAAGGCAAGAATGTCTGGGATCTAGGAGACAAACAGAGTTAGACATGCATAGGAGTAAAAACAAAGCTGTCATTTGAAAAGGATGGAAGGCAACTATTCACTAGTTTTCGAGAAGGGAGTTCTCTAGAAAAGCAAAGTTCTCCACTGATGGCTTCTCCCATCTTAGGAAAAAAGAAGCAGCCTCATTGTCTGAGAGTCATCTGAGAGCGTGGGAGGAGGAAGTGCACAGGGAGATTTAGAAGATCTCAAGCAGCTTTAAGGGTCTCCTGGAGGCTAGTGGTCATGATTCTAAAGTTAGAATCACCATGCTGGTGTTTAGCTTGGATCTTCTCCCAGCCATATTCAGCCATTCAGTTCTAAACACAAAATTGTTTTAAAACAGAGTTCATTCTTCCAGAAAACATGAACTCAGCTCCTAATGTCTGTCAGACTGTATGTGGGGTGATAGAAATTCAGAGATGGACACAGAGTCCATTCCCTGGGGGAGCTCAAGGTTGAGGTGGGCAGACAGCACAGGAAGCTTAAAAGGGAAAACATTAGGATAGGACCAAGCCCAGAACACACAGAGACTTGGATCCAGTGGGCATGGATCCACTCTTTCAATACGACATGACAGCTGAGCTGATTCCTTCAGGGTGGGTAGGTTTTAGTCAGGGCACAGCAGAGAAGGCAGGCAATGAACCTGAGAGAAGACTTGGAGGCCTGAGTGAGCAGGAGGTCTTCCAGGCTGGCACCCCAAAAGCAGGGTAACCGAGAAGAGCTGGAGGAGGCAGCACTGAAGCACTGAAGGCTCTACACTAAGCCTCCTTTGCTGGGGGTAATAGAAGCCCCAGAACTAACCTAGTGAATAGTGTGGACATTGAGCTCCTGACTTGGCTTAGCACCTGGCCCACAGTTATTTGACCTCATCAAGATGATTTTCACAGCTCCTATTACTGAGCTCTACTTACATACAGGATCTAGGCTGAGTTTGGCAAATCAGAAACACATATCACATATGCCTATGTTTAGGAATTCACAGTCTTCTTTGGGACCAGGGCACCAGGCCTGGGTTGAATCCAGGCAGAAGGTGCGGAAGTGAGGAAACTCCAGCCTGCCTTGGTGTGGGAGCCTCAGTACTGATGGGCCCTGAGTGCCTGGGATGGCCTCGGACCACTTTGAATTAGTCTCACATGTTTGTCTTTCTGTAGGGACTGAAGATACAACTATCACAGCCTCCTCATGGCTGGTGGACAGGGTGTTTGATAGGGCTGGTAGAGAGACCTCCTGCCTCTCAATGGATCTTGGCTGATGGGAGGCTAACCCAGGAGGAAGGGTGGACATAGAGGATAGAAGAGAGCACAGAGCTCAGTTCCCAAGGCCCAGAACTGATGCTTGGGCAGCAGCAGGATATTTAAAATCATTCAGATCACATTTTTTATTTATAACATAATAAAAATGCAAATTTTACAAAAATGTGTTTGTAAGAAGTGGAAGTCTTGCAGGCATTCACTGCTTATCCCTTTTACTTCTGTTTTTATATTTATTTACATTTATTAATTGTTACTTTTTACAAGTATGTAAATATATACAAATGATTTGAGTTTTTAGCAGTTTATTTTGGGTGTCTTTTAATTTCAATAGCAATTGAAGAAGTGGGATTTGGAGAGAAAACGCCATGGAGGGAAGGAAGGTGAGGAGGGAGGGCACCTCAGCTGGCCATCCAAGGCTGGCTTTCAGGCATAGGTTTGAAGAAGGGCTCTGTGACCTATGGAAGCGTGCATTTTCCTGCTGTGGGCCCTGCAACCCTCACCCTGTGGGTCACTAAGTGTCCTCATACAGTGTTTGGATCTGCAGTCCCTCTGCTCACTACTCAGAATCACACTGACTAGGCTTTGGATACAAAGGAGAACTGTTTTCTTAGTCTATTTTTTCTTGCTTATAACAGAATACCTTAAACTGGGTAGTTTATTTTTTTTAAAAAGGGCATTTATTTCTTACAGTTCTGGAGGCTGAGAAGTCCAAGGTCTAGCAGCTGCATCTGGTATGCACCTTCTCCCTTCAGTGTCATGTGGTGGTGCAGGGCATCACACGGACAGGGGCCCAAGCCTACTCGCATCCCAGCTAAAGCCTCTCTCCTTCTTCTTATAAAAATACCATCTCCCCTCCCATGATGACTGATTAGTCCATGATTGGGTTAAACCATTCATCAAGACAGAGTCTTCATGATCCAATCACCTTTTAAAGGTCCCACCTCTCAATACTGCCACATTGGGTATTAAGTTTCAATATGAGTTTTGGCAGAGACAGTATTCTAACCACAGCACCTGTGTACACCCCAGCATCCCCTTTCCCAGGCTTCCTGGAAGGTCCCCGGGTAAATGTTGCAAGGTAGGAGAGGCTCATAAGCTGGCTCCTTGGCCACCCTGTCTCAGCTCCTTGGCAGGACAGCCCCAGCAGGCCTCAGCCCCAGCATCTGCGAGTTCACTCCTCTCTGCTCCTCTTAGTCCAATGCAAGGACATACTAGAGAAACACATGCCCTAGATGTCAACTCCAATGGCTCAAAATCCACCCTGGCTACTTTATGTAATCAATGCCTCCATCATTTTCGCTCACCCTTGCTCTGCTTTATTAATCTTCATAGCCTTTTTCATCACTTGTTACATAGCAGCAGGGGTCAGCCGACGATGCCCCACAGGCCTTCAGAGGGCCTGCAGCCTGCTTTGTCACAGCCTGCAAGTCAAGACTGCTTTTCCTTTTTAAAAACATTTTAAAGCGTTGGAAAACAAAACAAAAACAAAAGCAAAGAATATGTGACTGAGTCTTGTGTGGCCCTCAGAGACCACATAGGCACTATCTGTCCCTTTCCAGAAAGTTTGCTGACCCTAGCATTACCTAGTTATTGTATTGTTGCTGTTGTCATTGATGTTTGTTTCTTTGTCTCATCTCAACTATGTAAAATCCACAAAAGTAGGAACTTTGTGCCATTCTTGCCCTATCCCCAGACCTAGAGCACTGTCTAATGCAGACAGATGCACAGGAAATAGGGTTTTTTGAATGACGAGTGAATGAAAGAAGGAAGACACCTAGGAAGCCTTCCCCTGCATGGGTGACAAATTAGAGAGGCTGGGGGGCCCTGGGGAAGAAACCCAGGAGAGGCTTATCAGTGTGCAGCAGGGTGGGTCATGGTGCCCTCTGGAAGCCAGTTGTGGGGCCCTAGCCGGGCACTCCAGATTGCTTTGATGATTGCAGCATCATCTCTTGTAGAGCCAGACATGAGATAGAAAATCAAGACTGCTGGAATGATAGTAAAGGCATCTGTAGGCTGTAGCTATGAAAGTTTCAAGTCACCAGGATGGATATCCCCACCCTCCCGTGTCTTTTGAGCCACTCCACCACATTCTCTTCTCCTTAAGGAAGAATAATAGGACTTCCAGATCCACATGTATCAGGCCCATGCTTATGACATCCCCACCGTTGTTGAAATCCGTTTTACGTATACTGAATATTGATTCTGCTCTTGTCGCAAGTGTTTATCTCCATTGCCAATGTAAATATTTTTGTAACATGCAAAGATGTATTTATAAATTCTGTATTATTGATTTTTCTCATACTGCAAACACATTTATCTCTTTGTTAATGAACATATATCTAGGAAATAGTAAGATTGATTTACGGAGAAAGGTGTGGGGAGGACAGGAGGTGGTACCAAGCTGGGGAGAATATCCTCGGCCACAGCTGAAGGATGCATGGTGGGTCTTCCCTAGAGGTGCATGTTTAATTAGAGGACAGTGTTCTCAGAGGCAAGGGATGCTTACAAAGTCCTTTTGCAAGACAATCTGATGTGCTCAAAGGTATCAGCTATGCTTTCAGCATGTGGAAATTTCAAAAATCGGTAATCCAGGTCAGGAGATAGAGAGAAGCAGCTTGCATTGGTCCCAAATCCAGTTTTGGTAGGACACACTTGAGTAGAAGATATTGGTTTAAACGTAAGATTGGAGGAGAGGGTAGGCTTTGTCAGGGGAGGATTCCAACACAAAATATTATCAAAAGTTGAAGTAAGAAGATAGGCAGCAAACAGAAGTGAGGCTCAAGTGATACACATGCTTGCACCATGACATTTCATGAGCCAGTGCAGACTCTGGCGGGCAGCCTGGGGCTGATGCTTTTGAGGCCGTTCTTCCTGAGCAGTTCCTTGCCTAGGAGTTCATTACTTTCCCAGGGTAGCCTCTGCTAGGCTGTTACTGTGACGACCCACAAAGCAAAAGTCCAGATTGCCTGCCAGAGGAGTTTTGGTGTCTGTATGCTCATCCTGGGTTCAGACTTCTGCAAGTCATCCTTTTAGGTATCCTGAGTGCCTAAAGTGTGTTGTTGACAAGGCAGCAGACTGGGGGCTGATGGGGGAGCATTTGCATGTACCTTGGCAGCAAGATGGAAACAAGATGGGCCATAGGCTTCTCACTGGGGAGACAGATGGGCAGTTGAGGAGATAGGCTTCAATCACATGAGCCTGGAAGCTTAGACATGCGGCTTGCCCATGCTTGCTTCCATCTGGGTGTGACTACTCTGGCCTGTTACCCATGACTCCTTCACATGAGCACAGTGCTCCAACCATTTGAACTACTGATAAGCAGTCTACTAGAAGGGCTAGCATTTATTAAACATTAACTGTGTACCAGGTATATGTCTGTGATCATTAATCTTCAACAACCCTGTGAGTTGGGTATGAGTTATGAAATCTAAGGCCTCAGAGATTATAGAACTTGCCCCAGTCCATGGTTCTGGAGCTTGCATGCATCAGAATCACCTGGAGGGTTGTGGAAACATAGACTGCTGAGCACCACCCTCAGAGTTTCTGACTCAGTATGTCTGGAGTGGGGCCCAAGGATTTGCATTTCTCATAAGGCCCCAGGTGCTACTGACACTGCAGCTCTGAGGATCACACTTTGAGAGCTACTGGTCTATGTCAAACGGTGAAGGCATTCAGAGCAGCATCCACACCCAGGACTGTCAAATTCCATCACCTACATCTTTTTGGCTGATGTAAATTGCTCCCTGGTATGTGTCCAGAATAAGCCATGTGTTTTCATTACCCAAATGCCTTCTCAGGTAATATCTTCTCTTCCAGGAACATTCTACCCCTTGGTTCTCCATCTCGCTGCCTCTACTCACCCTTTCTGACTCAGCTTAATGCTCCCTCTTCTAGGAAGCATTTCTTTAGCTCCTACCCACGGGTTAGCTACTTCTCTGTGCTTCTGGGGTCCCCCATACAGACCTGTATTTTAATGTCTCTCGTATTGTTTGGTCACTGTTGCTTTACTTCTCTGACCACTCGCCCCTTGATGATGCCTGCCATGTATTCCTTGCTTGGTGTGTACTGTGCCTTACCTAGTAGACATTCAGGAACTGTTGGTGAAATAACTGGTTGAATGACATCAGCAAGTTGCATCGTGCATGTGAGGTTAATAGAGACCACACCTGTGATAGGCACGTCTCCTTCATCTCTCTGTGGTGGGGGTAACTGGACACTTTGTAGCAGTTGTTGCTGAAGAGACTGACTTCAGAAAAGTTCTAAATTGAGTGTGCTGATAACACAGCCTCCTCCTGGTGAAGCCTCCCTCACTTGCTTGAATGGGCGTCCTATCTGACTTCAACATCTGTCTTCCACTGACTACCAGTGTTGGCTTGGCAGTCTGGATGCCTGGCTGTCCCCATTCTCCTTTATTCCTCCCTGTGTGTCCCCTCCAAAACTGGGTGCTGTGACAAGAGGATGACTTCCTCAGGGAGATGATGGCTTTGGTGGATGAATAGTTGGGCCCTTGTGTTCAACGCCCCAGATAGCCTTCCATAAGTTTATTTACCCTGGAATAAGATGGTAGTGCCCCCTGTGCTGGGCATTAGTGAGCCTGGAAACCTTTGTTGAAAGATCGAGTGCATGTCTGAGATGGGAGAGATTCCTCTGCACAAATTTGTGGCTATTAGAGGTGATGGATGGATGAAAGCTGTGGCCGTGGGTCTGAGCAGTAAGATTCAAAGAAGATGGGGGTGGCATTTTGGGGTGGGAACAGTGAGGTCTACTAGAACAGAAATGAACATGAAGCCATAAACATTTGGGCTGCCTGCTTGTTAATCAGAGACGTTCCCTGAGCCTCTGGCCGTGGGCACCTTAATGAATAATACCAAGTGGAGAGAGAAAATCTCCATTTCAAATGTGGGGATGAAACAGTGTTTGGAGATCCCTGGCAGTTACCCATTCATTCCACACTCATGAAAACTGCAGCAATTTAGAGCAGCTCAGTATTTAGACTCAACTGTGTAATTCATCCTGATGTTTCTCATTCATCAAAGCCTCGTGTTTGTTTGTATTACCATGAGAAAAAATTTTAAAAATGTGGAAAAAAAAAGATCCCCCTCCTTTCATTACAGGCAAATTACGGCAGAGTTACAACCCTTGGGGCCCTTCAGGCAAAGGAACATCTTGCTTCAATTAGATATAAATAATGAACAATAATTAGAAAGATTTCTTTATCGAATTTGTTATTTTATGTTTCCTTTCATCTGTAATGTATTGAAACGAATACTGAGCTCTGTTTCTGGGCCACATAGCAGGGACCTAAGGAGTGCTGTGGCATGTGTCTCCGAAGCAAGGGGAGGCATCCACAGCTGGGCCTTCTGTGTGCTGGCCGGGGAGGCTGCTGTCAGCGTTGGTCCAGGGCAGTGGATGCAAAAATGGGGCTCCTTCAGCTCCAGTCCTCCAAATTCTTATAGTCTACTGGGGACCCAGAATAATCACTACTGGTTACCATCAGGAAGTGCTCTGAGAGCTGAACACAAATCCCATTTAATCCTCATAGCAATCCTCTGCTACAGGCTCTGCTTCTATCTCCATTATTAAAATATTTGGAAACTGAGGCACAGATAAGTTAACTAACTTTTCTGGACCACATTGTTGGTCATGGGGGACAGACAGGCAAGGTAGGCAGTTGGACTCCAGAGCCCTTGCTTGTCTCTGCTCTGGCACGGGGCCCTCTGAAGTCCCAGTGAGCTCATGCTGCCATAGAAGCCCACAAGGTGTGGAGAGGTCACAGGGAGGCTGGGGTGGGGATGGCTCCCCAAGGAAAGAGGCAGCTGTTGGCTGTTGGATTTTCAACGGGCTTGTAGAGGTGTTGTTAGAGGAGGGAGATAAAGGGATTCCAGGCAGAGGGAGCACAGTGGCCTGGTGCCATGGATGGGGAGTGTGTGGGATTTCTCATTTCAAGGTTGGCTATGGTGCTGTGTGCATGTGGGGAGAACAGCCAGAGATGAGACCAGAAGATGGAGGGTTGTGTAGATCCAGTTGAGAAGACTGGCTCTTCCTGTGGAAATGGTGACTCAGAGAGAGGGAGGGATGATGATGTGGGTTGTTAAAGAGGAGAGACTGAGATTTCTAGAAGAGAAATAAGTAAAGAGTGATCAAGTTGGAACCTGGAGAGAGAGGCTGGCTCCCCACTGGGCTTTTTTTATTTTGCAACTCTGTTTGGTACATGACGTTCTGTCAACATGCTGAGCCAAGTACGCTCTTCTGAGGCAAGTAAAATCTTCATAGCGACTGGTCCTTCCTGCTGTGACTATTTGTCCTTCCCCAGAGGAGTCTCCTCCTCTGCCCCTAGCTCAGAAGTCTGCTCTTGGGCTGCTGATGGCCGTTCCTTGTGAAATCCCCCCTCAAATGTGCACCTGGCTGGAGCCATCTGCCACTCCTCTAAGGAGAGCAAACCCAAGGCCCTCAGAAGTGCTTTGTTTTTTTCATCATCTTTTAAATAATTATCAACATTTTAAAATCAGGAGAGATATAAAAATCCAATTTTTTTATTTTTTCAAAAACCAAATTGGTTGAGGAGGTCATGGGGAGGGGAGCATTCAAAGTCAATACTTGGCTAGACCCCAGCACAGCTGCAAGCTTTGGAGGGGATGCCTCTTAATTTACCCTGAGTCAGTTGGTCTCTGAGTGCGTTTCTTCCTCATGCTGTCTCTGAGTGTCACAGGCCAGCCATCATTATCGTTCATCTTGCCAACATAGGCCTCTTTCCTGCCCAGCCTCTGCAGGCGTCTGAGTTGGAGATCCGCAGCATACAGCCTCCCATGTTGCCCTGACTCTTTGATACTATGATTCTCTGTCTATATGTTTGCTTCTATAGCTGGACTATAAACTCCTTGAAGGCAGGAATCATGTCTTACTCATCCTTTTATCCCTCCAGTTCAGTAAAGAACCTGGTTTTAGGTGCCCAGTCATCTTATTGAATTAATCTACACTGAGAAAACACACCTGTTTTCCCTGCAAGTCCCACTCTGGGCTGAGGGACTTGAACTTTGGGGGATGGGGAATGAAGAATGTGGATAGTGGGCCATGCCGGGCTTGGAGTTCAGAAGGGCCTTGCAGCCCATTTGTATCCTTGCAGTGTGCAATGCACAGCATGTACTCATGCCTCACTGCCTTTCTGCATTTCAGGACTTTCCAGGACCTGTCCAAACAAGTGGAAATGTCTTATGGCACTGTCCGGGATTCTGCTGTATATGAGTACTTCCGAGCCAAGGGCACCAACCCCCTGGAGCAGGACAGCACGTTTGCTGAACTCTGGCGGACCATCAGCAAGAACGGAGGGGCTGACAACTGCGTGTCCAGCCCTTCAGAAGGCATCAGGAAGGTAGGCAGGAGCTGGCGCTTGGGCACGTGCACTGTAACAGGGCCACGGGGTGGTCAGCCCCCAGGTGGGAGACACCTCCAGGGGCATCTGCCTCTGCCTCTGAGCAGCCCTGTTACCTGCAAGGCGATCCATCGCACACGTTCTTTAGGTGGATGCCCTTTCAGAAGCAGCTGCTCTGCTTCTTATGGACCTTCCAACTTTGCAGAGTGGTGCTGGCTGGGGAGGAGCAGGCAGATTAAGCCTGACTTTTGGCCCACCCTCCTCATGGGCTCATAGGAGGATGACACAGAGAGGCCTGTCCACCCGAGGTGAGAACACTTGGCAAAAGCAGTAGCAGAGTGCCAAGCGAGAGTTGCAGGAGTGAAGGGAGGGTGTTGGGGAGAGGGTGGGCCCACTGTGGTTAGCTTGGGGGTCTGGTTGAGGAAGTCTGCATACGGGGAAAGGGGGAAAGGGTCAGCCAGGTGGCCTGGGCTCATCTCTGGGGCCGTACTGTGAGAAGAGTTGTACCTCAGAGATGGGGATAAGGGCAGAGAGCCTTACCGGGCAAAGCCTTAGGAGGCCAGGTGGGAAGATACCAGTGCCAGAGGGAAGAAGGGAGGAGAAAGGCCATGATGCTCTTCAGCATTGTTAGATGTTGCTCATTTGTTTCAGTCAATTTCCCACAATGACTCGAATTCAGCATTATCCTCTTATACAGCTGAGGATCGGGTGGCTCTGACTCATGACTCCTTGGGTTCCAAGCTGGGGAACTGGCATTTATCCAACACGTGCAGCTGTAGAGCCCTTGGAGGTCAATGAAGAAGAATGTGGTGGGATGAAGGCAGGTGTTATGATTTTGCTGCTGGTGGTGGGGTCCTCCTGTCCAGTGAACCCCACATGCAATGGCTACTGTCCTGAGGTCATTAGAGAATGGGGCGAGAGACATGTACAGCCCCCTGGCCAGGACCGCTGCCTCTCTGAGCAGACTGGCTGCCTCAGTGTCTCCTCCCATCCTTTCCCTCCCAGACCCATCCTGCCACCTCTGTGGAGTCTCCTCATGCATACCCTCACAGGCGCACTCACACCTTGACACACAAACACACACACACACACACACACACTCATCCCTGTGCTGCCCCCCAGCCACTCCAGTGACTTCTTGGCCTTCCTGCAGAGAGCAGTGGATGTCAGGACAACCTGGTGCAAGCTCTGGGGCCAGTAAAGCCCACCGCCCTGCCCTTCATGGTCCTCAGCAATCTGCCAGCCCCTCCCTGATGTGCCCCAGAGGGGTCAAGGGAGAGAGGCCTGAGTCCCCCTTTGCTTTGGAAACACATGGGCATCAGGCAGAGTGCAGCCTCTATCCTGTGACAGGCTGGGGCACCTAGCTGTGGTGCCGTGTGGAGTGAGGGCCACTGGGAAGATGGTCGTGCACAGGATGACTTGTACAGGATCCCATGCTCAGAATGATTTTTCATTGCCATTTAGCCACATTGAACAGCAGAAGATGTCTAGGCTCTGGAGCTTGACATATTTAGGTGTGAATTCCAGTTTCGTAAGTTACCAACATTGTGAAATGGAGCACAGCACTCTCCTTGTTTGGGAACTCTTGGATTTGAGAAAGACCTGGGCAACTTTCCATTTGGTGGTCTCCTTAGAGACTTAAATGATCTGAAAATACATATCATGATAAATTTTGAATGTTTAGATTTAACAAAGTGATACTTTGACAATAACAGTAGAATGCAGTGTAACTGTGCTATTCTCATGCTTACAAGATTTATTAAAACCTCGTAGTTCTCACTGCACTGCAAAGGATGGTGCTCTAGCCTTAAGCTGCAGGATCTTCTTTCATCCCTGACAGTGAATCTTTGTGGCTGTAGGTGACCTCATTTGAAGATAATGAACACAATGTTGATTTAAGGCCTTTTGTGCATGTGAGGCCTGGGCCAAATGGCCTTCGCGTTCCCTTTCCTGGCTTTCTTTGACTCTCAGAGAGAGCCAATACTGTCATCCACACAGGGTCTTAAGAAGATTCGTTGCATAATGCTAAAAAAAAAAAGCACTGCTTAGAAAAAAAAAAAAGATAGCTACTTTTGACTTTGTTAAAGTTCTATTCATTACAAGCCAGTTTAAATAAAATAGAAAGGTAAGTCACACACTGGGAGGGGATATTTACAATACATATAACCAATGCAAGATTACTGTCAAGAATATATCAATAAGAAAAGCTCAAAAAACTTAATAGAAAAATGGCAAGAGGCTTGCACAGCCTTCCACAGAAGAGGCAACACAAATGGCCAGTAATCAAATGAAGAGATGTTCAAAATTATTAGTGATCTGTGAAATGCAAATCAAGACCATAAAGATTATATCATTTTACACCAATTAGTTTGGCACAAAATGAGAGGTGGTGAAGAAGACGTGGAGTAACAGTTGGTTAATTGCTGATGGGGGTGTGCTCAGTACAATCATTTTGGAGAAGAGCTTAGCATTCTCTTATAAAATGGGACACTTACATACTGTATGGCCCAGCAATTACACTCCAATGTATCCACCCAAAATAAATGTCCACATGCACTTTTGGAGACAAGAAAGGCCATAGTAGCACTTCCTGTAGAACCAAAACCCTGGAAACCATCCAAATGACCATTAACAATATAAAGAAAGATGTTGTCTACAATGAAATGGATGAATCTTAGCAGAATAATATTGAGTAAAATAAAACATTAAGGCAATTTCATACGGGTCAACTAATAGAAGGTAATACAGAATATTATACCCTCTTAAAAATGTATAAAATATAAACATACACATCCAAAGCAATGATAAAATACAAGATTCACCACAGTGGTTGCTACAGGTGGGAGAGCCAGAGCAGCAGAGAAGAGAGAAGGACATTGTTGGTAAGTCAGAGTTGGTGTTAGGTTTAGATTAGCAGGAGATTTTAGAAAATTAGTTAATGAGTTAATTCAAAAAGTGAGCCATTCCTGGAGAAATGTATGGGTATCCTGAAGCAAAGGTTGTCATTAATCTCATTTTGCTCACCTCCCTACTCTTCCAAATGCGTAAGTCCAGACCAAGCAAGGTAGTGCTGGGCTCCTCACAAGTACCCACCCCTTCCCTCTTTGCAGGTGACATGTGCCTGCTTATGCCTCAGAAAGGCCAACACACACCACTGAGCCCTCTGGATGGTGATAAACCTGGAGATGAGTCATTAGAGAAACACCTCATCATTGTTCTAGCTACCCCTTGTCCGTTGGCGGCACTTAGGAAACCACTCACCGTCTGGTGATATTTAGTCTTACTCATGAATACAACAATGTTAAAAAATCAGTAGCAAACGATGCAAACAAAGGATTTCTTATCAATGCCTATCACTTCATGGTATAGAATTTAATCTTTGTTAGTACATAGGATGGATTAGTTTTATGATACCTTCATTTTATGAACCCCAAGCTGGCTTTGGGATCACAAATCTCTCTCTTGCATTTGGATCTCTAAGAAAAAAAAAACTGACTGCCAGCACTAGACAATTGTTAAGGGTTTTATAACTAGTGTCATAAAAGTGAGTTTATAGTATTGTCAGACAATGAAGTGTGCTGCATTTTTTTTTAGTGGAAGAAAAGCTCAGATTTACTCTCAAATCCTCCTTCCTCGTGTGCCTGTTTGGATGACTACTGGACTTAAATGCTTGCCTGAAATCTGTCCTCTTCCCTACTCCTATGGAGCGGCCCCTCTGCTCCCTGCCCCCAGACTATGGCTTCAGTAACCTTGTGAATCCCTGAGCCCAGAGAGCAGACCAGTCTGGAGATGGCTGTGCCTTAAGTGAGGATGACGACTTGAATCCAGAAACTACAGAACAAATCCAGCAAGTAGGGTATTATGGGCCTAGTATTCAGGGAGGAAGAGCCTCTCCAAATCCCAAACAGAGTCTGCTGCCATGCAGTGTAGGCAGCCTGGCAAAGGTGAGGAGAAGCCCACCGAGGGGCTTCTCCTGGAAACTTCTTTAGCAATTGACAGATAATCACACTTCTGATTTTCAGTTGCTCCTTGGTGACTCAGCTCCATTTTCAGGGAGTGTTTGGTAGTGGAGCAATGTCTAATTGCTGCAAAAGTCAAGGAGGTTGGTATGGATGGTATGCTGTTATTTTCTCCTTGGGAGTCCTAAGGCTTTTAATGACGTGAAACCAATTTAGGTGGGGAATTGTTTAGAGTGATCACTTGTCCACGGTATCAGAACTGGAGAAGGGTTATGTCGTGGTTGGCTTGCCTCTGAGATCCACTCCTTCATGCCAATACACATCATTGAGCCTCTGGAGGGTAATAAACCTGGAGATGAGTCATTAGAGAAACACTTCCTTATTTTTCTAGCTACTCCTTGTCCATTGGTGGCACTTAGGAAATCACTAACCCTCTGGAAATAGAGTCTTACTCATGAATACAATAATGTTAAAAAATCAGTAGCAAAAGATGCAAATAAAGGATTTACTATGCCAGTGGCCACTAAGATAAGGACAAGTGAGACCTTGTCAGGCTTTGATGAGGCAAATATGAAAGAATTTGGAACGGGAGGGAATTTTTATTTATTAAGAGATGACAACACACCATTTTCACAACAAACCTGCCTGGCACCCAGTAAGTCTCAATAAATACAGGATTGTTCCTGAATGAGTCATCTGTTTGCTGTCTGACTGAGCAGAGGCAGATAAATCGGAGACAAGATTCCTGTCATCAGTTAGCAGGTTACCCCCTTTAGATTTCATGGTAGAAGGGACAAGAGAAATAGCTCCAGGGTTCCTGTCAGGCTTGTCTCTTGATAACCTTCTGTAAGGGAGAAGATTTTCCTGGTCCTGAAAGATGTGTCACAAAGAGAGAGGAGAGAGGCTGCTTCCGTTTCTCTCAGCCACATGCACTTATCAGGCCTAAGGAAAGACTAGACCAAGGTTTGGCAAACTCTGACTCCTGATCAAATCTGACCTGCAGCTTGTTTTTATAAAGGTTTATTGGAAAACAGCCCAACTCATTTATTTACATGTTGTTTATGGCTGCTTTCCTGCTATTTCAGCAGAGTTGAGTAGTTGTGATAAAGATATATGGCCCACAAAGCCTAAAATATCTATTATCTGGCCCTTTATAGAAAAAGTTTGAGGACTCCTGGTCTAGACAGGGGCAACCCAGGGACATTGCCTGTAGCTGTGCATCATCTCATAGCACACAGGCACCATTAGTAGGGAGCATATCCTCTAACTCTATGTAATCAAATAGTGCACAGGCGTCTCTGCTAAGAAGCTCCTGCTGCAGCTCTGCACCATTTAACAGCTCATAGGTGCCTCTAGTAGTGCATCATCCAGCTCTGCACCATTGAATAGCATCCGGGCTCTGCCCTCTTTTGTCCTCTAGGTCTGTCTCTGGTGTCCTGGAAACTTCTCCCTCACTGCGCTGAGACCCAGCTTTACTGCTGGTCTGGCCTGGTCTCCCTCTGAAATCTATTGAGCAATCTCTACATCCCAGGCACTGGGCCAGATCATTTACATGCATTCATACTTTCATCTGAAACCGACTACTTGATTATTATCTCCAAGATGTAGAAACTGGACCTGAGCCTCAGAGAAACTAAGTGACTTGGCTAAGGTTCACACAGATGTGAGTAATTAGTGGCATGGTCACCAAAACCTCATTCCACTCGTGCCTCTTCCCATGGGGTGGTAATCTCGTCTTTTCTACACCTCAATGTGTTTCCACCCCCTTGTGTACATTTTGCTTGTGCCTTTATTTCCTTCCCTCTCTGACACCAAAGTGGCAAGATATATGCCTGACTCCCATGTTTAGCAGCCATACTGCTCCTTCCGTGTCATAGCAAAGGTTATTGAAGTCTGTGACTTTATCTTTTGATTTTCAAACTATTAAAATATTCATTACAGAAACTTGGAGATGCAGAATTGGCCTGGCAAATGGTTCAAATTTATATGATAATAACTTCATCACATGAAGTCAGACTTTAATATTGCTGATGGGATTTTTTTTCTTTAGCTTGATCAACTTCATCAAGCAACATCCAGCATAACCCAATTTCTGCCCAGTGCCAGGGCTGACCTGGATCACCAATTGATTAAGCCTTTCCATAAATCAGACCTAATATTTAATAACACTGTCAAATAGAATATAGCGTTAATAGTTTAAATGTCAATCTTCACAACTCATTCAGTCCTTTGAATAAATAGATGAGTAGCTTGTTTCAGACCCTGTGGCTGGAGATAGTATTTTTCAGAGGGAAGTATCTTTTAGGCCAGCATTTGGTGGTAACAAAAGGTGGTGTTTTTCTCTCAGTAAATATAGCTGAAGTCATAAAGTGTGAATGCAAATGCAGGAAGAAAATGGGCCCACAAATCTTATTTCCACCCCTGGTCTAATGCTTGCTCTTGCACTAGGTTGCATGTGGGCATCACCTCTTGGCACCAACATTTGTTCCCTTTCTCCTCCTTTCTGCTCTGTAACAGGGTTGCTGTCATTGCACACAATCTCTGCTTAGTGTCAGAGACTACACCTGTGGCAGAGAAGCTGATCCCTAGAAGGATGGCAGTCTTCCACAGTAGGATCAGGAACTTTGGCACCCAGATAACCCTCCATTTGGAAAGGGCAAGGTGAGGAAGGTGGCCTCATATGTGGCAGCTCCTGGTTCCATGGCATGCTGGAAATTCCTACTGAGAAGCAGAGCGAGGCTTATATGGGTGGGCACTTCTGTGCACTTTTGGGATGCTAGATTCAAAGATCAAGAGAGTTTGACCAAGATGATGGAAGGGGATGTAGACTAGATAGCCCTGTGTAGTGCAAAGCAAAAATACTGCTCTCTACAACAGCAAGAGCCCTTGTAGCCATGATCCAAGAAATTCTGTTCTTTCTATGCTTCCATGTGAGTATGGATTGGGGATTTTTGTAAGCCTCCTTCCCTCTCAGCCACTCATACTGGATAATCATTCATCTCTATATCTTTTGTACCTGCTCAAAAGACCCTATATCTATTTTGCAACTTGGATGCTATCTTCTCTTTATTCATTCATTTATGAACTTACTCATCCATTCAAGAAATGTAGTTTGAGTAGCATCTTCCTTTTAGGAGTTAGAAAATGTGTGTTTAAATCTTATGCTCAACCTAGTCTGTGGCTTTGAACAAGTGTTCACCTTTCTGTACCATCTGTGATACTTGCGGAAGGTCTGTCCAGATTAGTTGCAAGTATACCAATGTATAGGGTCTAAAGCATCCAGTGTGGATTGTAGCACAAGGCATATGTTCAGCAGGCATCAGCAAACTATCTTAGCATCTACTATACATTAGAAAAAGATTTTATTTATTTATTTATTTCTGAGATGGAGTTTTGCTCTTGTTGCCCAGGCTGGAGTGCAATGGTGATCTCAGCTCACCGCAACCTCCGCCTCCCAGGTTCAAGTGATTCTCCTGCCTCAGCCTCCCGAGTAGCGGGGATTACAGGCATGTGCCACCATGCCAAGCTAATTTTGTATTTTTAGTAGAGATGGGGTTTCTCCATGTTGGTCAGGCTAGTCTCAAACTCCCGACCTCAGGTGATCTGCCTGGCTCGGCCTCCCAAAGTGCTGGGATTACAGGCGTGAGCCACCGTGAAAAAGATTTTTAAAAAGGCAACAGCCTTTAGTCTTTTATGAAGTGTAATTGAAATACACATATAGTGTCTATTTCATGAGTTTAGACAATTTATGCAATTCTGTAATAATCACCCAAAACAAGATACCTATTTCCATCACCTGCAAAACTTTACTTTGTCACTTTTTAGACACTTCTCCTCATCTGCAGAGACAACCGCTTGCAGATTTCTAGCACCACACATTAAATTTACCTGCTCTTGTAGTTAATATAAATGGAATCATACAGAATATATGTATTTGTGTTTCCTTCTTTCACCCAACAAAATGTATATGAGATTTACTCATGGAGTTGTGCATATCAGTACTTCTTTTTTTGTGTGCGTGGGAATGATATTCTATTGTATGAATAAACCTTGATTTGTTTATTTATTCTCCAATTAACATACATTGTAGTTGTTGCCAATTCAGGGCTACCATAAATATGACAATATGAACAATATTATACAAGTACTTTGTTGAAATATGTCTCCATTTTTCTTTGCTAAATTTGAAAGGGTGAAATTCCTGGGTCATTATGAAACTGTCTAACTACCTCCTATGTGGTTATGCTACTTTGCATCACCTCTGGTAATGTACTCCTTATATACTTGTAAGTCTCAGTTGCTGAATGTCCTATCCTGCATTAGTGTTGCCAGTATTTTTGGTTGCAGCCAATTTAGTGGGTATGAACAGAAATCTGATTATTATTTTAATTTGCTTCTCTTTGGGGACTAGTGATGCTGAGCATTTTTTCATGTGCTTATTGGCCATCCATGTATCTTCTTTCATAAAGTGTGTGCTTAAGTCTTTTGTTAATGTTTATTGAGTTTTCCATCTTCTCATTGCTGATTTATATTCATTAATTTATATATTCTGGGTAGAAGTCCTTGATCAAATATAAGTACTATAAATATAATTCTTTGTCTGTAACTTGCCTATTCATTTTATTCTATTGACCTATCACCACTATTAAAATAATTTGTATTTAATCAATTGACTACATGCCTTGATTGACAGTCAACTGGCCATGTATGTGTTGGTCTATTTCTGGACTCTCTATTCTGTTCCATTGATCCATATAACTATTCTTATGCCAATAAAAAATCTTGATTATTGAAGTTTTAAAATAATTCCTTAAGTCAGGTATTGTAAGTCCTTCAACTTCGTTCTTCTTTTACAAGATTGGGCAATTTCAGATTCTTTACACTTCCACTTGAATTTTAGAATCATTTTGTCAATTTCTTCAAAAATGCCTGTTGAGATTTTGATCGTTATTACATTTAATATAAGGATCATTTCAGGGAAAACTTATATTTTTATAATACTGAATCTTCCAATCTATGAGCATGGTTTTTCTGTTCAAAAATACCAACTTTTGTCTTCACCGATTTTCACTGTTGTTTTTATATTTTATTGATTTCAACTTTTTTGTGCATAAAATATTTTCTTCTATTTTACTTTGGTTATAATTTTATCTTACCTCTTCTAGCTTCTTAATGTTAAAACTTATATCATTAATTTTACACTTGTTTTCTTTCCTAATATAAGTATTAGAGCTATAAACTTCCCTCTAAACACTGTTGTAACCCCACCCTGTGAATTTTTATATGTTGTGTATTCATTATCACCTAGTTCAAAATATGAAGTCTCAGAGTTAATCTTTTTGTCAAGGAATTAAGTTCTAGAGGACAGCAAATGGTTGCAATTGATTTAATGTGGGAAAGAATATGGATGCCTAGAGCGGGGATACATTCTGCTTAGTGAAGTTAAAAGAAGCTTTCCAAGATAGTCATGTTAGGAACACATATTTTATAATCTATAAGCCTCAATTCCTTTTCTGATTTGAAGATAAAAGTGTGAGAACGTGAAAGCAAAATGGCAAGCAAGAAATAAAAGGTACAGGAAGATAAAGGAAATTAGAGAGGCAGGAAAAAGCAGTTGAACTCCATGTGAACAAAACCCACATTTATTTCTACTAAATGTGTAGCTTTAGCAGTAGTTTATTTCTACTAAATGTGTAGCTTCCTTGTAGGAGAATGAGGGCAGTGGTCTTTTCACTGCTTCACAGTTGCTGTCTTCAATATGCCTCCCATGGTCTTGGGCTTCAGCCTCTTGAGTTCTATAGGCCTTGACCAATTAAAATGTGCCTAAACCTTTTTCACATGCTTTGACTCTGCAGTCCACCCAACGGCAGATCCACTCAAATCTCCCCGAGTCCATATCAACTTTTAAAATAATAAGTAGTTTTGAGAGGAAATCTTTAGGTTATACATTTATGATTTACATGTAATAAGTTCCCATTAAGAAAAGTTTAAAATATTTCTTTTTTCACCACCTAAATGCAGTTCCAGGAATCCTCTTGTATATTTCTGTCTAGTCTTTTTAGAATTTCTACAAACGTTTTATATAATTATAATGCTATAAAAATATTTCATCCTGCATTTTTCTGACAATGTGGTAAAACTTTATAAAAATTAGTGACTAGTATTTTATCAAATAGATGTAAATTGATATAAAAATTTTATTTAAACATTCCCTTCTTGATTGCCATTTGGGTCATTTCCAGTTATTTACAGTTATAGATAACATTGTAATGAACATCTTTATGCCTAATGTTTTTCAGTTACTACATTTATTTCTGTAGGTCTAATTCTCAAAAGTAGAATTATGGTGCCAAAAAGGATATAAACATTTAAAGCCCTTGATGAAATATTACTGAATATCACCAAAAGCAGGGCTTTGAATGAATTACATTATTAGTTTTGGGATCAAAAGAATATTTATTTGTCAGTGGATTTTTTTTCATCAACTCCTTGTGATTTATCTTAAGATTTAAAAAATAAATTAGTATTTTTCTACTTTCTCATGTCTTTCATTGTGATTTTTTTGTTTCTTTTTCTGTTTATATTTGTACATAGGTATTTGTGTATGCATGTATTTTTGCTTTATTTTGCTTTATAATTCTGGGGACTACAGTGGAACAGCAATCATTTTCTTTTCAATCTTTTTTTCCTGAGTGTTGCCATTATAAACTGTGGCTAATTGGGGAAATTGAATAAGATCGTGAATGTTTAGAGGTCTATGGTTGTTCAATAATCAGAAGTGATGGACATGTAAATTTCTTCCTTAAATATAGATTTCTGCAGTGATTTACTCTGTGAAGTATTTTGTCTTTTATCCATTTATTCATTCATTTATTCATCAACTCATTTACTAGTGCTGAACTCAGTTAATATGTAAAAGTGGACATGACACTTTTCCTCCTAAAGCTGAGTTAGAAGAGAAGACAAAAACCGACTTGGGACAGTATATTATTTCAAAAGTAAAAGATTTTTGTATCCTTTCTTATTTTACCCTGGGTCTTCCTTTCCTCCATTGGGGCCTTATGTCAATGTTTGGACAATCAGGAGATTAATTTAATCACAACAGCTACCATGAGAGAAACCTGGCATGGATCAGGTGTGAGGTTAAGTTTCTCCTATGCATCAAGTCAATTGTGCTTCAGCACAACCAGTTCATTAATGAGGAAACTGAAGTTCCAAGAGGGCAAGGGACTTGCTGACAATCAAGCTTGAGTCAGTATTGAACTCTTCTCACTCCAGCGCCCTTGTCATTACCCCGTGACAGTCTGCAGAAATGGAAGGAACTCGTGATCAGAATGAAACTTCAGCTCCCGCACACTGCTTGGAGCACCAGTCTCTTTCTCTGCCTGCCAGGCTGGTTCCTGGTTATCCCTCAGGCCATAACAGAAGCATTAACATCTCCTGAGCCTTCCCTGGGCTTTCCCTTTCCTCTTACCACACAGTGCATCCCAGAGTGCAGCCTCACCAAATGCCATCCAACCCTCAGTGCCCTGCTCTGTCACAGCCCTGCTAGACTTGGGCTTCTCTAGAGTGAGGCCTGCCTCTTATTTATTTGTCCTCAGGGCTGGCTGAGGGCAGAGGTAGGCATGGATAAAGCACTTACTCAATGTCTCTTAACCTTTCAAAAATCAAAGTAAATGTTCAATGAGTAAGAAATGAGAGTGGATAGAAATAGCATTCATATGCATCTTTCTTAAACATGAGTGAGCAGCAAAAATGCTGGGGTCCACTTGCAGTAAGGGCAAGGAGGGGGCAGGGGAGGGTGGGGGGTCCTCTGCCCTGGGCCTGGGTGGCAGAGTCAGTCTTACTAGAGCCAGTTGCCACACAATTGACTGAGTTGGCCCCTTTATAACTCCTTGCTGTTTAATTCTGTTTGGTGATAATTGGTTTGGGATAATACAGTCCAGATATCAAGGAAAGCCCCCACTGTGCCTCCCTTATTAAATTATTCTGCTTTGGGTTTTGAGCATTGCCAAGCAAATCTCATTATGAATTCTTCAATTACTTTCTTTTACGATTTTTACAATTTGATAGAGTAAGCTCTGGAATCAAACCAATATCCATGCCACCATGCTAACCTTGATTATTTTCAAACTTCTTATTAGAGGAAGTGGGAGGATGTTGACGTCTCTTAAATCTGATTTTTTTTTTTTTTTCAGATTTCTTCTGCCCTGTAATTTGCTTTGTACCCAGGTCTGATATGCTTCACCTTAGTGCTGGCTGTAAATGTGGGCTGATTCCATTCTGTTTGTTCCATTGAAAATTATTGCTTTGGGTTTTATGACTTAAGTTTTTACATTTTGAACTGAATTGTTTTGTTATTTGATTACATTAAAATCAAGAAGAAATTTCTGGTGAAAATAATTTTGATTTATTATGTCAGCCAGATTGTTGGCAATTTTTGTTTAGCTTATTTTTATTTCCAATTTATTGGCATAATGTTTATTCAGGAGCAAAAAGGAAGAGAAAATGAAGAAAATAACATTCACAAAGAAATTAATATGTGTGGCATTGTGCTTATGCACTTTATCTTCACCATTGAGGACCTTCTGTGGCGTGTTTCCATTTTGCAAATAAGGAATGCAAAACTCAAAAAACTAAATTATTTTCCTGAAAATTAGCTGTCTCTTTCTACCATTTTTGTGTCTTTTTGTTATTACTACTGTTATTATCATTGTCATCATTATCTTGTCATCATCAATAAGATAAAACATATTTGGGTAGAAGTAGTGGTTTCCACCGGGATGGGGTGTTCCAATAAACAGCTGATAGGTCTCTTCACTCTACAACATGAGGATGTTAAGATTTGCTCTGGGTCCTGTATTTTGAAATTGTAGTCTGTGTGTGTGTGTGTGTGTGTGTGTGTGACAGAGAGAGAGAGAGAGAGAGAGAGGTGCCCCATCAGGGCTGTGCAGGAGTTCCCCCACTACCCCTATAAAGCCCCTCTACTGGTAAACTTTTTTTTTTTTGAGATGGAGTTTCACTCTTGTTGCCCAGGCTACCGTGCAATGTGCAGTCTTGGCTCACTGCAACCTCCGCCTCCTGGGTTCAAGCAATTCTGCCTCAGCCTCCCGAGTAGCTGGGATTATAGGCATGCACCACCACGCCTGGCTAATTTTGTATTTTTGGTAGAGATGGGGTTTCTCCATGTTGGTCAGGCTGATCTTGAACTCCTGACCTCAGGTGATCCGCCCACCTCAGCCTCCCAAAGTGCTGGGATTACAGATGTGAGCCACCTCACCTAGCCCTCTACCAGTAAACTTTTATGGTTCTTTTGACTTTACAAAGCTGTAAATTCTGACAGGTAGAGCCCACAGCTTGTTCAGCTGTGAGGAATGAGAGTCCATTTGTATCTTTTTGGTCAGAATGTGACCTCTTTTATAGCTCCTCAAAGTGCTCCAAGGCTGTTGTGTGAGCTCTGACATTTTAGCAAAGGCCATAAAGGAATACTTAGCCACAGATGGAGTTAGAGGATGAGGCTCTTCCACATAAGCCCCTGGAGACGGTCTCCCAGCACATGAAGGGATGTTCGTTAATATTAATTGGGATAGCATGCAATTTTGCTTCTCTGTGTTCACAGCACAGTTCGTGTTGCCAGTTTCCAGCAACCCTTTGTGGCTAAAGAGACTTTAAGAGGAAGCTGCTTCAGACGGCAAAGCCACCTTGGCCTCGGGGTACAGTTTCATGGGTCTCACTTAAACTTTATTTCAGTAAAATCAAATGCTCAGTTAAAGGCAACATAGCATAGTGAATGGAGAATGTGATTTGGGTCTGAAAGGACTGGATTTGGCTCTCGTATCCATGTTTTACCAGCTGTGAGATCTTGGGCAAATTAACGGGCTCCTGAATAATAAGAATAATAATACCAGGTCTTATCAGAGTTATCGTAAAGATTAGAAGTGATGTGAAAGAGCCAGCCATGGTGGCTCACACCTGTAATCTCAGCACTTTGGGAGGCTGAGGCGGGAGGATCACTTGAGGTCAGGAGTTCAAGACCAGCCTGGACAACATGGTGAAACCCCATCTCTACTAAAAATATAAAAATTAATACGCCGTGGAATACTCTACAGCCATAAAAAGGAACAAGATTATGTCCTTTTCAGGGACACGGAGGAAGCTGGAAGCCATTATCCTCAGCAAACTAACACAGGAACAGAAAACCAAACACTGCATGTTCTCACTTATAAGTGGGAGCTGAACAATGAGAACACATGGACACAGGGAAGGGAACAACACACACTGGGGCCTGTTGGGGGATGGAGGGATGGCATCAGAATAAATAGTTAATGCATCTGAGGCTTAATACCTAGGTAATGGGTTGATAGGTGTGGCAAACCACCATGGCACACGTTTACCTATGTAACAAACCTGCACATCTTGCACATGTATCCCACACCTTCAAATAAAATAATTTTAAAAAAATACCAAAATTAGCCCGGTGTGGTGGCACATGTCTGTAATCCCAGCTACTCGGGAGGCTGAGGCACGAGAACCACTTGTTCCTGGGAGGTGGAGGTTGCAGTGAGCTGGGCGGCAGAGCAAGACTCCATCTCAAAACAACAAAAAAACCTTAAAAAGTATATTTTAACAGTGTAGTTCTCAAAGGGTGGGCCTTGTTCCAACACCGCCAGCATCATGTGGGAACTTGTTAGAAATGTACCTTCTTGGACTCTACTCCAGATCTAAGAATTAGAAGCTGGGCAACAGGGAGGTTAGCAGTCTGTGTTTTAACATGCCCTCCAGGTGATCCTTATGGCTTCTGAATTTGAGAACATTTGCTTGAACAAATGATGCTTATTGTCATGATTGTTGTTTTGTTAGTATTTTATTTATTCTTGAATTTTAGAAACTGAGGCCAAGGGTGCCCATTGATGCTGTCCGTGAAGCCTCTGGAAGAGACTTCAGGGTGGAAAAGGGTGGAGGGCAGACTTGGAGGGGCAAACAGGATGTGCCCCATTCAGCAGCTCAGTCAAGCCAAGACCAAGGTTCCTGGCTTCCCAGATTCTACTTGCCATCCTTTCATCTTTTATTCAATCACTTTACACATATTTACTTAGCACCAACTCTATGCCAGACATCATGCTAGGGGAGCAAACAGGACATGCATGGTCAAGCTTACATGCTTGTGTGTGTGTGTGTGTGTGTGTGCATATGTGTTTACATGGCACACAGGGAGTATCTGCACAGTCCTCTTCCTGTGCTTTATGGGCTATTTGACCACATGTATGCTTGTCGTCTGTGTAACCTGAATTCATGTATTCTTAAGTTGTTTCAATTTCCTGGGATGGCATTCTTCATTCTGTATTCTTTTCCCTTTGTAATCTATTTTGTATCTAGGCACACCAATTTGCTCTTTCTTTTAGGTCATTCTTAATTTTTCCCATGGAATAACTCAGATTAGATTATTGTTTATCATGGTCTTTGGACAATTTAAAATTTTGACAAATCATTGAAAATCAATGTGTCCCTTTGCCCTACTGACAAGGTTGTTTATAGTCCCTAGTTTTGCTGATAGTGTACAATTTCAGATTTTGAGAAAAGAGGCATTGATTTTTTCCAACTTAGGACTTTTCTTTTTCCTTTATACCAAACCAGCTTCTTTTTTCTTGAAAATATAAGAAACCTTATTTTACTAGGACAATTTTTGGCTCAGTAAACAAAACTATTCCTCCCCAAAGTGCTGGAGGCCCCAAAAGGGAATGCAGCCATAATGTCTCCACAGGGTCAGATGCTGGAGGCAGATGTCATTAACAAAAGCTTGACAAGAATTTGGCAGCAGAAGAGGGGAAAAAACCAGCATGAGGACAGGATGGTCAGGGGGCTCAATGTGGCTGTTTGGGGCTACTGATATTAAACTTTTGATGTGACAGAGAGGAAGGCAATTTGCAGTCAAGGAGATCTGAGGAGGAACTGAAGCTCTGCCAATAGCAAATTCTGTGGCCTTGGTTCTTTTTGAGCCTCAATTTCCTTGGGTGGAAAATGTACACAATTTGGACTATGGAAGTTTATCCTGAACTTTCTAAGAAATTCGGGGAACAGAATTGATGGTAAGGGAAGAGAATAGCTGGTAAAGCATAAAGTAGAGTTCTTTTCAGGAAGATATTCAGTGTGACTTTCCTTTAAAATTTGTTTTTAGTAGCCTTGGTCTCTCAACTCTATGGTTTCCCTTCTTCCATTCAGTACTCCAATTCAACACCCTAGAGCTTTAATACTATCTCCCTTTCTAAACCTGTGTTCAAGAGAAGATCAGAAATTATTTGACCCAGAGGTCTAAGTCATTACATCTTGACTTTAGCATGCATCAGGATCACCTGTAAAGGTTATTAAAACATAGCATTTTGGACCTTGTTCCAAGAGTCTCTTATTTAGTGGGTCTTGGGATGGGACCTGATAATTTACATTTCTTATAAGTTCTTCAGTGAGCTGATGCTGCTTGGCCAGAAAACACACTTTGAGAATCACTAGTCTGTAGCATAGACTTTGAGAATACCAGATCTGGAGAAGACTTGAAGGACCATCTGTGCCCCTCTTCCATTTTTATAAATTGATATGAAATCAATAATTGGGCCAAGACTGTGACCCAGCCTAGTCTAACAGTTTTTCTAATTTACTAGGCTGATGGTTGAGGACAATTTCAAGTGTTATTTATTCCAAGGCACTCGCGTTGTTATCAGGATCCAAACTTTAAGCTGTAAGGTAATGCTGGTAATGATTGTCATGACCATGAGAATAACGTGTTATTGTTTGCGTTTCTTCAATGCACCAGGCACTTTCCACGCTGTCTTTTCCTGTGACAAGTATATGAGGTGGGCATGCTATTCCTGTCTTCTAGGTGAGGGCATTCAGCTCAGAGGGCTTAGATAGCTGGCCAAGGATGCTAAAGAAAGACTTGGTCCACCTGTCTCCAAACCCTTGTTCTTGCCAACATACCATGCCGTGCTGTCTATGAAGTGGGACTGAAGACTCTATAAAGGAAGTTAAAAAATCAAAGGGCAGATAACATAAGAGAAAAGGCATTTCTGCTATTGTTGCTGTTGTTGAGTTGTTTGAGTGTCTTACAAATTCTGGCTATCCGTCCCTCCATTAAAAAGTGGACAAAGGACATGAGTAGACATTTTTCAAACAAAGACATACAAATGGCCAACAAGCATATGAAAAAAATGCACAACATCACTAGTCATCAGAGAAATGCAAATTAGACCGACAGTGAGATATCATTTACACCAGTCAGAATGGCTATTATTAAAATGACAAAAAATAACAGATGTTAGTGAGGATGCAGAGAAAAGGGAATGCTTCTACAATGTTGGTGGGAATGTAAATTACTACAACTTCTATGGAAAACAGTATGTAGATTTCCCAAAAAACTAAACATAGAACTACCCAGCAATCTCACTACTGGGTATCTATTCAAAGAAAATTATATCAAAAAGATAACTGCAGTTATATGTTTATAGCAGCTCTATTCACAATAGCAAAGATATGAAATCAATCTGTTTACTGGATAAAGAAAATGTGATATATATATGTATATTTATGCAAAGGAATATTATTCAGCCATTAACAAGAATAAAATAATGTCTTTTGCAGTATCATGGATGGAACTGGAGGTCACTCTCTTAAGTGAAATAATTCAGAAACAGAAAATCAAATACCACATGTTCTTACTTTTAAGTGGGAGCTAAATAATGTGTACACCTGGACATCGAGTGTGGAATAATAGACATTAGAGACTTGGAAAGGTGGGAGGGTGGGTTGGGGGTAAGGGATGAGAAATTATATGAAGGGTACAATGTAGGCTATTTGGGTGATGGTTACAATAAAATCCCAGACTTCACTGCTATGCAATACATCCATGCAACAAAACTGCACTTGTACCCTTCAAATTCATACAAATTTTCTAACAAAGAAAAGGAACTCATGGAAAAAAAGGGATTGGTGGCCTTTTTGAGATGCAAAATTACTCTCATTCTCTCTATCCACTGCTGTCCTCCTCACTATTGACTATGTTACTCTAGGACACAGGAATACCAGGATGAGACAGGCAATCATTTGCAGAAATCCTGGCGCCTGGCCATCAGGAGCCATGTCCTACTGTTGTAGCCTGGGGACACCTCCATCTTCTCGGTTGTCCTGCCCAGGTCATGGGCGGCCTCTCTGGGACTTTCATGACAAAGCTAAGGGCTGCCCTCGTGTCTGTTCTCTGCATGCCACACAAGCCAGAGGCCTTCCCACTGCCAGATGGCCTTGCTCCCCTTTGGTTGTGTCAACTCATTGTCCACTCCCATCCTATTCACTCTGGGCTGCCGCCAGGAGCCAAATTAACTTTGCTCCCTGTGGACCCTCAGGAAAGCAGCTTTTTCAGTATTTGTGGAGAGTTCAGCTGCAATCTCTTGCCCCCCGACTGAGCCTGTCCTGGTTTGCCTCCTTTTGCTGGTCCAGAGTCTGATCTGGATAAAAAGTCTTTACCTTTCATTCTTTGGGTAGCAGGTTTCCCGACAACCTCCTAGCTGGGCCCACCAATGGTCTGCCTCACAGCCTCACATCATTTTGATTTTGCATCACCTTTCTCCACTGTTCTCTCTTTAGAGATGGGCTCTTTATCTCCAGCTGAAGGTCCACTTTTTCTGAACCCTTCATGGTTCTCCAGCAGCTTGGTACCTGAGTCCTCTTCTCTGCTGCCTCCCTGGGGGCAATGGTGCTCACAATCATACACATACTCATACACTCACACATAAACACACTCATCAACCTACACACATTTATACAATTCTCACATATATACACACACACCTTCACACACACACATTCCCTCACACTTACATATGTACACACTCACATAATTCTCACATCCTCACATACATTCACACACATACACAGTCATACCTGCACATATTATTCCAACATGTGCACACTCACACACCCATACACACACACATTCCCATGCACACATACACATAAATACATACCTATAGACACTAACATGTATTATTGAATGCACACGCACTCACCCACCCATACATTCTCACGTGCATCCACATGTACACATCTATACACACACATCTCTCTCACACTTACACATATGCACATACACAATTCTCATGCACACACACACACGTTTACACTCTTCTGCATGCACACACTCATGCACACACACTGCTTACTCACACAGAGTGTGTTGCTGACTTGGTGAAGGTGGGGGAGTGACTGGCAGGAGGGGAGTAGGTGGAGGAAAAATGCTTCAATCACAGCTGACAGATGGATCTCCTGACCATCTGGGAACTGAAGGAAGGAGCAGGAAATGGAACTCGTGTTGAGCCCTCATGCTGTGCCAGGTACAGTGTTTTGCCTTCGGGAATTTCCCACTCCCAACCGTCCTTTTAGGAAACAATTCTTAGCCCCTGAGAGAGTAGGGTCACTGGAGGGCTGGGCTGTGACAATGGGTACCCTGCTTTTTCTGCTGCACTGTGCACAAGGAAGGAGGCTGAGCCTCGATATCCGTAGTCACAAAAGGTGAGGCTTGCTGAGCTGCAGGAAACATAGGCAACACAGAGATGTTCGAAACCAACAAAAGCCACCCATGATGGCACCTCCCAAAGATGACCATGGCTTGTATTTGGCACTTATTTTTGATTCTTCACAAACATAAAGTTTTACATAATAATTTAAGAGGCGGTCACAATGTCAATACTCTAGTGTAACAGGTTCTTTTTCCACTAAACAATATAAGACAGATTATTATTTATTTAGTGTTTACCATATGTCAAGCAAGATCCTAAGCACATCACACATATTGAGGAATTTAATCCTCATCAGGACTCTGTGAAGTAGGGACCAGTTTATCCAGTGGAACTGAGACTCAGAGATGTTAAACAACTTGTCTGCACAGCAGCAAGCGTGGAGCTAGCATTTAAACTCATACAGTTGGACTCAGTAACCCAGGCTGGTTCATAGCTCAGGGGTGCCTCTTTTTTTTCCCATGGAAATTTCCCTTAACAATCAATGCTCTTTTAAAGCACCATATTAATGGTAACATAATGTTCCACCATCTAATACTATCATTCACCTATCTGATTCCCAATTATTGAGCATTTAGGTTGTTTCCAACTTCTGACTAGTTTAAACAGTGCAGCCCTGAAAAAATCTCTATGCAAACATTTTTTGAAAATTGAATAATTCCTTAGGATAAATCCCACGGGTAGAATTGCTGCATGTACACATTTTAAAAACATTCAATTCTCCCCACCAAATTGCCATTCCAGAAATATCATGCCAGCCACACTCCCACCAGCCGACTGCAAAATTGTCTTTTTCTCTGCAGATGGTCTGGGTTTTTACTGTTGAATCTTACAATTTGGCATGGTGCATACATAATACAGGTAACACTGTAGCCAGGGTTCAGGCTGCATGTGGTAATGTGTTGCCATTGAATGAACATGACTATAGGAACTAAGACTTGGGATGCTTGAAAAGGCTGAACTCTGCTTTGTTAGGATAAATGGTGGCTGCAAGCAGAGGCAAAATGCACTCTGCATGGATGGTGAATGTACACGAGAATGTGTCAGGTTTCCAAAGAGTCCCTGATGTACAGAGAAGGGGCAGACCCCATGTCCTCCCTTCTTCCAGAGTTTCAGTGACTCCATGAAACACTTTTGTTTCTAAAGCCAGGGAAAGACAGGCATTGCCATTTGTGTGTGGTCTGTCACCAGCAATGTTCCCTAGGAAGTGGTCCAAGAGCAAAGACAGTAGGTGAATTTTCCCCAGTCCATTCTTCGTAAGTCTAACCAGGGCAGAGGAGACAGCACAGACTTCTTTGGAGCCAGATGTAACTCAGGTTGACATGGCTCCACTGTTCATAATTCAGGCTTGTTTGGGACACATAATTTAATTTTTTGGAGCCTCAGTCTTTTGGTCTGTAAATGGTGTGGAATCTTCTTCCCTTGAGAAGTATTATATGGATAAAAAAGGGATCAGGCTTCTGAAGGCCTTGGTACCCAGTGGGTGCCCCACACCTACCCTGCACCTGTCACTACAGGCACCTGGCTTCCTTCTGTGCTTCCTTTCAGATAGCATTTCTGACTGATGTTTGCAGCACCAGCATTCTCATTTGGGGGAGCAGTGTGGTTGCTTGTCCCTTTCCAAACCAGTTAGGATGGAATGGAATAGCGTAATGAGGTTCTTGCCTTAAAGGCTGATGTCTCCGAAAGGTTGTGCTCCAAGTGAGTTCCAAAAGGGGTGGATTCAGTGGAGCAACAAAAGGCAATGCCATCTCATTTTACTGCCAGTGGGAAGTCATGGAACACAAGCAAGTCATCCAATCAGCTCACTTGTGGCTTCTTTTATAGAGTCCAACCTTCCTCCAGCAAATAGAGGCCAATCATATTCCACTAAATGTTAGGGAGGATGCTGTAAGTGTTAGAGCCAGACTCCCTCACCATGTCAATTTTTTTCCTTTTGCAACAACCCAGGGAGCAGGTAGACTGAGAAGGGAATCTGTTTGCTAAGGTGTTTGCTGGGGGACAAGGCTGGGTGGTCTCTCTAGCTGCTGTTGTCCTGGCATCCCAGGGATGGATGCTCACATGCCTTTGACTTTTTCTCATGCCAAGATATTCTTCCTCCTTTCCCTAAAGTTCCTGCATCTATTCTTTTTTTGTCTGGACCATGTTTGTTTGTTTGCTTTTCTTTTAGGAAAAGGGGAGAATGAAATGAAGTAAAATGTTTAGAAGTAGGCCAAAAATGTCAAGGAGATTTTCCCAAGTGCTTGGGTATTATCAGGGAGCCAGTGTCCTGGAGAGGTCTGAGAGCTCTCCCAGGCCTTTGTGTCCTGTTGATGGGCCAGGGCACTGCTCCAGTGGAGCCAGGGGCACACGGGGGATGCAGATTGGATTAGTTGTTTGTGTCATGCATGATAGAACAAACTGTGAAACAAGGTTGAATAAAGACAACACTTTCACCCACTTGTTTAGAAAATTATCACTTATCCCACTCTATTAGGTGATGATCCATCTTTTAGAATATTACATTTCACATGTACACACAACAGTAATAATACTGTATCTATCAATAATAATCTGTTCATCCTATTATTTCTGCCACTTTCCATAAGTATTCATATATATGTATATATATAAATATATAGTGTTTTTGTAAAGTCTTTATATTACTATCTGTTACATAAAATGCTATCACATTTATGAATCATAATTTATTAAGTTATTTCCCTAATAGTAAATATTTAAACCTTATGTTTACTTTAGAGTCAACTCTTAATTCAGAATATTTGTCATGCATTTTAGATATATTTAGGTTACTTTTTCGGTTAAATTCCCAACTTGCAAAGGTGAAAGACATGAGCAGCTTTAAACATTTGTGTTCTGTATTATTGTATTACTCTCCAAAGAATTGCATCATTTTGTGGTGCCAGTAGCCATGAAGGATTATGCGCATTTTTTTCACAGTTTCTTTACCACTAGATATTATCAATTTTTTAAGAAACCGCTAGAAATGTAATTTGGCCACTTACACATATTAGTTTTCAGACCTCTACTTTCTTGGATGATCTGCAAATACGTTTCATAGCTCCTGGAAGAAATGTGGGGGCTGGAGTCCCAGGACCCCGTAACTAGTCCTGAAGGGCTCTGTGGGGTCAAAAGGGCCTGGAGTGTTGGGTGTCTATGCCCACCTAGGCTCTGCAGACAGCTGAAGGCTTGGAGTAAGCTCGGCTGTATCCACAGCCTTGTCTCCAGCCTAAGTTTCCACCAGCCTTATGCTAAGGCATTGATCCATGGTGAGTCAGCGATTGGAAATTCAGAATGCATTTCATATTATAAATGGACTAGCCAGGCCAGATAAAGGTAATTTAACCCATTGAAAGGTGAAATACAGTGTTTGTTTTTGTTTTATTTTAATAGCAGAACTCAAATCAGTGGCATCCCTTTTATCTTTTAGGCATTATGAGATAAATGCCAATAATCTATTTGCAAACAGCTCACTACCTATCATGCCTGTTCTCAGACATTATCCTCCTCAACTCCCCACAGCCACCTGTAAGTAGGGACAAGACAGTACTGGGAGATACAGGAAGAAGGAGTTGGTCTGAATAGGAAGTGGCAAAAAATAGCAGATCTAAATATCTGTTGTGACACTTGGTCAAGGGACTCTGGGACACCTGCAAGGAGATGGCTGGGTTCACCCTCCTCCCTCAACAAACACCAGACCACAGCACAAGGTTGAAAGGAAGCTAGATTCCTGCTGATGCTCTGTCCTTTCCAGAGCCTGAAAAACATCCTCAACAGAAAAGAGTTAATATAAATAGGAAATGACAAATACTTCCTAATGTGAGAGATCTCTGAAATGGAGATGAAGGGATGGAGCAAGGCAAGAAAGGGGTAGACATGCTTTCATAATAGAACTAGAGGCTAGATAAGAGGTTGCACCCACAGAGGAGGGGTCTGAACCTAGGAGCAGGATTGGAGGAAATGCTGAGACTCAAGGAAGGAGGAGGGTGAACTTGCAACAGGAGGGGCAGGGAAGAGAGGAGTTGCTTGGCTGTCCTGGAGGCAGATGCTTGATATATTTGGTGTCCTCCCCCCCCCCCGCCCGCCGCCCCACAGTGGGGAAGCCAGACCTGTGGATAAGTAGCACAGAATAAGGGGGTGAATTCATCATTATTTGGGGCCACGTGGAAAACTGATTCTGACCCTACAAGGAGGAAGCAAAGCTTAGAGTTTTTGTGGGGCAGGATGGAGCTCATTCTGCAAGGAAACAAGAAGAGGGTCTGTATAAAGACAACAGGGCCATGATGGGTGGGATATTTTAACTTCTTAGAGCTGGCGTCTGCAATGTTCCTGACAGTATGGTCAGACCTAAGAAGCCTTATGTCTCAGACAGGCTCTGTGACACACTGGAAACTGGGGAGACGTCTGCAAGTCCAGAAAGTTCTCCTGGAAATAAATGAACTTGGGGACCCAAAGAAAGCCTCAGCACTGCCTTTTACTCAGCATGGAGTTGAAAGAGAAAGGCTGAGAAAGCTCTAGGATGCCAAGGAAGTGAAGACGACATTTAGGAATGGAGGGTATTTCCTAAGGACAGAGCTAGAATCTGGCCTGTCCTGCCACTATTGGAGCTTCTGATTTGGCCCTGTCAGGGTCCTGTCCATAAAGGGTTCTTCCCCATGCACAGGGAGCTCTAGGCATGTACTTGTGCTGGATATTGTTACCAGTTCTTGGAGGCACTGAAGTCAAGGCCATTTCCTGTGTTCACCTTAAGCAGGGCTCAGTCAAGTTCTAAGTAGAAATATCAAATGGGTAAGATTTACCACAGTCCATCCTCCCCTCTTTCTCATCTCCACACTGTTATACTCCCCTACATTTCCACAGAATTGCAATCTCCTGGCATTAGATTTTCTGCCGTTTCCAAAGGTGAGCCCCTCGATCTGAGACATAAGCCCATGCCATGACGAGAAAGCTCATCCTAGAGCCTACCTCCAGCTCCCATCACAAAATGTGGGATAGCACCCTCTCCAGGTGCTCCTGCTTTGGCATTTTCAGGCAGATTCAGGATCCAGCCACATGTTTCCTCAAGCAGACACAAGAAATATATTGGCAGCCTGGCATAGTGGCGTGAACCTGTAGTCCCAGCAACTCAAGATGCTGAAGCAGGACGATTGCTTGAGCCCAGGAGTTCAAGTTCAGCCTGGGCAACATAGCAAGACTGTCTATATTTTTTTTTAAAAAAAGAAAAAAGAAATATAATGATGAACTTAGTTCCTGTTTACAAATAGGCAAATGGGGAGATGGAGTGCTCAGTAGGTCCAGAAGGCAGCTCCTATTGTCTCCTCTGGACTTCCTTCCTGGTTAGCAGGGATTTGAGGCTGAGCCATTGCCAGCATCCCTTCTGAATGTTCCCTCTTTCTCAGCTTAGGCCAGCAGGACTATAAATGTGGGTGCTTTCATGCAGCTGTGCTCATCTGTCCCTGAGCCCAAACTGAGTCACAAATGCCCAAATGGCTTGAAGGAAGCCAAGTGCCCCATTAAAGTGGCCACATCAGGCTTTCCTTGGAGTCCCTTTCCATTCTCTCTAAGCCAGCATATTTTGTTTTCATTCTTGGAGCACCACTTGAAATGTACAAACAAACCTTTATCTTAATTTTTCCCTCAACGTGACATACCCTTTTGAAATCATACAAATAACAATGTCTGATTGTCATGTTGAATTGCAAGCATGGATGTGAAATGCTCCAAAGTCTGACTGAAGCCAAATATAAGGTCATAAGTCAACATTTTGCTGAGAAACTTGGTTACTAAGAGGTTGAAAATGTCCATCTTTTTGTGAGAAAACTTGTTTGCCAGCAGGAAAAATTTATAGGATTGTTATCTTCCTACAAGGAAGGAGAGAGATGTGTGTAATTTTGCAACCTGGGTCAAAGTCCTTTAGGACTTCTGAAATTGGATTGGTTGAGGACTGAGGCCTTGGTGTAATATTTGGATTGCTCCCCGAGGTGAAAGTCAATGAGTGGCACAGGTGTGTGTCATTTCTTACAAGGTCATTGGGCAAAATTGTCTGAATGTCTGGGAACAGGCTCTTCCCACTGCAGGAGGTCACACTCTGCCCACAAATCCTTCTAATGGAGAACTTCTGACAAGGAAATAAGCTGTCTTGGGCCATGAGCACTTGGGGTCTTGAAAGAAATAAAATCTTGACTAACTTCATCTAAGTAGCTATGACACTCTTTGGAAAGTCTCAGTGGACGTGAAGACTCAACTGAACAAAGGCAGGAGCCAGGGACAATGTCCTCAACAATGCCAAGAA
Source organism: Gorilla gorilla gorilla (assembly GCF_029281585.2). Taxonomy (NCBI): domain Eukaryota; kingdom Metazoa; phylum Chordata; class Mammalia; order Primates; family Hominidae; genus Gorilla; species Gorilla gorilla. The sequence continues at coordinate 97,993,006 of NC_073232.2, read as the reverse complement.
GCCTGTAGCTTGCTAGCATGGCCTATTATTGTCTGTGATGTTTCAGTGCTGTCACTAAGCCCATAATGAGGCCCCCATCATCTGGTGCGAGCCATGGTAAAAAGGAAAGAAGCGGCAAAGGGGTGTCTGTGTGCTCACTATAGCATTAAAGGCAGGCACTTTGCTGCATTAAGAACATTCTACTTTGTTTTAAGATGGCCAGGTGGCAGTGTCAGGTTTGCATCTCCTTCCAGAAAGTAAAGCACCTTGCATTCCCTCCAAGTGCCCAAACTCCAGGCAAAGTTAGAATTGTTGTTCAGGATAGAAGAGAACCTCTGCTGTGGATGAGTGCGACAGAGTAGGGCTTTAGCTGTCGCTGCAGGCAAGTTCCTGATGGAAGAATCTGCCGCCACTGCACTGATGTGGAGATAGTGACACCAGAAACCTGCACCTGTGTGTGCATATATATGTTTACATGTGTGTACAAACATATATGCATGTGAGTGTGTGCATGCATATGTGCACACATATTTATGGGTGCATATATGTGTGTGTGTTACACATGTATGTGCGTGTGCACAGGTGTGTTTGTGTGCAGGCATGTGTGTACAGTCATGTGTGTGCATGTGTAGGGGAGTGTGCAGGCATGTGCATACCTTCACATGTGGGCAGTAAAAGACAAGTGGCAGAAGCCTGGCGTGGCACCATAACAGTCAAGCCCTGTCCCTAATGGGCTTTCCTCATGCACAGGGGGGCTCTAGACATGTGCTTGTGCTTGATATTAAGTCACCATTACTCTGGGGCACTGAATTCAGGGCTATTTTCCACATTCACCCTAAGCAGAGCTCAGACAAGTTCTAAGTAGAAATATCAGTGGGTAAGATATGCCACAGTTCTATTCTCCCCTATTCCTCATCCCCAACTATTATTCTCCCCGACATTTCTGATCTGAGAATCTCAGTCACCTGGCACTAGATTTTCTGCACTCTCCATGGCTGAGCCCTCTAATCTGAGACATAGGCCCATGGCACTGTGACCAGGAAGCTCGTCTTAGAGCCCACCTCTAGCTGCTCTGCCCTTCTCCTCTCCATGAGATGTTTTGTGGCTGGCCTGCACACCTTTTATGTCTAGTCAAAGTGAGTGGCCTCAACCAATGCTGGCATTTGTAGGCCAGAAAACAGTAGCAGAGTTGCTGTGCTGTCTGGTGGGTAGGAAGACCGTTGAGGATGGGTCCCTCAAATCCCACCATCAAGATGGCTCACCAATCAAAGCTGACACAGCTGGCCAGGCCTGCCTGACTTCATGGTAATTTTGATCTTTCAGGCAAAGAAGGGGAACTACGCCTTCCTGTGGGATGTGGCCGTGGTGGAATACGCAGCCCTGACGGACGACGACTGCTCGGTGACTGTCATCGGCAACAGCATCAGCAGCAAGGGTTACGGGATCGCCCTGCAGCATGGCAGCCCCTACAGGGACCTCTTCTCCCAGAGGTAGGCTTGGGCAGCGAGGTGACTACCACTGTCTCAGGACTCTAGTGGTCGAGGGTAGGAGAATAACCTCTTAGAAGATAAGAGCCAACGCAAACATCTTTGTTCATCACATTTTCCTAAGCACATACTATGTGCCACTGCTTCCTCCTCGCCTACCCTCAGACCCTGTGGAAGTATATGGTCCCTGCCAGGAAGGCTCAGAGTCTCTGTGGGATCTCTGATATGAGCAGGTAATGCCAGCCTAGGGCATATTAGCACATGGCAAGGATGTCTTCAGGATGCTAGGTTAGAGGCAGGGAGAAAAGGGCATCTCACCAGACCCAGGATATCTGGGAGAACTTCCCAGAGGAGGGGACACCCCTGAAGCTGGAAGAATGAGGAGGAATTAGCCAGAAAAATGAATAATTAGCAGGATCTGATAAGGGCCTACTAATCACTTTTAAAGAGAAATGTACCTGTAATGTGGCAGTGGTCAATGCGGAGACTTTAAAAAAGTAGGGTCAGAGAAGCAGAATGTCTCCATATTTATTTGCACGTGGCTGGATGGGGCCTCTGAGTGTAGGGCAGAACGTTCCTGGTCCAAGGAGATGCTGTCTGCTGGGGCAGGGAAGGGATGTGGCCTTAGCCAGGAAGGGTGGAAGTGGGGCATGGGTAGTTCAGTGGCCTTTGTCCAGTAGTCAGCCTGCAAACAGGGGCTCCTGTCTCCAAGGTATCTAAGCCTTGGGCCATCTTCTTGCACATATCTGTGAAGGGCATTTTGCTGGGTGAAGGGATGAATCTGCAGAGCCTAGTGCAGAAGCCCTGGGGCAGGCTCTGCCAGAGTCCACCCAAATCCAAAATGAGGCAGAAGCATCTGAATGAAAAGGCTGGCATCGTGCCAGGCTCAGGGGCAACACTCATTGACTGATTAATGCATGAATTTCAGTACTAAGGAACTTCTATTTGGAGACGTGAGAGTCCTTATAAACCATTTCTTTAACATCCTGCAGTTCAGAGGGCAACTAGGATATCTGCGTTGCTGAGCCAGCTGCTGGCAGAGCTGGGAGTAGAATCCAGGTCTTCTGAGCCCTAGTGCTATGCCCATGTGGCTCCTGGATCTCCAAGCACCACGACCTCCCTTCTGTCACACTCTAGATGTCCAGATTGTGCCCTTCTGCTCATGAGTACCTGGACCTCGGCCCCATCAAGGGAAGGCTGAGGAGGAGGGCCTGCAACCAGTCCGTTCAGTGGCTTCTTTGCAAAACTAAGGAAAAGAGTAGGGCTAATTAAGGTAAATGAGGCTTTTGGGTTTTCCCTTAAATTTAATCAAGTATACATTCTGTTCCTCCCTCTGCTCTCTGGAGCAGAGAGAGATGACAAGAGGGAAGGAGGAGTAGTGATTTATCAATTGCTCAGATTAAATGCATGAAGAAAGCATGGCTTCTCTCCAGGATTTATAACACGTTGGTGTTCTTGAGGTTCGCACCAGTTGGTTTTCCGAGATGGGAGGCTCAGGATGATTCCACAGACCATCAACCTCTGAGCATCTCTCTAGAACAGATGGTAAGAGAGCCCATGGGGCCAACACAGCAGCAGCACCAAGACTGCCCATGTACCCCAAGGCAGCGCTCATGGAAGCACAGGGGCCCCAGCGAGGAAAGGTTAGAGTCCCCGTGTGCTCACACTGCTCAGATGGCTCCTGAGAGTCTGCTGAAGTGAACACTGACACACTGGAAAGAAGAGGCAGCAGACATTAGTCCAGGAACCCGGGTCTTGGCTGGATTGCTGAATGGAGTCAGAGCAGAGGGGGCTCCCATTAGGTCAGAGCAGAACCTGAGAATACTCAACCTGGAGAAGGTGGAGATGAGTGGGGAGGGGTGTGGCTGCCCACCTCCAATATCGTAAGCCTTGCTGGGGGCAGAAGGAGTGAGATGTCCTTTGTGTGGCTGCAGAGGACCAGGGCCAGGGCCAACATGGGGTGTGTGATTCCAGAGGCCAGGCTTTCTGAAACAGGCCTGCCCACTACCTGTCCACTCACTGACCGTGAGGTCCCTGTGCGAAACCTCCCAACAGAGACCCCATGGGCTGCTCTCCTGACTCCAATAGTCACCATAATCAAATGTGGCTAGTCCAGTTTCCATGTCATTTTGGCAAATAGTGATTGATTACTATTTGCTTTCATCAGAAGGCATGTGCTCTGTGATTGACTATAAGGAAATGTCACCAGTGGCCTGTGCTCGCCTCCCACAGTTTCCTCATCTTCCTGTATGGTACAGTTCCTCCTGGGCTGGAATTATCCCTTGAGTGGGGACACTCAGACCTCAGGTTGCCAACTTACTGATGCCAGTGGTTCTTTAAAAGGCTCTGTTGGGCTGGGTGCAGTGGCTCCCAGCACTTTGGGAGGCTGAGGCGGGAAGATCACGTGAGGCCAGGAGTTCAAGACCAGCCAGACCAACATAGCAAAACCCTGTCTCTACTAAAAATGCAAAAAATTAGGTGGATGTGGTGGCACACATCTGTAATCCCAGCTACTTGGGAGGCTGAGGCATGAAAATTGCTTGAACCCAGGAGGTGGAGATTGCAGTGAGCTGAGATTATTCCACTGCACTCTAGCCTGCGTGACAAAACGAGACCCTGTTCTCAAAAAAAATAAAGGCGGGGGGGGCTTTGTTGTATGGTGCATACAGAACTGTGAGCTGCCTCTAGCTTCAGAGGAATGAAGGGATAGGTCCTGAGAGCAATGCCTCATGCCATTTGCAGAAAATAGGTTCTGGTATAAATGACAGGTTCCAGGCTTATGTGGAACTGCTATAACTGCCTTTCCCTTCATCCTGGGAACTAAACTATTTCCTTCAATAAAGATATGCTCCTTTGCTTTGGCAGAGGACAGGATGTAGATGTATGTGTGTGTGTGGCAGGGCTTATGTGCTATAAACAGGCTTGCAGACCACAGCATGCAGATTGGGCATTCAATAAATGTTTAGCAACTTAATAGCCATTTATTGAGCACCTACTGTGTAGCAGGCTCCACAGCTATTGAATGAAAAAAAGCACCTGCAATTATATCTGTCTGGAAAATAGAACAACTGGCTTCAGGAAGTGGTTATTATCCCTCTGGCTTCCTCGTAAGCGGGAGTATGGATTATTATGGTGTGCATTAGTTTAGCCTCATTCTCAAAGTCATTTTGTGCCCATGACTTGTTTTATCTTTCCTCTGTCCCTTCCATACTTAAATTTCCTTTTTGTTTGTTTAGGTTTTTTGTTTTATGTTATGCTTTCGTATAAATTGCCTTACTCTCATTCTGGGATAAGATTGGGTATAAAAAATGCATACAACTATAGGGAGCAGGAAGAAGAGAAGGTCAGCAAAATTAAGCAACTTGCCTGACTTTGCACAGGATCTGCCTAATGAGCGGAGGAGTGGGGATCTGACCCCACAACCACCATCTGGCCAGAGCCTCACCATCCCCTGGGCCAGAAGCTGGCCCCGGGAGAACAGCCTGCTGTTCTGGAAAGAGCATGGCCTCCTGGGTCAGAATGACCCAGCTCTGATGAGCAGCATCACCACTTTCTAATTACAACAGTGGGCAAGTCATCTAGATTCTGAGCTTTAGGTCTTTGAGATGTAAAATAGACATAATAAGAACCACTTTGCAGGCTGTTATGAGGATTCAAACAGTGTAATATGATCAGCTCCTACTGTGTTCTCTGTAAAAGGTCGCTCATGTCAGTGCTGGCAGGATAAGGCTACTGGTCAATGTGGCCATCAGGCTGACAAGTACTAACCAGCTTTTATGGAGCTCTGATTACTGGCTGGATCTCGAGCTAACGGTCTGTATGTGTTCCCTCTTCTCATTTTGTCGCAATATCCTGTGAGGTAGGTACATTTATTATAACCTCAGGCTTTAGTGATGAGAGAGCTAAATCTGAGAGGCTCCAAGCCTGGATTTGAATGGATATCCATGAACACGAAGCTCTACTGTATATCCATAGCTAGCTAGTTCTTCAACTGCTGACCTCCTCAAAGGCCCTGAGGTCCTGCCTATCTGTCCCTGAGGTTCCTGCAACTGCCAGGAGGCTCAGCCTCCTCACCCCTACCAGCAGAGACTTATTAAGGCCAGTGAACAGGCAGACATGCAGCCACGGAGTTGGCCCGACATGATCCATATGAGGTGGTGCAACACTGCGGCTGTCCAGTTCACCATGTGTTGTGCCATGAGAGAGGTCCGTAGTGTTCTGGGGCAATCTAAGCATGACCCCAAACCATATAAATGCACATGTATCTTAACAACCATAAGTCACTGAATGCACAGCCACATTCTGTGTCTTACATGCTGATCAGTGCCCTAAGCACTTAAAGGACATTATATCAATATCTAACCACAGCCATCTTAGTCAAGTTTTCATTACTCATTAGTACATTCACACATTTATTGACACAACAGACAGCCTTAGTGGTGCCAGCCACTGTGCTTGCTCAGGGAAAACAGAGTAACCCACAGCTCCTGTCCTGAAGGATCTGCTCATCTAAGTGGGGGTCAACAGTTTATGTTGCAAAGATGAGAACACTGATCTTTAGTAGGAGCAAGTCCCTGGTCCAGGTGAGGTCTGGTGCCTCCAAAGCCAATCTTTGCACTGAGCCAGGCCATTCCCAGCCATCAGGAGGCCATGCTATACTGGGCCCATGATGCTGACACATCTTGGGACCCCCTCAGGGTTGTGGCTCTTGTCTCCACCAGACACAAGCCCATGTGTGGGAATTGAGCAAGGCCTCAGGTCTGTGGTCACAGCTGACCTGGAATGCAGGTCCAGGGTAGAGATCACACAACTGTCCAGTGGGCAGTGAATTTTTCCCGGCTATAAACAACTGTTGCTCTCTAACGACACACACCCAGAGAACTCAGAGGGACCTCTACTGATGATATCAGTCGAATATATCACCATGGATCAGGCTTAAAGAGCTCCACTCCCCAATGGAAAGCTTGGGTGTTTGGGGTCTGGGTACTACCAGCTACCACTGGCTCTCTGTTAAGACTTCTGGGTTACAGACAAAATACCACAACCAAAGAAAACCACAATGGGGAGTATAGAAGCAGCATGGGTTGTCCCACCATTGCACACATGATGAAATCGAAACTGCCTCTCATGCCCCCTCAGAGCCTGTGTTCTGGGCTCTGCCTTCTTCCCTGTCCTCACCTGATGCCTGCTCCCATACCACCCAATAGCCTCACTGGCCATTTTTCTGCTTCTTAAATGTGCTAAGTGCTACCCCAGACATGACTTTCACATGGGGTTTTAGTCTTAGGAAGTTTCTTCCTCCCCCAAGTTGAAAGCCAACCCTGGCAGCCTCATAATGACTTTTGGCATGACATTTCACCTCTCTGTGCCTTGATTTCCTTCTCTGTAAAATGGGAAAATAGGAATAACCATCTCAAAGGACTGGCATGCAAATGAGGATTCAACACTATTTGCCAAGCATGGAGGATACTCCTTGGCACTAGAACATGCTAGACCCATGTGAGCTGTCTTATGATTAGTCATCCTTCAAGCTTCCCCTTACATATTAGCTCCTCAGTGAGGATTTCTCTAGTCCTCCAGTGGACAGCACTCACCATGTGGTGTTTCGTGGAACCTCTACTTTGATTCATTTTTTTAATCACAGCTCTGCCTGCACTATGATTGAGCTAATTTTTTTAGGGTCAGTGATTGTATCTCTAGACCATAAGCTTAGTAGTGCTGAACATCATACTAGGCAAAGCACAGAAGATCCTCAAATCAAATGACTGTATGAATAATTTGGTGAATCCCAGTGGGAGAGACTTAGGATATAGTAATGAAAGCTCAAAAGAAAGCATTTTCATGATCAGGAATATCCTAAATCCACAACCTAAATGTTTGCCTCTTTCATGTCTGTTTCCTAGTTTTATCTTGAGCTCTTGCCACAGAATCCATGTAATGGGCCTTACGTGATTTGCTGTTAGACTTTATCCTTGGGCAGTGGGATAGGGTGGGAGAGGGCAGAGGGGCTGTTGGGGAGGGGAGTGACAAAACCTAATGTGTGTTTTGGGAATAACACTTTACCTGCAGTGTGGAGAGTAGACTGGGAAGAGAAGAGCTAAGGCAGAAAGCGGCTAGGATGGCTCAATGTTGTCTGTGGTGGGACCAACATGGTGGGGCAGGGGCCAGGGCCCTGGTGGCTGAGTTGATGAGGTCAGTGGCTATAGCTCACCTTGATTGTGTCTTGCAGGATCCTGGAGCTGCAGGACACAGGCGACCTGGATGTGCTGAAGCAGAAGTGGTGGCCGCACATGGGCCGCTGTGACCTCACCAGCCATGCCAGCGCCCAGGCTGACGGCAAATCCCTCAAGCTGCACAGCTTCGCCGGGGTCTTCTGCATCCTGGCCATTGGCCTGCTCCTGGCCTGCCTGGTGGCTGCCCTGGAGTTGTGGTGGAACAGCAACCGGTGCCACCAGGAGACCCCCAAGGAGGTCAGCACCCTGGGGCCTGCCCTCCCTTTCGCAGCCTAGACGCAGGAGTGTCACATTGGGCCACTGGGAGGGCAGGTTGTTTCTAGTTAGTATTTACCTGAGTCATCTTGTCTGGAGACAGCAGTGTTTTATATTGGGGGATTTTGTTATTGTTTTATTTTGTTTTTAAAACTAGAGAAGAAATGTAGGGGATGTTTTCATGCTTGAACAAAGTGCTGCAGTACCAGCCTTAGCCACTAAAGTCCTGTATTTATCTATAGAGCAGGTACAGCGTGGGCAGCGCCAGAGAGCCCTTCCCTACCCTGCCCTGCCCATGTGCCTCCACCCTGACCTGGAGAGACCACCTGTAGGGTAAGAGAGGAGCCCATTCCTTCCTGATTCTCTTTGACTTCTCACCAAGGGACACAGGGCGCTGCTCTCCCAGCGCATCAGGGGATCCCTGTCCCTCCCAGCACTCCTTTCTCCCTATATTCCTCCTCCTTGCAGGGCCCAGCCTTGCCCCTGTCCCTCCTGGGTGCACCCAGCCTGGGGGACCCTAGCTCTGTCCACACTCCGGGTTCTGGGCACACATTTCTCCCTGTGTGTGCCAACTGCAAACTGATTCGGCCCCTCCACACTTCCTTCTTACTGGATTTGTGTTCTGCAAGCTCTTTTTTTTAATTTTTTTTTTTTTTCTGAAATAAAGCCTTCACCAAGGTCCCCCAGAGACCTTTGCCCTAAGGAAGGGTGGAAAGGAGTGTCATTTGGTGGTGATGCTTTGCCAGCAGAAACTCCACATGCCCAGCCACACCATCCGTGGGGCTGTCATTCTCTGCCACATAGACCTCAGCTATGTCTAGAACCACAGCTCTGCTTAGAGACTCTGTGGGTGCAGATGGATATAAACCTCAAACAGGAAGTGGTAAAGCAACCTGCATCAAACCCAAAAGCACTTCTGTTTTGTTTTGTTTTTTTCTGTTTTTGTTTTTACTGGAGGCTCAGATAGTACCGGGCAGTTCATTAAATGGTTTCAGAGGTAGAAGGTCCAAGGGGCACAAAAAATAAACTGGGGCAGGAAAGAAAAACAGCCAGGAGGAGGTAAGAGCTGGCGGGCTCCTTCTCAGACTGATTTGGGGAAGGGATTTGGCACCTCTGGACAGGAAGGCTGGGTCCACCATATCTGTGGCCTGGGTGTCTGGCCACATCGCACCCTCCATTCATTGGTCCATAGGGCATTCCTGGCAGGTCAGGGGTGAGGACAGGGGTGGGCGTCCTTCGCTCCTTTACAGGACTCTGCATTATACCAGGTAGTGAGCTCTCTGTCCTTATGCTGTCTCTTCCCTGGAAGAAGGACACTGCTTAACTCAGTACATCTGCAATGTTCGGGGACATCTGTCTTCCTCTCCGGCCTTCTGTGTATCTCCACGTAAGGGAATGTGAAGCTGGGGCCAGCTGCAGCCTCAGTGGCTGTCCTATCACCCCTGGAGCTCAGAAGGGAAGGAAGACAGACTTTTGAGGAAAAGGGCCTGAAAGGAACAGTTGATGGTTCTGTCCCAAGCTTCTTTGGCTACTGGAAAATTTTGTATAAAGAAGTCAGTGGGAGGGACAGTGAATTATTCTGACTAGCAGTTGTAAGGAAAGGCTACACATATCTGACCTCTCCCCATCATGTCAGCCCCTCCACGCCATGACCAGTGTGCACCCTTCACCTGCTTGTTACCACCCAGGTCTCTATGCACAGAAGCATCAGTGGGCAGCTGTGGTGGGGTGGCCCCAAAGCCACCCCCAGTAGAACCAGGAAGGATGAGAAGGATGGGAAAGACCAGGCCCCCAAATTGGCACACGTTGCACCGGCTCCGTGTTGTTTGTTTTGGGTTTTGCTTGTTTTCCCTAAGTCTTCAGCCTGGTTTCCTCTGTGCAAAGGCCCCTTGTGTCAGGGGAGCAGGGGAGGGTCTCCAGGTGGATGAAAATTGCACTGTCAGGAATTTGTCTTCATGGGCAGCTGTGGGCAAGGGTGGGGGCCTGGAGACACAGGTTCAGGCTCAGCCCCAGCCTCTAGCCTATCATCTGTGAGCCACATGCAGGGAGAGCTTGTCCTTTGGATGGGAAGTCATTGTCTGCTTTTAGCTTTGTCCCTTCACAATGCCTAGTTTAGTGACGGTTTGGACAATTTCAGCCTGGACCACCCACAGTTAATTGTTGTGGTCTATGTGTGTGAGAGAGACAGAGAAAGAGAGAGAGAGAGACTGGTGATTGTTAAAGAGACATAGATAGGAAGACAGAAAAGAAAAGAGAAAAAAATGGAGAGACCAGGAGACCAAGGGATAACCTAGCTGTGAGGAACAGCTCCTCCTTTCTTGCCGGTAAAACATCCTACCTTTTATTCTGGCTTCTGCATAAGTCCAGGATCTCAGTTATGAAATGATGAATACATTAGCCCTGCTTCCAGAATGTGGGACTTCCTGCCCCTGTTGCCAACCTGCTTCCAGATAGGAATGAGGACACATGGAGAGAGGCAGGTTGGAAAAGCACAGCAGCTGCCTGTCCTCCAACCCCTTCTGGTGTTGCTAAGAAGGGTTGCATGGAAAATGTTCCATCTTTTTCATATTTTTATGGGTTTCCAAATTTCAAATGCAATGTCTCCCTTCCTTCTTCCCTCTCTCCCTTTCTTCCTTTAATAAGCCTGCCTATAGAGACCTGGCCCCTGCCTTCAGGGAGCTTACTTCCTCATGCACAGATGTGGCAGAGAGCTGGGCCCAGCAGTCTCCACTCATTGAGCAGGCTGTACTGCAGTGATCAGCAGGTATCACAAAAGCACCAAGGACATCCAGCCCAGCCAGGGCATGGTGGGGTCAGAGGGGTTAGGGGTGCTGGTTATTGAAGACTACTTGGGGCTCAGAGCTGTTAGAACTAAGCTTTGAAGCATTGATACAAACCCTGGTACTAAAGATGAGATAGAAAGTTGCATTTTGGGCAGGGTGAACAGCGTGGAGGTGAACAAAGTCATCATACCTCCTGGAGCTCAAGGGCTGAAGTGTCAACGTGGGGAAGGAGATGCTGGCAGGGGAAGCTGGGGAAGGATACAGGGCCTGCTCCGAAGGACTTAAATGCCAGACTGAGAGGTTTTGACTTTATCATGCAGGGAATAGGCAGGAAACGGCTCAAAACAACAGTCTTTTAGAAGCATATTCTTAAAACCTTCAAAAAATAATGATGGTATTTAATCCAGAACTACTTTGTGCTACTGATTGCCTGTGTTTTATGGGGCAGCATTTGCAATTAGGTGAGAGTGTCTGGTTAATCTTTGAATGTTTCATTTTGAGGCATTGGCCGTATTTCTTAAGAGCCAGAAACCTGTCTTTGGGTGGAGCCCAAGTTGTGCTTAATGGCTTGCTCTAGGATGTCGTCACAGTTTAGACGCTTACTTGAAGAAGAGTAGTAATGTGCGTTCAACCCCTTAATATTCATGTAGATTTCAGCTCATATTTTTTCTAAGGAATCAGACGATTATGTAGTTACCCACTGCAGGTGAATGCACCAAGCTCCATGGATGCAGTAAAGAGCCACTCGCTAGATTTATGGGGGATGTGGAGCCATTGCTCTGAGAATAAAATATTCATGAAATAAAGATGAGAACTGCACAAATGGGAGATGACATGAGGAGTGAGGGATGAGTCATCCATCACTGGGCTCAGAGTTTGGAATTCTTGTTGCTTTCTGCCTTGCCTGCCCTCCCCTGGCCCGGTTTCCATTGCACACAGGAGCTGGCTGAGGTCAGGGTGGCCGGGCAGCAGGGGGCAGAGAGGAAGATGGCCCCTCTGTTCTGGCTGTGGGCAGCCTCTGTCTGCATGCCCCAACCCACTATGAAAGATTAGATCCCAGGGGTCCTCACTTCTTCAACTCCACACCCTTTCTTGCCTCCACTTCTTTGATGTCTTCTTCAACTGCATGTAAAGAGTTTGCCGGTCTGCACATTTTTCTTCTTCATTTATGCCAACCCACAGCGTTGCACTGAGGATTCAACAAGGGAAGGCATATAAAGTGAATTAAAGATGTGCCTGGCCCAGAGACATGCTTGGTTGTTGGTGGCCAAGGGGCTACTCTGTCCAAAGGTCCTGGGCTAGGCAATGAGGAATATGGGAGAGACAAGTGACACCTTAGGGCTCCTTTCCTGTGCTGAGCAATCTTGTTAGCCCTCTTCAGTAGTTGAAGAAGGCATCCTTATCCCTGATGAAATCCATCTCAGAAGTGAGAAGGGTAGAGATGGGATGTGAACGATGTGTCTACCTCTGTACCCCTGCTGCCTCCCAGGCGCAAGCTTGTCAAAAGGCCAGGGCACTGTCCTTTCCTCTGGGTATGTGCATGAGCCCATTGGGTTCCGAGGTAGCATTTTCCAGAGGACTTGGGAATGAAGGTTGTGACTTGGTGCTCTACCCGGGGCCAGGCTCCTGGCTCCTGGCTTCTGGCTACACATTTACATTATCTGAACCTCAGTCTCTCCCTTCTGCTGGAAACAACCTGGCCTGAGAACTATGCTCAGGAGCAAATGGCTTAGCATGAGAGTAAGAATAGTGAGTGTGCATATTTCAGCCCACGGCCTCCAGTGAGAAGCCATGGAACATTTACCATACACCGCTGTGTATCTCAAAACCAGATCACTTGGCAAAGCCTTCCTGCTTGCTGCCACCACTAGCAGCCCCCCTTGCTGGGTGTGCTCCACATTGCCAGTAATGGTTTACCTGCCTGTCTCTGCTTCAGATCCACCAGTGCCTCCTCACCTCTGCATTCCCATCAATGTGCCTTCTCTCTGGAACAGTGGAAGCTCTCATTAAGGGGTGATGAATATAATTCAAGTATTGAGCACTTTCTATGTGCCAGGGACCAAGATAGATGCTTTACCAAGAACATTAGCTCATCTGGTAGTAGGAGCTCAAACACGTTTATTGAATGAATGAACTAGTCAAGACTCCCGTAAAGAAGACATTACTAATGTTAAATTGTTGTGTAATCATTGCAGCTGGATCAATGGCTTTTAATTCTGGCTGCATGTCAGAGGTGATTAATTCTGGGGCTTTTTAGAAATACAGATGCTTAGGCCCTGTTTCCCAAAGGGTCATATTAGGGAGATCTGGACTGCCATAATTTCTAAAATCTCCACCTGTGCTTCTGATATCCAGCCAAGGATGAAAACCACTGATTTACGCCAACATTCCAAGGTGAGGAGCTACTGGGGTAATGAAATTTGAGTAGAATGAAGTCTCACTGGTATGGGGAGGATGAATTTCTTGACACACTGGTGTCATGGAAAAGAGCCCAGGTTTTAGGCTGGGTGTAGTGGCGCATGCCTGTAATCCCAGCACTTTGGGAGGCCAAGGCCGAATTGCTTGAAGCCAGGAGTTGGAGACCAGCCTGGGCAAAAAAAGCTAGATCCCAGTCTCTACAATTTTTTTTTAATTAGCCAGGTGAGATGGTATGTGACTGTAGTCCCAGCTACTCAGGAGGCTGAGGCAAGAGGATTGCTTGAGCCCAGGAGTTCGAGGCTGCAGTGAGCCGAGATTGGGCCACTGCACTCTAGCCTGGGTGACAGAGGGAGACCCTGTCTCAAACAAACAAACAAAAAAAAAAAAAAAAAAAAGGAAAAGGAAAGAGCCCAGGTTTGGGAACCTGGTAGATGTGAGTTCTCGTCCTGACCTTCCACTTACTGTGGAATTGCATGACCTTGAGCAAGCTGCCGTACCCCTAGCCTCAGTCATTCCTCGGTGCACCTGCTGCTACCACCCACGATGTGAAGTCATTGTCGGTTCACTCTCATTGCCCTCCCTAAAACATCTGCGATTGAACTGATGAGAACTCTTTCTCCTGATGCTTTGAAAAACTGCCCACCATCTCCTGAGACCATTTCACTTACGTACTTGAGCTCCTTTGTCCTTACCCAGCCAATACTTTCAGACCCCTAGCCCGGCCTGTTGGGGTTGGGTAAGTCTTGGGAACAACACTGAAGATTGTGTTGGTAGCATTTCTCCCAGCCCTTGGGTCCCATTTAGCACCTGGTTGGTCTCAGTGGTAACAGGATAATGCCACCAACAGCCAGCTCAGTCAGGGGGAAGTTCCTCATCCCCAGTTTTGTTCCTGCCCAACTTACAATAAGAGCTGTTGGACTCCAAGCAAAGTCTGTTCTAAGGAGTCCCATGTGTAACAGGCTGTTACAAAGATGATAGTTTAGTTAATTACCGTTTTCCAATACACTGTATTATTTCCACATTGGTGAACAGCAGCTTAATTACAGAACTTTATCTCTGCAAGACAGTGCCTGGGAGAGGTTCCCCAGTAACCTCTGTTGGTGCATCTGTCGTCATGTTTAATATGGGATGAGAAACGCAGAGCTGGAATTCAGCTGGATTCACGGGTAAACACAGTCTGTGAATTTTATATCATATTCAGGGATGTTTGACTAGGTCAGTTACCTACAGTAAATTAATGAAGATAGCAGTAAGTTTCCAAGTCTGTTTTCACAGCTGTCATTACCTGGCCAAATACCGAAACCTTGGGATAATGAGGATGTAAACGGATGTAGTTCACATAAAAAAGCCCATTATTTGAATTTGCATAACATAATAGAATGCAGTATTTTGTCTAAAAGATAGATAATTATTCACATCACTCCTGCCTCTTTCCTTGAGTAGGCTGATTACTCCTGTCTCCTCTTTCCTTGGCTGGAGACACAGAAGGAACAGACAGACATGACTTTATGAGTGCTAAATCTATGACCCCAGGTAATACAAGCAGACCATGCTTCCAAGGTTTCCAAACCAGGCGGTCTGTCCTGCGCACCTCAGCTCTGGCTCCCACAGACAGCAGCAGGAGCAGGCGACTTAAAGGACACATTGTGAGACACAGCAAATGGCTGCATTTGTTTTCCAGGAAAGATAGGAGTCATTTGCTGCAGTTATACACATTTGCTTATTCAGTTAAATAACCAAAATAAGAGACTTGAGATGGCACCCTCATCTCCCAGGGTTTGTCCTCGTGTTGGAGCTATTGGGAATGATGGAATTTGAGTAGAATGAAGTCCCACTGATGTGAAGAGGATGGATTTCTTAATAAGCAGTTGGGAAGGAAACCCCCTGGAACGTTTGTCCATTTGGTGTAGACACTTTCTGTGTGTCTTGACACGGAGACTTTAAAGGCGAATGATAACTGCAGTAGGGAGTTGGTTCCCGCTGCACAGCTTTGCAGTCCTTAGAACTGCTTCATCCATACTTAATTTGAGACAAGCAAAAAAAAAAATGTGAGTAAAATAAACTTAGTCAAGCTCTTTCTTCAGAAATAATAGACTGGCAGAGAACTAGTTATCTCCACATTCAGTCCTTGATTCTAAATGCTCCAGTATTACCCGATCCATTCCCCACCACCGCGTTTACTATTCCAGCTTGGCACTTGACAATCCACCATGCTCCAGCATCCTCTCACTTGCACTTCAGTGGTGAAGTCATCCAGCTCAGAGACGTCCCTCACTTACATCTTCCTTCAGAGAATTTTGGCTGGTCTGTCTTCCCCGAAGCTCTCATGTTTGTTTCCCTGGCATTAAATAGAGAGAGTTCTTTCACCTTGTCCCTTTCTTCCAACCTCTTACCTCCCTGTGGCTTTCTTGGACAGGAAGTTAATCTTTCCCTCTCTCCAGACTCTAACAAAATGGGAGCATCTCCTGAACACCCTGGGCTAGTGCTCAATTGACTGAGAAAAAAGGCCAGGCCCTCTATCAACTGCCAGAATCCAGAGTTGAGCAGCCCTGGAACCTAGACACCTGCTTCCCACTTTAATTGAGTCCACTCAAACTTTCTTTCTTTTCATCTTCAAAGGGGTCCTTAAAGTCCTGAAGGGAAATTAGAAAAGAGGATAAGGGAAGATTATGCAACTGATTAATTACTAACTAGTTCTTCCAATGGTCCCAGGTCATCAGTTTCCCTTCCGTGGAAATGAAAGTCTTTGCCAGTGAGGGTGACCAGCTTGTTCAGGCTTCTCCAAGCTTTGCTAGCTGCAAAGAAGAGAGAAGGTTATCTTATTAAACCCTAAAAGTACCTGAATTCCTCTCTCAACTACTTCAGCTTCCAGACTCCCTGGTACTTGTTTTGTGCCCTTCATACATTTTGAAATGAACATGCCTTATAGATACAAATATTCGCCAAAACGATTGTAGCACTGATTCTGGCTAATACAGATGACACTGTATCCACAGTTTAACAGGAGCTCATAGCAGCCCCAAGAATGCTAGAGATGCAGGCTTGATGCTGGGCAAGAGTCAGGGCTTGTCTGGAGGCCCAGAACACTAGCAGGATGGCTGTGGAAAAGAAAGTTTGGCGGAGTCCCACTGCTGCAGCAGATGAAGCACCTGCTGCTTTCTGTCTCTCTGTCTCTTTGTTCCGGATTCAGCTTCAGTCTTACTGTCCTTATTTGGATCATGGTCCTGTCTCTTCGTTAGGTAACCTGTCTCTTGATAGCCTGTCAAACTGTTATCCAGTGGGGATAGTAACTCCCTAAAAGCAATAAACCATAGACTTCCTTGGGAAAAGATCATTGATGCTGAGTGGCGCTAAGCCACTAACACACTGTATAACGGTTATAAAATATTCCTAAAGTAGTCTTACATGCAAAAATGAAAACAAAGCAAATAAAATAGAATACACAAAAAGTAGCAAAGTTGAACAGAACTGGCTCCACCATGGTGTAAGGTAATTAGGAAAATAACTTGAATTTGGTTTGCTCTATATTTTACAAACCTTTGAAGGAGTCAGCATAAACATTTCATGAATAATTTAGCTGGGACAAGTAGAAGCCTGGCATTCTCCAGCCAGTTCCCCCAATTTCCCGACGACACTTGCCATGCAGAGGTAACCCTAACTCAGAGATGGTCTCCCAGCACCAATGAGCTGAGCTCTGCTTGTGTGGGTGGGCTTCAGATCACTGGAGTTGTGACTGTGCCTGTGAGGCTGTGCCGATGGTTTCTGATGTCATTTTCACCTATGACAGCGAGCCACATCCCATAGCATCCTCTATTCTCAAACCAGTTGGCTGTCTTGATTTCCTCCTGCCCTGGAATGACTTGTCAGTTGTCCTATGGGTGTTGTCAGTTTTCTTGTCCTGGGAAAGATTCTAGGACTGACAGCAGGTGTCTCATCAGAAGCCAAACCATGTGTGCCAACCATGAACTCATAAAGGTGTGGAGAGAGCAGTGGTCCCACCTTCTATATGCCAGGGGACATTGAGGCAAGGAGTGAACTGCAGAGCACTTCACCTCCTTGCTTGAGGAACACTGAGTTGACCCTTTGTGGGGGTTAGCCCTGTGATTCATGCATTCATCTGGTCGGGGCTCATGCCTATCATTCAGTTGAACTTCTGGGGGTGGAATTCCTCTCCCACTATCCCCACAGAAGCTCAAAGCAGTCACTGGAATGGCTCTTAGATTCATGTAATTCCTTCTTTTTCCTTCTGAAGGCATATTCAGGGCTTCTACATTTGTTAATATTTCTAACTCCCCTGCAAGGTGGACAGGGGATGGGTTCCTTTCTCCAATACAAGATGCCAACATGAGACCACCTGCAGGGTTGCCTGGGAGCTGAGCTTTGGGATTGTATTTCTCTAGGAGTTTGAGGTGAGGGAAAGGTCACCACATTCCCTGGCGCATCAGCACCCATGCTGCTTACAAAGTCCCTGCAGCCTTAACCTCACCGGGAAGCTCATATGGCTCCTCTGCTGAGCACCAGGTCCTGTGCCCACCTCACAGCGGGGAAGCCAAGGAAGGAGATGACGTCTTCCTTGAGCTTTCAGGCAGCTTGTCTGCCTTTAATTATTCTGACATTGTAGGCAAATCATCAAGTTATTTGAAAGGAACAATATTTGTTCTGTTTTGTTTTCTTTCTTAAGCAAATAAACAAACCAAGTAATTTCCTGTGATATCACCCACTGTGGTGAGACAGTATCAGGTGTGAGATCACCCACTTAGATAGCCTTGAACCCTCATGAAACCAGGAGGGTCAGCTGACCCTGGGGAAGTCCCATTCCTCACAATCTCCACCCAGGAACCCACGCCCCCTTGCCCTTCCAGACAGGGATATGTCCCCCTCCTTGGGCTGCCTGAAGAGATTGCACAGGGAGGACACAGGTCACTGGGTGAGGCAGGGCTTCTCTCTGGCTCCAGGCCTCCAAGCTGCCTCTAACACTGATGGGCCTGTGACTCTGATGAATCATTGAACCTTCCTGAGCCTGAGCCTCCTTTTGTGCAAGGTGGGGATGATCATACAAAGTCTTTTCATCATCTTGAACTCTAAGTGGCAAATTCATGGGGCACCTTAGGGGCTCAAGGACTATTTCCTTTATTCCTTTGGGACTTCTTCTTCTCCTGTCTCTGCCCGCTCTTGAAAGCATCTTGTCCTAAGGGTTGGTTCTGGGTATGGCAGTGACTCTAAACTGAGTACAGAGGCAAGGCAGGATGCAGCCAAGGCCTGTTGATGGCATCTTCTTTGCTACATAGGGATCATGTCTCCCCCCTGGCTTCCCCAGATAACTGAGGGTTGGCCATATAATTGAGGGGAGGTGGGAGCCACATGAAAGGGATACTCGCCCACAGCCCAACAGGCTGACCAGGCCTGGTGCCTCCAGACATCCAGAGCTGTAGCAAGCCAGCCTTGACTCACTGTTAGGGCCCCACCTGACCTTCCTGTGCCTTCCCTCCAGGACAAAGAAGTGAACTTGGAGCAGGTCCACCGGCGCATGAACAGCCTCATGGATGAAGACATTGCTCACAAGCAGATTTCCCCAGCGTCGATTGAGCTCTCGGCCCTGGAGATGGGGGGCCTGGCTCCCACCCAGACCTTGGAGCCGACACGGGAGTACCAGAACACCCAGCTCTCGGTCAGCACCTTTCTGCCAGAGCAGAGCAGCCATGGCACCAGCCGGACACTCTCATCAGGGCCCAGCAGCAACCTGCCGCTGCCGCTGAGCAGCTCGGCCACCATGCCCTCCATGCAGTGCAAACACAGGTCACCCAACGGGGGGCTGTTCCGGCAGAGCCCGGTGAAGACCCCCATCCCCATGTCCTTCCAGCCCGTGCCTGGAGGCGTCCTTCCAGAGGCTCTGGACACCTCCCACGGGACCTCCATCTGACCGCGCCGCCTGCCCTCCTGCCCACCCTCCCACCCACCCGACCAGCAGAGCTTTTTAATACAAGAAAACAACAACACAAACCACACACACTCGCACACACAGACATACACAAAGACTCTTTCATTTTTGTTGTACATATGTGTAAATAATGACAGAATGGAGTGGGGTAAAAGTGTATTTTGAATATTCCCAATTTTCGAAGTCAGTAAAAAAACACAAAAACTGTATGAATGACTTTGTAAATTTTGTTCTATATGAATAAAAAGGCAAATTACTTGTGATCATTCTGAAGTGCCAAAGGAGCCCCCCCATTCCTGGGCCTTTCTGAGGGCAGGAGGGGCGACCAGATAAGGAGCCCCTCTCTGATGGGGGAGAAGGGAAGACGAGGAGCCCCACATGCCACTCGCTGCCTTGTCCCACAGCTTGCTGCCCCATTTCTTTGCTCCTGGCCCCTCGTCCCTTTTAGTCCCTCAGCTTGATAAAGAGTGAGTTTGGAGCCCGCGTTGGGCTGGCCCACTGGTTTGCTGTGCTGTAGGGTGATCGGCTGTTCTGGGTAGCCTGGGGCTGAGGAGGTGCCCTGGACTTAGGGCTATCCTGTCCTGTCTTGGATCTTGCGGGACGAGTTGGTCACCGCTGTGTGTGTTGCAGTGTGCCTCTGCCCCATGGGCCCGAGAGAAGCTGACAGTTACCCATAGTGAGGTAATTGAGGGCTTTGATACTGAGCTGTTCTCATATCATCCTGTTGGCCTTGTTTTTCATTTTCTTTTCAAAATTAGAAGAATCAAAAAGTGATAGAATATTGGGGGAAGGAGGGCAGACTCCATCGTTTCCTCAGGGAGACTGGGCAGAGGTGGGGTTGGTCTGGAAGAAGGTCCATGGGGGCAGGGAGTTGCGAGGTGGGGTTAGTTGCATGGACCAGGTGAGGTGGTGGAACAAAAGGCCAGGTAGAGGAAGAATATTCCCTTGGGTTTGGACCCATGGTCCCAGGTGAGAGAAGGAAGTGAGGCCATAGCTGCAGGGAGTAGAAGCTTTGTGGTGTCAGGCAAACGGATTCTGTTAGTAAGAGTTGGGGGAGGTGCCCAGGTGGGTGGACCAGTACTCCAGGTGATGGGGCATGCTGAGAAATAGAGAAAAGAGACCATGTTTATTTGGGTAGGAGGAAGCCTTGCCCCTTAGGTGAGAAGCATAAGTGTAACTCCCATCCACCAGGGAAGTTGCTTGTAGCCCCAAAAGTAAAGGCCTATCTCTGGGTCATAAATCCTGCAGGCAGTCCAACAAACAGGGCTGGCTCCAGCACAAACCCTCCCTTCCAGCTTTACGACCCTCTCCAGACCAGACCTGGAGTCCTCTTCAAGCAGCAATCCAACCCAGAGCAGGGGCCCTCCCCACTCAGGGCATCTGATATCCTCTGAGATTTCCAGGCCTATCCCTGTGCAGGTACAGCTGCAGGGAAGCCCAGTTTTCTAAGCCTAGGACCACCTAACAGCGCCCCCTCCTTCAGTTGCCCTTTCTGAGGCAACTAAACTACAGAATCAGGGAAAGAACTATCAGGAGTGGAACTGGGGGAATCTGAGTTGTGTCACTTCAGTTCCTCTCCTAAAGACAAAGGTTAGTCTGATCTCCAGACCCGTCAGAATGGAATACACAGCCCACAGCCCAGTCACTGAAGGAGGTGGAGCTCCCACAGCCAGCAGTAATCAGGGAGCTGAGAGCCTGGGTCTGTGATCATGGAGAAATACAAAGTCCTATTGATTGCTTCTTCTATAGCCTTGTAGAGTTTCTAGAGAGATGTATTTATGAGGGTGATAACTAGCCCAGGATTGATTTCTTTCCTAAAGTCCCTAGTGACATGATTGAGCAGTAAAGAACGGCCAAATCACACAGTCAGCTAAAAGCACTGTGGGGAAGAGAGTGTTTATAATTATGTTATTTATCGCTGGATGCTGAGAATGGTCTGATATTCGTGCTACCTAGGCAATCCATTGACATTTCTCCAATCAGAGCATGTGGACCTTGGAGCCAGGCATGCTCAGAGAAGCCTAGGTGGGCTACCATGACCCCGAGGAAGAGCAGGCTTTGTTTTCCATCAGCACGTTGGGGGCCCTGCCCTGAATGGTCAGTTTTTCACATATATATCTCTCTATTTTTTTAATCAAACTCTGGTCTCACTGCCTTATCTCACACCAACTTGTTTCCTCATCGCCCCCTGAGATGGCCTGTCTTCTGGGGTATAGCGTGGATGTCTTCTTGGATGGTTCTACTTAGAATGAGTGTCAAAGAGGAAAGAGAGGGAGATGGAGGATGTGTTTGTGCGCCTGTGTGTGTGTGTTTGTGTGTGTGTGTGTGTGTGTGTGTGTGAGAGAGAGAGAGAGAGAGAGAGAGAGAGACCAGCATCTTCAAGAGAAGTATTCTGCTTGTACAAAATCCTTAACACCTCATGGTGTTATTCTTCACCATGTTTATGTTTATGTTTTTTTTTTTTTTTAGAATTTTCTACCCTTGGCATGAGGGGAAATGATTGATATTCAAGCAAGTTCTCTAGGAAAAAAAAAAAACTTCCCAACTCAGATTTCTGTGTCAGCTCAGAATGTATCTTTTTTTCATGCTTTGCTCTTTGGATTTATAACTCTGTTTAGACTATTCCATACATTTTAGGTATATTTTGTGCCTTCAGACACTGCAAATAATAATCAGCATTTGGATTAAAGTTGTTTAATAATAAATCTTGTCTTTGCTCCCTATGCTCTTATTCTCTGGGGTGAAGAAATACTGTCTGCTTGTTTCTCGGCATGCTGAGATCATGAAGTAAATTCTGTGCTATCGGCAGGGACAGTCATGAGGAAAACTCCTCTCCTCAAGGGGGTCTCAGATATGCCTGGAGGTGGGGGCAGGCCCTCCTCACCCAGTGCATATCCAGAGTTCCCTGAAACCAACCAGGGGACAGTGTGAGGGACAGGCTGAGCAGCAAGTCTAATTTTTGGTTAACCTAACAGTGTTCTTTAAAATATTACGTTCTTGGAAGTGTCTTAGGAGAGAACTGGGTCATCATCATGCGTAGAGAAGTGCTCCCATGGCCTGGAGGAATGAACATCCCTTTAATTGTCAGCTGACTGTGCTGCCACTCTCATCTCTGCACTCACCCTGACCTCAGATAAGTTGCTTCCCTGTGCTTAGGTCTCAGGGCTAAGGGACTGTCATTCCTGGTGGAGCCACAGCTTGGCTGGACCCCCAGCTTGGCTTCTCAAAGTTTGGCCCTTACAGGATCTGTGGAGACCTTTCTCCAATGAACATCTTATGCCCTCAGTCATCCTACAGGCCTTAAGCCATCAACCTGATCCTCCACCCCCAGATGCGTGTGCTTTTCAGCCGACCTCTGAAAAAGTCCCCTGGCTTCAGTGACTTTGTGGGGGAAAGCCCCACTGTCGGCCTCAAGCTCAGTAAAGCTGATCTGAGGAGGCTGTCTGACATGATCAAAATTTCTTCTTTTAGAAACCAAAAGGAGGATGCCCAGCCCTAGTTCTTCTGCCCTGCACCAAGGACAGGCTTCTCCACGTTGGGGCCACTCCTCAGACTGGGGCTGAGGGGCGGACAACAGACACCGCTGGATTCTGTGAGCAGATGGGTGGACAGGAGCAGCTGCAGGGAATCACAAAGGGCTGTTTTCTTAAGAAGAAGCTGCCTAGTTCCTAAATCAGAAATCCCCCGAATAGTGCCAAGGTAAAACTAATTCCATACCTAATGTTTGTCTTTTCAAGTACTGAAGGAGAAGCAGACACATTAAAGAAGAAAAGACCAGTGGTCCTAAAGGCCACGAGGACATGGAGGGACGCAGTCTATGGCCTGTGCATTTTCATTTAAAAGTCATTCCATTTAATAATAGGTGATAGAAATATAAAAAATTGAAATATTAAACATATTTTAAATATTATTAAATAACAGAGATGGGCAAGGTCTAACGGATAACTCAGGTCTCTATGTGACCTTCTGCTCCCAAGGTGAAGGGGTCACTTAATTGAGTGCCTCCAGCTTCGTTTTCAGGAAACTTTCACTCCCAAAAGTATCTGCTCATGAATTAGCATCTGCGTCTTAACTAGAGCCTTGTTTTGTGCTCCTAGCCTTGGCAGAAGAAAATGAGATAAAAGCTCCAGACAATTTTAACTGACCTTTCCTTGCTGTGGACACAATAAAAGAGGCAGCATTTCTGTTCCTAATGTAACATTTTTAGTATCTAAAATATTCTTTTATGCCATTAGTTGTTTTTAATAAAACTGTTTATTCTTATTATCCTCACCCTTTGTACCAAAAACTGCACATAAATAACCCTCTTCTGTGCCAATAACTTTAATCATTGTCTTTTTCTTTTTTTTTTTTTTTTTGCCTCTCAGTGGTGGTATTTAGTCAGAGGAGAATTACTTATGAGAGAAGTGAACCTATTCCAGATAAATCAGGTGAGCTAATAGTCACCTCTTACAAAAGAGGAAGGGACAATTGTCTGTAATGTCTGATCATCCCTCCCCTGCCAGCATTTATTGTCTTTATTGTCTCACCTCTGAACTTGACATTGAGCACTGAGCTCAAAAGATAATAGAAATTCTGTCTGCAGGAAAAACAAAAAACAAAAAAGATGGGCACAGAAGTTTACAATGGCCAATGGCTGGGATCTGGAAGAGAGGGCACTAGATAGACCTGGATTACTTAGGGTGAGCAACCAAATGTGACCCAAGGAGAGCTCAGTTGCTGGCAGATTCAAGTAGACAGTTGCCAGGGGCTCAGGGGTGTCCAAACTCAGAGGAAAACAAAATATTCACCAACATATGGAGACTTGTACATCTAAAATAAGTACACACAGACACATATACACATATGTACATGTTCATGCACAAACACCGAAGTCCATGCAAACACAGTCACCATATCAGGCACATGCAAGTAGAGTTTTAAAGCACATGGCAATGTGCTTGGGTGACATAAGCAAATGGAGATAGGCTCATCAGAAACAGAACCCAGAGGAGAAAAGAGGCTGTTTCAGGGCTTCCCTGCCCAGTGCACAGTCTCAATACAACAATCAGCCAAGCGGTGCTCTGCAATCAGCCGCCGAGGAGGGAGGAGCACCTCCTGCAATGTGGCCTGCTGTCTGCAAAGCTGCCTGGTGTGCTCACCAAACCCTCCTGTGTCATCAGTCCCTTGCTCTAAAATCCTAACTTGCAACCAGAATCCCTGAAATGTGCAAAGAAGCCCCAAGCATTCTCCAAAACATCCTGCTTCCTAATAAGAATACCCATTATCATCCATATCAGTGACCGTTTCTTGATCAGGTGTGGTGTTTGAGAGACTGTACTATACCCCTCACATACAAACACTCTCTTATTCTCAGATCAGCCATGCAAGGTAAAAAAATATTATAAATAGATTTATAGATAGGAAAACTGAAACTCAAAAAGACATGGTTCCAAAGCTGGTGAGAGACAGTGCTGGGATTCACTTTCTTGTCTGTCTGAGTCCTTAGTGCGTACTCCTGCCAGTACAGCTGGCTCTCCCTCCCAGAGAGCATACCCACTGTGCCTCGGCTGCTGCACCTGTGCTGACCTTCCCTGTCACCAGCCTATCAGGTACCTCAGCCTCCACATCTGCTGCCTTCTCTCCAGTGGCTTCAGGGCAGTCGGTGAGTATCCTCTTGTGCACCCCTGCAGTGGCTGTAGGTAGGCTGGGCTAACAGGGTCATTTGTAACCACAGAGTTGGGCTGGATATCTGCTCCCCTGAAGATGCCTAAGCCAGGCAGGGCATCAGTCTGTCAGGTTTACTCAGAAGCTGGGCTGTTCCTCTATGGGTATCTCCTTCCTCCCCTAGACTCCCCAAGAGGCATATCCTCCTTCTGCCGAAGGTAAAGTGTGCATCAAGCTAAGGGAAACTCTGAGACTAACTAGTGCTCTAAAGAGTTTTAGGATTCTCCCCCAGGCAGGAATTCCTTCACCAAAGTCCCTTGATAGACCTCAGAGGTGCCTGAAAACCTCCAAAAATTATCTGCCAAATTGCTTGTGCATGTATGTATGCATGTGTGTATGTGCCTTTTTTCCAGGAACCTGGTTCATATCTTCCACATATTCCTAAAATTCTCTTATAAAAGCTCTAAGCCACTTCCGTTAAGAGTTGTGAGTCAGGCAAGCCTCTGCATCTCACTCTTCCAAGGTGAGTGTTTAGGTGCAATCTTATTTTGATGCTCATCTGAGGTGAAAAGCAGAACAGTAGCCGAGGAGGGAGTGTAGAAAATGCATTGTAGATGGGGGCGTTGTGGCTTTGACTAAGAGGAGGTGGGAAAATCCCACTGGCAGGGCACCGTGGGCACCATGAGATACATGGGCAACGGGGTAGGGCTGGTGCCCTGATCCTGGCACCCAGGAAAGTGCTCAAGATAAAGTCAAAGGAAAAAACACTAAAACTGGCCAGGTCTGGACTGGATTCCTATGTCTGGCCCTTATTGGAGGTGACATCTTGTGCACATTCCTTTTTACTTCTTTGAGTCTCGCTGTTTCATTCTTATATTAGTGACAATAATACCTATATCTTCTATTTGGTGAAAATTCCATAGTTAGTAATCATTAAAAAAAGCTGCAATTGGGAGTTGCTTCCCACAACACAGCTTTGCAGTCCTTAGAACTCCTTTACCCATCCTTGATTTGAGGCAAGCAAAAAAAAAACGGGTGAAATAAACTTATTCAAGCTCTTCCTTCAGAAATAATAGACTGGCAGGGAATTGGCTGTCTCCACACTCAGTCCCTGGGCTGATCTTGGTTCTAAATGCTCCAGTATTACCTGATCCACTCCCCACCACTGTGTTTACTATTCCAGCTTGGCGCCTGTGCCCTGCCACTTGACAATCCACCACCCTCCAGCATCCTCTCGCTTGCACTTCAATGGTGAAGTCGACCTGCTCAGAGACCTCCCTCGCTCACATCTTCCTTCAGAGGATTTTGGCTGGTCTGTCTTCCCCTGAAGCTCTCATGTTTGCTTCCCTGTCATTAAGTAGAGAGGGTTCCTTTCACCTTGCCTCCTGCTTTCAACCCCTTACCTCCCTGTGGCTTTCTTGGATGGGAAGGGTCAGTGCCCTGCCTGGGATATATCCACATTTCCTCTGTTCTCCTAGGCCTAGCTCCCTGGGCAAGGGGTGCAGGGAGAAGGGATTCGTGCACCTTAGATGGAGACAAATGCTAGACAAATGCTATGGCAATAAAATAAGTGAGACCTGCTTTTGCATTTTCGCTCTGGACTTTACAGTTGTATGATTTTGGATTTGAAGTGATAAGAATGAATTCACAGAGCTATATGTGTGATTCATGATTGCTGAAATGATGTTTTCCCAGTTCATAAGCTCCCCTCTTCTGCCAGCTGAGCCTCTTGCAGAACCTATACAGTTCCCAAAGACCAGAGCTGGCTCTTGACAAGCAAAGCCATGCTTCCTTTTGCTTTGTGGCAAATTACTTTTTTTCCTGCAAAACAGCATGGCCTAGTGCTGATTCAGTAGATCAGAGTAGGAAAAGACAGATCTGGCTTAAAAATCTGTTCTTTGCCACTCACTAGATGGGTATCCTTGATCCTATTACCAATGTCTCTGAGCCTTCCTTCTCCCCCTCACCTGTAGAATGGATTCTGAGTCCTGAGCTGTTTTGAAGATCAGTGATAATGTGCGTAAGGTACCTGCACAAACACACTCTTATAAATAGCAGCTCTTGTGATTTGCACACCTACAGCATCCTGCCTCTTGGTGTGAACTGCTCAGGCTTTTAGCTTAGTCAACGATCTCATTTGTAACATTCACATACAGACCACTTCCTTCCAGCTTGTCTGCTGAGACAGAGGAAGGAAACATTTCCATTTTCGTCCCTAGAACTGGAATGCTTGCATTGGGTCTCACTCTCCCACTGGGAGCTGGCAGTAACAGCAGCCCTCACTTCTGTTCCCGAGACCCTCTCAGGTAATCACTCTGATTGTTCTCAGAAAGCAAATGAAAAGCAGCCTGGCTTACCTAGAGAGGAGTTATTTGATTGTGAGAGGCTCAGTCAGTGCCCTCTCAGCTCCTGACTTTCAGACATGCTCATGATGAAGTGCAGCCGAAAAGAAGCAAACTTCAGCGAAACTAGCTCTCCAAAGCTGGTGGAGATATCTATGCATCCGCCAGAATATAGTTTGAGAGGTAAGGTTCATGGCCATATAGTTCAAAAAACACAAGACCTTCAGAGGTTCCTGGGGTGATGGCCCTGTGCTTTTCAGGTAGCATCCAACCCCTTGTGTTTTATGGGGGAAATAAATGCACACACCTGAAGCGATGAGCTGTGTATGTGCTGGGATTATTTTACATCTATTCCATCATGTCTGCTTTTTTTTAGCTTCTGCCTCTACCTTAGGCCCGAAGCCCAAAGGTAGTTGAATCTTCGTTTGCTGGCAACTTGTCATCTGACTAGGCTAAGTAATCTCACATAGAAGGTGCTTGTTGTATTCTAGAGAAAATGACCGAGTGAGCTGCTATGTCAGTAAGGATCCTGCATGGTAAGAAAGAGATGGCACAGGGAAACTGAGAAATTTGGGGAGAGAGACTATTTGGAAAGATGTGCACAGGCAAAGCAAAGTCACAAGGAGAACTGATGATTAATGAGATTGAGCCTTTTACACATGCTTATGTGCATATTGCTTTTGTGAGCTGTCTCTTTTCTTCCATAGTGGAGAAGCCTGAGTGTATTGGGTCTCACTCTCCCACTGGGAGCTGGCAGTAACAGCAGCCCTCACTTCTGTTAAAAAGTGAGCACACCCTTACCCGCGGATGGCCCAACAAGGTGGAAGGAGGGAGCACATGTTCTAACTACGGTCAGGAGCTGACAGGAGCTGAGCCCAGCTCCAGAGATAAGCCATTCAATGGTGACTCTACAAGCAGCCAGCTGCGGGAGTGCATACTCTGACTTCACTGGTCTCCTGCCAGCGAATCTCCTGCCAATCCCTAGAGCAGACAGCAAGGGAGTTCACTGAGGCAGAGTAGAGAAAGATGGAAAATGGGTGTGGGGCAGGGAAGAAATAAAATATATTTCCTCTAGGGAAGTTGAGAGGGGAAAGAAAAGGAATTCACATGGATCATATGCCTAGCATGTCCCAGGAAAATTAATTCCTTCTCCCCCTGGAAAATTAAAGAAATCTCTTTTTGATAAATGCAGAAAATGAGACTTAGGGTAATTGAGTGGTTTGCTCAAGATCATTCATCTTGTCTGTCAGCCTAAATAAAGCTCATGCTTCTTCTGCCCTGAATTGCCCCACATGTTCCGAAGATGGAGACACAAGACACATCAGACAGAGGGTCACCTCCCCAGATCTTGGTCTCAGCCACCAAGGACTGCAAGCTTGCAGGTGAGGGCAGGCAGTGTGGAGGGTGTGGCATTCAGGGAGAAAACACTAGTCAGCCTTTTTGCAGCTGGGGTAGTGTGAACGTATCCTGCATAATTCTAATTTGGCTGTGGGAGGCCACTATTCTGAATGGATCCCTAAAGAATACTAAGGCACAGAATTACACAGGAGTCAGTGTTGGAATCAGAAAGGTGTGATTTTGGAGGTAGGTTTTTAGTTACATGACCATGAGTAAGTCCCTTAACTTCTCTGAGCATCGGCTTCCATATCTATGAAATCTAAACAACGTGAGCAGCAATTTTATTTTGAATAATGAACTAAGAAAACCAGGAGGCTGGGCATGGTGGCTCACGCCTGTAATCCCAGCCCTTTGGGAGGCCAAGGCGGGTGAATCACCTGATGTCAAGACCAGCCTGGCCAACATGGGGAAACCATGTCTCTACTAAAAATACAAAAAATTAGCCAGGTGTGGTGGTGGGCACCTGTAATCCCAGCTACTCGAGAGGCTGAGGCAGGAGAATTGCTTGAACCCCAGAGGTGGAGGTTGCAATGAGCCGAGGTTGCACCATCACATTCCAGCCTGGGCAACAAGAGCAAAACACCATCTCGGAAAAAAAAAAGAAAGAAAGAAAGAAAAGAAAAGGAAAAGAAAACTCGGACTAAAGCACCTAGTGCCAGTGGCTGACATACAGCAAGTGCTCAGTAATGATGACCATTAGCAGTACAGGAAAATGGTCATGGAAGGCCCAATTACAAGGTCACAGTTTTATAATATACTTGTTCAGAAAATTATAAAATTTACTTAGAAAGGTGCACAAATCATAAGTATAGAGGTTGGTTAATTTTAACAGTGTGAGTGCTCTTGTGTAGGCCCTAACCCAAAATGAGAATAGAATTTCCTCTTGTATACCTCCTCAGTTGACAACTCTGGAACTCTGAAGGTAATCAGTACTATAAATTCTAGAACCGTTGATTAATTTCATCTATTTTAGATATACGTTGAGATAGAATCAATTATACTTTTTTTCTGTTTTTTTTTTTTAATTCAACACTGGCTTTAGGGACTTTATGTTTCTGCATGAAGTTCATTTCATTGTTTTACAGGATTTCTTTGTATGAATATGCCACAATTTATGCATTCTACTGTCAATAGACTTTTGATTTGTGTTCATTTTGGGTTATAACAAGCAGTATCCCAATAAACATTTTTTGGACATGTTGGGTGAATTTATGTATGCTTTTCTGTTGGTTTGCTGGGTCACAAGTATGCATGTGTTCAATTTTATGTAGATACTGCTAAACAGTTTTCAGAAATAGTTGTACTGATTTATGCAGTTGACCTGCAGTGTTTGAGAGCTGCAGTTGTCCCACATCCTCATTAACACCTGCGCTATCATATATTTTAATTTTCAGCCATTCTAGTGGGAATGTAGTACACTTAATTGTGATTTTAATTTGCATTTACTGATGATTAATGAGATTGCGCATTTTACATATGCCGATTTGTATATTGCTTTTGTGAGCTGTCTCTTTTCTTCCATAGCATGGTTTACCTTTTCACTTTCTTTGTGGTATCTTTGGATGAACAGAAGTTGTTAATTTAAACATGAGTTCATTTTCAACTTTTTTTTTTTTTTACCTTCAGTGTTAGATATGTCCTGTTTCTGAAAACTGCCTAAACCAGGCCACAAAGATATTCTTTTGTTTTCTTCTGGGTGTTTTGTGTTGATGTTTGTTTTGCCTTTACATTTACATCTGCAAGCTGCCTGGAATCAATTTTTTAGTATGATATGAGAAAGAGGTTACAACATGTTTTTAATATGGATATTTGTTTATTACAGAATCATTTATAGAAAAAAGTCCCTTTCTCATTACACTGCAGTGTCAGATTTATCATGAATATAGTGATCTTACGTGTGTAGGCCTGTTTTCATATCATATTCTGTTGATCCATTTGTCTGTTTTTGCACTAATGTCCTACTGTCTTAGTTGATGTAACTTTGTCATCAATCTTGATTATCTGGTTATGTGAGTCAGTCCTTTGCATTTACACATAAATTTTAAAACATCATGCTATTTTCTGGAAAATTACTCTTGAGATTTTGGCTGAAACTGCATTGAATCCACAGATAAACTTTGAAAAAATTAATACCTTTCCATTTCTTACTTTCAACTTCTCTGTGTTCTTATATTTAAGGTGCGACATTTGAAAGCAGTTTGAGGTTCTGCGTGTGTGTCTGTATGTGTGTGTGTTTTAATACGGTGTTTAAAATATTTAATTAGTGCATTCACATTCAACATAATTGCTGATGTATTTGGATTTAGATCTATAGTCTTTTTTTCTATTTTTCCCTCTTGTTCTATTTTAATTATCCCCTTTTTGCCTTCTTAGTAGTTAAAATAATGCTTTGTTATTCAATATC
Organism: Gorilla gorilla gorilla; assembly: GCF_029281585.2. Taxonomy (NCBI): domain Eukaryota; kingdom Metazoa; phylum Chordata; class Mammalia; order Primates; family Hominidae; genus Gorilla; species Gorilla gorilla. Next base: position 97,962,123 of record NC_073232.2, on the reverse strand, counting down.
CTCTCTGTTAGCTTGTTGGTTGTACATTTTTATATTCTTAAAGGGATTATCCTATAGATATAAATATATATTTTACCATGTCCAAGACAAAATCAGGATCTTAAAACACCTTAACTTCATTTAACTCATTCCATTTTTTATAATTGTAATTTTACATATATTTTCAACAAAACTTCAATAATAATTTTTAAACTATTGTTACATACAGTAAGGAATCATTTGGGCTTTTCAATGTATTTATTTTTTTCTGTGTCTCTTTATTTCTTCCTCTATGTCTCTGTTTGTTTCTGAGATATTTTTCTTCTGCCTGAAAAAACACTTTTAAGAATTACAAATAAAGCTGCTACAAACATCCATGTGTAGGTTTTTGGTGGCCATTAAGTTTTTAACTCATTTGGGTAAATACCTAAAAGCGCAATTGCCGATTTGGATAATAAGACTGTGTTTGTCACAATTTACCAAATTTGTCAGAAATTACCAAACTGTCTTCCAAAGTGACTGTATTCACCATCAATAAATGAAAGTTCCTATTGCTTCTCATTTGATACTATCACTGTTTTGGACTAAAAGATAGGTTGTGCTATCTCTTTGTTTTAATTTGCAGTTCCCTAATGGCATATGATGTGGAGCATCTTTTTATATGCTTATTTGACATCTGTATGTTTTCTTTGATGAAGTGTCTGTTCAGGTCTTTTGCCCATGTTTTAAATTGAGTTGTTTGATTTTTTATTGTTGAATATAAGGGTTCTTTGTATATTTTTGATAATAATCTTTTTATCAGATATGTCTGTTGAAAATATATTCTCCCAATCTGTGGTTGTCTTCTCATGCTCTTGACAGTGTCTTCAGCAGAGCAGAAATTTTTAATTTTAATGCAGTCACCTTATTGGGTTTTTATTTCATAGATTTTGCCTTTGCTGTTGTGTCTAAAAAGCCATCATCATACTCAAGGTCATGTAGATTTTCTCCTATGATATCTTGTGGAAGTTTTATAGTTGTGTACTTTGCATTTAGGTCTATGGTTTTTTTTGAGTTAATTTTTGTGAGGGTATAAGGTCTCCGTCTAAATTCTTTGTGGGTTTTTTTTTTTGCATGTGGATTTTCAGTTGTTCCAGAACATTTGTTGAAAAGAGTATCTTTCTTCATTGCATTACCTTTGGTTCTATATGAAAATTCAGTTGACTTTATTTATGTGGTTCTACTTCTGGGCTCTATATTCTTTTCCATTGATCTACTTGTCTGTTCTTTTGCTAATACCGCATTGTAGCTTCATAGTAAGTCTTAAAGTCTGATAGTATCAGTTCTCTGACTTTGTTCATTTGCAATATTGTGTTGGCTATTCTGGGTCTTTTGCTTCTTCATATAAACTTTAGAATCATTTTTTTGATATCCACAAAATAACTACTGGGATTTTGGTTGAGACTGTATTTAGCCTATTGATCAAGTTGTGAAGAACTGATACCTTGACAATATTGAGTGTTTCTATCCATGAACATAGAATATCTTTGTATTTATCTGGTTCTTTGATTTATTTCATCAAAGTTTTTCGTTTTTTATATAGATCTTGTAATATTTTGCTAGATTTATGCCAAGTAATTTAATATTTTTGGCACTACTGTAGATGGTATTGTGGTTTTAATGTCAAATTCCATTTATTGTTGACATATAGAAAGTCAATTTAATTTGTATATTAACCTTATATCTGAAGGCTTTCTATAATTGCTTTTGAGTTTTGGGAGTTCTGTTGTTGGTTATTTCAGATTTTCAACATAAAGAAATCTGTCACCTATGAAAGAGTTTTATATCTTTCTTCCCAATCCGTATACTTTTTATTTCCTTTTCTTGTGTTACTGCATTATCTTGCTTATTGCATAGGTTTAACACTTTGAAAAGGAATGGTAAGAGGAGATATACTCATCTTTTCTCCTGATCTTAGTGGGAAACATTCTAATTTCTCAACGTGAAGTAAAATTTTAGTTATAGGTTCTTGTAGTTTTTTTTATCTAGTTGAGAAATTTTCTTCTATTTCTAGTGTGCCATGAGTTTTAATTATGAATAGCCATCAAGTTTTTAAAAATGTACTTTTCCTGCATTTATTGATATAATCATGAACTTTTTGTTGCTGTTGTTTAGTCTTTTGATAGAATGAACTAGCATTTCATACCTGGGATAAATGACACTTGGTCATGATGTATAATTTTTTTATTGGATTCAATTTGCAAATATTTTGTTGAGATTTTCTGCATATTTGTTCATTAGAAATATTGGTCTGTACCTTTATTTTCTTGTAAAATGTCTTTGGTTTTGGTATTAGGGTAATGGTGGCCTCACAGAATGAATTAGGAAGTTTGTCCTCTGCTTTTATCTTCTGGAAGAGATTGTAGAAATTGTAATTTTTTTCTTTAAATGTTTGGTAGAATTGATCAATGAACCCATCTGGGTTTGATGCTTTGGATTTTGAAAGGTTGTTAATTTTTGATTCAAATTATTTAGTAGATATAGGTGTATTCAGATTGCCTACTTTTTGTTGTATGAGTTTTGGCACATGTGCCTTTCTGTTGTATTTTATCTAAATAATCAAATTTGTAGGCGTTGAGTTATTCATAGTATTTTTATTATCCTTTTAATGTTCATAAGATCTGTACTGATGTCTCTTCTTCATTTCTGATATTAGTAATTTTTGTCTTCTTTTTTTCCTTTGGTAAGCAGACTAGAGTTTTATAAATTTTATTCATCTTTCAAAGAACCAGCTTTTGGATTTGTTCATTTTCTCTATTGATTTCCCGTTTTAAATTTCATTTATTTCTGCTTTAATTTTTATTATTTCTTTCTTCTACTTATATTGGATTTAATTTACTCTTCTTTTTCCAGTTTTCTAAAGTGGAAGCATAGATTATTCACTTTAGATATTTCTTTTTATAAAAGTATATATACAGTGACTGCTCCAAATTTCTCTCAAAGCACTGCTTTTGCTGCATCCCACAATTCTTGATGAACTGTTTATTTTTGTTTAGTTCAAAATATTTCTAAATTTCTCTTCAGATTTTTTTCATTCACCAATATGTTATTTAGAAATGCGTTGTTTAATTGCTAAGTATTTGGGGATTTTTCACCTACCTTTATTATTGTTTTCTAGTTTAATTCTATTTTGTTCTGAGAGAAAACATTGTATGATTTCTATTTTTAAAAAATTTGGGCCAGGTGCGGTGGCTCATGCCTGTAATCCCAGCACTTTGGGAGGCCAAGATGGGCGGATCACGAGGTCAGGAGATCGAGACCATCCTGGCTAACACGGTGAAACCCCGTCTCTACTAAAAATACAAAAAAAATAGCCGGGCGTGGTGGCGGGCGCCTGTAGTCCCAGATACTCGGGAGGCTGAGGCAGGAAAATGGCGTGAACCTGGGAGGAGGAGCTTGCAATGAGCCGAGATCGCGCCACTGCACTCCAGCCTGGGGGCCAGAGTGAGACTCCATCTCAAAAAAAAAAAAAAAAAAAAAGTTGTTGTTTTTTTATGGCCAAGAATATTGGTCTATCTTGGTAAATATTTTGCATGAGCTTAAAAAGAATTTGTACTATACTTTTATTGGATGAAGTAGTCTATAGATGTGAATTATATCAAGTTGATTGATGGAGCTGTTGAGTTCGACTATGTCCTTAGTTATTTGCTGCCTGCTGGATTTGTCCATTTCTGATAAAGGACTGCTAAAGTCTACAAATATAATAGTGGATTCATCTACTTCTCTTTGAAGTTCTATCAGTTTTTGCCTTACATATTTTGATGCTCTCATTTTAGGTGCACACCCATTAAGGATTGTTGTATATTATTGTAAATCTATCCCTTTATCATTACCCCTCTTGATCCCTGATTATATTCCTTGCTGTCAAGTCTGTTCTGTTTAATAGTAATGCAGCTTCTTCCTTTTCGTTTTGATTAGTGTTAGCATGATATACCTTTCTCCATTTCTTCTAATCTATATGTTTCTTTATATTTAAAGTGGGTTTCTTGTGGGATTTTGATTCACTCTCACAATTTTTTAATTGTGTATTTAGATATTTCATGTTTGAAATGATTATTAATATAGTTGGATTAATAACTTTTCTATTTATTGCCTTTGTTTTTATTTTTTACTTTTTGGTCTTTTGTGGCTTCACTTGAGCATTTTATATAATTCTATTTTCTCTCCTTTCTTAGCATATAATTTATACTTCTTTTTTTTTCCTAGTGGTTGCCCTGGAGTTTGCAATATATATTTACAACTAATCCAGGTCCACTTGAAAGTGGAAATATTATACCACTTCACAGGCAGTGCAAGTACCTTATAATAACAAAATATTCCTAATTGTTCCTTCTTGTTCTTTGAATCATTGCCCTTATTCATTTCACTTATACATAAGCTATAATCATTAAAAATTGTTGCTATTATTTGGAACAAACTGTTACGTGTTAGAACAATTAAGAACAAGAAAAATAGAAGTTTTTATTTTATCTTTACTTTTCGTTCTCCAGTGATCTTCCTTTGTTTATGTAGATCTGAGTTTCTGACCTATATCATTTTCTTTCTTTCTGAAGAGCTTCTTTTAACATTTCTTTCATGGCAGGTCTACTGGCAACAAATTTCCTCAATTTTTGTTTGTATGAGAATATTTTTATTTTTCCTTCACTTTTAAAGGATAATTTTGCAACCTACAGAGTTCCAGGCTGGTGTTTTTTTCTCCCAACACTTCAGATATTTTACTTCATTCTATTGCTTGAAGTTTTTCTGAGAAATCAGACGTATTTTTTTTTTTTTTTAATAAGGAGTCTTGCTTTGTCAGCAGGCTGGAGTGCAGTGGCGTGATCTCGGCTCATTGCAGCCTCCACCTCCCAGGTTCAAGCGATTCTCCTGCCTCAGCCTCCTGTGTAGCTGGGACTACAGGCGTGTGCCACCATGCCTGGCTAATTTTCTTTTGTATTTTTAGTAGAGACAGGGTTTTACCCTGTTAGCCAGTATGGTCTCGATCTCCTGACCCCTGTGATCTGCCTGCTTCAGCCTCCCAAAGTGCTGGGATTACAGGCGTGAGCCACCATGCCCGGCTGTAATCCTTATCCTTGAACCTTTATGAGTAAGATGTTTTTTACATATGTCTTATTTTCAAGACTTTTTAATTTTTGATTTCCCACAGTTTGAATATAAATTTTCTAGGTGTAGTGTATTTTTGTCTTGTTTTGATTCTTCATTTCAGAAGCAGGGTCGTGTTATTCTGTTTGGTGTTCTCTGAACTTCCTGGACATGTGATTTGGTGTCTGACATTAATTGGGGAATATTCTCAGTCATTACTTCAAGTATTTTATGTTTCTTTATTTCTTCTTCGTATATTCCCATTAAGCATTTGTTACATCATTTGTAGTTGTCCCACAGTTCTTAGATATTATGTTCTATTTTTTCATGTTTTTCTCTTTGATTTTCAGTTTTAGAAGTTTCTGTTGACATATGCCCAAGCTCAGAGATTCATTCCTCAGCCATATCCAGTCTACGAATTACTCTATCAAAGGCATTCTTCTTGTTACAATGTTTTTTGATTTATATCATTTCTTTTTGAATATTTCTTAAAATTTCCATCTCTCTGCTTACATTTTACCTCTGCTTTGCGTATTTTCTACTTTTTCCATTAGAGCCTTTAGCTTATTAAGGATAGTTCCAAATTCTCGGCCTGGTAACTCCAACATGTCTGAAATATATGAGTCTGGTTCTGATATTTGCTCTGTCTCTTCAAACTGTTTTTTGTTGTTGTTGTTTTGTTTTGTATTTTGCCTTTAGTATATATTGTGACTTTTTGTTGTAAGCCTGACTGACATACTCAGTAAAAGGAATTCTGATAACAGATCTTTAGTAATGTGGTGGGCAGGTGAAGTGTTCTATCACTGTGATTATTAGGCTTTCGTCCTTTTGTGATCCTATGCCCCTTGAATATGAACTTCACAAGGGCTTCTCAGTCTCCCTGACCCCTGCTCCAGGTAGGACAAGTTGACTAGACAGGGCTAGAGTTGGGTCTTTCTCTTTCTCCAGGTTGGTTAGGCTCTGTTAAAACCACAAAAGAGTAGGCTTTGGTAAGATATTTTTTATTGACCACAGGCCTTTTTAAGAACAGAATGCTTTGGCATATTTCATAATGGTTACTTCTCCCTTCTATTTTCAAATACATGAGGAAAGTTTTCTCTGATACTCACTTTGAGAACCTGAGAGAGCTCCTGGAAGTAAAACTCATAAAAAGTGAGGGGCCTCTGTATGCCTGCCTCCACTGGAGTTTCTAACTCTCAGATTCATCCACACTGAGCTTTCAGCAATTCACCAGTTACAGTTTGGGTTTTCCTGCCCCAGTATTTGTTCCCACAGAGGTTTCTGCTTGTGGGTCTCTGTTCTGGCAAGTTGTGATTCTCTGTATACGCTTGTGTGTCTCTCTTATTTTTGGGGAGGAGGTTTATCCTGTGACCTTACGTTTATGACAGATCTAAGAAGAGTTGATTTTTCAGTTTGTGTATTTTTCTTTTGTTTACTTGTTGTTAGTGAAGACCTCAAAGCTCCTTACATGCAGGTCTAGAATCCAGAGGAGGCTTTAAAAAAATGCTTGGTAATATTTTATGGAGCATCAGATATTGTGTATGAAACACTATGTAGGCTCAGAACGGCATTCTCTTTTCCCAGAGATAATTTACTCTATCATATAGCGGGCAACTAGAACAAGAAAGATAATCTCAATTATTCAGGAATGGAACTGACTTGAGCCTGCTTTCATTTCTTTTCTTTTCTTTCTTTCTTTGTTTCTTTTTTTTCTTTTTTTTTTTTGAGATGGAGTTTTGCTCTTGTTACCCAGGCTGGAGTGCAATGGTGCGATCTCGCCTCACTGCAACCTCTGCCTCATGGGTTCAACTGATTCTCCTGCCTCAGCCTCCCAAGTAGCTGGGATTACAGGCATGAGCCACCACACCTGGCTAATTTTGTATTTTTAGTTGAGACAAGGTTTCTCCATGTTGGTCAGGCTGGTCTCGAACTCCTGACCTCAGGTGATCTGCCCACCTTGGCCTCCCAAAGTTCTGGGATTACAGGCTGGTTTCATTTCTTAAAAGATTTTGCCTACTTCTGATAGGGACAGGAAGCAGAGAAATTCTAGGCAGAAAAGGGTGGGGTCTCTGGCGAGGGCCCCATCCTCAAGCCTGGAACCACAGCCCAAAGTGAGAACTTTACATGCCCGTTTTCCTGCTCGAATGTTGCCTTTTCCAAAGCCACACCTGGACTGCCCTGCACTCCATCCTGTACCCATAAAAACTCCAAGCTCCACTGGCAGAGAGCAGAGAAGGGGAGAAGAGGGGAAGTGGCTGAATGTTGGGGAGAAGCAGTTTAACTTCAGAGGGACAGCTTGATGGTGGGACTTCAGGGGAAGAATACCTTCCCACTCCATCCCCTTTCCAACTCCTCTTCCCACTAAGAGCCACTTCCATAGGCAATAAAATCCCCCACTTTTGCTATCCTTCAATTCATTCATGTGACCTGATTTTTCCTGGATGCTGAACAAGAGCTCAAGATACAGAAGGCTGTCACGCTGACCCTCTACCCTTGCAAAAAGGCAGAGGGTCCACTAACTAAGCTGTTAATCATTTAAGCCATCTGTGGATGATAAAGCTAAAAGAGCACTGCCTGTAACACTCCTTCTGGGGCTTTGGGGATTGTGGGTACTCTCCCATAGATGCTGCCATGGGGCCCGCACAGCATTTTGCTCCTGACAGTGCCCAGAAACACTTGCCCTGGCTCCTTCCTGCACAAGCTCAGCTGCACTGCTCCTCTCACAAGGGGTGGAATGCAGTGGATCCCAGTGAGTGAAGCCTCTGAAGCCACTGGCTAGCTCCAGCACTCACATTCTAGTTCCCACCCATGAAGGGGTCCAGGAAAATTTCCTGTTTCACTTCTGTTTTATCCCCACTAGTAAACTGCAGCCCTCCAGGGATCACACCTGAACACCTGTTATGTTTACCAACACCCCTCTTTATGACTTATTCTTATCTCCATATTTTTTCTCCCCAGCATAGTGAAATGGCCAAAAACTCTACTCATCATTTTAGTGTCTTTATTCCTCTGCTTCTTAGTCTTTTTTCCTAAACAACTTACAAATAGCCTAATCCCTCAATAGGAAGACTGGCAAACAGTGTGGCTCTCATCTTAGTATCCCCATTTCACTATCCAGGATTTGGGTTCCTCAAGATTGGGTTGCCTTGATTGGCCCAGACTCCAGCCTTCGTTTCCCCACTTTCGTGATACATGAAAAGCGCTGCTTAGCTGCTGATTCTTTGTTGGGTTCTTCTCCATTTTCTGACAGCCACTTATCTCCATGATAGACACCAAAGTGGCAATGACCAATAGGAAAAGCCTCATGAAGTTCCTCACAAGACTGTGGCCTTTAACTCTTGGTTATTCAGTAGCTCCCTAATACCTGCAAACAAATGTTACTTTCATTTCATTCAGCTTTTCTAGTTGTTGCTCTTGGATGTATTGGTATTAATAGACAGAAATGAGAGTCCTGGGGCCACTTCTTGTAAGAAGTAAAAGTTTCAGGCAGGTGTTCATAGCAACCTATGAGATAAGCAGAGGTGCTGTAGAGAACTCTGGAAAGTTCCCAGAAGGGCAGTCCTTACCATCAATATCATGAACTGACCCTTGGCTGCAATTGAAGAGGCTGCTGCATCTCAGCAGATCAGAATCATCTGTAATATCTTATTTGAAGAGATGAAAAGACTACATGCTTTATCCGGCATCACTCCCAAGAATGTGAAGGAGACAGCTCTTTAATACATCATGGAGAGACAGCTTCTTGAGCATGAGCCAGAAATGAGTTCCTCACAAAAGATCCAGGTCAGAGCATAAGCACTGGGCCAGTGTAGCTCCATTGTCACTGGTGTGCTGCGTCCTGCTCTTACCAGCTCATGAAAACCTCTTGTGTGTATCTTTTCTCAACTCTGTGTTCAGTAACATCACATTAGCACCATGAAATTGGCCATGATGGGAATATTTACACCATGGAAATCAGCAAGCACTATAAATCAGAGCCTTGTTTTACTCAGAGAGCTGATTATAAAACATTAGCCAGCATATTACCACCCAGAGGAGGTGAATGGCAGAACACTAGGGCCAGATTTCAAACCCTATATTAGGCTTGTATGCTGAGGGCTGACTCAGTAACAGGCATCATGTCAAACTCTTTGCACGTGTTCCATCATTTAATCCTCACAATAAAACTGTGAGATCAGATGATGGAGAGTAGGAGATTTTACGTAACCTGCTTAAGACTGCAGAGCAACCTAGGTCAGTCTGGTCCTCACATCTTTGTTCTTAACTACTGCACAAAACATTCTCCCTGCAGCTGCACAAAATGGGAGGACAAACCCTAGACTAAATGGATTGGGAGGTTTTTAGTTACTGAGGGCAGAAAACATAGTATGGCAGAGTCCAAGAACTGGTGTTAGAACTGAGCACATAGCAAGCCTACATATGACAATGCAAACAGACCCTGAGGCAGGGCCTACAGGTTCCCAGTGAGCAGAAAAGCAAACTCAAATAAGCTGGGAGGCAGTAGGCAGTCTTGGATGCATCTGTGGCTGATGGGCATAGTGCAATGACACAGGAAACTAGAATCAGCAATATGACATGGCCACATGCCAGCAGTAGCAGGAACCTGCCCGTGGGGCTTGGCGGCAGTTCTCTGCACTCACAGTGAGTGATTTCCAAGAGCTGTGCATATCTGTCAAAGGAATTTAGGTTCTAGGTGGGTTTTTCAGTCTGGGACTTGGTGATGATCCAGAGTTCCTGCTTTCAGGAAGAGGCAATTTGATCAGAATAGAACTAGCGGAACAGAACTCAGGATTATACAAAGATTCTGCAGTGTAGAGGGGTAGAGGTTCTTAGCTACGGAGATGTCCCTGCCAAGACCTAAAAGCTGGGAGAGGAGGGACACTCAGAATACTGAGAACTAAGCAGGCCTGGAACAATGCCAAGGCAGGATACAGGTACCCCAAGTTATGGGTCTTAGGACTGAGTGTGATTCTCAGACCCTGCTCAGATCAGGGCCCAAGTGGAGTGGCCATCAGCCCAATGGCAGCTACTCTTGAGCCCAGGGACATGTCCTGTGTACACTTAAGTTGAAGATAATAGTTTCTTCTCTTTTTGTTTTTGGGTACTGTTCCTTTTCAGGCATTTCAGATGTGTCAGCAGAGGCTAACAAAATATGAATCTATCCTCTTCTGGATAAGCCCGAGAGATTTCAGATGGGTGGGAGTACCTGGAATGGACTATGTGGTAAGGACAGACCACAGACAAATAAAAACCAAGATGGGCCAGGAGGGGCAGTCAACATTTCTCGAATACAACAGTGTGCAGGGCACCAACTTTTTCTAGGGACACAGAGATCCATGGGAACTCCCATGGAGCTATCAAAACACATTGTGATGAGACTGTAATGAAGATGGTCTTATGTCCTGGTTTGCCAGAGACAGCCCCAGTTTGTGCTTATTGTTCTAACAATTATTAATAACTTCCATTAGAATGATGAATGGTGTGATCACTCTAGTTGTAATGGATGTGATGGTTAATTTTTTGTGTTGACTTAGCTAGGATCGTGATGCCCAGATATTTGGTCAAACGCTAGTCTACATGTTGCTGTGAAGGTATCATTTTTAGATGAAATTAGCATTTAAATCAATAGATTTTTGAGAACATCAGATTAACCTCTGTACTAAGGGTTAGCTTCATTCAATCAATTGAAGGTGTTAAGAAAAAAAAAATGAGTTTTCCCAAAAGGAGGTTATTTTACCTTCAGAGTCCCTTTGGATTGGAGCTGTAACATGGTCTCCAGCATCCTCCCTGGATCCCCACCTGACCTGAAGAGGGGGACTTGCCGGGGTCCATACCATGTGCACCAATTCCCTAAAATACATAAACGAATACATCTCTCTCCCTCTCTCTCTCTCTTCTCTCTCTGTCCCTCCCCCACAACCCTCTGTCCCCTCTCTCTTTCTGTTTCTCTGTCTATCTGTCTATCTATCTATACACACAATCTTTTGGCTCTGTTTCTCTAGGGAACACTGATAAATAAAATATACTAATGTATAAGAAGCTATGAAGGCATAGTTGCAGTTGTTGTCATTTCTGGGCCCAAGAATTTGAAGGATAAGCTGTTTAAATTACAATGCTGGTGTGGGAGTAGCCCAGGAAAGAGCTTGAACATGTTGAGGAGGGAGATACAAAAGCACGATTCTAAACCAAAGCACCAGCAGGGAGGATGGAAAGGACAGACATGGATCTGAGAAAAATTGTCCTTGATTTCTTGCTGTTGTTATTGCACTGGCTTGGTGCACCTGTATCCTGAACAACCCAACCACCTGTTTTCTCTATTCTTATCCCCAGATGGTGGAGTGCAGGTGATGAAAGCTACACAGCAGAACAGATTGATTGCTGTCCTTGTAAATTCATGGTTGCCAATCTCTAAAAGACCTGGAAATCTTACTAGGACTTTTTGGCCAATTCTTTCTTTACTTTCCCCAGAAACTGTTCACACTTTTTAAATGCATAAACACGCCTCCTCTCCCTTACTCAACATTTTTTAATTAAACTTTTTTATTTTGAGATACTTACATATTCACATGGAGTTGTAATAAGAGAATTTCCCTGTACTCTTTACTCAGTTTTTGCCAATGATAACATCTTGTGAAGTTGTAGCATAATATCAAATCCAGGATACTGACATGAATACAGCCAAGATAAAGTACGTTTTTATCACGACGTGATGCTTCATGTTGCTGTTTTATAGTCACACCCACTTCCCTCTGCTTCTCCTTAGCCTCTGGCAACCACTAATCTGTTCTTCATTCTCATCATTTTATCATTTCTAGCATGTTATATAGATGAAATAATATACCTTATGTGCTTTTTTAGGATTGGTTTTTGTCAGTTCATATCCACTTTACAGAAAAATAAAAAATAAAATAAAAGTTTTCAAATGAGAATTTACTTATCTTCCCAATTATAAATATATGAATGACCTGCATCTGTCCTCAATATCTCCCCCTTTTTTTGCTGTAATAATAAAGTAGACTTTCTTCTGGGATTAAAGCCACATCTCATCCTGGAAACCAGATCCTATCCACTCTTACTTTCCCAGGAGCAATGAAACAGGTATTAATTATTTTTCCCTTATACATAGATTCCTTCTGTTAACTAGATTTGTCTATTAGCCTTTAATTTGTTCAAACCATTTCCATTAAATACACATAAAATCCTAATCTCATTCCCCCAGCTATTGCTCCGCTTCCTCTCTTCTTTTATTGAGCTTCTTAAAGAAAATCTTATTTCTTCATTTTACATTATTTCTTAACCACTCTACTGTGGCTTTCATTCTCATAATTCCACATCCAAGTAGCTCTACTGAATAGAGGTATTCCCATATGACCTCTTTCTTGAATTCTCGGCACCTTTGGTCCTGATAATCACTCTCTGCTTCTTGCAATGCTCTCTTACCTTGTCTTCCATGAGGCAGCATTCTCCTCATTTTTCTTCTACTCCTCCTACCATGTTTTCTCCATTTATTTTCTGAGCTTGTTCTCTTCCACTCAACCAGTGAATGGTTGGAGTTCTCAGAATTTGGTCACGGGCTGTCTGTCTTCTCAGTTCACTCAAGTTTTTCTCCCTAGACATTCTCATCTACATTATGACATCACTTATCATCTATGTACAGACAGTACACGCATTCATATGCAGCATCATCTTCCTCTGAGTTTCAAACTTGTAATCCATATCTCTTCTTGGAAGGCTGAACGTCCCTGCAAACCAATATGTTCAAAATTGAAATTAAGATACAGTCCCCAGTGCTGTCCTCCATCACATAATCTTCTTTCTCTATTCTCCAAGTCAGTGAAGGAGACCATCATCCATCCACTTAGAAAAGCCAGGAACCTGACACGATGTCCTCTTCTCCTTAATCTTCCATAGTCAACACTTCATTGTGTTGATTTTATCACCTAAATAACTCACCAACCCATCCACCTGTCTTCTGCCCAGTTGCCTTCCTACTCATTCAAGAGACCACCACCCCTTCTGCCAAAGATATTGCCATTGCTGCCTCAGCATTCTCCTGCCTCGACCCTTGCTCCTCACCAAGCTGGTTGCCACACTGTAACCAGAGTAAAATTTTTCAAAATTCAAATTCGCTTTTCTTTTTCTCTCTCTCATGCTGAATATCTGCAAATGCTTTCACTGTCTTGCCAATGCTGTTAGAACAGACAAAGACATAGCTCCTTTATGTGGTCTAGGCTCTGCATGGTCTGCTTTCCTCCTAATTTCCAGTCTCATTTTGCACAGTTTTCCTCCAATTTCTGCTTCAGCCACACTGGTCTTTCGGTGGCAATTATGCCCCATGATGCTCCTGCCTGAGGCATTTGCCTACAGTACTATGTGCAGGAGCCATTTGACTTCTATTCAATTCTTTCTCTTTCCCTCATTCTTCAGTTCCTGGCTCAATCATCATTTTCTGATGTCTTCTTGCAATTTTTCACTTGTTTGATGCTGATCTTGTTTATGGTCGTGTCCCTACAGTACATTTTAAGAGCCATAAGGGCAGGCCCTATTACCTATTATTATCCTTATTATTATATCTATATCCCTATTATCTTTATTATTATAGTCATGGCGTAGCACCATGACTCACAGGGTCATTATGTTGCACCTAATGCATGGTGTCCCTGGCACTGTGCATTATTACAGCTGAAATTACTTACTTCACATGGAGGAAATTTCAAATAAATATTTTCAAGTGAATTAATACGTGAAATTAAATCAGTGGGATTTAATATCAATTGGGCATAGGTATGAGAGCAATTGAAAAGAAGACATAAAATGTGATATTTGTTTCTTATTTTTTGTAGACATGGGGTCTTGCTACGTTGCCCAGGCTGATCTTGAACTCCTGGCCTAAGCAATCCTCCTGTCTCAGCCTCCCAAAGCACTGGGATTATAGGCATGAGCCACCATTCCTGGCTTAAAATATAATTCTTAGTTTTCTACCTTGGGTAATTCGATCAAATTTAATGTCTTTAAAAGAAGGATTACCCCCAAAAAACTAGGTTTAGAAGGAGGAGGCTGGGTTTATTTCTTGGCACATCATTTTTGCCATATAAGTACACATCTCTAGTTTTCAGTTAAGATCTGAGATTCGGAAATTGATTTTGAAATCATCAGAGTATGGATGGTATTTGCATTCATGTCTTTGGATGAAATCTATTCAGTGAAGAGAGAGTGAAGTAAGAAAAGGGTCAAAGGGAATACCCCAAGTAGCCACCCAAACATTAAGAGTGTGTTATCACAGAAATCAAGGGAGGAGGATGTTTCAGAAGGAGGTATGACAAGCACTATCAGCAACTTCCAATTTCCATTAAAAGGAGTGGACTCTTCCCAGAGGGGCCATAGGGAGGTTGTAGGGGACTCAGGAGAGGAACGATGGAACATTTGATGGTAAACATAAAGACACAGTGGACACTCAGTGGCAACACAGGTTTGGGTGAGGCTTTTTGACAAAGCAAGGTCTTGTTGAAAACTGTGATATCTGAAATCTTGGCAACAGGTGGGGAAAAAATGAGGGAAGATAAAGGGATATTTTCAGAGAAAAGTTGAAGGAGTTCACCCTTAAGGATCTCAATTTTCCCAGCAACACAGACCACTTATTCATCAGCTGAGAGAATGAGGGCAGGGGCCTGGTGGGGAGCCTGAAGACAAAGACAAGGCTGAGAGCCATCACTGCAGGGAAGAGGAAAGAGAGACAACTTGAGCAGGATAAAGGGTTTGCAGTGAGACTGAAAGCTCCACAAAGGTTGAATTCAAACACATGTAGCAGATTTTGTCCAATGGCCTCCATGTTCCCTGGGCCGCAAAGGGAAAAACAGGTGATTGTATCAATCCAGACCTGTACATCATGAGAACCTGTGCAGAAAAAGATTAAGGGATCAGGGGAATTGAGGGAGTTAGTAAACACGTAGTTGAAATGATTGACAACAGCAGCCAGGTTGATAGGAAAGAAGTGAAGCTGGTCTGGGGTTGATGGGCTGGAAAGACAGAGCAGGACTGGAAGGCTGGAGTTCTCCGTGAGCTCACATCAGGGCAGTTTTATTGGGACAGGTGAAGGGACACACTTTAGTCAGACATTGAAAGGTTAAACAGAGACTGTAGAAAAGAAACGTATTGTGCAACTGATATAAACACATACCTTGATGTTAGACACACTGTGTATAAGTCTTGTTTCTTAGTTATTAGCTGTGTGAACTTGGAACTCAATTGCCTAATCTATAAAGTGGAGATAATAATAGTTCCTATGTCAAAAGCTTGTAGTGAGAATTCAATGTAGTAGTGCACATAAAGCACTTAGCACAGTATAGAACATGGTAAGCTCTCTAGGAGTAGGTGGATATTTATACTTTTATGATACATATGACCTCAGAATGTGGCTGTGACTGTGAGTGGCTGAAAATGTGCAGATGTGCAGGGTTTTTGAGTAGAGAAGATTTTGCAACTAAGACCAGGGATTGGGAAGGGCCATTCACATGGCTGTTTTGGTGGACAACAATATTCTTGCTCTCTATCACTTCTCAGTCTTTTGGCTAAGATCAAGTGTAATATCCTTGCTCTGCCTCCATTGCTGTTGTGTGTGCCAGGCTGCAGGCTGGAGATGGTGCTGTTGGCTCCCCTCTCCACAAAAGACACATAGCAAAGGCAGTCCAGGGCTCTACCCAGTTGGGAACTTCTTTTGACTGGAAGCACATGTGCATCCAAGTTCAGCTTTGTTTGTTCATAGTAAATCCTTGTATATCATAGCACTTCATTTGCATAAAAGGATGTCCAGGTTTTAGTAATGAGACCTTTTTGTTTGACTTCTACACATAAATTGGTTTTGAGTCAGCCAAATATGCTCATAATTGGGAGATAAATAGCAGAGGCCAGTAAGTAGCATTTTGTTTCACTTATTTAAATAGTAGGCTTACTTGGAGTGAAGCCATATTGATCCTGAGGAAGCTTTATTCAATTAGTACCCATGTTTGCATTCAGCACTGTGTAGTCAGTGAGGACTCGGGTGGACTTGGGAGTGACTCTGGGTTCTTCCCAGGGGTGTCTGGTCACCACGTGTCTTGCACAAGAAATTGAGACACTCTGGCTTCTACAAGATGGCATTCATGCTGGCCCTACAGGCACCAACTGCATCCGTACCAGGAGGGCCCATCCAATCCTGATGGAAATCCAGTAAAACCCACTTCTGTGTGCCCATCACAGCCTGCAAGTTCTGGGGAAGAAAAGTCATGGTTCTCAGCTTAACAGAAAAAAGGAAGTTAGGTGTTAGTAAGCACCTGTTGTATCGCAGGTACTATTCTAAGTTGTTCCTGAGAGCAAATCATTTAATCATTACTCCCTCTTATAGCAAGGAGAACTAGACTCGAAGTAAATGCCTTGTCTAAAATCACACAAAGTGACAGGAACCCAGCTGATACGAAATATAAGGCGCACGTGCTCCATGTACCGCTAGTAGGTTTTTCTTCTTTCTTTCTCTTTCTTTCTTTCTCTCTTTCTCTCTTTCTCTCTCTCTTTCTTTCTTTTTTCTTTCTTTCTTTCTTTCTTTCTTTCTTTCTTTCTTTCTTTCTTTTTCTCTCACTCTTTCTTTCTTTCTTTTTCTTTCTCCTTTCTTTTGTGTGTGTGTGTGTGTGTGTGTGTGTGCTGTGTGTTCTTCCAGTGTTGGGTTTTTTTTGTTGTTGTTGTTCAGGGTTTATTAGTAAATCTGAGCAAATGACATATAGCCTGACAGTCCACCGATTTGTGGAATGTCCCAGACCAAAGTGAGATTCTGGAACGTCAGAGCAGAGCACTGAGTATTCAGGGGCCCAAAGCCTATCAGGATAGTAATGATGCATATTGCTAGGGTGCGTGGTCCCCTGGGTTTGAAACCTCTCATGAAGATGAATCATACAGAGCATAATTTCAGATTGCATATGTAAGTGAGATCATGTGGTACTGATCTTTCTGTGCCTAGCTTACTTCACTTAGCATAGCTTCCAGGTTCATCCATGTTTTTGCAAATGACAAGATTTCCTTCCTTTTTAAGGCTGAATAGTATACCATTGTACACATATGTCGAATTTTCCTTACGCATTTATCTGCCAATTATACCTTAACAAAGCTGGGGAAAACAAGTTTCAAGAAGATCAAAGAGCAAGGTCAATCAGTCTTGAATCTAACAGGAGATTGCTACGTGTCAGGAAAAATATCCATCTTCCTCTTTGGCTTAAACAACCCAAAATTAAATGAGACCATGGCTGAGGACCAGGAGGACACAAAGATGGTATCAGGATGGAGTGTATGAAGGTAGCAGGGATTATCTCTGGGGAGAATAAGGACTTAATTGAGATAAACCAGTAGAGTAAATGTGATGCCCTCTCAGCAAGAAAAAAATAAACAAAAAAAGGAATAATAGTTTCGTCCAGGAGGGGGAATTTAGGGTGAAAAGCCATCTTAGTTTGCCCTAGACTGCCCTGGTTTTAGCACTGGTGGTCCTACTTCTGGAAAATACCTCAGTAGGTAGTAAGTTGGGAATGAGTTGACAGTGCAGAGTCCATCAGAGGCTCATGACAAGGGTCAGGAGAGAGGGCAAGGTGACTTAGTGCCTGTCACTGTAGGCAATTAGCTCTCTCAGCCATGGTATCCTTAAATATGAAGTAGGAATAGGGATTTCTCTTTTGTATGGTTACTGTGAGTGAAATGTATAATGAGGTTTGGAGGAAAAGGGACAAGGAACTAAGATCATAGAGCATTCTCTCTGAAATTGTTTGTACTGTAACGTCTCGTTTAATAGTCACCTGCAATATTCTTATTATTTATCTTGTTTTAAAAATATGAAAAAAAGAGAAATTATTGAGCAATCAGGTCAGTTGTCTCAAGTTATATGGCTGGAAGGCAGTGGCATTACATTTGAAAACCAGGTGGTAGGGGTAAGGAGTTAGATAGAGCTGAAAGAATGTCTTTGTCAGTGGGGCTGTGAAAAATCTAGGGTTGGAAGTCCCACTGCCCCTTATCTCTGCTAACTGATTTTCAAATGTAACTCCACTGCCTTCCAGCCATATAACTTGGGACGAGTGACCTGGTCTGTCAACAATTTCTCTCTTTTTTTTCATTTTTAAAGCAAGACAAATAATAAGAATATTGCAAATGACTATTAAAGGAGACGCTTCAGTGCAAACAAGTTCAGAGAAAATGCTTTATAATTTTAGCTCCTTGTCCCTTTTCCTCCAAGCCTCATTACACACCTCGCTCACAGTAACAGGTGAGTCCCTTCTGCCTGGAAAAATGGCTGAGGATGACATTCCTCCAGTTTAAGCTGTCTGAGCTTCAGGGTGCTGAGTAATTTTCAGAAGAGCTGACCTTTTTACCTGATATTTTGTTTTTTGTTTTGGTTTTAAGAAGGAAGGTATTGATTCCTCTCAATTTCTGTTAAGGAGGGAATTGACCACTCCAAGCAAATAAGGCAAAGATAAAATGGAACAGGATGTGCTGCAGCTATGCTCATGAGTGCTTGTCAGGGATTATTTCTCCTTAGCTTGAAAGAGGATAATCAGCCCCGAAAAGACAAGGTGCCCTTGGGTATGAAATCTGCTTTTACAGAAGCTGGTTGGCAAGCATTTAGTCAGTTGGGGATACATACCCCTTAGTCTCCACTGCAACCAGAAGCCCACATGTCCCCACTGGGAAATTGGCCATTTTTAACCAAATTAACAAGGAAAGGCCCTCTCCGGAACCAGCTCCATGGGAAGTGCAGAGACCATGGGAGAGCCCCGGGCAATGGCTCTTGGAGCTTCAGAGGCCTGGAGCTACCAGCTCACCTTTGAGGAAGGAAACTCCAGCCAGACTGGCCTGACCTTGACACTGCTGGGACTCAGGAAACAAACTCCCAAAATGAAGGCCTTAGAAGCAGCCTCAGAAGCACAGGTCTCTCCCTGACCTCTGGCCCCTCATTCTCCCCCGAGGCTAGCCATGGAAGCCAGAATCCTTCCTCCCCGAGGTGGGACATAGAAATCAGAACCTCTTTTCCTCAAAGCCAGCCGTGAAACCTAGAAATATTACTCTAATTTTCCCTCCGCCTTTCTGTGTAAAAACTGCCTATGAAGAAATTATGTGATCTACCATGTTTCACTGTAAGTCATAAGACCCCATTCCAGAGAAGGTCCTGCCCCATGCCTTGAAGGAAGAAATGCTGTGCAGAGAGGCCCAGAAGAATCTAGACAGACAGGCCTTGCCTCCCCATTCAGGCTCTTAGCATTAGATCATACCCTTTTAGTCCAGTTATATTTCTACACAGCTGTCCACATTTTGTTAAACCTAACCACAAAAATGGACAATTTCCCTGTATCTTTGGCCCTTTTTGCTGAAGGCTCCTGTGTCATAGAAAACTATGATCAGACAAATTTGTTGCAAGTTGATTTTTCAGCAAACTTTTGGAGGGCTAAGTGGAACTTTCCCCTTGGCCTCATAACACCCAACCTTACAATTTTATACATGATACCTCCAAAAGGGACAAATGACCTGTAAATGCTGATTTTTAAAATGACATTTTTCTAATTCTTATTCAATAGCTTTCAATTTCTGTAAGTATAGAAATTATGGGGAATTTTAAAAAGTATTTACAAAAATGATAGCTAATCAATGTATAATTTAAAAATCATGAATTTGCAATTCCTAATATAAAAACTTACTCGAGAAAATACTAGCAATGGGTACAAAAACCCGTGGGTGAAATGTTTTTGGAAAAAAAATTCACAGTGACACATATTTTTGCTCAGTTACTTACTGATTATAAAGGGAAAAATATTATCTTAAAATGGAGAGATGGTGTTAACTACATTAAGCAAATGATCCAAACTAGCATCCTTTATGGTGAAACATCCTGGCATTTTTGACTTCTGATAAGATGTTATTTGAAGTTATGATATCACCTATGATGTATTCTTGACAAAAATATCTAATCTTAATCTAAATAAATCATTAGCCCTAAGGTTAAATTTAATTGAAATTCAGAAATAGAGGAATGCTTTGAGCAATAGCATCAGTAAACAATCAGAAAAGTCCAAATTGTGGAAAATTCAATTAGAAGACTGTAACCTGACTCTTTAAAAGGAAACAAATAAACAAACAATAAACAATAAACTATTCTAGTTTAAAAGAGATCATAGAAAAATAAGAACAAATGCATTGTAATGCATGAGCCTTGATTGGGCCTTGGATCCGGAATAAATAATTAAATCAGTAAAACAAGGCCTTTCTGTAATTCCCAAACAATTAAATCAGTTACAGAGACAATTTGAAGGCAAATGGGTAAATCTGAATATAGAATGCATATTATATGTTACTATGGGATTATTATTAATTTTAACTATAATAATGGTATTACAGTTATGTTGGAAAAGGTCCTTATTCAGAGGAAATATATAAGCATTTACGAGTGAATTATTATTATGCCTGCAACTTATTTTAAAATGTCATTGTAAAAAATTGTACACGAAAAGAATTTTTTAGAAGTAGAAAAGTGCTAACAATTATTAATATTCTTTCACAATTTCTGAATGTTTAAAAACTTGAAAAACAAAAATTTGTAAAGTTCTCCTTCTGCTATAACAGAGCAATTGGTACCAGATAATCCCTCTTGCTGTAAATAAATATTAAAAATTGGAAAGAAGTATATTAGGCAAAGCTTCTAGATTATGGAATCACATTGCAACACAGCAATATGCTTCCTGAGATAGACGGAAACACATGAGGTGAGCCCTGTGATTGCCCTGGCATTTTGCAGAGGGACACTCTGCACTGCTTTGCAGGGATGTAGCGATCTAGGAAAGTTCAGGGGCTTAGAGGAACTGAGATTACAGAAATCAGAGGATCTGAAAGTTCGAGGCAGCTAGAGACAGCAAAGCAGGATACTGGAGAAAAGGTAGCTGTGTAGAGAAGGAACTTCAAAAATCAGCAGCAGGTCTCAAGGTTTTGGCCAAATACTACATTGCTGATATGCAGAAACACAGTCAGGTAGACAAAAGTTGCTGGGCAACTGTGGGTTGAATAGAGATTTCTTTGGCTATATAATGGCCAGAGTCAAAGGGAGTGGTTCAAACAGCTAGAGTGAAAGGATCCTGTTGAAAATCCTGAGCTTTTAGTTAATCAGTTGACTCCTCAGAATGACAAGTACTAAGGAGTAGGATAAATATACCACGTCTATTCAGATCATAGTCCAGCTGCAAAAAAGAGAGAGAGTGGGTAGGGAGAGAAAGAGAGAGAGAGGGAGAGAGAGAGGAAGAAGGAGAGAGGGAGAGAGACAGAAGGAGAAAGACAGAAAGAGAGAGAGAAAGAGAGAGATTGAATATCCTGTAAAGCAGCCAGAAAAAAATGTACATTACATGCAAGGAAACAATGATTTCAATGACAGCTGACTTGTGAGAAGAAACAATGGAGGCCAGAAGATAGAAAAAGACCACCTTTAAAGTGCTAGGAAATGTACATGGGTGTATAAGTGCACACACACAAACACACACACACACAACTTATACAACTAGAAAAACTATTCTTCATTATCAGAACAGCATAAAAATATTTCCAGGGAAAGAAATTGTGAGAATTTGTCTTTACATGTCTTCACACAAAAAGCTACAGAAATTGCTTCAGACTGCAGAGAATTGATACCATATGGAAATTCAGATTAACAGAAAGAGATAAAGAGCCCAGGAAATAAAAAAACATATGGAGAAAGATGACAGCCCATAAATTTTTTTCTTTTAATTTCTTTAGAAGACATAACTTCTAAAGCAATAATTATATACCTGTGTGTATGTATGTGTGTATGTATATATATATATATATATATATATATATATATATATATATAGGCAATAACAGTGCAAAGGACAAGGATAAATATCAAACTATATCAAAATAAGGCTCTCATATTGATGGCAAAGTGATATAATATTAACTTTTAAGTTATATTTTATAATCAACATTTTATAGTCTTCAATTTATGAGACTTGAATATTACTTGTTAATTTTTCCTATTTTATATAATACAGTTATATTATTGATAACTTTTTGCCAATTATTTGTTAGTATTAAAAATATAATTGGTTTTTGTATATTGACATTGCCTCTTGTAAAATTGCTAAATGTAATTTTAACTTCTAGTAGATTTTTAGTAGATTTCATTGAGTATTTTACATACACAGTCATTATTACAAGTAATAACAGTCAACGTTTTATTTCTTTTTTTCCCAACCAATCTTTATTTCCTTTCCCTTCTTTCCTTCCTTCTTTATTTTTTCAGTAGTTTGGACTTCCAGTACAACACTGAATACAAACTAAGAGAGTAGATATGTTCTTTTTTCTGATTTTAGTGGAAAATCATTCAATATTCTACCATTAAGAATGACGTTAGCTAGATGTTTTTTTGTTTTGTTTTGTTTTGTAAATGTCCTTTATTCAGAATGAGGAATTTCTTTTATGTTCCCAGTTTCCTGAAAACTATTATGAAGGGGCTGTAAATTTAATCAAATGATTTTCTGCATTTACTGAAGTGATTATTTTTTCTCTTCATTCTGGTGATGTGATGAATTACATTGCCTGATTCACAGATGTTAAAACAACCTTGCATTCCTGAGAGAAATTCTATTTGGTCATGACTTATTATTCTTTTTATATATTGCTGGGAAAGGTTTACTAACATTTTATTAAGGATTTTATGTCCATGTTCATGAGAGATATTGATCTGTAACTTTTTCTTCCAATGTCTTTGTCAGGTACTAATATCAGTATTTTATAAGTTTCACAAAATGTGTTAGAATAACCATTTACTCCTTTTTAGTACTACAAAAAACTGTGCAGAATTTTTGATTTATTCTGAAAACATTTGTTTAGAATTCACATTATCTCTCTCAAAATTTCATGGAATTGTTAAAAAATCATCTGGGCCTAGGATATTCTTTGTGGAAATATTTTTTAGTATGAGTTGAATTTTTTAGTAAATATTGGGATTTTTTTATTTTATATTTCTTCTTGTATCAACTGTGGTAAGTTTTACTCTTCAAGTCTTTGTTCACTTAATTTATGTCAAAGAAGTTATTATCATTAAATTCTTCATGCTATTCCCTTATTATCTTTTCAATGTTGGTAAATTTATGTTTCTTATTTTATTTCTGTTGTTAGATATTTGCATTTTCTCACTGTATCTTAACTAATATTGCTAGATTTTGACTAATTTTTTTATTATTTTCAAAGTTTTGAGTTATCAATTTTTATGTCCTTTTTCTATTGATTCCAACATTTATTAATTTTTTCTACTTATTTTTGATTTAATTTGCTTTACTTCTAGTTTCTCAAGTTGGAAACTAAGGTAATTTGGTTGAGACCTTTATTATTTTCTAATACAATCATTTAAAGCCATTTAATTTCCTCTAAGCACTTCTTTAGCTATGAGCCGCACAATTAGATATGTCGTGTTTTAGTTATAACTTAGACTGAAATACTTTTTAATTTTTTTAATTCGCTGTTTGATGTGTTATTTAAAGTGGTATTACTAAATTGTCAAATATTTGGGAATTTTCTGGATACCTTAATGCCACTGATTTCTTATTTAAAATCCTTATTGTCTACAAAAAAGTCAAACTCTGTAAAATATTTGAAGAGATTTATTCTGAGCCAAGTATGAGTGACCAATGACCTGTGACACAACTCTCAGGAGATCCTGAGAACGTGTGCCCAAGGTGGTTGTGGCACAGCCTAGTTTTATACATTTTAGGGAGAAATGAGACATCAATCAAATACATGTAAGATTTATATTGGCTCAATCTAGAAAGGTGGGACAACTTCTAGATCTAACCAATCTGGTGGGGTGTGGGGATTTGTGGGAGCTTCCAGATCATAGGTGGATTCAAAAATTTTCTGATTGGCAGTTGGTTGAAAGAGTTATTATCAATAGAAAGGAATATCTTGGTTATGACAAGGGGTTGTGGAGAACAAGGTTTTATCATGCAGATGAAGCCTCCAAGTAGCAGGCTTCAAAGAGAATAGATTGTCTGATCAGATTTAAGATCTGTGTTGATGTTAATGCTGGCTGGCTTTTCCTGAATTGCAAAACTGGGGAGGGTATAATGAAGCGTGTCCAACTGCCCCTTCTATCATGGCATGAACAAATTTTTTAGGTTAAATTTGGAATGTCTTTGGCCTAGAGGAGGCATCCATTCATATGGTTAGGTTGGGGGGCTTAGCATTTTATTTTTGGTTTGCAATGAGGTGGGAGAATATATATATTCTACATGATTCCATTCTTTTATATTGATTAAAACTTGCTTTGTGACCCAGAATATTGGTCTATCTTGGTGACTGCTCTATATGCAATTGAAAATAATGGGTATTCTGCAGTTTTGAGGTGAAGTGTTCTGTAAATACCACTTAGGTCAAATTCCATGACAATGTTTTTCAAATTCTGTATTTTGCTACTTTTTTATACACTTATTCTATCAATTACTCAGAGAGGAGTGTAAAATATCCAACTATAGTTTTTCTCCCAGCTCTTTCTCTGCCCTCAGCTGTTCAGTTGTTGAAAGCCTGGCTGCCTTGATAAATCCATGTCTCTCAGCTCCCTTCCTGCCTCTCTGCTTATGGAGTATTCTTGCCTTGCCCTTGCGGGAGGGTCCATGCACCTCAATGGCATCTCAGCAACTGCCCTGCATTGCCACTGACACACACTACCCAAGAGCACTCAGTGAAGACACTTGGGAAAGAATTGGTGTGTGGGGCAGACTTGTTCTGCAGCCCAGGTGCCTCAGAATTTCACACCATCATGCAGGCTCACGCTGGGCCCTGGCAAGTTTGTAAAAGTTCTTACAGTTTCTCTTAAAACTCACCAGTGATGAAATTTTCCTCTTCACACTTCCCTGTGAGCCATCGGTCTCTTTTATTCTATAATATGTTTATCTTTTTTCTGGAATGCAGTGTATTTGCATTCATAAGTTTCTGATAGGCTTTGGTGAAAAAAAAATAAAACCTACAATTTTTTTGCCTAACCAGTTTGTTTTGGTTGATAGTGTACAAACAATGGTTTTGTTCTATTTTCTAAATAATAACAAAAGAAGAAAGTGTTTCAGTTGATTTTTTTATTCTTAAGGCTTACTTTTTCAAGTCTATTTTTAAATATGTGAAATTTTTTTTGGTTCAAAATCAAAAGTGTTAAAAATTATACTGTGAGAATTTTGTTTTAACTTTCTCTTAAAAATAACAATTGTGCATTGCTTCCTGTTTTGTGTGTGTAGATAGATTACATAAATAGGTATTAATTTCTCATCCTTTCTTATACAGAAAGTAGTATTCTAATATCTGTTCTGTGACTTGTTTGATTATAAACTCAAAAAATTAAAAACATATTCTATTATACAGAAAAGTACACAAATGATAAGAATATAGCTTGTGAATAATTATAAATGAACAGATTGGCATGATCACTGCATTTTCCAAGAAATGTTACTAGAACCCATGATCCTCCTTCATGTCCCCTCTCAATCATTACACTTTTCTTTTTCCTCAATTATACCACTATCCAGACTTTTACCATCACAAGTTAGTCCTGCCAACTTTTGAAATTTTATAGACAGAATTATACAGACTTTCTTATGTCTGGTTTATTTACTCAACAATGTATTTATAAAAGAGTCAACTCTGTTTTTATGTAAAGTCTTAGTTCATTCATTTTGTCTAGTCATGTAATATTCCATTATAGGAATATCATGAAATTTATTTTCCTACTCTATTCTTCATAGATTTTGCAATTAGTCATTATACTTTAAAATTCCATATTATCTACAAATAATTAGTTTTATTTGTCACTTTCTGATTCATATACATTTGTTTTCATTTCCTTTCCTGATTTCATCACACAGAAATGTGGTAAAATCAGTATAAAATTGAATGAACACACGAGAGTTAACATTCTGGTTGCTAAAACACCAGATGATTTTTTTAAAAGATTAAGAAAAATCTTATATTCTAGATTTTCAAATTCTTTTTAATTTTTGCCATCAATAGAGGTTGAATTTTATCAAATTATACTTAGGTATTTATTGAGATAACATACTTTTATCCTTTATTCCACTAACAAGATATATTATGTTGATTAATTTTTGAAAACTGAAGCAAATTGCAATCCAGAAATAAACCTAAATTGGACATAGTATGTTATAATTTTTATGTATTACTGACTTTTTAACAAATATTATCTTTAAGAGTTTTCATTTTTGTTTATACATGGATTGTCCAGTACATTTCTTTTCTTATAATTCCTTCATCATGTTTAAATACCATGTTAACTCTGGTTTCTTAAAATAAAATAGTCAGTGCTCTGACTTTTTTATTTCTTTAGAAAGATTTTTATAAGCTTGGTGTTATTCTTTTATTAAAGTTTGCCAATCTTGTGCTTTGAAGCCATCTGAAACTGCTCTTTTATTTGTGAAGAGGTTTTTATGTGTTTTTTTAAGAACGCAGTTTTTTAATAGAGAAAGGACAATTTATATTTTCTTTGATCTTAGGTCAGTTGTAATAATTTTTTAAGACTTTTTGATTTTATTCAAATTTTTACATTTATTTTCCAAAAGTTGACCATAATATCCTTTATTTTTAAATTTGATGTCTTTTTATTTTTTATTTCTGATTTTGGAAATTTGTCCTCTCTTTTTTCTATTCATTAGCATTAACAAATCTTTAAATCAATTTTGAATTCTATTTAAAGTATAAATTTTTGTTGTCAATCCTCTTGATCATATTTTGTTTTTTATTTAATTAATTTGATCTTATATTGATTTTCTTCATATACTTCCTTTGTGCTTCCTTTTTCGATTTAATTTTCAGTTTGTTATGTCTTCTGACTCTCATGGTAGATTATTTTCTTATTTTATGTAAGCACATCTTCAGCAGAGGCTATTTTTGTCTATAGACATATTATACATTCTAATTTTTATAATTGTTAACATGAATAGCTTTGATTTATTTTTATTAGATAGCCTACGAGTTTCAAAAGTTTGGAACTAGATTTAACCTTTTTTTATTTGTGAATTATTTTATATTCATAGGATTAGACAAACTTTTGATTTCATTTGCATACATGAAGCAGGTTTATGAGTTTAATTCCACAGGAGATATAGAAGACCTTTTTACCCACCCAAAGCCCTAGGCAGAAGCATGTTTACTTTTCATTTCTCATTGTCCTGGGGAGAGAGTGTAAGTATTCTCTTCTTCCTATCACTTAGGTACAATCCTTATATGATTCTGATTCTGAGCAGAGCTGCTCAGCTCATCCTCTGGTAAATTCAAGCCAAAAGCTAAGTGTTCTGTTTCTGAGGTGCACCAAGACCCCCAGCCCTTCCCTCTGAGGTCTGAATCTTTCATGCTATCACACCAGACTTCTACAGAGACATCTATAGGGCTTATTGTTTCATTAATTTTACTCATGGTTTCTAGATTTCCTTTTCTTTTAGACATTA
This sequence comes from Gorilla gorilla gorilla, assembly GCF_029281585.2. Classification (NCBI taxonomy): domain Eukaryota; kingdom Metazoa; phylum Chordata; class Mammalia; order Primates; family Hominidae; genus Gorilla; species Gorilla gorilla. The sequence goes on along the minus strand of NC_073232.2, from coordinate 97,934,512 downwards.
AAATACTGCATTGGATATTGCAGTATGTTGGGTACTGGATACTGGATGCTGCATTGTGATAGAGATGTATGCTAACTGCTTCCACAATATTGCTGGACTCCTGATTCTAGTCTACCTTTATAAAAGTTAGACTGGAGTCTGATTTGTGTGTTTCAAGTGAGGTAGTGAGGATAACAATATTAGCCTGGATATTATAGTAAGGTAACTATGCATTTGGATGATCAGGAAACAAGACAAAATGGTTAAACTGTGTAACATAAATTTTATTATGTTTGCAAGATAGCAAGCATATAAAAATACTACTTCTGAGACAGCCTTAATATCAGGCAAGCCTTAGCAAACAATGTGCCTGTGGACTTAAGCATCAATAAATCAAAATGCAAAATTTTTTCTTCTTCACAATGCAAATATACGTAAGAGTTGAGGCTGAGCATAAGTCCACACTGGGAAAAACTAACTAAGCCCATCAGCATGCATTGGGTTTTAGTGAATTTGGCTTCATATACCCCTAATTTAGAGTGTCCCAAAGTTTGCAATAAAAAGCTACAACTGAACGGTGGCTGAACACTGACTCATTAGTAGAGACTTACAAAAGCTCAACAAAAACCTCCTAAATTATAGACCATAGCTATTCACAAGGCTTTCTCAGTTTTGGCAAAGCAGTGTTTTTAAAGAGTAAGAGTGTGTTTGGGGATGGAATTGTGTATTTTTTTCATCACTACGTATTTATTTATATCAATATTTTATTGTGTCACAGATACAGAAATGGGCAATAGAACTTCATCATTCAACAATCTAGAGGAAAATTCTTTTAGTTTTTTTTTAATTTTCACCCATTTCTAACTCCATCTCTCTCCCATCAGGTTATCCATAATGTGTAAAATCTACATGTTTTGGAGCATATTTTTATTCTTAAAAAATAGTGCTACAGATTATGGTGGATAATGCAGGTGCCCCACCACATCTCCTAGCTGCCGTGAATGTTGACTGGTAAGACCCCCGATAATCCCCTTTACAGAATTATTGCCCTTAGCTGTATGAGAGATACCCCTACCTTGCTTCTTTAAAACAATAATTTCAACTTTTATTTTATATTCAGGGAGTACATGTGCAGATTTGTTACAGGGGTATATTGTGTGATGCTGAGGTTTGTGGTACAAATGATCCTGTCACCAGTTAGTGAGCAAAGTACACAACAATTGGTTTTTTTCCCCTTGCCCCCACTTCTACCTCCCTCCTCTAGTAGTCCCCAGTGTCTATTGTTCCCAAGTCTATGTCCATGAGTACCCAATATTTAGCTCATACTTATAAGTGAGAACATGCTGTATTTGGTTTTCTGTCACTGTGTTAATAATTTGCTTAGGATAATGACCTCCAGCTACATCCATGTTGCTGCAAAGGACATGATTTCATTCTTTTTTACAGCTGGATAGTATTCCATCTACCTTGCTTCTTGCTTCTCTCATTCTTCTTTTCTTAAGAGAAGCACTTCAACAAGAATTCTTCTCAGGCTCTGCTTTTGGGGAAAACAACCTAAGACACAGGTTTGTTATAGAAATTATATTTGTACTCATATATATTAATATTTTAGGTATATGTGTATTTTGATAAGAGCAGCAAGAATGGCAGAATAATTTGAAAAAAGAGGAATAAGAGGAGAGGAACTTTTTTATTAGATAACATGACCAAATAAACCTTATAGTCATTAAACAGTGTTTTAGACACAGTGATATCAACTCTAAGAAACAGGATGGAAATGCAGAATGAGAATCAGGTGTAATTATTTTGTTACTGATACGTAACTAGTGCTTAGAACACAGTTGAATACATGGTAGACAATGAAAACATATTGATCAGATGGAAAATTGACGTGCAACAGAGCTGGCATTACAAAGCAGTTGGGAAGAAGGGATCATTCCAGTAAAAGGTTCTGACATAGTAGCTTATCCATATGAAAAAAAATTGAATCCCATCTTTATACTGTAAAAACAGATCAATTTCAGTTGGTTAAAGATATAATTGTAAAAAGTAAAATTTTAAAATGTTTAGCAGAAAATATAGCAAATATTTTTATGACCTCGATATTGGAGAATGCTTTTTCAAATACATCAAGAACCACGTGAACATAAAGAAAAGATGGATTTCAAACTTTTAATTAAAAATATTCTGCATCAAAAATACAAACAAATGGAAAAGATAACCCACAGATCAGGAAGCATATTTGCTGTGCACAAAACTGACAAAGAATTACCATTCAGTAGTGTATATAGAATTACTATAAATCAATAAGAAAATAGATGAAAATTGAAAAACAAAAAAAAAGATATGAAGAAGTAAACCCCAAAGAGTAAATAAATACATGTTAAGATTCTCAACCTCAGAAGACTTTTCGTATTCATCAGATAAATAAATTTTATAAGGCAACAACTAACAATATTATCTGAATGTGCCATGTGTTAGCAGAGATGTCAGTAAAGAAAAAGGAGCAGGTACATCCATGCGGTAGCAGTGAAAATATAATTGGAGTCACCACTTTGGAGAATCATTTGACAATATCTAGATAAATGCAAACACTACTGTTATAGGAATTTCAGATTTAGTATTATACCATAGGTGAATTCATACACATGTGAACAAGAAGACATATACAAAAATGCTCATTTCAAAATGACTTGTAACGTCAAAAAATTGAAATGATCTGCCCATGATGACAAGGAAAGTACTAGGTAGTATATTCACACAGTGAAATACTGTACAGTCAAATAAACATACTGGATGTACAAACAACAACAGAGAGAAAACTCAAAAACACAAAGTTAAATAAATCAAGCTGGTTGCAAAAGGATTCATGCAGTATGATATCTTTTTTAGAAAGCTTTAAACATATAAAATAATACTATATATTGTTTCTGCACAAATACATATGTAGGAGGAGCATAAAAGTATAAGCAAGGGCAGACTAATTTTAAACTCTTGCCAGAGATAAGAGAATATGTTCTTGGAGGTTTAATGTTCAATTACTTATGGGGTTGAATTTTATTTGAAGTGTTTTATTTTTTAAACCAAGGGAAACATTTATAAGTTTTTGGTTAAATGATGTATATTTTTCTATGCCTGAACATTTTATTGACGAAAAGGAAAAATAATCTTATGCTATTTTGTATGTTTTTAAGTGTACATTATATGCAGATATATATGTGGATATGTATACACACACACATATATCTGTTTACACAAAATATACAGCTTAGTTTTATACTTAATTCCCTCAGTGATTTGCTTGCTTGTGTTCTATTTATTTATGTTGTACTATGCAGATCATCAATGTTCTGATAAATTCTCAGTGATCCATTTTATTACAGTATTCATCCTTCCCATTTTACTTTTATTCTTCTAGCAAGGGACAGTTAAATGCCTTCTGTTCTTCTACTCAACCTCTTGTAGACCTATGCAGAAATTTTCTTTGTGATACGGATGAATCATAGAGTGTGCACATAAGTAACTTCCATGCACACTCCCAGATATTTCTAAATCAGATAGCCCCAAATGGCATCTCATTTTGCACTTCTACCAGAAATGAATAAGGGATTATATCTTTCCACAATCACCTCCCAGTCTGTCATTGGTTAATAAAATTGACAGCATTCTTTACTAAACAGAAATTTTAAAATACAATATAACAAAATTAATTAATTCATTTTTGCCTCATACTATTTTATTTTATTTTTTCATATCTGGTTAAGCAAGTTTGCTCTTAGTCCAAGGTCACAAGACCCTCTTGGCTGAGGACTAAGGGTTCTGAATGTTCTAGCAGGGAATTTCAGCTCCTTGAATGCTCTTCGTCAAAGAACTATTCTCCTCTCTCTGAGAAGGTGATCCTCCTCAATCACAGAGGCAGTTTCAGGAAGAGTGCCCATGGAGGCTTGAAAGGGAGTGTCGCGTCTAGGCAGCCAGAGCACACATGTTGCTATCTGGACAATCAATGAACTGTGAGTTGTCCCAGACAAGGCATCCTGACATGTGGTTGGGAAAGTTGAAAGCAGAGCGTGACTTAGCAACACATGACTCAGCTTTCCCTTTCTGCACCTCCGAGTTTCCACGTGTAATATGGAGGGATGGACAATATTGTATCTAGTATTCCCTTACATTCAAACTGTTCGTGATAGAATTATTTTTACTAACTGATGAATTTTATCCTTCCATAGCTGTAGGAATCAGGTTTGGTGATATCAGCTTCCCATGTGCTCTACAACAAGCCAATTATAAATCAGGGTCATCTCAGTATCTAGGTGGTTCCATGTTATACTGTTCACCAAGTATAGTACTTTAGCTTAACTGCCATATAGATAAATTCTGAAACTTCAATAATTTCACCCCATAGAAACTCAATCTCACCCAAATAAAGCCCAATCGAGTGTTTCTGGTAGGGAGACTTTTCAAGCAATCGCTCAAGGACTTGGACTTTTTAAAATTGTATTTCTCCCCTCCTTTAGGTTCATGATGCTCTCTCTGGCCACCTTCCAGACAGGAAGAAAGAGCAGAGGATCACTGTGAGAGGACTTTGAGGATCAAATCCTGAAGTGGTACCTGTCACTACTGTTCATAGTCTCTTTGCTGGAACTTGGTCCTATGGCCCTACTGGCAGAGAGGAAGGCTATGAAACCCAGTCTAGGCCTGCGCCTAGAAGAAGAAGAAGAAACACCTTTTGAAGAACAGAGAGCAGTCTCTGTCATACCAGGAGTACCTGTCACATACTTGTAGAACAAAAATCAGTAACATTTTAATTATTGAAACAATGTAACAACTTTAAACACAGTTTCATAACTAGGAGTGAATCACCCATAATCTCATACCTGGAACAAAATATCTGTTAGTATGATGCACCTTTACATAGCTGTAATCTTAAAGGGCATGTACTTCCTTCTTTGCTTTCCTTTTTTTTTCCTTCATCCTTTCCCTCTCTCCCTCTCTCCCTTTCTCCCTTCCTTCTTTCTTTTCTTCCTTCCTTTCTGATTTTCTAACTTCCTTCTTTAAACATTCCTTGATCGTCTGTGGGTCTGGACAGCAACATGGAGATCAGTTAGGCGCAGCATTTTAAATTTGCCCTCAAGAAGTTCCACTAGTGTAAGAGTAGGCAAGTAACCAATTATTACAATAGTGGGACAAGCGCTGTGATAGAAATAAATAGAGTACTGTGGCAGTCCTTACCCAGAAAAAGATATCTAGGGTAGATGGTATCTGAACCGAGAATTAAAGAATAAATAGAAGATAGCATGGCAAAAAAAGTTCAAGAGTGTTCCATTCTTTGAGAATAGGGCATTGAGATAGAACCTGTAGACATGAGATAGAACTGTGCATCCTGGAAATTGCACATAGTTCAGATTGATTGGGAAATAGAGTGTGGATGGGAAGTGGTGAAAGCTGAGTCAGTAGAGTTCGATGGGGGTCAAATTGTGAAAGAGTGTGAGCTCTGCTAAGGAGATGATATTTTAGCTTAAATACCAGAAGAGCCATTGAATTATTTTAAGCATAGGAGTGATCTAATCGGAACTCTGCTTGAGAAAGATAACCCTGGTTGCTGTGTGAAAAAATATACCAGAGGCAAACAAAGTTGAAGCCAGGAGACCAGTTAAAAGACAAAATTCATAATTTATATGAGATATGATGATAGTTTGACTTAGGCTGTGATTGACATTGCAGAGTAACATATCACATTCAAGAGATGTTTGGATGATGAAACCAAGAGGGCTTGGAAATTGATTGGATATGAGGCATTAGAGGAATATGTTAGGGCTAGATCCCAGGATTCTGGTTTAGATAATTGGATAGACAATTAAAGCAGAAACTATTGAAGAAGGGGAGAAGATAAAGAGTTTTGATTTTCATTTCAATTCTAAGGTATTCTTGGAAATATAAGTAGAGGATGCTGATGGGGGTTGGTTATAAAGCAAATTCAAGAGTGAGACTTCTGGAGTTAAGATACATAATCAGATCTGTAAGAATGAAAGAAGTTGTTCAGGGACTACGTGTACAGTATGAAGACCAACATATAAATGAAATATAAAAGAACAAAAGCTGACAATGGAGTCTGTGAAAGAGCAAACAAAAAAATGAGGAAGAGAACAGAGCATGAAGTCACAGAAACCAAGGGAAGAAAATTTTAGATGCAGATCAAAGATCAAGGAAAATAAAGATAAAAATGTGTCAATTAGATTTGGTATTAAAGAAAGCATTAGTATCTTTTTGAATACAATTTTATGGCTGCATGGCAAAGAATCAGATGACTGGAATCAGGAAGGAATAGAAAGTGAGAAATGAAAAGGGCTCTCAATAAGGTTTCCCTTATTGAGATAGGAGGTAAGCTCTAATGTTTATTTGAGGTTTTTTTTTTTTCTTCCAAAGCTGGGAAAGATTTAATAAAGTATGAATGCTTTTAAGGAAAAGTTTGTAGACAGAGATTTTTTGACAATAGTAGAGCAAATCATGGAGAAATAATTGATAGGATGAGGTCCCAAGAAAGCAAGAACACTCCTTGAGGAAGAAGCTTTCCATTTTAACAGGCAGTAACAAAGAGCAATGAATCAGGATGAGTCTACGTTTGTCAGTTTAGAGTGGAAATTGTTGGTAGAGCTCATGGGACAACTCCTATTTTACTTGTGACAAAAGCTTAACTGCTGAGAGCAAACAGGGTGGTGGGATCAGCTATTATTTTTAAATGGAGAAATTTAAAAATCACAATTGTGAAGTAAAATCTTTCAAGAAAGATAGAAGAGGAATACTGCCTAGTGCTGTGCGCCTCTTTGAAGTCAGAGCTGATGCAGTGATCACCATGCCAAGGGCTGCTTCGGGGCTTTCTCCCACAGCGCTCATTGAGCTATGTGAGAAGGCGAAGACGGAAAATAGGTGAATGACAGCACATGTATCACACGAGTTTGGCAAGAGGATAAGTGAGGCAAGGGTAGCAGCAAGAGAGTGAAGAAAATGCTCAGCCAGAAAACCTAAGCTGACTATGAAAGAAGGAAAACAGTTCCACAGACTGGAGAGTTGCATGAGATACAGATTAAGCAACAGTAATTAACTGACTAAGAGAAGAAGAAGAAAAAATGGTAATATCCTGAGCATGTATGTTTTACTTTACTATGACATAAAGAGTCCACGGAGATCTAAATAAATATTTGTTGAATGATGAACGAGTGGATTTTTCTGTGTGCACATATAAACTTTCACCTGTTGTTATACACCTAGGTTGCTTTTATTTTCAGTTTGTTTTTGAAATTATCAGTAGAGTTTTTCTTTCAGAGTGTACAGTTCTATGCTTTTAAAATTAATATACATTATTTTTAAAGCAGCTTTACATTTACAGAAAAATTGAGCAGAAAGTTGAGTTTCCATATACTACTCCTCTCCCCCATACCCTGCACACAGTTAACATCTTGCATTCATGTGGTACACTTGTTATCGTTAATGAACCAATATTGATATATTATTATTAATTAAATTCCATATTTTACATTAGGGTTTACACTTTGTGTTACACAGTACTATGGGTGTTGACAAATATAAATGTTATGTATCTACCATTACGATATCATGCAGAATAGTTTCACTGCCTTAAAAGTCCCCCGGGCTCCACCTACTCATGCCTACCTTCTTCTCATCCACCCTTTTCCTAGCAACCCTTCATCTCTTTATTGCCTCTATAGTTTTTTCTAATTTGAAGTCATATAGTTAAAATTGTACAGAATATGGCCTTTGCAGACTGACTTCATTAACTTAGTACTATGCATTTAAGATTATTCTATGTCTTTTTTTGTGGCTTGATAGCTCATATAAAAAAATCTGAATAATATTCCATTGTATGGATGTATCATAGTGCATCCATTCACTTGTTGAAGAATGCCTTGGCTGCTTCTAAGATTTGACAGTTCTAAATACAGCTGCTATAAACGTCCGTATGCAGGTTTTTGTGGGACATCAGTTTTCAAATAATTTGGGTAAATTTACTTGGTGATTGCTGGATTGTACGGTAAAATGATGTTTAGCTTTGTCAGAAATCACCAGACTGTCTTCCAAAATGCTGAATCATTTTGCAAATCCCACTATCAAGGAATGAATGTTTCTGTTGCTCCATGTCCATGTGAGCATTGGATGTTGTCAGAGTTTAAAATTTTAGCTGTTCTGATAGGTGAGCAATGGTTTATCATTGTTATTTTAATTTGTAATTAACTAATGACATGTGTTGTTGAGTATCTTTTTGTATGCTATCTGTAAATCTTTGGTGAATTACTTGTTCAGATCTTTTGCCCATTTTAGTTGAATTGTTTGCTTTCTTATTTTTGAAGTTTAAGAGTTCTTTGCATATTTTGTATACTAGCCATTGGATAGCTGATAGGCAATTGTTTTTTTCTCAGTCATTCTCCTAACAGTGTCTTTGACAGAGCAGAAGTTCTTAATTTTAATGAAGTTCAGCTTATCCAGTTTCTCTTCATGGATTGTGCTTTTGTGTTATATCTAAAAACTCACCAAACCCAAGGTCACCTAGATTTTTTCATATGTTATTCTCTAGAAGTTTTATAGTTTTGCATTTAGGTCTTCGATTCATTTTGAGTTAATGTTTGTGCAAGGTATAAGGCCTGTGTCTAGATTCATTTTTTTTGGTATGTGGCTGTCCAGTTGTTTCACCACCATTTGTTGAAAAGACTGTCCTTTCTCCATTGAATTGTCTTTGCTCTTTTGTCAAAGATCAGTAGGCTATGTTTATGTGAATTATTTCTGGGTTCTCTATTCTGCTCCATTGATCGGTCTTTTTTTTTTTTTTTTTTGCCAGTACCACACTGTCTTTACTACTGTCATTTCTATGAATTTGAATACATGTGTAGATCTATGTAACCACCACCATAATTAACATACACAACCATTCTATTATTCTAAAACAATTCCCTCATGCAAACTCTTTATATGCCACCTCTCACTCACACACAGCCTCTGACAACCACTGATCTGTTTTCATCATGATAGTTTTTTTTTTTTTTCTGGGGACTACTGTATGAATGAAATCATATAATACGTGACTTTTTGAGACTAGCTTGTATCACTCAGCATGATGCTTTTGAGATTTATCCATGTTCTTGCGTGTATCAGTGATTGTTTCTTGTTATGGCTGAGGGATACCCACGCTGTATGAATGTGTCACTATTTGTTTATTTGTTTTCTAATTGAGAAACATTTGGGTTATTTCTAGTTTTGATCAATTAGTAATAAAGACATATAAGTATCCCTGTATAGATTTTTGTGTGTTAACATAAGTTTTCATTTCTGTAGAGTCAATACCCAGGAGTGAGCTGCTAAGCCATATGATAAGCATATGATTACTTTAGAAGAAGCTACTAAAGAAGCCATTTTTCACAGCAACTGCAGCATCTTACATTCCTATTAGCAATGTGCAAGAGTTCCAGAAGCTCCACGTCATTGACAGGAGTTGATATTGACAGTAGTGTATAGTCTGGACATTCAGTATGTGGCAGTGATATTTCATCACGATCCTAATTTTTCATTTAGTCACTGATGATGTTGAACATCTTTGCCTGTGATTATTTGACATCCATGTTTTTTCTTTGGTGAAGTGTCTGTCAACATCTTGTGCCCATTGGGAAAAAATGTGTTGTTTGTTTTTTCACTGTCAAGTTTTCAGAGTTCTTTATTTACTACCGGTACATGTCTTTTGTCAGATATGTGATTTGTAAATATATTCTCTCAGTCTGCAGCTTGTCTTTTCATCCTTCTGATAATGTCTTGTGCAGAGCAAAGTTTGTTAAGTTTGATGAAACCCCATTTATCATTTTTTTCTTTTATATTTCAGGCTTTTGTTGTCATATCTAAGAATTCTAATTCTTTGCATAGCCCTAGGTCCTGAAGAGTTTCTCCTAAATTTTTAGTTTTGCACTTCACATTTAGAGGTATGATCAGTTCAGAGATAGTTTTTATATGAGGTATGAGATGTAGGTTAAGGTTTATTTTCTTGTCTGTGTATGTCAAATTGTTCTATCATCATTTGTTGAAAAGGATACTTTTATTCATTGAATTGCTTTTGAAGCTTTGTCAAATATAAATTGGCCACACTTGTGTGGGTTAATTTCTGGACACTATTCTGTTGCATTGATCTACATGTTTGATCCTCACCAATAGTACATAGTTTTGATTACTTGATTACTTGATTTATAGTAATTATTAAAATTGGACAGTATGATTTCTCAGAATGAATTTATATTTCTTTTTCAAAATTACTCTAGTTATTCAAATTTCTTTGCCTTTCCTTATAAAGTTTAGAATCAGCTTGTCTATACAAAATATTCTGCTGAAATTTTGGTTAGTACTGAATTCATTTACAGATCAAATTGGGAAGAATTAATATCTTTCCTATATGAAATCTTGTAATGCCTGAATATGGTAGGTCTCTTCATTTATTTAGGTCTTCTTTAATTTCTTTCAACAGTACTTTATAGTTTTCAACATACAGATTCTCCATTTGATTTTCTTCCAGATTTATGCCAAAGTGTTTCCATTTTTATTGGAGTTATTATAAATGGTATTGTTTTTGTTTTAATTTCTGGTTTTAATTGTACATTGTTAGTATATAAAAAATGGTTAATTTTTCAATATTGACTTACTTTTTGAAACCTTGTCAACTTTGTTATTTTAGACATTTTTTACTTATATGCATTTATGGGGTACAGGTGTAATTTTGTTACATGGATAGATTAGTGGTGAAGTCGGGGCTTTTAGTGTATCCATCACCTGAATAACATATATTGTACCCATTTAGTTATTTCTTATTGTCCATGTCCTCCTAGTTCCTCACTTTTCTAAGTCTCAATTTTCTATCATTCCACACCCTGTGCCCATGTGTACGCATTATTTAGCTCCCACTTAGAAGTGAGAACATGTGGTATTTGTCTTTCTGTTACTGACTTGTTTTACTTAATGGCCTCCAGTTCTATTCATATTGCTGCAAAAAGATATAATTTCATTCTTTTTATGGATGACTAGTATTCCATTGTATATACATACAACAGTTTCTTTATCCAATCATCCTTTGATGGATACTTAAGTTGATTCCATATCTTTGCTATTGTGAATAGTGCTAGAATAAACATAGGTGCAGATACCTTTTTGATATAATGATTGCTTTTCCTTTGAGTAGATACCTAATGATGAGATGGCTGGATCAAATGGTAGTTCTATTTTTTGTTCTTTGAGGAGTCTCCATACTGTTTGCTAAAGTGGCTGTACTAAATTACATTCCCACCAACAGTGTATAAGCACTCCCTTTCTCTGCATGCTCTCCAACATCTGTTATTTGTTTTTGCTCTTTGTTCTTTGGGATTTTCTATACAGACAAGCATGTCCCCGTGAATAAAGACAGTTTTATTTATTCATGTCTAATTTATTTCTAAAAAATAATTTCTGTTTCTTGCCTATTGCATTGGCTAAAAGTTCCCGTACTATGTTGAATAGGGATAGTGAGAAAGGATTCCTTGTCTTTCCTAATCTGAAGAAGAAAACATTCACACTTTCATTATTAAGTATGATAGTAGCTGTAGATTTTGTTTGTAGATACCTTTTATCAAATTGAGGAAGTTCCTTTCTGTTCCTGGTTTGCAAAGAATTTTTGTCATAAATGAATGCTCAATTTTGTCAAATTATTTTTCTTCATCAATTGATCTGATAATGTATTTTTTCTTCTTCGAACTCTAAATGTGATGGATCACATTGATTGCTATTCGAACATTGAACCAAGTCATATTTTACTGGGATGAATTCCATTTGATCATGGTGGATTATCATTGTCATTGTGATGATTTTTATGTAGCTTCATTAAATTTAATAATATTTTGTTGACAATTCTTGCATCTTTTAATGCAAGATATTGGTCTGTAGTTTTCATTTTTTTCTGCTGTCCTGCTTTAGTTTTGGTACAGAGTGATGCAGGCTTCATGAAATTATGTAGACAAAATTTTTATTCTATTATTTGAAAGACATTTTCGACACCTGATGTTATTTTTTAAAATATTTGATATAACTACACTGGGAAATCATCAGAGATTGGAATTTCTTTTTCAGGAGACTCTTGAGCTACAAATTCGAATTATTTAATATATGTAAGAAGATTTGTCTATTTCATCTTGTCTGAATTTGTAGTTTACAGTTTTTGAGGAATTGTATCATTTCAGATAAATTATTGAAGAGAGTGCATAGAGTTGAGCTGGCTATTCACTCTCTATTCTTCTTATATGTATGTCATTTTTAGTGAGAGCACCTCTTTCATTTCTACTGTTGGTAATTTGTATCTTTTCTCTTTTTTTTAACAATCTTGATATTTATCCATTTCATTTATTATTTCAAAGAACCAGCTTTTACTTTCATTGATACTTAATATTTGTTGTCTGAATTAAACAAAAAATTTTTTACTCTTATCTTTTATCTTTACTCTTATCTTTACTCTTTTCTTCTTTAAACTTGCTTTGAATTTATTTTGCTGTTTCTTATTTTTTAAGTTAGAAGCATAGAATATTGATTTAAGAACTTTCTTCTTTCCTAATTAATAAATGCATTTATTGCTGTGAATTTCAGTCTAATCACTTCCTTAACTGTACACAACATCTTTGATCTATTTGTGCTTTTATTTTCTTTAAGTTCTATTTTTTTTCTAATTTATCTTGGAACTTTCTCTTTGACTCACAGATTATTTTAAAGTGGGGTATGTAATATGCAGATGTTTGCTGATTTTTCAGTCATCTTTCTATTATTGATGTCTAGTTTAATTCCATGAAAGTCTGAGAACATTGTCGAGTTTAATTATTTTAAACTTCATAAAGTTTTTTAAATGATTCAGGTTATGGAGTATCCTGGTAAATGTACCATGTGGACTTAAAAAGAATGGGTATTCTGCTGTCATTGAGTGTAGTGTTCTATAAACATCAATTATATGCAATTGGTTGATAGTTTTATTCAATTCTTCAATGTCCTTGCTGACTATCTGCCTTCTAGTTCTCTATATTACTAAGTGATATATTGAAATCTCCTAATATAATCACAAATGTTTGTATTTGTCCTTTAATTTCTGTCAGTTTTGCATATTTAAGCTCTGTTGTTAAATACACATGCATGTAGGATTGTTATTGTTATTTCATATGCAAGGACTCCCTGTAATTTTCTCTGCTCTGAAATATCCTTTTCTCATATTAGTATAGCCAATCAGGCTTTTGTGGGTTAATGTTTCCATGGGACATAATTGTCTATCCTTTTTCTTTTCATTTACCTATTTTGTTATCTTTGAAGTGAGTTTATTGTAGACAGTGTATAGTTGAGTAATTTTTAAAAATCCATTCTGAAAATTTCTCTTAATTGCTGTGTTTAAGATTATTATTAACAGATTTGTATTTAACTCTACTATTTCATTGTCTGCTTTCTGTCACTTCTATTTGTCATTTGTTTCTCCTTTTTTGTTTTCATTGAGTGACATTTAAGTTTCTTTTATTCTGTTTTAATTGATCTATTATGGTTTTTACTTTATCTGTTTATTACTGGCTGCTCTTATAATTAAAATATATACACTTTCTTTTTTTGTAAACTTCTAAGAATTTTAGTACATTATATAGAAAACTTAACATCACATAGGTCCCCTTACCTTCCTTCCTTTACGTTATAGTTTTCATATTACAACAACTTACATTAAAAACGTTATCAGATGAATGTTATAATTTTTGCTTCAAACATGTAATAAATTTTAAAAACTAGAGAAGAGGAAAATAGCCTATTATATTTATGAAGATTCTCCTTTATTTCTAAAATTCCAATGACATGCATTTTAATCTTTTATTATTGTCACACAGATCTCTGGGGCTCTCTTCATTTTTTCCCTCTCTGTTTTTGCTAATAGGCCCATCCAGTGAGTTTTACATTTTGGTTACTATACTTCTCAGTTCTAAAATTTCTATTTGATTCTTCTTTTTATATGTTATTTATTTGTTGACCTTCCGTTTTTCCATTTTTTTCAAGAGTGTTTACTATTGCTTCTCAGGCCCTTCGAATAATAGATGCTCTGCAGTCTTTATCAGGTAATTCCAACATCTGTGTCATCTTGACATTTGTGACTGTTAATTGTCTTTTCTCATGCAAACTGAAAGTTTCTTGTGTTTTTTTTTTTCCCCATGGCAAGTAATTTTGGCTTAATTCCTGGTATTTTGAATATTATGTTTTGTACTCTGGTTCTTATCTAAATTCTATGGCAAATGTTGATATGGTTCTCTTAGTGGCAAGGCAACCTGAATAGGTTCAGACTACAAGTTTCAACTTGCCTTCTGTGGGCTGTGAATTCAATCTCAGTTCACTGCTCAGTGCCTCACAGTGCTATTCAGATTTTGCCCACATGTGTGCCACCCTGTGGTGGATTTGAGACTTGGTCAATGATCTCGTTATTAGTTCTGTCCTCTAAATCTTTATATGCTCAGTAGAATCAGATCCATGCATGTGCAGACTGAAAGTGAACCCAGTATTTCTTAAACTACTTTATGGGGGATGTCTTCTTGGTGTCCTCCCTCTTCACAGTCTCTCAGGTAAAGTATATCCAGTGGCTTTTTACAGACTCCAAAGGGTCCCTAGCACTCCTCTTTTTGGTCCTCCAGAGAAAGTGTTGTGACTTTATTTTTTCTGCCCTGCCATGCACTTCCATGACTACACTTTGTCTGGGGTCAAGTGGAAGGATGATATATGAGGAAAAAGGCAATGGTAGCTCTCTCCACACTCCTGGGTTCCCAACCCCACTGAATAGCGAGGCTTCTGCCACTACTGCTGTGATATTACTTGGAGGATAAACAACAGCAACACAACATTGACAACAGAGGATTTCCACATTCCTTTTGAGATTTCAGAGTTCCTTTCTCACCTCCTGGAGCCAGAATGGGAGAGTTTTTCCTGGAGGCCTCTCTGTTTGTGCCAATGACCACCTCTTGGTTTCAGTTTGAATTGCATTCAGCCTAGGGGATAACATAGGGAAAAAATGCATAAACTCACCACCATGTGGTGATGCTTTGAATTCTGGTCTTCTTTCCAACCCATTTGCTACTATTTACTTTTCATTGTCCTAAAATATCTCCTCCATATATTCTCTCCTGATTGTGTAGTCACAGCAATGGGAAAGACAACAAAAACATAGTTACTCCAAAGGACACAGAATTGATATATATCCATTAGGGGTTGGTTTTTTTTTTTTTTTTTTTTGCATTTTTTTCAAATTTTTATTTTGAACTAATTTAAGACTCACAGAAGTTGCAAAAATAATACTGGAAGTTCCTGTGTGTACTTTCCCTAGCTTTCCCCAATGACAACATCTTATATACAAGAGTAACATTTTCAAAACCAGAAAATCGGTAGTGTTACAACACTATTAATTAAACCATAGGAATTATTTGACTTTTATCAGCTTTTGTTGTTGGTGGTGATGTTGATGATGATGTGCGGTACTGTGGAATTTCACATGTATAAATTTCTGTTGACACCACCACAATCAAGATATAGAACTCTTCCAGCACTACAAAAAAAAACTCCCTCATGCTGCTATCTCTGTATAATCACACTCTTCCTCTGATTCTAACCCCTGGTAACCATTGATCTGTTCTCCATTATTGTAACTTTTTCATTTCAAGGTTGCTCTATAAATAGAATTATACAGTATAGCCATTAGTTTTTAACAGAATCCGATCTTTGGCACCTTGTGTTTTATTGTTATTAAACACAATAAACAGACATCAGCAATATTCCTTCAATGGGACAAGGACTGTAAAACACTGTACCTCAAGTCCCTCTGACAAGTACAGGGGCTGAAAAAAGAGTTATTATAGTATAGGATATATTTATTGACTAGGTTCTGTTAAAGGATCACATACTTCATTATTGTTCATTTCTGAGAGCCCAACTGCTGGCCTGTTGGAGTCAGAGAAAAACTAGCTTTCACTGGACTCATGGCTTCAGGTCACAAACTATGACGAGGAGACCACGCTTGTCTCCTCTCTTCCCCTGTCCCCCTGTGCTACCTCCATGAGTGTGAGGTCAGGAGAACAGTGTGCTGGCAGACCACAGTGGAGCTGTTCAGAAAAAGGCACATTTAAACACACCTATTATCTCCATGCCTTTGTCAACAAAATATTTCAATTTCTGATGAATCTCTCTGTGTTCCTAGATTCATTTTAGGTCCAGCAAAACAGATTGTTTCTTTGTTTGCTTTTCTATTTGCTCATGGTTATTACTTCCCCCTGAATGGTTCATTATAGCAGCAGTCATAGAGTAATCATCTGGCAGTATATTATTATTTATTATGTATCGAGTGCCATAAAGGCGCATAAAGCTTACCAGGTGCCTATAAGGATACCAGCCATTGGCTGCAGAGCACACAGCTGCGCTTAGGCACTTACTAGAGAGATGCAGCAGGAGATCTGAAGATGAAGCAGGCAGTTCCGGGGAGCAATTGATTCCTTCCAGCTTCCCCCTAGCAGAGGACGTGGTTGCAGAGCTCAGGAAGCTCCATGCTGTAAGGACACAGAAGAGGAAGTGAACAGAGAATGCACTCTTAATGTGGGTTTCATAGGCGAAGGTGGTGGTGCCTATAATAGTAGGAGAGGGAGCAAGACTCCTTTAGTTATAAAAATACAACTCTGATTCTTATATATTCTGAATGAGATTCTGTAGTCTCATTCAGAGAGGATAGGGAATGAAAGCAGGAAGGCGAAGATCACTTACACTTATTATCTATGTGCCAGCACTGATTTGGGCATTGGAATAGAGAGGACTGGAACCCATGGTATGTTACAAAAAACAGAGAAAAGATGAATGAATAAATATATAATGTAATGTTTCAGAAGGAGACTGAAGTTGGGTAAGGAGATCAAGCATAAAAAGATGGTTATTTTTGATAAACCAGGGAAGCATGTTCTGAGACATGTCCTTTGAGCAGAGCCCTTAATGAACTGAGGGAATGAACCATGTAAATATCTGGAGAAGGGCTTTGAGTAAGAAAGAACAGCACATGCAAAGGCCCTCGTTATGCTTACTCTTGGCAAGTGAAGTGGCAGTGATCCATTAGTGGGACTGAAGCCCAGGAGACAAAGCGGGGGTGGGGGGTGGGTGCTAAAGATGAGGTTGGAACATCAGCCATGGGCAGACCATGTAGACTGTGGGGAAAATGGTGAATTTGTTCTCTGGGTGATAGCAAGTCATTGAAGGGTTGAAATGGGGAAACTGCATTAGTCTGTTCATGATTTTAAAAGTTTACATTAGGTGTTGTGCTAATGTGTGGAGAATAAACAGGGATAGGTGAGCATAAGAATGAGTCTGTGTGTCCATGACAAGCACTTGCCAGGCTGACATACCCATTACATTTCATTCCTATGAAATTCTGCCAATGCAGTAGATAGGTAACAATAATCCCCATGTGACGGAATAGTCTGTGACTCAGCAACTGCTGTAGTTTACTCTTGCAATAAACAGGAAGCAGGCACTTGAACCCAGGGGTGGTTCAGTTCTGATCTCTCCTTTTATCCCAGAAACAGCTTGGCTGCGGATACCTTGCTTTTGAGAGCCAGGAAGGGTCATTGCCCCTGCATTCTTGTCTCTATCCATTCTGTTTCCTCCTTGGGCAATGGAGACCAGATGTGTTTGTCTCACCCTCATGATTAAAGTTTAGATCCCATTTATCCCTCCACATTTCCATTTGCCAGTGCCCTCCCAGGTGGCATCAGAAAACACACTGCAGTGATCAAGTGAGTATGGCCCTTGGTGAACACTCTCCTCCCCATCTGGGATTGCCACTTCCCTTGTTTAAAACACCAGACACAGGCAGAGATTCTCTTCTTAACTCTCCAGTACTATCTTCCCAAGAAGTGCGATTTCCCTAGGTTTGCTTACCATTAGAGCCCAAATTCTGAAATTAGCTGGTATTGTCTGTCAGCAAAATGGTAACTAATATGAAATCCATTAGAAAATTATGATGTTTGAGAGGCCGAGATGGGCAGATCACCTGAGGTCAGTAGTTCAGGACCAGCCCAGACAACATGGTGAAACCCCGTCTCTAATAAAAATACAAAAATTAGCCAGGCATGGTGGCACACGCCTGTAGTCCCAGCTACTTGGGAGGCTGAGGCAGTGGAATGGTTTGAAACTGGGAGGCAGAGGTTGCAGTGAGCTGAGATCGTGCCATTGCACTCCAGCTTGGGCAACAAAGCAAGACCCCATCTCAAAAAAAAGAAAAGAAAATTATGATGATCTCTAACCAAATCCTTGCAGTTCACACAAGGGGGCAAGGAAAGGTATGTTTTTGTAATTTTTCAGCTCGAGAAGAATGGGGAGGAAGCTACCACCTTGTGAAATTCTTTCAGGATTGTATTATCTCCGTGATTCTTCCTACTGTAGCAGAGAAAAAATAAAACACTTTCCCCTTTTCCTCTACTCTCTTGGGTTTAGTGGTTGGGGTATGCAAATTAAGCTGACAAAAGACAAATTAACAGGAGAAAAAACATACAAATATTATTGATGTTAATATTTTTACAAGTATAGGGTTTTACAAAAACAGCAAAACAGCAACAAGCAAGGACAACCCAAAGTATTGGGTAGAATTGTAAAGCTCTATACCATTTAAACAAACGGTGAAAAATTGTGGGGAAGTGACTACATAAAGGAAAGGGGAGTTTTGGGCTTTTAGGGGCAGTAAATTATGTGAAGGTAAATATATGACAGAACTAACGGAAGATAAATGTTATTTTAGGGAGGTTTGGGCAGACTCATCTTGGTGCTGACTTTCCATCTTTTTCGTGACCATAAAACTTCCCTGGAGAAAGGATTTATGGTGGTCCTCATTTCTCAGAAGTTTCTGCTTTTAGTCAGATAAGGGAAGCTCCAAGAAGGCTTCCTTCTGCATCTGTTGATTCGCAATTGCCTTCAGCTCAAAATTATCCATATACCAAAGTGGAATATTTTGGAGTAACATATTCCCCTTCATTATCTTCGACTGGGGAGTAGCATGCAGCCAGCTTTGTTCAATCACTTCTGCTTGTACCTGGCTAAAAGTCATAGCATTGCCCAACATTCTTCCTGAAAGAGGTAATATGATATAATCAGTAAGAATTTGGCCTCTGCAGTCTAATTGCTCTGTTTAGAATCCTAGCTCTATAACTCACTATTGAGGGATTTCTAAATGATACCTTATCTAATTGTTGTGTTTAGAATCCTAGCTCTGTAACTTTGTACTACAGGGAAGTTTTTGTGTGTGTGTGCTTCAGTTTTATAATCTGTTAAATGGGACAAAAATGAGATATATGCAGTGTGTGCTGGGTGATAGCTTCTGTTGCCATTAACTATATCAAGGACGAGCCTGGGCTGGCTGCACTGGCTGCTTTCTCCAAGCTCATGAGCCTGAGGGAACTTAGTGCAGTTGTTTTTAAATACTGGCTGCCCATGTCAAGAAGAAAAAGAGCTGCCTGAGGCTGATGTTGCCTCCTGTCCTTGCCCTTTCTATTGCGGTAACTATGGAGAGGTATTTTTTTTTTTAACCTCCCTCTTGGGGACATACTCCAGTCTCAGAAGGGCAAATGTGCTTTCTTCCTGGGGGCAGGGGCTTTCTTTATTCTTCTCCCTCCTGGGCTCTGCTCATAATGGCACTTCACAACTGTTCCTTCATCAGTACATTCTCTGTGCATCTGCAAGTCCCAATCAGCCAGGAAGCTATTCCAAACTCCCTGTGAGGTTTGTATATGAACAAATGCTCTTTTTGACTATGCCTTATCAGCCTATTGATGCCCCTCTGGAGGTTCAGTCATGCCTCTTTATTTTCCCCTGGATGGAAATAAGGTATAATTTAGAAATCCCTCAGTTTATTTTTTTCACTTTTGATAGAAACACAGGCCTGATGAAAATTTCCCCTGTTTTTATTACCTATCAATCTTTCCAATGGAATTAATAGAGAGAAAGGCAGTTAAACCCTGTGCTCAAATTGCACTATCTTACCCAAAGTCCTATGAAAGAAAAATTTTGTTACATATTTTAAATGATATGGAGTGCCTATATCCCCTAGATAAACCTTGGAGTCTCTAGGTTAAGTCTTCCTGTTTGAACGTATCCACTTTCCCAGAGCAGGCTCAGGTGGACTCTGGAATTTGCAGGAGGCAATAAATCACTTCTTACATATACCAGGGATAGTAGCCCATTTTTAATCTTCACTCTGACCAAGCTCTGGCCCTGACACATGATCTCAGGCATGAGATGGGTGTCTGCCTTGGGCTCTGCTCTTGCAGAGTCACTATTCTGCAGGAAGCAGCTTTGCTTCTCATGCCCAGGAGCACCTGTGCAGCAGCGCACTTTTCAGGGCCCTGGAATGTAAATCTCGTGAAGACAGGATCTGGGCACATTCTGTTCTTTGCTGTCTCTCTCATACCCACATCAGTGTCTGACACATGGTAAGTGCTCAGCACTTACTGAAAAATGAATGAGTACAATCAGGAATGATGGCCTAGATACTTTTCATCCTGTGTTTTGTGAAGGTGTTGTTTGCCCACAGCACATGGAAGATTTTAATGAATTTTTTCACCTTTAGCTATGACAAACTGTGTTATATAGTTTAATATAAATGGGTAATTAAGAAAAAAATATAAATCGATCTATAAAGAAATTAACATCTTGTTTTAATTACGAACTTTCTTGCCTATCAGTCTTCTCAATAACTGTGTACTCTGGTCCTTGTGAAACTGAAGGCTGACCTGATTAAGCTAGCCAAACTTAACCTGCTCTTAACTGCTTACTTCTAGTTGATCTTAAACCCTTATAGCTAAAAGTCATGTAGCCAAACAATATGTAACTCAACTTTCACTAGCTTCCTTACAGATAATATATCTGATGTGTATGTCACTATGGTAACGGTTGCTTTAACTTGTTTTTTGGGAGCTGGGGGACAGCTCTTGTCTGGTTTCAACTGATTGAGACCACCGACCCTTCAACTGGGCCTGCAGAAATACCTAAAAGGTTATCTTTTGGCATTAGAGGGACAAAACTTCTTCCTCAGATCATGCTAGTGAACATGCGTCCTATGAAGAGTCATGACCCCCAGCTACACTTGCAAAGACCATTGATTACACCATCGTTCCCCACTGCGAATCACTTTTCCCCATGCCTGGACCACCTTAATCCTCTATCCCATAAATATCACTAAAACCCCATCTTCAGGGAGACGTACTGGAGACATGTTCTCCCATTTCCTCACTTGGCTGCCTCATGAATAAACTCCCTTTTGTAAAACTCATATCAGTGATTGGCTTGCTGTGTGTGGGCAGAATAAGCCTGGTTTGGTATCACTTATCAATCTAACAGTCCATGGACAAATGGTGAGTGCTCACTCTAATCAAATGGGGCTTGGCAGGCTTTATTATATAATCTAGCAGCTCAGTGAAATTATTCTGTCTAATTCAAGGAAACTTTGAGTTGGTATACATTCCTCTTCAGTCTTAGTGAGATACTTCAGAACTTGGGTTTGGTTCAACCTCAGAAGCTCCTATTTTTCAGTGATGTTAACTCAAGAAAATTGCTGAGAAATCCGAGTTTTTATCTGATGTCTCCTCTGCTTCTGTTACTTTGTCTACTTTTATTCAACTTCCCAGGATTCCTTGCCTAGGGATATCAGTATCCTTCTGAAGAACGCTCAGGAGAATGGTACGTGAAGGAGGAGACAGAGCGGAAAACTATTTTTCTGTAGAGATGTACCTGTGGTGGACAGAATTTCTAAAAATGGCACTCAAGATTCCATGCTGGAACCTGTGACTATGAAAAGATATTATTGCTATGGCTCTGTTATGTTATATAGTACAGGTGATCTTGAAAAAGGGAGATTATTTGGGTTGACCCAATCTAACCATAAGTCCTGAAATGCACAAAGCTTTCTCTGGTGTGACAGAGATTCTTTGCTTGACCAAACATTAGTCAGTCTCTTGAATCTTCTCCCAGGCCCATCTATGCACTTCCTTATAAAATCCACTTTTAGCAAGAACCCTGCTTAGTGAATTTAGCAAGAACTCCCCACCCTCGATATCTGACTGGACTCCTCAACCTCCACCATCTCCCAGGTGATGTCTGAACATCCTGGACTGTCTTCAGCAAGAATCTTGTTAGGTCAGTTCATCCAGAATTTCCTTTACCCCTGATGTTTCCTCTTCATAATTTTTCATCCACTGTTCCCACCCTGCTCTCTGGCTATAAATTCCCCCTTGCCCATGTTGTATTCAAAGATGAGTCCAATCTCTCTTCATTAGAAAACTCATTGCTGCAGTCCCCATATCTGTTGTGATGGCCCCGAATAAAGTCTGCATTAATGTGCTTTAATAAGTGTCATTGAATAATTTTTTCTTTAACAGGAGAAGAAAGCAGAAGGCAATGTTAGATGTAAAAAGAAAGACCTCAAAGCACTGTTGCTGGTATGAAGATGGAGGTGAGCATATGAGAAGGAATGTGGGCAGTGTCTAGGGGCACAGAGTGGCCCCAGCTGACAGCCAACAGGGAAAGGAGGACCTCAGTCCCATCACCACAGGAGCTAAATTATACCAACACCCTGAATAAGACTAAAAACTATTTATCTCCCAGAGCCTCCACAAAAGGGCCCAGCTTGCTCACATCTTGGTTTCTGTCCCATGAGACTCTGAGTATAGAACCTAGCAGAGCCCTCCTGAACTGGACTTCTGATCTATAAAAGTGTGAGCTAAGGAAAATAAGTTTTGTGCTGCTAAACCTCTAGCAATTTATTTTTTTATTTTTAATTAATTACTTTATTTATTCATCTATATAGACTGAGTTTCATTCTTGTTGTCCAGGCTGGAGTGCAGTGGCATGATCTCGACTCACCGCAACCTCTGCCTCCCAGGTTCAAGTGATTCTCTTGCCTCAGCCTCCTGAGTAGCTGGAATTACAGGCCTGCACCACCATGCCCGGCTAATTTTGTATTTTTAGTAGAAATAGGGTTTCTCCATGTTGGTCAAGCTGGTCTCGAAATCCCGACCTCAGATGATCCGCCCGCCTTGGCCTCCCTAAGTGTTGGGATTACAGGCGTGAGCCACCATGCCCAGCCAACCTCTAGTAATTTTTTACACTAACAGAAGAAAAGTAATACACATTCTTTCACGTTTAATTAAGTTCTAAATAGAATAGGTAAATGGAGTCCCCAAATATCCTACTTTTAAAAACTAAATTAGAAGGTGTACTCATTTGTGCCATAAAAGATTCCTTACATCACAAAAGAGTGAAAAGTTCCCTTTAAAGAGCACTTAGTGCCGTGTTTGCTTACAGATCATTACTTGCTTAACAGAGGAAGATACTGAAAGCTGAAATGTTCTAAGCTATTGCTGACTAAATAGCAATCAGAAATGAAGATAAAGTGTGAGATTATAATAATAACAAATGGACATTTCCACATCCATTTCAGATTTTTTCATTTTACATAACCGGACATGAAAATTCCAGAATCTACACCCAACATCCTTTCAAGCCACGTTTAGCTCAGGTAGGAAACTGCAGCTCAGGAGACCTTAGAAGTACAAAGAAGAGACAAGGAATTCTTGCCTTTGGGTTCTTTTCTCCCAACTACTTTGCCTCTTAATGATTACTAACATTGAACTTTTGACCAGGGGAGCAGAGAGGGAGAAGTATCAAGAAACTCAGGAGTTAAGGTGAAAAATCCTAACAGCAAGGCTCTTGATTCTGAGGAAGAGAAAAGGGGGACCCTTTGTCAGTCCTCTGCTTTCAGGACCATGCCAGGCCTACTTGACTATGACCTCATTAAATTCTGCACGAGGTACAATTTGCCCTGACGTTTCCGGTAAATAAACCAAGGTTCCAAGATTAAAGCCAATTTGTTCAAGTTTATGAAACATTTAAATAAAGGGCAGACTCAGTTTGGTTCCAAAGCTCATGACATTTCTGTTATAAAGCTGGCTCTCCAGACATCTGCAAAGGTGGACCAGTGATGAGAAGTTAACAAAATCAACGTTAGAGCAAGAGCAATTCTACCTTTGTCACAGGGACCTTAGGGCTCAGACTGGGCTGCAACAAATTCAAGATTTTGGCTAAAAGATTCCTAAGTGCTTTGATACCCCCTCCTCCTATATACATTAACAAAATTGATATTGGTCCTAATAATTAGTTTTCATAGTTATCCTTAATGGTTAGACTTAGGATTCAATTGATCCAGAGAGACATTAGGTGCGAGTAGCGTGTCTTCAATCAAAACCTAAGGTGGAAGTAGAGAACATACATTGCTAGGATCTCCAATTGCCCTAAATTCTAATTTTATCCTTTAGGATACTATTTAAAGTTTTAAATTTTATTCAAACCAGGTAAACATTCTTTTATGTTCCAAAGTAATTACAGCTTGGTGAATACTGAGCTATTCATCATAAGCTCAGTCTTACTATATACTTCACCTGGCATTAGGTAGGCACCCCCTAAGTATTTCTCAAATTAACAGTATTGGTCTGTAGCTAACTCTGGTCCTTTCCCATAACCCCATGGGTTCTATGAAGCAATCAGTCGTGCACTCACCCACTCTTGGACTCATTAAATCATTAAATAATTAAAACCCTTATGGTCAGGTTTGTTAAATTTATATTCATTTCTCTCACCCTCTTGAGTGATTTTTTTTTCTTTTTGTAGTTCAAATAAGGGTTTGGCATTTATTAAATGATTTCTATGTGGCAAATAAATTCCCATGAAGTATTTACTAATTTTGATACTGGTCTTATGCAAAAGGTTATATTTGGTGCCAGTAGGATACTGAGCATACTGTAAACCACACATTCATGTGTTCACTTATTCATCCAACAAATATTTACTCAGTGCCAGTTGTTTGTCACACACTATGAATGCAAACACAGAGATGATTGACAAGTCTTCCATCCTTTACAGAGCCTTCAATATATGTGTGAGAGAAAGAGGAATTATAAGCAAAATATGCCTCTCTAACATGCTGGGGATTTTAATTAAAGTTAAAAGTTTAAAACACAGAGGTAGACTCTGCCCCTCCTCTCTGGTTTTCCCACCTAAGGACAAGCTCCTTTACAACACACTTTCTTTTTTTAAAAAAAATATATATTTTTTAAATTTAAACTAGACTTTCACTTCTTTATTGCTTTTTTATTTTGTGTTATCCTTGCACAAGGGCCATACTAACCTTCTCTGTATTGTTCCAATTTTAGTACATGTGCTGCCGAAGAGAACACAACAACACACTCAGAGACAGAGCCCATAGACAATGGCACCAGAGGATCTAGGAGCAGATTTCACTCTCTCCGTCAATTTACCTTCCCATATTTTCCCACCTTTTGGAAGCCTGAAGATGCTTTCTTCTTTTTCTTGTCACTATGTAGGATTTATGGCTGTTTGTTAAAATATTATTTAAGCAAGGACCCTAAGCCACTGCCTTGAGAAAGAAATACTTTTGAACTGAGACCTTAGGAAAGGTCTCATCAGGAGCATCATGGGTACAGCACGTGTTAATAAACTTCTGTTTGTTTTCCTCACTTGTTTAATCTGACTTTTGTTTTCAGGAGAGTGTCTGAACAGCATCTCTTTAAGAATCTAAAAAGGGAAAGGACAGAAATTATGTTTCTTCCTTTACAATTTGGCACCCAAGATGGGGCCACAGAGACACCCTGACTGCTGCAGGACCTGTAGGTGAAATCCTGGGAGAACTGGCAGTTGCAGCAGCAAAGAGTAAGATTTTTCACCAAGGTCAGCTTCTCCCAGGTCTCTATCTGTTGTACCTGGCCAAGAAAGAAGGTAAAAAATGTTCCTCATCCTTCCCTTTCCAGGTTCAGATTGATAGGAGGAAAACATTTACAAATAATAATAAAATTAATTCTTTGAATCTGTGACTCTTGTAGATTTGTTTAAGTACCTATTTGGTTATTGATCTTTAGTTTTGTAAGGATGATCTTTGTTTTCCTCGTCTCTGACTTTCCGAGTGGTTTGTCATAGGAGGATCACAGTAAGATTCTTCTTTCATCTTGTTTTATTTCCTTGGGAAGCTTGGCTTTGTAAGCAGCAAATTTTTTCTGTGGTCTGTGCCAACTTGAGGGCATAAATTGTCTGGCTTATGTCAGGTAGCCAGCTGGGAGTCCCACTGGGCCCAAAATGTCTGTTTGTCTAAATGTGCTGGCTCTCAGGATTTGTCTTAATTGTCTCAACCTTCATTGCCTTGCTAATAATAAAGGCCTTTACTTTCTTAGGCCATCTTTGGAAAAACTTCAGATCTTGAAGGGGATTGCATTTTTGCACCCTCTTTGGGGATGTAATTTTTGTGTCTGGTTATAAGCCATAAAAAGACTTACTGATTTTAAGTAACAATTATAGTAGGTTTACTTTGGAAATTGGGACTTTTGTATCTAGAAGTATTTTTTTTAAGGGATTCTTCTTAGTCTCCAGGAGATGTAAATCTTAACCATAACTTTGAAATGTCTAGGGAATTAGATAAGCAGCATTCCAACTGAGATAGGATTTGAAATAGAGTTAAAGTGCTTTGAACCAACCACAAAATTCCTTTCCTCAGTGGGTACCTTTAGCTCAGGAGAGAAACATTTCTAAAATTACTCATTTTAAACAATCAAGGTATACCTTTGATTTAAATTTTGGCTTACATTTAGAGCATAATAGGAACTTTTTTGTTTGTTTTTTTTAGTCTTCTTTCCTAAGCTCAATGGAACCACATACTCAGAAAAACAAAAGAAACAGTTTATTAAAACATTTTAAAGACAAAGAGTTTTAAACAGTGATTGCACTAGACCTCTAATAAACAAATATACCCCACCTCCAAGACTCTTTCTTTATGTAAATTTAAGAAAGGAAAAGGCAAGAAACAGCAATGTTTGCTATTTGCCCAGCTAAAATTTGATAAAAAGATTTTAAGAGCTCTATAGTCAAAAGTCACCTTAATTAAAAGCTGATATTTAGGCTATATGTATATGCATATATTTTTAAGACACCCTTCTTCTCTATGACAACTATATGCACTTCTTCTGTCTGTTTCTCCTCTCGTTGATGTAATTTTTGCCTCTAAGACTTGTTCTTCCATTTACTTCTGTCTGTCCTTCTTTCCTCTTGCCACCCACAATGTTGCAAGAGGAAAGATTGCAATACTGTAGACCTAAAAAAGATTTCTAACAGCGCTGGGATCCTGGGAGGAAAACAGAAAAGGCACCACAGGCTCCTCTTTTGGGGAGGAACCTCTGTTTTTCCTCCTGGGAACCCCAAGAGTTGTGAATGGACAGGTTCCTGTCAGTTGTAAAGCTTTATTTTCTTTTACATTGAACTCTGTGATTTATCTGGCTTTTATATGCATGCATGTGTACATTTGTAGGTTGTATGTTGTATCTACATGTATGTATATGTCTATACATACGTTTGTATATTTTCTACATGATACCAAATTAACTTAAAGATAAATGAGTGCTCATAAATTAAATAAATAAGCCCAAATATTTTTCCAGTTCATGTGACTTGAGTAAATCATTTGGGGTAAATAAGGGTAAATAAGACTAGTTTAATATTATTGGTTTAATAAAAATAACTATGTCTTCTGAGTTTATCAGCAAAATATTCATATGTTTAGCTTTCAGGTTCTTGCTTTTCTGATACTTGCCTAATCTAACATACAATAAAACAAAAATGATTAATAGAAAACTTAACTTGAGATGATGATCAGAGTTGCCTAAAGTCTCATAAAATTTTCCAAACATAATTGTTAAAATTAAATAAAATAGATTTAAATAAAAGTTTATAAGTAAAATTTAAAAATAATTATATTTTTTAATGTTTACTTTAAAAAGTCTCTCAAATCTTTTAGTAACTATACCCTTAGAGTTTTTTGCTAAGCTAAATTAAATAATTGATATTTATTGAATATCTAGATCATTTCCAAATAAGATATATTGCTAAGATATTACTAAAAATGAGTGTAAACTTTTTTACTTTAGGCTTCTTATTTCAGAGAAACAAAAGATATCTAGACCTATTAGTAAGTACGTCCTGTTCCACTGAAAAATGACTCCATTAGAAAGCTTATGTTTCTGAGAATTATAAAATATGTATTCACAAATTGTTAGTATGTGACTGAGTTAAAAATTGTTTACTGCTTAGATTTTCACAATGAATTAAGGTTAAGAATTAAAATTCTGACTAGTATGTGGTAACCAAAACTAGAACTTAAGAAAGGAAATAAATTATGTTTTCTCCTCTACAATTATAAGAAAAAATGATAAGTACTTCTATGTTGGCAAAATTCAGAAAAGAAATGTAAACACAGAGGAAGGACCTAACAGAGATAGAAGTGGGTAGGGGAATGATGAAAGGCTCTTCAAAGGAGTCAAAGCATGAGTGGAGGTGTGAAAAATACACAGGAATCATCCAGGTGGATAGGGAAGAAGTGAAGGACAGAGCATATGTGTTTGAGTGTGATATTCTAAGGGACAGATTGGGAAGCTCAGATGTGGCTGACTGATGTGTGAGAACAAAGCATAAGATAGAGACAGAAAGGTCCATCTAATTCCTAGGTGCTTCACGCTGTGCTCACACAAGGGCTGGGCAGATAACCATGGTGCCCAACAAGGTCCTGGCAGAGAAGCAAAGCTGACAGATGCCAGCTCCTGCTTGAAGTTAGGCATTGTCCCTGTAGGGTAAAGATAAGCTTGCATGAAGCTAACCACTGTGGTTGGCCCAAAATGAGAGACAGGCCACAGGATGTGATGGGAAACACTGCAGACATCTGCCACACGTGGTTCATGCATGTGACTTTGGGACTAGGTTTTCCTTGATCCCCAGACATTGCCAGAAAACCCAGACAAGCCCAGGAAACCCAGCTGAGGTCAAGAAAAAGTCTGGATGGGGCCTGAAATAGTACAGCCCAAGGGCCAATAAAGTGGAGAAGGGTCAGACAAATGACTGCATTTCAGGTCCTGATGAACTTTCTGGCCCCTAGGACCTCACTAATCTTGGCAGAAATCCAAACATGGCCTCCTTTTTGAGACAGGTAGGATCTTGACTCAAACACTGGCGATGGACATTTGGAGGGCACAGTGGCCAGACATTGGAAGTGGATAAATCTGGCCTGGACGATGATTTCAGTAAAAGAAACCTGAAACATTTTTAGCAGAACACACAAGGTTCAGTTTTTCCTACTCCAGACCACTCCCTATTCCACTCTGCTCCTTTAACACATTCATCTTCCTTTCCTGCCCTCAAGGCGTTTGAGTTTACCACCTCTGTTGGAGAGTAGATTGTGGAACTCTAGAAGATACCAGGTCAGCCTGAGGCCAACCAAATAAAAAGAATCACAGAAAAAGTCAGGGGTGTGAGGGAGGCCAGGAAAAAATACTGTAACTGCCCAATGGGTTCACCTTGCCCACTGCCTAGACAGAGCCAATTTATCAAGAAGGGGATTGCAATAAAGAGTAAGACACACAGAGCCGGCTGTGTGGGAGAACAGAGTTTTATTATGACTCAAATCAGCCTCCCTGAGCATTCAGGTATCAGTTTTTAAGGACAACTTGGTGGGTGAGGGGAAGTCCATGAGTCAGGAGTACTGGCTGGTCAGGTAGGAGATGAAATCATAGGGAACTGAAGCTGTCCTCTTGCACTGAGTCAGTTCCTGAGTGGGGGCCACAAGATCAGTTGAGCCATTTTATTGATCTGGGTGGTGACAGCTTATCCATCAAATGCAGGGTGAGCAAAATATCCTAAGCACTGAGCTTAGGAGCAGCTTAGAGAGGGTCAGAATCTTGTAGCCTCCAGCTGTGTGACTCTTAAACCATCACTTCTAATTTTGTGCCTAATTTGTTAGTCCTATAAAGGCAGCCTAATCCCTAGGTAAGAAGGCAGCTTGATTTTGGAAATGGCTGTTATTGTCTTCGTTTTAAACTATAAACTAAGTTCCTCCCAAAGTTAGTTCAGTCTATGCACAGGAATGAAGAAGGACAGCTTAAAGGTTAGAAGCAAGATGGAGTTGGTTAGGTTAGATCTCTTTCACTGTCTCATTCATAATTTTGCAAAGGCAGTTTCAACGTGGTCACTTAACAGACAGAGGAAGGCATAGACAGCAGGTCTGACGTCAGGGACTGATCAGGCAAGATGCACATTTAAAGCATCTGCTGTGTGCAGCACTGAACAAAATCAAATCAGATCTTGTCTAGAAAAACAATCCTTGTGGCATCACCAGGAATTTGGAAATGTAAGGACCAAGTTCAGTAGAGTCAATTTGCTTTATTTTAACCTCTTCACCAGGACTCTCATTAATGAATTTGGGATTTTGTGTACACGGTCCAGAACCAAGTCTAAAGGAAGAACACTGGTTATTTCCCATAGGTTTCTATTTCTGCTCCTTTAATGTAAAGCTTTACATACACTTTCCCCAACTTTGGCCCAGTCTGTTCTGCACCTTTCAAGCTCCCCTTCCCTCCCTAGGATACCTTCCTGCTACTTTTGTTCAAGGCTAAGGTAATTTGAGCCATTTCTGAAAACTTTTATGAATTTCCCTATCCAGGACATTTGGCCGCTTCGCTTGACAGCTGACACAGCTTGTGTGAAGTGCAGGCTTTCCTTCCTCCTAGTTCAAGGGCATACAGGCAGAGCTTCCTAACATCTGCAAATGGGAAAAAATTTGCAAAGATTATTCACCAGCAGCCTCAGGGGTGAGGGATTGTCTGATATGGTGCCTGGGAGAGTGAAAGGGCAGGTGCTCTACAACTTCCCCTAACTCTCCTAATAAGGGTGTCATTTTTCTCCTCCCTGAGTGGGAGGGAACTGAGAATAATGAAGGAAGCTGTGCATTTGTAAAAACTTACCCCACCCTGTCTACCCTACTTTTGCTGATTCTCTCTCTGAGATTGAGCCCATGGAATCAAAATTCTCCCAGGAGAGCCTACATTTTCACTCTCTTTTTCCCAAGTATTCTTTCACAGTTGGCTTTCTGGATGAGAATGATCCCTAACATCTGTAAAATAATTTCTCTTCACATCTGTGTAAGAATCTCTTACATCTGTAGAAGGTTTGCATATTCATGATCTCATTTGATCCTTACAACTGTCATGTATAATTATGCTAATGATGACAAAAATAATTTAATTCTTATTCTGTTCCATGTACCACTAAGGTTATTTACACCACTAAATTTGATCCGTCCAAACCCTATCATGGAGAAATTTTATTAATCCCATTTTTCAGATGTGGAAACTAAAATCTAGATATGCACATAGATGGCTCAGGCAAGGGCATCCAGCTTTTCAAGGTCATTTAGTTTTTCTATTATAGAGCTGGGACCAACGAATAGGTGCCCTGCCTTATCATCTTGTGCTTGTTGTATTATACCAGATTGTTGCAAACCTAACTTATAGAACAGCATTTTCCAAACTGTAATAATGTGTTTAAGAGTCACCTGCAGATTTTGTTAAATGCAGACTCCAATTCAGTAGTAGGTCTGGGTGAGGCCCACACATTTGTATATCAAACAAGCTCCTGGCTGAGGCTGATGCTAAGGGCCCAGGGACCACACATTGTGTAACAAGGCATTAGGAGATCCTGGTTGCAACCGTAATTTCTTCAGTCCCTATTTTGAGATTAAGAAAACACTTTCAAAAGAGACATTTTGCCACCTGATCTTCATCTTGCTGTTTCTGACCATCCTGCAAGAAACTGCTTTGAATGGACAGGTGAGCTGGTATTTAAAGGCAAAGAATGATCCCTGAGCTAAGGCAGGAGAGCCTCCAAGAGTCTGCATTATGGGGTGTCAGAATTCTTCTTTCTGGGAGCTAAGAAGAGCATTGTTTACAGAGAAAAAGTCCAGGGCCCTTGGTCTCAAAGGCAGCTTTACTTCGTATGGGAGAAATATGAGGCTGAGGAAGAGATGTATTTTTTTATTCCAAAGGATGCAATTTTTTTTCTCAGCTTATCAAAGCATTACATACCCTTTGGAAATCATTTGCAAGATACATGAAATAACAAAAACACTGTTTAACTCATTCCAGAGCTCAATGTCTAGCAATAACCACTATTTATCACTGTTATGTATTTACAGTGAGTTTTTAAGCTAGATGAAGACACAAACTGGTAGATAAAACAATGGAGATTACACTGCACTTTTAGATTTATGTGCTGTGATTGGTTTAACAATTCTGTCAGAAGCATCACCCTGGGTTATTAAGGATTCTCTGTATGCATAATTTTTGATGGTGATATAGTTTTCCATTGTTTGTCCCCATCATAATTTCCGTAACTATTCCCATATTGCTGTTCCTTCAAGTTTTTTTCTAAGTTTTCACTGTTATGATTAATGTTGAAATAAATCTCAGTTTACATTTTTTGTTATTGCCTTACAATAAATCGCTAGGAGTGAACTTAGTGGAACAATGGTCTTAGACATTTTTAGGATGTTTGTTCCATACTGTCAAGTTTATTTCCAGAAATACTGTTTTCTAGAAAGGATTTTTTTTTTTTTTTTCTCTCTCCAAGAAGTGTCCCTGGATCCAGAGACTGAGCCCATTCTGAGAGCCTTCCTCCTCAGGGAAGCTAGCACTGTGTCTCAGCTATTTGCTTTGCAATTGTTTTCCTAGTCTTTCCTCCCTCTCATTATCAGAAAAGTGGCAGTGGAGGACCAATTTGGTTCTTAATGCACTCTTACTAATTGCACCGTATGTTACACATTTGGGTCACGGTAGTTTTGAATTCTTTTTGTGTGTCTTTGGTAAAGAAAATGAAAATGAGCCAACAGAGAAGTGAATCATGCTGTGGGAAGCCCACTACCCATGCCTCCACCTGCACCGTCCATCCCTGTAGGCCACCAGGACATGTCCATAAGAGGACTAGGAAAAAGACCCACTCAATATTGCCTTTCTGGTCCATTTTGATAGTCTGACAGCTTAATTGCAGTTAAGCTTAACTGAAATTCAATTGCCTGTACTTTAATTGTGGGTGCCTCCATATCCCAAGGTTCTCTCTTGTTGTTGTTCAAAGTCGCACATCTTTACATGTGAATACCATGGCCTATCCAAGATGTGGTGGCCTGTATCACCTGGCAGCCTCCCGTATCATCCTGGTGTTGCCATTCTGGTGCAGAGTCTTGTCTGTATTGAGTATGAGTCAGGGCATATCACTGAGGACCCCAGGGAGCCCAGGGTCTGCAATGAAGGAGAAAGCATGTAGGAGACTTGGGTACAGTGATACAGATGCCAACTCTGAGGTGAGCAAGGAGGAGGCATGGGGAAGATGAACCGCAAATCCCGAGGACAGACTCCAAGTGGTGGGAGGAAGATCCTGAAGCACAAATCTGATAATCCCTCAGTTTGATCTCAGCCTGGCTTCAGACAGAGCCAAGATCCTAGACTAAGCCTGGATCTTGGTCACAACCTGGACTCACCTCCAGGCTCATTGAGCCCTGACACAAGCCCATGCCAACTTAGATTCTGGCCATTGGAGTAAAACACTACCTGGCAACCATCTGAGCCTGAACCCCAACTGAGAATAATCCAATTTTTCCATTCAAGGAATATTTATTGAGTATCTACAGCACGCCTAATTCTGGGTCAGTTTCTGACTTTGAAGCCTCACCACCTCTTTTCAACATTAGTGTGAAATTTAATGAGAAAATACATGTGCCCAGTTAGTTCTGAAGCCATCCTCATAAAATTAGTAGAATCAATTGCCAGGTGTTTTGACAAAAGTAGACGCCTGGAATACAATTACAGCTCAACATAACGGTTAACCAGCACACCCTTTGGCCCACTTGCTTATAGTCACTTACTTCCCGTAAGTCACAGACCAGGTCACAAAGCACTAACTTTCCTTAGTTGCTCCTATAGATAACATCTTTATCATTGAGAAATGTCAAGTTTTCCATTTAAGATATTTTTCAGAACTCATATTCCAGTGAAAGTACCAATGTTAGCTAGCCTGAAGGTCCCCACCAAGGAGCTCACTCAACTGAAGAAAGCAGTTGTTTCTACATCCTGATAATTTCACCCCCTAACCCTGACCAAATGGTGATCACAATCTTCCAGCCCCTTTCTCTCCACAATTCTCTTTAAAACCCTAGCCCAAAACCCCTCAGGGAGGCAGATTTGAGGTTCTTCCTGTCTCTTCATTTGGCTGCCCTATGGATTATGAAACTCTTTCTCTGCTGTAACTCCTGCTGTTTCAGTGTATTGGTCTGTTACTGCACACTGAGCAAATGAGACTGGTGGTCATGTAACAGCTCCATTGCTCAGCAGTCACCATTATGTACCCTCACCACAGCCTGAGCCTTCCTAACCCCAGTCATGGCTAGGGGGACAGTAGTCTTTTCAGAGTGTGGAGAGAGGTTCTGTAGGACTTCCTAGCAGTCCTGGTAAAGACTTGTTTCCACAGGCCTTGCACACATTGTTCTCTGGGTCTCATAGCTGACACATCCTGCTGAGTCACCCCCACTAGCTTTGGTTTCTGGCCCATCCCCCTCTTTCTTTGCTTTTATCTCAGAGGAAGCACTCCGGACTTCTGGAGAAAACCTTTCCTTCTTCAGCTTCCCTCCACTCACAAAGCTACTTCCTCTAAACTCAGATGTTCTGAGTGTAGAAAGGATGGCCCCTCTGGGGTCAGGAACAGGATATTTGCTTGCCTCTTCCATAGGCAATTATATTTTCCTTTGACACTGGACAGAGCTCTGTATCCCTGACCTGTGGCAGAATGTGGTTGGAGGTTGTCACCTATTAGTGACTCTAAGTGACTATTCCTGATTCATTTGGCCAGTGGTGTTAGGCTCCTAGTGGCACAGGAGGGCATGATGTCATGGGCCTGGCTTCCTCTTCAAGAGGAAATATGTGGGCATTCTAAACATTTCTGTTCTGTATGTCTGCCAATCTGGCACCCTCCTACCAGACACCAACCTTCAGAGTACATGAGCATTGCCTATAATTCAAAAGTGATTCTGGATTCTGAATAAGCTCTCAGTCATCAGATCTCACTGGGAGTGCATCTGCATCTCTCTCAGAGATACAAGGGTTGGCAGACATGGATATACTCGTTTTTACTTCGCAGAGAACTGGACCAGCAGAACCCACCAGGATAGGGCTCTTTTTATGTTACTGTTAGGGTGCACAAAACAATTTCCGAAAATATAGTGCTTGGGTATGCTGATTGCTTTTGAGAATTGAAAGGACTCAGAAATAAACCTCAGAACTATGGTCTCTCTCTGACCTTTTCCACACCTTCCTGTCTCTCTCACCCTTTTCTCTGAAGCACTTGGGAGGGAGTGTCTCTGGAATTTCCTTATACGATTAACAAAACTTCTTTCCAAAAGTAATGCAATTGTCTTAAGACTTCCTCCCTAAGAATCTCATCAAATAACCAGGGAAGATCAACCACCTGAGAAGAGAAGAGACTGTAAGTCATCACCACACCCAGACATCATCTGCTTTTCTGAGAGCAGCTCCAAGTGATTACCTGGAGGACTTTATCTGCAAAATAAAACAACCTTTGTCCCTGTACAGCGCCACCTCTCACATTCCGGTAGTGTCTGACTCCCACTGCCTGGGTCCATTCATTCTTTCTAATGATTGACTGCTCCTCAAAAGAATTGTCTACATTTTCCATCTGTTCCCTCTTGTGTGAAGAAGGATGCATAAGCTCTTATACTACACTGGCTTTTTTGGGTGATTACCCTGTGTTAATAAATTTATATGCCTTTTCTCTTATTAATATGCCTTTTGTCAGTTTATTTTTCAGCGTACTTTCAGAGGACGAAGGCGAACTGTTCCCTTTGCCCTTGCATTAACAACAGACTGACATAGATTCATGGAGATCAGCCACTAGGAGGGAAAGATTGTTGTTTTCTTTATACAAAAGAACAGAAAGCTCATTTAACTTGATTCTTAATACCGCTGTTTTAAGTCAGTACAATTATCCCTATTTACCTGATTAAGAAACTGAAGCTTAGAAGATGTTGAGAAAATTACACATGCTCACACAGTTATCAACACAGCTGAGATCTGAGGGGAAAATTTCTGCACTCAAATGACCATGTTCTAGCACACAGAAACCCACAAATCAGTGTTTGTGGAATACAAGAATGAACTTCAATTTTTATGTTTTAGTGATACATGCTAACTGAGTCTTCCCCCCTTGTCCCCACCTGGGATGCCTTGAACTCTGGGGCAAAATGGGCTCTTACAAACTCCTCCCACCAAATCAGTATCCATTCCTCATAGATTGGGGAACCAAGGTCTAAGCTCGGGTTGCTTTATGTGACAAGGAGACTAGCAGCAGGAGAGGTTTTTCAGACAGAGGTGATGTGATAGAAACAAAAAGAAAAAAAATAAAATGTTTACAGGTTTTGAATAGAACATAGACATGTTTCCTAACCTCCTTCCAACTTTTCTGTTCCTTTATTTGTAAAATGGGAATAATAATACCTACCATCCGGGGGCATGGAAAGAATTAAATGAAAGTACATTTTTAAAACATCTGTCACTGTGCCATCAAGGTTTAAAGAAGAAATGCTCCACCTTGCAGAATGAGTCTAAAATCTAAAAGTGTGGAACCGCATGAAGTTCCTGTATACCCCATCTCCCATTTACCCATCCTCTTCCTACCTGTGCCTCCTTCAGCAGCCCCCTGGCCTGGAAGGTCTGGGAGCCCACCTGCCCTCCACTCCCCTGTCTGTCTATTCCCCACCACAAGCACATGTGGCTCATGTTCAATGCCCAGGAACCGTCTCCTTTCTGCCACTCTCTGCTTGTCCAAACTCTTTCCCATCTCAGAAAACACCCATTTGACCAGTTCAATGCCCACAGGGCTCTTAATTCATCTTTTTTATTGTTTCTACTATCATTGGCAACTCACTAATAGCTGAATACCAGCAGTTTTGGGTGTTTTATCTGAAGGATTGTCAGTCCTTCAAGGATGGAGCTTTCTTTTCCAGCAGAACTGAATACAAGCCTCAATTAATGAGAGTAACAGTCAACATGTGCTTCCCCTCTGACAGCTCCCATGCCAGAATATTCTAGAACTACTCATTGAATATGGACAAGAAAGGGAGGGAAAGATTTTGCATCTTCTGCTGGTATATTCCTCTTCTTGTTTCTCTCCCCAAACCCTCACACACACACACACACTGCCCCACACTCAAACACACAAGCCTCACATATTTGTAGGCACAGATACACAAACTCACACTTTTACCTCGGTAAAGCAGAGCACTGGCTGCCCCATCTCACCACAGCAAAACCTAGTGACTGGTTTCTTCTAAGCACCTTCTTGGGAGTCTCTATTGTTATGAATTCAGGTTTTACCCATGCCCTAATTTATCTAAACAATTCAGGCTAACGTTGTCATTGTCTGGCTACTCAAAGACTCCTGCTAATTACTTAGCACGTTCTGTCTGATAGAAAAGTCTTTCTTCAGCTGCATGAGATACATGTGGTGAGGAAGAGGGGGACAAAGCAACACAGAGGTGTGGCTGTCCTGATGTTGGAGCTGGAGAGAAGATCTGAGACTAAATACTTCCCAGAAATTTTGACGACACTTGCTTTAAACACAGGCCTGTCACAAAGCACACATGTTGTGTCTGACAGAACACACTTCATTTCCTCTACATGGAACAGTCTCTCAGTTGTTCCCAATTGCCTCAGAGACAATAGAAAAGGGAGTCTGGGGAAAATCAGATTACCTCTGATCTCATTTCTTTCTCAGTTTCATGGATCATAGGTTTAGGTTATTTTAAGAATTGCCACTGAGGAAGAAAAGGCAAAGAATTCAATATAATCACACTAGTAACATGACTGAATAGGTCTGTGAAAACTTCTTCCTTTTGTCCTTTCTCCCTCCTTTCTTCCTGTGCATCCATCCCTCCTTTCTTTTAGGTCACTATCTGGGTACTGAGGACAAGACACTAGGAAGGTAGCAGCTGCCATTCAAAAGACCACCAGGATGGATAGTAGAAATTATTGGCAGTAGCAGTTTGCAAACTGGGAAGACACTTTCTATGGCTGGTACTAAAGCTGCTTTCTCTTTGAAGAGTGGAAGGACAGGTTGGGTTTTATGGCTCAGAGGGCCAGTATCATACATATTCAGCAGATTTGGGAGAAAGCTATACATATTTATGAGAGAAGCCAAGTGCATGCATAACGGGTAAACCAGTACGTAACGTACATTCCATGTTCACTTTAGGGCAGGGTTTTAGCATTGAAATGGGGTGGAATTTGGCTCTTTACATCAAAGAGTGAATTATAAGACACAAAGACAATTTGTGCGCAGCCTCTATGAGCTGCTGCAAACGGCTTAAGCTCTGCAATTGCTTATCAGAAAAGAATGTTTGTAAGGCTGGTGGTCTGTCCAATCAGATGTGTAGCGGCCTGGGTTGCAAATCAGCCTGACAGCTCCTATTGCTGGGGAGTTTTGTGAGGGTGTGATTTTTTTCTTGTGGTCATAGGAATTTAGAAATTTGCCATACCAGCTGGGCCCTGAATGCTTGATCCATGGGTAACTTTTGTTTTCTT
The DNA here is from genome assembly GCF_029281585.2 of Gorilla gorilla gorilla. Classification (NCBI taxonomy): domain Eukaryota; kingdom Metazoa; phylum Chordata; class Mammalia; order Primates; family Hominidae; genus Gorilla; species Gorilla gorilla. The sequence goes on along the minus strand of NC_073232.2, from coordinate 97,895,924 downwards.
AACCTTAGGGCCTGTCTTAGTTGATAAAGCAGTATCTATTTCAGTCTTTCAGACCACACAGGTATTGAGGATAAGGAGAGAAGCAAGGGCAACACCCTTCCTTAGTTCTCAGGCCACTTGGCAGAGTGAACAGCATAGAACAGACCCAGTTTCAGATCAGAGCTCTTCCAGTGACAGCAGGTTAACACTAACAAGCCCTTCTCCTTGCTATGCCTCAGTTTTCTCCCCTATAATTACTGTTGTTATCTTTCAGATTCAGTGCTATTAAAAAATGAAGCCCTGATGGAAACAGAAGACTCAAGGAAGAGACGGCAGATTGCAGCAGACAAGATTATAGCAGACAAGATTAAAATATAAGATTGTTCAGTCTTCGCTCTTTGTTTTGGCATATTTGTTTTTAATAGGCTTTCTTCTTATACACAAAACAAAAGCTTATACTAGAAACATTATTCAAAAAGATAATAGTTCACATTTACTAAGCTCCTACTTGGTTGCTAGGCCCTGAGCAAAGTAAATTACACATTTTATTGCCATTGAGACTTGGAGTGACTGAGTTACCAATGTGGCAGGGCAAGTAAGTGGCACACCAGGATTTTAACCAAAGTGCTAACTTCAGAGCATAGAATCTTGATTATGAACCTATTTTTCTAAGAAAAAGGGGGTAAGTTAATCCCATCCCACTATAAAGTAATGTTGGTTAGCATGCTTCCTTCTTTTTTTTTTTTTTTTTTTTGAGATGGAGTCTTGCTCTGTCGCCCAGGCTGGAGTGCAGTGACACTATCTCAGCTCACTGCAACATCCACCTCCCGGGTTCAAGTGATTCTCTTGCCTCAGCCTCCCCAGTAGCTGGGATTACAGGCACCCATGACCACGTCGGGCTAATTTTTGTATTTTTAGTAGAGACAGGGTTTCACCATGTTGGCCAGGCTGGTCTCTAACTCCTGACCTCAGGTGATCCAACTGCCTCGGCCTCCCAAAGTGCTGGGACTACAGGCATGAGCCACTGGGTCTGGCCACTTCCTTCTTTCTAATATTTACAACTCTTATTTTTGATCTTGATAACACTGAGTTTCACTTCCAGATGAATATTCAATAACATTGACATCATCTTACCTTGTATCAGATTTCAAAGTTTTAATTGAAATAGTTACATGAGAAGTTGAGGAAGCTGAAATCCAAAAATCTGGCGGTGCAAATATTCTGAGGTAAAAAGTTTCCAGGTTCTAGGAAGCCTCATAAAATCCCATAGCTGGAGAGGCAGATAGGGGCTTGACCAAGACCTGATAGTCAACGTCAAGTTCTTTTGCTGAGTACAGTAGGAAATCGCCAAAGAATTTTAAGCAATGGAGGGGAAAGATATAATGAACATAGTTAAAATGTTCACTTAATTGAAAAAATGTTGGTAAGTCATGTGGAGAATTGAAAGCCTTGTTTGCTACTAGCAGGGGTGTGAAATGGTGCAATCATTATTGAAAACAGTATGGCAGTTACTGGGAGAAAAGGGCAATTCATTCGGTAATCCCCATCATGGCCTCAGGTTTCTGCCTGGGGGACAGTTTTCTGATGGCTGTGTAGTGAGCTGGAGTCCAAGCAAAGAACAGCAGCATCACTGATCAGAGGAGGTAGATATTAGGGTTTGAGAAAACCAAAGTTGCTGGAATTTAATAGGCAGGCACTAGAGAATAGAGAGCTGGACAGAGGTTTCCTCACGAGTCTCCGTGAGTCCTTGACAAGGACCCAGGCTGTACAAGTTTAATGAGAAACTTAGAAGATGTAGCTGTTATAGGATGGAGAATGGAACAGATACTAGAGCTCAAGCAGTGCTCAGGGATGTTGGAGATATCCACCTGAGACATCTTTAGGCTTTCCCTTATGATATGGTTTGGCTGTTTCCCCCCACCCCAATCTCATCTTGAATTGTAGCTCCCGTAATCCCCACATATCCTGGGTAGGACCTGGTGGGAGGTAACTGAATCATGGGTGGCAGGTTTTCCGCTTTCTGTTCTCATGATAGTGAATAAGTCTTATGAGATCTGATGGTTTTATAAAGGGCAGTTCCCCTGCACATGCTGTCTTGACTGCTGCGATGTAAGACGTGCCTTTGCTCTTCCTTTGCCTTCCACTATGATTGTGAGGCCTCCCCAGCCATGTAGAACTGTGAGTCCATTAAACCTCTTTCCTTTATAAATTACCCAGTCTCAAGTATGTCTTTATTAGCAGTGTGAGAATGGACTACTACTCCTTATAAGGAAAGATTAAATTTTTAGTAAGTTTTATTTTATTTCTCTTTAAAAAGTCTGAAAACAAACTTTAACAAGATTCTGAAAAAGAGACAGTGTTTGGAAGTTGAATCTTGCCATGTTAAAGAGGACATGAAAACAGAACTGGTTTTCAACAGATCTTCCATAATAAGATGTAAGAAAACTTACTCAGTTGCAAGGTGAGCAAGAAGTAAACTACTTACTAGAACAAAAGCCAACACTCTTCAGAAAAAGATGACAGAATCCAAAGTCCATACAACTCTACACAACAATGTCTAGTAGGAAATCAAAAATTGCTGAACATAGATAAAACTAGTCATGGGGGAAAAAAGTCAGTAGAGATTGACCACAAGATGGTCTTTAATATGGATTTAGCAGAAACACACACACACACACACACACACACAATGTAAAACAGCTACTATAAAGTGCTGGAAGAACATAAAGAAATACGTTTAAGGAATAAAATAAAATATTATATTAACGAATAAGGCATTCAGAAATCACCTAAGAGGAATGGAAACTATGACAAAGAACAAAATACACATTTAGGAATTCATTGCAGGAAAAATTTATTGCATGGTCAGATCAGCAGATTGAAGGTAGAGAAAAATTGAGGAATCAAACTTGACTCAAAATCTAAAGAAATAATCTAATCTAAAGAAGAGATGGCCGGGCGCGGTGGCTCACGCCTGTAATCCCAGCACTTTGGGAGGCCGAGGTGGGCAGATCACGAGGTCAGGAGATCGAGACCACGGTGAAACCCCATCTCTACTAAAAATACAAAAAATTAGCCTGGCACAGTGGCGGGCGCCTGTAGTCCCAGCTACTCGGGAGGCTGAGGCAGGAGAATGGCGTGAACCCGGGAGGCGGAGCTTGCAGTGAGCCGAGATTGCACCACTGCACTCCAGCCTGGGCGACAGAGCGAGACTCTGTCTCAAAAAAAAAAAAAAAAAAAAAAAAAAAAAGAAGAGATAAAATAAAGGTAGAAAAAACTATCAACAGAGCCTCAGGGTTATGTGAGTCAATATAATATGGTCTGATGTGTGTAAATAGGATTTCTATAAGGAGACTAGATGAATAATGATACAAAAATGCTTGAAATACAATAACTGAAAAGTTACTAACTGTGATGAGAAACATTGACTTACAGATATAAGAAGCTTAATGAACTCCTAGCAGAATAAATACAGAGAAAACTGCTTCAAGGTGTATTATAGTCAACCTACTGAAAACCTAAGAGAAAGAGAAGATATTTAAAGTATCCAGTGAAAAAAAGTCACATTATATACAGGAAAGCAAAGATGAGAATGACCAATAACTTCTCATCAGGAAGAGAGCAGGCCAGGGTAAAATGCAATGACATCCTTAATGTGCTGGGGTGGTGGTGGTGTCAGTCAACTCAGAATTCTATACAAACTAAAAATATCATCTAAAAATGAAGGGCTAATAAAGACATCTGATAAATAAAACTGAGAGAATTTGCTACTAGCAGACTTGCAATGGAAGAAATTCAAAATGTTCTTAAGGTTGAAGAAAAATGATATCAGACGGAAATTCAGATATCTAGGAAGCAAAAGAAAGCAACAAAAATTGAAAAGAAGTAGTTACACATAAAAAGCTATTCATTTTTCTGCTTATAATTTCTATAAATAACTATTTACCACAAAATATTAACATCATAAAGTAGGATTTATTATGGTGTAGAAATAAAAAGTGGCACAATAGCACTAAAGAAAGTGGTTACGTACATATAATTTTACTGCTTTTTAATTATTACATTTGAAAAGTGATAAGTGGGAGGTGTGAAGAGCATAGTGGAAAGTGGAAACATCAGAAGAGGAAAGTGTCAGGTGTGAAGTGGAAACATTAATCCGTCTGGGTACTGGAAATTAAGTACAAATTGTTAGCCCTAGAGCAACTATAAAAAATAATGAAAGAGATATTGATGAGAAGTTAATAGACGACATAAAATATGTGATTGTGCTCGAGTATCACCCACCTCCAACCCTCCCCAAAAAAGCAAGAAAACATCAACAGAAGAACAAAAACAAAAGACAAAAATGGAAAACAAATAGCAAGAGGTCCTTCACGTCCCTTGTAAGTTGGATTCCTAGGTATTTTATTCTCTTTCAAGCAATTGTGAATGGGAGTTCACTCATGATTTGGCTCTCTGTTTGTCTGTTATTGGTGTATAAGAATGCTTGTGATTTTTGTACATTGATTTTGTATCCTGAGACTTTGCTGAAGTTGCTTATCAGCTTAAGGAGATTTTCGGCTGAGACAATGGGGTTTTCTAGATATACAATCATGTCATCTGCAAACAGGGACAATTTGACTTCCTCTTTTCCTAATTGAATGCCCTTTATTTCCTTCTCCTGTCTAATTGCCCTGGCCAGAACTTCCAACACTATGTTGAATAGGAGTGGTGAGAGAGGGCATCCCTGTCTTCTGCCAGTTTTCAAAGGGAATGCTTCCAGTTTTTGCCCATTTAGTATGATATTGGCAGTGGGTTTGTCATAGATAGCTCTTATTATTTTGAGATACATCCCATCAATACCTAATTTATTGAGAGTTTTTAGCATGAAGGGTTGTTGAATTTTGTCAAAGGCCTTCTCTGCTTCTATTGAGATAATCATGTGGTTTTTGTCTTTGGTTCTGTTTATATGCTGGATTACATTTATTGATTTGCATATATTGAACCAGCCTTGCATCCCAGGGATGAAGCCCACTTGATCATGGTGGATAAGCTTTTTGATGTGCTGCTGGATTCGGTTTGCCAGTATTTTATTGAGGATTTTTGCATCAATGTTCATCAAGGATATTGGTCTAAAATTCTCTTTTTTGGTTGTGTCTCTGCCCAGCTTTGGTATCAGGATGATGCTGGCCTCATAAAATGAGTTAGGGAGGATTCCCTCTTTTTCTATTGATTGGAATAGTTTCAGAAGGAATGGTACCAGTTCCTCCTTGTACCTCTGGTAGAATTCAGCTGTGAATCCATCTGGTCCTGGACTCTTTTTGGTTGGTAAGCTATTGATTATTGCCACAATTTCAGAGCCTGTTATTGGTCTATTCAGAGATTCAACTTCTTCCTGGTTTAGTCTTGGGAGGGTGTATGTGTCGAGGAATTTATCCATTTCTTCTAGATTTCCTAGTTTATTTGCACAGAGGTGTTTGTAGTATTCTGTGATGGTAGTTTGTATTTCTGTGGGATCGGTGGTGAGATCCCCTTTATCATTTTTTATTGCGTCTATTTGATTCTTCTCTCTTTTCTTCTTTATTAGTCTCGCTAGCAGTCTATCAATTTTGTTGATTCTTTAAAAAAACCAGCTTCTGAATTCATTAATTTTTGAAGGGTTTCTTGTGTCTGTATTTCCTTCAGTTCTGCTCCGATTTTAGTTATTTCTTGCCTTCTGCTAGCTTTTGAATGTGTTTGCTCTTGCTTTTCTAGTTATTTTAATTGGACCTCTTCAAGGAGAACTACAAACCACTGCTCAATGAAATAAAAGAGGATACAAAGAAATGGAAGAACATTCCATGCTCATGGGTAGGAAGAATTAATATTGTGAAAATGGCCATACTGCCCAAGGTAATTTATAGATTCAATGCCATCCCCATCAAGCTACCAATGACTTTCTTCACAGAATTGGAAAAAACTACTTTAAAGTTCATATGGAACCAAAAAAAAAGCCTGCATTGCCAAGTCAATCCTAAGCCAAAAGAACAAAGCTGGAGGCATCACGCTATCTGACTTCAAACTATACTACAAGGCTACAGTCACCAAAACAGCATGGTACTGGTACCAAAAACAGAGATATAGATCAATGGAACAGAACAGAGCCCTCAGAAATAATGCCACATATCTACAACTATCTGATCTTTGACAAACCTGACAAAAACAAGCAATGGGGAAAGGATTCCCTATTTAATAAATGGTGCTGGGAAAACTGGCTAGCCATATATAGAAAGCTGAAACTGGATCCCTTCCTTACACCTTATACAAAAATAAATTCAAGATGCATTAAAGACTTAAATGTTAGACCTAAAACCATAAAAACCCTAGAAGAAAACCTAGGCATTACCATTCAGGACACAGGCATGGGCAAGGACTTCATGTCTAAAACACCAAAAGCAATGGCAACAAAAGTCAAAATTGACAAATGGGATCTAATTAAACTAAAGAGCTTCTGCACAGCAAAAGAAACTACCATCAGAGTGTACAGGCAACCTACAGAATGGGAGAAAATTTTCACAACCTACTCATCTGACTAAGGGCTAATATCCAGAATCTACAATGAACTCAAACAAATTTTCAAGAAAAAAGCAAACAACCCCATCAAAAAGTGGGTGAAAGACATGTACAGACACTTTTCAAAAGAAGACATTTATGCAGCCAAAAAAACACATGAAAAAATGCTCACCATCACTGGCCATCAGAGAATGCAAATCAAAACCACAATGAGATACTATCTCACACCAGTTAGAATGGCAATAATTAAAAAGTCAGGAAACAACAGGTGCTTGAGGATGTGGATAAATAGGAACACTTTTACACTGTTGGTGGGACTGTAAACTAGTTCAACCCTTGTGGAAGTCAGTGTGGCGATTCCTCAGGGATCTAGAACTAGAAATACTATTTGACCCAGCCATCCCATTACTGGGTATATACCCAAAGGACTATAAATCATGCTGCTATAAAGACACAGGCACACATATGTTTATTGCAGCACTATTCACAATAGCAAAGACTTAGAACCAACCCAAATGTCCAACAATGATAGACTGGATTAAGAAAATGTGGCACATATACACCATGGAATACTATGTAGCCATAAAAAATGATGAGTTCATGTCCTTTGTAGGGACATAGATGAAATTGGAAATCATCATTCTCAGTAAACTATCGCAAGATCAAAAAACCAAACACCGCATATTCTCACTCATAGGTGGGAATTGAACAATGAGAACACATGGACACAGGAAGGGGAACATCACACTCTGGGGACTGTTGTGGGGTCGGAGGAGTGGGGAGGGATAGCATTAGGAGATATACCTAATGCTAAATGACGAGGTAATGGGTGCAGCACACCAGCATGGCACATGTATACACATGTAACTAACCTGCACATTGTGCACATGTACCCTAAAACTTAAAGTATAATAATAATAATAAAAAAAAGAAGGCTGACTCTCTTTTTGGACTCAGCCCGCCTGCACCCAGGTGAAATAAACAGACATGTTGCTCACACAAAGCCTGTTTGGTGGTCTCTTCACACGGTCTCGAGTGAAATTTGGTGCCGTGACTCGGATCGGGGGACCTCGCTTGGGAGATCAATCCCCTGTCCTCCTGTTCTTCGCTCCATGAAAAAGATCCACCTACAACCTCAGGTCCTCAGACCGACCAGCCCAGGAAACATCTCACCAATTTCAAATCCGGTAAGCGGCCACTTTTTACTCTCTTCTCCAACCTCCCTCACTATCCCTCAACCTCTTTCTCCTCTCAATCTTGGCGCCACACTTCAATCTCTCCCTTCTCTTAATTTCAATTCCTTTCATTTTCTGGTAGAGACAAAGGAGACAGGTTTTATCCGTGGACCCAAAACTCCAGCACCAGTCACAGACTGGGAAGGCAGCCTTCCCTTGGTGTTCAATCACTGCAGGGATGCCTCTCTGATTATACACTCACATTTCAAGGGTGTCAGACCACGCAGGGACGCCTGCCTTGGTCCTTCACCCTTAGTGGCAAGTCCCGCTTTTCTGGGGAAGGGGCGAGTACCCCTCAACCCCTTCTCTCCTTGTCTCTACCCCCTCTCTGCTTTTCTGGGGCAGGGGCAAGTACCCCTCAACCCCTTCTCCTTCACCCTTAGCGGCAAGTCCTGCTTTCCTGGGGCAGGGGCAAGTACCCCTCAACCCCTTCCCCTTCACCCTTAGTGGCAAGTCCCGCTTTCCTAGGGGGCAAGAACCCCCCAATCACTTATTTCCTCACCCCAACCTCTTATCTCTGTGCCCCAATCCCTTATTTCCGCACCCTGACCTCTTATCTCTGTACCCCAATCCCTTATTTCCGTGCCCCAACCCCTTCTCTGCTTTTGGAGGGCAAGAACCCCCCATCCCTTCTCCGTGTCTCTACTCTTTTCTCTGGGCTTGCCTCTTCACTATAGGTAAGCTTCCACCTTCCATTCCTCCTTCTCCCTTAGCCTGTGTTCTCAAAAACTTAAAACCTCTTCAACTCATACCTGACCTAAAACCTAAATGCCTTTTCTTCTGCAATGCCGCTTGACCCCAATACAAACTCGACAGTAGTTCCAAATAGCCAGAAAACAGCACTTTCAATTTTTCCATCCTACAAGATCTAAATAATTCTTGTCGTAAAATGGGCATATGGTCTGAGGTGCCTGACGTCCAGGCATTCTTTTACACATCAGTCCCTTCCTAGTCTCTGTGCCCCGTGCAACTCGTCCCAAATCTTCCTTCTTTCCCTCCCGCCTGTCCCCTCAGTCCCAACCCCAAGCGTCGCTGAGTCTTTCTAATCTTCCTTCTTTCCCTCCCGCCTGTCCCCTCAGTCCCAACCCCAAGCGTCGCTGAGTCTTTCTAATCTTCCTTTTCTACAGACCCATCTGACCTCTCCCCTCCTCACCAGCCCAAGCTAGGTCCCAATTCTTCCTCAGCCTCCGCTCCTCCACCCTGTAATCTTTTTATCGCCTCCCCTCCTCACACCTGGTCTGGCTTACAGTTTCATTCCGTGACTAGCCCTCCCCCACCTGCCCAGCAATTTATTCTTAAAAAGGTGGCTGGAGCTGAAGGCATAGTCAAGGTTAATGCTCCTTTTTCTTTATCCCAAATCAGATAGCGTTTAGGCTCTTTTTCATCAAATATAAAAATCCAGCCCAGTTCATGGCTCATTTGGCAGCAACCCTGAGACACTTTACAGCCCTAGACCCTAAAAGGTCAAAAGGCCATCTTATTCTCAATATACATTTTATTACCCAATCTGCTCCCGACATTAAATAAAACTCCAAAAACTGGAAGCTGGCCCTCAAACCCCACAACAGGACTTAATTAGCCTCACCTTCAAGCTGTGCAATAACAGAAAAAAGTTTCAATTCCTTGCCTCCGCTGTGAGACAAACCCCAGCCACATCTCCAGCACACAAGAACTTCCAAATGCCTGAACCGTAGCAGCCAGGCGTTCCTCCAGAACCTCCTCCCCCAGGAGCTTGCTACACGTACCGGAAATCTGGCCACTGGGCCAAGGAATGCCCGCAGCCTGGGATTCCTCCTAAGCCGCGTCCCATCTGTGTGGGACCCCACTGAAAATCGGACTGTTCAACTCACCTGGCAGCCACTCCCAGAGCCTCTGGAACTCTGGCCCAAGGCTCTCTGACTGACTCCTTCTTGGCTTACCGGCTGAAGACTGATGTTGCCTGATCGCCTCAGAAGCCCCGTAGACCATCACAGATGCCGAGCTTTAGGTAACTCTCACAGTGGAGGGTAAGTCCGTCCCCTTCTTAATCAATACGGAGGCTACCCACTCCACATTACCTTCTTTTCAAGGGCCTGTTTCCCTTGCCTCCATAACTGTTGTGGGTATTGACAGCCAGGCTTCTAAACCTCTTAAAACTCCCCAACTCTGGTGCCAACTTAGACAACACTCTTTTATGCACTCTTTTTTAGTTATCTCCACCTGCCCAGTTCCCTTATTAGGCCGAGATATTTTAACCAAATTATCTGCTTCCCTGACTATTCCTGGACTACAGCCACATCTCATTGCCACCCTTCTCCCCAACCCAAAGCCTCCTTCGAGTCTTCCTCTCATATCCCCCCCACCTTAACCCACAAGTATAGGACATCTCTACTCCTTCCCTGACAACCGATCACATGCCCATTACCATCCCATTAAAACCTAATCACCCTTACCCCGCTCAATGCCAATATCCCATCCCACAGCACGCTTTGAAAGGATTAAAGCCTGTTAACACTCGCCTGCTATGGCATGGCCTTTTAAAGCCTATAAACTCTCCTTACCATTCCCCCATTTTACCTGTCCTAAAACCAGACAAGGCTTACAAGTTAGTTCAGAATCTGCGCCTTATCAACCAAATTGTTTTGCCTATCCACCCCATGGTGCCAAACCCATATGCTCTCCTATCTTCAATACCTCCCTCTACTACCCATTATTCTGTTCTAGATCTCAAACATGCTTTCTTTACTATTCCTTTGCACCCTTCATCCCAGCCTCTCTTTGCTTTCACTTAGACTGACCCTGACACCCACTAGGCTCAGCAAATTACCTGGGCTGTACTGCCACAAGGCTTCACAGACAGCCCCCATTACTTCAGTCAAGCCCAAATTTCATCCTCATCTGTTACCTATCTCGGCATAATTCTCATAAAAACACACGTGCTTTCCCTGCTGATCGTGTCCGATTAATCTCCCAAACCTCAATCCCTTACAAAACAACAACTCCTTTCCTTCCTAGGCATGGTTAGTGCGGTCAGAATTCTTACACAAGAGCCAAGACTGCACCCTGTAGCCTTTCTGTCCAAACAACTTGACCTTACTGTTTTAGCCTAGCCCTCATGTCTGCGTGTAGCGGCTGCCACTGCTTTAATACTTTTAGAGGCCCTAAAAATCGCAAACTATGCTCAACTCACTCTACGTTTCTCATAACTTCCAAAATCTATTTTCTTACTCACACCTGACGCATATACTTTCTGCTCCCGGCTCCTTCAGCTGTACTCACTCTTTGTTAAGTCCCACAATTACCATTGTTCCTGGCCCGGACTTCAATCCGGCCTCCCACATTATTCCTGATACCACACTTGACCCCCATGACTGTATCTCTCTGATCTACCTGATATTCACCCCGTTTCCCCATATTTCCTTCTTTCCTGTTCCTCACCCTGATCACGCTTGATTTATTGACGGCAGTTCCACCAGGCCTAATCACCACACACCAGCAAAGGCAGGCTATGCTATAGTACAAGCCACTAGCCCGCCTCTCAGAACCTCTCATTTCCTTTCCATCGTGGAAATCTATCCTCAAGGAAATAACTTCTCAATGTTCCATCTGCTATTCTACTACTCCTCAGGGATTATTCAGGCCCCCTCCCTTCCCTACACATCAAGCTCGAGGATTTGCCCCCACCCAGGACTGGCCAATTAGCTTTACTCAACATGCCCCGAGTCAGGAAACTAAAATACCTCTTAGTCTAGGTAGACACTTTCACTGGATAGGTACAGGCCTTTCCTACAGGGTCTGAGAAGGCCACCACAGTCATTTCTTCCCTTCTGTCAGACATAATTCCTCAGTTTAGCCTTCCCACCTCTATACAGTCTGACAGCAGACTAGCCTTTATTAGTCAAATCAGCCAATTAGTTTTTCAGGCTCTTAGTATTCAGTGAAACCTTTATATCCCTTACGGTCCTCCATCTTCAAGAAAAGTAGAACAGACTAAAGATCTTTTAAAAACACACCTCACCAAGCTCAGCCACCAACTTAAAAATGACTGGACAATACTTTTACCACTTTCACTTCTCAGAATTCAGGCCTGTCCTCAGAATGCTACAAGGTACAGCCCATTTAAGCTCCTGTATAGATGCTCCTTTTTATTAGGCCCCAGTCTCATTCCAGACACCAGACCAACTTACACTGTGCCCCCAAAAAAACTTGTCATCCCTACTATTTTCTGTCTAGTCATATTCCTATTCTCCGTTCTCAGCTACTCATACATGCCCTGCTCTTCTTTACACTGCCAGTTTACACTGTTTCTCCAAGCCATCACAGCTGGTATCTCCTGGTGCTATCCCCAAACCACCATTCTTAACTCTTGAAGTAAATAAATAATCTTTGCTGGCAGGACTACGCTGAATCTCCTTAGGCACTCTCTAATCAGATGTCCTAGGTCCTCCTAATTCTTAGACCTTTCATACCTGTTTTTCTCCTTCTTATTCCATTTAGTTTTTCAATTCATACAAAACCGTATCCAGGCCATCACCAATCATTCTATATGACAAATGTTTCTTCTAACATCTCCACAATATCACCCCTTACCACAAGATCTCCTTTCAGCTTAATCTCTCCCACTCTAGGTTCCCACACCGCCCCTAATCCCGCTTGAAGCAGCCCTGAGAAACATTGCCCATTCTCTCTCCACACCACCCCCCAAAAATTTTCGCCACCCCAACACTTCAACACTATTTTGTTTTATTTTTCTTATTAATATAAGAAGGCAGGAATGTCAGGCCTCTGAGCCCAAGCCAAGCCATCACATCCCCTGTGACTTGCACGTATATGCCCAGATGGCCTGAAGTAACTGCAGAATCACAAAAGAAGTGAAAAGGCCCTGCCCCGCCTTAACTGATGACATTCCACCATTGTGATTTGTTCCTGCCCCACCTTAACTGAGTGATTAACTCTGTGAATTTCCTTCTCCTGGCTCAGAAGCTCTCCCACTGAGCATCTTATGACCCCCTGCCCCTGCCCACCAGGGAACAATGCCCTTTGACTGTAATTTTCCATTACCTTCCCAAATCCTATAAAATGGCCCCACCCCATCTCCCTTCACTGACTCTTTTCGGACTCAGCCTGCCTGCACCCAGGTGAAATAAACAGCCGTGTTGCTCACACACACACACACACACACACACACACACAAAACAAAACAAATAGCAAGATTGTAGACTTCAACCGAATGGATAGGAATAATTGCATAGAATATAAACGGACAGAAATAGGCCAATATTCCTTATGAACATATTTATAAAATCCTTAAAATATTAGTCAATCATATCTATAGCTGGGTGCACTTATCATCCCATTGTTGATTATTTTTTGTTTTTGCCCCTTAGTTAACACTATCAGAATTTTGCTTTATTGATATTTACAAAGACTCAAAAAGGTATTCTAATTTGTGTTTCATTTTAATATAATTTTAGCTTTTAGATTGAATTAAGGGTCTGTGTGTGTTTAGAATGTAATCTTATGTTTTATTTATTTTCAATATTCCAGAGTCATTTTAAAAAGATTGTGACATACAAAACATATGTATCTAGCAAATTAACTTTATTTATTATATTATTGTTTTCCTAAAACCCATTTATGGTTGTCTATTTGATCTGTCTAAAGTTTAGATAATTGACTTAGTTTCCTGACTTGATTATGGTTTTATTAATTTCTCCTAGTATAATAGCAGTTGTTATATTTGCACTGATTCAGTGTTATTCAACATAAACACTTCATTACATGTCTATTGGAGCAGTTTTCATTATGAATTATGTTATTATGAAAAATACTTCCCACCTATCTTTAAATATTTAGTTCAGGGGGCAACTCCCCTAATAAGCCTTGCCCTGGTTCTTGAGGCTTCTCTTTTACACATCCCCTCTGCCTCCTTGCTTAATTCTATTGTTGCACTTATAATATTTTATTAATGTGCTACATTGAGAGACTCTATTCTTTATTAGATTATGAGTTCCATGAGAATAGAGTTTATGCCTTTTCTGTTTTGAATTCCAACTCTCAGCCTAGTCCTTGGATTTGGGATTGGGTTGGGTAAATATTTGTTGACCTAGACTGAAAGAAAAATGACAAAACAATAGGTATTAGAAGTAAAGAATTTGAAAACAAACAGAAAACCAAAAGAAGAACTCATCTGTCTTTCTCATCTCTCCACTCCACCCTCTCCCCCACACCCTTCTTAAATCTTTCTCCTTGCCAGGCCCTTCTTTTGGCTTATGTCAGCTCCCGAGTCCCCTCTCTGCAGGTCCTCACCTTACCCTTTGCCTGGAGTGAAGCAGAGTTGGATGGCTTGCTGCTTGTGTGGCAAGTCTCCAGGACAAAATACTGTGCTTTGATAGCTCTGTGGTGTGAGATCATTCCTTACAAGCCACCTCCCATAGTTCTGTTTAATGGGACGAGGAAAACAAGGCAGTAGCTCTGAAACTCTGTGGAGACAGGGATGAGTAGTTGGAGAAAGGAGTGTTGTAGTTTCTGTGTCGGGTAGCATATACACACAGCTTAGTGAGCTCTCTTGGATGATGCTGGCAACAAGCCTGGGATCAACTGGAGAGTGGTATCATTGTACCTTCAGCCACAGATTTTGCCTGCTCCAGACCTGGGGATTCCTAACGCATCCTGAGCTGTAGCTTCAGCTGGGACTCAGTCTGTGGGAGATGAGCCCCAAACTACTCCTCCAGCTTGAACCTATTCCTTTTTTTCTCTCTCCCTACTCTGTCTTTGCACCTGGGCAAGAGAAGGGATCTGACCAATAGGACACTTACCATTCCTGAAAGAAGCATAATCTGTGTCATACCATTGGCCTTTGCCTCCGCTATTCCCCAATCCTGCACCCTTTGCACTTCTTGCAATCCTACACACTTTTCAGGAACCAGCTCAAATGTCAACTCTTCTTTGAAGACTTCTCTTTTATCTAAGTAGCATTGATAATGTTCTTCTCTGTGCTTCTAATATACCCTGGCCTTTTAGCTATCATAACATAAAAACACTAGTGAGTATTTTTGTTAAAATATCTTTTTCTCTTATCAGTCTGTGGGATCCTTACAGACAGGACAAAATTTAATCATCTTTTGCATTCTCAGTACCTAGTGGTTGGCATGTGGTAGTACCCAGTACTAGTTGTAAATTTATTAGAATTGATGGGGTAGATGCATTCACTGCCTGATAACTGGAGGAAGAATGCTTTAGTTTGGAGAACTGGCCGTTTTTGAGAATATATCTAGTATTTCTGATATCCAGAACTTTTCCGATTTTGGTTCACCCTGTCTAAAAAGCTGTCATTCCTTACTTTTCGAGGACTGATAAGCTCCTTGTGCATATGGATGGATAAATTCTTGCTCCCCCAAACACTAAAGCAACATCATTTACAGGCTCTGGGACTCAACAGATACGGGGTCAAGTTTCTGTTCTAACCTTACTAGAAGCATGGTCAGGTTATAATTTTTTGATCCAATTTGTTTATTGGTAAAATGCAGATATTAACTCCTCCGTCTTTCGACATAGCCAACTGACTGGGGGTTCTTTTATTTTAATGATTTTTATATGAAGTCTAGTCTATGATTTATGGCATTCCTGACCTCTCCAGAGCATTGTGGAGATTAAACGAGGTGACATAGACCACTGATCAGAATGGCAGTGGGAGTTCATGCAGTGAACTTCCCTTTGCGCTAAACACAGCAATGATAGATGAGCTGTGCTCACAAACAAGAGGAACCTCTTGGGGAGCCCAGAGCATAACTGAAGCCTCTGTAGTGAGCTGAGCAGAAGTTGAACCCTACTGAGCTCTGCTTCTGGAAGCAGGCAGAGGCAGCTTGGAGTGTGACATCTGGAGGATCATGGGAACCAAATGCACCCCACAAGCCTGGAGTATAGGTCCTGAGCCAGCAGGGTGCATGAAACAAGGGTAAAGGCAGCGTCTTTGAATCTGAGCAAGACGGCTGAAAGAGATGCTGTAGACCCTGTCCTGAGGCTGTGGCTTATATAAAGCTGTATGTGCCATGGCTGAAGAAAGATTTAAAAAGTTCATTTAGGATTGGATTCAAACCCCTATTAACACAGTGCTGGGTCTGCTAGGTGATACTTGCAATATCACTCCAGGATGAAGGACCAGTGTAAAATCTGATTATAGACTGGATGATGCTGGGGCATATGGATGCAGTGGCAAAGCTGCAAGATTTCAAGGGATGAGTATAGAGTCTAGATTGCAAGACAGAGCTAACAGCCTCTCAAGCTGAATCTGCAAAGGGAAGTAAGTTCCAGGCAGCCTGAGATGCACTAGGAGCTCACAAAATAATAATACTATTCCCCTTGTCTGCAGGAGGGCTATCCCTTTCTACTTTTTGTTATGTATATTTAAGTACTGGTCACATTTTTCTTTCAGTCAGTGTGCTCATTGAGTACAGTGGCTTTCTCTAAGTCTCCCTTCCTCCCTGCAGGGCTATGGGACCAGGCAAACAATAGGAGCTCAGCGACTGTTTATTTTTGGGAGAAATTTGTGTATGCCTAATGCTGTGAGTGGAATCATTGCAAAGAGCACAGTGGGTGTGATCCATGACTGTGTAAAAGGGAGCTTTAAACACTTTCTTTCCATTTGACCATTTCTGAAGACTGAGTAGTTGCTCTAGGAGCTTTCCTTGTTTCTTAGAGCCAATAACATGCTCTACCAACACAAACTCAAGGCCCAGGAATCCTTGTGGCCATGCATTTAGCTGCTACCCCAGAGCAGGGAAAGTCTCAAGCAAACAACTGCCCTGTGCTGAAGGCTCTTGTAACACATTTCATCTTTCTTTCTGGACAGTCCAATTGAGTGTTATTCTCCCCACTGTCTTTTTGGATCTTTTTTCCCCTAGTCTATTTCCCTTGCTTGGGCTGGGAAGCTCTGTGCTATATAGTATGAGAAAGTCAGTTTCCTTTGTTATTTTTTTTCTTCCAAGTGTTTGATTTTCATATTTTCTGTGAATTTGATATCATTTGGTAGCACTTTATCTATGCATACCCTGGGGCTGCAGTTTATCTTTAAATGAAACTAACTTTGCCTCTGAAATTCTCTCCACTATTTCTTGCTATTTTGATCCTTGTCTGTGAGCTCATGTCTGTTCTTCAGCGTCTCTCTTTTTTTACCTATGGTGCCCCATCCCTCTTCCTTTGTACTTAAGTGCTTGGATTTGCAGGGCAAGAGTCCTGGTCTTGCTAAGGCAGTCCTACTATTGTCACCCATCATCATGCCAATTCTCACCTATATTTTAATATCATGAGCCAGCAGTTGCACAGTATTTATACCCAATACTTCGTTTTTACTCACACACCATTGAGCTCATCTGAACATGAATAAGACAGAATGCAGGCAAGTAAGGTAAGCAACAACAGAGTGGCTGCTTTTAACTCCATTCTAGACCTACTTGACCCCAATTCCATTCTTTCTCCATCCCACCGTGATGACACCCTCCCTACAGCCACCTCCCACTGTGCCAAACCTTCTCCACCTCACCCCATTACACACCATGCTTCTTTCTATTGCCTATCTAGCTTAGAATGTCAGTCATAGTTGTCTAAAAAGAGGGATCTGAGTCTTCTGCCTGGACTGACATATGCTTTCTTGGCTTAGTTGCCGGAAGTCTCATTCTGCCCTGAAAATCTTACTGAAATTTAAACCCTGGCCCTTTCTCCTCAGTCCATGTCCTATGTTTGAAAACTTTCCTTCTGTCTGTCCATAGCTCTGCTTCTTCCTGACCCTGCTCCCATCCTTTCTCCTTGCTTCCTTTCTGAACTCTGGTTATGAATGGGTCTGAAAGCACACAGATGTGACTTGCAGGGTCCACCACAGCACCTCTCAGCTGCTATTCTTACACTCTACCTTTGTTTAACTTGCATACAACAGCAACTTCAGGAGGCACAAGAGGATACAAAATGTCCTCTCATCCACTGCACCCGTCTCGGCACCTCCCATCTGCAGGTAATAGACCATCTCCCCTGTTCGTTCTAGATGTGGCCTGGTATGAGATTTTGGCCTGGGAAGTGAAATGTAAACATAAGCACCAGGTATTCCCTCACTGGAAATAACAGGGGAAGGAGAAAAGTAGAAAATAAATAGTGGGTGGATACATACTGATATATTTAACAAAAATGTGCATAGTGGCTACAGTCTTCATTTCTGTCTCTGGTCATGGGCTGGAGTTTCTTCTTCTAAAACACATTTCAAGTTCTCTTTTACCCCGGCCAGCACCTTGTCCGGTTGGGATTCTTTATCTGGTGGGGTAATGTAAACCTGCCATTTAAATAAAAGTGTGAGCTCTCAGTAGCCCTGTCTCTGCTGGATTGCTGTTGCCTTCTATTAACTTTTACTCCTAGATATGGGTGCTCCAGTCATGCCCCTAGGTTCCAGATATACACACTGACTATTCCAGACAGTTTACCTTCCATTTTATTTGGTAGAAGTATACCATTGCTCATATGTTAATTGGTATAAATAACTCCAGTTAGGAACACTACCCCATTCTCCACCGAGAAGTACAGTGGCCTGAAGAGCACAGGGTGTCCAGAAGACAACCTCAACTTCCAATTCAATGGAATTGTTGGTAAGCATCCTGTGGCAGCGTTTTTCCTTTGGAAATAAAGATCTCTGCACCTGGAAGATCTCAGGTCACTAGGTTGCAAGTCAAATGGATTGATAGGTAGTACCCCTTGGGTAGGTACTGGATCCATGTTGTATGGGGATGGGAGAAGCAACAACATATTTTGGCTGCTGGTTCAGAGTGTACGTCACATCCTACAGGCAGCAGTCCTCACTTACAAGATGTTGGCACCTAAACTAAGTGTTCAGTCAGGCATTCTGCCATTCTATCAGACCAGCTGCTTCTGGGTGATGGAGTATGTTATTTGAGCAGATAATTTCATGGGCACGAGTTCATCGGCAAACTTATATTGCTGTAAAAAAAAAAGTCCTTGGTCAGAAATAATGCCATGAAAGGACCATATATGACACTGTAAAAGGCTGTATTGGAAGGAGCATTTCAAATGGGGAAGACAGATCCATATCCAGAATACATGTCTCTTCTTGTGAAGATAAAGCCTGTTCCCCTGCTCCCTTCACAATGGAAGGGATCTAATGAATTTGATAACTGATAGTGAAAGGTGCTGGATCAGGGGCCCAGCATTGGGTGGTGCTGTTGGCAGACTGGGTAGTCAGCAAGTATAGAAGCCAGATCAGCTTTGGTGAAGGGAAATTCAAGTCGTTAGACCTGTGCTTACTTTCCATCAGTGCAGCATAGTCACTTTAGTCATGGACCCATCAATCAAGTAAAAGGATAGCTAAGGAAAGAGGTTTGTTATCCATGCAGTGAACTATCTTGCCTATCGGATTATGGGAAAGCCTCCTTTGCAGAGTATACCTTGCATTTAGGAAACAAGTATCCTCACATGTCCTAGCCAGTTGGCCAAGTTATTAGCCACTGCCCTTGAATCAGTAGTGATCTACCCATTTAGCCATGTATCCTTAAGTGAAGGCAGATAAACAGATGCATCACTTGAAGTCTGACTCCTTCCCCACTGTCTTTCAGTGCTCTTTCTGCATGCAGCTATAACTGGAATAATTTGCTGCACACAAAGTGCCCAATTTGTGACGTTTACAAGGTCACTTGCTTTCTCTCACCAGGTACTCAGTCTGCATCAAGGCATAATAATGACTCAGAAAGTGACAGCCATTGTTGTCAGAGGGACCCCCGTTCAACCCAGCAGAAGAATGATCCTACCTGGGCTGCTCTCTGCTGTTAAGATGAGGGCTGGAAGAAATTGAGCCTGGATTGCTTTCCTTTGTTGGGTGGGGTAGGGGGACTGAAGTTTTCCCTGCCAGTAGATTGCTCTTCCGGTTCTGGGTTCCCTCACCAGTATGCCTTTCTCTTTATATGCTTTAGAGTTCTTGTTGAGTGCTTCTTGCATTATTTTCAGCAGTTATAGTTATTCTTAGTGGAGAGAATCAAGGAGACACTGGCCTATGATATCTCATCTGGATAAGAAATACCAAAGAGAAGAAAATTTAAGAATAAAGATGTCTATTGTTTTGCATTGCTGCTGGGTTAAAACTTTTCTTAGTCTCCTTATTCTCATCTACAACCAACATTTGTAAAGCTCATCACACACTCAAACAGACACAACTGTCAGTGAAGTCTGTATCTAAGAATGAAGATGTGTGTAAGTTTGTGGTGTGCGTGTGCTTGTGTGTGTGTGTGAGAGAGAGAGAGAAGAGAGGAGAGAGAGTAAAATCTAAGTGATTGTTTTTCACAACACCATGCTGTGAAACTAGAAACAACATTTATAGAAAGAGTAAGTAATTGGCTGCGCACAGTAACTCACATCTGTAATCCCAGCACTTTGGGAAGCTGAGGTCACGGGCTTGAGACCAGCCTGGCCAACAAGGTGAAATGCTGTCTCTACTAAAAATACAAAAATTAGCCGGGTGTGCTGGAGCATCCCTGTAATCCCACCTACTTGGGAGGCTGAGGCACTAGAATCACTTGCATTTGGGAAGCAGAGGTTGCAGTGAGAGGAGATGGTGCCACTGCACTCCAGCCCGAGTGATAGAGTGAGATTCTGTCTCAAAAAAAAAAAAAAAAGAAAAGAAAGAGAGGAAGTAATGAAACTAGGTAAAGGCTGTCATGAAAGCCTTATGCATTTAAAAACAATCTCTGAGAAAGTTAATATTCCACAAAATATGGAATGAAGATTCTAGATGATCTTAACAAGGTATCAAAAGGCCAGGAAATGCCAATTGATGTGTGAATTACATGTGCTTTTTATTATCATGGGATCAGGACTTATGTTGATTCAAATTATAAAATTGCTAAAGTATTTGCAAATAAGTTGGAGATTTAGATAAAATGCCTCTAGATTTATTATAATCACCTTTGTATAGTCTGTGTTTAGGTTGCAAGGTGGCCAGCTGATGTAGTATCTCTTTGACGTCCTGAGCTGTCAAGAGAAAAAACCCATGCTCATTTGTCTATTCACAACCCATGCACATCTGTGAATTATGAGGTGGCACAAATGTTTCTGCCAGAATGAGTGTTCAACATTTGGTTGGTGACTGGTTCCATGGTCATGGTTGTGTTGTCAGGAGGAGCATGCAAAGATAGAATAGAAGAGACTCAAAATTCTTGTTTGGAGACCAACATATCTAACGGCCAGGTAAAGGCAAACACCTAGAAATGGAGACTAATACATAACAAAGAAGTGGCAAGAAAATGATATTTTGTTTATCTTATTGTCCAAGGGAGAGGACGGTGGTAAGAAGGTCAACACCTTGCCTTTATAGGCATCTGAGATGTGGGCACTCTGTTTGGCACTAGAGAGATCGGTTTTGGTGAGTGGTGGTAATGGAATATAGATTGTATTGGTTGAGTAGTGATCATGAGATAAAGAAGTCTGAACTTTAAGAAAAGAAAGCATAGAAATGCTGAATGCTTGCTGAATTTTGCATTCTTCATAGTCCACTGAGGAGGATCTGACACAAGACAGACATTTAATAACATTTCTATTTGCCCCCTCGGAGCCTGGATTTCTTGGGCTTCTCCAGGGAACTGCTCTGGGCACTCCTCCTAGGAATGACTGTTGAGTTTCCTGCAGCTAGCCCTGGGACTGTGCCTCCTAATGGTGCTTGACAAGCAACATTGTGAGCTGTTGGTATTGAGCCATTAGCCCCAACTCTGCCTTGGCTGACCTCAGCCTGCTCACCAGTAAGGGCTTGCTGCTTACTATCCCAGAGAGACAAGGGAGGGCATTGCAACATACACTAGGTTGTGCTCAGATAATTTCATAGTGATGACAACTCATCCATTATAAGTGCAAATGTTAGAATAAAGGAAACACACTGTTAAATAGCTGTAGGTTTAAGAGATGGTTGTTGTCAATCATGGTCTCTCACTGGGCAAAGACATTTTTATTTAGCTGGTTTGGGAAAATAATCAAAGGAAGGACATTGCTTTTAAACTGATGAATTGGAGTTGAGTGATGTCCAAATTCTGTGATTTTCACCACCAGCTCAGCACAACCCACTATTTTCTATTCACTATATTTTATTTTGAACCTTTCTTTCCTTGATTGGAGATGTTTCTTCAGCCATGACTGACTACCACCCAATCGCACCATTCAATCTCTTCTCTCAGCTGTGAATAGACTGCAATTCCCCCGGATCTTTTCCTCTGACTCCACTCCCCTATATCCTTTTGAATATTTTAGGACGATCTCTTTGAAATAAGAATTGTGCCAGAGTAAGCATTATGTGCCTTCTCTTTCAAAGGAAAAAAGTATACAATGCATTGAGCTTTCTATTATATGTTAAGCATGTCCACAAATATTATCTAATTTATTCTTTACCACAACTCACTGGAATATGTTTAATAACCCCATTTTAGACATAAAGAAATTGAGTCTCAGATAATTAACTTACCTGCGATGACATATCCAATTTGTAATAAAACCATAATTTACAGACATGTCTGTCTTACTCAGTGCATTGCAGTCTGTAACGCAAATTAAATCCATGGGACCACACAGCTCCCTGTGGCTATTGTTATTTCTTCTACCTAAAATGTTATTTCCTGTGTCTGGATTTTTCTGTTCATTTAGGCATAAACTTAAATATCATCTCCTTAGAGAGACTTTTATGACCACTCCAGACCTCCGGTACGCCTATCACAATACGGCCATTATCATTAGTTGGCAGCTTATTATTTACTTTGGGTGTTTATTATCTGTCTTTTCCTCCTAGAATAAAAATTCTGTGATAATAGAACTCTTGTCTGTCCTGGTCAACATTATGTCCAGGCTCTATAGCAGTGTCTGGCATATCATAGCCCCTCACACTTGCATGATGTTGAATGAATAAATAAATGAATTATGGATTAAATGAGTGACTGAATAAATGAATAGAAATTTCTCTATACCATGGGCTATACCTTTTAACTATTGTTTTACCCTACAATATAAATTATAAACCAGTAGTTCTACAGAGGAATGAAACATTCCTTTCAAAGCGAACTGTGTTTAGTTGATTTAGAAGAACGTACACAGGTTCAGTAAATAAAAGTCAGTAGGAAAGTATATGCACTGGTGGGGATTTAAGGCGACTTGGATTCTACTGCTAATTTATCAATGTCTGGCTATGTGATTCAAGGTAAGTAATTCTTTTGTGGAATCAAATTTTCCATTCATTATTGGTTTAAAAATCTTAATTTGTGTGTAAATATTTGCCTGTGTCATCTTCTGAGACTCAGTCCCAGTTAGCATGCAGAAACTTAAATACTTGAAAAGAGTTTTCTGAAAAGAATTCATTGCTTCTGATTTCAGAGCATGAAAAAGTGCATATCAGTTTACATTCCTGGGTGTGTTGATAGGTTCATTTTCTATTGCTATTGTAATAAATTACCACAAGCGTAATGACCTAACACAGCACGGATTTATTCTCTTACATTTCTGGAAGCCAGAAGTTCCAAATGAGTCTTACTGAGCTAAAACTAAGGTGCCAAACCAAGCTGTGCTCCTTCTGGAGGCTCTAGGGAAGAATCCCTGTCCTTATCTTTTCCAGCTTCTAGATGCCATTCACATTCCTTGGCTCAGGGTCTCTTCCTCTGTTTTTCAAAGGCAGCTGACTAGCATCTTCGAATCTGTCTCTTACCCTGATACTCCTGCCACCCTTTTGTAAAGATTCTCGTGATTGTATTAGTCCCACCCAGATCATGCAGAGTAACCTTCCCATCTCAAGATTCTTAACCTAATCACGTATCCAAAATTCCATTTGCCGTGTAAGGTATTCACAGGTTGGGGAATTAGGATGGGGGCAACTTTGAGGGTCCATTATTCTGCCTGCCACAATTGGTATGAAAACACAGAAGAATTAGGTGCCAAGCAAATAAATTAGCTTCTCAATTGACACTATTCATAAAGATTCTGCTGTGTCCCTGGCATTATTGTACATGTTGTGGATGTCCTGTGGCTCTGGAGATGGTCTGGAGTATTTACAGCTTGAAATTTACATCTGTCCAAACCTCCTTACAATCTGCTTCACCAAATAGAATGACTAGATCTCCTTCCTGGCGCAGCAATCAACATTGCTCCTTCTTGGCCTTTTCTCTCCTTTTTACCATGTTTTGATTCCTCTCTTCTAGTGATATACCAGTGCTGCCTCAGAAACTAATATTTTGGAAGAGATGGGAGGATCTTAGAATCAAACATATTAATATCATTTATCAATTTTAATTTTTATCAAGGCTCTGTCAACTTAGAGCCATTTGCTATTTTTTACAGAAACATGTAGAAATTATTATCTCTTTTTTTTGTCTTTCCACAAAACTAGGCATATCTTTACCTCCTTTGTAGACTCAATGTTCTCAATATTGTTATTGGAATTTTAAAGCTGTCGTCCTTGATTCTTTTCTTTTCTCACTTGATATTGTCTCCTTAAGTAACAAAATCTATTCCCAGTACTTAAATTCAGATGCAGAAGACTACCAAATATGTCTTCAGCTCTGATCAAGTTCTGATGCCATATACCTAAAGAACTAATTTTAGGAGTGGGGGAAGGCACTATAAATTGTATTTCACTGGCACAATTGGCATAAACTTTACTGTCTGAAATAAACCTAAACATGTGGCCACTTAAGTATGACCAATCTCCTATTTCCTATTTCATTTTTTCCCTTGGGCATCTCTTAGGTACCTCAGACTCAGTATCTCCAAGTTGGAACTTACAGTCTTCCCTTCCAATAGTAGTCTCTTCCGGTGTTCCTTACCTCAGAGTAAGCATAAGCATTCAGTTGCATAAAGAAAAAAATGTAGGGAGCCAGTTCCAAGATGGCTGAATAGGAACAGTGGTCTGCAGCTCCCAGAATGGTCAACACAGAAGATGGGTGATTTCTGCATTTCCAAATGAGGTACCTGGTTCATCTCATTGGGACTGGTTGGATGGTGGGTGCAGCCCATGGAGGGCAAGCCAAAGCAGGGCAGGGCATCGCCTTGCCCGGGAAGTGCAAGGGATCTGGGGATTTCCCTTTCTGAGCCAAGGGAAGTCGTGACATACTGTAGCTGGAAAATCGGGACACTGCCAACCAAATACTGTGCTTTTCCAATGGTCTTAGCAAATGGCACACCAGGAGATTATATCCCGCACCTGGCTCGGCAGGTCCCCGGCCCATGGAGCCTTGTTGACTGCTAGTGCAGCAGTCCAAGATTGAGCTGTGAGGTGGCAGCCTGGCTGGGGGAGGGGGGTCTGCCATTGCTGAGGCTTGAGTAGGTAAACAAAGCGGCCTGGAAGCTCTAACTGGGTGGAGCTCACCACAGCTCAGTGAGGCCTGCCTGCCTCTGTAGACTCCACCTCTGGGGGCAGGGCATAGCTGAACAAAAGGCAGCAGAAACTTCTGCAGACTTAAATGTCCCTGTCTGACAGCTCTGAAGAGAGCAGTGGTTCTCCCAGAATGGTGTTTGAGCTCTGAGAACAGATATACTGCCTCCTCAAGTGGGTCCCTGACCCCCGTGTAGCCTACCTGGGAGACACCTCCAAGTAGGAGCCGACTGACATCTCATACAGTCGGGTGCCCCTCTGAGATGAAGCTTCCAGAGGAAGGATCAGGCAGCAATATTTGCTGTTCTGTAATATTTGCTGTTCTGCAGCCTCTGCTGGTGATACCCAGGCAACAGGGTCTGGAGTAGAGCTCCAGCAAACTCGAACAGACCTGCAACTGAGGGACCAGACTGTTAGAAGGAAGACTAACAAACAGAAAGGAATAACATCAAGATCAGCAAAAAGGACATCCACTCCAAAATCCTATCTGTAGGTCACCATCATCAAAGACCAAAGGCAGATAAAATCACAAAGATGGGGAGAAACCAGAGCAGAAAAGCTGAAAATTCCAAAAACCAGAGCACCTCTTCTCCTTCAAAGGATCACAGCTCCTCGCCAGCAATGGAGCAAAGCTGGACGGAGAATGACTTTGACGAGTTGACAGAGGTAGGCTTCAGAAGGTCAGTAATAACAAACTTCTCTGAGCTAAAGGAGAGTGTTTGAACTCATCACAAGGAAGCTAAAAACCTTGAAAAAAGATTAGACAAATGGCTAACTAGAATAAAGAGTGTAGAGAAGACATTAAATGACCTCATGGAGCTGAAAACCATGGTATGAGAACTACATGATGCATGCATAAACTTCGGTAGCCTATTTGATCAAGTGGAAGAAAGGGTATCAGTGACTGAAGATCAAATGAATGAAATGAAGCAAGAAGTTTAGAGAAAAAAGAGTAAAAAGAAATGGACAAAGCCTCCAAGAAATATGGGACTATGTGAAAAGACCAAATCTATGTTTGATTGGTGTACCTGAAAGTGACAGAGAGAATGGAACCAAGCTGGAAAACACTCTTCAGAATATTATCCAGGAGAACTTCCCCAACGTAGCAAGGCAGGCCAACATTCAAATTCAGAAAACACAGGGAACACCACAAAGATACTCCTTGAGAAGAGCAACCGCAAGACACACAATTGTCAGATTCACCAAGGCTGAAATGAAGGAAAAACTGTTAAGGGCAGCCAGAGAGAAAGGTCGGGTTACCAACAAAGGGAAGCCCATCAGACTAACAGTGGATCTCTCAGCAGAAACCCTACAAACAAGAAGCAGGGGGCAATATTCAACATTCTTAAAGAAAAGAATTTTCAACCCAGAATTTCATATCCAGCCAAAATAAGCTTCATAAGTGAAGGAGAAATAAAATCCTTTACAGACAAGCAAATGCTGAGAGATTTTGTCACCACCAAGCCTGCTTTACAAGAGCTCCTGAAGGAAGCACTAAACATGGAAAGGAACAACTGGTAGCAGCCATTGCAAAAACATGCCAAATTGTAAAGACCATCGATGCTAGGAAGAAACTGCATCAACTAATGGGCAAAATAACCAGCTAACATCATAATGACAGGATCAAATTCACACATAACAATATTAACCTTAAATGTAAATGGGCTAAGTGCACTAATTAAAAGACACAGACTGGCAAATTGGATAAAGAGTCAAGAACAAACAGTGTGCTGTATTCAGGAGACCCATCTCATGTGCAGAGACACACATAGGCTCAAAATAAAGCAAATGGAAAGCAAAATGGAAGAGCAAAAAAAAAAGCAGGGGTTGCAATCCTAGTCTCTGATAAAACAGACTTTAAACCAACAAAGATCAAAAGAGACAAAGAAGGCCATTGCATAATGGTAAAGGGATCAATTCAACAAGAAGGGCTAACTATCCTAAATATATATGCACCCAATACAGGAGCACCCAGATTCATAAAGCAAGTCCTTAGAGACCTAGAAAGAGACTTAGACTCCCACACAATAATAATGAGAGACTTTAACACCCCACTGTCAATATTAGACAGATCAATGAGACAGAAGGTTAACAAGGATATCCAGGACTTGAACTCAGCTCTGCACCAAGCAGACCTAATAGACATCTACAGAACTCTCCACTCCAAATCAACAGAATATACATTCTTCTCAGCACCACATTGCACTTATTCCAAAATTGACCACATAGTTGGAAGTAAAGCATGCCTCAGCAAATGTAAAAGAACGGAAATCACAACAAACTGTCTCTCAGACCAAAGTGCAATCAAATTAGAACTCAGGATTAAGCAACTTATGCAAAACCACACAACTACATGGAAACTGAACAACCTGCTCCTGAATGACTAGTGGGTAAGTAATGAAATGAAGGCAGAAATAAAAATGTTCTTTGAAACCAATGAGAACAAAGGCACAATGTATCAGAATCTCTGGGACACATTTAAAGCAGTGTATACAGGGAAATTTATAGCACTAAATGCCCACAAGAGAAAGCAGGAAAGATCTAAAATCGATACCCTAACTTCACAATTAAAAGGCCTAGAGAAGCAAGAGCAAACAAATTCAAAAGCTAGCAGAAGACAAAAAATAACTAAGATCAGAGCAGAACTGAAGGAGAGAGAGACACAAAAAAACCCTTCAAAAAATCAATGAATCCAGGAGCTGGTTTTTTGAAAAAATCAACAAAACTGATAGACGACTAGCAAGACTAATAAAGAAGAAAAGAGAAGAATCAAATAGACACAATAAAAAATGATAAAGGGGATATCACCACTGGTCCCTCAGAAATACAAACTACCATCAGAGAATACTATAAACACCTCTACACAAATAAACTAGAAATTCTAGAAGAAATGGATAAATTCCTGGACACATACACCCTCCCAAGACTAAACCAGGAAGAAGTTGAATCCCTGAATAGACCAATAACAGGCTCTGAAATTGAGGCAATAATTAATAGCTTACAAACCAAAAAAAGTCCAGGACCAGATGGATTCACAGCCGAATTCTTCCAGAGGTACAAAGAAGAGCTGGTACCATTCCTTCTGAAACAATTCCAATCAATAGACAAAGAGGGAATCCTCCCTAACTCATTTTTTGAGGCCAGCATCATCCTGATACCAAAGCCTGGCAGAGACACAACAAAAAAAGAGAATTTTAGAGCAATATCTCTGACGAACATCTATGCAAAAATCCTCAATAAAATGCTGGCAAACCAAATCCAGCAGCACATCAAAAAGCTTATCCACCATGATCAAGTTGGTTTCATCCCTGGGATGCAAGGCTGGTTCAACATATGCAAATCAATAAACGTAATCCATCACATAAAGAGCCAAAGATAAAAACCACATAATTATCTCAATAGATGCAGAAAACGTCTTCAACAAAATTCAACAGCACTTCATGGTAAAAACTCTTGATAAATTAGGTATTGATGGAGTGTATCTCAAAATAATAAGAGCTATTTATGATGAACTCACAGCCAATATCATACTGAATGGGCAGAAACTGGAAGCATTCCCTCTGAAAACTGGCACAAGACAGGGATGCCCTCTCTCACCACTCCTATTCAACATAGTGTTGGAAGTTCTGGCCAGGGCAATCAGGCAAGAGAAAGAAATAAAGGGTATTCAATTAGGAAAAGAGGAAGTCAAATTGTCCCTGTTTGAAGATGACATGATTGTATATTTAGAAAACCCCATGGCCTCAGCCCAAAGTCTCCTTAAGCTGATAAGCAACTTCACCAAAATCTCAGGACACAAAATCAATGTGCAAAAATCACAAGCATTCCTATACACAAATAGCAGACAAACAAGGGCCAAATCATGAGTGAACTCCCATTCACAATTGCTACAAGGAGAATAAAATACCTAGGAATCCAACTTACAAGGGATGTGAAGGACCACTTCAAGGAGAACTATAAACCACTGATCAATGAAATAAAAGAGAACACAAACAAATGGAAGAACGTTCCATGCTCATGGATAGGAAGAATCAACATTGTTAAAATGGCCATACTGTCAAAGGTAATTGATAGATTTAATGCCATCCCCATCAAGCTACCAATGACTTTCTTCAGAGAATCGGAAAAAAAAAACTACTTTAAAGTTCATATGGAACCAAAAAAGAGCCTGCATTACCAAGACAATCTTAAGGGAAAAGAACAAAGCTGGAGGCATCATGCTACCTGACTTCAGACTATACTACAAGGCTACAGTCACCAAAACAGCATGGTACTAGTACCAAAACAGAGATATAGACCAATGGAATAGAACAGAGGCCTCAGAAATAACACCACACATCTACAACCATCTGATCTTTGACAAACCTGACAAAAACAAGAAATGGGGAAAAGATTCCCTATTTAATAAATGGTGCTGGGAAAACTGGCTAGCCATATGTAGAAAGCTGAAACTGGATCCCTTCCTTACACCTTATACAAAAATTAATTCAAGATGGATTAGAGACTTAAACGTTAGACCTAAAACCATAAAAACCCTAGAAGAAAACCTAGGCAATACCATTCAGGACATAGGTATGGGCAAGGACATCATGACTAAAACACCGAAAGCAATGGCAACAAAAGTCAAAGTAGACAAATAGGGTCTAAATAAACTGAAGAGCTTCTGCACAGCAGAAGACATTACCATCAGAGTGAACACGCAACCTACAGAATGGGAGAAAATTTTTGCAATCTACCCATCTGACAAAGGGCTAATATCCAGAATCTACAATAAACTTAAACAAATTTACAAGAAAAAATCAAACAACCCCATCAAAAAGTGGGCAAAGGACATGAAGAGACACTTCTCAAAAGAAGAAATGTATGCAACCAACAAACACATGAAGAAATCCTCATCATCACTGGTCATCTGAGAAATGCAAATCAAAACCACAATGAGATACCATCTCACACCAGTTAGAATGGTGATCATTAAAAAGTCAGGAAACAACAGATGCTGGAGAGGATGTGGAGAAATAGGAACGACTTTACACTGTTGGTGGGAGTGTGAACTAGTTCAACCATTGTGGAAGACAGTTTTGTGATTCCTCAAGGTTCTAGAACTAAAAATACCATTTGACCCAGCAATCCCATTACTGGGTATATACACAAAGGATTATAAATCATGCTACTATAAAGACACATGAACACGTATGTTTATTGTGGCGCTATTCACAATAGCAAAGACTTGGAACCAACCTAAATGTCCATCAATGATAGACTGGATTAAGAAAATATGGCACATATACACCATGGAATACTATGCAGCCATAAAAAGGATGAGTTCATGTCCTTTGTAGGGACATGGATGAAGCTAGAAACCATCATTCTGAGCAAACTATCGCAAGGAGAGGAAACCAAACACCACATGTTCTCACTCATAGGTGGGAATTGAACAATGAGAACACTTGGACACATGGTGGGGAACATCACACTGGAGCCTGTTGTAGGGTGGGGGAATGGGGGAGGGATAGCATTAGGAGATACCTAATGTAAATGATGAGTTAATGGGTACAGCACCCCAACATGGCACATGTATACATATGTAACAAACCTGCACGTTGTGCACATGTACCCTAAAACTTAAAGTATAATAAAAAGAAAAAAAGAAAAAATGTAACTGTCATTGTTTAACAACCAGTTTCTCCCTGACACCAAATGTTCTCTCCATCTTAACTATCATAAACCTAGGTTAAGTGGACAGCAATTCTTATGTGGACTGGCTTTCATACATTCATGCTTGCTTTCCTCTGAAACATTCTCCACACATCAGCCAGAACAGTCTTTTCAAAATGTAAAAAGATCATGTCAAACCCTCTGCAATTTTACTGCCTTCAAAATTTTCCTCCTTATTACAATAAGACTCAACGTTTTAAAAGGACTTTTAACCATTTGTTGGTTTTTTCATTTAACAGTTATCTGTTGAGAGCTTTCTCTGTATGAAGCATTATTCAAGCCAATGGAGGTACAGAAAACAGCAAATAAAATGCAATTCTTTTGTTAAGAAGCTATTTCTACTGGGAGAAACAAGCAAAATCAAAGAAAAAGACATATAAAATAATTTCAAGGTATATTGACAATAATGGGAGCCAATGAGATAATGATATGATTAAAAAACCCAAGTGGACAAGAAGGTCCATTCTGAGGGCTTTCCTTTAAAGAAGAAGAATAATGCTGTTGCATAACAGAGGCAAGAGAAGTCCATGTACAGGGAATAGTGTGTGCAAATATCCTGTGTTGGAAAAGACTATGGAAACTTGAAAAAGGTAATGTGGTAGAATATAGTATTACAGGAGAACAACACAAAACAAGGTAGAAGACAAAATGTCAGATCATGTAAAGCTTTGCAGGCCACAGTATAAGGGCTTGAAAAGCTTGAGGGAAAGAGGGACATCATGAAGTATTTCTAAGTTTATGGTTTGAGTAACTGTAGAATTCGTAGTGCTATTTATTGAAAGAAGGAAATCTGGAGGAAGTTTAAGAAAGTTAAGAGTTTAAGAAAGATAATCAGGACATCTGTTTCAGATATGTGATATTTTGAAAGCTCACTAGGCCATCAAGTGGAGCTATTGAGTGAGCAATTGGATGGATGAGTGTGGAGTTCAAGAGAATGGTCAGGTCTGGAGATATTCAGTTAGAGATTGGCATTTCATCATGCCAGAAGCTCAATTATCAATTCTAATGTGTATGCTCCTACTATTAGAGCTTTGAATTTAATGCAAAGACTGACGGAAGTAAAGAGAGAAATAGGATAACCCAAACCATATTCAAAAATGTCAACTTTCATCTCTCAGTAACTGATAAAACAAGCAGGCAAAATAATCAGTAAGGATAAAAAAGATTTAAACAAAATAATCAGCACATGTGATGGAATATGCAACATATAGAACACTGCACCCAACAAATACAGAATAAACATTATTTTCAAGTACACATGGAACATTTACCAACATTGACCACATGCTGGGCCATAAAGGAAATCTCAATAAATTTCAAAGGAGTGACATTCTACAGAGTAGGCTCATTGACCACAGTGATATTAAGCCAGAACTCAATAACAGAAAAATAACTAAGATGTTCCCATTTGTCTAAAAATTAAGAAGCATGGTTTTGAATGTATGCTTCTACATAGAGATCAAATATAATTAGAAATTATTTGAGCTGAATGATAATGAAACTGTCATATATCAAATTTTTGGACTATAAGCAAACACATAATTAAAGATAAATGTAAAATATAAAATGTGAATATCATAAAAGAATAAAAGCTGAAAAACTGGTGACATAAGCATCCATGTCAGAAAGAAAGAAAGAGTAAAACAAGTGAAACTCACATAAAGCTTAGAGAAGGAAATGATAAAGAGACAAGTGAAAATAAGTAAATTGAAATACACGCAGGGGAGGGATTAAAAAGTTAAAAGTTTTTTTTTGAAAAGATTAGCGAAATTGTTAAGACTCTGACAACAAAACAGAAGACTCGAAGGTTTGCTTTTAATAACGAAAAGAAGTGTTGATATAAATGCCAAAACACTAGATAATAAGAATATGTGATGACTTGTTATTATAACAAATTTTAAAATGTAGACTAAATTGTAAAATATCTAGAAAAGGAAAATACTAAAGTTGATGAAAGAAAAACAATCAAGAGTCCTCTAAATGTTAAGACAGATGAGTCCTGCAATTTAAAACCTTCCAACAAAGAAAAGTTAATACTTACATGGAATGTCCTTAGAAAATTCCAGTAATATTTAGGCAAAAATAATAACAATGGTTAAAGGCTTTCTTTCTGTTATTTAGAACAAGATTTTTCCAAAAGGGACACAAGGATTACTACTGTGTTTGTTATCTGTGTCCAGAATAACCTTAATATTCCAATTTGACATGTACCTTAGGTGAATGAAAAATAAAGTACAATCTCATTCTTGAAGAAGAAAGACCCAAAAGGCCTATATTTCTGCAATATATAGCTATATTTCTGCAAATATAGCTCATAACATATATGAAAAGTATGAATCTTCACGCCCATGTTGGGTTAATTCCAGGTGGTTTAAATATTAAAAAATCAAATAATGTGATTTATCATGCTAACAGACTAAGAAATATTCTACAATCATTTCAACAGATGCAAAAATGTTGATAAAATTTAACATTTATTCATCTTTGATGTCTTAGCAAAATAGGAATAAAACAGAATCACCTTGATCTGAAAAAGAATATTTATAAAGAATTCTGTCCCAAATATCATACATAATGCATTATGGTATTATTATAAAGGCATACATGTAGACCAAAGAAATGATAAACAGCCCAGATTTATGCCTACTTATAAATTGTCAGTTTCTTTAAACAAAAGAAGAATTATAGAACAGTAGGAAAAGAAAACATTTTTCAATAAAGGGTGCTGGGTCAACCGAATATGCAAATGAACAAAAACGAAATTGTACTTAGCACAAAAATAAATTTCAGGGGAGCTGCAAATCTACATATGAATTGTAAAATGGTAAGGCTTCTAGAAGATAATATATACAAATACGCTCATAACCTTGGTGTCAAAAAACCTATTTAAAATAAGACATACATATCTAGTAAAAAGGAAAATGTTGTAAAATGGTATTATAATTAAACACTGTTATTTACAAAAGGCAATATTAAGAAACAAACATAGTGAGCTACAGTGTGGGAGAAGATAGTTGCAGCCTATTTAACCACTACTGAGCTCATATACAGAATGTAAAACTACCCTTAGCAAATTCATTAAAAAAAGACTGTCCAATAGAAAAATGTACAAGAGATCTGAACAAGCACGTTACCAAAGTATGTGTCCAATTGGCAAATAAATTTATTTTTTGGAGTTTAGATAGTAATCAAAGAAATGCAAATTTAAATAACAGGCAATACAACATTTCACCACCAGAATGACTAAGAGAAAAAAGACTAATGATTCTAAGTCCTGACAAATATAATGTGGAACAACAGGCACTCTTCAAACACTCTCAGTAGATATGTAAGTAGGTATAAATATTTTGAAAAACATTTTTTATTATCTATGAAAGTTGAATGTATGTAAAGTCTGTGATCCCTCACTTTCACACCTACATACATCCAAAATGAATGTCTACAGATATGTACTAACAGATAGATGTGTGCAAGGGTGTTCATTACAGCATTATTTATAAGAACCCTAAATTGGAAATAATCCAATGTTTTTCAAAAATAGAATGGAGACAGAGGCATGTTCATATAATGCAAGACTTTCCATCAGTAAAAATGTATAAATTACAGCTTTGTGCAATAACATGGACAACTCCCACAAACATGATGCTGATAGAAAGACGCTAAATACAAATAATTTCCTACCATATGGTTACATTTATGCAAATGTAAAACATCAGGCAATACCAGGTAAGCTAAACTATAGCATTTAAGAATGCATGCATAGGTGGTAAAACTACAAAGCAAAGTAAGAAAGTGCACAAGTAAAATTAAGAATCGTGATTAATTTTGAAGTGGAGAGAACTGGGAAGGGCAGAGGGAGAGCTTCTGAGAGCTAACACTGTTCTATTGCTCTATTTTCGTCCTGGGTGACAATTAATTGGTTGTTGCCTTTTTCTAAATGTGTGTAATATTTCCCAATTTTAAAAATGCACGTGTATGTGTGTGTGACAAAGAGAGACATACAGAGAGAGAGAGAAAGAAAGAGAATGGGACATGAGAAATTGCTTATGAAGACAAATTTATAATGAATTTTATCTATAAAAAGAAAGAGAAGCCAGGTACAGTGCCTCACACCTGTAATCCTAGCACTTTGGGAGGCCAAGGTGGGAGGATTATTGAGCCCAGGAGTTCAAGACCAGCCTGCACAACATGGCGAAACCCCATCTCTACAAAAGAGTACAAAAATTAGCTGGGTATGGTGGCATGCACCAGTGGTCTCTGTTACTTGGGAGACTGAGGTTGGAGGATAACCTGAGCCCAGAGAGGTCAAGGCTACAGTGGGCCACTGCACTCCAGCCTGGGTGATGGAGCAAGACCCAGTCTCAAAACACGAAAGAAAGCAAGAAAACAAGGAAGAAATCAAGAAAGCAAGGAAGCAAGAAAAGAAAGAAAGAGAAAGAAAGGAAAGAAAGAGAAAGAAAAAGAAAGAGGAAGGAAGGAAGGAAGGGGAGCAACTGTATGGCAGATGTTAAGGAAATATAACCATTAATGGAAATTTTTCTTCTTTCTTTTAGATAGGAGATATTAGAGAATGTTTATATACTAATGGTAATTCTGCAAAAGAGAAAGGGATATCAATGAGGCTGAACCCAGAAAAAACTAAAAATGTTGAAATATTTGAAGATGGTGGGAGTGAGCTGCAGGCCATGAATGGAGTGATTGGCCTTTAAAAAAAGCAGCTCTCCAGAGAAAGGATGCTTGAAGTAGGTCCAGATGAGCATAAGTATGAGAAGCTTTGCAGGTATGAGTATTAGAAGCTATCTCTGTCCTCTGTGAGTTATGGGTGTCAGCACGTTGTCAGGCTCATCTCAGCCTCCAGAGCCTTCTTTCTGTTCACATAGTGGACCATTGTTCATCCTACTGGAGCACCTCTGCCCATGCTGTCTGCTGCATAAAATGATTATACTCTCAGCCTCCCTCATGTGGCTAATACTATATATCCTGTAAATCTCAGTGGAATTGCCAAGTATGCAGGAAAGCACACTCTGACTCCCCAGGGCGCATTCTCAGCTCTGAGAGCAACTTTCCCTCACAGCACATATCCACACTGTAATTGCATATTCCTTTTATTTAGGCTGTCCTCCCACGAGACAGTTTGTGCTATGTATTCTGGGAGTATTTCTTCTTTGAACCAACTTCTGGCATAGTGCCTAGCGTCTTGTAGGTGCCATTTTTTGAATGCATGAATACATGAATAAGTGAAGGTCGTGCAGGAGTGTTCTTAGAAATATTATTTGAGAAATCAGAATTTGTTGGCAAGAAATGTTATTTGCAATAATGCTTCTGCTTACTGATCAAATGCTCTAATATATTTAACCCAATAAATCATAGATTCATTTAGACAGCCATTCAGTAATAAACATGTATTTAGTAACAATGTTATGCCAGGTACTGAGAAAGGCAGTGCCATGGGACAGGGAAGGGTCACAGAAGCAATTCAGGTTTGTGTGAGTAGAAGAGTTGTGGAAACAGACTCTTGCACTGGAGTTGTAGAGTTTACACTTACATTCTAACTCTTTTGTTTACAAATTTATTGGCATTGGTCAAGCCTCCCAAATTCTTTGAGCTGTTATCTCCTTATTAAAAAAATGAGACTCAACCTTAATCCCTTACAATATTGCTGTGAAGATTGCATATGGTGACCTTTGTGAAGACTTGTAGGGTGCCTGGTGCAAAACTCTGTTCTGCCCTTGGTTAATATCTAAGGGAGAAGTAAGGCAGGGAGCTTGGGTCCTAAGTATACACTGATTCTGCACATGAATGAAGCTGGGGAACTGTTGCTAAAAGAGGTCTTGAGTTGATTCTCAGATCATTAGATGAATGCAGTGTCACAGCTGGAAGGAACTTAAAATTCATGTTGTCAAAATACCTTCTATATAGGTGAGGGCTCTAGGGCTCTGAGAGGGGAGGGGCTTCTGCAGGTCCAGGGCTTCATCTCAGAGCAGAGGGCCAGCTGTATCTTAGAGACGGCACACTTCTTCTTCCCTTGCCAGTGGGGATTCTCAGCTGGGGTGCTAACAGGCAAGCTATTTTGAGCCAGGAGTTGTATAAAGAAAGGCTCACAGCAGTGCCCAGCCTTGGTGTTGCCATTGTGTTGGCATCCTGTGATGCCTCCCTCCTTACAAGGCACTTTGTGTCAGCAGGAATGTGAGGCAAGTTGTGAAATTCAATTAATTCTATAGCCAGCCCACGTACCTCCCTCCAGGGCTGGCCCAGCCGGGATGATGCAGCACTACCCTCTCTAAAAAAGAGGCTTCCTGACCCGTCTCCTTCCCTTCCCGCAGCCCCTCCTCAGGTCCTCCCCTGCCTTCTCTCCATGTCTTCACAGAAGACAAAGCTCATCTCTATGGGGATGTGTTTCTATATTAAAATACTGTTGCATAGCTAATTTTTATTTGGAATCTCTGGAAGCTTAAATTATAGAATTGCTTTTGTTGAAGTTGGGAGGGAGTGACAAAGGTACTCCGCCTTCTCTCTTGAGTACTAATGGGTAAAAACAAAAAGCACAGAGTACCTATCTGACTAATATGTTTCCAGAATGTGCTTGTAATCTTGAAATACAGGAGTTCTAGGTAACTGAAACCAAGATAGGGCCAACAGTTCTCTCTCCTATGAAGGAGGGTGCGAGGGGCAGAGACTTGCCCTGGTTTTAGTGCATGGATTGAGAAAGCAATGAGTCCAACATCCTTGTAAGAGACCTAGATATCAGGAAGTGAGAGAAGGAGAAATCTGATTCCATTTTTGAGGCAAATTAAGTGCTCCTTCAAACCTAGTGAGTATCCTGGACTCTAAGTACGGAAAGAGAAAATTTGTAAGAGTGCAGAGATAAGCTGAAATTTTTCACTACAATGTTTTCTCCTCCTGAGTAGTAAAATTAAATCCCTTTTCCATGGACAAAGTGAACACACAGAAATACTGGATCTCCCCTGACACTGTCTAAAATATTTAAACTGATTTTATTAAATTTGAGAGTTAAGTTCAACCAGGATTACAGTTGTCCTTTTAGAGGCTGAAAATCAATGATCTTCTGGAGCAATCCCGTCTGTTCCTTCATGAAGCCACTCCTTATTAGAGGTGGAAAGCTCAGATATGAATCTCTCACCTCCAGGAAACTCTGAAATGGGTTAGACAGGGCCATTAATTAAATTTAATTTTAAGATCAAATTTTCCCCTTATCAGACGGTTTACCCATGATTCTGTTTTCATTCCACATTAAGTCTATCCATATTGTTCAACAGAAAACACTGGCAAAGGTGGTATAATGAACACTGTGTGATACTAGCATTTCTGAAGCTGAGTTATCCATCTTTAGACCCTTATTTGCCCCACATTCGTGATGATCCCACAAAATCACATAAAAATCAGTGTTTGTATAACAAAAAGTGTAGAAAACACGAGAAAATCTCTAGTTTTTGATAAAAATGTTGCTTCTGGAACACAGTGCAGGTATAATCTAGATTTACATTGCTAATATCAATCAAACATCATAGTGGAGATTTCCTGCTATCTAGAGGCTCATAGAAGAGAAAATGCAAAAAAAAAAAAAAAAAAAAAGATAGACTGTTCTTGGTGTTAGCACCAAAACATCAATTTATCTAGTGAGCGGATTCCAGACGTATGTGGTCTATGATTTATACTTTCCTGCAATGGGAAAAATTTCCCAGAGTTTAATTGTGCCTTAGTTTGTTCTTCTTTTTCTACCTCTTTGAAATGGAAACTTAGTTGTTTATTTGAGATATTTTTACTCTATTAATGTAAGTGTTTATTGCTGTGAACGTCCCTCATAGTACTACTTTTGTCATATCCCATAAATTTTGATATATTGTGTTTCATTTTGATTTGTGTTCTGTATTTTCAAATTTATTTTTTATTTCTTTCTTAAACAAATAGTTGTTCGAAAGTATACTGTCTAATTTTTACTTATTTGTGAATTTTCTAGTTTGTCTTCTGCTATTGATTTCTAGTTTTATTCCATTGTGGTCAGAAAAGATACTTGATATAATTTAAATCTTCTTAAGTTAGTTAAGACTTGTTTTGTGTCTTAACACATGATCTATCCTGGAGAAAGGTCTTATGTGCACCTGAGAACGATGTGTATTCTGCCACTGTTGGGTGGAATGTTCTGTATATGCCTGTTAGGTCCATTTGGTCTATAGAGTTATTCAAATCCTCTGTTTCCTTGTTGATCTTCTGTCTGGAATTTCTGTTCATTATTGAAAGCGGGGTTTTGAAGCCTCCTATTATTATATTACTGCCTATTTCTCCTTTCAGTTCTGTCAATGTTTGCTTTACATACTTGGGTGCTCTGATGTTGGATGCATATATATTTATAATTGCTATGTTTTCCTGGCAAATTGACCCTACTATTATTATACAATGTTCTTCTTTGTCTCTTGTAACAGTTTCAAAAGTCTCTTTTGTCTGACATATGAATAGCCACCATTGTTCTTTTTGGTTAACATTTAAATGAAATATCTTTTTTTTCATCTCTTCACTTTCAGCCTATATGCGTCTTTAAATCTAAAGTGAGTTTCTTGTAGGGCCTTGTTTGTTTGTTTCTTATCCATTCAGTCTGTCTTTTGATTGAGGAGTTTAATTCATTTACATTTAAAATAATTATTGATAAAAAATAATTTACTTTTGCCATTTTGTATGTTTTTGATTTTGCATAGAGGTTTTTTTTCAGGTTTATTGAGGGAAGATGGACAAAAATTGTATCTATTTAAGGTATAAAACATATTTTGATATATGTACATTGTGAAATAACTATCACAGTCAAGGTAATTAACATATCCATCATGTCACATAGTTACCATATTTATTTTTCTGCTGATAATATCTGAGATCTCTACTCTTAGCAAAGCTCAAGTATATGATACATTATTGTTAGCTGTAGTCACCATGCTATACATTAGATATCCAATACTTATTCATCTTATAAAAGAAAGTTTGTGTCTTTTGACCAAAGGGTCAAAATCAATGGTGGCTATTCTTATACCCCCTTTTTTTCCTTCCTCCAACCTCTTTCTCTGTTCTTGATAAGAGCAATTCTAACAGGTGGGGTGATATCGCATTGTGATTTTAATTTAGATTTTCCTGATGATTAATGATGTTGAGCATCTTTTCATACACCTATTGGCCATTTGTATGTTTCCTTTGAAAAAAAAAAGGTCTATTAAGGTTCATTAATTGTTCTTTAATCCAGTTTTATACATTTATAGATACGGAGATGTATGAGTACCTTACATATTTTGGATATTAAGCCCTTATCAAATATGGTTTACAAATATGTTATTCCAAGGGTTGGCTGTTTTTTGTTAGTTGTTTGCTTTACTATGCAAAACCTTTTTAGTTTGATGTAGCCCCACTTGTTCACTTATGCTTCTGCTGTCTGTGCTTTTGGAATCAAATTTAAAAAATTATTGTCAAGACCAATGTAAAGGAGTTTTCTCCTAAGAGTTTTACAGTTTCCAGTCTTTCATTTAAGTCTTTAATCAATTTTGAGTAATTTTTTATGTATATTGTAAAGTAGGGTCTAATTTTATTCTTTTGTATGTGGATATCCAGTTTTTCCAATATTATTGATTGAAGATTATCCTTTCTCCATTGTGTATGCTTGGCACCTTTGTTAAAAATTAATTGACTATGTATGTCAAGAGGATTCTATTCCATTGCTCTATGTGTCTGTTTTTGTGCCAGAACCATAGTGTTTTGATTACTATAGCTATGTATCATATTTTGAAATCAGGACATGTAATGCCTCCTGCTGCATTCTTCTTGCTCAAGATTGCTTTAGCTATTTGGGATCTTTAGTGGTTCCAGGTGAATTTTAGGATTGTTTTTCTATTTATATGAAAAATGCCATTGTAATTTGACATGAATTTCATTGACTCTGTAGATTGCTTTGGTGGTAATAACTTTTAAGAATATTAATTCTTCTTAATTCATAAGCACAAAATAACTTTTCATTCATTTGTGTCTTCTTCAATTTTTTTCAATAATGTTTCATATTTTTCAGTGTAAGATCTTTCACCTCCTAAGTTAGATTTATTCCTAAGTATTTTATGCTTTTTGATGTAATTGTAAATGTGACTGTTTTCTTAATTTTTTGGTGGGGGGGGTAGTTTGTTTTCAGTATGTATAAATACAACCATTTTTGCTGGTTGATTTGTTATCATGCAAGCTTACTGAATCCATGTGTTCGTTTTTACAGTTTTTTAAAAAATGGAATCTGGGGTTTTCTGTACATCTGATAATGTCATTTGCTAA
Source organism: Gorilla gorilla gorilla (assembly GCF_029281585.2). Taxonomy (NCBI): domain Eukaryota; kingdom Metazoa; phylum Chordata; class Mammalia; order Primates; family Hominidae; genus Gorilla; species Gorilla gorilla. Next base: position 97,854,794 of record NC_073232.2, on the reverse strand, counting down.
CAAGGGAAATTTTATTTCTTCCTTTCTTATTTGGATGCCTTTTATTTCTTTTTTGCCCCATTACCCTAGCTAGGACTTCCAGTGCTATGTTGAATAGATGTGGTGAAAATAGACACCCTTGTTTTGTTCTTGATCTTACATGAAAATCTTTCAGCTTGTCACCATTGAATATGGTAACTGCTGTGGGGTGTCATATATGGCCTTTACTATGTTGAAGTTGAGGTAATTTACTTCTGTACTTAATTTGTTGAGAGTTTTTATCGTGAAAGGATGTTGAATTTCTCAAATGTTTTTTCTGCATCTATTGAGATTATTATACTTATTTTTTCCTTCATTTTGTTAATGCAATGTATCAAGATTAGTGATTTGCATATATTGAACCATTATTACATCCCAGAGAGAAATCCCACTTGATCATGGTGTAAGATCCTTTTAATATACCTTGAATTCAGTTACTAGTATTTTGTTGAGGATTTTTTGCATTTATGCTCATTAAGAATATCGGCCTATACTTTTCTTCTCTTGTAGTATTCTTGTCTGGCTTTGGTATTACTGTAATGCTGGCCTAATGAAATAAAATTTCAAGTGTTCCCTCCTCTTCAGTTTTTTGGAGAAGTTTGGAAAGGATTGGTGTTAGTTTTTCTTTAAATGTTTGGTAAAATTTACTAGCGAAGGCATCTAGTCCTGAATTTTTCTTTGTTGGGAGATTTTTCATTACTTATTCAATCTTTTTACTCATTATTAATCTCTTCAGACATCTACGCCTTCATGATTTAAACTTGGGTTGCATGTATGTAGGAAATTATACATTTCTTTTCAGGTTATTCAATTTGTTGACTTATAATTACTCATAAGTAGTCTCTTAGGATTCTTTGTATTTCTGTGGCATCAATTGTAATATCTCCTCTTTCATTCCTGATTTTGTTTATTTGAATTTTTTACATCTTTTTTTCTATTTAGCTAAGAGTTGATCAGTTTTGTTTACATTTTCAAAAAACCAGCTCTTCGTTTTACATATTTTTTTCTGTTGTTTTTCTAGTCTCTCTTTCATTTATTTCTTCTATGATTGTTATTTCCTTCCTTTTACTAATTTTGGGCTTAGTGTGTTCTATTTCTACTTTTTTGAAGTTAAATTTAGCTTGTTTATTTGACATCTTACTTTTTTATAATGTAGACATTCATTATTATACACTTTCCTTTGAAAATGGCTTTTGTTAAAACAAATAGCCCTATTAAAATTTAGGCAAACTATATGAACAGATATTTCTTGAAAGAAGATATAGAACTGGCAAACAAAGATATGAAAAAAAGTTCATCATCACTAATTATCAGATAAATGCAAATCAAAACCACAATGAGATAATATCTTACACAAATCAGAATGGCTTTTGTTACAAAGTAAAAAAAATAACAGATGTTAATGAGGTTATGGAGTAAAGGGGACACTTATACGCTGTTAGTGGAAATGTAAATTAATCTGGCTATTGTGGAGAACAGTTTGAAGATTTCTCACAGAACTAAGAGTTGAACTACGATTTGATCCAGCAATCCCATTACGGGGTATAAATTCAAAGAAAAATAAATTGTTTTACCTAAAGGACACATGCACCTGTGTGTTTATTACAGCACTATTCACAATGGCTAAAACATGGAATCAACCCAGGTGCCTATCAATACTGGACTGGATAGGCCGGGCGCAGTGGCTCACGTCTGTAATCCCAGCACTTTGGGAGGCTGACGCGGGCGGATCACGAGGTCAGGAGATCGAGACCATCCTGGCTAACACGGTGAAACCCCGTCTCTACTAAAAATACAAAAAATTAGCCAGGCGCAGTGGCGGGCGCCTGTAGTCCCAGCTACTCAGGAGGCTGAGGCGGGAGAATGGCTGAACCTGGGAGGCGGAGCTTGCAGTGAGCAGAGATAGCGCCACTGCACTCCAGCCTGGGCGACAGAGTGGGACTCTGTCTCAAAAAAAAAATAAAAAATAAAAAATGGACTGGATAAAGAAAATGCTGTATATATACACCAGGGAATACTGTGCAGCCATAAAAAAGAACAAAACCTTGTCCTTTGCAGCAACATGGATGTAGCTGGAAGTCATTATCCTAAGTGAACTAATACAGAAACAGAAAACCAAATACCACATGCTCTCAATTATAGGTGGGAGCTAAACTTTGGGTACACGTGGACATAATGATGTGAACAATAGAAGGGCCTGCTAGAGGTGGAGACAGGGAAGGGAGCAAAAGGTGAAAAACGACTTCTTGGGTACTATGCTTACTACCTGGGTGATGGATTCAATCATACTCTGAGCCTCAGCATCATGAATTATACCTTTGTAACAAATCTGCACGTGTACCCTGATTCTAAAATAAAAGTTGAAAAAAAACCTGCTTTTGCTGTATATCTCATATATTTTGTTTCCATTTTTATTTGTCTCAAGATATTTTCTTATTTTGCTTTTAATTTCTTCTTTGAGTTATTTGTTGTTCAGCAGGGTGTTGTTTAATTTCCACATATTTGTAATTTTTCTGGCTTTGTCCTTGCTGTCATTTATTTCTAGTTTCATACCATTGTGCTCAGAAAAAATGCTTCATATGATTTCAATCTTCTTAAATTTGTTAAGACTTGTTTTCTGACGTAACATATGATCTATCCTGGAAAATGTTTCACGTATGCTTGAAAAGAATGTTTACTCTGCTGCTATTGAAAGAAATTTTCTGTATAGAGTTAAGTCCTCATTCAAAGTTATCGATAGGTTCTTGGAAACTGATTTTAAGTAAAACAGTGGATTGTATAATGAAATCAATTTTACCCTAAGCTAATTAATATTAAAAAAGTCAAGTTCCTATAGCATACTGTATGTAATTTTACTTAAAGTTGATGTGGAGTGAAGACTTATTGTATGTCTGTCAGGTGTATTTGTTCTAAGGTATATTACAAGTCCATTGTTTCTTTATTTTCTATCTGTATAATATTTCCATTATTTAAAGTGAGGCATTGAAGTCATCTACTATTACTCTATTGCTATCTATTTCTCCCTTCAGATCTGTTAATATTTGCTTTATATGTTTAGATTCTCCAAAGTTGGTTGCAGATAGATAGATAGATAGATAGATAGATAGATAGATAGATAGATAGATGGATAGATACAGATGATAGATAGATAGACAGACAAATGTTTGTATAAACATTTGATGAATTGACCTCTTTACCAACATATAATAACATTCTTTTCTTTTGTCACAATTTTTAACAAACAGATTATTTTATCTAAGTATGGCTGCCCCTCTTCTATTTTGGTTTCCATTTGCATGGGACATCTTTTTTCATCTATTTACTTTTAGTTTATGCATGTCCTTAGTAAAGTAAATCTTTTGTAGGCAGCATATAGTTGGGTCTTGTTTATTAATTTATTCATCCAGTCTATACCTTTTGATTAAGTAGTTCAAACCATTAACATTTAAAGTAATTATCAATAGAGAAAAATTTACCATTGTCATTTTGTTAGCTGTTTTCCATTAGTCAAATAGTTCTTTTGCCTGCCTTTTCCTCTCACTGTCATCTTTGTGTTTTGTTCATTTACATATTGTTATACTTTGATTCTTTTCTCTTTTTCTTGTGTGTAACATCTATAGGTATTTTTGTGTGTGCAGTTACTTTGGGGGTTATATAAAATGGCATATTTGTAACAGACTGTTTGAAGCTGACAACAACTTAAATTCAGTCACATGCAAAGACTACACTTTAACTTCTCTTCTTCCCACTGTTTATGTTATTATTGTTATAATTTACATCTATTTATATTGTGTGTCTTTTAACATATTTATAGTTATGCTTATTTGTAATACTTTTGTCTTTTAACTTTAATAATATAATTGAAAGTTATTTAACCACCACCATTATAGTAGAAAGTATTCCATGTTTGTTAATATATTCACTATTAATGAGTTTCATACTTCTTATGCTATTGTAAGAAATAACAAAATTTACAGTAAAAATAAATAAAATAGAAAATAGAAAAAAAAAACCATAGATGTGAACAAATAAAAATGTCTAAAAAAGAAAAACAATTTAAAAGTAAATGAAACTAAGAGTTTTTTTAAAGACAAAATTGACAAACTCTTAGGTAGACTAACTAAGATAACAGAATAAAAGATAAAAGTCACATGATTATATCAACAAATGCAGAAAAATGTATTTTGTCATTTCACAAAATTTAATATCCTTTCATTATTAAAAAAACTCGTAATGATTAGCATAGAAGGAAAAACCTTAACGTAATGAAGTTCATATATGAAGAGTTCACAATTAATATAATACTCAACAGTGAAAGACTAAAAGCCTTTGCTCCAAAATCAGCCACAAGGAGAGGATATTCACTCTTGCCACGTCAATTCAACATAGTACTGGAAGTCTTTGCCAGGGCAATTAGACAAGAAAAAATTTAAGAGACATTCTAATTGAAAAGGAAGAAGTGAAATTGTCCATACTAGCAGATAATTTTATATATATATATATATATATACACACATATATATATTCCACAAAAAATGTCAGAGCTTATGAAGAATTCGGTAAAGTTGCAGAATACAAAATCAACAAACAACTTTTTCTGTGTCTTTATACACTAACAATGAACTATCTGAAAAGGAAATTAAGAAAAAAGTCCTATTACAATAGCTTCAAAAGAATTAAATGCCTAGGAATAAAGTTTTATGAACTAAAAGACTTAATATTGTAAAAATATTCATATTCACTAAAGCAATCTACAGATTTAATGCAATTGCTATCAGAATCCCAGTGACTGTTTTATAGACATTTTAAAAAGTTTTACAATTAATATGGCATCCTTAAAGAGCATAAATAGCCAATGAATCTTGAGAAATACCAAAGTAGAAGAAAACACATGGCCTGATTTAAAAAAATAAACTACAAAGCAACAGTAACCAAAGAGTATGCTACTGGCATAAGCACAGACATATAAAACAAAGAATAAAATAGAGGCCCCAGAAACAAATCCATGCATACAATCGACTGATCTTTGACAAGACTGCCAAGAATATACAATGGAGAAAGGACAGTCTCTTCAACAAAAGACACTGGGAAAACTGGATTTCCACATGCAAAAGAATGGAATTGAATCTTATTTTACATCATACACACAAGAAAATCAATTCAAAATGGATTAAAAACTCAAACATAACACCTGAAACTATAATGATACTATAAGAAAATATAGGGAAAAACCTTCATGTCATTGGTCTCAGCAATTATTTCATGAATAATACAATAAAAGACAAAGAACAAAACCAAAAATAAATAAGTGGGGCTATGTCAAACTAAAAAGCTTCCCTAGAGAAAATAAATCAATAAATGGAATGAAAAGAACACCCACAGAATGGGAAAAAATTGCAAATCATATTTCTGATAATGATTTATTATCCAAAATATATAAGAAACTCCTGGAACTCAATAGTAAAGTAACAGGTATAACCAGCTTAAACAATGGGCTATGAACTTACCCCAAGAAGATATACAACTGGCCAACAGATATATGAAAGATGCTCAACATCACTAATTATCAGGAAAATGCAAATCCAAGCTGCAATGAGGTATCACCTCATAACTGTCAGGATAGCTATTATCAAAGAATGGCTATGATTAAAAAGACAAAAAACAATAGATGCCGGTAAGGACACAGAGAATCGGAAGCACTTGTACACAATTGGTGGGAATGTAAATTGGTACAGCTACTACATAAAACATGGAGTTTTATGGAAAAACTAAAAATAGAAATACTATATAATACAACAGTTTCATTTCTGGGTATCTGTCCAAATAATTGAAATTAGTGTCTTGAAGAGATATTAGCACTCATATTTATTGCATATTTATTTACAATAAAGTTGTGAAACTTTATTGTCTGTTGACAAATAAGTGAGTAAAGAAAATGTGTTATATACATAAAATACAGTACCATTCAGCCTTTAAAAAAGGAAATTCTGCAATATGCAACAACATGGATGAACTTTGAGAACATAATGATAAGTGAAATAAGTCAGCCACAGAAAAACATATATTGTGTGATTACCCTACTCTGAGGTATCTAAAATAGTCAAATTAATAGAATCAAGGAGTGGTGGTCATTGCCAGGAACTGGGGGAAGAGTAAATAGGGAGTTTCTAATCACTGGGTATAAAGTTTTAGTTAAGCAAGATAAATAAGCTCTGGAGAGCTGCTGCACAACCTTGTCCCTATAGTAAAAAATAATTCATTAGACACTTAAAATATTGTTAACCAGATAGATCTCATGTTAACTGTCCTTACCAAAATATACTTTTTTGAGTTTAATTTTATAATTGTGAATGAGCATTTTCTTGGCATGAAAAAAGTTAATTCATACTTTTCTTTAAAATATACATTCAATATAGTGTAATTTTTGAAATATTTAGAAACTTGTTATGGTGACACCCTAAATTATTAGGTATAATTGGACACTTACTTCTCCTCACATTCACTTAAAATACCTTTATTTCTGTTTTCCTTTTATCCCTAGTTTCTGAATGGGGACCCTGTCATGTGGCCCCATTTTTCTGTGTAACAAGGTAATCTAATTTTTTCTTTTTGGCAAGAAACTCTCTGGATAAGTTTCATTTCCTTATATTTCACATGTCCCAAATTTTTACTCTCATTTCTATAATTACTCCAATACAATCTTAGAGAATTCATCTTTTTAGTTCTACATGAATTCATAAACTTCTGAGTTCTTCTTTGTGAAACTCAGTTTGAGAAATACTAATTAACCTAAATAATGGCCATAAATTCCCTCTTTGGCACACAGTGGCTGCCAAGGAGAAGGCACCTCCCAGGTAAATGAGAAAAACTCATTCATTGACAAGTATTTATGAATGCCTTTCATAAATGCCTTTATGATCCCTTCAACAGGCATCTATGAAGTGTCAATTCTGTTCCAGATGCTGGAGATATATCAAATAAGAACAGCCAAAATATCCTGCCCTCCTGGAGGTTACATTCCAATGAGGGGAAGACAGAAAATAACCAAGTAAAACAATCAAGTAAATGCCTGTTGAATGTTAAAGTATACATATTATAAGGAAAAATGAAGGAGGTTAGAAATTGCTGAGTAGTTGTAGATTTCCATGTAAATGTAGTCATCATACTCTGGCAGACAGTCAGGGAAAGTATTACTCAGACAGTGACATTTGAAAACAAATGTAGGTAATATCAGGAGAGAAGGCTGAGACCCTCAGACGCACTCACACACAGACACTATAGGCAGGTAGAAGAGAAAGCAAAGGCCAGAAGCTGACTTATTACAACCTGGCATTGGGCAGTTGCAAAAGTTACCCAAAAGGCTACAATTAGGTGGCAAAAATAAATAACATTGTCAGAATCAGCCCAACTACAAAGTGAGAATAAATTATGGAGTGGAGAAAGGGGACTATGGTGAATAAGAAAGCTATCAGTGAGTATATATTAGATATTTATTATGCTCAGACCTGTGCTACATGCTTTACAAAGATATCTCATTTCATGCACTAATAACTTTTGGAGATGAATAGGTTTAGCCCCCTTTGTCAGTTTAGAAAAATGAGACACAGAATGGTTAAGTGACTTGCCCATTTTTCCCATAATGTCCTTTGTATAGTTATTTTCTCAGTTTAGTAATCCAATATTAAAGGCATTGCATTTAATTGTCATGAATCTTCAGTCTCCTTTAATATGAATATTCTAACACTGCAGGCACAGTGTTAGAATGTCCATCAATTTGTGTTTGTCTGATATCTTCTCATTATTTTATTTATTTATGCTTTTATTATTACTTGTCACTTGTGGAACAGGAGCAATATTGTATACTTCTCAATGCATTTATATCAAATATCATATGATTCTAGATTACTCAATATTAGTCATATTAACTTTAATCACTTGTTTAACATGGTAATTCACCAGGTTTCTCAACTGTGAAATTATTATTTTTTTCCCTTTTGTAAAAAAATAAATTGTGGGAAGAAACTTTGAGACTATGTAAGTATCCTTTTCCCCATGAAACATTCATTCACTAGTTGTAGTACAAGTGGGGATTTTCTAACTTTATTATTACTTCTGTATTTAGCATCATGCTAAGGGTTTTCCTTCTCCTGCATTAGACCAGATGAATCACTTTTCTTATGTGTGTGTATGTGGGTGTATGTGTGCACACTCATGCACATACGTGCACGTGTATATGTATGGATGCATAATTGTTATCAAGTTGGTAGCCTGTATACTCCGGCAGATAGTGCTTTTGTCTGTGTCTTGAGTGGCTTTGAATGTCTGTTTAGATTTGAGGTTTTCCGGTTTAACGGATTTGGAAGTCTTGATTTCACAGTATTATGATGAGCTCATTCACTGGGATCTGATGTAGAAAATTTTTCTCCACTTGGACAAGGATGTGATCAATATCTGAAATCCCACAAGTCTATTACCTCTTGTTTGAGTCCTCCTTTCTTTGAATTCACACAGAATCTGCAGCACTGCATCTGTTGAATGAATAAGATCTGGGTTGCCATGCTCAGAATGGCAGCTTGGAGGATAATCCCTGGCCCCAGCAAGCCTCAGCTACCTGCAAGCCTGGTGTGTGTTTTCCACCGCCAAACTTAGCTGATCACCCAATGACAAAGACAAAGAATGACCAGACCAGTCAACAAGCAGCCTCAAAATGGAGTAGAGACTTACCTTTTTAAAATTTTGATCTGTAGCCAAGAGATAATCTAAGATAAAATTTATTATAAATATAAATATATCACGGTGAACCTGGCAGCATAAAGATTGTGCATTGTGCAAAGATGCTCAACATGATGCCTTGTCTAGTGGCATCACCAAGCCTCTGATAGCTCACTGGGTTATAATCCATCATGGTGGTAAACAGCTCTATCCAGATTCTTTTGTGAAATCTTAGAACTAGCCAAAATTTTCTGCCTCATATTCTTGCAACTTTTTATTCTATAATAAAATGCACATCTTCTCTTAACTCCATATTGTTTTAGAGTTTCTGCTTCCAAAATCCACCTTCACACTGTTGCGCTTCCTCTAGCACTGGAGCCTTTAAGATCTTGCTATATGTTAAACCAGCACATGCCCATCATCAAAGTCCTCACTGAGTCTTGCCTCTATGTGATAAAACTAACGTTCCACATACCCTGCTGATGCTGATTTATGGCAGTCTTCATCAGCAGATGCTCATTCCGAGGTAGGAAGCCCTCAGAGCCTCTTCCAAATTATTCCTCTGAACCCAAATAAACCATTCCCCTCATCTTAGGTAGTAATTAAGTGTGCAAAACCACCAGGGGTTGGATGGCCTGAATAAAATGCTGCTATACCACTTACTGAACAGTTATTTGACTCATTCTTATAGTGCTCACCAGTAAATTGAAGTAAATAACAGTAGATATGCATATACCCATATAGATATTTCAAAAATTAAATTAACATATATAACCATACCTGGCTTTTAGAAGACACTTAATAAATATTAGCAACTATAATAGTTATCAAAGCTGATGACATCCAACCATAAAACTTTCTAATTCTCCCTTTCTACTATACGTTTGGTCACATATTACAATTCAAGCAATTTGGGCACCTAGTCTAGCCTTCTACCCTACCCTAAGACCTGATTTTACTTTAGGTCACATGCAGAAATATCCATCCAACTTCCTGACACCTAGGATCTTTCTACTTCTGGAACTTACTACGCTCTGAACATAAAGTTCTATGTCTTCTGCCATCTAGATGCCTCACCTCATCTTTCAGTTTAATAAGGCAGAAGACCCTCAATTTTCCATGCTGTTCTATCTATCGATGTCTTCTCAGGTTCACTTCTTTTTCTATATTCTCACCAATAGCCTCATCTCCTTCTCTCTCTTCCCCTCCCTAATACCATGAGCTTGGGTAAATACAAATATATGCCTTCCTTTTCTCTTGCATTGTGACTGCTTGGTATATCTAGAGAACATAAGACAAACCTAGAAATGGGTGCTACTTTAGATTCATGGTCTCCAACACCTATTGGGGGATTAATACAACCTGGTCACCTTTCTATATCCTCCTGCCCTACCTGATTTTTATTTATCCTTCTACCCTCATTGAAGGACATAGAATCCAGGAGAGATTTTTCCTAATCCCAAGCTAGTTAGATGTTTCTCCTTTATACTTCTATAGCATAGTAGCTTATCATTCTCAAACCTCACATTAAACTGGGTGGTAGTTTATTCTTTAATTATCTCTATCTACCGCTAGACTATGAATTTCTTAAGAAAAGTGTACCGGGTTGAATGGTGTGAAACATGTCCACCCAGAACCTTTGAATGTGATCTTATTTTGAAAAGGATTTTTGCAGATATAATTAGCTAGCAACTATCAGGAGCTACATGAGAGACATGAAAGAGGTGCTCTCTCAGGGCTTTCAGAAAGAACTAACCTGCTGACACCTTGATTTTGAATTTCTGGCCTCCAGAACTGTGAGTCACAAATTTCTGTTGCTTTAAGCCATCTGGTTTGTGGTACTTTTTTTTTTTTTTAATATTAGCCTAGAAAACAAATACAAACAAGGTCAGAAACTTTTATATCTGTGCATTTAGCTTGTAACTCAGGGCAGGGCACAAGGTAAGTTCTCAGAAAATTATTGTGGAATGCGTGGTCAAAGCAAGATGGAGATATTGCATGTAAGCTTGGTACTAGGACAATGGTTGATTATTGGAGGAAAGGGGAAATTTTTAGTCTAGTTTGCTGAGTGTAATGGAGATTGAGCCCAAAAGATTAGATTCGATGAAGTACCTGGTAGCCCCATTTATGGCCTAATGAGAGCCTTCTTCACAAGGAAGACTCTACAGGATAGGAGGATATTTTCCCTACTTTGGTGTCATGGAGAGAGTTGGGTGGATGCACAAATGTGGAAAAAAAAGAGTTGTAGCATCATATCTGGAACTGAGAGGTAATGTGACCAATGTCTGTGGTTGGGGGAAGATCACAGAGTCATAGTATCAAGCCAAGCAGTAGGAGAAGTAGGTGGTTCATTCCCAATACAGAGTGCGGATCTAGCATAAGGAGGAGAAGAGGAGAAGGATGCCAATTAGCTATCAGGTAAATATATTGAACACAGATAAAACAAGCATGGCAGAAACATGTGGGAAGAGAGGAGAAAGAATTTGTTATTGTATTTCTCATAATTCGTTTTTTGGAGGAAACAATCTCTGCTTCATTCAGACTTTATCTTCATGAAATTACGTGTCATTTATGATTCAATTACCTTTATCCAGAGGCCCCTAGGATTTGGAATGTGGATGAGATTTCACTTTTTGGCACCCAGGAAAACTTAAGCTCTTTAAGTTACATGGAAATTTGGCTAAAAACACTAAGCCAAAATTTTGCCTACAAGCCAAGCACTGTCATCCTATTCTGTGTTTGTTTCACCAGTAAATGTTATTAGAGGGAAGCATTTGTTTGAAATTTCTGGCAAGTCATTTTTCTGCTCCTTTTGGTTGCTTTGTATTTTTGCAAATCATCTCTGGGCTAGAAGCCATTCTTGCTTCCTTTTTGCTAGAACTCTAAATCCAAACAAAGATGCTGTTTGGCATGATCACACATAAAGCCATCTCAGTAATTAGTACAGCCAATGGATTCAAGCCAAACAAGAGAACTACTGGACTGTAATCTGGTGGACATGTTGAAGATGACACCATCCATAAATCTATTGTGTTCTACCTTAGGGACCAGTGGCAAGAGAAACCCGTCCGAGCTTCCCTTTGAGGCTCTGGAAATCTAATCTGGAAATTTTGATTTATCGCAACACCTCCTAATTCGTTGATGAATTGCATTCAGAATTGTCCTTACTGCTGATGTGCTATGTTTGGCAAATTGAGCAAAGAGAAAGTCAGGACTTAAGATTGGTTTGCCACAAGACAGGCTGAAATATGAAAGGAATTAGATACGGTATGAATGAAAATAAGGATAGGGATACAGAGAAAGGAAGACAGGTAGTGGAATTCAAGTTGCTCAGAACAAGGGACTTGGGGACATCAATGAAAATGGAAGGAAAATTGTGGATAACAGAATTCTAGTGAAGTTGTAATAATTCACTACTACTTAGATTGTAAAAATAAGATTAAAAAAGATGTAATTATGTTCTTATTAGGTCTACACTGCTGTAAGTACATATATTGACTCATTTGATTGCCATGACAAGGCTGTGACTATCATTTTCATTTACAGATGAAGAAATTAAAGCAAGGTCAGGCAGCTACAGAATAGCAGTTCTGGAACCACAGACCTCATATGGCTCCAGAATCCATTCTCTTAACCTCCAAGTTATATTATTTCTTATAATGTGTATTTATTTATATTTGTTTAGTGGGCATTAGAGATAACATGGTGATCCATTTTTGGCACCCTGTGATTGCTAGCTCTAGGTCAGGAATTAGGCATAAATGGGTCAGGGTTAAGGAAGGTGATAGGCTGACCATATAATTTATGGAATTAAAATTATATCATTTTGAAATATTTATCAATTGATTAATAAATTGAATTTATTGTATTGGTAGATGTGTAAAATGACTATAATGATTTTCTGTAACTTTTTCTAAAACTTAATAATGTGTTTTTGTATACATTAAAGCAACATAAAATAAACTTTTTATTGATTATCTAAAATTACAAGAAACAAAAATATTTTATTCTTGACAAATACTCTTGTATCCTCATGAATTTTGTAGCTTACCTGTGTCATAGGTATTTTTCAGAAGATTTTATTTTTAATATGTACTTATTAAATATTTTAATAATAAAATGTCTAGAAAGTTTTCAAAGTTGCCTTTTATAAGTAAAACATTTCAAACTGTTGACATTTTCAATTAATCTTTCTTTATAGACCATAATTTTTTTAAATGAAAAAGTATTCTCTCTTTACAAGTGGTGAGAAACTTTATAATTTCAGAGAAAATACTGCGAAATGGAGGTTAGTCATAATTCTATTTTTGTATCAAATTTGGTATCTATTTTAGATAATATATTTTCAAAGGACTATTATTTGGCCTCCGTCAAGTGTACTTTTCTTTGAAAAATAGTTTTGTAACCAAAATCTCATCAAATAGGTTATTTGTAATTATAATTCTTTTGACTGTTTTATCAAATTCAGATGCTGTAAAGCCAGAGGTCATCTCGATTTCATTCTGCTCTCTTGCTGAATATCAACCTATTGAAATAAAAATAGAATCTTTATTAAAAAAATTATCCCCACAACTGAGATATTTGAAAGCATAATTATAGAATTTTTAAAAATCTTGAACACTATTTGAATTCTTCTTGCTTAATTTTTTCAGTTTCATTTTTTCTTTTGAAGAATTAAATTTAAATGTCTTTCTGTTTGTAAGCTTTGCTTTCAAAAGTTTCAAATTTTTGAAAGTGCAAAAGTTGATTCTTTTGCACTCTATTTATTGAATATGCTGCCTAATGATTTACAGCTGATTTTTAATAAAACACATGAAAGATTTAGAAAACTTATTTGAACAATGTCCAATACCTTTGTAGGACATGTAAGTTGATTTACAAAGTACTTCTTCAAAGGCTTATACATTTCTAAAATTTGACTGATATCAAGCAACACAGAGTGAAAGAATGTGCTGCCGTAGCTGAATTTTTGTAGTCAGTATTTTTGTCAGGCTAATTGTCATTCAGTTTCTCTGTATATATGCACATATCGATATATTTTGGCTATGCTTTGTATTTACATCTTTAGAATACTGATGCTTGTTTGAGAGCAATTAGAAATTATGTGTGTACTATAAACAATTCCAAGTACATTTTTATTACATAGGTCCATTAATTTAGTAAAATTGTTCTTTTTGCAAAAGAATATAAGGCTGTGCTTCACTAAAATTTTCATTTGTATTTTTACTGCCCAACAAATTAATTCTCAAAATTGAATTTTTTAGCTGAACTTAAAATTGTATTTACAATAACATCATATGTTTCTCCTTCAATAAAAGGAACTTATAACCACTTTATTTAGATTCTATAAGTGGACTAAAATCTGACCTGTTATTGGAGTTACCTCAATTAATTTTGTTTGAAGCATCTGATAGAACTTATAAAAGTCTCACTTCATTTAACTATTTGTAAAATCTTCCTTCTGATATTTAAATCAACTTGTTAACAACTTTTCCTCACTCTTCATATATTCAAAAGAAATTTTGAAATCAAATATAAGTGAAATTAGAAAAGCAGTCATTTGGACGGGCGTGGTGGCTCACGCCTATAATCCTAGCACTTTGGGAGGCCGAGGTGGGTGGATCACGAGGTCAGGAGAACGAGACCATCCTCATCCTGGCTAACACAGTGAAACCCCATCTCTACTAAAAATACAAAAAAAATTAGCCGGGTGTGGTAGCGGGTGCCGGCAGTCCCAGCTACTTGGGAGGCTGAGGCTGGAGAATGGTGTGAACCCGGGAGGCGGAGCTTGCAGTGAGCCGAGATTGCGCCACTGCACTCCAGCCTGCGCGACAAAGCAAGACTCCGTCTCAAAAAAAAAAAAAAAAAAAAAAGAAGAAAAGCAGTCATTTGATCTAAGTGAAAAGTCATATTTTATTATATAAATTATATAAATGTAACTTTTGCAGTAAATGCATTAAATCAATCTATAGGCATCATTTGTAGAGATTGGTAACTTTTGAAGTTGCTGCTAAAGCTTATTCAAATTTGTCTTCTTTTATCTGATCAAGGGTGTCATTATAGTACCCACTGTAGAATTTAAACAAAGGCCAGGGAATGGGGAGCAAACCCAGTGAAAATGGAGACCTGACACATGGTTGAAGTTTTCAGAGATCCAGTGGTCTGTGACATTTGTGTTATTTTCTCCAAAATGAAGGATATGTTGCTCATGTCCATGGAAAGAGACTCAAAGCCATTTTGTGTGGGCTGTTTTGGATTATGGAGGCCACGTATATTACATTTGAGTGTCTGTTTTAAACCATTTAATAAGTAACCCATAAATCCACTGGTGTTCAGAGGAACATAGAGCAAAACAAGTCCTGTAGCAGGGCTGGGCTCCTGTCTTGCCACTGGTATCTTACAAAGTAGCAAACCCAATGGAACTTGAAGTGTCTTTGATCCTTGAGGATGCTATAAGGACCTCTTGGCAGACCATAGTAGAATTACAGCACAAAGTCATTAGGATTTTGGAGCAAAGGTGTGTCTTCTATAGACAACTATCCTCCCTTTCCTTCACACATTAATGAAGTAAAATTCACGTAACAAAATCCATCATTTTAAAATTAACAATTCAGTAACATTTAGTATGTTAACAATATTGTAATACCAACAGTTCTCTTTAGTTCTAAAATATTTATGTAATTCTAAAACAAAACCCCTTACCCATTAAGCAGTTTCTCTTCATCCTATTTCCCACACCCACTAGCAACCATCTACTTGCATTCTGTCTCTATGGATTAATCAATTAAGTAAATTTCATATAAATGGAATCATACAATATTTCAGAACTTTTGTGTCTGACTTCCTTATTTAGCATTATAATTTCAAGGTCCATCTATGTTGTAGCATGTATGATTAATTAATTCCCTTTTGATGGCAGAACAATATTTCATTGAATGAATAAATCAAAATTTGTTTAACCATTCATCCATTGAGGGGCATATGAGCTATTTCCACCTGAGTGCTGCTATAAACATGCATGTACATAAGCTTGTTTGAGTCCCTCTTTAGTTCTTTTGGGTATGCACCCAGGAGTAGAATTGCAGGATCGTATAGTTATCTTACGTTTACCTTTTCGGAAAACTGCCAAAATATTGACAACAGTAACTGAATCATCTTACATTTGCAGAAGCAATGTATGATTCCAGTATTTCCCACATCCATGCTATTTTCTTTTCTTTATATATATATATATACATATATATATATTTTATTATACTTTAAGTTCTAGGGTACATGTGCACAACGTGCAGGTTTGTTACATATGTATACATGTGCCATGTTGGTGTGCTGCACCCATTAACTCATCATTTACATTAGGTATATCTCCTAATGCTATCCCTCCCCCCTCCCCCCACCCCACAACAAGCCCCAGTGTGTGATGTTCTCCTTCCTGTATCCAAGTGTTCTCATTGTTCAATTCCCACCTATGAGTGAGAACATGTGGTGTTTGGCTTTTTGTCCTTGAGATAGTTTGCTGAGAATGATGGTTTCCAGCTTCATTCATGTCCCTAGAAAGGACATGAACTCATCATTTTTTATGGTTGCATAGTATTCCATGGTGTATATGTGCCACATTTTCTTTATGCTATTTTCTTTGTTTTAAATTATAGCTAACTAATGACTATGAAATAGTACCTCTTTATAGTTTTAGCTTGCAGTTCCCTAATGGATAATAATGTGGAGCATTTTTCAAGACTGTTTTGGCTACTTGTGGCCCTTTGAAATTTTGTATGAATTTGAGGGTTAGATTTTTCATTTCTGTACAAATGGCTGTTGAAATTTTGATAGGGATCATATTGAATCTGTAGATCACTTTGAATAATAGTAAGATTTTAAAAAATTCATTCTACCAATCTTTACAATTTGATTGCAGAATTTAATCCATTTATACACAAAATAAGGAAAAGACTTCTGCTATTTTTCTATTTCCTTTCTGTATATCTTATAGCTCTATTTTTCCTCATTTGCTCAGTTTTCAACTTCTTTTGTGTTTGTTCTATTTTTGGCAATGTACCATTTAGATACTCTTCTCACTTCTGTTGTATATATATTTTAAATATATTTTTAGTGGTTACCATGGCTTACAATTTTGATTAACAGTAGCAGATTACATCAAACATCTCAAATTTATAACAATCTGGTTTATACCAAGTGAGCTTGAATAACATGCAAAATATCTGCTTCCATCTAGCACTGTCCCCTTCTGTGTTGTTGTAACATATTATGTCTTTATACATTATGTGTTTAATATATCAATTTCTAATTATTTTATACATCTACTTTTACATCATGTAGAATATAAAATGTGGAGTTGCAAACCAAAAATGTAAAATTATTGACTTTAACGTTAGCTTTGTAGTTACCTTTACCAAAGATATTTATATCTTCATATATCTTTGAGTTACTGTATATTGTTCATTTATTTTTATCTTAAAGGTTTCTTTTAGCATACCTAAAAGGTCTTGCAGATTGGCTGGTAACAACCTCCCTCAATTTCAGTTTATCTGGGAATGTCTTAATTTCTCCTTCATTTTTTGAGGAATAATTTTGTTGACAATCACATTCTTTTTTGACAGCTTCGTTTTTTTTCTTTTAGCATTTTAAATATATTTTCTCACTAACTTCTTATCTCCTTAGGTTTTTTTTTTTTTTGTAAAATTGACTGTTAATTTTATTAACAATTCCTTGTGTGTGATGAGTTGCTTTTCTCTTGCAACTTTCAGTACAGTGGTATGATCATAGATTACTGCAACCTCAAATTCTTGGGCTCAAAAGATCCTCTGCCTCAGCCTCCTGAGTAGCTAGGACTACAGGCACATGCCACCATGCCCAGTTCAGATACTAAATCTTTTTTTAAAATAAATTTACATCCTAGGGATAAATTCCACTTGATCATGATGAATGTTCTTTTTAATATATTATTGAATTTAGTTTGCTAGTAGTTTTTGTTGAAGATTTTTATATCAATATTTATAAGAGATATTAGGCTGTAGTTTTGTTTGTTTTTTATGTGTCTTTGTCTGGTTTTAGTATCAGGGGAATAATGGGTTCATAGGATGAATGAATTTGGAAATATTCCTGCCTCCCTTATTTTTTGAAATGGTTTGAGTAGGATTGGTATAAATTCTTTAGATGTTTGGTAGAATTCAGCAGTGAAGTCGTTGGAACCCAGGCTTTTCTTTACTGGGAGATTTTTTATTATGGCTCTATCTCCTTACTTGTTATTAGTGTGTTCAGGTTTTGGATTTCTTGCTGGTTCAATCTTGGTAGGTTGTATGTATCAAGGAATGTGTCTATTTCTTCTAGATTTTCCAGTTTTGGGGCATATAGTTGCTCAAAGTTGGTGATTTTTTTGAATTTGTGCAGTATCAGTTGTAAGGTCTCCTTTTTCATCTCTGCTTATTTCTTTGGATCTTCTTTTTTTTTCTCAGTATGGCTAAAGGTTTGTTAGTTTTGTTTAATGTTTCAAAAATCAAACTTTTTGTTTCATTGATCTTTTACATTGTTCTCTTCATTTCAAATTCATTTATTTCTGCTCTGATCCTTATTATTTTTAACTTAACCAATCCTTATTTTTATTTATTTTTTTCTCCTTTTTAGCACTTATTTTCAAATATTTATTTTATAACTTTTAGGTTCAGGGGTACATTGCAGGTTTGTTATATAGATAAACTTGTGTCATAGGGGCTTATTGTACAGATTATTTTGTCACCCAGGTAATAAGCCTAATACCCAATGTTTTTTTTTTAAAATAATCCTCTCCCTCCTCCCACCCTCTACCCTGAAGTGCACCCTAGTGACTATTGTTCCCCTCTTTGTGCTCATGAATTCTCATCATTTATCTCCCAAGTATAAATGAGAACATCTGGTATTTGGTTTTCTGTTCCTGCATTAGTTTGCTAAGGATAATGGCCTCCAGCTTCATCCATGATCTTGCAATAGACTTAATCTTGTTCTTTTTTATGGCTGACTAGTATTCCTTGGTGTTTATGTATCACATTGTCTTTATCCAATCTGTCATTGATAGGCATTTGGGTTGGTTTTATGTCTCTGCTATTGTGAATAGTGCCGCAATGAACATTTTTGTGCATGTGTGTTTATGTTAGAATGATTTATATTCCTTTGGGTATATTTCCAGTAATGGGATTGCTAGGTTGAATGGTAGTTCTGCTTTTAGCTCTTTGAAGAATCATTACACTGCTTTCCACAACCGTTAGACTAATTTACACTGCCACCAACTGTGTAAGTGTTCCACTTTCTTTGTAACCTCCCCAGCATCTGTTATATTATGACTTTTTAATAATATTCATTAGGACTTGTGTGAGATGGTATCTTGTGGTTTTCAATTGCTTTTCTCTAATGGTCAGTGATATTAAATTCTTCCTCATACGCTTGTTGGCCACATGCATGTCTTCTTTTGAAAGTGTCTCTTCATGTCCTTTGCCCACTTTTTAATAATATTGTTTGTTGTCTTCATGTAAATTTGTTTAAGTTCTTTATAGATGCTGGATAGTAGATATTTGTCAGATGCATAGTTTACAAAAATTTTCTCCCATTCTGTAGGTTGTTTGATAGTTTCTTTTTCTGTGCAAAAGTTCTTAAGTTTAGACACCAATTGTGAACTTTTTTCTTTGGTTGTGATTGCTTTTGGTGTCTTCATCATGAATTTTTTGCCCATTCCTATGTCCAGAATGTTATTGCCTAGGTTGTCTTCCAGGGTTTTTATGGTTTTGGGTTTTACATTTAAGTCTTTTAATCCATCTTGGGTTGATTTTTGTACATGGTGTAACAAAGGGGCTTAATTTCAACCTTCTGTATATGGCTAGCCAGTTATCCCAGCACCATTTATTGAATAAGGAGTCCTTTCCCCATTGCTTGTTTTTGTCATCTTTGTCAAAGATTAGATGGTTGTAGGTATGCAGCGTTGTTTCTGGGCTCTCTATTCTTTATCATTGAACTATGTGTCTGTTTTTCTACCAGTACCATGCTGTTTTGTTTACTGTAGCCCTGTAGTATAGTGTGAAGTCAGGTAATGTGATGCCTCCAGCTTTGTTCTTTTTGCTTAGGATTGCCTTGGCTATTCAGGATCCTTTCAATATTTGCCTGCATGTTTGTTTATGTTTAAATGATTTATATGCCTTTGGGTATATTTCCAGTAATTGGATAGCTGGGTCGAATTGTAGTTCTGTTTTTAGCTCTTTGAAGAATTGCCACACTGCTTTCCATAATGACTGAACTAATTTATGCTGCCACCAACAGTGTATAAGTGTTCCATTTTCTTTGCAACCCCTCCAGCATCTGTTATATTTTGACTTTTTAATAATATTCATTCTGATTCCATATGAATTTTTAAAATAATTTTTTATAGCTCTGCGAAGAATATTATTGGTAGTTTGATAGAAATAACATTGAATCAGTAAAATGCTTTGGGCAGTGTAGCCATTTTAACGATATTGATTCTTCCCATCCATGAGCATGGAATGTTTTTCCATTTGTTTGTGTCTTCTCTGATTTCTTTGATCAGCGTTTTGTAATTCTCATTGTAGAGATCTTTCACCTCCTTGGTTAGCTGTATTCCCAGGTATTTTATTGTTTTGTGGCAATTGTGAATGGGATTGCATTCTTGATTTGGCTTTTGGCTTGGCTGTTGTTGATGTATAAAAATGCTAGTAATTTTTGTGCATTGAATTTGTATCCTGCAACTTTGCTGAAATTGTTTATCAGCTGAAGGAGCTTTGACATAAAATTATGTCATCTGCAAATGGGGATAGTTTGACTTCCTGTCTTCCTATTTAGATGGTCTTTATTTCTTTTTCTTGCCTGATTTATTTTGCCGGGACTTCTAATACTATGCTGAATAAGAGTGGTGAGAGAGGGCATCATTATCTTGGGCCAGTTTTCAAGGGGAATAAGTCCAGCTTTTCTGCATTCAGTATGATGTTGGCTGTGAGTTTGTCGTAGAAGGCTCTTACTAATTTAAGGTATGTTCCTTCAATATCTAGCTTCTTGATAGTTTTTAACCTGAAGAGATATTGAACTTTATCAAAAGCCTTTTCTGTTTCTATTGAGATAATCATGTGGTTTTTGTCTCTAGTTCTGTTTATGTGACGAATCACATTTACTGATTTGTGTATGTTGAGCCAAACTTGCATCCTGGGGATGATGCCTACTTGATCATGGTGAATTAACTTTTTGATGTCTTGCTGGATTTGATGTGCAAGTATTTTGTTGAAGATTTTTGCATCGATGTTCATCAAAGATATTGGCCTAAAATTTTATTTTGTCGTGTCTCTGCCCAGTTTGTATCAGGATGACATTGGCTTCATAGAATAAGTTAGGGAGGACTCCTTCCTCACTTTCTGGAATAGTTTCAGTAAGAATGGTACCAGCTCTTCTTTGTACATCTGGTAGATATTACTTCTTTTCTTTTACTAATTTTGGGTTTGGTTTGCTATTACTTTTTTTAGTTCTTTGTGATGCATCATTAGATTATTTACTCTTTTTTGATGTAGGTACTTATAGCTATAAATATCCCTCTTAGTACTGATTTGGATGTACCACACAGGATTTGGTATGTTGTGTTTCCACTGTCATTTGTTTCAGGAAACTTTTCTTCTTAATTTCTTCATTCCCACTGGTAATTCAGGGACATATTGTTTAATTTCCATGTATGTATAGTTTCCAAAATTCCCTTTGTTACTGATTTCTAATTTTATTCCACTGTGATCAAAGAAGATGCTTGATATTATTTCAATTTTTTGAATATTTAAAGACTTATTTTGTGATGTAACATATGGTCTATCCTTAAGAATGACCCATGTACTGAGGAAAAAACTGTGTATTCTGTAGTTGTTGGATGAAATGTTCTGTAAATATCTATTAGATCCATTTGGTCTGTAGTCAGATTAAGTTTGATGTTTCTCTGTTGATTTTATCTCTAGAAGATTCTGTACAATGCTGAAAGTGGGGTGTCAAAGTATCCAGCTTTTATTTTATTGAGGTCTATGTCTCTCTTTTGCTGTAGTAATATTTGCTTTATGTATCTGGGTGCTCCAGTGTTGGATGCATATACATTTAAAATTGTTGTATCCCGTTGCTGAATTTACCCTTTTACTGTTATAAAGTGACAGTCTCTTCTTATAGGTTTTGCCTTGAAATTAATTTTGTCTGATTTAAGTATAGCTATTCCTGCTCTTTCTTGGTTTCCATTGGTATGGAACATCTTTTTTTCATCTTTTTATTTACAGTCTATGTGTGTCTTTATAGGTGAAGTGTGTTTCTTGTAGATAACAAATCAATGGGTCCTGTTTTTTCATCCATTCACCCAATCTATGTCTTTTTATCAGGGAGTTTAGTCCATTTACATTCAATGTTATTATTGGTAAGTAAGGACTTGCTTCCGACATTTTGATATTTGTATTATGGGTATTTTGTGGTATGCTCTTTCTTCTTTCATTCCTTCCTGTCTTCCGTTAGTGAATGCAATTTTCTCTGGTGATATGATTTAGTTTCTTGCCTATTATTTTTTGTAGATTTGTTGTATGCTTTTTGGTTTCAGGTGACCATGAGGCTTGCAAGTACTATCTTATAACCAATTATTTTAAACTGAAAACTACTTAACATTGTTTACATAAACAAACAAGCAAAAAGAAAACTAATAAAGCCTCTAAGCTTTAAAGCATTTTACTCCCACTTTTATTTATTTATTTTTTGCTTCTGTTTAGATCTTATTATACTGTCTATGTCTTGAAAAGTTGTGGTATTTTTAATTGGTTCATCATTTGGCCATTCTACATAGGATAATAGAAGTTTACACACCACAATTACAGTGTTATAATATAATATTCACTGATATTTACTATTACTGTTGAGTTTTGTACCTTCAAGTGATTACTTTTTGCTTCATTAATGTCCTTTTTTTCCTACTTGAAGTACTCCTTTTAGCATTTCTTGTAGGACAGGTCTGGGAATAAAGTTCCTCAACTTTTGTTTGTCTGGTAAAGTCTTTATTTCCCCTTCATGTTTCAAAGATATTTTTGCCAGATATGCTACTCTAGGATACAAGTTTTTTTCTTTAGCACTTAAATATGTCATGCCACTGTCTCCTGGCCTGTAAGATTTTCACTGAAGAGTCTTCTGCCAGATGTATTGAATATCCATTGTATGTTATTTGTTTCTTTTCTCTTGCTGCTTTTAAGATTTTTTTCTTTACCCTTGACCTTTAATTATTAAATGACTTGAGCTAGTCTTCTTTGGGTTAAATCAGCTTGATGTTCTATAACCTTCTTGTTCTTCAATATTGGTATTTTTCTCTAGGTTTGGAATGTTCTCTGTTATTATCTCCCTGAATAAGCTTTCTACCCCTATTTTCTTCTCTACTTCTTCTTTAAAGCCAATCACTCTTAGATTTGCCATTTTTAGGCCGTTTTCTCGATCCTGTAGGCACACTTCATTGTTTTTTATTCTTTTGTCTTTTGTCCCCTGTGACTGTGTATTTTTAAACAGCCAGTCTTCAAGCTCACTAATTCTTTCTTCTGCTTGATGAGTTCTGGTATTAAAGGAAGGACTCCGATGTGTTCTTCAGTATGTCAACTGCATTTTTCAGCTCCAGAATTTGTGCTCGATTCTTTTAAATTATGTCATTCTCTTTGTTAAAATTTTCTGATAGAATTCTGAAATCCTTCTCTGTGTTATCTTGAATTTCTTTGAGTTTCCTCAACACAACTATTTTGAATTCTGTCTGAAAGTTCACATATCATCTCTGTTTCTCCAAGATTGGTCCCTGGTGACTTATTTAGTTTATTTCCTGGAATGTCTTGATACTTGTAGTTGTTCATCTGTGTCTGGGCATTCAAGAGTTAGGTATTTATTTTAGTCTTCACTGTTGGAGATTGTACCTGTCCTTCTTGGGAAGGCTTCCCAGACATTCAAAACAACTTGGGTGTTGTGATCTAAGCTGTATCTACTTTAGGGGGTACCCCAAGCCCAGTAACACTGTAGTTTTTACAGACTATTTGAGGTGTCACCTTGATGGTCTTGGACAAGATCTGGGAGAATTCTCTGGATTACCAGGCAGTAACTCTTGTCCTCAACCCTTATTTTCTCCCAAACAAAGATCTCTCTCTCTCTCTCTCTCTCTCTCTCTCTCTCTCCCTCTCCTCAGCCAACTAAAGCTGAGTATGGAGTGACACAAACGCCCCTGTGGTCACTGCCACTGTGACTGTGCTGGGTCAGACCCGAAGCCGGCACAGCACTGGGTCTTGTCCAATGCCTGCTATAACCACTCTCTGGCTACTGCCAATTTTCTCTCAAGGCCCTGGGGCTCTATAATCAGCAGGTCGCAAAGCCAGCCAGGCCGGTGTACTTCCCTTGAGGGTGATGGGTTCCCCCAGGTCATGGGTGTGTCCAGAGGTGCAATTCAGGAGTGAGCAACTAGAGTCAAAAACATTACAAGTCTACCTGGTGTTCTATGGTACTGCAGCTGAGCTGGTTCACAGACCACAAGATGCAGCCCTTCCCACTCTTCCTTCTCCTTTCCAAATGCAGAGGAGGCTCACCCCATGGCCACCACCACCACAGGCCCACAAGGAGAACTTCCAGACTACCATTGATGTCCCCTTAAGGCCCAAGGTCTCTTAAGTCAGTGTGTAGGCCTGGTCTGGGATTCATCCTTTATGGCAGTGGGCCCCCCTCTAGCCCAGGGCAGGTCCAGAAATGCTGTCCTAATCCCCTCCCATCTCCCAAAAAACTTCCTCCCCAGATCTTCCTACAGACTATGTGTCTCAATTTTGTGTCTTAATCTTTATCTCAGGTGACTGCAAGTCTTTCCTTCATTTTACATTTTCTAGCACTGCCTGTGACTTTTCTATCTTGTATGAGTTCTGAATTAGGCCAAACAGAAATGAGTGCCTTGTATAAGTTCTTCAGGTAACTCCCAGGAATTTTAGAATACAAATACAATAACTCGTAAAAAGGTCTTCTTTGCTCCTTCTGGAAGCATAAACCAGGGTCCCCTCCTGGAAATGCAGGTTGTTGTCTTCAAGACCACCTCTAAACTGGGAGGGTTTACAAGGTCAAGTAAAAATACTATGATGTTTTTCTACTATTTTGAAGTTAATCTCTTTGTTTATTCAGCATTTGCTTAGTTTCTGTAAACTTTTAACTATATTTTAAGAGCTCCAACAAATGTGGATCTTACAGTTTCTGCTTAGTTTTCAATGTTTCTGTGGAGGCAAAAAAGCGTGTAGCTACCAACTTTACCATTTTGCTCATGTCACTCATCAAGTATTTTTCTTTGGAAAAAATGTTTCTTTTTTTTGTTTTTGTTTTGTTTTTTCTGGAACCTAGTAGTAATTGTATATATGATAATGAGACTCTTGCTATATAATCCATCACAGTGTAATGCTTGCGATTTTTTTTTCTTTTTTTTTTGAGACGGAATCTTGCTTTGTTGCTCAGGCTGGAGTGCAGTGGCAGGATCATGGGTCACTGCAGCCTTGATCTCCTGGGTTCGAGTGATTCAAGTGATTCTCCTGCCTCAGTTTCCTAAGTAGTTGGGACCACTGGTACATGCCACCATGCCCAATTCTTTTCTTTACTTTCTTTTTCTTTTTCTTTTTTTTTTTTTTTTTTTGAGGCAAGATCTTACTATGCCCAGGCTGGACTCAAACTGCTGTGCTCAGGTAATCCTCCCACTTCAGCCTCCCAAAGTGCTGGAATTACAGGTGTCAGCCATTGCACTTGGGCTAAAACATTTTTTTAGATTTTAGTTTTAGATTTTTTGTAGCAATAGGGTTGTACTATGTTGCCCAGGCTGGTCTCGAACTCCTGGGCTCAAGTGATTCTCCCACCTCAGTCTCCCAAGTAGTTGGGACCACAGGTGCACTATGTTGCCCAGGCTGGTCTTGAACTCCTAGGCTTAAGTGATCCTTCTACTTTGGCCTTCCCAAGTGCTTGTATTATACGCATGAGCCATCACACCTGGTCAAAAACCTTCATCAGATTATGCTTTTCTTTTTTTATTTCATTTTTCATTTTTTATAGAGACAGGGTCTTAGTGTGTTGCCCAGGCTGGCCTCAAACTCATGGGCTCAAGTGATTCTTCTGCTTCAGCCTCCCAAAGTGTTGGGATTACAGGTGTGAGCCACTGCACTTGGCCGCTATGATGTTCTGAAGTACTTGATTAGCACCTGGAAATAGTTTATGTGAAATCAGGCTGAAGCAGATCCTGAATGAAACAAGATTTTCATGGCATTCACTTATGTTGCATCGACACTACTCTTTCAACTCACATTTTCCACTTAACGGGGAGAGTTCCCTGTGACCAAATATTTTAGTCTTGATTTATAGATGGGTATGATAATATGCTTACATGAGCCAATTTTATAGCCCCAATCCAGGGTAGCCATCAATTGCAGTGGGGAAAGTATATTTTATGACTGGGCAAGACTATGGTCAATAAATTTGTTTGCTCACTTTGATTGAGAGAAGAAATAGAGGTATCCATGTGTGCTGATTCATGGGCAACGGCTAATGGTTACGTCTAATGACCAGTGACTTGGAATGACAAGATTTGAGAATTAGTGACAAGGAGTTCTGGAAAAAGAGATGTATGTGTGAATCTCACAAAATTGGCCCTAATTGGAAGATAGTTGTTTGTGTGAATTCACACCAAAGAGAATCCACACTAGGGAAATCCTCAGTAATCAGGTTGACAAAATGACAGAATTGTGGATGTAGTCAACATCTTTCCTTAGCCACTAAAATAGTTGTTTATGGAACTCAAGAGTTGAAGTGGCAGCCAGAGCAGCAGGAATGAACAATATTTATGGGCTAAACCTCATAGATTCTCCCTGGCCAATACCAACCCAGACAACTTTGTGTGTGTGTGTCTACCAGCCAATGATAGAGAACAACATTGTACCCCCAATACAGTCACACTCTACAGGGCAATCAACCAGCTACTTAGTGGCAGGTTGATTGCAATGACCTCTTCCATCATGAAAGGACTTCCATTGGGGATGTGTTTGTACTCACTGGAGGGCCTTCTGCCTTGGATATGAAATTGCCTTAATATCTTAATGTTTCTGCCAGCATCACCAATGAAAAACTTACAGAATATTATCCTTTTGTCCCAAACAACATTGTTTCTGAATATGGGACTCATTTATGCACTGTTTTCCAAAGTGATTTTACCAACATTTGCTCCCACTGAACTTAGGAAGATGAGAGTCTCTGTTGCTGTACATCCTCATCAACACTGCTTATTGTCCAATTCCATTTATGGATAAACAGTCTGTCATTTTGTAGTGAAACTGAAAATGAGAATATCTTATAACTTAGCAATTTATTTCATCAGTATATGCCCTAAAATGCTCTTGAGAAAGTTCATGAGAAGATACTTACACAAATATTCAGAGCAACATTATTCATATTAGCAAACAAATGGAATTTCTATTTTACATAAACAGTAGAATAGAAAATGTTGGTACATTCACTCAATAAAATACTGGGCATTAGTGAAAATAAATGAACTAAAGTTACATGTTGCAGTGTGAATAAATCTCAAAAACATAATATTGAGCCAAAGAAAAATATATACATTATGATTCTGTTTATATAAAGTTCAAGAACAGGAACTCTGTACATATTTTTAAAAAAAAATACAAGCAAGTGTTCGGTTCTATTTACAAAGGAGGAAGGGAATGGTTAACACAAAATTTAAGACAGAAATTTGCTATGAGAGGGTGGTGCAATGGGTAAGGCACATATGGGCTTCTCTGATACTGTAAAATTTGTCAAGCTGAGTGGTAGGTATATGTATATTGATTTTACCATTTTCTTTAAGCCATGCTTGCCAGAATATATGCTCTGTGTTCACTAAAACTTGTTCTCTTGCAGGGTACATAGAGTTCCACATTTCCCAGCCTGCTTGCCTTTAGGGGAACCCATAACTTCAGTTCTAGTCAATAAAATGTGAAGGGACATGAGAAGCATCACTCCCAGACGGAGATGGTAAAAACTATCACATGATCTCCCTGAGATCTTTTCCCTGTCATGTTGACTGAACCAGAAGATGGAGACAGCCTGGACCTCTTGGGTCTCTGCTGAAAGGGAGTGCCCTGGAGAACCTCTGGACCTGTAGTGAACTTCATGTAAGTGAAAAACTATAATTTATGTGCTAAGCTAGTGAGATGTAGACATTTGTTACTGCAAACTAAATTAGTCTTGTTTAATGCAGTGAACTTACATGATTTATTTATTTACCCTTGTGTACACAGTAAATTTCCCAATATAAAAAAGAAGCTCGTGCTTAAGGGAAAGACTTGGAGAGGGAAGTAGAGTCACACACAGTTCCATCTCATACTAGGAAGGCTCCTTATTCAAATAATGACTTCCTGGAACCTCAGTTACTTCATTTAAACATAATCGAATAGTTATGCCTGCCTAACAGGGTTATCTGGGCATTAAATGGGATAATGTATTTCATTGGCTTAGTAAAATGCAAAGTATCTATAGATATTAAATAAATATTAATTTTTGTTTTCTTCTTCTGAAAAAGGAAGAGAACGTATAGAACAGGTAAAAGGAGAGATTAAGATACTTTAGTGTCTTGACTGAGCTAAGACCAAAGAAAATGTAGGCAGAAAGAGCTTAAAACAATCAAAGGGAAAGCCCAAGTAAATGTCAGGGCTGGGATAGTTAGGACTTTCCACTGCCCCCTCCCATCATCTGGTAGTGCAGCGCTGGGAACATGATGAAGTGGCATCATTGTCTGTGGTAAATATTTGAGGTTTGTCATCTCACGCCAAGGAAATCGAGGATGCAGACACACAAGAAGTGAGTTTAAGAGTGGAGGTTTAATAGGCGAGAGAAAAGAGAAGAGAAAAGTTGTCTCTCCCGAGAGAGAGAGGGGATCCCTAGTGGGTCTTCCGGTCTTGTGGTGAAATGCATGGGGTTTCATAGACGAGCTTGAGGAGGCAGTGTCTGATTTACACAGGGCCCAAAAGATTGGTTGGACCAGGTGTGCTGTTTGCATAGCGTGTGAAGAAGCTGGCCATCCCAGCCTAATCTTGTATTATGCAGATAGGGTAGCTACCTGGCCGGAGCCATGTTGTCTGCTTTTTTACCACACACGGTGACAAAGAAAAAGAATGAGGGAACCTCATGTTGAATAAACCTGGCTTCCATATATCCCTTTTCTATTGGCACAGCTGCCGGC
This sequence comes from Gorilla gorilla gorilla, assembly GCF_029281585.2. NCBI lineage: Eukaryota > Metazoa > Chordata > Mammalia > Primates > Hominidae > Gorilla > Gorilla gorilla. The sequence goes on along the minus strand of NC_073232.2, from coordinate 97,825,801 downwards.
ATTTTTGCTTGCTTATTTATGCTTGCAGCTTGATTTCTCAGGCTGCTTTTTGTTACAAAAGAAACGATTTGGGGACTGCTTTTTATTAAAAGGAAACCTTATCAAGGACTCTCTTACCCTCACTATCTGCCTAAATAATTTCTTTCTAGCTTCTGTGTTAATGAAGATCATCACAAGGGTGATATTGAATCATGAATTACCACCCTGAAAGTTAGGACCACCAGAATGTCAAGAAATTCGCTGTGACTTAGACCAAGGTTGCCAGAGTCACCTCCTTTCTGAGGTCATTCTGGGTAGACCTGCAACAAGTGGGCTTCAGAGACCTCTTGAGCTGGCCTGTCTTGGGTCTGCCAGTTCTCAGTCACTGAGGACAGGTCTCATCCTTCTCTATGAGCCTTTCCCTCTTTTCTTCTGTCCCCATACCAGGCATCTCCTAGAGTACTACTGTCTTTGCCAAGAGCCGAGATTTCTAGACTAGTGGTTCTGAGTGTGCAGAAGTGTCAACTGGAAGGCTTGCAAAAACACAGATGGCTCAACTTTTCCCTCAGAACTTTGGATCCGGTAGGTTAGACTAGGGTCCAAGAATTTGCATTTCTACCAAGTTCTCCAGCGATTCTGAACCCCACTTAGAGAACAGTCTTTGATTTTCTCCAGTGCTCAGAAAGGTAAGAGATAGAAGGAGTTTCTGCCATATTAGAGGGTCAAATTCTCCGAGGGGACCAGCAATTTGGATATGCATTTTCCTGAGTTCTATGGTGGGGGCTAGTTGTCTGACCTCACAACTAGAAGTGATACTGGTGTTTGCATTGGTCTCTTTCAAGTGACTCAATTAAACAGCAGAAAGTGATAGAGGAAACCAAGGAAGGGGACTGGAGCTGGATTCCTTTAAATGGACTTTTTCATGAAAAAATCTGTTATTCTCTGAGAAGCAATTGCTGCAGGCTGATTGTGGGAGTGACCCTTTGCAGCAAAGGAAAGGAGGCAGTTCCAGGCACCCTGTGGGACCTTCCCAGCTCTAATTTCTCATTGTAATGAAGACTGATGGGTAATGGGATCAGCTTGTTGCCCAAGGGCCTGCATGGTTCTGTGGGAACATTTTCCCACTGCTGCACATTTGGTCTGTGGGGAGAGGATGGATGCTGGAGGCAGACTTGCTGGCAGGAAGCAAAGCCAGGCTGGCCTCCTGTCATCTGATTCCCTGTGTACGGGGCTGGCCCAAGGGAACCTCATGTCCTCCTTTCTACCCAAGGTCACAAGGAACTGCCAGGGCTGATGACGGCCCCAAGTTATAGCCCCTCAGGGCAGACTCTGTGGAGAAATGTGACTCCATTAAAACACAGCCATCACCCTGGGGCAGCTGAAGGAGACAATAATAATCTTTAGATCTAACCCTGAAGTTTCCAGAAATTACTGAGAATAAAATAATGTCAGCACAATTTCCAAAAAACAAAAAACAAAAAACAAAAACCTAGTCCTAGTCTAGGCCAGTTAGGAAAGCTGGGGTCAAGGAAATAACTGAGTTTTCTTGAGCACATTCTAAGTCCTGGTGATTTACATATGTTTTCTAGTTTGCACATTTAGGGCAATGCTGGAAACTAGATTTATCATCTTAATTACTTGGGGAAGTAAACTAGGGTCAGAGAGGGTAATTGATTTGCAAAGTTTCGTGAGTGGCAGAGTGTGGCTATGAAGCACAAGCTGGCTTGACCCCAGAACTATGTCCTCAGCCATAGGCCCCTGCTTTCAGAAATGACAGGCCCGTTTTGACCACAATGAAGTAGAAGTAGGCCATTCAGGAATAAAATGTCTGTACACATTGACATGTGCCTTTTATTTTCTATGAAGGGCCCACACATTTGCCAAACTCCACACGTTTTTTCCCCGGGGATATTCATCCCTGTTTCTGAGAATCACCCCAAATGCCACCTTACCCCTAATAGCTCTTCCTCTGTAGCTCATGTTTCCTGGAATCCTGCCTTCTCAACATTTCTATAGCATTACTGTATCTCACACCTCATTCATTTATTTATTAATTTATAAACTAAAAATAAAATTCTAAGCCCCCAACTGAATGAACAGACCATCTCTTGGCCAAGGGAACCCCAGAGTAACCTTGAAAACTGAGTTCTCAGCCATGACGGGATAAGGATGTTTGACACCTTATTATCTCCCCTCCTTCACTAACCACGATTAGGCTTTCTTCCCTAAGGGCATAACAGAGACCAGCCCATTCAGAAGACTTCCCTACTGATTGCAATTAATTGCCTGACACTGCCCCTCCTGTTTTGTCTGATAAGAGACCACCCACCACGGAGTTGTTCTGGCTAGTCCACTAAGAATATGTAGTGAGGGTTTTTTTTGTCCTCTGTTTCATCTTTTGACGTTAGAGGACTGACAACTCCACCCTCAGATCATGCTAACACCATTTTTTGTACAGGGGTCCCATTAAGGGGCATAAAGTTCAATTGAACATGGGCATGTTTCTCCTTTCATGAATACTAATAACTCCTTCTATAGCTTATTAAATATGCATATTCAGCCACCCCGTTCAGCATGCATTCCTGCTCCCCCGAACCTCTCTTTAAGTATCTGTTTCTGGCTTCCTACCAGAAGCTGTGCTACCCAGGTTGTCAGAAAGGCCACCCTGCAGGCTGCAAAGCTTTATGAGAAATAAAGCTCTCCTTTCCAAATTTATAAACCTCATCATTCTGCAGCTGACACATTCATTCAATAGACATTTATTGAGAAATACCTTTTCTATGCTAGATTTTTTTTTTAGGCTCTAGGGGCACAGAAATGCGTTAAGTTCCTGCCTTCCTGGACATTTACACACACACACACACACACACACAAATATATTATATATATGTAGTTTGATTTCAACTAGTGAGAAGTGTTTTGATAAAATATACACCAGAGTGTGGGGCTCAAGAGTGTTTTGGAGGAAAGGACCTATTATAGAAAGACTGGTCTTAAAAGGCCTTACTGGAGAGGTGACATTTGATCAGACACCTAAAGTTATAGAGCAAGTGATATGACAATGTTTAGAAGAGAATATTCCAGGCAGAGTGAGTAGCAACTATGAGGGCACTGTGGCAGGAAAGAGTGATGTGTCTGCAGTGAGAAGGAGTGATGTGTAGGGGCAGCATGCTGTCCAGTGTGGCTGGGGTGGAGTAAACCTAGGGGATCATGGTTGACAATATGGTGGCAAAAGCCAGACAGCTCCCAGCTCCCATCTTCCTAGCTCAACTTTGGGCAAGGCAAATCTCTTTTCTGAGTCCTGATCTGCTCATGAGTAAAATATGGATTACAATGCCTATTAGACTGTGTTGTTTGAGAGCTGAACCAAGAAAATGTAGAAGAGGCCTAACTAAAATAGGCCTTTTTTTCTACCCTCCCTTTTTCTACCCTCCCTTTTTCTACCCTCCCTTCCTTCATGTTCTCTTTTGTTTCCCCTTCCTTCTTCCAAAAAAAAAAAAAAAATCATCCTTAAAAAAAAGAATCTTGCTAGTCCTTGAGCATACGGAAATGGCTTGATCAAGTTTCTTGCTGTCCTTATCAGAGGGAAAGTCCTTGGTGGCAGTAGAGCCAGCCTGGTGGTCTCTTGAGTGCTGAGTTCCATCCCGGAGGAGCAGGGAACAGAAAGGGAGTAGCTGCCTGGAGGTGTCATCAGTGAATGAGTCCCAAGCAGGTGCTAATTAAACTGTCTGTATTTTAAGGGATATCTGGAATATTCTAGGGCATTCCTAGTAGGGCAAAGTGTATTCTCTGTGATAGGCAAATAATGCCACCCCCCCCAAAACGTCCATGCCCTAATTCTTAGAACTTGTGAATATGTTGCCTTACATGGCAAATGGGACTTAGCAGATGTGATTAAGTTAAGGATTTTGGGATGGGGAGATTATTCTGGCCCACCCAGGCAGGTCTAATGTCATCACAAGTGTCTTTATAAGTGAAAGAAGGAGGCAAGAGTGTGAGGATCAGAGAAAGAACTGATGACATTCATCTGCTGGCTTTGAAGATGGAGGAAAGGGGTTGTGAGCTAAGGAATGTCAGCAGCCTCTGTGAGCTGGGAAAAGAAAGGAAATGGATTATCCTTTAGAGCCACCAAGGGAACACCACCTGGCTAACACCTTTGTTTTGGCCTCATAAGACCCATTTCAGATTTCTGACCTCTAGAATTGAAATATAATACAATTTATGTTGTTTTAAGTCACAAAGTTTGTGGTAATTTGTTAGAACAGTTGTAGGAACCTAATACATTCCAAAGAGAGAAAACTGGGAGCTGGCTCCAGAGAGGCTGTGGACTCTAAAGGGCTTGGTTCTCCATGCACTTCCTCTTGTAATCAGGACACGTACTGGTTTCCTTCTGCTTGTATCTCAGAGCTTTTTAACATCTAGCAAATGATGTTGCTGAAACCCTGGTTACCTACTTCTAAACCCTCCTCACCCTGGAATTTTCCTTCCCTATTTTCTCTCAGATTTCATCTTTGTATTCATCAGACAATGTGTAGAACCATTCCCAAGCCAGAGCTACTCTATGTCAGATATGTCACATTCTTAAATGGTCCCTGACTCTAATTCTTGCCTCAATTTTCACCCTGTTTTAAAACCCAGCACCTCATTGTAGTTTCCCACATCAGATCTATACTCTCAGCTACCAGATATAGCATTGAAACTTGGATGTCCTACAGTAACTTCTACAACTGAATTACCCCCCAGCCTCATCCCAAATAATCATGGTGAATGGCAGAAACATCTTCATAGGAAGATAGTGGAGAAATTTCAGAGGCACACTTTGTTCTCCCTCTCCACTCACCGTGATGTCTAGATGTCCATGTGTTTGTTGCTAACCTTATAACATATTTTGCAGCTACTCCTTTCTCCCCCTCCCACTGTCCATAGCCATTTTCCATCTTTACTGTGTGCCTCTTGACTGGCCTTCTCCATCTGCCCTCAGTGTCCTCTAATCCGTCCTGCAGCTGAGTTACCTGGCAGGTTAGTGCCACGCGCATCTTGGACTGAGCAAGCTACTCTCCATTCGAACATGCCCGGCTGCATACATAGAAGTCTGTTCTTTGTCTGCCATTCCAAAATATTTCTGATTTGGCACCAGTCTACTTTTTCATATGAATCTGACCACATTTTCCTGCCAGCATACTGTGCATTGCCCTGTTCCTGGAAATTCATCAATACTTGAATACACTCTTATTTTTCTGATTTCATGCCTTTAATCAGATTATCCTACATATGACCTTTTGAAGTGCTTCCCTTTTCTTCTAGACTCAAAGAAAACGCTAATACCCTTCTAAACCCTTATGAGATCCCCTGTCTATCTTCTCAATTAATGTGCCCCTCTTCTATTTTTCGATATTGAATATGAAAGTCAAGTTCCTCTCATAATAAGAGTTGAGTCATTTTGTGCCTTATGAGCTTTCAAGTTTGTAGCCAGATCTTCTTTAGTTTGAAAGCATATTAGGGATATTCAGTTCATAGCCATTTTTAGGGCTTTTTGGAATTTTTTGTATTAGCCACCCCTCCCCACCTTCCCATCCGGGGTTAAATGCCTGCCCACAGGGCCCCCTTTCTCTCAAATGTAGTTTCACTCTTTGGGAAATGTGCTGGGCATCTTCCATTTGCCTCTCTCACCCTATTTCCAACCCTTCTTCACCCTGCTCTGTGTGGCTAGGGGCTCAACTATATGGATTGTATTGATGGGTTCCTTTGCTGCCTGGTTTTGGTTTGAGTTTGTCCAATACGAAGCCCCATTAGGAGACTGGAGGGTCTCCTAATACACGGTCTGGCATGTAGAACCCAGCAAACTCTTTTGATGGTAAGGGTGGGTGGGCTATGTGCAAGCAATTTCTGATGCTGCTGAGCCCTGCAGTAATGGTACTGGGAGCTGTCATTATTGTCCTTCTTATGAACTTCTTGGGCAACAGTTAGAAGGCATCTCTAGAACGCCACAGTTCTCAGCACACGGAGATTGCTTAGTAAATGATGGTGGAATCAAATGGAATCAAACCCATGGCTGAGTCCTTCTTTCTCCTATAGCTGTTGGAACTCGGAGATGTCTACCACTAGTGGCAGGATAATATACTTGGGTCACATAATCTCTTTTTTGCCCAGACTTCACTGCTTTCCTATATGGATGAAGTTCCCCAAAGGCTATTTTGATTCTTTCTGGGATTGAGAGAACATGGCAATATTTGATTGGCAGTCCAGAAAAGGGAGCTTCTCTGGGAAACAAGACTAGACAAGGCAAGAGGCTACTGAGTGAATGAAACAACCAGATCTCTGGGGAAGTGGAATCCCAGCTCTTGGCTGAGACAGACTGTGGTTAAGCAGCTCCCCAGAAAGAGCACTCCCTCAGCCTGGCACATAAAGCTGCCCATTCCACTTTGGCTCTGCAGACCATGCTGGTGTTATTTATAGGGAAGAGAAAAGTAGTTGAGAGAGGTCCTAAGTCATGGCACTGGGGCAAGTAAGTAGCATTTCTGAGGAGTTGTTACAGTGAAAGGCCAAAGTCTCTGGAAAGAAGCACAACGAAAGTAGTCTGAAATGGAGAGAGATGGGTTAGCCCTCGATGGCTTTCGATGTGTGGTGCAATGCTGCCCTGAAGTGAATTCCAGTGGTAGTTTTCACGTGAGCCTAGACCAGCAGCATTAGGGATACCTGGGAACTTTTAAGAGATGCAGATTCTCAGGCCCAACCCCAATATATGGAATCAGAATCTCTGAGTGAGGAGGGCCCACTTGTGATTCTGAGGCTTGCTAGTATTTGAGAGCAACGAGTTCGAGGAATCTGTTGTTATCACTCCTACTGGTATACAGGGTCTACTAGTGGGTATTGTAGGCTAATGTGGAAGTAATGTATCCCTTTCACTGCCTCTCCAGAAAGATGGCACAACACAGAGAGACTTGGAGGCTTGGTGTGGGGATGGAGAAGGCATTTATACATAAAAAGCTTTGACTTCTCTCTTCGAATTTCATCTAAATCTTGTGTGTTAGAGTCCGGGATGGCTGAAGGGAGGGAGATTCTCAGCAAGAATGGAGGGGTGGATAACAGTCCTGAAGGGACTCTGGGCTCCTGTATTCAAATTGGCACCCGGCATTCTGCCAGCCCCCGGCTCAGGATTGCATGGGGGAACCTGGGTCATGTCTCATTTCTGAGATTGAGAAACTAGAGAAACCTGCCTCACCTTCAGTCTCCAGCTATTGCTGAACAGAACAGACTTGAGAGAGATGCTCAGGCAGAGATAATCTCAGTGTATGAGTCAAGACACTGGCATCAAGAAGCGTCTCACAGCCCAGGAGCCACAAGTAAAGGAAAGTAAATTAAAGGCAAGAGGCTCAAGGACACATCATCAGCCCAAAGTTTCTGGCTCATGGGTCTCATTAGGTGGATGAAGCTCTGTTTCTGTGCACTGATGTCTGACATAGGACAGATGATAATTAAGGCAGAGACCAGCAGAAGCTCTGTTTTGCATCCTCAGAATCCCTCTGCTTGGTGAGTGGGCCTTTTATTGGGAATTTTGAATAGATGCAAAATGTTGGTCATGTTATAGTTGGCACTATGCTGGCTGTGGGGCTATTTGGAGATCTCCAGCTGATATTCTGGTGATATTTGACAAGGGGATCCAAGAACAATCAAATTGCTGTAGATGCCATTGACAAGTCACCTTTCCCTGCAAGGGCCTCCCGGGAAATATGTGTGCAGAGAAAAAAGCCAAGCGAAGCAGCACTTTATTCCTAGCACAGCTCTGATCAACTATGGTGAACAAGTGCAGAATGTTCGTCAGAATTTAAGGAGATTCCTGACCTTGGGCGGGTCACCTGCTCTTAACCACCTTCACCTGAAAACCTACCTCTGTGTCTTGGAACTCCATTCCACAGTTCTGGGGCGGTCACACACAGGATGAAGTAGAGTAGAATGCCAGAGATGGGAAGCATCTCTCACAGGAGACAGATGCTAGGGAATGCAATTGAGAGGAAGGAGGAGAGGCACACTCCCATGGGACCCCTTAGAGGTTGACAGAGATCCAAGGCACTTCTATTTTTGAGACTCCTGATACATCAAAAACACAAAGAAATTGAAAAGAGGGTCATAGAATTTATAGACATTACATGCTTACTTTAAACAAATTAGTGTTTTTAACAAATATAAGGCAAAGATAAAATTGTACAGTATAATCCCAGAATTAAAGAAACAAAACAAAACAAAAAACCTCATGTAGCCAATATTACAAGATGGTGCTCCAGGAGGCTTAGTGTGGGAATGGAGAAGGTATTTTTGTGTAAAAAGCTTTGACTTCTCTCACATTTAAAGTTGTGTGATGGGTGTCTTCTTCCTTCAGCCAGCCAAGTTAGCTCTATGACTGTGTGTAATTGTACTGAACATAAATGTGTGGGTCAAAAAGTGTGCATTGGAAGCCTCTGTATCATCAGAAGCATTAACTGAATGGATTTTCTGTTTTGCCACCCTTATGATGGGCTCAGACCTGTCCCAGCCAAATCTTCCTTTTCAGTGTGGCAGGGAAGATGGCATTCAACACAGAGACCTGAACTCAGCAGATGACCTCACATATTGGGCAGGCCTGTCCTACCAGACTAATGGTAGATGATTCTCACCTTCACCCACCCAAGGGGAAGGACTAGGAAGCAGGAAGAAGAGCCTCTATTTCCTCTCTTAAAAGCAACAGAAGGCCGGGTGCGGTGGCTCACGCCTGCACTTTGGGAGGCTGAGGCGGGTGGGTCACGAGGTCAAGGGATTGAGATCATCTTGGTCAACGTGGGGAAACCCTGCCTCTACTAAAAATACAAAAATTAGCTGGGTATGGTTGTGCACGCTTATAGTTCCAGCTACTCGGGAGGCTGAGGCAGGAGAATCACTTGAACCTGGGAGGTGGAGGTTGCAGTGAGCTGAGATTGCACCACTGCACTCCAGCCTGGCGACAGAGCAAGACTCCATCTAAAAAAAAAAAAAAAAGCAAATAAATGATAATAATAAAAAGCAACAGAAGCCTCATGGTGAGCCTCATGTATTCCTCACTATCAAGAGAACAAAGAGATGCAGCATCTTGTTCCAGATCACAAAAGGAAAAGCAACTTGGCTGAACCAGGACTCCCCTGGCTTATGATTGCTCTGATCAGGGACTTCATTGCTGACATCACTGGAAATAACCATATCTCATTTGAGCATCTTGAGCTTACCTGGCATTCAATGCACCCATAAAATTTTTGTTGGTTTGTTTTACGCAAGAATCTATTTGTCACATTCTCAGTTCCTTTCTGGCTTCCTCAACAGCTCCATTCTCTATGGACATCATCTTGAGAGTCAGGGAGAGGCAGGAGGATGACAGACTTGGCTGCTGAAACATTTGACTGCTTCCCCAAGCATCTGAAGCCTTTCTGGCAGCCACCTGGGAAGGTTTCACCGAGAGAGGTGGGAGACAGGCGGGTTGGGTCTTCCTTGCTTCCGTGCATTTGAGCTCAGGCGCTGGCCCATTTATCTGCTGCAGTGAAGCTCTGCTAATGCAAAAGACATACATTCGGCACAGAGTGCCCTGGAGAGCAGTGAGGATAATAATGCCACTATTCATTATTTTAAAACAAACACAATTTGGAGTGTGGATCTATCTGGAAGTGCGAAATTGGTTCCTCTTAAAGAGCAACTGGCAAGGGAAGAGCACGTGACCAGCCCAAGGGCAAGGAATTCCACTTGGGGCCAGCAGTGCAGTGTCACAAACTATAAGCTGGCCCTGCCAGCTGAGCCGCAGTCACAATTGATGTTGGAATATTATAAGAGATACCTAACATCTATTGAGGACCTATTAAGTGTTCTGTGTGCTTGATCTCATTGTCTCCTTACAACTACCCTATATCATAGACATTGTTTTTTCCCATTACCATAGGAAGAGACTGAGGGTCGGATCAGTGGACAGCCTTGGCAGAGAAAACTTCATTCCAGACTGTTGGGACTTCCAGGCCATGCTCTTTCCACAGTACCTTGTTGTAAGTGCAGGGATAACACTGAACTGTGAAACAAGACACTCTAGCTTTCCCTCAGAGCTAGGAAATGGTATGAGAAAGTAAGGCATGCAAAAAGGAAGAAGTCCTTCCCACTGAACAAGTCAAAGCTAGATCTGACTTCCAGCTTGGCCAACTCCAGGCACCAAAAACGGTACAACATTGGATAGGTTGTTTGCCAGTTCTGCCCCAGTTCTCCTATCTGTGAAAATGGGATTTGAATGAGATAAAAGCTATACTCTTAAAGGTCTTAATTTTGCTGGAATCTTATGCCAGCAGGAATGTTATTCACTGACCCACCCAGGCACTTACATGTTTAAAAAACCCCCACACTGGCCAGGTGTGGTGGCTCACGCCTGTAATCCCAGCACTTTGGGAGGCCAAGGCGGGCGGATTATGAGGTCAGGAGATCAAGACCATCCTGGCTAACATGGTGAAACCCTGTCTCTACTAAAAATGCAAAAATTAGCCGAGCATTGTGGCGGGCACCTGTAGTCCCAGGTACTCAGGAGGCTGAGACAGGAGACTAGCATGAACCCGGGAGGCGGAGCTTGCAGTGAGCCAAGTTCGCACCACTGCACTCCAGCCTGGGTGACAGGGTGAGATTCCATCTCAAAAAAAAAAAAAAAAAAAATCCCCACACTGAGTAGGAACCCAATCTAGAACCACAGGGCTGGAAGTTACCTTTAAGGTGAGGGCAGCTCAAAGCCCCACCTGATTATGAGATTTCATTCACAGAAACTTCAAAAGAAGAATGTGCTCTGGAATTCTGTGTTTCCTGGGAGCTCTTGTCTTGCAGTCATTTGGAGTTTTCCGTCCTTGCTTGATGGAAGAGTGTCGAGTTGAATTCACAGTGCTGCTCTTGAAAAGTTGTTTCAGAGATCATGTGAACGGTGTGGGGTTGGCCTGTCTGGACGTGATATCTTGATGTGATCTTACCCTGAAGTCCCAGTCCACTCTGCTGGTGATCTTAAAGATCACTGTGATGCAATGGAGAAAGCATGGTTTGGAATCACACCACTCTGGGTTGTTCTATCTTCTACGTATGCATCCATCCTGGGCAACCTGCCCAACTACTTGGAGCTTTGGCCCTCTCATCTGTTAATTGGAGAAACTAAGGTAGCCTTACAGCTTGAGCATTAGATGGGGCAACTGCATTAGATGCTGGATGTGAAGCAGCTGACACAATGCTGGACCCAGGGCCAGTGTTCTTTCCCCTCTTCATGCCCCTTCACTAAAAAGATTCCTCCCCTGAGACATGGTTCCTGGACTTGGGATGACATCTGGCACAGTAAAGTCGTAAGAGCTCTGTCTCTGAAAGGTTTTTGGGGGCCATCGGTCCTTTTGAGAGCAAAATGAAATTTGTGAACATTTTCCTAAGAGAATCACACTGAGCTATTAATGCTGACACTCACTTTTAAGAATCTCCTCCCAGAATCTCAGTCAGGCGTTTCAGGGGTCTCCCTGCCTTTAGAGCTGCCTGTGATTCAGTTCACAGGAAACAGGCAAACCTTTCCCAGACCCTGGGAAGGCACCAAGAGAAGAGGCTGAAGGCCAGGTGGATCGCCTGCTGGCCTTTCCTAATTGCTTTTCTTGTGCTTGTGTGCGAATGTGCTCTTGTTAACCTGTGCTTCCTGTACCCCACGTCCCTGGCACCTCTTCTCTGATCTGTGACACCAGCAGGAGCACAATTAGTCAGGAAGAACAAAAGCTCTGAGGTGCATGGGCTCAGCTCTGACCTCACCAGATGTTCTGGCCTGGTCGTTTTCATGTAGGTTTCTGGAGCACCCTGGAGGCTGCTGGCTACTCCTCTCTAGAGCACTCCCTGGTAGACTGAGGTGGCCGCATTCCTCTGTGTTCAGTTATCCTGTGCAGCTATAATCGTCTGTCCTCAGGCACTTCACTTACAACAAAGCCAGAGATGCCCATTTTATGAGATCAAGGCTCCTTTATTTATGACATGACAGGAGAACAGAACAGACTGCTATGCTTTAACGTGAGAAGAAGGGCCTCTTGATTCCCGGCCAGCCCTTTGCATGTGAAACCTGGCAGCTCAGGCAGCAGCATCTCTGAATGTAGGGGACAGTCACTGGCAGCTTGCTCAAAAGGGCCGTCTCCTGGGAAGGGGTGCCTCCAATTTGTCTAATTGTCTGGCTCTTTTTCCCCCTGAGTCCAGAGGATCTGTACCTGGGTCACCCTTGATGACACCCAGTAGATTCTAACATAACACCCATCATTTCTGGAGCTCCTTCTTGGTGCCAGCACATGTCACTTTGTCCTTTCTCCATACTACCCTGTTTGTGTGTCCTTGTTCCATGCACAACAGACCTGGATTACAAATGTTTACATCTTCCCAGTGGCCACATGCAGCCCCTTCCATCTTCCCAGCAATCCTCCCTTTCTCTAACCTTCTCTAGCTCATTACCCTGTTATATTTTTATCTGTAGATCTTACCATCCTCCGAAGGTCTGTTACTTATTTATGTCTTTACCTGTTTATTATCTCTCTTGCTAAAGGATAAGACCATGAGAGCAGGCCCCTTTCTCTCTTGTTCATGTTCTATCCCCAGGGCAAGGACTAAGCGCACAAAATCAGTTCTGTTGAATCAGGAGTTCATGACAAATGCAGTGATATATTATTATATGGATTCAAAACTTTCCCCTGGGTCTTGTTTTGCCAGGAAATTTATTTGTCCTGGAAAGAAGGATTCAGGAAGCTTTTCAGATGAAGAGACTGAGATTAGTTGTATCTCTGGGATAAAATGTAGTGCCACAAAAGTGGACTACACATTACAGACACTGTGGAGGTTTGTGGGTTCATGCAATTGTTTTGCCTGCCCTGTTTCTGAGCACCTAGATTTCATCATTGATACCTGCTTGCTCTTCCCACATCTCAAAATCACCTTCAATCATGGACATGGGGTTTCAGACTCCCTAGAGGTGGCTCTCTGTGCCATATTGTGCAATCCAATGGCCAATTGTTGTTATGCAACTATGATGGTGCCCACAATGATGATCACAGTCTCACTGACATGCCAGTGTGGGTCTTGTGGGCAGGATCTTGGAGCAATAATATTTCCTTTTTTGAAGTGTGGTGCAAGAAGCCATGGTGGTTCATGCTGTTCTCTGTCCAGTTGCCAGGAGAAGCTGGGCCAATTCTAAGCACATGGGGTCTGCAATGGTAATGATGTTGAAGATGATGATAATGATAGGTAAAATATATGGAGCACTTGCACTGTGGTAGCAACTTTGCTGAGTACCCTGCACATTGTTGCATTTAGCAATCACAACCATTGAACGAGGTAAATCTAATGATCATCCCTACTTTGCAGATAGGAAGGCTGAAAGAAGCGAAATAGCTAGAACTTGGGGTGATTCTGAAGGCTGCACCTTTAGCTGCTGTGTTCTGTGGCTTTGGTTGTAGTTGAGGTATAGAAAATAGATTAGAAAGTGCATGCCTAGGTGTGGAGGGGATGGTTGGGAGGTTCTTGCAGCGGTTCAGGTGGGAGTTGCTTAGAGCTGGGGCTGGCAGAAACAAGGCATGGTTTTCTTATGGTACCACTCTTGACTTGAGGAGCAGGGAAGATAAGTTCCAGTGAAAGGACAAAATGACTGCAAAGAAAAGAATAAAAATGCCCCTCAAGTGTGAGGCTGAGAATACCAAGGTCCTGCAGGCCAGGAGAGAGCTTGCCTAGCCCAGTGTCTTGGTGGTGAGAGAATTCGAGTCTATGAGGGACCAGGCTGCTCTACAGAAACCAGAAAAAAAAAAGTGGGTAATGGTGGTGCTGCAGGAGGGGTGGGAGAGGCAGAGTGGCTGGGCTGAGCAGACCAGTCCCAGCTGGGAAGTGACTCAGAGGAGCTACTGCCTCATGATGCAGTGAAAGATGTCACTTGGAGATGCCTATTGCAAGATTCAGAGAGGGTAGGATGATTTCCAGACAGTCAGTCAGAGGTGCTGTTTGGAAACCAGGTTTCCAAGCTGTTAGCAAGCTTGTCTTCAGAACAAGGGTTTTTCAGAACAAGATTATTCTCATCACTTGTCCTGCATGACCTCTCCATGTGGCATTTCCTTGAAATATTTTCTTGATTTTGGAGGGTCTGTGAACATGAAAGAGAATATTTAGTTTTTGCTCCTTTCTTTCTTTCTTTCTTTCTTTCTTTCTTTCTTTCTTTCTTTCTTTCTTTCTTTCTTTCTTTCTTTCTTTTTTTTTTTTTTTGAGACAGAGTCTCACTCTGTCACCCAGGCTGGAGTGCAGTGGCATGATAGTTCACTGCAACCTCCACCTCCCAGGTTCAAACGATTCTCCTGCCTCATCCTCCTGAGTAGCTGGGACTACAGGCATGTGCCACCACACCTGGCTAATTTTTCTAATTTTAGTAGAGATAGGGTTTCACCATGTTGGCCAGGCTGGTCTCAAACTCCTGACCTCAGGTGATCCAACCGCCTCTGGCCTCCCAAAGTGTTGGGATTACAGGCGTGAGCCACCCACCACACTCGGCTGCTCATTTCTTATACAAACATATATGACCCTTCCCTAATTATCAGGGTAAATTGGTTTGCAGAAAGCATGGACAAAAAAAGATTCTAAAACATGTATTAAGCACACACTGTCCTGGTATGCACACAACATATAACCATGATCCAACAAATCCCACTAGTCACGTTTTCCCATAACTTCATAAGACACAGCCAGTGTTCACTGGGTTGTGGCTCTGCTCTCTAGGAAGAAAACATTTTCCAGTGCCCTTGGAGTTAGGTGGGGTTCAATGACTAGCTCTAGCCAATGAAGAAGAGTGAGAATAAAGTGTGTCACTTCTGGGCTGAGTTATTAACAGCTGTTTCTCTTTGTCCAGACTCTTCCTGGCCTGTGACCTTGGAGGTCATCCACTCAGCCTAGGTCCCTTAATCGTGGTGTGGAGCAGCATCCAGGCTGCCAACCCCATCCCAGACTCTCCTTGAAGATGTGGATCTACAACTGATGAAAATCTTTGTTGTGATAAGCCACTGACATTTTAGACATGTTGTTACTAATGCATAAGCTATTCATTTTCATGATCTTTCCTTTGCCTGGAATGTCTCTCGCTTTTTCTTTTCTAAGCACGGCAAACTGCTACATCTTTGAAAATACCCAGCTGTCATATTAACATCTTGTAGGGGATTTTTACCACTCTTTAGCACAATTACTTTCTCTCTTTACCCCCTGCAACATCTTGCAGACACCTTTTTACTTTGCATTGCACTTATCTTCCTCTTGTGAGTCTGTGAGCCCTTTGGAGACCAGGACCATGTGTTATTTATCCTTCTATCCCTAGCACCAGCACAGGTCTGGCTCTGGGAGGGAAGTCGCACACCAATACTTGTCTGATTGAACTTGGACAGGCACTGTTGTGTCTGTGATGAGATTCATTGAGACTTTTCCCCAAGGTCACACTCAGTTTCATTCATTTAGATCGTTGCCTCTAGAGTCTTCGTGGTCGGTAAGGCCTCTTTTGTGTTTTCTTAACATTGGGTCCTCTGGATATGTCCCCAGATATTTAGAAAACTGCTCCCGAGGGTGGGTGGCTCCTTTCTTCTCTTTGGTTAGCTTCTTAATTTTATTAGATTGTTGAGTCCTAGAACATGCAGCAGTCTGGATTTGACTAAACCACACTGGAATATTAAAGCATGGGCTTTGGGCATGGATATGGTCCCTTCCACCTCTTGCTATTGATGTTACCTCAACCAAGTCATATCCTCTCCCAGACGCCTCCATCCCTAATCTGGAAGAATGATAACAAGCTCATTCAGGGCTGTTATGGGGGTTAAATAATATAGTCACTTAAATAAGATAGCCACTTTTCATTTTTCCTTACTAACTGACAAACTGCCAAATAAGCATAAGAGAGAAAAAACATGTGAAACTCTCTGGGCACCCTCCCTTCACCCTCCACTCCTGTCCGGGCCTGGCTGATGGAGAATGGGCAGTCACCTCTGCCAAGCCCACCATGGGCATTACCACTCACGTTTTTGGGGGAAGCCCCACAATTCCACTGTAGGGTGCTGATGGGGAGGCTGCTGGCTGATGCACACATGGCTGCCTGCCGCAGACATGTACATTCTATGTCAGCTATGATCTCTGGAGGATGCAGGGGCTGGATTTGTTTGAAGCCGCCACTTTCCAGATCCAGGCCGTTAACTGAGGTCTAAGGATGGATCCTCTATGGGGTGTCTGTGACACAGAAATTACATAGTAATGGAGGCTTTTATATTTATTTTTTTCCTGAGGAAAGGATCTAAAGCATTCGTTGCTTTCTCAAGGAGTTCTATGACCCAGAAAACATGAAGGGATGGCAAATCCTATGTGGCAATCCATGACACAGAAGAAAGCAGCTTGGTCCCTGGCACGCTGTGGGCTCCAACACACATGAGGTGTGAGAGGAGAGGGGAAAAGGAGGTGAGATGTGCAAGAACATCCCCAGGGCCAGGTGTTTCCTCTTTTTCCCAATGTGTTAGAATGCGGCAGTCAAAGGAAATCTGGGGGCAGGACTAATTGAACAAAGTCAGCCTAGGGCCATCTGTATTGCACCTCCTGGGTCAGGGCCTTCGCCCTGTAATCCCAATGAAGTCCCATGACTGATCTGTAAGGCTGGTGCCAATTAGCCACATTTTACAGGTGGGTGGAACAAGCCCAGGGATGCCAGACTACTTTTCCAAGGAAAACCAGCTTGTAGGTGATTTGATCAAGGATTTTAAACTCAAATACGTGTGACCCGCATGCCAGAACTTCTGAAGAGGGAAGTGAGAATATAGAAGAATAGTCACCATCAGTAGAGGCCACTCAGGAATACTCGTTGAAGAAAAGAAAGGAAAAAAATATAGAAGAAAGCAAGGAAAAAAGGAGAAAATCTTAAATCTTAACAATTACAAGAGTTATGAAAGACCCAGGGACTAACATCACCATCTTGGGTAATATAGAAAAATGTCTTTTTCCTAAAAGATATAAACACGTTTTCATCTTTTTTCCTTCTTTTCTAGGGAAACCTTCCTTCCTTCCTTCCTTCCCTTTTTCCTTCATTATTTTCTTCTTCCTTCTTTCCTTCCATTTTTTCCTTCCTTTTCTTCCTTTCTCCTTTCAACCTTTTCTCCTTCCTTTTCTTAAACAGATGTCTCCTGAGCCCTTCTTTTGTGAAACACTGAGTAGAGGGCATTGAGGATGATACAGATGTGTAAACATTCCTAATGCCTCCCTGCTATCAAGAAAATCTTAACCTTTTAGCCTGCTTATATCTAAAGCCAATGGAGGAAAAAAAAACTTCCTGACAAATGAAAATCTAAATGAAAATTTAGGAGAATAATTGTAGAATTTTTGGATGAGGGCATACTTTAGAGAAGAAAACTTATAATAAAAATACTATGTATGGCCAAATATATGATGTATTAATCAAGCCTCTTGCAAGTGAAAGAACAAAAGTGAAATTAACTTAAGTGAAAAGAAAATTTAGAGGCATTCATAGGTAGCTGAAAATCCAAATTGCATGTAGCACGAAAGGTCACTTTCCTGAATATGTCAAGGACTCCCACTCTTGATATGTTGTTTAGATAGATAATAGCTAAGTGAAATAAGATATGAAGAACACATTGCTGATTAACCGTAAATTGCTGTAACTTTTAAGGAAAATAATATCAGTGTACAGAGTGCAGCTGAAAGTATCTATATATGTTGACCTTTTGGAAGGTGATATTACAAACATGAGTACAACATTTATCACAGTAATGTTTGCAGTATTCAAAAGAGAAAGCACAGAGATAAAAAACAACCTAAATATCTACCAGAGGGGAATGGTTGATTAAGCCACAGAACATTCTTACTATCAAATTTTATGCTACAGTTAAAAGGGAAAAATGAGGTGCATGTTTGTGGGTCAGAGGGATTTAGCGGTCATTGAGTACAAAAATCAAAGGGTTCAGTCATGTGAATAGCATCATCACACTTCTGTAAAACAATTAAAAATGAAAAAGGCTTTTATGTGCATATCTATCTATTATTTATTTATCTATCTATCATCTATCTTCATATTATTAGAGAGAAAGGCAAGGATAGACACTGCAAATGCTGTTTAACTCAGGTGGGATTAGGAGATGGAGAGAAGATTCAATAATATTTTTATAACTCTGAATTTTAGAATATGGTAGAACTACTATGCATTATTGTTATTTTTAAATAATAAAACAATTTTTAAAAGGAAAAAAATAGACCATCAAATAGGGAGGTAAAATTCAGCATACTCCTCTTCATTAGGAAACAGCAGGTAGCCGGCGAGGCCCAATCCTATACAGAGTTGGTATTTGACAGAACTCAGTTTGGATTTTTAATTTTCATTTTTGGGGTGGCTGCATTAACTCAGGACCCATCTTACAGACAGGAAAGTGGACTGACAAGAGTGAGGAGATGTGCAAAAAGATGGAAAACTCACAGCCTCTTTAAGAAGAAATGAGAAAATAGACGATATGCTACTTGTAGTATAATTGAAAACCTGCCAATTTTAATTATGACTGGTGAAAAAAGGACAATTTTTATCTGTGTTGTAAATCAGCATAATTGCTCAATATTGTTCACTGCAGCCCATTCTGTTTAGGGCAATTTATTTCTATTGCCCTATAGGTAAGCAAGCTCAGCTTACTTTCAGCAACTGCAACCAGTTGAGTCCTGATGTACATAATTAAATTAAAAAAAAACGTGAGACACTTGCTGAAGTGAGAAGACTTGGGGAATTTTTTTCCAAAGTGTAAATTAGCTGGAGAACACGAGTCTTGGATGGTTGTATCGGTGCCAAAGGATGAATTAGTTTTCTCAGATACTGCCGAGCCGCATAATAAAGGTTGTTTTCACAGGTTTCCGGTTCATATGAGCTGTTTAATTTCAAACCCTGCCTGTCTCATAAGCAACTGGGTCATTAACCTTAAAAATATCAACTTGTTCATATTCATGTGAAGTGAGTTACAAGCCAAGGGACCCTGAAGACTCGGCAGGCATTATGGGTGTGCACATAATACTCTGTCCTCACACTTCTTCAGACCCAAAAGTAGGGAGATGCAGAGACAGCAGGGGGTGGCACACAGTAGTCTCGGTCAGATTTGCGTGAGTCCCGCGGGAGGACAGAGGGAAGGCAGGTGTGGGAGGAGAAGGATGCCACAGTGGAAAATCCAGGGCATGGGCTGAGGCCAAAGCTGACCATGAACACAGACTGGGGAGGGTCCTAGAAATAAGGGTTCAACCAGAGCGGCGTGGTTGTGTCCAAAGGACTTTGTGTGGGGAGAAGGACGGGAGGGTGTCTACCCCCTACCCTGGCCCCTGGTTCTGCAGGCCAGCCCCTCCATACTTTTCATGAAGAGTCCACAGCTCCACAGAAATGATAAATGCTTGAGGAGATGGATATTCTAAATACCCTGACTTGATCATGACATGTTCTAAGCATGTAACAAAATATCACACATGCCTATATATATGGGCAATTATTATGCAACAATTAAAAATAATAATTCACAGCTCTCCTGGCCTGGGGAAAACAAACTAGGTCTAGGAGTCCCACATTCTTTTATTGACATTTTATATAAAGTCAATGGCCAATTATTGACTGTATTAGTCACCCATAACCAAGTTCCACAGACAGTGGCTGAAGCAGCAGAAATTCATTCTCTTGTACCCCTGGAGGCTGAAGGGCTGAGATCAGGGTGTCAGCAGGGTTGGCTCCTCCTGACGCCTCTCTCGTTGGCTTGCAGATGGCCACCTTCTCCCTGTGTCTTCACATGGTCTTCCTTCTGTGTATGTCTGTGTCCTCATCTCCTCTTCCTCTAAGGACACCAGTCGTATTAGATTAGGGCCCATCTATATGACCTCGTTTTACTTTCCCATTAATTACCTCTTTAAAAGCCTTCTTGCCAAATATGGTCACATTCTGAGACATTGGGGATGAGTATTTTGGCACATGAATTTTGAGGGTTGGATACACTTCAGCCTATTTATTTCTTTTGGTATATTTTCCACTCACATACCATCAACTATCCAGATAGAAATGTGAGTGTGCGTATGTATATGTGTATATGTGTGCATGTATGTGTGCATATTTGTGTATGTATGTGTGACTGTAAAATGACTAGTTTTCTCCCTGATAATACTTTTATCTCCCTACTTTTCAACTACACATGACAGCCCTCTGGGCTGTGTGCCTTCCAAAAGCATGACAATTCTATCTCTGGAAGAGCAAGTTCTCTCTGAGTACCTGCACATAAAATGGCTTTGAAACCCATTTCCATTGCTTCCCTCTGAGTTGGACAGAAGCACTGACTCCTCAAACAGGACCTGAAGTCAGAGTTTGTCTCTAGATCTGATTCTGTCAGGCCCCTCAGCCCCTACATGTGGAGGTGCAATTTATGAAGTGCTCACTCCATAGCAAATCCTTTGCCGGATCGTCGATGGAGTTCAGCACACTGGCCTTGTATGACTGCCTTTGTCTCTAAGGCACTGTAAGTGCACAGGCATATTTGCATGTTGATTATTATATATCACTACATGTCAGGCATTCTAAATGTTCTGCAGAAGCGAATTCATTTAATCCTCACAGTAACTCTATAAGACAAGGACCCTTGATAGGCCCATTCTACAGATAAGTAAACCAAGGCTCAAGGAAGCAGAATGACCTATCTGAGGTCAAACACCCAGTCAGTGATAGGTCCTGCATCTGAAACCAGGTAGCTCAGAGCATATTTATTCTTCACACAGTCTTGCGAGAAGGGGGCTGCTATCACCATCTTGCAAATGAGGAAAGAGATTTATAGCTGTTTGGACCCAGGAGTGTCTAACTCCAAAGCCGTTTTTCTTTCTATTGTGCCAGCTTGTTTGCCTGGACACTGCCTATTCCCCAGCGTCTCGGCTAATCCTCCCTCCTGTCACACATCCCTTGTGAACACCCAAAGTCAAGCATGCCTGCTTCTTTACATCAATATTAAAGAGCACAGAGAGCTGTCAGGCCTATTTGGTGAAACAGAAAAGGCACAGGCTTGTTTCAAACCTCAGCTCTTTTACTTTCCAGCTTTCCGGTCCTGGCCAAGTTGCTTTCCTAAATTTTAGTTCCCTCATCATAAAAGTGGAGATAAAATAACTAGGTAATAGTGAGTCTTCAACGTTCAACAAATGTTAGTTAATTTCTCACCATGCTACTGTTGAGCAGGGTAGAAAATTTTTTGCCAAGTGACCTCTGCTTCTCCCATCAGGAGACGACATTTACTTCCCTGCCCCAGAAATCTGGACTGGCCTGGTGGCTTGTTTTAGGAAAAAGAAAGTGATAGAGCTGACAATGTGTTAGTTCCAAACCTCAAAAGACCTTGCATGTTTCCACCTTTTCTCTTGAACTCTTACCATGACCATGAGAACAAGCCTGGATTAACCTGCTGGAAAATGAAAAACCACCCAGAGCAGAACAGTCATTCCAGCTGAGGTCACTGTAGATGAGCAAACCCCAGACAACTGGCCAGCTGACCACAGATGCATGAGCTGGGTTCAAGCTGACCACCCAGCCATCTTCTTGTTGCCTGAGAAATTCTATATGAGTGCTATTTAGGTCATTAATTTTGTTGTGCTTTGTTATGCAGCAATAGCTAACTAATACAATCATATATTATCAGTACTATTTAGAAAAAGCTCAAAAACATGATCAGCTTCATCCAGAGTAGTGTCCTTTCCCTTGTCTTCATGTGTGCTCTCATCTGCCTGCTCCTGTTCTCCTTGTACATACATGAAAGGAACTCCACATTGGCTACTGCTGATGTTTCTAATGAGTGAGAGCAGGAAACATTTGTTCCCATGGGTTCAAATAAACTCTCTTTGCATATGCTTCTTGTTGTCCTTATGTCAATATTAGCTTATGGAACTAGAATCTTTTTTATGAGAGCTTTAGAGTGTGATTTTACCTAAGAGACTAACACTTCTTTTGGCAAATAGAACATAATTCACATGCCATTAAAGTGTTAGAGAAAGGGTCAGCTTCCTCCCAACCTGGCCAGTTCAGCAGGGCCAGGGGCCCACAATCATGATTCTCAGCTTATCCTTCTGTTTTGTGGCTACGGCCAAAGCACTCTGGTTACTGACCTGTCTGGATGGCCAAGGCATACCCCAAGTTCCCAAGTTCCTGTAACAGCCATTGGCCTCAGATTAGTCTACAGAGCTGTGGCATTTACCAGGCCTGACTGTAATTATTGTGTGTGTGTGTGTGTGTGTGTGTGTGTGTTCCTGACATTATGTTACACAGCAGTGAGATTAAAAACGGTTGTACTTTATGGAGTCCTGAGTATTTATGACAGGTGCTTCTTACCTCAGTTGAAAGACAGGTCAGGAATTCCCACTAAAGTTATTTGGCTCCAGAGCACCTAACAGTCACAGCTATAGTAAGTCACAGCTATAGTCACAGATATAGTAAGGTACAGGTGTCTTTGTGGCTTTTGATTCTAGCACAGTATCAATATGGTTCCCTAGTAAATGTCTTTTGCATGAACCTAAAACCACTGTTCATGAAGAAACCCTTCATTTTCTTCCCCTTGACCTTACAAAATTTCATTTCTTTCAGAGTCCACTATAATTGTTAGGATTCTAGGCTGGGTTCAGGTTTCAGCTCCAGCCCTTTCTACCTGGATGATTCTATATAAACTCAACATTGATGAGTCCCAGGATACAGGTATAAAAAACACCTAATGCTGTCTCTTGCCTTATAGTGTTGTGGTAAGGAAGTACACATAGGTACTCAAACAAGTGAATACATTATCAGGTGCCTAGAATACTGCTTGACATATGGTGGTGGGAGTGATTAAACAAATGTCACCTGTTCTTCATTTACACCTCTGTTTATGTGACACTATCAGAGAAGTAATTACTTGTCATCTCTCATGACAAAGATAGAGGGATGGAAAAGACCTGGCCCCTACTGAAAAGTTTACTCGTTGGGAAGGGGAAGGTGCTGGTATGAGCATGTTGTTGTCCACAGGGGCAATTGCTCCTGTCATGAAAACAGAGGTCTGAGAAAGCCCAGGGACAGCAGTGTCTAATTCCTCTTGGGTTCAGGGAATTGGGAGAGGAGTCTCAAGATAAGGCAGTTTTTGAGTTGAGTTTAGAAGGATGAAGGGGAATTTCACAGCTGAAAAGGGCAGGTCTTCCAGGAAGAAGGAAGGGCCTGCAAGAAGGAGCCAGGCCGTTGTAGGCTGACATGGAGAGAAACTGGGCAGGAAGGCAGGCAGGCTGTCAGGAGACAGGTGTCGGGACAGAGCTGAAAAAAGAGACTGGGGACAGAAGGAGGTCCCCGAGCTCTTCAAGAGGGTCTTGTTTCCTTCAGCTGCCTGTGTAAGGGGGAGGGAAATAATGTTATTTTGGATGTTGGGAGCAGAATTCCACTCAGGGATAGAATTGTGCTTGTTTAAAAACAAGCCTTAATGGGCCTTTATGGATATGATTGGAGGCCCCGTGGGGATTGTCTGAGTGGGCTGGGGGTTTATCAAAAAAAGCTAAATGTTCATGCTTAGAGGAATTAAGGGGGAAGCGTGGGTGGGAGAGAAGGAGATTGATGCAGGGCAGAGGAGAAGCAGGTGAGAGGGTGGGGGAAGGGAGCAGCAGGAGGTATTGTCCTGCTCAGAGGGATTGGCACAGTTGGGGGTGCAGGGGAAAGGGCGTTCCAAGGCTGCTGAGAAAAGGACGAGGTATGTGTGGTTCAGTTTTAGGTTGTTTGCTGAGCAACACTGTTGAGCCTCTTCAGGAAAAGCAGCTGCAAATCCAAAATGCCTGCAGGAATGGTGTTTTCCAGAAATCAAGGGGCAGGGCCTGGGTTCCAGGTGAGAGATTAAGACAATCACCAAAGGAGGGGAGCATCAATATAAGCAGAGATCAGAAACTGGGTGACATAAAAAAGGAAGTCCCTGGGAAATCACAAAGAATGGGCAAATATGAAACTTCAGAACAGAAAAGCATATACTTTTGAACCAATTGTATTTAAATATTAAGGAACAGAGGGATGCCAGCTGTCACCCTTGGCTATATGTGTATGTCATATGTCACCCATGATATTTGCATGTATAATGTCTTTTTAGAATCCTATGTGCAGATACTACATCTTCAGGAGAAACAAGGATGGCTGATTAGGAGGTTATTTTGAATTGGGGGCTTTCAATGTATCACAAATGTTCAGGGCCACCTTACTTGGTGATATTAGGATATCCCAACCTTTTGAGTTTTTTTCCAGCCTCTTTTTCACTAAGACTATAAAGACTATAAACTAGTCTTAGTGAAAAAGACTAAGATCATAGGAATGTCAGAACAGTGAAAGGGGTGGCAGGAATGTTCTAGAACACTCAGTGCCTCAGACACAGCTGAGCATTTAAAATTCAGGCATCACTGAACAGAAAAGCACCCAGAATATTATAAGCAAAATACAGGAATAGAAATGCATCCAGAATATTATAAGCAAAAGGGAGGTGCTTTTGGAAGGACATAGCAGTTACCTGAAGGAACCTGAGGAGTAATAGCCAGGTCTGGGAGGGAATGAACATGGAAATGAAAATTTAAGAAGCAAGGTCATTGCTTGTCTTCTAGGGGCCACATGGTATCTTGATTCTGTTTCTTCCAGCTAAATTTTTTGTTTTCCTTTATAAACAACTTCCTTCACCCCAGCGTGCCAGGGTGCTTCAGTCCTGCTCTAGTGAGGCTCTCAGTTCCAATGGGCTCCAGAAGCCTGCAAGAGCCCCTCCACCTCAGTCTAGGTTCCTGGAGCCTGAATCTCAGTGGTGTTACTGTGGGAGGCTCCCCTTCCTCCAATCATTTGTCTCTGAGTGGAGGCAGATCACATGGTGTCCACATGGCTGCAGGGCCTCTGCTGCTGCACTATGGGCAGTTCCCAAAGAGGGAGATGCAGGCTGGAAGTGAACTCATGTGCGCAAAATGTAATGGTTTCAAAGAAAGAAGATGAATAGTAAAACATCCACCTGCCTGTTGGCCAGCACTACTGCAGTGTACTGTGTCTCCACAGCAAGGAGAGGACACTTTTAGAGCGCTTCATCTGTATAGCTGTATGCCAGACACTTTTATCTTCTCTGGCTTTCTTCCATCAGCTACTTTGAGTGGAAGACACAGCAGTCCTCATTTTATGATTAGCAACTCGTTTGGGACCTTATGAAGACATTCCACTTGAAGGTGCCCACTTTCTTCATGAACTGGAGAAATCTGATGGGCCTACTTTGGAGCCACTCAGCACCGCAGGTCCTCCTAACCCCTGGCTCTGCAGGTCTCTTGAACATACTAGATGAATTAGGTGGCCTTGCCAAAGTGGCTGGTCCCATATCTGGTTACTGCTTCTGCTGTTGCAGCAGCACTTAAAAGGGCCAAAGGGTCACAGACAGACAATCATCCTGTGAAGAGACTGATGGTGAAGAAAGGGCTTTCGGGAAAATAAATGGATCAATGAGAGGAGGTGGCTTAGACTACATATGCATGCAGGTGAATCCTGTGCACACAGACCCTGCACAGGAGACCCCTTTCATACATATGTGCACATGCACACCCCTACCCCACATACCTACACAACATACATGAATATTTGTGTATATACATATATATTAGGAGCCCTGTCTATCTACAGTGTGTCAGACCAAGGATTTAATCTCCACTTTGCCTTTTGCCACCTGTGGGATCCTGAACAAACCATTCTCTCTCTGACAGTAACTTTCTGCATCAGTTAAAATGAAAGTAATTATAGATTTTTAAAGATGTGAAAATAAACTAATATATGTAAAATACAGTGCCCGACACATATTTTGCTATAGAGAAATTCAAACTAAATATAAACTACATTTAAACTACGCTTACATAGACTCACATACACATATTCATTCATATGAATGCATGTGTGCATGTATGCATTCCTATACACATTACATTATTGCATATATACGAGCACATACCAATACCAGTCATGTTTACCAATACCAATACCAGTCGTAAATACCAATACACACAATAATTTTATACACATCTGTGGATAGCATTAACATTTATGCTCATTCATATATTATACATATAATCTTTAATATACACATTCATGAACATATATCAACTTGATCTCAGATACACCACACTATTAGACACACACATATATCCACAGATGCATACATACACATATTATATGTACATGTATGTATGCATACATACACATATTATATATGTATGTATGCATGCATGTATATAAACACACATTTTACACAGTAAGAATTCATCTCTAATATTGAAAAAAGTCAAGATAATTCACTACATAGCTCTGAAAATAACTCTCAGGTAGGTCAACCTTATTGCCTCATGTATGGAAAACGGCTCCTGTTACTTCTTTTAGAGAAAAATATGCATTATTTATTTATCTTCATAAGCCTATTGGTGGCAGAGGAGGTCCTTGTTTCATGTCAGGCACACAGGAGAGATACCACTTTCCTGCCTGGGGAGAGGAGCCAGGTCCATGAAGATCTGGCCTGTGTTTGGGATGCCACAGGGCAACTGTGAGATGGGCTGTTCTGATACAGAAGCTCTGTCTTCAGCGCTGGCTCACAAAGGCCAGGCTTGGGTCGAGCAAGGTGTTTTGCTTCTCTCATTGATACACCCTCAGGTGAGCTGCTGAAGAGCTGCAGTTTTTATTCCTGAGCCTGTGTGGGTTGTGGGAGGATGGGGAGGGCTGTGTGCAAGGCCCCAGAGTTCTCTCAATCCATCTGCAGAGCCCCCAGAGTCCTTGGGAAACTGAAATCGTGTTTGGTGGCTCTGAGGCAGGAACTCAAGCCTGTCGTTGGCACTGTCTACTGCTGCCTGGATGTCTGGGGCCTCCACACTCAGGCCCCCATGCCATGGCACAGGTCTGTGTGGGGTCTATTGGTTTGTGAGCTCACTTTGGAGACTCAAAACATAAAGGATTAAAGCTGCAGGCAGAGCTGGTGGGAGGCTGGCCTGTTGCAAGAAATGACTGGTTGTGCTCCATGAGGAAGGACACCCTGCAACCTTATTTATATGGTCACACTTCCATTTATAAATTACAAAAGGGATGAAGAAGGAAGACTTTGATCCATCAAATTTATGGATTCAATAACTGTTGCCATTTCAGACAGCAGGGTCTCTGGGGAATATTTTCCCATGTATGCTTAGGTAGCAGAGAGGGAGAGACAAATGCTAAATATTCTGCTGTATTTATGAAATGTCAAATGTGCTTTCCGGGGTAATTGCATGAATATTGAAAAGGCTCGCTGAAATTTATATCCTTGCAACTGAGTGTTTGGGGATGCTTCTTGACAGCAGCCCCTTTGCAGACAGGACAACAGCCTGGCGCGAAATGCCCAAATGAAATGGGATCCAGCCTGGCCTTTCCTGGCCAGCCATTGCCAATGCAGCTGGACAACTTGGCCTGACTTCATGTACGCTTCCCATGCAAGAAGTCCATGTCAGGCCCAGTGGACACATTCAGCGTAACTAGGGGACTTGGTTAATGTTAAATATCCCATGATAATTCTAAAAAAAAGAGGTTTTACTGTAATTTTCCCCAGATCTGGTGGAATAGCATATAGCGTATCAGAATCTAGGTCTATTCTATTGGAAGATAAACCATTCCTCTGTTTTTCCAAAATCCTAGCATGTTCTTTGACCAAGCAGGACATTCTTACCTCTGGCAGACAAACAGTCTCAGCATTAACTGAAGAAAAACAAGTGGCCTTTCCCAGCCATAGACCTTGAGTAGCGTTAAAACATGGTGTGGTGGGGGGGTGCATCGTAGTTGGTATTTCCCCCTTTTTTAAAATTTCAGTTAAGTCAGTTTAATAGTCTCATGAGTCATTCTCACGTTCTCTTTCTCTTTAACCACCCGTACCCACCCCATCATAGATCTGGCTGCTTTAATCTCAGAAATGTCTCTTACAACCCTAACTTGCTTTGCTCCCAGGGTGGCTTTTCTTCATGATGTCATAACTTTTCTTTATGATGCCATAACTTTACAGACACATCACCCACTGTCTCCCCATGCATATTGTGCTCTGTCTCCTCAGTGCTACGCATGCCGCCTCCATCCCTGGTGCCCTCTGTGTATCTCTGTGCCTTTGTGCACACTGCTTCCTCTGCCTGGAAGCCCTTCTTCCTTTCTCCACACAACACATCCCTCCTTACTCATTAAAGTCCCGTACAAATGCTAAAGGCAGCTGATCTTGTCAGCAAACTTGGCCGCCAAATATAAAATCTCCTTCTATGCCCACCAGTCATGGACAAAACTCAAAAGTTGCATGAGAACTTCAGTTATCAGGCAATGTTACCAGGGTTTGGGGCAGAAGGAACAGATAAAAGGGACAATTCTAAGGAAGATGATCGAAAGACTGACCCCAATGTGGAGAGGATGATTCCAGCACTACTCGTACTGCATTAGGTGAGCCAGGAGCTGGTAGGAAGGGTGGTGTGGAAGAAGGTCGGGGTGAAACTGGAGAAATTTTGGAAAAGAAAACTACATTAGAGGTTATGGGCTTTCTGAGGCCACCAGAGGTGAATGGGAGAAAAAAGAGTGATATCAGCTAAGCCATGTACTTTTCTAATTTTCAGGATCAGACAACTTGAAATCTGCCTTTGCTTTTATTGGGCAATCTGTTCCAGGGATCACAGCCCCTACCTGTAACTGTCACCTCTTTTGAGGTACAATTACATTCTTTCCTCTCATCCCATTGCAATGTTTCCATGCTGAGAGGGCTCCAGAGAGATGTAGGGAAGCTCTGCTAGTCTCTGTGCTGAAGCTCAGTGCCTGGCATACCTCTGCCTTTGATGAGGCTCTGGCACAGCCCTGCATCATTCTTCATTTGCCTGCGCATTAAAGAATGCCCCTGGTGGTCATCAGAGCGCCTTGTGTCAGAGGCTTTGTCTACACCTCTCTGTGCCTAGGTTGCAAGCACAGCTTTGGATTTTTTTTATCCTCCTCTCATGTACTGATGTTCAATTTGGGTGAGTTCCTCTTCTTAGCCTTATTCAACTGAAAAAAAAAAAAAGAACCTGATTTCTTTTGGCCATATGCTGCATTACAAAAATGCCTAAGGCCTTCAGTTTAGCAAATTAGATCCCAGATGAGGTTCTGAGCACAGACAACTTGTCAAATGGTGGGGTAAAGTTTACGTTTCAGGCTCACCTCTACCGCCCATCTGGATGATGCCCCAGTGACCCACCATGGCGTGTGGGTATTAAAATAATAGTAGAAATCTCAATCAGGAGGGAATTGTACAACTGGAAGGGGAAGGGGATGTTCATATGTGTGAGACTGTGTGTGTGTGTGTATTTACTCATACATTTATACATATATATGTATATTCTTGCATTATTTTAATATCTACATCTCATGATGGGTGTGTGATTTTATACATATATATATACACATATATCATGCGATGAATATATAGATGAATATATGTGTATTATATATGTACATATATATAAATATACATATATACACAAAGTATATATACACTCATATATAAACTATATATTAGTAAATATGTATATACACACATATATAAATAGAAACACACACACACACACACACAAGCTTGGCTAAAATGTACCACTCTGAGCTAAACTTGAGCCATGACTCACTCTGCTCCCATGATAACAGTGAGTACTGTGAAGTTCAAACAAACAGAGAGAACCAAAACAAATAAAACTGGTCTGTATCATCTCTGCATGACCAAAGACTCTCCAGGGCCCTTACCACCAACATGTGGGGTTGAGGATGGAGGGCTCCTGGTGTCAGTGACACCTCTTGAACCTCTGTGAGAGTACAGAACACGTGTCAGAATGGACACGTCCCGTTGTAATCTTTCCCATAACATCATGCCCCCTCCAGATGGGGCTGTAACTTTTCTCACATTTGCATTCTTAATGCTAACTATAGAACCGGGCATACAGGCAGTCAATCTTTTTGTTGTTGTTGTTGTTGTTTTTCACTGATAGAATGTCCTTGGCTAATCGTCATCAATTTTCATAAAATTTGGTCTGCTAAATTGCATGTGCACAGATTATATTGTGTTTTATGAAGAAAATTACAACATCATTTCTTCTTCCTGAATTTTGAGGAAAGACAATGAAATGTTTACCAGTCTAAATCAGCAATTGAAAAATTGATACATTATTGATACTTTTAATGGAATTTTAACTTGGGAGTCCAGCAATTAATTTTAAATGTCTTCTCTATTTATTAGATTTTGTTACACAATACAGATTCATTTTGAGTATATATATATTCATATATATACTCATATATAAATATATAAAATTAGTTTTATATATAAAATCAAAGCTCACCATGCATATTGGTTCCTGAGTATGATATCATCCAATATATTGGATGATCGTGGGATGGACTTGTTCTTCTGCCATTCTAAGAAATACCTTTCCCAGCCGGGTGCAGGGGCTCACGCCTGTAATCCTAACACTTTGGGAGGCTGAGGTGGGCAGATGACTTGAAGTCAGGAGTTCGAGACCAGCCTGGCCAATATGGTGAAACCCTGTCCGTACCAAAAATACAAAAATTAGCTGAGCGTGGTGGTGCGTGCTTGTAGTCCCAGCTACTCTAGAGGCTGAGGCAGGAGAATCACTTGAATCCGGGAAGTGGAGGTTGCAGTGAGCTGAGATTGTACCACTGCACTCCAGCTGGGGCATCACAGTGAGACTCCATCTCAAAAAAAAAAAAAAAAAGAAAAAGAAAAAGAAATACCTCTCCCACCCTCCCACCTATCTTGAAGTGAAAACATACTTAATCCACAAGGGAAGTCAGACCAGTCTTGACTGAAAATATGGGAAGAGAACTGTGTTCAAAGCCATACAGGGTGAGTATTCTGTCTGTGCATGTGAGTAGAAGGCTCACGGCTCCCTGGTCTCTCTTTCTCTTGAACTTCCTAAGCTGCAAAACACTTCACCACCATCCTCCTGGGACTCTGCCCCCTACTTCCACGAATCTTTTCATTTTCTTCTCTCTTTCTGTGTTCCTCTTCCTTTAAGCCCTCCCTGTGTGGTGATCCTGCCTCCTAGTGCCCTGGGAAGCCATATACCTCACACTTCATGAGAAGAGTTCAGTCCAGTTCTCAGGTCCTCTTATAAGGTTCATAGCCTCAGAGTTTATTCTCTACTCAGTTTCTGCTGGTGGCCAGGAGAGAATGGGCTCTGGTCTCAGTTCTGTTGGCTTTGAATGATCTCCAGACAGGTAAATTGGTGGTGGTGATAGGGAGTGGGAGAACTTCCAAAGTGGGCTGTGCATGAAAATATTCATTTTTATGAGAATTAATTGAATTTTAAATACCATCTCCTCTAGTCTTTGTTCATAATTCTTTTCAACCCTGGCCTTATGATGCTAAGGGCACAGTTCTCCCCTCCTTATTGTAGGTTTCATTTGAAAAACATTCCCACGTTTAACTGACATGCTTAAACAACTTCTGTGAAATTGCTGATAGGGAAAAGGGAATAACCCTGATTTCCAAACTCAAACCCTCCCCACTACTCTTTTTCTAGAGCACTGTATGATGAACTCAGCATTCCTCATTGTGAATCAGACAGTCATTCACCTTAAGGCTATTGGCTGGCCCTCATCAAACATTTCAAATAAATCAACAGAAAGCTTGAAAGTCAAGATCCCCTTCCCATGCAGTGGCGGGGTCCTACACTGCTGATTCTATGCGGGTACAGTGAGTTCAGTTTGTGTTCTCAGAAGTGCATGGACTGTGAACATTAGCTGAGCTCAGAGAACAGCAGATGCATCTGTGTCCAGAAGCTGAGATCCATGCGGGCTCTCATAGAAAGTGCAGTTGCAGAATGGGCTTCCAGTTGGCAACCCAGGCTCCGTGCATACCTTATCCCCAGTGCTCTGCACAATGCACTTCCTCAGCAAGAATCAATGAATGAATGAATGGATGCACAAATTAAAGCCTAGGACCCGGCTGGGCGCGGTGGCTCATGCCTGTAATCCCAGCACTTTGGGAGGCCGAGGTGGGCGGATCATGAGGTCAGGAGATTGAGACCATCCTGGCTAACACGGTGAAACCCCGTCTCTACTAAAAATACAAAAAATTATCCGCGCGTGGTGGCAGGTGCCTGTAGTCCCAGCTACTCGGGAGGCTGAGGCTGGAGAAGGGCGTGAACCTGGGAGGCGGAGCTTGCAGTGAGCTGAGATCGCGCCACTGTACTCCAGCCTGGGCAACAAAGCAAGACTTTGTCTCCGAAAAAAAAAAAAAAAAAAGCCTAGGATCCTAGTGGTGGTCCTATCCCAAGAGTTAGCTTTTAAGAAAATACCGTGGCAGTGGGAGTTGAACAATGAGAACACATGGAACATGGACACAAGGAGGGGAACATTACACACTGGGGCCTGTTGGGGGCCGGGGGCAAGGGGAAAGACAGCATTAGGACAAATACGTAATGGTCACAGGGCTTAAAACCTAGAAGACGGGTTGATAGGTACAGCAAACCACCGTGGCACATATATACCTATGTAACAAAGCTGAACATTCTGCACATGTATCCCAGAACTTAAAGTAAAATAAAAAAAATTTATAATATTTTGACAAAAATCTAGTGAACAATGTAATTGAAAGAATGTGATTCACTTCATGAGCAGTTTGCTAGACCTCTCACTTTCAGAACCTGAATTTGTCTGGGAAAATCTGTGAGGAACAACTGTGACCACTAGATACCAGGGAACAGTGTTTTGCAAACTTGAATACGCATATGGATCACCTTGAAGCTCCTGTTTAAATGTCAGTTCTGACTCAGTAGGCCTGAGAAGAGGTGTGAGATTCTGCATTTGTTTTTAACAAGGTCTTGGGTGCTGCTGACGCTGAAGCTTCTGGTCACTTTGAGTAGCATACTTTGAGAAGCAAACCACACTTTGAGTAGCAAAGCTTCACAGGCAGCTTGCTACAGGGCAGTGTTTCTCAACAGAAGGTGGGAGGGAAGGAGATTTTCCACCCCTTCCTGAGGATATTTGAGGATGTCTAGGGATCTCTTTGGGTTCCATAACTAGACGGCTGCAACTGGTATCAGCCAGGGATACCACTAAACATCCTACAATGCACAGGACAGGGCTTGCCACAAAGAATTATCTGGCCCACAATGTCAACGGTGCTGAAGTGGAGAAATCCTAATCTTGGGGAAAGAAAAGAGGTTTGCAGTCCAGTGGCCCAAGGAGCAAATCATGATCTTTCCACTTAATTGCTGTAATCTTTACAAGACTCTCTGAATCTCTGTTCTTTGGAGAACTATCTAATGATGACCAGTAGAGTATCTGTATATGCAGTGAAAGTTCAATAATACTTGATATCAATTGAATGATTGTAGAAGAATAACTGCCTTCCTTGGAGACCAACAGAAAAGCAGTTACCATTATTGAGTATCTATTCTATATCCAGATAAATATTTTGGATATTTCAGAGATACTTCAGATATATACGCAAACCCAGAGGGATAGACAAGATAGCCTCTTGAATCTGTAATATTAGATTTCTAAGAAAAAACTGTTGCCTCAGTTCCCATTGATAGGCAGATATTGGCAGCAGAAGTGCTCATAGAGTATGAAATTATAATGGCCAGTTGATTGCAAGAGTCGGGCACGATGTTTTTCACCATCCCAATGGCAACAGCTTTTCGCATCAGCAGAGCACCCAGCTTTGACTTGCAAAGGCATGGGTGCAGTGTGTTCTACTGCCGGTAATCTCGGGGCTGCCCTTGATTTGCTTTCAGAACAAGAGCAAAGCTAGCCCCTTAGGGAGGTCAGAGCAGAGGTGGTGGGGCAGCAGAAGGCTGAGGCTGATGGGCTTCTGATGCTGGTGTACATGCACTTTGGGGAACATCTGAGTCTTAATCTTTCCCGTATGTTTCAGAATGCTTTCACCATGCATTCCTCTGCCATAGCAATAATTAGACTTCTCTGCCCAATGCATAAAGAGATGAGCATGCACACCCACACACAAACACACATACACTACTACATCTATGTCTCAACAGATGAGTCTTTCTGCTGACTGCTTGTAAAAAGAAAAACAACCAGATGGCACAGCTGGAAAAAAATGTCTGTGTTTTATAGGGTCTATAAAGCTCTTTATCATCCCAGCAGGAATGGGCAAGGACCTGGCAGGACACTGGGGTGCTCAAGAAGAATATTGAGCATCTATTTGACATGTCAATGAAGCTTTCCAGAATCATCTCCAGGCCTCTCTCTTGCCAAAAATAGACATGATAGTCTTGGGACCCAGACATGGTCTTCTCCTGGTTCCTCCATTTTTTACCACCCTGGTCTCCAGCTTGTCTGCCTGTAGAATTCCATAGAGACAATTACTCTAAAAGGTTATTATATTTGCCTGGATGATGACAGTTAGAATAATCTGTGTGATACAGTGATTAAACATATAGTGGTATTCATAGCTATAATTTATTACAATCAAAGGATACAAAACAAAGTCAGCAAATGGGAAAAGCACATGGGATGAAGTTCAACCTTCAATAATCTTCCCTCATTAGAATCATGCAGGATGTACTCAATTCCTCCAGTAACAGGTAAGTGATGTTGGCCGTTAGGAAAGCTCATTAGAGACTGAGCACCCAGGGCTTTTACTGGGAGCCAGTCATGTAGGCAACCTCTACCTAGAATGCACCAAAACTCCAGACTTCAGAAGTAAAGCAAGTGTTCAGCATAAATGACATTGTTTGAAAAAAACCAGCTTAGGTATAGTGAGCCACTCTTATCAAGGAGTGATGGGAACCCTCTGAACTCTAAGTTCCTAGACACTAGCCGGGGACTTACCTTGCCTTTCCAAAGATAGCAGTTTAGACCTACAGTGTTAACTATTTTCAGTACAGCTGTGGATCCTGTACTCTATGGGACAGTTGGTGATTTAGTGGGACCCCAGAGTTCTAGAGGTATGACAAGGTGCCTTGGGAACCACATTCTCCCACAGAGGCTATGAAAAGTGGTCCTCAGCCATGTTTGCTGGAGCCTTTGAAGACACTGTTCTATAGGGGAGTACTGATCCTCCCAGTGATAATAGTTGATGCCAAAACAAAGACAATCTCTTCTTAAAATCTTCCCTGTCTGTAAAATGAGCTGCTCCATTTTCTTCTATTTTGAATCAGGAACACTCAGGGTTTTATTCTTGTAAGTCAAAGAATCTTTTTAAAGGATAGCATGTAAGATATATATTTTTTCTTTTTGGCTTTTTGACTTAAAAGCTTGAAGGAGTTTTATCTTTGAAATTGAAAGCTTCTCTCCCTCCCTCTAGGATATGCCTTGGCATATGTTCTTATTATTAACTCTGTTGAACATGTGATGATCCCACTCAATTTCTTATCTCAGATCCCTTTAATATTTTTTTTCAGTTCTTCCAAGTTTTCTTCCATTAGATCTGTAATTATTAATGTCCATCTTTGGGGATACTGACCATCAGGGTCTGATTCTCTATGTTCCGTCTTGCCATTCATTTCCTAATCCACTCATTTATTTTATTTGGGAATTTTTTAACTCATTCAATAAACAGTCCCCAAACATCCCTACCCACTAGAGACACTTCCAGACACTGGAGATTGAAAGATAAGGTATATTGTTGGCCATTCAGGATTTCAATAGTAAAAAGATACATGCAGCTGGGCATGGTGGCTCACACCTGTAATCTCAACACTTTGGGAGGCTGAGGCAGGTGGATCACCTGAGGTCAGGAGTTCAAGACCAGCCTGACCAACATGGTGAAACCCCGTTTCTACTAAAAAATACAAAAATTAGCTGGGCATGGTGGCAGATGCCTGTAATCCCAGCTACTCAGGAGGCGGAAGCAGGGAGAATTGCTTTTACCTGGGAGGTGGAGGTTGCAGTGAGCCAAGATTGTTCCACTGCACTCCAGCCTGGGCGATAGAGCAAGACTTCATCTCAAACAAGACACATGTGAATCCCCAGAACAATAGGGCTTTCACAGTGGCTTGTCCACCATGCAGGGAACCACAGAAGATAGGGGGATTTAGGGTGATGTAGACTGTTTTCTTTAAGTTTAAGTTTTCTTTAAGAAAGAAAGAAAGAAAACTTTCTTTAAGTTTTCTTTAAGTTTCTTAAGTTTATCTTTTATGTCACCAGTTTGATTCTCTGAAGAGTCGCATTTTACTTATTCCAACATCATTTTTATTTGATTGGCTGTGGCGTCTGTGCTTTCACATTTTGCTAATAAGCAACAGGATTTTGTACTTTCCGATATGCTGATCATCACTTTTTTCTAGTTATCTTAAAGAGGTACATCTAAAGTTTGTGCGCAGCCGACATGGATCTAGTCCTAAAGGAAAAGTCTATGAGGAGGTCCCATTTTTCTCTTTCTCCTACATCCCACCCTGAATAGAAGCAGAACAGGTAGAGGCTTAGGTCCTTTTTGTTCATCTGTTTAAGTGTAGATACTACCTGGGATGGGGACTGGAAAGAAAGGGTCTGGGAGCCTTGAGGAGAAAGACACAGAGATGTCTGTCCGGTTGCACCAAGGACCTCTACTTAGATCATAGGGGAATGAGTATGGTGAGCTGCTCCTGAAACCTGCCCCAGGGGCCTTGGTCCTCTTAGATGGTCTCCTGCATCCTTGGCTGTAGCACATAACAGGCGAGGGAGCATATCACTGCTATCAAACAAGAGCCATGGCAGAATACAGAAACAGCTCCCTAGTGTGCTGGGAGTGGTGTGGCAGAAAGGAAAAAATGCTGTGGGACTTCCATTCCTGGGAGCCCTGGTTGTTCCCTTTCATTGCTGCTGCTGCTGTTAGGAACTCCTTGAGTTGGATGATTTAATAGTAATAATGATAAGCACTAAGGGGAATAGATTCCTTGTTATTCATCTGATTCTGCCATCTCTTCAGAATTATTTTTACTAGTTTATCTACAAGTAGAGGCAATTGAAAATTAATTTGTGTCATAAAAATAAAATCCTCTTAATATAATTGGAGCCACCAGAGGGTCTGCCTAGTCTAAAAACAATCCATCCCAAACATGGTTTCTGATGATGTTTGGGGGCGTTATTTCGGGACAACCAGGCAAAGAATGAGGTGGACTGCTCTCTAGTGAGTATTTAGCACCCATTAAGTGCTAGACTCACGGCCCTCTCCCTGTGTTATTTTATTTGGTCCACAAAACAAACCAACAAATAAAATAACAGTATCCTCATCTGACAGTTGACAAAACCAAAGCAGAAGTAAAATTGGGGGAATCTATGCCTAAATAAAGGTTGGGAGTTTCATTGGTTTCTGATCCACTGTAACTGGAAACACTCATCTCTCAAAGGTCAATTTATCTCTCACCTGCAAGGGTGGTAGAATGTCACTCCCAGAGCTGCTCTCCATTTCCTTTACCTAGTTTTGGGTCAGTCTTTCTTCATGAGGATTTTATGAGTTATTTGGGGTCCCAGGAGTAAGAGCTTTCACCTGCAAACCGTAGCTTCTCCCTTGGCTATCCCATCCTCATCTGCATGCTAAGCTATAGAGGGTCAGGTGGGCTTTAAGATGTAGCCCTTGTCAGGAAGTCTCCACACAAGGTGCCAGTTTTCATTAACTTCTATTTTATTTACTTATCCAGAACTGTTTTTTTTTCCTAGATGGTTTTAAGATGCATTAACATTGGGACATCTATGATTTCAAGCCATCATTTGGTAATTATGGGGAAGGAAACATCTTTTTTTTTTTTTTTTTTTGAGATGGAGTCTTGCTCTGTTGCCAGGCTGGAGTGCAGTGGTGTGATCTCGGCTCACTGCAACATCTACCTCCCAGGTTCAAGGTATTTTCCTGCCTCAGCCTCCCAAGTAGCTGGGACTGCAGGTGTGCACCACCATGCCCAGCTAATTTTTGTATTTTTAGTAAAGATGGGGTTTCACCATGTTGGCCAGGATGGTCTCGATCTCTTGACCTGGTGATTCACCCGCCTTGGCCTCCCAAAGTGCTGGGATTACAGGCGTGAGCCACCGCACCCAGCCAGGAAACATCTTTGCTGAGGTCAGCCCTGAGGATTGTACCAACAATCTTTCATCCTTGATTGCATGGACTCTCCCAGCTACAGTGGGTCAGATGCCCTGTGGATGAGAGTATGTTTATAGGACATACATGACATGCCGAAACAACATCCCTATTTCCAGTCCTGTTTATTTGCCGTTTTGCCTTTCCCCCGCTCTTTTCGTTAATGAATGTGTTAATCTGCCCAATAGAAAAATAGATGGAGGAGATGGCGCTAGAGGAAAAAGTAGAAGCAGAACATGTAGAGGCATAGGAGGAGAATTAGTGAAGTCTTAATCACACAGTTTTAGTTATTCATTCATCCAACAGTTCATAAATGGGGACCACCTGTTTTCACTAGATGTCATAATAGAGCAGTAGTTCCTCATCTTTTTATTTTTTAATGTTATGGATCCATTTTATCTCCTGATGTCAGCAACAGGCAGCATCCTACTTTTCAAGGTGTTTATGATTATCTTGACACTAATATATGGGCCCTAAATTAAGAAACCACAGCTAGATAAATTCTAATAGCCCATCTAGTTCTTAGCTCCTATGACTCCTTTTAAATTTTAATTATGCAGAGAGAAGCAATGAGATTTCTAAGGAGGGAGTTAAAAAAAAATCTCTTCTCTCCATTGCCATCATTTTATTCACCTCTAAAAACCCAACCTTTTCAGCTGGACTCTATGACTGCTCTAAAGCGGCCTGCTTCAATATATGAAATTTAAAATGTGGGATTTTAGCTCAGAAAGCAGAGCTTGGTTTAAAAAAAAATATGGGCTTAATAATGTAAAAAAGGCACAGTCAGGCCAAGGTCTTCCTTGGGAAAGGCCTAAGGGGCAGCAAGGATCACACCTGTAGAGCGCTGTGGAGTTGAGGCGTGTGGGGGCGGGATCCACTCTGCAGAAATCTGTGCTCTCACAATCACAGTCCCTGCCACTCAGAGAGAAGAGCCCCTCATTAGGTGCATAGGCGTCAAAAAGCAGTGAAAAAGCAATGAAACTCTAGTTAAAGAGCTGCCCACTTTTTCAAGTACAGCCACA
The DNA here is from genome assembly GCF_029281585.2 of Gorilla gorilla gorilla. Lineage (NCBI taxonomy): Eukaryota > Metazoa > Chordata > Mammalia > Primates > Hominidae > Gorilla > Gorilla gorilla. Next base: position 97,786,680 of record NC_073232.2, on the reverse strand, counting down.
TAGGCCTAGCCTGCTGCCATTTCAGACCTAATTCAGACCGTTCATCTGGAGGGGCGCACATCGTGGAAGTTTTAATTCCCAGCCAGAATATACCCTGATTAGACTCTCTCTTCTGCTCCTGCTTGGGCTTATTGAGGGGAAACTTTCAATTACTTGGGAAAGTACCGGAGGCCCGTGGAGGCGAGTTAGGGCGGTTTGGGGGTGGAGGTGGGGTTTCTCAAGAACAAGGCTGAGCACCCCCCCGAGCCTATTAATTGAGGATTCCATGTGCATGCTCACCCTAAGGCACAAGTCTGAGGAAAGACGAACAGAAGGGAACATTTTCCCATTCAAACCAATTGATTCCTCAAAAACAACATGAAAATTGAAGCTGAAATGTCCATGGAACTCCAGCTCATGAAAGGTTCCAGGGAGAGCTGTGGAGGAGATAGGAGACACCTGCTAATGAGGAGAGTTTTAAAAGCATTGCAGGCCTGAATTTTTAGTATTTTTTTTTCTAAAACCTAGAAGACAATTTCAAAAACTGGAGGGGGAAGTAGAAAAGGTTGAGGTGTTTTAAAGACAAAATTTCTTGCTGAGACAAACTGTCAAATTTTTTATTATATCCATTTCAAGGCAGGCATTTATTACCTTTCCAGTGACTGTATATCTCCCATAATGTTCTTAGTGTGGTTTGCCACTTAATTACCCACAGAATTTGCATTTAAACCGAGTTAAAGGATTCCATCTACTCTTTGGCTTCCTGCAGCTGTTTCCATGGTAACCAAAGGGGTCTCCCGGTGGCTGGCTGGGCTGAATATCAGGTTCTACAGGCCTGGAAGCATCTCCCCGCCCACTGTTGATCCATCTCCTTCGCTTCACTGAGGAAAGTCAATGGGAAGCGTCAAAGGATCCACTGACCTCTGTCGGATTTCTCTGGAAAGACTCCCAGCAAACAAGATTCCCTTATTTGATGAGCCCTTCAGGACAGGGGTCTGGGGTTGACTCTTCTCCATGCAGACCTACACAGACTGCTCCCCTAAGCAGCAGCTACATGAATTGAGTGGGCCTGGTTCCGGTACCCTCTCTTGATCCAGAGTCCTCAGCACAGGTTGGAAGCCTGGGCGCCTCCTTGCCTTGAGAGCATGAGTGGACACTTCCTGGTGGGAAAGCAGCATGCCCCTCTTCTAGTGTTAAGGGACACCTCAGCATGATTATTAAAGACAGTTGCAGCAGGAGGTCACAGACGCAGGGCGCAAATTACAGTGAGCTGATTTCACAAAGTACCTGGACTCCAGGCCCAGCTCTGCAGCCTTGCACAAAGCTGGTTCAGCCCTCCAAAGCTGAACAACGGTGCAAAAGAAGGTGCATTGGTATCAAGTGATTTTCCTGGATCCTTTCAGCACTGAAAGCCTGTATTATTAAAGTCAGATTTTCACAAAAAGGAATAAATTGAAAACAAAGGTGCAGTATAATAGTTCTGGAAAAACGAAGTTGCTTGATCTTGTACACCATCACAGGGGAAGACACACAGCATGATGGGAAGTGGGACCCCCAGAGCAAGGAGATAAGAAAAGAACTGCAGAATTTTCTCTGTGTTTCTCTCCCTCAGCTCTGTGTTTTTCTCTGTTTTCTCTCCCTCAGCTCTCTGAAAAAGCTAAACAAGCTATGCTCACACCTCCAAAGGACCAGCGCTAAGCCCCTTAACATACCTCTTAATCCTTTCTGCTGACCATTCCCTGGGGTTGGGCAGAAGTAAAGTGCACATTCAATTCTGTGATATGACTTGTATTATAATATACCACCATAAGAGAACAAGCAATTCTGGTGGGGACGGTGAAGGGACTCCCACATCATATGGGCAATGGTTAGTGATTCTAACTGGTTCTTCTTGATTATCCTGCCAGTCAACTTTCCAATGAAAGCAAATTTTTGAAGGTAAAAGTATGAGAGATGTCAGTCATCGTGTTTCACTATTAAAGTTCTTTTGAAAAATCTCCTTTGTTGGATTAGAACATTTAATCTGCTTTGTTCTCAAGGTTGGCCGTAATTGAGCATGAAATTATGCTGCTTTTTACTATACAGTTTTGTTTTCTCCTCTCATTGGATGCTACAGGGAACTTATTTTAAGTATCTTCATTGCAAACTCATTTGTGAATCAGTATGAATGTCTGGGGCACATGTGGGTATTGCATACCCCCTTAGGCATAGTTCTTCTGTGGGCTCCTGACTGAATTCCCGACGGGAAATAGGTTCCTTGCACTTATCTTGTCCTGTTTTCATCGTGTTCAAAGTGGACCACAGAATGATCTGTACCTGTCTTCCAGGACCTGGTAAGGGCAGTAATAATGAGGACAAAACTTTTGTTACTGGGATTTAGAAGAAGGCTTTCCTGGCAAGCACCAAATGGCTATGCAAGGTAAAGTTGGGGGACCCCCAGGACCAGGGGGGCATGGAGGCAGTGCATCCTCTTAGAAACTGAGAATTGAACCACAGACTTGTACCTGCCACTTTTAGTTCTTCTCTTTCACATGACTACATGGATATAAAGCTTTCACCAGGATTTTCTATTCTCGAAGCTTTAGGCTTCAGTGTTCTCAAAACTGACCTTAATGGCTTCCATTTTGGTTCTGCACTAAGGGGATTTAAAACAATGTAACCTTATTGAAGACTGGCAGACAGAGCCAGAAGATAGCATTTGCAGTTTTCTTTTTTTTTTTTCCTCACAGAGTCACTTAACACTCTAGCCTCTGTAGGTGCATAGTCCCAGTCCCAGAGTATAAATGAACTTATGTGATTCACTTACATGTGTGATATGAAAGGATCAATTCCCAGCCATGAACTGAGGGGTCCCTATGGACTTCCAGTGATAAATTCATTCTCCTTATTAGGGTTTGTAACTTTTACTAGCCCACTCTTGAGTCCAATTACTCTGTTAATTGTTCCTTTTTTGTTGTTGCAAATAAAAGAAATGCAACTCAAAATATCTTTTTAAAAATGGGAAGCAATTTATTGGTTCATGTAACTGAAAACACTAGTGAAGAGCTGACTCTTAGAATGAATGGCTGGATCCAGGGGCTCAAATGGGTCATTTGGAACAAATACCCCGGAATCTCCCAGCTCTGCTTCCCTGACTGCTCCCATTGCCTCCATGTCAGGCAGGCTCTTCAATTGAGATGATGAGATGGTAGTTGCAGTTTCAAGCTTACAGAGTACCTTCCTCCAGAAGCAACAGAAAGAAGAAGAGAGGGCCTCTTTATCACTGAGCATTTGGGTTGTTGTTGAATCAAGCTGGGTTATCCACCCACATCTGATCCAATCATCATGGCCAAAGCCATGAAGAGCAGTGATTGGTTTAGGCATGGTCCATCTGACCATTCCCCGTGGATAGGCTGGATATAGTCCAATCTAAACTACATGGACAAGAAAAATCAGGGTGCGCAACAAGAGATGTGATTACTCCAATTCTTTTTGTTTCATCATCATGAGAAAAGAACTATGTTTCTTAAACAAGTGAGGCAACTGATACTAACTGTAGTAATATTAGAGTATGACACAGCTAATAGATCATGATTTGAACCCATCTGACTCCAAAGTTTATTTTTCTGATACTAAATTCCTCTGCTCCGCTTTCCTCCTTGCTACATCACAGAGACTGAACTCAGAAATCTTTAAGTTTGGTTTTTCACAGTGCAAAACTTTAGTAATCTGAAGCTGGCATAATAATGATGATAATAATTTTTTAGTGGGTATCATGCTCTCTACATTTCTAGCTATGTTGCTTTCCATTATTTTCTCACTTGTTGATGATTTAAGGCAAGTATTTACCCACTTTTATTATTATTATTATACTTTAAGTTTTAGGGAACATGTGCACAACGTGCAGGTTTGTTACATATGTATAAATGTGCCGTGTTGGTGTGCTGCATCCATTAACTCATCATTTAGCATTAGGTATATCTCTTAATGCTATTCCCTCCCCCTTCCCCCACCCTACAACAGTCCCCGGTATGTGATGTTCCCCTTCCTATGTCCATGTGTTCTCATTGTTCAATTCCCACCTATGAGTGAGAACATGCAGTGTTTGGTTTTTTGTCCTTGCGATGGTTTGCTGAGAATGATGGCTTCCAGCTTCATCCATGTCCCTACAAAGGACATGAACTCATCATTTTTTATGGCTGCATAGTATTCCATGGTGTATATGTGCCACATTTTCTTAATCCAGCCTATCATTGTTGGACATTTGGGTTGGTTCCAAGTCTTTGCTATTGTGAATAGTGCCACAATAAACATACGTGTGCATGTGTCTTTATAGCAGCATGATTTATAGTCCTTTGGGTATATACCCAGTAATGGGATGGCTGGGTCAAATGATATTTCTAGTTCTAGATCCCTGAGGAATTGCCGCACCGACTTCCACAATGGTTGAACTAGTTTACAGTCCCACCAACAGTGTAAAAGTGTTCCTATTTCTCCACATCCTCTCCAGCACCTGTTGTTTCCTGACCTTTTAATGATCGCCATTCTAACTGGTGTGAGATGGTATCTCTTCTCTGATGGCCAGTAATGATGAGCATTTTTTCGTGTGTTTTTTGGCTGCATAAATGTCTTATTTTGAGAAGTATCTGTTCATATCCTTCGCCCACTTTTTGATGGGGTTGTTTGTTTTTTTCTTGTAAATTTGTTTCAGTTCATTGTAGATTCTGGATATTAGCCCTTTGTCAGATGAGTAGGTTGCAAAAATTTTCTCCCATTCTGTAGGTTGCCTGTTCACTCTGATGGTGGTTTCTTTTGCTGTACAGAAGCTCTTTAGTTTAATTAGATCCCATTTGTCAATTTTGGCTTTTGTTGCTATTGCTTTTGGCGTTTTAGACATGAAGTCCTTGCCCATGCCTATGTCCTGAATGGTATTGCCTAGGTTTTCTTCTAGGGTTTTTATGGTTTTAGGTCTAACATGTAAGTCTTTAATCCATCTTGAATTAATTTTTGTATAAGGTGTAAGGAAGGGATCCAGTTTCAGCTTTCTACAAATGGCTAGCCAGTTTTCCCAGCACCATTTATTAAATAGGGAATCCTTTCCCCATTGCTTGTTTTTGTCAGGTTTATCAAAGATCAGATAGTTGCAGATATGCAGTATTAATTCTGAGGGCTCTGTTCTGTTCCATTGGTCTATATCTCTGTTTTGGCACCAGTACCATGCTGTTTTGGTTACTGTGGCCTTGTAGTATAGTTTGAAGTCAGGTAGCATGATGCCTCCAGCTTTGTTCTTTTGGCTTAGGATTGACTTGGCAATGCAGGCTCTTTTTTGGTTCCATATGAACTTTAAAGTAGTTTTTTCCAATTCTGTGAATAAAGTCATTGGTAGCTTGATGGGGATGTCATTGAATCTATAAATTACCTTGGGCAGTATGGCCATTTTCACGATATTGATTCTCCCTACCCATGAGCATGGAATGTTCTTCCATTTGTTTGTATCCTCTTTTATTCACTGAGCAGTGGTTTGTAGTTCTTCCTGAAGAGGTCCTTCACATCCCTTGTAAGTTGGATTCCTAGGTATTTTATTCTCTTTGAAACAATTGTGAATGGGAGTTCACTCATGATTTGGCTCTCTGTTTGTCTGTTATTGGTGTATAAGAATGCTTGTGGTTTTTTCACATTGATTTTGTATCCTGAGACTTTGCTGAAGTTGCTTATCAACTTAAGGAGATTTTGGGCTGAGACGATGGGGTTTTCTAGATACACAATCATGTCATCTACAAACAGGGACAATTTGACTTCCTCTTTTCCTAATTGAATGCCCTTTATTTCCTTCTTCTGCCTGATTGCCCTGGCCAGAACTTCTAACTCTATGTTGAATAGGAGTGGTGAGAGAGGGCATCCCTGTCTTGTGCCAGTGTTCAAAGGGAATGCTTCCAGTTTTTTTCCATTCGGTATGATATTGGCTGTGGGTTTGTCATAGATAGCTCTTATTTTGATACACGTCCCATCAATACCTAATTTATTGAGAGTTTTTAGCATGAAGGTTGTTGAATTTTGTCAAAGGCCTTTTCTGCATCTATTGAGATAATCATTTGGTTTTTGTCTTTGGTTCTGTTTATATGCTGGATTACGTTTATTGATTTTCATATGTTGAACCAGCCTTGCATCCCAGGGATGAAGCCCACTTGATTATTGTGGATAAGCTTTTTGATGTGTTGCTGGATTCGGTTTGCCAGTATTTTATTGAGGATTTTTGCATCAATGTTCATGAAGGATATTGGTATAAAGTTCTCTTTTTTTGTTGTGTCTCTGCCTTGCTTTGGTATCAGGATGATGCTGGCCTCATAAAATGATTTAGGGAGGATTCCCTCTTTGTCTACTGATTGGAATAGTTTCAGAAGGAGTGGTACCAACTCCTCCTTGTACCTCTGGTAGAATTCGGCTGTGAATCCATCTGGTCCTGGACTTTTTTTGGTTTAAAGCTAAGAGAGGTGAAGATGATTTTTATGGTGTCATTGACTGAATGTTTGCATCACCCCCAAATTCATATGTTGAAGCCCTAATGCCTAATGTGGCTATATTTAGAGATGGGGCCTCTGAGGAAGTCATTAAGGAATTAAGTTAAATGATGTCATAAAGATGGTGCCCTGATTTGATAGGATTAATGTTCTCATAAGAAGAGTCAGAGCTCTCTCTCTCTCTCTCTCTCTCTCTCTCTCTCTTCCTCTCGGTCTCTCTCTCTCTCTCTCCACTTCCCCCACTCTAATCCGGCCCTGACTTGTGAAGACACAGCAAGAAGATGAGAAAGCAAGTCAAGAAGAGAGCCCCAGAAACCAACCCTGCTATACCCTGACTTTGGAATTCTAGCCTAACAAATTTATTTCTGTTGTGTGAGCCAATTAGTTTGCTATTTTATTGTAGCAGGCTGAGCTGACTTATATACATGGTCCCCCAGTTAGTGAATGGGAGAGCCAGAATTAGAAACTGTGTCTCCTTTCTTTCATTTTACAGTCCTTTCAACTTCTCCCAACTCTGTTTTCATGCACTTTTTTTTCTTTTGCCAAGCACAAACCATCTAAGGAGGAAAGTGAGACCCTAAGTATTCAGAGAGCAGAATCATTTATTGGTCTGATGGAAAAAAATCATGGGAACTTGTCTAGAAGTAAATAGATGAACATGATCAAGGTTTGAAAACCACTGTGTTAACTGGGAAATCACATTTTCTATCACTGCAAGAAGTCCAGGTCCCTCCAGGCATCTCTGTTGGCCCTAATTTGTTTTTGTTTTTTCTGAAGGAATTTTATAGTACTATATGGAGGAAGATTTGTTAGCTTGTCCCTTGTTCAAGGGACTTTTTTTTTTTTTTTTTTTTTTTTTTTGCAGCTTTTCCATTATCCACATCTTGGGAAATGGAGATGCCAATCTGATTGGTCTGAGATAGTGATTGGCTATGCTTACTAGTGTGCAAGGGTACTGATGCCCAGGTTGACAGTAGCATGTCAAGGATTGGGCAGTGGGGAAGTCTGTTCTGGGCACCCATCATAAAGAGGTGCATTCTTTGCAGGAAATTTAAAAGCAATACTAATATCAACTAAAAGTTGGTCTGCTTTTTATTACCATAATGCCTTGGCAATTTAAAACCCGATATCAATAACAAAACCTCTCTCCCCATAGAGGTAACTGCATCTGTTGCTCTTATCTTTTCTATGCCATTGCAGGCAGGTGCTAATAGATGGAGAGGCCAGGGGGAGTTGGATAGAAATTCCCAATGCATCACATCTACTGAAGCTCTCCTCCCACCTGTTGGCCCTGCCCCTGCTTGCCTACACGTGTTCCAAAGGTGCACACTCAGCAGGGGGATTTCTACTGATCTATAATTGAAAACTGTCTGAGTTCCCTTTGGGGCGTTTGCCTCTCCCAAGCAACTGCCAGCCTGAACGAGCTCAGCAGTGGGATCCCCAGAGGCAGCATAATGACCCGGACTATAAATGCAATTATTACCACTGCAGCACTGGGTAATAAAGAAAGAGAGAGCGAACATGAGAGTCAGAGAGGGGCTCTGAATCAGGTGCAGGAGTGGAGAGTGAGGAGGTGGTTGGGAATGTGGATGGCTGCATCATGGGAGGAGGAAAAAAGATATTCATGGAAGGCCTGAGCTCCCTGTGGTCCAACTAGCACTTCCTGGATAAACCTTGCCTGTACCTCTCTGTCCTTTGCCTTTGTTACCAATCATTCCTCACATGGGTAATTACTTATAATTTGTAATATTATTCAGTTTTAGAGAAGTGCTAACATGCTTAGAAAAAAGCAGAGAATAGTGTTGGAGATTGCAAGGAAAATATCTCAGCCCATTCAACCCTGATGTGCTTTCCTGGACTTTATCTAGCCTTTGCAAACTTTTATTCCTTATGAAAAGCCTCCAATCCACATCCTGTGACAATGCCCTGCCTTCTGACTTAAGCCCAGGGGATGAGGATAGCATTCTCAAACAAACTCAGAAATTGTGTCTGCACCTTGAGGACAGAGGGCCCATCTCTTGGCAGGGAGAAAAGGAGCTGGGTGCCAAGCTGAGACGGGAGATAGAGCGACAGTCCTCTAGATGGAAGTTCTGCAAAGACTGCTATCTGGGGCCTTCCTGCTTCTTTCTCTGGCCTTGGGATGTCATTGTCCTGAGCTTTGGGGATCATCTCTGCAGGCCACCTTTAGTGAAACATTTGCTGGGCTTCTTTGATCTCCAGACAAGAGTGTGTTTCCTGAAATACTCACTGGTATCTGAAGATCACTGGTGTCATGTCTGGCTCCTGTTTCAGGGTTGCATCTGAGATCAATCCCTGGGTGAGTGTGTGATCGCAGATAGGGGCATTTTTCTCTGTACCATCTGTCGATGCCTCTAAGGCTGTGTGTATGGAACATCTCTGTAGACAATTCTGTATTTGCTTTCATGACCTCCTGCATGGAGCAGGTGTGGGAAGCATCTTGCCTGTGGCCCCACGGTCTCTCCCATGGGCACCACCCATGGAACAGTCTCCACAACCACTGCCATCCCTGGACATGTATTAATATCTTCTGGAATATGTCTCTGCCTCTGTGACTGGGGTGGGTATTTTCTATGGAACAGCTGCATGCTCCAGTTATCTTTCAGGATTTTCAGGAAATTATGGTTTCCTTGTAGCAAGAGGACCAACATTGTTTGGCCCTGGAGCTGTCAGTTCAGACTGGAGGGCCCCTGGGCATCCTCCATAGAGTATAGGGACAAGCAGCATTGGATGGAGAAAGCAGGAGGAAGAGTCTACCCTGGGCTGCATTGTTTGTAAATAAAAAGCACACTGCAGTGTTCTGAAAATCAATGTTTTATATTTGTATCCATTTTCTTAGGCTGCCATCACAAAGTATCAAAGACTGGGTGGCTTAAACAACAGAAATTAATTTTCATACAGTTCTGGATGCTGGAAGTCCAAGATCAAGGTGTGGGCAGGTTGATTTCTCCTAAGACTTTTCTCTGTGGCTTGCAGATGGCTGTCTTCTCACCATGTCTTCACCTGGTCTCCCCTCTGTGATCATATATCCCTGGTGTCTCTTTGTGTGTTCAAATTTCCTCTTCTTACAAGAACACCCATCATAATATTGGATTACGCCCCACCCTAATGGCCCCATTTTAACCAAATTACCTCTTTAAAAGCTTTATCTCCAAATACAGTCATACTGTAAGGTGCCAGGGGTGAGGGCTTTAATATATAGATATGGGGGAAGCACAATTCAACCCATAACTCTATTATCCCCATGCTCCACCAATTCTAAACAATTTCAGTAAGAAAATGTTCTCCCCTTCCCAGTTATTTTGTGATCTAAGTTATAAACAATTGATCCAGTTATTGTTGAGTTTTTCTACTTATCTTTCAATAAACATTATATTTAACAACAGTCATATTAATTTTGAGAAGCACCAGTTATACATTTGGCCCCAGGCACCTATAGACTCAGCTACATGTTGTTATTGTCAGAGTAAGTTCTTAAAGTTGGCAGTCATTTATTCTTCACAGAATTAGAAAATGCTATTTTAAAATTGATATGAAACCAAAAGAGAGCTCGTGTAGCCAAGACAATCCTAAGCCAAAAGAACAAAGCTGAAAGCATCATGTTACCTGACTTCAAACTATACTACAAAGAGACAGACACATGGACAAATGGAACAGAATAGAGAACTCAGAAATAAGACCTTACATCTGCAATCATCTGATCTTTGACAAACCTGACAGAAACAAGCAATGGGGAAAGGATTCCCTATTTAATAAATGGTGCTGGGAGAACTGGCTAGCGGTATGCAGAAGATTGAAACTGGACCCCTTCCTTACACCTTACATAAAAGTTAACTCATTATGAATTAAAGACTTGAATGTAAAACCCCAAACTATAAAAACCCTAGAAGAAAATCTAGGCAATACCATCCAAGACATATGCACTGGCAAAGGTTTCATGACAAAAGCATCAAAAGCAATGGCAATGAAAGTAAAAATTGACAAATGGGATACTAAAGAGCTTTCTGCACAGCAAAAGAAACTATCATCAGTATTGGGAGAACCTGCCCCCAATATTTCAACGTAGGTTCTTTCTATTTTCCATAATTGTCGGCCAGCTGAGAAATAAAGAGAGACAGTACAAAGAGAGGAATTTTACAGCTGGGCTGCCAAGGATGACATCACATATTGGTAGGACCATGATGCCCACCTGAGTCTCAGACCAGCAAGTTTTTATTAAGGGTTTCAAAAGGGTACGGGGTGTCAGAACAGAGAGTAGGTACAAAGATCACATGCTTCAAAGAGCAAAAAGCAGAACCACTGATAAGGGACTAACAAAGATCACATGCTTCTGAGGGAACATGGCAAAGGGCAAAAGCAGAACCACTGATAAGGGTCTATGTTCAGTGGTGCACGTATTGTCTTGATAAACATCTTAAACAACAGAAAACAGGGTTCGAAAGCAGAGAACCAGTCTGACCACAAATTTACCAAGGTGGGGTTTTTCCCCACCCTAATAAGCCTGAGGGTTCTGCAGGAGACCAGGGCTTATCTCAGTCCTTATCTCAACTGCACAAGACAAACATTCCCAGAGTGGCTGTTTATAGACCTCCTCCCAGGAACACATTCTTTTCCCAGGGTATGAATATTAATATTCCTTGCTAGGAAAAGAATTTAGTGATATGTTTCCTACTTGCACATCCATTTATAGGCCCTCTGCAAGAAGAAAAATACGGCTATTTTTGCCCGACCCTGCAGGCAGTCAGATCTTATGGTTGTCTTCCCTTGTTCCATAAAAATTGCTATTATTCTGTTCTTTTTCAAGGTGCACTGATTTCATATTGTTCAAACACACATGTTCTACAATCAATTTGTATAGTTAACACAATTGTCACAGTGGTCCTGAGGTGATGTACATCCTCGGCTTACGAAGATAACAGGATTAAGAGATTAAAGTAAAGACAGGCACAAGAAATTATAAAAGTATTATTTGAGAACTGAAAATTTCCATATTACGATGAAATCTTCACAATTTATGTTCCTCTGCTGCAGCTCCAGCGGGTCCCTCCGTTTGGGGTCCCTGACTTCCTGTAATATATCAGCACAAACAGGCAACCTACAGAGTGGGAGAAATTTTTTGAAATCTATCCATTTGACAAAGCTCTAATATCCAGAATCTACATGGAACTCAAAAAAATTTACAAGAATAAAAAACCCATTAAAAAGAGGGCAAAGGACATGAACAGACACTTCTCAAAAGGAGACGTTCATGTGGCCAACAAACATATGATGAAAAGCTCAACATCACTGATCATTTGAGAAATGCAAATCAAAACCACGATGAGATACCATTTCATGCTGGTCAGAATGGTGATTATTAAAAAGTCAAGAAACAACAGATGCTGGTGAGGTTGTGGAGAAATAGGAACGCTTTTACACTTTTGGTGGGAATGTAAATTAGTTCAACCACTGGGGAAGACGATGTGGTGATTCCTCAAAGATCTAGAACCAGAAATACCATCTGATCCAGCAATCCCATTACTGAGTATATACCCAAAAGAATATAAATCATTCCATTACAAAGATACATGCACAAGTATGTTCACTGCAGTACTATTCCCAATAGCAAAGACATGGAATCAACCCAAATGCCCATCAATAATAGACTGATCTATTAAAGGAATAGTGGTATATAAACACCATGGAATACTATGCAGCCATAAAAATGAATGAGATTATGTCCTTTGCAGGGACATGGAAGGAACTGGTGGCCATTATCCTAAGCAAACTAATGCAGGAACAGAAAACTAAACACCACATGTTCTCACTTATAAATGTGAGCTGAACAAGGAGAGCACATGGACATAGGGAGGGGAAAAACATACACTGGGTCCTGTCAGAGGGGTGGAGCTGGGGGATAGTGAGCATTAAGAAAAATAGCTAATGCATGCTGGGCTTAATACCTAGGTGACAGGATGATAGGTGCAGCAAACTACCATGGCACATGTTTACCTATGTTGCAAACCTGCACATCCTGCACATGTACCCTGGAACTTAATAAAGAAAAAAAGTTGGCAGTCATTTGACCTCATTTCTACTGCAGCCGATCTCTCTCAGCCCTGTGCTACTCCAAGTGCCTGTGTTTAAGTGGTAAATTAGAAATTAATGGTAATTTTGGAGACAATCAAATAGAAGTTGAGTTACTTCCATTGAAGTTTATGTTTGAATTTTAAAACAGTGAAACAGGTATTTTACACTTATCTACAAAAATTCACAATTAGTTGAAATTTAAAACAATATTTTCCCTGTCTGTGCTTTTCTTTCTGTTCATTACCATGATTTATATCAAAATGATTTAGTTACATGGGAATATTTTTTAAAAAGTCACTGCATGAAGATCTTTAACTCTATTGGGGATTTAGAGACACCAAGTGAGGGGAGAACCAACAACTGGATCCAGGTTAAAATGCAGGCAGCCAATAACCAGAGTCTAGGCAAGAAACCTGGGATTCAGTAGTGAGGTAGAGCCCTTTACACACACACACACAAAAACACACACACATAAATATGCACACACATATAAATATTCATACACACACAAATACACAAACACACACACAAATATACAAACACACACAAATACACAAACACACACATATACACACACATATACACACACATGCACATCACATGCACATACACACACACACACACACACACAGATCAAGACAGAAGTCCACTGCCATGAGGCCATGTATTGGGGCCTAGCGGCTATACAGGGGCTCCATTCTGCACCCCATCTCATCGCAGCAATGAGATGAAGCCAGTGATCTCTGCTTTAGGAATGTGGAGCCCGGAGATCCCCATTGAGACTCACAGTCAGCCTCTGTGTAGCAAGGAGAACCAATTAGGGAATATGAGGAGTCCTTCATGTACCAAATCCTCCCAGCCATCTCCTCCAGCTTCGGAGCACTCTGCCAAACATGGGTAACACACAGAATGGGGACAGGTCTTTGCCCTGAGAGAACTCTGTATGCTGGGGGAGTCAAAAATGTAAACAGATACAACTCACCTGCTGCCAAATTTCTGTCCCATGGCAGAGAGGAGAATGTGTGTAGCTTTGAGAGTGCCTGTCACTTGGAGTGTAATTCCAAACTCCACAGAGCAAAGGTTGCTCCATGTCTAGCTGGGAGTGGTATCCGTCGAGTCCAAACAGGCCTCCAAATTCGATGGGCCAAAGCTAATGTTGGAAATGTGATGCTTCCGATATTGGACAAAGAGTGGAGAGTTAAGGAGCAGAGTTCCGGGAAGATGACGGAGGAACTGTACACAGAACAATTTTGTGCCTTGCCAGGAGCACCTGCTCTCTCCCTAGTAGTTGGAGGCTGGTTCGTATGTGCAAGTGCTGATGAGGTCTGTTAGAAGCCAGTTGCCTCCACTGGTCCAGGACAAAGTGAGTTAGTTTAGTTGGGCATGCAAAAAGGTCAGGGAAGGCACAGCAAAGAGCACTCAGGAAGCTTCCCAGGGGGATTCTTGAGATGAGCAGTTAAGGATAAACATAACTTTAATTTGGAAAGGAGCAAGGAGAAGTTATGCATATTATAAGAAGAAGCATTAAAAAAAAGTAACATGATCACATGAGGTAACCTGAGTTAGCTTGCAGAGAACTTCAAACATTTCATGTGTAATTAATGTGGGGTAAGTGCCTGTAGGTGGAAATGGATACAAAAGTCTGAGGCCAGCCCTACAGTGGTATTCCATGATTCCTGCTGAAAGAAGGGGAGTCTAGGCCTTTAGAGTCTGTCACTGTGTTCGAACTCCCTGTTCTAGGTCAGTCCTTGGGGAGGGTGATTCAGGGCCCTGCCACCTGACTGCCCTGGGAACTGGGGCAGGACAGCTCCTGCAGGTGAGAGATCAGAGGCTCAGTGGGGAGAAAGCAAGGCAGGGAGGCAGGCTTCTGTAATCGCCTCTGTGGGGTGTATCCTGTGAAACCAGAAGGTAGCTTGTTAAAATGCAGGTTGAATTAAGCTCAAGGCATTATCTCCTTTCTGTCCTCTGATCCAGGGTTAACATTCTGCAATTATTGCAAGAGATAAGAAAAACCCCAAATGAGAGAGAAGCAGGAGGGGGCCAGGGACTCTTCACCTTACTAGGAAGGAAATGTGGGGGGATGAAGTCGAGCCTCGGGGAAGTGGATTCACTCCTGAGCAAATTAAAATCAGCAAATTGGCCAAACTCAAGAATGTGCTCATTATGTCTGCTTGAGACAGAGATTCTCAGAAACCAGAACATTTACCAATGACCTCCAGAGATCGGCCAGGCCACACCTGCCTACTGAAAACTTTCACTTAAAATTGGCATCTTTTAAAAAATAACATTTTCCCCCCATGATCCAAATCATGTATGTAATGTAGAATCTTTGGAAAATAGAAAAAAGACCCAAATCTTCCATAAATAATACCTCACTCATCAATTACCAGGGTTAATATTCTGGTTTTAATCTTTCCAATCCTTTTACACACACACAATCACTCCCTTCATACTTCTGGTTTTACCAATATAGTAGGATGATCCTATTTGGAAATCTGATTTTTAGCATTGATTAACAATCTATTCATTTATAAAGCATGTGTGAATGCCCCCTTTGTGTAGGCCTCTCCAGGCCTGGGGATGCAGTGGTGATGAATAGTTCCCATGTCCTCCTAGAACTGACAGGGCACAGAGGGAGACAGCAGCCAGGAAACTTAACATTAGAGCTTAAAGTAAAGTATTCTGATGAGGAAAAAGTTCAGAAGCAAAGACTAATATAGCTGGAGTGCAGCCTGAGACCAGAGGGTTTGGGAACATGGTGGCAGCCAGAATAGTGGCCTCAGTGAAGGGGATAGCAACCCTGTAGGCCTTGGTGTGGGAAGGACCTTGGTATGCAGGAGGGACTGGCGGAGGGCAGTAGGGTGGAAACAGAAGAAATTAAGAAGTCAAATTGGATAAGAAGAATAGGGTCTTTTAAGCAAAAGATAATTTTTACTTTAAATAAAGGAGGAAGCCATGAATGGATTTTAAGCAAGAGAGTGTGTTACTTAATCTTATCATTTTTTAAAGAAAACATCCCTCTGACCAATGTCTGGAGAACATATTGTGAGGGGACAAATCAGAAGCTGAGAGACCAATTAGGAAGCTATTGCAGTAGTCCAGGCAACGTGCCATGGTGGCGAGGCCTGCATTGGTAGCATCAGGGATGGGGAAAAATACAAACTTCTGAGATATACTTTGGAAATAGACCAGTTATCTATGCTAATGGCTGGATGTGGGTGGTCAGTTATGTCTTCAAGGTTTTTAAAAAGGTGGTGATACTGACTGATATGGATCCGGCTAGGGGAAGACTAACTTTGAGTTGCTTTTCTTTGAGGGGAGGTAGGGATGGGGAAATTGAGAGCTTCATTTTAGGTATGTGCTATTTGAGAGGCTGTGAAACATCCAAGTGGAGGTTTTAGGTAGGTCATGAGGTCTGCTTATCTGGAGTTCACAGAAGAGGCCTGAACTGAAGATATGAATGTGGGACATTGACTTTGGCACTGATGTTGGCCCTGGATTTATAGAACAAGGTACATATGAGATCAGAGGAGACCCTCGGAGGAGTTCAGCAGTTGGCAAGAGAAACAACAGTCAATGAAGTGGATGGAAGCAGGAGAGGTCAGTGAGGTCAGGGGCAGGGGCAGTGTGAAAGCATGGTTTCATAGAAGTGGAAAGAGGAAAGTGACTTACCTTTCATGTGATTGAATATTCTAAACCTTAAATTTT
This sequence comes from Gorilla gorilla gorilla, assembly GCF_029281585.2. Classification (NCBI taxonomy): domain Eukaryota; kingdom Metazoa; phylum Chordata; class Mammalia; order Primates; family Hominidae; genus Gorilla; species Gorilla gorilla. The sequence goes on along the minus strand of NC_073232.2, from coordinate 97,770,409 downwards.
AACGTCTGCACAATGTTTTATTGAATGGATGTACCATAAATTATTGAAATTCCTCTGTCTCCTCCCACCCCCCCCCCTACCCCGACCACACACACACACACACACATCTGGGATAGAGGATATTTAGGCTGTTTACAACATTTTTGTAGTTAAGATGAACATCATGACAGTGAATCTGTAGGCACATATATAATGAATCTTAAAGGTATATTTCTAGAAACAGGATTATGGAGTAAAAATGAATATTAATAAAAAGTTTAACATCTAATGTATGATGTCTTTTCTACTGTTTATAAAGACATTAAGAAAATTAAATGGCATAATTTTCATTGATAATATGTCTATAATCTAACAAAGTCAATTCAGAAATAACAAAAAAGCACTTATTAAATACCTATTGTATTCTAGATGTTGTGTGATAGATTTAGAACTCTTGCATTTTAGGTATAGCACTGAGATTCAGGGAACTCACTCCACCTCAAATAGCTTATTTTGTTATAATGTTGTAAAGATTTGAACAAATGTCTGTCTCCATATTATTTGTTAGTTCATTTAAATTTCTCTGATGATTTCTTTCCATTGTTTTTCCTTTATCAATTCCAAATTCTCTATATTGCCCCTTTCCATATTGGCTATATTCACACTTCAGTATCTTCTTTTCAATGTTGGGCGGCTCCTTCTTTTTGTCCTTACAAATCTCCTGTCTTCACCTAATATTAGCAATGACTGTGATTCTCACCAATTCCTCCATGTAAGCTCACCTCCATTATGAGTCCGCTCTCTGCAGGGTAGAGCGTTGCATGCATCTTAAACAAACATCACTTAACAGGGAGATCTGAGGGCCCCCAAAACAAATCTGATTCATCTCTGTAAGGCTTCATCAGCAGCAGGAATGAATAAATGATTGTTGAAATTAATCAATATACATGTTACAGATTAATAGATATAATAGCTATAATGTAATAACAATCATTTCTCCAATGTATCACCATGTTCTGTTAATCAGTTTATATATATAAATATTAATTCTAGGGTCGATACTAATATAAATATTATCTCCACTTTAAGGTAAGCAAAGCCAACCCTGCAATACAAAAATCATTTTTATTTTGCATGAGAAAAGTTAAGAGAGATGAAGTACATCATCTGAGGTGTGACAGGCTATCTAGGGACAGAATTTGACTAAATTCTGTCTGACTTTAAAATCTGTGTGTTTTATTATTACACAATCTTGCTTGCATGGATATACAAAATATCACTCAGACTTACCATAAAATTGTTAGAATTAAATGAAATCTTGAAAATTTCATCCATACAACCTCATTGCACATCCTCAAAAGACTGGAATATTTTCCCATGAGTAAGTGTAGCAAAATGCCTCATTGCCTACCGCAGAATCTGAAAGATACACCACTGCAAATTAATGTTTTGTAAATGAATGACTACAGCTATAGGAAGCTATCACCTCGGGGAACCTTTCCATTTTCACCCAAAATAATCTTTCTCTTTCACATCACTGCCACAGTGCCCTAGGCCACACTCTTTCTTTTAAGGACTTAGAATCCTGGGCCACTTTTGCAGAGAAACAAGCAGCATCCTTTGGACTGAGGGACTTAACTCCTGCATGAAAGTCAATAGGCAACTTACTGGCTACTGTCCGTAGAGGTCTTCCTGGATCACAATGGGGAGGAAATTGAAATCGGCACCCCCATATAGGTGAAGCACAGCACTTGCCCAGGAGGAAACTGAGGCCAGGAAGGCTCAGGATGTGCTTTTATGGTGCTTATTCAGATGGAGGTCAGGCTATTTCTGGATGCTGACAGGGGTTTTCATCGGTGCTGCCAATATATAGACACTTCTTTCCTCTTTCCAGGCACTTGTAGGATGGTTCCTCTGGACCCCTGAGGTTGAGTGGGGCTATCTGACTAGCTCCATCCAGTGAGCTTTGATCAGATGGGATAGACATCACCTTGGCTGGAGGATTTAACTCTCAGCTTGAGAACAGTGATTTCTCTTCCTCTGACATAGCAGCTGGCAACATTCAATATGGTAGCTGCTCTGTCATCCCAGGTCTCCGCATACCTGGAATGAGCAAAGCCCTGCCAAGGACACCCTTGGGTGCGTACAATAAATAAGACATGAACTTTGGTATTTGAAGCCTCTGAGATTTGGGGGTTGTTTGTTAGTGCAACATGTTCTAAATTGTTCTGACTGAGTCATTGTTTCCTCTTTTGCCTCTTTGTCTCCATGAAGCCTCAAGGAGACCTCAGCCCTGATTTTGACACCCTCTGCTCTGTGCCATGTGCCTCTCAGCCTTTTTCACCTTCACAGCCTGGGGAACCTTGGGGGGCATGTCGCTGGAGGTAGAAACCATGTTCTGCCCCAACATGCTGCTTTTTTTCTAAATGAATTAGAATTAGACTTTTAAAACTTCAAAAGGCTCTAATAACCCTTCTCTGAGGTTTAACTGGGTAAGAATAGGGAGAAAAAAATAGTAGCAGAAAAATAGAAACACATTGTTTTGTGTATTAAAATGTTCTGGCTCAGCTACATCTGCCTGGGCCCCAGTAAACCACTTTATTAAACTGTGCTTTTGTGTGGTGCCATTTGATTAAACAGAAGGTCACAATAAGGAGTGATCCTGTGAAACTTAGTATTGTGAGTACTGTCAGAATGTTGCTGAGGACACTGCTTATTTGATCACATGTGGTTCTTTGTATGACAATACACAGAAAAAATTCAACACTAAGAATAGCCATAATTTTGAGCAATTATTTTGCTTTTATATTATGTACACTTAGCTACACATGTATTCATGCATCTGTCTATTCACCTATCATTAATCGATAACTTCATCCTCAGGGTACATCCAGTAAAGCAAAGCCTCATGGTTAGATTGGACTCAGCTATTCCTGCCCCACTGTGTTTAGAACACTGGATCACCCTCTGAGCAAGGGCCAGCTGGTCGTCAAGAGTTCCCTTCTACGGGGAAGGGCTCTGTCACACTTGACCTTGATCCTGCTTCTCCACAGCTCGAATGCATTAATAGAGGCTTTTACAGCTGAAGCCCAAGATTTAAGTTGTCTTTTATTAGAGTGACAGAGGGCCACAAAATTAACAAATAATGTATTCATGGGACTATTGCGGGAAACTCAACATCTTTTCGATGCATCAGTTATCCAGCTCCAAAACGAGTAACCAAACCTTAGAACAACTAGGATCACCCTTTTAAACTCCATTATCAATGCTCTTGTGTTTGGTGTCTTTGTTAACTTGGCTATGCTAAACCACACTTTCTAGAACACCCTTTCCTCTATGTTTCCAGTCAGGGTGGGCCATGGGGAGACCTGGAGGCAGAAAGACAGTGGCAGTCATCTTGGAGGTCAGCCACAGTTGCTCATCTGCTGACTCACCTGTGGGAATGAGTCTGCAGCTGGTCCCACACCTGCTTCACCTTCCCCTGGCTCCTCCTTCAGCTTCTCTGACTATTGAGCCAGGTGTGTGTTTAAACATCAAGGAGCACAGGACTCTGCAGGACATCCACACCATGGAGATTCTGCTTCTCTGACTGAGCCTTGACTGGCACACTGGTATTCACATAACACAAGATAAGGAATCTGCACAGAATGGCTGCAATAAGAGCTTCTTCTAAGTCCTGCTTGAACAGCTCCATCTCCTCCATCAGCATAATGCTTTATTCCTGTCAAATGTGATGTTCCAATTGTGATGTTTCATTTCTCACTGATGGCCTTGCCTGCTAGTGAATAGGCTTGCATGCATCCCATCATTCAGCAAAGAGGTACTGAGCATCTAATAGCAATGTAGCTCAGTCACTTTCAGAATCTGGGAATACAGAGATGAGTGATGTTGGTAGAGATTGTCTACAGACAATTGCTAAAACGTGATGAGAGGTAACAAATGGATACAAGTTTTCATGAGAGGGAGTGGAGAGAATGACTGCTACTGCTTAGAAACAACCCAAGACCATGGAGGACTTTACAGTGAGATAAGCAATGCTGAGCTTTGGACAACAAGTTCACCAGACATTAATATTTCTAAAAACAAAAGAAAACTCTAGCACTGCAAGATGACCCTGTTAAATTAAGTGGGGTGCATAGGTGTAGCTGCTGGGGGCAAGGAGATAGAAGATGCTTTTCTCTTTTATACATGTGGATTGTCAGATGCCAGCAGGACATCTGATGCCCAGTAGAATGCTGTCTATTTTAACTCATGTTTTTGGACAGTGTTCTTGGGTAGAGATTTACATTTGGACACTTTTTAAAACAGGTTGGAGATGGAGTCTAGGCCAGGACTTCAATGCAAGAGCATATAGCTTACCTCAGCCTGTCTGCCTGCTGCAGCAGGAACCACAAACAAAATGTATGCAGCTCTTTCTTCATGGCTTAAAGAATCCATGGTCCTTCTGTTTATTCTGGGCTTCAACTCCCCAGTTCCATACTCCACCAGCTTTGTGTGTTGGTTCATGCTTTTCATCATAAGCTTTCTTCCTGTATATTCTATTTGGGGATCACATGGGATCATCATTAGTATTGTTCTCTAGACTGCTCATTAGTATTGTTCTCTAGACTGCATGCTCTGTACCTGCAGTGAAGTAGCAGGAAGTCCAACCCACACTCCTGTGATCTGGCTTTGGTGTTTCCCCTGCTTTCCGCTCCCATCTTGAATCCACTTGTGTGTCCTACTAAAGGTACTTCCAAACAAGCTGTGCTGCTCTGAGTGTCATTGCTGCAGCCATGGTCTAGGTCACCATCATATTTCCCTGGGACACTACTGCAACCTCCTCACTGTTCTCCCTGCTTCCAAACTTGGGCCCCTATAATTTATCCACTGCATATATGGCAGCAAGAGTGATCCCTTTAAAAAATAACTATGATCATTTCCTTCCCCTGCCTCAGTCCACTTAATGGCAACCATTACACTTAGTATAAATCCAGTTCTTTACTGTGGCAGGAAAGGTCTTGCATGTAGGGCTCCTGGGTCCTTCTAGAAGGCCTTGGCGTGCCCTTTGTACCCTGGTACATGCTTTGGTCACAATGGTGCCTTTTCTCTTCCTGGAATATGCTAAGCCTTTCCTCATCTCAGTTTATTACATTTATTAACAGCCCTACATAGACTCTCTTCTCCTAGCTCTTGGAAAGCTTCTCTTCATTATTTAAATCTCAGCTTAAATATCTTTTCCTCAGACAAATTGTTTCCTTACCACCTAATCCAAAGAAACCTAACTTAGCTCAAGCTACTAAACAGAACACCATGGGCAGGGTGGTTTAAACAACAGGCATTCATTTCTCTCCCGGAGGCTGGGACGTCAAGATAAGGCGGTGGCTAATTTGGTTCCTCGTGAGGGCTCTCTTCCTGGATCTCAGGCGGCCACCTTCTTGCTATGTCCTCACAAGGAGGAGACAGAGTGAGCAAACTCCAGTCTTTCCCTCTTCTTCTAATCCCATTCTCATGACCTCATCTAAACATAATTTCCTCCTCAAGGCCCCATCTTCAAATACCAACACTGGAAGGTAGGGCTTCCATGTACTAATATACTGGGGGGACACAAACATTCAATCCATAACCTCATTCACCCAGTTACACACTCCCCATCACCAACTTATTGCCACCAAGCTTATCACAACTGGTGAATACCTTATTCATTCAGTGATTTCCTGCCCATCTGTTGTGCTCCATACTCCACAGTAAGGTTATAAAGATATGTATTGATCTTTTTTCCCATTTGTGTTTCTATTTCTTAGCTCACTACTCAGTTCGAGTTGCTACTGCTGTGTCTGGGGGAGGTAGTTGGGTGTGTGTGTTATGTGTGTGTGTGTTTATGTGTTTATAGGAGAGTAACCTTCCCCTATATCTGTAGAAGATAATTTGATTTGATAAGTTATGAGCACATAAAGAAAGGCTGATGTCCTAGGGAATAATGTGTTCTTACCATTTTGTGTTCTACTGTTTTGATTTAGCTTTATTTCATATTTGTTTCAAGTAAGCACAGTTCCAATTTTTTTTATTTGGATAGACAACAATATTTCTTTATGTTAATTTATCATCCTCCCCATTTGATTGGTAATTGAATTATTTGCCAGCTTTTTTCCTATTTCTAATAGTATTTCTATGAGGACCTAAAATTTTGTTTATTTTTATTCAGGAGAATTTCTTTAGATATAATCACAGAAGTTGAATTTCTGGGTCAAAACTGAACAGTTTTAAAGATTTTATTACATAGCAACAGATTTCTCCTTAGAAAGATTGAATCAATTTGCTATGCCAAAAACAAAGTGCACTGTTCATGTTTCCCCACAATCTTGTCAGCATTGACTTAAACATTTTTTATCACTCATAGCTTGTTTTCCTAATTTAGGTATTTTGGGAGGCACCCCTGGAAAACTGCAGAAAGGAGAAACACATAGTGAAGCCACACTGTTTCACAGTCAGGCTCTCATTTCCACAGTTCTAGAAACTTGATTTTGTCAGAGCCTGAATAAGTTGAAATGTCTTAAGTCACCAGAAACAAAAAATCCAATTCAAACTGGCTAAAACCACAAAGCGGATTTACCAAGTCAGGTGCCTGCTCTGTTCATCAGCACCTGGCTCCGTATTTCTACCATTCTCTCGACGTTGCTTTCCTCTTGGCGTCCACTTCATCTTGATGCTGCAGGAATCTTAATTTTTAGGGTCTCTCTTTAAAAAAAAAAAAAAAGATTGACGAGACTTCTCAAAAATAACTGCTCTCCCATCATAGATATATTCCCTGTGAGTCTTTGGATTCAAATGGGTCTCTTGTTCATTTCTGATTTAATTGCTATATTTTGGTGGGTGTTATCTGTGTTCCTGCAGCAATCCACACAATCCCTGCAAGGAGTGTATCTACAGTGGGTTACGAATTAGGACCACTCCCCTAGAGCAGGGGCTACAGTGAGCTGCTGGGAAAGGGAGAGCAGATAATTTTTTAAAACAAGTATTATTAGGAAGAGAAAATAGATGCTGGATAAGCAAGCAACAATTTCCAACAAACATCAGAGTATGATCACACTTGCATTAACCAAACTCACAGAGACTGAAATACAAATGGATGTCAAGGTTACAGTGAGAAATAGGACCCTCAAGGGGAAATAATGTTACGTTAAATAACCAAAACACTTTCTCCCTGCATGTAAACAGCATAGAATCAATTTGGATGGAACTGCCATATGGACAATATTAAGTCCTCCAGTCCATTAACATGGAGTGTCTCTCATTTTATTTATGTATTTTCTATATTCTCTCAGAAATGTTTGTAGTTTTCTGTGTACAGGAACTTATTTATTTCCCCAATGTCTTTTTATTATTTTTAATGTTGTGAGTGGCATCATTCTCTTAGTTTCATATTTAAGTTATTTATTGTTCACATATATAGATGGACTTGATTTTTGTATATTGATTTTTGAACCCAGTGATCTTGCTGATCTGTATCGTTAGTTCCAGTAGTTGCATGTGCATTTGCTTGTGTGTGCACGTTTATGTGTGTGAATTCCATAGGACTGTCTACATATAAGATTGTGCATACAAATAAAGACAGTCTTACTTCTTTTTTACAATCTGAGTATTCTATATTTCAGTGTGATTGCACTGGACATAACTTGCAGTATAATGTAGAATGGAAGTGGTAAGAGCATGCATTGTGCATTGTTATGGATCTTAGGGAGACAACATTCAATCTTTTACCATTGAGTATGATGTTACCATTGAGTGTGATGATAGATGTCCTTTTTCAGTTTGAGGACATTCCATTTATTCATAGTTTGTTGAGAGATTTTTATCATAAGTAAGTATTAGATTTTGTTAAATGATTTATTTGCATCTATTAAGATGATCTTTTCTGTCCTTTATTTTATTAATGTGGTGTATTGCTTTGATTGCTTTTTGGATGTTAAACTAACCTTGCAATTCTAGCACAAATTCCACTTGGTTATGATATGTTTTTATTTTTATATGTTGATGGATATAGTTTGTTCATATGTAGTTGAGAATTTTTGTATCTATTTTTCACTTTGTTTTATTTTCATGTCTTTAGCTTTAATATCTGAGTAGTGTTGGCCTGATAGAATGAAATGAGAACCATTCCCTACTTCTCTATTTTCTGAAACAGTTTGTGAAAGGTTTGTATTATTCTTTAAATTATAGTCCTTAAATATTTGGTAGATTACACGAGTGAAGTCATCTGGGCCTGGACTTATTTTTGTGAGAATATTTTAAATTAGGAATGCAATATTCATATGTTGGTTATATGCATATTCAGAATTTTTCTTGAGTAATCCTTGATAATTTGTGTCTAAGAGTTTATATTTTATTAAGTTGTTTAATTTGTTGATATTGTTATTTATAGTATTGTTTTAAAAGAAAATCTTTTGATTTACATGGGATTGGGAGTGATGTTTTCTCCTTTAGTCTTGGTTTTGATACTTTATGTCTTTTCTATTTTTAGTTTGTCAGTTTAGGTAAAGATTTATTAATTTTGTTTACATGTTCAAAGAAAAACCTTTTGGTTTCATTGTTATTTTTCTTTAGATTTTTCCTTATTCCATTTTGTTGATTTCTGGTATAATATTTGTTTCTTTATTGCTGCTTTATCTATGTTTACTTTTATTCTCCTTCTCTAGTTTCATATGGTCAAAGTTTAGGTCAACGGTTTGAGACCTTTCTTATTTGCTAATATAGGCCTTTAAAGCTGTAAGTTTCCTTCTAAGCACTGATGTCCCTGTGTCTCACTAATTTTAACAAGTGTTTTCATTGTCATGCAGTTAAAAATATATTCTAATGTCCCTTTTCAGTTTGGTTCCTTATTTTTCTTGTTTTGTTTTGCTTTGATCAATGAATTATTTAGAAATGAACTGTTTAATTTTCTCCCAGAGTGAGCTTTCCTATATTCTTTTGAAGAGCAGATTTTTAAAAAGTAACAGTTAAGTCTAACCAATCAATTTTGCTCTTAGGGTTATTGTTTTCCACAACCTCTCTAAGAATATTCCTAAATCACAAATATATTCTCCTGTGGTATCCACTAAAATCTCTTTAGTTTTAGCTTTTATTTTAGGCCTAGGATTTAACTTCATTATACGTAAGTGTTAGGTAGGGTTGAAGGTTCATTATTTTTCCCAAAAAGGATATCTGGTTATATAAGTACCATTTGTTGAGAAGAATTTCCTTTCCCAATAAATACTTTTGAGATCTTCATTAAAAGGAAGTGACTGTGGGTGTATTTCTGGATGCTCTAGTTTATTTCATCTACGTATTTGTCAACTCTTCTGTCAGTATTACACTGTCATGAATATCTTAACTTAGTGATACCCAATACTTACACTCTTGACATTTTGGGCTGCATAATTATTTGTTTTATGCAACTGTCCTATGCTTTGCAGGATGTTTAGAGATCTCTGTGTTCTAAACACTAAATGTTGATGGCACCCTCCTTCAAGTCTGGTTTTTCTTACAGTTTATGTCCAGGTCCAGAGGATTTTCTTAATTTTCTTTTATATAAAAATAAATTAATTTCTCAGCCACTCTTAAAGATATGCAATTCTGGACTGAGATTACTTTTCTCTCAATTCAAAGATAACTTTCCACTGTCTTCTAAACTCCATACTTTTTGAGAAGATAGTGGTCATTCAAATCAATATATGTCTATAGATAGTTTATTGTTTTCCTATAGTTGCCTCTAAAATTTGCTCTTTCTTTTTTGGTTTTAGCATGTTAACTGGTGTTCCTAGAAGTGTGTGTGTGTGCCTAATCTGCTTGGAGTTATATAAGCTTCTTAAATCTGTAAATTTATGATGTCATGTTCTGGTCACCCAACAGAAGTGGGATGAAGTCCCCCCAAAACCTCCCAAACTGATGCAAATGTCAAGCCTGATAATGCTATACACACATACCAAGAGAATGTGAACATACTTATTACTCACTTAATAAAACTTTCTAGGGAGAGAAGGGCAGGCTTCCCAAGAAGATAAAAAATGACATGAGAAAGCAGACAAAGGGGATTGGCTTGGGGTTTTTATGGCGGTTAGGGATTAGATTCAGCATGGGTGTTCCTCCATGCACTCCAGGGCTGCCTGGTTTGAACTTCCCATTGGTGTAAAAGGAGGACACACTTGGGCTTTCTTATTTGCTTGCCTTAATATGGGCAGAAATCCGAAGAAGCAGAGTGAGGCTTAAAAGCAGTCAGAAATCAAACACTAAACATGGAGTTTATCTCCTTATTACATGTCACTAAATTGGAAACATTGAAGAAATTACAATTTCAAATATTTTTTTCTGCTCTAGTCTCCCCCTGTCTCTGTCTCTCTCTTTCTTTTAAGTATTTTCCCCCTTCTGTCCTGCAATTAATAATTCTATTATGATGTTAAACCCATAGAGTGTGTTCTTAACTTTAGATAATACATTGTTTAGTTTTAGAATTTCCACTTGAATTTTTGTAGATTCTATTTTTTCTGATTATATTTCCGAGGTTTTTATTTGTATAAGCACATTTTCTTTTACTTATAAGATGTAGTTATAACAGCTGATTTAGGATTTTTGTTTGCTAATTTCAACATTTAGATCATTTTGGTACCAGTTTCAGTTGACTGTTTTTTCTGTTGAGGCTGTTTTGTTATTGTATCCTGTCCACTGTGAATGTACTCATGTGGAGACTCTGGATTTTGCCTGTTCCCCTGTAGAGTGTTAACTTGGTTGGACACAAATTGATAACTCTGTTTTTTGTTTGTTTGTTTGTTTGTCAACTGCAATATAAGTTTAGATTTTAAAAACTTCTAACTGTATGGCTTTGAATCTGCCCTATGCATGTGTGGTTGAGGGTTAAGCCAGAGATTTGGGCAGTGTTTAAACTGCCACTTGCTTGCATTTTCTTTCTGCAACTGCTCCCATGTCTGGTTTTTTTTTTTTTTTTTTTTTTTTTTTTTTTGTAGGTTTCTGTAATCAGGTTTTAGTATTAATAGCTGTGGTTGCTTCAGACTCTGTCTCGGGCTTTTCAGCTCAGATAAACTGCTTTCTTCTATTGGAGTTTTAGCTGTCCTGTAAAACTTTGATCTTCTCTCTCACTCATTGCACTGGCCCCTTCTCCCAAGCTTTAAGTCCCTTCTGGATGTAGATGCTTTTCATACTCTCCAGTGCCTTCATGTAATTTTATTTTTAAAATTTTTCTTATTAAATAATGATAAATATATGCTTATTATTTCCAGGATGTTTGGATCAAGTAAAAGCTTGCTTGGTCATTCTAGAATAAGTAAAATTAGTTTTTTCCACTGCTTTTATTACATTGTCAATATTTTTCTTAATGATTTTTAAGAATTATGTATTTTGGATACAAGTCTATTTGTTGGAAATATGTTGTATGAATATCTTCTTACACTCCAAGGCTTACATTTTCATTGTCTTAACTCTGTCTTGTAGGTTAGTGCTTTTTATTTTATTTTATTATTATTATACTTTAAGTTTTAGGGTACATGTGCACAACATGCAGGTTTGTTGCATATGTATACATGTGCCATGTTGGTGTGCTGCACCCATTATCTCGTCATTTAGCATTAGGTACATCTCCTAATGCTATCCCTCCCCCCTCCCCCCACCCCACAATGATAGACTGGATTAAGAAAATGTGGCACATATACACCATGGAATACTATGCAGCCATAAAAAATGATGAGTTCATGTCCTTTGTAGGGACATGGATGAAGCTGGAAACCATCATTCTCAGCAAACTATCACAAGGACAAAAAACCAAACACCGCCATGTTCTCAATCATAGGTGGGAATTGGACAATGAGAACACATGGACACAGGAAGGGGAACATCACACACCGGGGACTGTTGTAGGTTAGTGCTTTTTGTAGTCTCCCAGAAACATCTTTGCTTACTCCAAGTCATGAAGATACTTCCTACTTTTGCTAGTTTTACAATATTTATAACAGCTTCTTATGATGTTTAATTGACATATGATAAACTGCACCTATTTGAAGTGCACAGTTTGATAAATTTTTAAATATGTGTACACTTGTGAAACTATTACCACACTCAGGATAATGAACATATTAATCACCTCCAAAAGTACCCTTTGATAATACTTCCCTCTTAAACCTCCCAGATCCACTCAGCCTCTTAGACTTTCTGTCACCATTTGTTTCTATCACTGAATTCCTTCCTGTCACTATTTCATGGCTTATTTATATAATTTTTATTTATTTTATATAAATGAAATAGCACAGTATTTGGGGATTTTCTTGGGGAGGGGCATCTGGCTTTTTTCCAACAGCATAATTATTTTGAAATTTACCCATGTTATTTCTCGTTTCAGTAATTACTTCCTTTTTATTGCTGAGCAGTATTGTATGGATTTACAACAATTTGATTATCTATTAATCTGTTAATAGACATTTGTTTCAATTTTTGGCTATTACAAAATAAAGCTTCTATGAATGTTTGTGTAAAAATAGGCTTTCATATCTTTTGGGGAAATGCTTAGGATGAGAATTGCTGGATCATAAGTTAGGTGTATAATATAATGTTTAAAAAACCTACATTTTTGTTCTCATCAAGTTAAAAAAGGTTTCTAATTCTCCTTTTGGTTTACACTTTGACTTATTCACTATTTAGGCTTATTTAATTTCTGAATATTTGAAGACGTTCCAAATGACTTTTTGTTATTTTTTCTCAAATGTGTTTCCATTGTGGTCAGAGAACGTACTTTGCATGACTTGAATCATTTTAAATTTATTGAGAACAGCTTTATGGTCCAGAATATGGTCTATCTTGATAAATGTTCTGTGTACACTTGAAATGAATGAATATTTTACTGCTGTGGGGTGGCGTGTGGTAGAAATGTGAATTAGGTCAAATTTTGCTAGGATTATTCAAGTCTTCTACACCCTTACAGAATGTCTACCTAGTCGTTCTATCAATTATTGAGTAAAGGATATTGAAGTGTCTGACTGAAATTGTGGATTTGTTGATCTTTACAGTTAGATTAGTTTTTGCTTCGTATATTTTGAAGCTCTTTTATTAGGTGCATAAACATTTAGAATTGTAATTTTTTCTTAACAAATTGACTCCTTTATTATGTGACATAAACTTATTTATCCCTGGTAATGTTCTTTGCACTGAAATTTACTTTATAAAATATTAATACAGCTACTTCTGCTTTCCTTTATTTAGTTTTAGCTTGATTTTTTTTTCGTCTCTTTACTTTCAACCTATTTGTGTTATTATCTTTAAAGGAAGTCTTTTTGTAGGCAGCATATATTTTGATCTTACTTTTTCATCCAGTCTAACAATTGTTGCTTTGTGTTTGTGCAGGAAAGCCATTGGTTTAGATCATTTATATTGAATGTGTTTATTGATATGTTTCAGCTTAAATTTACTATTTTATGTTTTCTGTTTGTCCCATCTGTTTTATCTACTACTTCCTCTTTTTCTTCCCTCTTTTGGATGAATTGAATATTATTTGTGATTCTGTTTATCTCCTTGTTGGCTTACTAGCCATCAGTTTTTGTTTTGTTATTTTACTGGCTGTCCTAGAGTTTAGAATATACATCTTTCCTTTATTGCTATCTGCATTTAAGTGACATGCCACTTCATGTATAGTATCAGAACACAACAGCATTCTTCAATTTTCCCACTCTCTGCTCTATTCCTGTTTTTGCCATTCATTTTACTTTAGCATTTGTTACAAACTCCACACTACTTTGTTATTATATCTTGTTCAAATAGTAATCATCCTCTAAAAATATTTAAATAACAAGAAAAATGCATTCTATGCATATCCACATAGTAACCATTTCTGGTTTTCATTTGTCTTTTATGTAAATCTTTATTTTCCTCTGATATTATTTGCCTTTTGTCTGAAGGACTTCTTTTAACATTTTTTTTTTAGTACAGGTTTGCTGGTGATTAAGTCTTTCACCCTTTGGTTCCCTGAAGAGAGACTTAACTTTTCCTTTATTTTTGAAGGATATTTTCAAAAGGTGTAGGATTCTTGTTCAATGGATTTCTTTTTCTTTTAGTGTTTAAAAGATTTTTAAAGATGATGAGAAATTTGCCATCATCTTTATGTTTATAGCTCTGTACTTAGCCGGCATCCTTACCTTTTTTTTTCTGGCTACTTCTATGATTTTATCTTCATCATTAGTTTTAAGCAGTGATATATATCTCTCCCTCTCTTTATCTGTCTGTTATCTATCTGTCTACCTCCCCACCTATCTCTCTCTGATAATCTTAACTTACTTTCCCTATGTATCACTTTCTGTCTCATCATTTTTACTTCTTTATTTCATTTTTCTCTTCTTGGATATTTTTATTCATTTCTCTAATGTTCCACTTACTGTATTGAATTCATTCTTCTTTGGTCACCATGTAATTTAATCTTCATTGCTGAGCTAATGTCTCTTACTTCATTTTCTTTCCGAATCCAATTAGCTCTTTTCTCCTTTTTAGACATTTCTAACTTGAATTTGATATCAACAAATCATTTTATATCATTTTGTTTATAATTTTAAATTACCCTTTTCTACTGTATATTTCCCCCACATAATTTTAAAACTATGTATTTATCTCTAAATCAATTAACTTCTTTCTGATATCATTTTGCATTTTAATAGGCAGAAAATTTAACTCTCTCAATAGCAGGAAAATTGTATTTCTTTTGGTATAATTTAGGTATTTGACATACTTGCATCTATATATTACAAACATTTTGCCATATCATAACAGTATTCAATTAATCAAATAGTATATTAATATATCCAGTGCCCATTATTCTGTTGCATCTCTTCTGATATGTCATTTTTAAAATTTTTCCTAAAATTTTAAAATTATTTTAAAATAATTTCTAAAATTATTTTAAAGTTTTATTTCTTTATTTTATTTTATTTTAAGTTCCACGGTACATGTGCAGGATGTGCAGGTTTGTTACACAGATAAATGCGTGCCATGGGGTTTTGCTGCATCTATCAACCCATCACCTATTTATTAAACCCAACGTGCTTTAGCTATCTTTCCTGATGTTCTCCCTCTCCTCACATCCCCACTTCAACAGGCCCCAGTGGGTGTTGTTCCCTTCCCTGTGTCCATGTGTTCTCATTGTTCCCACTTATAAGTAAGAACATGTGGTGTTGGTTTTCTATTCTTGCATTAGTTTGCTGAGGATCCATCCATGTCCCTGTAAAGGACATGATCTCCTTCTTTTTTTTTCTTTATGGCTGCATAGTATCTCTTCTCATAAAGAAGGTATTCAATTTTAATATTTACAGTTTGTTGTCTTTCTGTCAATAAAAGACTCGTTGGTGCCTATACTGTAGGTTTTAGTCTCTTTTTTTTCTTGTATACCATTTAAAGCTCACAAATATTTTGTTAATGAATACCTGTAAATGAAACAAAATGCTAAATATTACTTATTAACTGTCAAATACAGAACCAAAGGAGAAGAAAAATCATTTTCCTTCTCAATGTTGTCTAGTCGAAAAAATGACATAGGCTAGAAAACTATTCAGCGGTATATGTTGATACTTTTTATTCATTTTTATTGTGGTTTATATTTAAACAAGGATTTCACAGATATAGGTTCATTATTAGAGATTACACTAATCATATAATAAATTTTACTTGTTTTTGTTTTTTGGATTATTTGTTCTCCTGTGTTAACTGCTAGTCCTATACATGAAGACCGTAGTTGTAATTATAGTGTTTTTATATCAGCATTTTAATTTTTTTATGTTTTTAAAATCAATAATTTGTATTTTCCATTTTCAAAACTATATTAGATATTTTTGCACCATCGCTCTTCTAAATACCTTTTAGAATCGAACTGTTATGTCTTCCAGAGAAGACGTTATATTGGGATATTTGTGATTCAAATGGCTTTGTCAACTATAAGTAGAAAATAGATATTTTCTAAATAATAAGTTTAAATGTACTATGCTATGGTAAGATCTTAACAAAAGAGGAAACTGGGTACAGGGTACATGGGAATTCTCATACTATTTTCACATTTTTTCTGTAAATCTATTGAAAAATAAATAATTTATATAAAAATAGTAAGTCTTTTGGCAGGGGAACATTCTATATCTGCCATATTTTTGGCACCTTTTGGATTTTTTTTAATAAGATTCACAGTTTCTGTACATTTCTATTTAGGGTGATATCTAAGTCTTTTGTTGACATTATGCATAAAATTTCTTCTCCCAATTTTTCTTTCCTAATTAGCTACTTCTAGAGTATGAGAAAATTCCGAATTTATGTCTATTGAACTTTTGCCTAACCACTTTTAGAACTTTACATGGAAGGAATACTAATTTTTCAGTTGATTAGCTTGGATTTTCTTGTTATGCAAAAAATTATCTACAATGACATTTGCAACATTGTTTTTGGTGCAACCTAATAGTTTTTATTTTTTATTATTTTATTTTTATATTTTAACTTTTATTTTATGTTGGGGGTACATGCGAAAGTTTGTTACACAGGTAAACATATGTTATGGAGGTTTGTTGCACATATTATTTCATCACCCAGGTATTAAGTCCCGTACTCAATAGTTATCTTTTCTGCTCCTCTCCCTCCTCTCACCCTCCCCTCTCAAGTAGACCCCAGTTTTTGTTGTTTCTTTCTTTGTATTCATAAGTTCTTATCATTTAGCTCCCACTTATAAGTGAGAACATGCAGTATTTATTTTTCTGTTCCTGTATGAGTTTACTAAGCATAATACCTTTCAGCTCCATTTATGTTCCCACAAAAGACATGACCTTGTTCCTTTTTATGGTTGCATAGTATTTTATGGTGTATGTGTACCAAATTTTCTTTATCCAATCTGTCACTGATGGGCATTTAGGTAGATTCCATGTCTTTGCTGTTGTTAATAGTGCTGCAATGAACATTCATGTGTATATGTTTTTATGATATAATGATTTTTATTCCTCTGGGAGTATACCCAGTAATGGGTTTGCTAGGTCAAATGGTAGTTCTGCTTTTAGTTCTTTGAGGAATTACCATACTGCTTTCCACAATGGTTGAACTAATTTACACTCCCACCAACAGTGTGTAAGTGTTCCCTTTTCTCCACAACCTTGCCAGTATCTATTTTGACTTTTTAGTAATTGCCACTCTGACTGATGTAAGATAGTATCTCATTGTGGTTTTGATTGGCATTTCTCGAATAATCAGTGATATTAAGCTTTTTTCATATGCTTGCCAGCTGCATGTATGTCTTCTTTTAAGAAGTGTCTGTTCATGCTCTTTGCACACTTTTTAACGGGGCTATTTGTTTTTCTCCTGTAAATTTGTTTAAGTTCCTTATAGATGCTGGATGTTATACCTTTCTCAGATGTGTAGTTTGCAAAAATTTTCTCCCATTCTGGAAGTAATCTGTTTACTCTGTTGATAGTTTCTTTTGCTGTGTAGAAGCTCCTGTTTAATTAGATCCCACTTGTCAATTTTTGCTCTTGTTGCAGTTGTTTTTCTTATCTTTGCCATGAAATTTTGCCTGTTCTTATGTCCAGGGTATTATCTCCTAGGTTGTCTTTCAGGATTTTATAGCTTGGGGTTTTACATTTAATATACAATGCGTCTTCAGTTGATTTTATTTTTGTGTATGGTGTAAGTAAAGGTCCAGCTTCAATCTTCTGCATATGGCTAGACAGTTATCCCAGCACCATTTATTGAATAGGGAGTCTCTTCCCCATTGTTTATTTTTGTCAGCTTTGTTGAAAATTAGAAGATTATAGATGTGTGGCCTTATTTCTGGGGCCTTTATTCTGTTCCATTGGTCTATGTGTTTGTTCTTGTACCAGTATTGTTTACTGTAGCCCTGTAGTATAATTTGAAGTCAGGTATCATGATGCCTCCAGCTTTGTTCTTTTTGCTAAGAATTTCCTTGGCTATTCTGGCTTTTTTTGTTTTTTTGGCTTCTTATGAATTTTAAAATAGTATTTTTTAGTTCTGTGAAGAATGTCATTGGTAGTTTGGTAGAAATAGCATGGAATCCGTAAATTGCTTTGGGCAATATAGCCATTTTAATTATATTGATTCTTCCCATCCATGAGCAGGGGATGCTTTTCCATTTGTTTGTGTCTTCTCTGGTTTCTTTGAGCAGTGTTTTGTAATTCTCATTGTAGAGATCTTTCACCACCATGGGTAGCTGTATTCCTAGGTATTTTATTCTTTTTGTGGCAATTGTGAATGGGATTGCCTTTCTGATTTCTGACTTGTCTGTAGGCTTGGCTGTTGTTGGTGTAGAGAAATGCTAGTAATTTTTGTACATTGATTTTGTATCCTGCAACTTTCCAAAGTTATCAGCTGAAGGAGTGTTTGGGCTGAGACTATGGGGTTTTCTTGATTAGAATCATGTCTGCAAACAGAGAGAGTTTGATTTCCTCTCTTCCTATTCAGATGCCTTTTCTTTCTTTCTCTTGCCTGATTGCTCTGGCCAGGACTTCCGATACTATGTTGAATAGCAGTGGTGAAAGAATTCATCCTTGTCTCACGCTGGGTTTCAAGGGGAATGCTTCCAGCTTTTGCCCATTCAGTATAATGTTGGCTGTAGATTTCTGATAAAAGGCTCTTATTATTTTTGAGGTATATTCCTTTAATGCCTTGCTTATTAAGAGTTTTTAATATGAAGTGGTATTGAATTTTATCAAAAGCCTTTTCTGTGTCTATTGAGTTAATCATGTGGTTTCGTCTTTAGCTCTACTTGTGTGACGAATAGCATTTATTGATTTGTGTATGTTGATCCAATCTTGCACTAGGCATAAGCCTACTTGATCATGGTGAATTAGCTTTTTAATGTGATGCTGGATTCACTTTGCAAATATTTTGTTGAGGATATTTGCATCAATGTTCATCAGAGTTATTGGTTTAAAATGTTCTTTTTTTGTTGTGTCTCTCCCAGGTTGTGGTATCAAGATGATACTGGCCTCGAAGAGTGAGTTAGGGAAGAGTCCCCCCTCAATTTTTGGGAATAGTTTCTGTAGGAATGTTACCTTTTCTTCTTTGTACACCTGGCAGAATTTGGCTGTGACTCCCTCAGGTTCCAGGCTCTTTTGGTTGGTAGACTATTTATTACTGACTCAATTTCAGAGCTCATTATTGGTCTGTTCAGGGAATCAATTTCTTCTTGGCTCGGTCTTGGGAAGGTGTATATGTTTAGGAATGTATCCATCTCTTCTAGGTTTTCTAGTTTGTGTGTGTAAATGCGTTTGTAGTAGTTTCCGATGGTTGTTTTTATTTCTGTGAGGTCAGTAGTAACATTCCCTTCATCATTTTTAATTATGTTTATTTGTATCTTCTCTCTTTTCTTCTTTATCAGTCAACTTAGTGGCCTATCTATTTTATTATTTTTTTCAAAAAAACCAATGCCTGGATTTACTGATCTTTTGAATGGTTTTTTCATGTTTCATTTCCTTCAACTCAGCTCTGATTTTTATTTTCCATAATCTGCTAGCTTAGAGGTTGCTTCGTTCTTGCATCTCTAATTCTTCTAGTTGTGAAGTTAGGTTGTTAATTTGAGATCTTTCTAACTTTTTGATGTAGGCATGTAATGCTATGAATTTCCTTCTTAACACTGCCTAAGCTGTGTCCCAGAGATTCTGGTATGTTGTATTCTTGTTCTCAGTATTTTCAAAGAACTTCTTGATTTCTGCCATAATTTCATTATTTACCCATAAGTCATTCAGGAGCATGCTGTTTAATTTCCAGTTATTGCATGGTTTTGAGGAATTTTCATAGTCTTTTTTGCATATTATGATATTTTTATTGTTTGATATTTTCACTGTGTTTGTGAAATTCTTTTGTTTTTTACTTTTATTGTAAGTTCTATGGTACATGTACAGGATGCGCAGGTTTGTTACATAGGTAAACATGTGCCATGGTGGTTTGCTGCACAGACTTCTTTTTTTATTGTGCTGTGATCCAAGAGTGTGTTTGGTATGATTTTGATTGTTTTACCTTTGTTAATGTTTTTTTTTTTTTTTTTTTTTTTTTTTTTTTTTGTAGAGAGTCTCTCGCTCTGTCACCCAGGCTGGAGTGCAGTGGCACGATCTCGGCTCACTGCAAGCTCCCAGGTTCACGCCATTCTCCTGCCTCAGCCTCCCGAGTAGCTGGAACTACAGGCGCCTCCCACCATGCCCGGCTAATTTTTGTTTTGTTTTGTTTTGTATTTTTAGTAGAGACAGGGTTTCACCATGTTAGCCAGGATGGTCTTGATCTCCTGACCTCGTGATCTGCCCACCTTGGCTTCCCAAAGTCCTGGGATTACAGGCGTGAGCCACCACTCCCGGCCTCTGTTGAGGATTGTTTTATGTTCAATTATGTGATCAGTTTTAGAGTATGTGCCATAGGGCAACAAGAAGAATGTATATTTTTAAGGTATACTAGATCCATTTGGTCCAATGCTGAGTTTAGGTCCTGAATATCTTTGTTAATTTTCTGCCCCCCAATGATCTGTCTAATGCTGTTAGTCTGTCAGTGGAATGTCGAAGTCTCCCAC
The DNA here is from genome assembly GCF_029281585.2 of Gorilla gorilla gorilla. Taxonomy (NCBI): domain Eukaryota; kingdom Metazoa; phylum Chordata; class Mammalia; order Primates; family Hominidae; genus Gorilla; species Gorilla gorilla. The sequence continues at coordinate 97,749,891 of NC_073232.2, read as the reverse complement.
TATTATTGTGTGAGAGTCTATGTTTCTTTGTAGGTCTCTAAGAACTTGCCTTATGAATCTGGACACTCTTGTGTTGGGTGCATATATATTTTGGATAGCTAGGTCTTGTTGAACACTTTACCATTATGTAATGGCTTTCATGGTCTTTTTTTTTATTCTTGTTGGTTTGAAATCAATTTGTCTGAACTTAGGGTTGCAATCCTTGCTCTTTTCTGTTTTCAGTTTGCTTGGTAGATTTTCCTCCATCCCTTTATTTCTAATGTTTATGCTTCCTTTTAGTTTATTTTTATTGCATAAGCAAGTACTTCCAGTACAACTGTTGTAAAGAAGTATTACGTTTTTGTCTTATTCCTGACATTAGTGGAAGCAAGCATAATCATCTCAATTGACTGGGTGTGTGAATAATTCTTTTATCCTTACCTAAATTCATGAATACAGAATTTGACCCAACTCCTTTCAGAAGGTAGTGAGAATATCCTACGATGTTCCTTTTCTGATTTCTTATAGAAGACAAACCCTGTAGTACATTTCTTAGTATGGAATCAATCTTTGCATCCCTGTAAAATCTAATTAAGTACGTTCTATTGTTCTTTAATAATAGAATATCTGGAGGATTCCATTTCATGGTGTTCTAAGAAGTCATCATTCAGTTGGAGGTTTGCCTTTTATTTTTGTATATGTGTGGTTTTGGGTATTTGCTTACTTTATATTGGGTTTTATCTGTTTTGAAAAAAAAGGCTTTATCTTTGAACAACCTAATAAAATGTGTCAATTTTAGTCTTATAACTTGATGTTTTCACAAATCCAAGCATGTATGTTGACATCACGAAAGGCAAGATATAAAACATGTCTATTACTCCCCAAGTTTTTCTTATGCTTCTTTGCAGTCAACACTCTCACCCCACCCCAGACCCAGTTAACCTCTAATTTGCTTGCTGTCATCATAGATTTGACCTTTCTAGAATGTAATGTAAATGGGACCATGCAGAATGTAGCCTTTTATGTGTGGCTTTTTAAATTTATTTTCTTCTTTTAAAAATTGGCAGCTAACTTCATATGTTTTTATCATGTACAAAGTTTTGAGAGTTATTCATGTGGTTCATGCATCATTAGTTTATTCCCTTTAATTGTATGGATATGCCACGAGTGATTTACTCATCTACCAGCTGAATGGAAATTTGAGTCATGTCTGATTTCGGGTTACTTTTGATAAATAATCTATAAACATTTTTGTAAGCTGTTTGGGTAGACATAAATTTTTATTTCATTTGGATCAGTACCTGGGAGTAGGATTCCTGCCTCTAGTATTGCAAGTGCATATTTAACTTTATAAGAAACTATAAAATTACATTCCCATTAACAAATATCTGAGAGTGTCAGTTACTCCAGATCATCGCCAATATGCAATGAGTCTTTTCAATGTTAGCTGTTCTAGTAACTAGTGACTGTGTAGTATAATAGCAGTCTATCATTATAGTCATAGTTTGCATTTTCCTAATGTTGAATGATGTTGCTAATCTTTTGCCTGTTTGACATTCAAAATTCTTTACTGGTAAAATTTCTGTTCAAATCTTTTTCTGTTGATTTTTAGTTGCTTTTAAAAATATGTGTTTATATTTAGATTTAAATGTTCTTTATATGTTCTGGCTAAAGGTATTTGTGTTAGTTGTATTTCCCCTAATTTGTAGCTTGTCTTTTTATATTCTGACTTATAGTGACTCAAAAAGCAAAAAACTACCCAGGTCATAGGAATTTCTCCTATATTTTCTTCTATAAGGTTTACAGGTTTAGGTTTTACATTTTAATATTAGTTATCTGGATTAGGCAAAGATTTCTTAGATAAGAAACAAAAATATGAGCCAAAAAAAGAAAGAAAAAATACGCTAAACTTCTCCTTAGAAACAACATAACGTAGGAGACAGTGAAGGAATATTTTCAAAGTACTGAAAGAAACAAAATAAAACAAAACTGTCAACTTAAAATTCTATGCCCAGTAAAATATTTGCAATAACGAAGGCAAACTACTTTTTCGCAGGCTTATGGAAGCTGAAATAATTTATCACCAGCAGACCTACACTATAAAAAGGGTTAAAGTCCTAATGACAGAAGAAAAAATATATGAGATAGAAATAAGATCTACATAAAATAATAGAAACCACTGGAAATTGTTAGATATGTGGTAAATATAAAAGATATTTTCTTGTTTTATAAAATCTCTTTATAAGATAATTTATCATTTAAGGCAAAGAAGTTATTATGCAATTTATAACGTGTATAAATAAAATGCATAACAATAGAAGAAAGACCAGGAGGACAAATGGAAGTCTACTGTTGTAAGGTTCTTATACGTATAATATGTGAAGTGCTGTAACACTCAAAGGTAGGCTGTGCTAAGTTAATGAAGCATACTGTAAACCTAAATGTGACTGCTAAAATCATAAAATGACCAAATATACCTAATAAACTGGTTAAATAAATAAAATAAAATCATAAAATCTGTATGTGTGCATATAAACACATACACAAAAAAAACTTACAATTGGAATTTTTATGTATTTAGAAACTTTCCAAATACAGAATTTCAGTGAGTGTTAAGCCAATTTGTTAAAATATCAAAATGAAATATTTTCTCATTAGTGTGTAGGAACTGCTGATTGACTTCAGGATTCATGGAAAATATACACATCCAATTTCTGCAAATACCACTGCATAATGTGGATGATAAATGATGTTGTGATTAATTATGCACAGCCACATCTGGATTCATGAATCTTTGGGAGCTATCTTTTTTTAGATGCTATAGGCATAAAACCAAGAACCAAAATAAACTGAACACCAGACTTTTGAATTTTTACATCACTAAGAGTGAAACAAATATTTTTCAAAAATAATATGTATATTAAAACACATTGTTCTTATGGAAATTTTATTATTAATAAAATATTTACTTTTTGAAATGGTGTGCTGTATATTTAATATGTAGAAAATTACAAATTATTTTAAAATATAAACATGGGTTATTTTATCTTTATGTCATTGTTTTCACTTTTCATTTTTATATGATCTATAATGTACATACTGTAATATCTGTTTATATACTTTTAAAACTACAATTTATTTTATTTGGTTATTTATTATTATAATTATGTTTTACCTAGTAATATATAAACCTATATAGTATAAAAATACATGTAAAAATGTAATATGTATATGCTTTATACTGTTACATATTGCTAATTGTGGGAATTAGTATGGTATAATATTAGTCATTTGGTGAATAAAACAAATAAATATAGTGAGATATTAAGGAATAGAAGGCTCAGTTCTAAAAGCTTTGTTCCTTCTGCTCTGAGACACTATAACTAGATGTTCAAGCATGAACTTCTAGAGAGAGACTTGTACAAATTCAGATTCAGTTTTAGCACTTTCTAGCTATGACACTTTAGGAAAATTAAGGCTTACGAATAGCCTTAAAAATGAATTAGAAAATTTTTTTTATTAAAAAGCATATATTAGTACCTTCCTCATTGAGTAGTTGAAATGATAACATAAATTAAAATATGTAAAATAATTAGAACAATGTATGAGACACACAAGTGCTTATGACTATCACTATGATTGCTACTACCAATAATGACTTCTAATACAGCTTAGCATTTAATAAGTGTCAGGCCCTATTTTACAGGACTCTACATAGATTAACTCACTTAATTCTCATAAAAAGGTGGGTATGCATGAGATATATTCCCATTTTGGAGATAAGTGAACTGGCACAGAAGGATTTAAATCTTATTCTTATGTTTGTGTTAAAGCTGCCATCTATTAATATTTAAAGAACAAGTTGTTTTGATCAGGTTGATAAGTAGAGTAGTAGATTGGTTAAGATAAGCTTGAAAAAATAGTTTTGTATTGTCATAGGTTAGACTATCGTTATGTATGGGTTTTTATTTTTGCCCATGACATCATATTTGACAACCAAAGTCATGTTTGCTTCATAAAATGAAGTATGTAAGTTAACTCTAATATTTTTAATTTACTTTGAAATGGCTTGCATAGTCAGTGTGTCTACTGACTCAAATGTTAATCTCTTTTGGCAGTGCCCCCACAGACACACCCAGGATCAATACTTTGTATCCTTCAATCCAATCAAGTTGACACTTGGTATTAACCATCACAATGATTTATCAAAGGCACACATCTATTGGATCAATTTATTTTTAGAAGTAAGGCAGCAGAAATCTCATGTCCTCTCTTCAGTTAGCATTTATTGAACATCTACTTTTGTGCCTAGCACTGCTATAATTATTGGGTACCTAGTAATGTGAGGAATCAAATTTCTTACCTAAAGCAATTCACAATGAGTGAAACAGCATAATAGAAATACATAACTGCCGGTGCTATAATGTCTAGTGATATGGAAATACAGTTATAAATTAGAGGAGGTCTCCATAAAGGGAGGATACTTCAGCTGTATTCTCAGCATGATAGATTTTGTGGGTTGTTTTTTGTTTTCAGACAAACTAGGCATTCAACATAGCAGGTGTAAAGACATTGGACTGTGAAAGAACACAGCATGCACAGGATACAGTCAATACAAAGTGATTGCAGGTGAAGATGTATAGAGGAGATGGGATTAATTCATAAATGGTTTAGCTTGTATCGTATAGAAAATAGAAAACCAATTAAGGTAGTTTCCATAATCAAATGTGTTGAGTCAACAAAAAGATATGCTGGAGCTTACCCTGTGTCAGGCACTGTGTAAGCCCCTGGAAACACAGTGGTGAGAAACCTAAAAATGCTTCCCGCCCTTGGGAAATTGAGGGTATTGAGGACGTACCAAGATACTGATAATCCTTTTGGAAGGTGAATTGGATAGTGATATTATTGAGACCTAGAGGAAGAGAATTAGAATTAGGGAAGAATATGCTGCCCCGTTGAGTTTTTGAAATGAGTTTCAAATTCTTTTCCAGTGGCTGGACATACCATGGAGCCAGTTAAAATAATACTCCTCATTAATAAGGTGCTAGTTCAAATGTCACCTCCTGAAAGAGGGCTTCTCTGACCACCTTAGCCACAGGAAATACTCTTCACATATTATATGAGAACCTTATAACAGTATACTTCCATTTCTCCTCTCCAGACCTTTCTGCTGCTGTTATGCATTTTACTTATGCACATGTTATAAACTGCATAATAAATTTTTTGCTTAGTCACTTTCTATCCCATTACCCCAACTTATTTTGTTAATACTGTTTGCTACCTGAAATTATCTAATTTATCTACTTGTTCATTTTCTGTTTTTCCAACCTAGAATGCAAATTGCAAGAGGGCAGATAAATGGTTCATTCTGTTTCTATTCACCATTTCATCGCAGGAAGGAAGCATAATAGGCTCCAAAACATTTTTGTTCAGTGTTGAATTGATGAACATAGGAGAGAGCTCAGGCTAACTTGGAAGTCATTTATGTGTAAGCACAGGTGAGTGTGAGTGTTGGTGAGTGTGAAGTTAGTCTCTTTGGAATATATTCTCAATCTTTCTACTATCTTTCACCATCTCCTTCTCTTTTCCAAAGGGCAACTGGTTGTTACAGAAAAGAGAACATTCAAGAAATCATGGAGGTGGAATACAGGAACCTGGGCACCACATACGCAGATTACGTGTTGCTCCGGGTTCTTTTGCCTTGACGCCATATCTGCCCCCTCAGTCTCTCCAGGACACAATGTGGAAAACATGGCTACTGACACGTTGGCATAACTGCCAGAATAGCTTTATTCATCAGAAAGACAGGGACTGTCCTACTTACTACCAGTTCTAAAATCCCTAGAAAAAGACTGCTATTAGACTGGCTTTTCAATGGCAGGTACCAACCCTTTATCCAATCCATTGTGATCGGCATAGGAAGTCTCATGAGTACAGTGAGAATGCACTCCAGCCTGCCTAGAATGGTCCTGTTTACAACTCTCAGCCTAACTTATCATCCACAGCACCCTCCCTCACTCTCAAATAACGTGCTCTAGTTTAGGTGATAAATTATAGAGTACTTCCACATGAACAAAATGATCCTTTCATGGTCACCATGCAGTTGGTGGTTGACTTCTAGAAATATGCTTGGGGTGGCAGGAGTAGAAGGTGGCTGGAAACCTAAGATGACCAAAAGGTGGGAGCACCCTTCAGGAAGCCAATTGCCTGTGTCCATCCCTCTGTGCCTGCCATCCCTAGTGCACCTCTTCCAGACACAACACCCAGAGTTAGGCAGCAGAGCCTGGCATACTTCAAGATTCACCCAGAGGTGTGCTGATCTCTTGAAAGCCTCCCTCTTCTCATGATACCACAGGCAGGGGACTGGGTCAGTGGTAAATTATAGAATGAGTATCCACCTGAGACTCTCAGCTAACTGTCGCCTCCACTTTAAGGATTTTCCTCCCTTTGACAAGCCCTGCACTTGGATTTCTCCCTAGTGAAATACTTGGTGAGGGTTTCACTGACAGGCTTCTTCCCAGGCCCCAGGATGATCTTAAGATTCCTGGAAATAAACTAAGAAGTAAATTTAAGGCAGCATCTTGCACTTTCATCTAATTCCTTACCGAAAATGTGAACCTGAAGGCAACTCAAAATTCTGAGTGAATTTCCAAACTTTTCTTGGAAGTGACAAGAAAGCAACCACAGGCACCACCCAGTCAGCATACAGACATTTGCAGCTTTGTCCATTCATTTGCATTGTTTTCTTTAACACTTTTCCACCCTCATTTTTCATTTGACATTCTCTTGTTTTGTATTTTTCCTCTTTCTCATTTTATTCTCTTTGTCCTTTTTAAAATTCATCTGCCTCTTTTCTGTCACATCTTCATTCCCCCTTCTTATTCCTTTCTTTCTTCTCCTCCTCCCTCCTTATTCTCTCTCTGTCCTTTTCCCTTGATGAGAGACACTAAATGTGAAGTCGATTTGTCCCTGGACGTAGCTGTTGCTTGGGAGGAGACACACCCCAGGCTCTGAAGACTCTCTACTTCAATACTGAAGGACCTCGGCCTCAGCACTGACATGAGTTATGTATGATGGTGGCCCCTGAAGGAGCACTTAACAAGTTACATTAGTGAGTGCTCTAGATCCCTTCTACACAGCTGTGCTTGAAGGTCCAGAACTGATTGCCAGTGTGTCTTTGGGGCATGCATTTTCTCCTGCCTGTTCCATTCCAAAGAGCTGGCTTCCTGAGTCAGGTATAAGGTCCGACTGCTTAATATTTGATGATATGATTTTCCCACTGCCCAGATGAATACAATGTTGTATAAGGCCAATGCAATGCTGAAGTTGTCACTCCACAATTTCAGCAAAGTACAAAGAAGCAAGCAGAGAAGGGAGCCCATAAACTCATAAACATCTGTGGGAAACAGCAAAGAGATTCGTTTGGAAAATCAAAAAAGAAACTATAAAAAGATGTTTACATTATCCTGAGGAGAAAAGCTATATTCACAGACTTTATTATTAAGTTTTAAAGATAATTCATAATATATTTCTCTCTGGTGCTGTAGTAAAATTTTATGTTCAGGACTTTGGATATATGCCTTGTGTTTTAGGTCATGGCCATGGTAAGTGTCATATTGTGGGTCTTTGTTCATTCATTCATTCAACAAATATTTCTTGATGCACTTGTAATATGTTGGCCACTATAACATACATGGGCTATACGGCCATGACCAAGACAGGCGGGTTCCTACCTTCAAAAAGCTTATATTCTATTGAGTATATTCATAGATACAAACAAATGAATCAAGGAGTGGTTTAAAATTACTGAACTTTTGGAACAGAAAGAAGGCTAGTATGGCTGAAGCATGGTGAACAGGGTCTGGGTAGTGTAGGATGAAGCTGAGGGAATAGACAGAGACAAGGGTCATGATGAAAAGTATAGCTTTTATTCTAAGGGTAAATAATACTTCACGATCGTGGCTTCTTCTTCAAGACCAGAGCTAAAGACCAGCAATTCCTCTTCCCTGGCTAGACTTCAGGTACTGTTTGTCCACTTTCCCTGTGATCCCCTAAAATCCCTCCCTGTGGGGATCATTAATGCCATCTTTAACATAAAGTGACTTAAACCCCATAGAATTAGAAAAACCTCTCAGCAGAATCAACTCCTATCGTCCCTCCATCCCTGACCATCTGTCACAAATCTTTGCTCTTTTCTTGGATGTCCAGTTACAACATCAGCTTTCTAGGGTCTGGCCATCGCCTCTTGACTTCCTGTGAAAAGGCCTCACTTTCTGCCTCTGTGATTATGAGCAAAACTATTACACATATCTTTCTGGCTGTTTCTCATTCTAGGAGTTGGGTCACAAAATATGAATTAAAATATAAGCCATTTCAATTATTATCCTTTACTAATTTTTATGAACAGGTGGGAAATGTGCCATTTGAAACATTTTGCTTAGCATCCTCTCAGAGTCATGAAACTTCTGCATTTTTTGAACTGCTATGGATTAGCAATAACAGAATGGCAGGAAAAGAAGAATTGAGCACGTTTCATACCACTTTTACCCATATTGACCCCTTGGCCAAACTCTCAATGTTGTTTAAAATTTACATAATACTTTACAATTACAACTTAAACTTAGCTTCAATTTCCCAATAGTCAGCATCCAATTTAGTACATCTTGTTTTTTTTTAATCTCCTCTTTTCAGTTTCTTGTAGGGTTTTTATATTTAGTATTTTTTAATTAAAGGAAACTTGCAAAATTTCAATCCTGTGTAGACAGAATTGAATCCTGAACAGATAGAATCTTTGGATAGAAACCTCTGCATTTTGAGAACACCACTCTAAGAAATGCCTTAATGGAGCAGCACTTTCCAGTAAGATGAAGAGTTACAGATAGGAGCAAATTGCAACTGAACTTGTGTTTTCCTGTGACTGGGTTGCCAGGAGCCATGTATTTTTTCTATTGTTCTGCAGATCTTTGCTGGAAAGTTTATATTCATTGATTGCTCAAGGCAAGTGCTGCAGCTTGGTGAAATCCCTTTCTAAAAATAAAAATGTACAACAGGTACTCAGATATCCTTACACTGCCTACTTTCCACCGCTGACTTCCACCTCCCTCTAAGAAAGTAGAAGTTTGTGGGAAATGGAAAATATGGAAGGTGGGTAAACAATGGGGGATCGGAAAAGGAGAAAAGAGAAAGAGGGGAATAGTGCAATGGAGGGTAGAAATGGGGAAGAAAGAAGATAAAAGAGGGAGGCATTGGAGAAGGGAGGATATAGGATCACCTTAAAGGTAGAAGTTCTGTGAGGAAAGAGCTGGAGGAGATATGAGATGAAGAAAATGAACATGGAAAACTTTAGAACTGATGTCAGAACAGGCTGCCGTTTTTTAACCTGAAAGTGATTCCAACCTTGTATTAGTCTCACATGGCTGCTATAACAAGTTACCACAAACTTGGTGGCTTAAACAACAATACTGTTTTTGAGGTAAGAGGTTAAAATTGGTCTCACTAGGCTAAAACCAAGGTGTCAACAGGACTATGTTCCTTTCTGGAGCCTCTAAAGGAGAATTTGTTCCCTTGATCTTCAGCTTCTGCAGATTGCCCACAATCCTTGGTTCACAATCTGCTTCCTACATCATTAAAGACAACATAGGCAGATTGAGACTTTCTTACATTAAATGACCAATTTCTGCTTCCAGTGGCACATTTTCATCTCTCTCTCCCCTGCTCACTTCTTCCACTTATAAAGACACTTATAATTACACTGAGCTTGTAACCACCAGGGAATGTATCTGAGTCACATGGCACCAAAATATGTTAGCAGCTGCAAATCTGTACAGGTCTGCAGCAAGTTCAATTCTTGCCTCCTCAGAGGGGAGAATTCAACCAAGGGTAATAAGGTGGAGGGAGAGACTGAGGCAAGTTTTACAGCAGGATTGAAACTTTATTAAAAAGTTTAGAGCAGGAATGAAAGGAAGTAAGGTACACTTGGAAGAGGGCCAAGCGGGCAACTTGAGAGAGTCAAGTGTGTGGTTTGACCTTTGACTTGGGGTTTTTTGCATCGGCATTATTCCAGAGTCTGCATCTCTACTCCCCTGATTCTCCCCTTGGGGTGGGATGTCTGCATGTGCAGTGGCCTGCCTGCACTTGGTGGGGGTCGGGGGAAGCATGAGCAGTGTGTTTACTGAAGTGTACATGCTCACTTGAGGCATTTTTTTCCATACTGGTTGAGTGTCCCTAGTAGATTATATACCAGTTAAACTCTGCCATTTTGCCTCTTAGGGCACATGCTTGAGCCCACTCACCCAACTCATGAAATCTTACTGGGAAGCTGCTGATCACCAGTTTTAGGTATTTCTATCTACTGGGAGACTGCCTTTCCCTGGTGCTAACTGTAACCAATTATTATTTTAAAGTGGCAGTTTAACAACCGCCTGAACATCACCTGATGCTCACCTGGCATACTTTGGTGGGGAGAAGGGGAGCTCTCCTGCCGTGCTCATGTCTGCCTCTGCCTCATGACCTACAGTCACAAGCCCATCTGGACAATCTGGGATAATTTTCCCACCTCAAGGGCAGCTTATGGGCACTCTAATTCCATCTGCAACTTTAGTTCCCCCCACCCGCCCCATGTAATCTACAATATTCAAGGATTCCAGGGATTAGTATGTGGACACCTTTATGAGGGCATTGTTTTGCCTACAGAAGTCCTGGTACTGTGATAGGGATCTCTCTGATTCCTGGATGGCTCAGACTTCAAACCCCACTATCACTCCATTTCTTTTGTCACATCTTCATCTTGAAAATGAGGCTTGATGCAAGGTCTGGCTTTCCATGTCTTTCTTTATAGGGGCCATAGGGGATCACTCTTTGCCTTTATCTAGTATCTGAAGTGTATTTTACAAATTTGAACTGTGTTCACAGTATTCATCTATTGTGATTCAATTATTCAAGCAAAACTAGACTTTGATTAGCAAACAAAGCCTGAAATGTCTAAATAAAACAAAGGATACGAAATGAAAGTGCATAAATGAGCAGTTTGTTCTTTCTTAGATTGGCCACCATGGCTTATAGAGAGAAAGCCCCTGTTCTGTGTGAGCAATACCAAATGAAGGATGCACTGGCACATGAGGTTGAGAGACCTGGGCTAGGGTTAGAGGTGGTGCTCCGGGAAAGATCCGAGGAAAAGAAATTATATCAGTAAAATAATTACATAACTTCTTTGCAGTTTTTATATTTCCTGTTTTCCTGGAAGGATTCTCTCTTATTTATAAACAGTTTTTGTGATTGATTAAACTGGCTACCTAGTCACTCAAGATAGATAACTCAACTTTTTAATTGAACAAAATTGACTGATGCTGTGTATTACAGTTAATATTACAGCTTTGATAGATGCAATGAACAATTATCTGTGCATATGAGCAGTGCAAAGAAAGGGGATTTCTGAGTTCTGTTTGTTTAAATACATGTGCATTTGAACTAATTTGTCCAAATATCAGTCAATAATATACAAATGTAAAGTTATAGCAACCATACTTTAAATAAGATAATATTACAAAAACATTTTAACATAGTACCACTTATTTATTTGTGGAATGAGATTGTTTCCAGTATGTAATCAAATGGGGATGAGAAACTCAAAATTGACAAGGGAGATTTAGTAAACAAAGTCTTTATATGTATCCTAAAGCTAGAAAGAAGATAGGCACTCCTTTAGCATAAGTAGGTCTAAAGTGATATAAGCAAACAGGATATGAACTCATTCTATGGAGCCATTGATGGGATCTGAAAAGGTGAGATATCTGACTTTTTAAAATATGTGATGACCAAAAAAGGCAAAAGCAGAAAGGAATATTATAAGACAAGTTGAAAAAAAAAATCCCCAAATCCCTCAACTTCCCCCATCCACATCTGAAAAAAAAAACAACAGCAAAGGTTCTGCTTGTGTGGTCAGAAGGGTCCAATTTTTACAATTTTAGAACACAAACTGAAAATCAGAATGATTTCTGCAGAGAAACTTACTAGTTTCCCAATTCAGAAGATCAAATAAATAGTTGTACCTCAATGCCCAAAGATTACCGAAGTTCACAAAAACAAAAAGAGATATGAGGGACAGATTAAGCAAAACCACTGTAGAAATAATCAGAGATATTAAAATGATAAGTGGAAAAGACAGATTAGAATAAATAACCAACATCAACTAGAACAAATTTTCTACTACAAGTGTCAGGCAGAATGTACAGATTTTCTACACAAGAAAAAGAATCAGATAATCTCAGATTACTGAAGTGAACATATGTAGACTATAGAATTACATGTGAGACAAAAATCTTCTATCTAGCCAAGATACCATCCGTTTGTTAGGGCAAGAAGGGGTGTGTGTGTGTGTGTGTGTGTGTGTGTTTCTTGCAAGAATTCATAGGACATGTTACACAGTTTTATCTAAAGAAAAACACAAGGATATATGAATAAGATGTTATCAAATGGCAATTAAATTAAAACAGATACATTAAATAAAAGATAACAAAGAAATAAATCATGAGCAAAGATTTTAAAATACATGCACAGACATTTATGTACACATATTTATAAATATGTATTTATAGGATAAACTGAAAATGATAATATGACTGATAATTTTTACTATAAAATTTAAGTAAAGGTAAATAAGACATAGACAACAAAAATCAGGAAAAACATTTAATAGCCTATAAATAAAATATTTCAAATTATTTAGAATAACCTTTAAGTTTTATGATCAGAAGTTAGAGATTTAAATGCCTTTGAATGATTTCATTTTGTAAAGATGGGAAAAGTAAGAATGGGTGAGCAAAATATTTATTAGAAATATATAATTAGTTTTTAATATGAATATAGTTACTGATAAAATGAGGCAAGTTAATATTTTTATTGTTGAAAAGATAATATTTGAGGCAATTTAAAATGATACTGGAATTTTAAAATTAACAGTGGGTGGTAAAGAGAAAATAGTCTAGGCCAGCAAAAATAAGGATTAGAAGAAAGCAAACAGCATCAATAAAGAGTAGACAATAAATAGCAAATACAAGCTAGGATGAAAATAATAAAAACCAAATATTTTAGTGAACACAATAAATATGGGTGGATTAAAATAGTCCCTCATGATGTTCATTTTCATAATACAATATATAAATACACATACACATGCACAATGTGTTTGATATTTTCAAGTAGAATACCCAATGAAAACTACCAAAGCAAAGTTTGAAATAAATATTCTTGCAAATATAAATTAAGCAAATGTAATAAGATGAAATGGAGTGAATGGAAAAAGCCAAATGCATTATACAGGAAAAATAATACTATGTGCAAAAAATTATTAAAATATATCTCTATATGCAAAAACAAAATGGAGCCAAATAAGGAAAAATCTGCAGAAAATGGAACTTGATAACATTAAATTAAAGTAGAAGATATTAATAAAACTTTTTTTTCTGAAAGGACACATGATGTCAATAATAAATTTACATGGATAATGAAGATTTGGATTATTAAACAGAAGGATTTGATTCTATCAAATAAAAGGATTTATCTCAAAAAGTTGAGATATTATTAACCTTCTTCATTGTTCATAAATATACGAAGTAAAATGTCAACCATAGAATTATACAAAAACTTAATATCATGACAATTAAGACACTCTTAAGTAATCTCTGAAGCAAAATGGATATCAAAATTGAAATAAAAACTACCTCAGGCTGATCTGGGCGGCTCATGCCTGTAATCCTAGCACTTTGAGAGGCTGAGGCAAGAGGATTGCCCAAGAGTTCAAGAACAACCTAGGACACACATTTGACTCCATCTCTAAAATTTTTTTTAAAAATTAGCTGGGCATGGTGGCACATACCTATAGTCTCAGCTATTTAGGGGGCAGAAGTGGAAGGATTGCTTGAGCCCAGGAGGTTGAGGCTATGGTGAGCCATGATTGCACCACTGCACTCCAGCCTGGGTGACAAAGCAAGACCCTGTCTCAGAAAAGGAAAAAAAAAAATCAATCTGAAAAGGACAAAACTACATGCTAAAATATGTGTAAAAGCAAAATGTGCAACTATAAAAAATTCACAATAGTACTTTTTTTTTACTATTAAAAGGCTAATAGAATAATACATTGAGTATTTGACTACTAAATGTAGAAACATTAAGAAGAACTAAAAGGAAGAAATTAATTAAAATTAAGAACTAAAACTGAAGGAATAGAAAACAACCAAATGGGTACGTAGGATAATAAAACATTTTTCTCTCCAAAACAGTAAAATAAATGCAATGCTAAGAAGTTCACCTTATGAGAAAAAGAGAAAATGAAAGAACTGAAAACATTAAGAATGACAAAGGGGGTTTAAGCACAAATACAAATAAATTAGATTTATAAATGAGTTTTAAGTTTAACACTGTGAATTTGACAATACAGTAGAAATAAATAGTTTTCTAGCAAAAATATGAAATTTTCATATTTCAAATGGCAGGATGAGCCTTATGCCAATTACTTATCCTACCCCCGCCCTAAGTGGCATCACATAGTAGACAATATTAAATGAAAAGCCAGCTAAGCTAAACAAGAACAGCAACAACAACTCATCAACAGGAAAAAATGAAAAAATAAAGTGGAATAAATACAAAAAGCCACCAAAAACAAAAGGTTATCATTGGTAATGGCATAACCTGCTCCTGAATGACTTTTGGGTAAATCATGAAATTAAGGTAGACATCAAGAAGCCCTTTGAAACTAATAAGAACAAAGATACAACATACCAGAATGTCTGGGACACGGCTAAGAGGGAAATTCATAGCACTAAATCCACATCAAAAACTTAGAAACATCTCAAATTAACAACCTAACATCACAACCAAAAAAACTAGAAACCAAGAGCAACCAAATCCCAGAGATAATGGAGGACCAGAAATAACCAAAATCAGAGCTGAACTGAAAGAGACTGAGATACAGAAAACCATTCAAAAGGTCAACAAATCCAGGAGCTATTATTTTGAAAGAATTAATACAATAAATGCACTGCTAGCTAGACTAATAAGGAAGAAAAGAGAGAAGATTCAAATAAGCACAATCAGAAAGACAAGGGAAATACTACCACTGACTCCGCAGAAATACAACCAACCTTCAGAGAATATTATCAACACCTCTATAAACATAAACTAGAAAATACAGAAGAAATGGATAAATTCATGGACACAAACATCCTCCCAAGACTGAACCATAAAGAAACTGAATCTCTGAACTGACCAATAATGAACTCTGAAATTGAGAGTAATATTAGCCTGCCAACCAAAAAAAGCCCCAAACCAAATGGATTCGTGGCTGAATTCTACCAGATGTACAAAATGGTATCATTTGTATTTGAAACTGTTTCAAAAACTTGAGAAAGAGGAACTGCTCCCTAACTCATTCTATGAGTCCAGCATCATTCTGATACCAAAACCTGGCAGAGTTGCCAGGCGCAGTGTCTCACACCTGTAATACCAGCACTTTGGGAGGCCAAGGAGGGTGGATCACGAGGTCAGGAGTTCAAGATCAGCCTGGCCAAGATGGTGAAACCCCGTCTCTACTAAAAATACAAAAAAATTAGCTGGCCATGGTGGTGGGTGCCTGTAATCCCAGCTACTCGGGAGGCTGAGGCAGAGAATTGCTGGAACCCGGGAGGCGGAGGTTGCAGTGAGCTGAGATTGTGCCACTGCACTCCAGCCTGGGCGACAGAGCAAAACACCAGAAAAAAAAAAAAAAAACCTGGCATAGACACAACAAAAAAAGAAAACTTCAGGCTAATATCCTTGATGAACATATGTGCAAAAATCCTCAACAAAATACTGGTGAACTGAACCCAGCAGCACATCAAAAAGTGTATCCACCACAATCAAGTCGGCTTTATTTCTGGGTTGCAAGGTTGGTTCAATATATGCAAATCAATAAATGTGATTCATCACATAAACAGAACAAAAGACAAAAACCACATGATTATCTCAATAGATGCAGAAAAGGCCTTCAATAAAACTCAACCCCGATTCCTGTTAAAAATTCTCAATAAACGAGGTATTGAATGAACAAACCTCAAAATAATAAGAGCTGTATGTAACACACCCATAGCCAATATCATACAGAATGGGCAAAAGCTGGAAGCATTCCCCTTGAAAACCAGTACAAGACAAGGATGCCCTCTCTCACCATTCCTATTCAACATAGTATTGGAAGTTCTGGCCAGGACAATCAGGCAAGAGAAAGAAATAAAGGGTATTAAAATAGGAAGAGAGGAAGTCAAATTATCTTAGTCTGCAGATGATTGATGGTCCTATATCTAGAAACGATCCTATATCTAGAAAACACCTTCGTCTCCACTCAAAAGCTTCTTAAGCTGATAAGCAACTTCAGCAAAGTCTCAGAATACAAAATCAATGTGCAAAAATCAGTAGCATTCCTATACGCTAACAACAATCAAGCTGAGAGCCAAATCATGAATAATGCACGCTCACAATTGCCACAAAAAGAATAAAATATCTTGCAATACAGTTAACTAAGGAGGTAAAAGTTCTCAACAAGGGGAACTACAAACTAGTGCTCGAAGAAATCAAAGGTGATAGAAACAAATGGCAAAATGTTCCATGCTCATGTATAGGAAGAATCAATATTGTGAAAATGGCCAAACCGCCCAAAGCAATTTATATATTCAATGCTATTTCCTATTAAAATCCCACTGGGACTCTTCAGAGAACTAGATAGAGCTATTTTAAAATTCATATGGAATGAAAAACAGACTGAATAGCCAAGACATTCCTAAGCAAAAAGAACAACACTGGAGGCATCACTCTAACCAACTTCAAACTGTACCATAGGGCTACAGTAATTAAAACAGCATGGTACTGGTGCAAAAACAGACAGATAGACCAATGGAAGAGAATAGACAACCCAGAAATAAGACCACACACATACAAACATCTGATCTTCAACAAACCTGACAAAAACAAGCAATGGGGAAAGGATTCCTTATTCAATAAATGGTGTTGGGAAAACTGACTAGCCATACGCAGATTAAAACTGGACCCCTTCTTTACAGCATATACAAAAATTAATAACTCAAGGTAGATTAAAGACTTAAATGTAAAATCCAAAACTATAAAAACTCTGGAAGACAACCTAGATAATACCATTCAGGAGATGGAACAGGCAAAAATTTCATGTTGAAGACACCAAAAGCAATTCAACAAAACAAAATTTGACAAATGGAATCTAATTAAACCAAAGAGCTTGTGCACAGCAAAGTAAACTATCAACAGAGTAAACAGACAACCTTTAGAATGGGAGAAAATTTTTGCAAACTATGCATCTGACAAATGTCTAATATTCAGCATTTGTAAGGAACTGAAACAAATTTACAAGAAGAAAAAAAGAAACAACCTCATTAAAAAGTGGGCAAAGGACATAAACAGGCACTTCAAAAGATAACATACATGCATCCAACAATCATATGAAAAAAAGCAAAACGTCACTGATCATTAGAGAAACACAAATCAAAACCACAATGAGATATCATCTCATACCACTCAGAATGGCTGTTATGTAAAAGTTAAAAAATAACAGATGATGTCAAGGTTGTGGAGAAAAAGGAATGCTTATACACTGTTGATGGGAGTGTTAACTAGTTCAAGCATTGTGGGAGACAGTGTGGTGATTCCTCAAAGAACTAAAGACAGAGATACCATTCAACCTAGCAATCCTATTACTAGGTATATACCCAAAGGAATAAAAATCATTCTACTATAAAGACATATGCACACATATGTGCATTGCAGCACTATTCACATAGCAAAGACATGAAATCAACCTGAATGCCTATCAATGATAGACTGGATAAAGAAAATGTGGTACATACATACCATGGAATACTAAGCAGCCATAAAAAAAATGAGATCATGCCATTTGCAGGGACATGGATGGAGCTGGAGGCCATTATCCTTAGCGCAGTAACACAGGAATAGAAAAACAGAAACCACATGCTTTCACTTATAAGTGGGAGCTAAATGGTGAGAACACATGGACATATGGATTGCGGGGGAATACCACACATTGGGGCCTATCAGAGGGTGGAAGGTGGAAGGAGGGAGAGGAACAGGACAAATAACGAATGGATGCTTGGCTTAATACCTGGGTGATGAAATGACCAGTACAACAAACCCCCACAACACAAGCTTACCTATGTAACAAACCTGCACATGTACCCCTGAATTTAAAATAAAAGTTGAACAAAGCAAGTTAACTGAGTAATTCCTGAAATTCGTAAAATGGATAACTTCTAGATGAAAATAAATGAAACCACAGGCAAAAACAAGGACAGGCCAAGACTGCTTAAATAGTAGAGGTGTTTTCAGAGGCCTTCCAAGCCTGAAAATGGAAGACACTGGAAGATAGGACCATATCTCTAAGCAGTGTGATCAGTTAGGATACACAATTAGGCCAGCTTTTTGACATCCGTACAAAGTTCATCTCTCCTATACAGCCTGTGCAAAGCCACAAAGCAGTGTAGCTCAGGGAAGGAGCAGTGAGTTTGGGCACTTGTGACAGAATAGTGGGACTATGCCAGAGATACACAGGAGGAGGTGGTACCTTCTAGCTCCCCCTCAAAACATAAAGCATAGACTGCAAAGTACTCCCAAGCAGGCTGAATAACACTTGAGTACAAAAAAAAAATACACTCTGAAACAATACCAATAATTTTTTTTAAAAATTATACCATGATAGATAGAAATCGTATAAAACCTTATGTCTAGTAGAACAAAAAGATAAACAGGGTTATTTCTTTGTTCTGTTGGGTAAAGAATTAAAAGTGAGAGGAGGAGGGTGATACAAATATGGATTAATGCTAGAAAGACTTTGACAAATATAATTTTAAGTATATATGTTAACATCTTTAGTGTAAACACTTGAAAAATAGAAATAAATAAATCCAGATCATTAGAGAAACAACAGCAACAAAATCCTTGAAGGAAACGTAATAAATAAATTTAAAAAATATAAGAACTTAAAAAGTGGGGGAAGATGTAATGAAGACTTAGGATAAAAATAAATCAGTAAACAAGATGAAATTTTTAAAATAAAGTAATGATTGTCAGTATAAACGGATAACATTAATCTACTAAAAGCACATTTTTTGAAGAACAAACAAAATAAAGCAAGCAGGATCAAGTGGAATTAAAGATGAAAAGTAAAATACAATTTTTCATATCGATGAAATGAATAATTCACCATGAAAATATTTTAGTCAATAATACTTATGCATTCAGAAACATAGCTTAAAATACGTACAGGAAAAAATGATTAGCTGTGGAAGACAAATTGACAAAGCTACAAAACTAGTGAGAGAGTTTATTACACCTCTCTCAAAAGTGACAGAACAGATAAGTAGACCAAAATAAGTACAGGTATATTGAATAATAAAATGTTTGAACAAGTAGAATTTAAATTCAATAGAAGTTGCATTTTTTTGTGAATGTGAATTATTTATTTGAGCAAATAAATATGTATTCCTTTAAATTTAACAAAACTATACTTTTTAAATAACATATACAAAACATTCACAAATAATGATTATGAACTAGGAACCAAGGGAAATCTGAACAACGTATAAAAAGCTGATTTTATGTAATCTATATCCATTAAACAAAACCCAATACAATTAAGAATTAACAAATTAGGAGCAAAAAAAATACTAAAATGTAAAATCTATGCATATATAAAACATACATTTATAAAGAACTATTGGAAATAGTTCTTTGGAAACAGCAAATGGAAATTTGCTGTTAAAATTGATAGCAAAGGTATCACTTAGATATAAAAAACAATTGTGGTGCTTAATTTTCTGTGTCAACTTGCCTGAGCAATGGGATGCCAAGATAGCTGGTTAAACATTATTTCTGGGTGTGTCTGTAATGGTGTTTCTGGAAGAGATGAGCATTTGAATTGGTGGACTGAGTAAAGCAAATGCCCACCCCGCCCCCACCCACTGTGAGTGGGAATCATTTCATTCTCTGAGGGCCTGAATAGAGCACAAAAGTAGAGTTGAATTCACCCTCTGCCTGATGGCTTGAGTTGGGACTTTGATCTCCTGCCTTTGGCTTTCTTGGTTCTCAGGCCTTCAGACACAGACTGTGGCTTAGTCTGTTTTCTGTTGCTTTTAACAGAATACTTGGAACTGAGTAATATATATTTAAAAAAAAAAAGAATTCATTTCTCATAGTTATGGAGGCTTAGAAGTCCAAGGTCAAGGAGTTGCATCTGGATCTCAGGCCTTCAAACCACACTATAGTCTTTCCTCTGTCTCCAGCTTAAAGACAGCCGACGGTGGGACTTCACAGCCTTCATAACCATTTAACCCAATATACCTTCTAATGAATCCTCTCTCTCTCTTTTCCCCAGTCTTCTATTGGTTATTTTTCTCTGGACATTCCTTGCTAATACAATAATAAGCATTGACTATTAATGAACTTAAAAATTAAAAAATTAGAAATTTTGTAAATAAATGAACTTAGTTTTTGATTTAAAAACCTGGAACAGGACAAGTCAGAGATTAAAGAAAATTAGAAAGAAGAAATTAGGCCAGGCGCAGTGGCTCATGCCTGTAATCGCAGCACTTTGGGAGGCTCAGGCGGGCGGATCACCTGAGGCCAGGAGTTTGAGACCAGCCTGGCCAACATGGTGAAACCCTGTCTCTACTAAAAATACAAAAATTAGCCAGGCGTGGTGGTGCGTTCCTGTAATCTCAGCTACTGGGGAGGCTGAGGCGGGAGAATCGCTTGAACCCGGGAGGCGGAGGTTGCAGTGAGCTGAGATCGTGCCACTGCACTCCAACCTGGGCGACAGGTGAGACTCTGTCTCAAAAAAAAAAAAGAAAAGAAAGGAGAAATTAATAAAGATAATAGCCCAAAATAATAACATAAAAAGGTAAAACCTTAAGTTATCCAAAACCCCATAGAATTCTTTTTTTTTTTTTTTTTAGACAGTCTCGCTCTGTCGCCAGGCTGGAGTGCAGTGCCTCAACCTCCGCCTCCTGAGTTCAAGCGGTTCTCCTGCCTCAGCCTCCCGAGTAGTGGGGACTCCAGGCGCGCGCAACCACCACGCCCAGTTATTTTTGTATTTTTAGTAGAGACAGGGTTTCACCATGTTGGCCAGGATGGTCTTCATCCCTTGACCTCGTGATCTGCCTTCCTCGGCCTCTCAAAGTGCTGGGATTACAGGCGAGAGCCACCGCACCCTGGCCCCCAGAGAATTCTTAAATACATGTTTGTAAAATTTGTCAATGTATTTGAATTAGGAAACCAACTGGGGGTTATTTTTAGTACCCTGACATTTGGAGAAGTGACTAGATTACATAATCTTTGGCAGAAATTGTCTTCTTTACAGTGAATAATCCTGACAATCTGAATAACCTTACCTCATAGATCTAACACGCTGAACTACCCTAGCCCTTTCAGAGAAGGTGCAGAGAAAATTAGGAGCTCCATGAAAGCACCATTCACCTGCTAAAAATGCCAAGTGATCAGACACAAAGCAAGACTAGATGAGGACCACTGGGCAGGGTGATGAATTGCATTTCATAAAGCCCAAAATAGTTTATGCTCATTTACCAACTTTAAGGGCCTTCATCAGGACAAGGGCCCTCTGCCAGGAAGCAAACATCTAAAGTGAGTGACCTTGAATCTTGGCTGGCTGATAATGGACCACAAAGAATTGACAAAATCCAACTGCTTGCTGGAAGATACATGGCTTCCTTCAGCAGACAGGTGAAAGATAAAATAGGTTGGCTTACAAAAAACAAAGAGCCCTGGACTTATTGATTTTTATAAACAAAACCCTTTGGGTGCCCTACAAGTAGAAAGATGGTATGACAATCTGTCTTCCTGGAATAAAAATAGAGATGTGTATAAATTAAATATGCTTTACTTCTGAAAGGCATGCTACAGTAGCAGCAAAGTTAACTGCTACTGAACCTTTTTCTTTCCATTTTGTTTTGTCTTAAAGAAGGTTGCTTAGCTTTCTCTTTCTTTCTTTCTTTCTTTTTTTTTTTTTTGAGACAGAGTCTCGTTCTGTCGCCAGGCAGTGCAGTGGCGAGATATCGGCTCACTGCAACCTCCACCTCCTGGGTTCAAGCAGTTCTTCTGCCTCAGCCTCCCAAGTAGCTGGGACTACAGGCACACACCACCACGCCCAGCTAATTTTTGTATTTTTGGTAGAGACAGGGTTTCACTATGTTGGCCAGGATGGTCTCGATCTCTTGACTTTGTGATCCACCCGGTTCAGCCTCCCAAAGTGCTGGGATTACAGGTGTAAGCCACAGGACCCAGCCCAGCTTTCCCTTCCTAATGAAGTAGAGAGCACTGCTGTGAGGCCTCCCCAAATCCTTGATGCATGCAGGGATTAAGAGTTGGGTTGAAGCTAGCTCCTACGTATTCTATGAACTTTAACGTAAATGGACATTTTTTGGGGTAGTACTTTGTTTAATTAAAATGTTCTCCACTATGGGTTTATAAGATTTTTGTTCATTTCTCCATGAAATAATTTCCTAGATTATATTATCTGTTTACCAACCCATCTCACCTTCCCCTCAAGGAAGCAAGCCAAAAGTCATTCGTATGTTTTTACACATGGAGCAAGAGAGCAAAGAAAGGAGGAGAGGAGTTCTTTCTTTGCAGCTTTTAGTGATCATTCTGTAAATGGTAGTCCGTGGATTATTTCACATTTTATTGCATTAAATCTACACACTGACCTTGCTTTATTGACAGATATCTTCAGATTATATATGAAGCTTACAAAATTTAATGACTTTGATTAAGGTTACAAAGCTGGTTCACATTGTAACCTTGATCTAATTCCAAAATACATGCTCTCTTTGCTACTACATAATTATGTCAATTTAAAAAGCAAAATAAATTTGCTGCAATGTTGTCATTCTCCATAAAAGATGAACCTCAAACATGTACAGTGGACCTTTCAAGTGCCCATGATCATGAAAAAGAATCGGAGCGGGTAATATGGCATCTTTTGATGATGGTGTTTATTTAAGTAGGAGTGGCACAGCCTTGATTTTAAACATGACTGAGAAAAGATAGAGAAAGCTTCCCTGGAGATGAATGCAGTTGCCAAGGAAAATGCACAATTCAACCTTTCTTCACTCAATAGCAATTGAAGTATGAATGCATTTAAAGCCCTTCTAGTTCTGATTTCATATCTAAAGTTATAGCAAGAACGTCAACTTTGATAGGAAGTAAGTTAATTTGCTAACCCCATGGCCTTCAAACAATAATAAAGACCCTTGCACATGTATTTTTTCTGACATATATATGTATATATATGTGTGTGTGTATATATATATATATACACACACACATATACATATATATATATATATATATTTTTTTTTTTTTTGAGATGGAGTCTCACTCTGTCGCCCAGGCTGGAGTGCAGTGATACAATCTCGGCTCACTGCAATCTCCACCTCCTGGGTTCAAGCAATTCTCTGCCTCAGCCTCCCAAGGAGCTGGGATCAGAGGTGCCCACCACCACGCCCAGCTAGATTTTGTATTTTTAGTAGAGATGGGGTTCATCATCTTGGCCAGGCTGGTCTTAAGCTCCTGACCTTGTGATCCACCTGCCTCAGCCTCCCAAAGTGCTGGGATTACAGGCATTAGCCATCATGCCTGGCCTATACATTTATATTTTTACTTGTTTTTTCTCTCTCCATATATAGAGATATATGTGTGTGTGTACATATGTGCACGTACACAACTGTATGTCACTTAAATGACAAGAATACATTCAGAGAAATGCTTAGGTGATTCTGTAGTTGTGCAAACATCATACAGTATAGTTACATACATGTAGATGGTTTAACCTACCACATACCTAGACTATATGGCATATAGTCTGTTGCTCATAGGATACAAACCTGTACAGGATGTTACTGTGCTGAATACTCTAGGCAATTATAACCATTGGTAAATATTTGTGTATCTAAATATATCTAAAAGATACCATAAACAAAGTATAAAAAATTTAAAATGGTACGCTTCTATAGGGCACTTACTAAGAATAAACCTTGCAGAAATGAAATCTGCTCTAGATGAGTCAGAAAGTGTGTGGAGTGAATGTCAAGGCCTAGGATGTAACTGTACACTACTGCAGTTCATAAATACTCTAAACTTGGGTCACACTAAATTTATGTTTAAAAAATTCTTTTGTCAATAATAAATTAGCCTTAGTTTACTGTAACTTTTTAATCTTATCAACTTTTTAATTTTTTTAACTTTTTGACTCTTTTATAATAACACAGCCTAAAACACACATTGTTCAGTTGCACAAATATATTTTATTTTTTATATTCTTATTCTGTAAGCATTTTTTATTTTAAAAATTTTTTTAGTTTTTTACCTTTTAAAACTTTTTTGTTAGAATTTTTTTTAATTTTATTATTATTATACTTTAAGTTTTAGCATACATGTGCACGACGTGCAGGTTTGTTACATATGTATACATGTGCCGTGTTGGTGTGCTGCACCCATTAACTCGTCATTTAGCATTAGGTGTATCTCCTAATGCTATCCCTCCCCCTCCCCCTACCCCACAACAGTCCCTAGTGTGTGATTTTCGTCTTCCTGTGTCCATGTGTTCTCATTGTTCATTTCCCACCTATGAGTGAGAACATGCAGCGTTTGGTTTTTTGTCCTTGCAATAGTTTGCTGAGAGTGATGGTTTCCAGCTTCATCCATGTCCCTACAAAGGACATGAGCTCATCGTTTTTTATGGCTGCATAGTATTCCATGGTATATATGTGCCACATTTTCTTAATCCAGTCTATCTATCAACCTAGGCTTACACAGAGTCAGGATCATCAATATCACTGTCTTCCACCTCCACATCTTGTCCCACTACAAAGTCTTCAGGGGCAATAACAAGCATGGAGCTGTCATCTTCTATTACAACAATGCCTTCTCAAATGCCTCCTGAAGGACCTTATTGAAGCTGTTTTATATTAAGGTTTTTTTTTATTTTTATTTTTATTTTTTGTTGAGACAGGGTCTCACTTTGTCACCCAGTTTGTTGCTGAGGCTGGAGTGCAGTGGTGTGATCTCAGCTTCCTGCCGCCTCGACCTGTTGGGCTCAATTGATCCTCCAGCCTCAGCCTCCCGAGTAGCTGGGACAACAGATGCACACCACTATGCCTGGCTAATTTTTTTTTGTTGTTGTTGTAGAGACGGAGTTTCACCATATTTCCCAGGCTGGTCTTGAACTGGGCTTAAGCAATCTGCCTGCCTTGGCCTCCCAAACTGCTGGGATTACAAGCTTATAGTTAACTTTTAAAAATATATAAGTAGAAAGAAAGAGCACACTAAAATAACAACTAAAAGTGTAATATAGTGAATAGTAGGCAATAGGAATTTTTCAGCTACACTATAATCTTATGGGAGCATCGTTGTATAGGAAGTCCATCAGTGACCAAAATGTCATTATATGGTACATGACTATGTAATCTATGTACGTATAACTATTATATAATAATTTATAGTATTACATATATAGTACACACACACACATTACACATATAAAGATTATTCTGTTTCAGGTAACATTAGGCAATTCTAAATAGTTTAAGTATAAATGGGAATTTCTGGAATTATACTGGACTGTCTCATGGGATCAAAGAAAGTAGTGAATCAATAAACATCAAGCTGGAAATCAACTAGAATTTAACCCAAAGACTTTGATATCAGGGGTTTATTAAACTTCTCTCCAGATTGTTGACATAAATATGGCTTAACTCACCATTTGATCAGCACATCTTAGATTGGTGTCCAATTCTGGACAAGCCAGAACTGCCTGATGGTGCAAAGTTATATAATGTAGACATATAATAAAGACATGGAGATCAAAGAGATTCATCATTGTTTTGAGGCGGTAATAAACAGAGAAGAGGGAACAGTTGTTAGCCTGGATAATGCATTTTTCTATGATACTTTTGATGAAAACTTCCTCCAAACTTTATTTTTGGTTTCAAATAGTTCAAAAAATCAGGTCTGGTTAAGCATTCAGTACAGATATTGACAATTAAAATCTTGTTTTTATGTAGTTGGGTCCTCTAGGTTTAGGAATTATTATAATAACAACATATTATATTTTTTAAAAAACAAAATGATGCATTCAGCATGACTGCGCCTCTACTCTATAGTAAGAACTTCCCATATTATATTTCCCAAATATAGCCATAACAGTATATATCCCACCCTACCTACGCCTCTTACAATGAGGGGTTGGCACTCCTGCATTGACAAGTTTAATCTATCCTCCTTTCCTTTGAACCTGAGTAGGATAGAATACAAACAACAGAATTGGTGGAAGTGACAATGCATGCCAATCAAGGATAGGTCATAAAAGGCAACACAGTTTCTGCCTGGCACGCTCTCTCCCCTGGGAATGCTTGTTCTGAGGGAAGCAAGCCACCATGTTGTAAGAGACCACCTAGAGAAACCGAGGCCCTGGCTGACAACCAACATCAAATGCTAGACATACGAGTAAACAAGCATGTAGTAGGCCCCACCCTCCAGGCCTCCAGACACTCAGGGAAGGCGGCAGCCTTCCTTTGTTGAACCCTGGAGAAAGTGCAGATTCATGACACATTTAAATGTTGTTGTTTCAAGCCTGTAAGTTTTGCACTGGTTTGTGATGCAGCATTAGCTAATTGGTACCAATATTGGTATCTGGATATTGAAAGACATGAAATTGTGGTAGTAGGTTTGTGACTAAGTAACAGGTAGTAGTTGAAAGGATGTAGAGGAAATCTAATGGCCCTTTTGGAATCTATCAGTTATGGTGTAAAGAAAAGTGAAAAAATGTTCTTGGAAACTGAGGGAAATTAAGTGATTTCAGGGAGTTTAGCAAATGTGCCATGTGTCATAATGTGGCAAATAGAAAATGTCTCATGAACTGGAGGGTCTAGCTGCAAAGATTTCCAGGCAAAGTGTTGAAGTTGTAACCTGGTTACATTTTTGCTTGCTTATAATAAAATGTAAGAAGAGAGATTCAAGCTAAAGAAATAACTGTTAAATAAAAAAGAGTCAGTACTTAATGGGTTTGAAAATAAAACTGTTTCTCATTTCCATCTTCCTCTTTCCAAAATTAAGAAAGGGTTCTAGAGCAAAGATAAAATCCAGAGGAGACTATAAGATGCATTATTAAGACTTCAGAACAATCTAAGGTAGTTTCTCAGAGAGTCATTTAGTCAGACAAATGGTATGCCTTCTGGATCTTTTTTATTCAACAAAAGGCCCTGAAAAGGTCATGCCCCACAGCTGATTTAGATAGAAAGTCTCAAGTAGAGAAAATATTTTCTTGAATAGATTTGTAAATTTGGATCTTTGTCAATTAGAATGGATTATAAACTAATTCATAAAAACCCCTCAAAGCTACAAAGAATTACATCAGTTTAAACAAACAGATAAAGACAATACAAAATTAAAATAGGTCTTGGTATCTCCAAATTACTACTATCAGAAAGCATTCTGAGAAAACCGCACAGCTACAAATACCAGCCGTTTCGAATGGAAAAATAGGATGACTCACGGAGTAAGGCTAAGAGGTAAATGGGTGGAAATGAGAACCATAGTGAATCATTGCAGGCATTAGACTGAGTTCTTACTCAGTAACCAGCATCATTTTCTAGCTGAATTTCAGAAGTACTATGGAGCAGTAACTAATGAATGTGTCCCATTTTCTCTTCTTTGAACAGGAAGGTCCATAGCAGTTAACCAATGCCTGTTACCATTGTATGCTGGGCTTGCAAGGGGCATATAACTTGCCCTTTTAGTTCGCAAGTCGTCAGATGTAAAGAAACTGTATTTGAAGAGCTATCCTTGAGGATTTTCACCTAAGGAGACTTCATGGCAGCTGGGCATGATTTGAATGCTAAGAACCTGGATTTTGAAATGATGCATCTTTGAGATGAGACTCAAGGTTTTGGGGGAGACAAATGAGTATTTTTTTGATATGAAGAGGTAGGATTATTGTGGTCAGAGAATGGATTGTGGTAGATAGTATTTTCCAAAGATAGAAGCATCAACATTTATTTGATTCCACACGTTCTTCTTACAGTGTGACATTGAAACTCTTTCATCAAGAGATGAGCTTATGTGCCATTTACTGGAAGCAGGGGTACTTTCATAACCACCTTGCTTAATAGAATTAATAATGACAATGTGACTATTTCCCAGGCTAGGTCACAAACGGCAATGACTTCTACCTACTTTCTCCTTTCTCTCTCTCTCTCTCTCTCTTGCTCTCTCTCTCTCTCTCGCTCTCTCTCTCTCCTTCCCTCCCTTTCTCTCTCTTTCTGTTTCTCTTTTTCTCTCTGGAACACTCATTCTTTGGTCAAAGTTAGATACTATGCTAGGTGGAAGTTCAAACTAGCCTATGTGGAGAAATCACATGGAGATGCCATGTGGAGAGAAAATTAAGAGCTGCAGCCTTCCCCAACTACCAACTACTACTTCACCAACTATATGAATAAACAGACTTTCAGATGTTCAGAGTCCTCAGATGTAGAGTCACTTCAGGGTGCCTATGAGAGCCAGCTTTTCTCAAACCCTACTCAAATTTTAGATTTATGAGTAAGTAAATGTTATTGTTTTAAGACAATATAGTTTGGGGGTATTAATTACGAAGCATTAGGCAACTGAAACAAAAACTGTATATGTTGGAATGTTTATATTACAAATTTTGAAATTAATATGCCCACATTTTATCACCTTCTGACTAAAAACTGGGGTCACGTGAATATTCATGATAAAACACCATGGGTCTAGTTCCCCACCTGTGCAAGCAGAAACTCATTCTTCATAAAATCGCTATCTTGTTCTTTTGTGCTCTACTGCTGAAAAAGAAGACACACACACACACACACACACACACACACACACACCAGTTCTTCCCTATCTAGACAATTCAAATCACTTTCATTTAAAACATCAACTTTTTTTTTTAACTCTAGGAAATGTCCCCAGAGATGCATTTCTACCTACCTATAGTTAGATATAAAAAGATAATTTTTTCTCTGTTCTCAGGTCCCAGCCTCATTGTCAATAAGGAATTGTTATTAAGTCATAATTAGAGTCACTAATGCAAAATTTTGTTTCATGTGGATTTATTTTCTTTGATGTAAAGAAGATCTTTTGGGCCCTCTGTTGGTGCTGTACTTTTCATTGAACTGCTAGTCTTTACTTCAAGTCTTTATTCATCAGCTCTTAATCTTTGCTCAGCCTTCAGCCTCTTTTATTCTCTTTCCATCTCTCCTTCCCTTCTTCCTTCCTTCCTTCCTTTTCTTCCTTCCTTCTCTCTTTCTCTCTTTTCTTCTTTCTTTTCATGCTTGCAATGCTTGGTTTCCCTGAAGCTTGCACTGCAACCTGCTGTCTTCCTGCTCTTCTTGCTAATGGCTAGATGAAATTGCAGATATCTTTCTCTTCAAAGAGAGAGCGCCATCTCTGAATTGTCTCTGGCATCATCAGCATTCTGCTGAAGCTTTGGCAATGGAAGCAGTGCTTTACATTACTGGGAAGAGACTGACAGGAAAACAGATGCCTATTGTGCAAAGCACTGATGCTTTTTGCATTCCACCGTTGTACCACTTTCCAGAAGCCACAGCTTAAGGGCATCATTGGGTAATTGTTTTATACCCAATGTCATGGTAGGTTTCATGTGCAAATATCTTTGTTATAACCCTAGTGTTCATTCCTTCTTGCACCTGTTTTCTCAGTTAAAATTAATGTATATCAATATTCCTACAT
This sequence comes from Gorilla gorilla gorilla, assembly GCF_029281585.2. Taxonomy (NCBI): domain Eukaryota; kingdom Metazoa; phylum Chordata; class Mammalia; order Primates; family Hominidae; genus Gorilla; species Gorilla gorilla. The sequence continues at coordinate 97,720,062 of NC_073232.2, read as the reverse complement.
GGTTTTTGAAAATATAATTATAATATTTGCATATAGCATTCAACTTAGTGGATCAACCGTAACTTACTCAGCCATTCCATTATTATGAAAACAGTACATTGCTTCCTATCTTTCACCACTTGAATTCCGCATATGTGAGAAGCTATTTAATATAATAGTTTTTTCTCTTATAATGGACAACTTATTTAATCCTGTCAAGAACTAAAAAACTATGCTTCCAAACACATATTGCCATTTTTATTCCCTGAAGTTGTCTGTTCTCATTTTCATTGCCACCTTCATTATACAAGAGAAAACATTTTCCTTATTCTTGCTGGGATCAGGTGTTTATCCTATTTATTATATTTTGCCAATTTCATAAATAAAAAGACTGGTTGCCCTAGTGTACATTTTTTGATTATTGGCAAAGATAAACTTTTTTTCGTAGCTTACTTGTAATGTTTATTTGTTACTATTTCTCTTATGAATTGTCTGGTTTTGCTTATTTACCTTCACCAAAAGTCGTAGAACTAAGTCCTCTGCAAAGCTCATGTTTGATGCCAGGATTTCCACACTCTGAGCAAGCTGTATTGTCGCATTTCTCATCTATAACGGCATAAAGAAATGGGATTTTAGTAACATAATAGTCTAAGAAGTAAAACTAGAAAGCAGTCGACAGTCAATAAATAATTCCTGATAATATCGTTATTTTGTTATTATTACATAAGTAACTTCATTGTTCATAAGAACATTAGGTAGCAGCAATGACAGTAATCATCCTTATTTGATTCCTTATGTTTACAAGAAGACCCTTGTTTTGCTGCTAAGTATCATTTTGAACATTGATTCTAAGAAGATATCATCCCCTATTAGAAAGAGTTTTGTAATTTAACAAGGCTTTTTGATTTCTATTGAGATGAATTTCATTTTGCTTTTTTTTTTGACTTGACCGATTGATTTGGTGTTTTATTATAAAAAAAAATTCCTCTTTTGTTGTTTAAAAAATCAACCTTGTTTGGTCAAGGTAGAAATGTTTTAGTAAGCCATGGCATGGTGGGTCACACCTGCCATCCTAGCACTTTGGGAGGCCGAGTTGGAAGGGATACTTGAGCCTAGGAGATTGAGATGAGCCTGGGCAGCACAGAGAGACTACATCTCTACAACAAAATTAACAAACTAACTGGGCATGGTGGCGTGTACTTCTAGTCCCAGGTTCTAGCGAGGCTGAGGTGGGAGCATCACTCGAGCCTAGGAGATCCAGGGTGCAGTGAGCTACAATCAGGCCACTGCACTCCAGCCTGGGTGACACAGTGAAATGCTGCTTCAGAAAAAAAAAAAAAAGAAAAGAAAGAAAAAGAAATGAGAAAAAATTGAGGGTTTCCATATCAAATTCATTGATGTATAATTTTCTCTTTGCATTTTTCTGGCATATTTTGATATTGGAGTCATATTTTTATTACAAATTAAATTGGTTTGTTTATTTGATCTGGGTTTTAGATTATCTGTTGTGTGAAAATTTTCCACTGCTGAATATTTCTAAGAACTAGTCTTTATGATCCACAAGACTTGAGCGAACTTAGGTCATTCTTTAACAAATTTGTAAACTACTTCTCTTGTTTTCTAGTTACTGATTTTTCTACTTCATTTTGTAATAATTTTGGTAACTTGAATTTTAATATTTTATAAAAATTATCTGACATATAAAAATTTCGGATTAATATATGCCATCTGTTGTATTATAAATTAAACATTTCTTCTAAAATTACTACTGCATTTCCTTCTTTCTCACTTTATTTGTAGTTATTTCATTCTTTTTCAGATTTACTTTGTTGAATATTTACTTTTCAAAATACAGAGTATTGTAGTTTTATAATTTATTTTGCACTGTTTACCATCATTATTTTTTTAATTCATAGTTTTCACTTTCTTTTAAAGAAACTTCCAGTACATTATATTGCTATTATTTAATTACTATTAAAATTTTGAGTCTGTAGAGTTACCTCTTTATGCATCTTTGCTGTTAAATGTAACTCAATTAAGTGCTTTTATAAATGTCATTGATTTAAACATTATTTGTTGACTGCCAATTCTGTGCTAGGCAAATACTTGTCATCCATGATATAATTATAAATATGATATTGCTATTACTACTTGAAGCTTACATGCAGAAAAATAAATGTTGGTAAATAAAGATTGATGAGTAATGGTGATAAGCACTATAATAATAACCATGCGGTCCTATTGAAATATAGAAAAGAAAGTTTATATGAGAAGCACCATATAATATATGAATATTTAATATTGCTTTTACTTTTTTTTTTTCATCTTGTGTCATCTTTAAGACATTACCCAAAAGACAGAGTCTTGCTTTATCCCTAAGGCTGGAGTACAATGGCGTGATCTCAGCTCACTGCAACCTCTGCCTCCCGGGTTCAAGCAATTCTCCTGCCTCAACCTCCCGAGTAGCTGGGATTACAGGCACCTGCCAACACACCCAGCTAATTTTTGTAGTTTTAGTAGAGACGGGGTTTTGCCATGTTGGCCAGGCTGGTCTTGAACTCCTGGCCTCAGATGATGTGCCGGCTTCAACCTCCCAAAGTGCTGGGATTATAGACGTGAACCACTGTGCCTGGCCGACTTTACTCTTTTGTGTGTTCTCCCTTTCACTATTCTCTCTCACTCCCCATTTGATAGGATACTGATGGGGTGTATCCAAATATTGACTGTTTTCTTACTTTCTTCCCTACTTTTCTTCTTTCCTTCATTCCTTCCTTATATCATAATTTGTCTGTCTAATCTGTTAGTCTGTGCAGCTGCAGACAAAGAAATCTCCCCTCATACTTGGACTGGTTACCAAGTGCTGTATGTCAGCCTAGAATATTTATAAAGCGACTTCCACAATTAATAGGAATTACATGAGAAAACAATTTGGACATCTCTGTAAAGAATTGTCTCTTCTCCTGGTATTTTCAGAGACTTTAATATGCTTTGAAATCTCCAAGAAAGAAGTAGAGGATGAGGCATTTTTTATACTAAGTATGGACTCCTTTGATCTGGTAGCTTCATGAAAGAACAATGTTCCTTGCTACAGATTTTGGGAAGAGCTCATTTATATTACCATGAATTATGGGGTTTGGGATCCTGCTAGACCCAGAAAAGGTTCATAGAAAGACCACTGAATTTGTCTACATGTATTAGGAAATGTTAATTGTAGGATAAATCACAAGTAAAACAAAAAGCATACACACAAATAATAAAATATACAATATAGTATGTGTATATATATATATATATGCACTATTTAAACCATAAATCATGTAGTGCCTTGCAGTACTATAAAACAAAATTGTTTTAGTGAGACTTGTTTCTCATGTGTCACACGTGTGTGATGGATTACATAGAGAATGGCTATTAGAAGATTTAAGAGAAAACAAGTTTCTCTGTTTTCTGAGACAGGAAAATGGCATGAAAAATGTAACAAATGATTCCAAGACTGACTTTTTATTTTTAAATCGATGAGACTTATGATTCACATTTACAGGAACCAAACTATATTCAGCAGGGGGAAAAGGTATAGCAAATTAAATCTACCACAACTTGGTTGTCACTGAAGAGGAACTCATGGTGAGGAGAGAATTTCTATGCTTTTAAGGCATCGACACCACTAGGATTAGCTAAAGTTTGATGATAATTCAAAATGTGATGATGAAACAAGCCATTAATCCAAGGGATCTTCATTTCCAGGATAAAATATTATTAGAGTGTATTATTTTTTCTTTATTTTGAAATAATTTCAGACTTACAGATATCGTGCAAAAATCATTTCTGCAAACCCTACACCAAGCTTTCCCTAACTTTAACATCTCACATAACCGTGGTGCAACCATCAAAACTAAGAAATTAACAATACTAACACCTAAACTACAGACTTTCTTCAGATATCCTCAGTTTTTCCACTAATGTTCTTTTGTTGATGTTGTTCCAGGATTGCACATTGCGTTTAATTGTCATATATCTTTGTATAATTTATATTAATTCCTGTTATTCCTTGTCCTGGTGACCTTGACACTTAAAATGTACTGGCCAGGTATTTGTAAAACATTTACCAATTCATGTTTGTCTAGTGTTTTGTTGTGATTAGACTGAGGTTATACATTTTGGGAAGAACACCCAGGAGGTGACGGCCTTTCATACTGCATCATTATTAGGTGCACACAATATCAATGTGACTCGTGATGTTAACCTCTATCACACGGTTAAGGTCACGTCTGCCAGGTTTCTCTCTTGTAAAAGCACTGCTTCCTTTACACCTTTCCTTACTCTATTTATTAGATGACTCACTAAGTCTAACTCATACCTAAGGGGTGAGGAATTAAACTCCACCTACTGGAAGGAGAAGTATCAACCACAGTAATTAATAAAAATTAAAACTACCATAGTAATTAATAAAGATTAAAACCACCGGGCCGGGTGCGGTGGCTCACTCCTGTAATCCCAGCACTTTGGGAGGCCAAGGCGAGTGGATCACGAAGCCAGGAGATCAAGACCATCCTGGTTAACACGGTGAAACCCTGTCTCTACTAAAAATACAAAAGATTAGCTCTTGGATGTTCTGTTTCATTCTGATTTTGTTTCTCACTCTTCTCTTTCTTTTTATATTGAATTGTGGGTAATTACTATGGCTCTATATTCAAGTTCACTGATTCTTCTTATAGCTGTGTTGTGTTATTAGCTTGTTGAATGCATCATTCATATTTCCTGTTATGTTTGTAATTCCTAGCACTTCCACTTAATTATTTCTTATGACTTGCATCTCTTTGTTGAAATTACTTATCTGATCTTGATCCATTAGAACCTTTGACATATTAATCAGTTTTTGTTAGCTCCACTTGATAATTTCAACATTTAACATATGATTTCTATCCTGATGATTGCTTTGTCTTTTGGTGATCTGTTTTTCTTGCTTTTTCATATGCTGTGATTTTGTTGCTGTTGTCGTTGTTAAAAAGTTGGACATATTGTGAAGGAAAGTAGATACCCAGGAAAGTTTTTTGTTTGTTTGTTTGTTTGTTTGTTTGTTTTGAGATGGAGCTTCACTCATGTTGCCCAGGCTATAGGCAAAGGTATGATTTCAGCTCATTGCAACCTCCACCTCCTGGGTTGAAGCGATTCTCCTGCCTCAGCCTCTCGAGTAGCTAAGATTACAGGCATGCACCACCATACCTGGCTAATTTTGTGTTTTTAGTAGAGACAGAATTTCTCCATGTTGGTCAGGCTGGTCTCGAACTCCAGACCTTAGATGATACACTCGCCTTGGCCTCCCAAAGTGCTGGGATTACAGGCATAAGCCACCACGCCTGGACTCAGGAAAGTATTTTGTATGCTTCAAGATGAGCACAAATTCTTTCTGGCAGATATTATAGTACAGGTGTGTGTTAACCTAGCCAGGAGTTGTTCTGGCTTCAAAGTTAGTCACTGCTATGGTTATCCTCAGTGCAAAATGGGCTTCAAATTCCTCTAGTGATACATGAGTTTAGGTTGTGAACTGGTCTGACAGAGGCTATTGTTTCAATGTCTGCTTCCTCCTTGACTCTGGATTTTCTCTTTACTCTGTGTCCTGGAAGGGATTTATCTCTTGTAGCTTTCCAGTTAGTATTTTACTGTTACTTGACTCCACGATTGTTAGCCTTTTGGTGGATGGCAGGCAAAAGGACTGTTCCTGTTCCCTGATGTTCTGGTCAAGCCTCAATCTTAGGTAGACATTGTATCCCTCCTTTCCTAGTGTCCAGCCTTCACAGTGATCCTGCACCTCCTCCAGACTTTGTACTGTGCCTAGAACATATTCCTGCCTCTCCAACTGGGTTAAAATCTATTTCTGCTCCCTTCACCAACTGCAATGGATGTCCATCAGTGCCTCTTGACAGCGGTTTGTGATTACCTCCCCATGCAGATTAAGGTTTTATCTCTATATGTAATAGAGGAGGTGCATGTTATTTTTGATGAAAAGCCTAGAACAACTTAAATAAACAACTGAATTTAAAAATTCATATTTGGAGTTTATCAACAAACTGATCACAGGGGAAGAGAGAATTTGTGACTGAAACATAGATCAGAAGAAAATATTTATTCTAAAGAATGAAGACATAAAAGAAATGAAAATACAAACAGAATAAAAGACACATAAAATATAGTGAAAAGATGTAACATATGTGTAATTGGACTCCCAGGAGGAGAGGAAAGAGATAAAGTGTGGGAGAGCAATAGTTTAATAAATAATGACTGAGAATTTTCCACAAACTAGTAAGCGATATATAGCCCCAGATGCAAGAAACTGAAAAACACACAGGAGAAACATTTTGAAGACCATATCTAGGCACATAATAGTAAAACTTCAATTCAAAGACAAAGAGAAATATCTTAAAAGCAGCCTGGAGTGGATGTTGCAGAGATGTATTAATTTAAAAGAGCAACAATAGGCTCTTTGAAGGCTAACAGATGATGTCTCAACATGAAATGAAATGTAAAATAGAAGATAATGGAATTATGTATGCAAATTACTGAAAGAAAATAAAAATCTGTCAATTCAGAATTTTATGCCAAATATAAATCACTCTCAGATGTTGCTATGGTTTGAATGCATGTGTTCTCTCCAAAGTCATATGTTAAGACCTAAGACCCGGTGTGATTAAGAGAGGTGGCCCTTGGTGATTAAATCATGAGGGCTCTGCCTTCCTGAGTGGAATAAGTCCCCTTATAAAAGAGCTCTAGAGAACTAGCTGGTCCCAATTTATGCCCTTCTTCCCTCCCTCTGTGAGGATACAGTGTTCTTCCCTTCTGCGATGTTAGGACACAGCAACAAGGCACCATCTTGGAAGCAGAGTCAACCCTAACCAGATACTAAGTCTGCTGGTGCCTTCATCTCTTGGGCTTCCCAGCCTCTCGAAATGTGAGAAATAAATAGCTATTCTTTTTCAATTGCCTAGTGTCAGGTATTTTGTTATAGTAGCACAATTGAACAAAGACAGAAATTGGAACCGAAAAGTGTGGTGTTGCTGTAACAAACACAAGAAACTGTAAGCATCTTGGAACTGCGTAATGAGCAGAGGCTGGAAGAGTTTTGAAGTGTGTGCTAGAAAAAGCCTAGATTGCTGTGAATGGAGCATGTAAGGTGATTCTGGTGAAAGCTTGGAAGAAGAGAGCTGTAGAAAGAGCCTAAATCTTCTCAGAGATTATCTAAGTGGTTGTGATCAGAATGCTGGTAGGAATATCTATAGTAAAGGCCATTTTTTCTTCAATTTATTTATTTATTTTGTTTTTATTTTTAATTTGTGTGGCTACATAGTAGATATGCATATTTATGGGGTACATGAGATGTTTTGATACAAGCATGCAATATGAAATAATCATATCATGGAGAATGGGGTATCTACTCACTCAAGCGTTTATCCTTTGTATCACCAACAGTCCACACTCTTTTAGTTATTTTGAAATGTACAATTATTATTGACTATAATCACTCTATTTTGCTATCAAATAGTAGGTCTTATTCATTCTTTCTATTGTTTTTTGTAACCATTAGCCATCCTCACCTCCCCCACAGCCCCTCAGTATCCTTCCCAGCCTCTGGTAACCATCCTTCTACTCTCTGCGTTCATGAGTTCCATTGTTTTGATTTTTTAGGTCCCACAAATAAGTGAGAACATGTGATGTTTATCTTTCTGTGCCTGGTTTATTTCACTTAACATAATGATCTCCGGTTCATCCATGTTGTTGCAAATGACAGGATCTCACTCATTTTTATGGCTGAATTGTCCTCCAGCGTGTATATGTACCACGTTTTCTTTATCCGTTCATATGTTGATAGACACTTAGGTTGCTTCCAAATCTTAGCTATTATGGACAGTGCTATAACAAACATGGGAATGCAGATATCTCTTTGATATAATGATTTCCCTTCGTTTGAGTATATACCCAGCCCTGGAATTGCTAGATTACATGGTAGCTCAATTTTTAGTTTTTTAAGGAACCTGCAAACTATTCTCCATAGTGGTTTTACTAATTTACCTTCCCACCAACTGTGTACAAAGGTTTCTTTTTCTCCACATCCTCACCAGAATTTGTTGTTTCCTGTCTTTTGAATATAAGCCATTTTAACTGAGTTGAGATGATCTCTCATTGTAGTTTTGATTTGCATTTCTCTGATAATCAATGATGTTAAGCACCTTTACATATGCCTGTTTGCTATTGTTTTGTCTTCTTTTGTGAAATGTCTACTCAAATATTTCACCACTTTTTTGGATCAGGTTACTAGATTTTTTTCTATAGAGTTATTTGAGCTCCCTTTTATATTCTGGTTCTTAATCCTTTGTCAGATGGGTAGTTTGCAAATATTTTCTTCTATTCTGTGGGTTGTCTGTTTACTTTGTTGATTGTTTCCTTTGTTTGCTGTGCAGAAGATTTTTAACTTGATGTAGTCCCAGTTGTTCATTTTGCTTTGGTTGCCTACGTTTGTGGGGTATTGTTCAAGGATATTTTGCCCAGGCCAACATTCTGGAGAGTTTCCCCAATATTTTCTTGTAATAGTTTCATAGTTTGAGGTCTTAGATTTAAGTCTTTAATCCATTTAGATTTGAATTTTGTATATGGCAAGAGATAAAGGTGTAGTTTTATTCTTCTGCATGTGGATATCCAGTTTTCCCAGCACCTTTTATTGAAGAGAGTGTCTTTTCTCTAGTGTATGCTTTTGACACCTTTGTTAAAAATGAGTTCACTGCAGGTTTGTGGATTTGTTTCTGGGTTCTCTATTCTGTTCCATTGGTTTGTGTGTTTGTTTTATGCCAGTACCTTGCTGTTTTTGTTATTATAGCTCTGTAGTATAACTTGAAGTCTGGTAATGTAATTGCTCCAGTTTTGTTCTTTTTGCTTAGGATAGCTTTGGCTATTCTGGGTGTTCTGTGGTTCCATATAAATTTTAGGATTTTTTTTTGAATTTCTGTGAAGAATGCATTGATATTTTTAAAGGGATTTCATTTAATCTGAAAGGTGCTTTGGGTAAAGACCATTCTGATGAGGTATTGGATAAAAATGAGGACTATATTACTGGAAATGAAGGAAACGTCACCCTTGTTAAAAAGTGGCAAAGAAATGGATGAATTGTGTCCATGCTCTAGTACTCAGTGGAAGGCAGGGAAGGCAGAACTTTAGAGTGATGGGCTAGAATATGTGGCCAAAGAAATCTCTGAGCAATGTGTTGAGGGTGCTCCATGGCTTTTCTTGATTGCTTATAGTAAAATGTAAGAAGAGAGACAATAATTAAATGTGGAGTTTATAATTACAAACTTAATTTTAAATATAACCTAAAGATTTGAAAAATTCTGAGCCTGGTAAGAATATTAAGGCAAAAAAGGTGTGTTCAGGAGATAATATCAAAGAGTATGGACAAGTGAATGATGATGAGATTAACATGCATATAAGGAAGCCAGATGCTGTTCTTTAGACAATGGGAAGATGACCTGGTAAGCATTCCAGAGATCTTTGAGATTGTCACACCAATCACAGGCCCAGAGTACCAGGCCCCTGAGGACAGAACAATTAAAAAGGAGGGGCCCAGGGCACCTGTGGGATCTTGGGGCTCATTGCTTAGCACCATTTCAAGTCTCTGCTCTCCGCATTTTGGCTGCCCCAGATGTTGCTGAAATGGATCCAATTGTATCTTGGGCCGGTGCTCTGGAAGCACAAGTGGCAAATCTTGGCAGCATGTGTGTGGTGCCAAGTCTGCTGGTGTGCAGAGTGCATGAGCTATGAAGGCATGGCTACTTCCACTTAGGTTTCAAAGAATGCCTCAGAGAGCCTCAAGGCCCAGCAGAGAACTGCCACAGAGGCAGAACTGCCACAGAGGCAGAGCTGCCACAGACTGTCCCCAGTAGGGCAATGCCTAGTGGAGCCCATAGGAGCAGGGCCCATGCAGAGAGTCCCTTCTAGGGCAATGCCAAGCAGAGTCATGCACCAGGGCCACTGTGACGAGCCCTCATTAGGGCAAGGCTTAGTGGAGCTATGGAGGCACGGCTGCCTCCAAGACGTCAGCTCTTTAGAGCCACCAGCTGCACAGCCTGGGAGAATTGCAGCCACCAACTCCAACCTTGAGAGCTAGTGTGTAGGTGGTCCAGGGCCTTAAGCCCAGTTCCCACCCAGTGTGTCTAGAAGGTGAGATCTACAGTCAAAGGAAATTATTCTGGAGTCTTAAGATTCAATATTTGCTCTATTAACTTTTGGATTGGGTTGGAACCTATTACCCTTTCCTTCTTTCCTATTTCTCCCTTTTGGAATGGAAATGTCTATCCTATGCCTATCCTCACCATTGCATTTTGGAATCACATAATTTGTTTGATTTCACAGGCTTACAGCTTGAAAGGATTTGCCTCGGAATGAATTGTACCTTGAGTCTCATCCATATCAGATTTAGATGACATTTGGATGAGACTTTGGACTTCGACTCTTAAGTTGTTGCTGAAACAAGAGTTTGGGGGCTATTGGAATGGAGTGATGTATTTTGTATGTGAGAAGGGCATGAGTTTTGGGGGGCCAGTGTTATAATGCTATGATTGGAAAATATGTGGCCCCTCAAAATTCATATGTTGGAACTTAAGACCCAATGTGATAGTATTAAAAGGTAGAGCCTTTAGGGGGTGATTGAATCGTGAAGGACCCACATTTACACATGGGATTTGTGGTACTCTTATAAAACAGCTCTGGAGAAATAGCTAGACCTTTTTTTTTTTTTTTGCCCATTTTCCATCGATCGTGTGAGAACACCATGTTCACCTCTTCTGCCGTGAGAGGACACAGCAACAAGGCACTATCCTGGAAGCAAAGAGTGAGACTTCCCCAGATGCTGAACCTAGTCTCAGGTATTTTGTTATTTTGTTACAGCAGGACATGTGTGCTAAAACAGAAATTAAGCAAAAATATAGATATTTCAAACATATACACACATGCACACACACACACACACACAGACACACACACTTGAGAGACTATCACCAGCAGGTCCACACTAAATCAAATGTTAAAGTGCATGTTTCAGGTGGAAGAAAAAGGTAATCCCAGGTAGAAGCTCAAGAGAGCAGAAAGAAGTAAAAAGCAATGGAAAGGGTAAAAATGCAGACAAATGTAAATGAATCCTAAGTGTATAAAAACAATAATAATGTATCATGGTGGTTAAAATATAAATGTTCAAATAATTAAAAATATGTATGTTCAAGGGTAATTAAATATAGGTATGGTATTCTAGTGTCCTTGCCTTGGCTAATAAATGATAGAAGTACTGATTTACATTGGACTTTAATTAGTCAAAGATTCATGAAGGATTTTCTAGGATAACAAGCTAATAACAACTTAATGAGGGGAATGATAAATAATAACAATAATTCCTCAGAAAAGGAAGAAGGCAGAGGGAAAAAAAAGATAGGAGGATGGGACAAATAGAGAGCAATTAAGAACAGGGTAGATTAAAATACAAAAATTGACATTTAGTGTAAGAAAACTAAATAATCCAATTAAATGGCATGCATTCTTGGGCTTATTTGAAAAAAACATACAAACATTAAATATAAGAGACAGATGGATGCACAAAGCTTGCAAATGAAAAGCTGTAAAAAGTTATAGCATGCAAACACTCAAAATAGAGGCAGGGTAGTAATATTAATATAAAAGTAGACTGTAAGCTGAAAATCATAGATAAATAAGCACATGCAATAACTATGAAAGTTTCAACTCTCCAGAAAATTACACAAAGTTTAAACTTTTATGCATCTAATAATATACTCTCTCTATCAGTCAAGCAAAATGAGTGGCTTAAGACAACAGAAATGCATTCTCTGACAGTTCTGGAGGCTGTAAGTCTAAAATTAAGGGGTCAGCAGGGCCATACCCCTTCTGGCACTCTGGGTAGAATTCTCCTTTGCTTCTTATTAGCTGCCTGTGTCGCTATAAACACTTAGCATTCCTTGATTTTCAACCACATCACTCTCATCTCTACCTCTGTTGTTATACGGCATTTTCCTCCCTGAACCTCTGTTTTCTCTTCTTATAATGACAGTCATATTGGATTTGGGACCACCCTAATCTGGTATGACCTTATCTTAACTTGATGACATTCACAAAGACCCTATCCAAATAAAGTCAGGACATTCACAGGTTAGAACTTAAACATATTCTTTTAGAAAACACAATTCAACTCACAATAGCCCCAAAGTATGTAAAGCAAATACTGACAAAACTAAAACAAGAAAAAATTTAAATGAAGACATAATAAATGTGAAAGATAAGATACCACCATACTACTGATAATAATATAAAGACAAAAAAATCAAGAATCTGATTAAAATGATTAAAATAATGCATCTCACAATTATAAAATATACGTTTCTTTTTAAAAGTACATAGAACATTTACTATAATTGACCAATTACTGGATAAATGCAATTCTCATTGGATTCTAAATGATTGAAAATTTTAAAGCTCTTATTAGAAAAAAGGTTTAGATTCTATAATTCATTGGAATGACATTGGAACCAATAATTTCAAATATGCAGTAGAAAAGAGAATACAAATACAAAAAAGAGGAGGCATTATAAAATATTTTATTAACTGGATAAGAATTATGGTAGAAGTCAATAGCAAAAAATAGCTGGAATATCCTGTACATTTGAAAATTAAGTAGTGCATTTCTGACTAATCCATGGTAGAGGAAGGCATGAAGATGGAAATTGGAAAACAAAAAATAATGAATTGAACCATAATACAAATTTTATGTATTTAAATTTGATACTAGAGTAGAGCTATGATTAAAGGGAAATTTATAAACTTATAAATTTATAAACTTATAAATTTATAAACATGTGTTTAAAGGGAAATGTATAACCTTAAACATGTAGAATATAGGTACAGTTTATATTTCAGGAAGTTCAAAAGAAAGCATCAAATTAAAGCCAAAGAAGGTAGAAAGAAGAGAACAGTAAGGACTAAACACACTAAAGTCTAAAATAAACCCATTACACAGATAATAAACAAAGGCAAAAGTTAATTGAAATGACTAAAATAATTGATAAACTCCTAAAGGGAATAGCAAGAAAAATAAATGAATGACATAAACTTCAAAATGAAATGAGACGAAAACTCTGATTATAGAATCAATAGATACTTTAAAAAGATTAGAAGATTATAAGGGGGCACTATGAACAATTTTCTGTCCATGATTTTGAAAGTTTTAGTGAAATAAATTCCTAGAGAATACAATTTAACCCAACCTGACACAAAGAGGCACAAATAATCTAAATAACCCTATACCTATTAAGGAAATTAAAAATTTCCACAGAACACAACTTTAAGCTGATATGCTTTCACCAGTGAAACCAACCAAATTCTTATGAAAGAAAGGACACAGACCTTAAACAAACTTTCCAGTTAATGGAATAAGAAGGAATACTTCCCAACTCATTTTATCAGATCAACATAACTTAATATCAAAATCTGACAAAGAGTTTGCAAAGAAAGACAATCCCTTTGAGGAACATACATGCAAAAATTCCAAATCCAGTTACATAAAAGGCAACTACGCTTTCTAACTAAGCTGTCTTTTTTACTCAGAAATTGACATTTGAAAATCAGTCATGCAATTTACCACATTAATAGAATAAAAGAGAGAAATTATGTAATCATCTCAGTTGATAAAATAAAAAGATTGGTTAAGGTAAGGAAAATATTTAATTTGTAAATTATAAAACATGCATGTGTGCACATGCACACACACACATATTATATCCCTTAATTCTTGATTTCACATGTGAATTTTCAAAGTTCTAATACAAAGAAGGTTTAGATTCTAAGAGTCCTTGGATGACTTTGGAAACAATAATTCAAAAACGCAGTATGAAAGGGAAACCACTCGCCAGAACAAACTAGATGTTGGGGATATGTTTAAGCTTTTGGATAAAATGCTACTTCTGATAGGATAAAAAAGAAAATTCCAAGCGAGTCTATGCCTGTTTCTTCAGATGGAGCCTGGCTAGGAAAGTAATCAAATACAGAACAGAGATTAAACCACCAAAGCTGAGGACCCTCACAGAGTCCACTGCATCCTCTGCCACCTCCATCAGAAAAGGTGCTGTTATCTATGGCTGAGAGACCCATAGATGGTTCATATCACAGGACTCTGTGCAGACAACTCCCTGTACCAGCCCAGAGATGGGTAGACTAGCTGGGTGGCTAGTCTACAACAATCACTGCAGCTTGGCTCACAGGAGGCCACATGCACAGGAAAAGGGGGAGAGTACTACATCAAGGGGACACCCTGCAGGACAAAAGAATCTGAACAACAGCCTTCAGCCTTGGAACTTCCCTCTGATAGAGCCTACCCACATGAGAAGGAACCAGAAAAACAACCCTGGTAATATGGCAAAACAAGGCTCTTCAACACCCCGCAAAAAATCTCACTAGTTCACCAGCAATGGATCCAAACCAGGAAGAAATCCTGATTTACCTGAAAAAGAATTCAGGAAGTTAGTTATTAAGCTAATCAGGGAGGGACCAGAGAAAGGCAAAGCCCAATGCAAAGAAATCCACAAAAATTATGCAAGAAGTGAAAGAAGAAATTCATGGAAATAGATAGTTTAAAGAGAAAACAATTAAAAATTCAGGAAACTTTTGACACACTTTTAGAAATGTGAAGTCCTAGAAATTCTCAGCAATAGAATTGAACAAGTAGAAGAAAGAATTCAGAGTTCAAAGACAAGGTCTTCAAATTAACCCGATCCAACAAAAACAAAGAAAAAAGAATAAGAAAATATGAACAAAGCCTCCAAGAAGTCTGGGATTATGTTAAACCACCAAACTTGAGGAAGAAGAGAATTCTAAAAGCCTGGAAAACATATTTAGGGGAATGATTGAGGAAAACGTTCCCAGCCTTGTGAGAGACCTAGACAGTCAAATACAAGAAGCACAAAGAACACCTGGGAAAGTCACTGCAAAAAGATCCTTGCCTAGGTACATTTTCATCAGGTTATACAAAATTAAGACAAAGGAAAGAATCTTAAGAGATGTGAGGCAGAAGCACCAGGTAACCTATAGAGGAAAACCTATCAGATTAACAGCAGATTTCTCAGCAGAAACCCTGGAAACTGGAGGGGATTTGGGAACGATCTTCAGCCTCCTCAAACAAAACAATTATCAGCCAAGAATTTTGTATCTAGTGAAGCTAAGCATCTTATATGAAGGAAAGATACAGTCGTTTTCAGACAAACAAATGCTGAGAGAATTCGCCATTACCAAACCACCACTGCAAGAACTGCTAAAAGGAGCCCTAAATCTTGAAACAAATCCTGGAAACACATCAAAACAGAACCTCCTTAAAGTGTTAACCACACAGAACCTATAAAACAAAAATACAAATTAAAAAGCAAAAAAAAAAAAAAAAAAAAAGAAACAAATTTAAAAAACCCAAAGTACACAGACAGCAAAGAGCATGATGAATGCAATGGTACTTCATACTTCAATACTAACATTGAATGTAAATGGCCTAAAAACTCCACTTAAAAGATACAGAACTGCAGAATGGATAAGAACTCACCAACTAACTACCTGCTGCCTTCAGAAGACTCACCTAACACATAAGGACTCACATAAACTTAAAGTGATGAAAAAAGGCATTTCATGCAAATGAACACCAGAAGTGAGCAGGGGTAGCTATTTTTACATCAGACAAAACAAACTTTAAGGCAACAGTGACTAAAAGAGACAAAGAGGGACAGTATATAATGGTAAAAGGCCTTGTCCAACAGGAAAATATCATAATTCTAAACATATATGCAGCTAACACTGGAGCTCCCAAATTTATAAAACAATTACTAATAGAACTAAGAAATGAGATAGACAGCAACACGATAATAGTGGGGGACTTCAGTACTCCACTGACAGCACTAGATAGGTCATCAAGACAGAAAGTCAAAAAAGAAACAATAGATTTAAACTATGTCTTGGAACAAATGAACTTAACAGATATATACAGAACACTTCATCCAATAACAACAGAATACACATTCTATTAAACAGCACATGGAACTTTCTTCAAGATAGACCATATAATAGGCCATAAAATGACCCTCAATAAATTTAAGGAAATTGAAATTATATCAAGCATTCTCTAAGACCACAGTGGAATAAAACTGGAAATCAACTCCAAAAGGAACCTTCAAAACCATGCAAATGCATGGAAATTAAATAACCTTCTCCTAAATGAGCATTGGGTCAAAAGAGAAATCAAGTTGGAAATTAAAAAATTATTCGACTGAATGACCATAATGACACAACCTATCAAAACCTCTGGGATTCAGCAAAGGTGGTGCTAAAGGAAAGTTCATAGCCTTAAATGCCTACATCTAAAAGTCTGAAAGAGCACAGACAATCTAAGTTCACACCTCAAGGAACTAGAGAAACAAGAACAAACCAAACCCAAACCCAGCAGAAGAAATGAAATAACCATGATCAGAGCAGAACTAAATGAAATTGAAACAAACAAACAAAAATACAAAAGATAAATAAAACAAAAAGCTGGTTGTTTGAAAAGATAAATAAAATTGATAGAAAATTAGCAAGATTAACCAAGAAAAGAAGAGAGAAAATCCAAAAAACCTAAGAAAGAAAACAGGAACTATTACAACTGACATCACTGAAATACAAAAGATCATTCAATGCGACTATGAACACCTTTACACATATTAACCAGAAAACCTAGAAGAGATGTACAAATTCCTGGAAAAATATGACCTTCCTAGCTTAAATAAGGAAGAATTAGATACCATGAACAGACCAATAACAAGTAGCGAGATTGAAATGGTAATTGCAAAATTATCAACAAAAAAATAATTCCGGGACTAGACAGATTCACAGCAGAATTCTACCAGATATTCAAAGAAGAATTGGTACCAATCCTTTTGACACAATTCCACAAGACACAGAAAGAAGGAAGCCTCCCTAATTCATTCTATGAAGCCAGCATCACCTTTAATCCCAAAACCAGGAAAGGATGTAACCAAAAATGAAAACCACAGAGCAATATCCTTGATGAACATAGATGCTAAAATCCTTAACAAAATAGTAGTTTACTGAATCCAACAACATATTAAAAAAGATAATCCACCATGATCAAGCAAGTTTCATATCAGGGATGCAGAGATGGTTTAACATACACAAGTCAATAAATGTGAGACACCACATAAACAGAATTAAAAACAAAAGTCACATGATTATCTCAATAGTGCAGAAAAAACTTTTGACAAAATCCAGAATCCCTTTATGATTAAAACTCTCAGCAAAATCAGCATACAAGGGACATACCTTAATGTAATAAAAGCCATCTATGACAAACCCACAGCCAACATAATACTGAATGCGGAAAAGTTGAAAGCATTCCCTCTGAGAACTGGAACAAGGCAAGGATGCCCACTCTCACCACTCCTCTCCAACATAGTACTAGAAATCCCAGCCAGAGCAATCAGACAAAAGAAAGAAAGAAAGGGCATCCAAATCGGTAAAGAGGAAGTCAAACTGTCACTGTTTGCTGACGATATGATTGTTTACCTTGAAAACCCTAAGGACTCCTAGGAGCTTTCTAGAGGTGATAAAAGAATTCAGCAATGTTTCCGGATACAAGATTAATGTACACAAATCAGTAGCTCTTCTATACACCAACGGCAACCAAGCACAGAATCAAATCAAAAACTCAACCCCTTTTACAGTAGCTGCCAAAAAAAATAATAAAATACTTAGGAATATACCTAACAAAGGAGTTGAAAGACCTCTACAAGGAAACTTCAAAACACTGCTGAAAGAAATCATAGACAACATAAACAAGTGAAAACACATCCCATGCTCACGGATGGGTAGAATCAATATTGTGAAAATGATCATAGTGCCAAAAGCAATCTACAAATTCAACACAATCCCCATCAGAATATCACCATCATTCTCACAGAATTAGAAAAAACAATTCTAAAATTCATATGGAACCAAAAAAGAGCCCACCTAGCCACAACAATACCAAGCAAAAATAACAAATCTGGAGGCATCACACTACCAGATTTCAAACTATATTATAAGGCCATAGACACCAAAACAGCATGGTACTCATATAAATATTGGCACGTAGACCAATAGAACATAATAGAGAACCCAGAAATAAATCCAAATACTTACACCCAACTGATCTTCGACAAAGCAAACAAAAGCATAAAGTGGGGAAAGGACACCCTTTTCAACAAATGGTGCTGGGATAATTGGCTAGCCACATGTAGGAGAATGGAATGGGATCCTCATCTCTCACCTTACACAAAAATCAGCTCAAGATAGTTTAAGGACTTAAACCTAAGACCTGAAACTATAAAAATTCTAGAAGATAACATTGGAAAAACCCTTCTAGACATTGGCTTAGGCAAGGATTTCATGACCAAGAACCCAAAAGTAAATGCAATAAAAACAAAGATAAATAGCTAGGACCTAATTAAACTAAAGAGCCTTTGCACAGCAAAAGGAACAGTCAGCAGAGTAGACAGACAACCCACAGATTGGGAGAAAATCTTCACAATCTATACATCTGACAAAGGACTAATATGCAGAATGTACAATGAACTCAAACAAATCTGTAAGAAAAAAAAATCCCATCAAAAAGTGGGCTAAGGACATGGATAGATAATTCTCAAAAGAAGATATACAAATGGCCAACAAACCTATTAAAAAATCTCAACATCACTAATTATCAGGAAAGTGCAAATCAAAACCACAATGCAGTGCCACCTTACTCCTGCAAGAATGGCCATAATCGAAAAATAAAAAAACAGTAGATGTTGGTGTGGATGTGGTGAGCAGGGAACACTTCTACACTACTGGTGGAAAGGTAAACTAGTACAGCCACTATGGAAAAGAGTGTGGAGATTCCTTAAAGAACTAAAAGTAGAACTACCATTTGATCCAGCAATCCCACTACTGGGTATCCACCCAGAGGAAAAGAAGTCATTATTTGAAAAGGATGCTTGCATACGCATGTTTATAGCAGCTGAATTCACAATTGCAAAATCGTGGAACCAACCCAAATGCTCATCAATCAACGACTGGATAAACTGTGGTATATATATACAATGGGATACTAAGCAGCCATAAAAAGGAATGAGTTAACAGCATTTTCAGTGGCCTGGATGAGATTGGAGACTATTATTCTAAGTGATGTAACTCAGGAATGGAAAACCAAACATCATATGTTCTCACTGATATGTAGGAGCTAAGCTATGAGGACACAAAGGTGTGAGACTGATACAATGGACTTTAGGGACTTGTGGGGATGGGTGGGGGGGAATGGCAAGGGATAACAGACTACAAATATGATGCAGTATATACTGCTAGGGTAATGGGTGCACCAAAATCTCACAAATCACCACTAAAGAACTTACTCATGTAGCCAAATACCACTTGTACCCCAATAACTTATGGAAAAATAAAATAAAATACAAAACAGAGAAATGGCTACAGGTGTGTCTGTACTAATAGCCCTGAAGGAGTCTCAGAGCTCTAGCACAGAATCTTTCAGTGAAGGAGAGCATCCCTGTGCACCAGGAGTAATATGGTTGTGATAAAGGGCTGGATTTCCCAAGGCTGAGGTGGTACAGTTCTAGCTGTAAAAGGCAGCTGAGAGAGAGCTACAGAGCAAGGAGCCTGAAGGCTGGAAACCAGGAGTGCAATACCTGTGTGGACTGAGCCAGAAACCAAACACAAGCCATTGAGTCTGAGCACACGCAACAGGTTAGACAGCCACTTGAGCACATGCTTCCCACTGCACCCTAAAACCGTGACACATGCAAGACTCTGGAAGCCCAGACAGAACTCTGAGTGAGAGACAAGATAGCCCAGACTTGAATATTATGTTTTCAATGCCAAGCTTCTCATATGTCATGTCTAGTTAGAGAAAAAAAAATTAAAGATACACACGTGCACACACCTAAAAGAGCCTTCTGGGGCCAAAGAGTTAGGTATAGTAATGGGCCTGAGTTTGAGACCAACCTGGAATCACTGTAGAACTGCAATCTGCAATCTTAATTAGAGACAAGATCCTTGTCAAGTGACAGTCAAGGGTGAGGAATAGAGATGCAGATTAGGCACAGAGAAGGGTTACAGTGTGAGGTCTTCAAAGTTAGATCCCAGTGCTAGCAGTACCATGTAGTATGAACTGTGAGAACTAGCCCACTCTTATCTGTGGGAAAGATGCACAGGGTTGTTTCCTTTGACTTTTCAAATATGTTTTCCATTAGTCTGACAAATAGGAATGGTCCAGAGGTCTGTTAAGCCCTGAGATCACCCCACAAAGAGCTCTTTATACTGGAGTTCAAGTGCCATATCCCCATCACTAGCCTTCAGAAATGCTTGCCCCTCATCCCAGCACTGGCAAGGGTCTCCCACCAACCCTGGATCTCATCAGGTTTCATTTTAGGGATGTACCAAGTTGTTAAAAGTTGATCCCAGAAAATGATATTCATCAGAAGAAATGAGGTCACTCACTGGCTTAGAGCCTCTGCTTTTAAATAGCTGGAAGATTGAGCAATGCCAATTGATGTCTTCTAATCTAATCTACAAATTGGGCACATGGTCCCCAAACTACTGATATTGGGATAGCCCACTGGGACATCAAATGTAGCTTAGCTCCTCTTTGTATGTCATTAATTATCATAATATGGAAGTCAGTATTTGTCATCCTAAAATAGAAACAGCCCATATATTGAGAGATTTAAACATAGAATAAAGTTTGCATGTCTCGCTCCCCCTTCCCACCAAATCCATCCCCTCTGGGCTGACATATTTTTTGTTTGCTCTGAACTTGGAAATAGAACATTTGTGGCTCTGAGACTCCTCTTGTTTCCTTCTTTTGTGGGAACAGTGTAACATTCACTTCTATTTTGGACAGAAGCCTTATGTTTTGAAAGTTTTGGGGAGAGAAAGGCCTGCGGCCCTTCCTCAATACAGCATATGTCAGTGCAAAGCAGTTAATTTTCTGAAAAAGAGAATGTGCTTGTCTTTAACTTTTTAAGATGCTATAGCTAAGGACAGAGAGTGTTGCTGGGAATCTCAGGGAAGCTGGTTCTGTGCCTGAGTAAGCAAGCAGTGCTGAAAGAATCCAGGTTGAGGTTCTTTACTGGGGATCTGAGTGTGGAGTGGGAATTGGCACTTTCTAGAGGATGCTCTTCAGCATGTTTACTGGAGAAGGCAGGCTCCAAAGCTGAGGGGCTCCTGAGTCAAAGAGGATGGGATGCTGCAAACTCAAGGATGGGGAGAGGGCATCCAGCACCAAAAAATGTGCCACTTGTTTTGCAGGCCCACATTACTAAAAATTAATTTGGCATGAAATTATGAGAATGAACATCTTAACTCTTTGGGGCCGGTTTCTCTTATTATTCTTGGGCAGTATACGCCATGGAAAGAGCAAGAGCTTCAGAATCGGACTGGAATTACCAGCTGTGGGGACTTTGGGCATGGCACCTCTCACATGTGAGCTTTATTTTTTTCTTCTGTGTAATGGAAATAGTAACTATCAATAAAAATTTGCTGTACAGATTATATGTGGGAAACATAGTACACACTTGGAAAGTAGAAAGCGCAGATTGAATGTTTTTAGTGTATAGTGTCTGCTTTTACTATGAAAATAAGATAGTCATCCTCTAAGAAAAACCTAGACCACCCAACTCTGAATATCATTCCTTATTGCCATTTTTCATCAATCTAAATAGCATAATGATTATCTTCTCTTTAATTGTTTTTATTAATCAACTGATCAGGAAATAAAATCTATCATTTGTTGCAGTAACATGTGGTGAGCTGACTGAATGCAGCAGTGTAATATGGAAATTTCACAAGCTAGACTTAAATATAGGCTTCATTTCAGGGCACACATACACACATGTGTAGCTATGAAACTTGACACATTTATTTAGGCTTTAATTCAACTTCTCTCATTTTGAAGATGAGGAAACTAAGACAACAGGAGTTGAAACACAGAGTTCAGAGGTCCTCAGATTTGAAAATGATCTAAAGAGAAGCAGTTATTTGATTGCAGATTGCATTTCTCCTACAGTATCTCTGATAAGCCTATTTATTTCCTATGTTTATTCATCTCTAGAAAGCTGACCACGACAGAAGCCATGCACTGTCTGTAAGAACACAGAAGGTCTGGTAATTTCCTTTCAGCACTGAAAGCAAGCTGAGCTTCCTGAAGCTTTCACTGTGGTTTCATCTCCAGGTTCCATGAAGAAAAGGTCTGATCCTTCTCCCACATTCTGGTGCCTCAATGACTTCTTGACAGTATCATTCCTTGCTGGGACTTTTCTTTGTCAAAGCCTTACCCTATTGTCTTCTTTGCCTGGAACTGATGCTCTGACCTGATCCATTGTGTAACAAACAGAAGTAGGCATTGGAGATTTAGCATCGAGTTGGACCTAAGAGCTCAGATTTCTGATTTGTGAAATAGGAATAAGGGTCCCCACCTCACAGGCGTGTTGTGAGAAGATGTAGCAAACTCATGTATTTCTTTGCCTCCTTCCCATTCTGAATCCACATGATTTAACTAGAAATGTATTTTTAACTGAACTATGGGGGGATGATTGGTGGAGATCCAGGAGTTTGGCCTTTTTCCATGGTTAAGGATAAAGCCCAATATTAAGAAAGGAGAAAGAGAGATCCATTGCAGTGCATTCATCTGTTCTTCCCCCCAAACTATTGCATAATTACATTGCCTGAAAGCTATGTAATTAGAAGTTATAATCCTTATCCCGTTATAGTTGATTTGAACTTTAACAAATTTTAAATTTAAGCAATATGCATATGGTCTATTATGTTTATAAAAATAAGAAAAAAAAAAGCAGAATACAACCACAGTTTAAGTAGAGATGATTGTTTTAAATGCTTGCCTCTTCCCCTACCCCAGCCAGAGGTGAAGCTGATGTCTCATAGTTGTAGATTCCCTTGATTGCTTGCTTATGGGTTTCCCTTTCCCTGAAAGTCACCAAAAATAAACTCTTAGCAAATAATTTGAATATTTTAATTTTTAAAACAAACATCATTAAGCATTTATCAAGTACCAAACACAATGATTGTGTTGGATTACTTTTTCTTTCTTAAGTAATTCTAATATATCCCAGTGTCTGATAACCATAGGGCATTAGAAGCTACTGGAAAGCATGCGGTAGGGAGACAGGACACAATTCCCTTCCCCTTGATCTGTAACTTGAGTCCTGGTCTGGGTCAAAGACTCCTGCCCTCTCTGGTAAGATCCAGGGTGGGGGATGAGGAAGATGTGGGAAGGGGGTGGGCCCAAGGACATGTCCCTCAGGGATGGAAAACAGACAGCTGCCATTCAAGAGGATGGAGCATCAAACCCCATTCTACCCCAAGCCAGAAACTGTGTTCCTTTAAAGCATCTGAGCTCAGGTGCAGGATTTCTCAGTAAGACCACAGGGTATGGAGGCAACGACTTGGCTTATACCTGGTGAGTGTGGGAGTCACAGACCTTATCAGAACTTCTGAGTGGACATGAGTGATGCCAGGAGCTGAATCCCACCACAGGATAAAGGAAGGTAGGGCTGGGCAACAGAACATCAAACCAGGAACTGAGCAGAAAGCCCATGAACAGGCTGCAGACACCTTATGTGGTTGGCCTGATAACCGTTCCTGCTCTCGCTTAGCACCCTGGGGCTCTGCTGTCTCAGGGACACCTCAGGCCATTGCTGGAGGAGGAGTTCTGGCAACACACTAGGGTGAGTGATCACAGCCTCTGGCACTGGATGGTAGACTTCTCTCTGCAGCTGGCAGAACCCTGGCAGGCAGATTCTTCCCAAGCATGCAAGTGGAGGCCAGGGAACTGAGACCCAGGAAACAGTTTCTGCTTAGTGATGAAAGGAGTTCTTTGCACCTCACCCTGCTCCACTCTCCTCCAACCAATGGTCCTTTTCCTGCTCAGATAAGATGCTCACACTAGGGTGCCAAAGATTAATTATTTAGTGTCAGTGGAGGGTGGTATTTTTGATGATAAAGAGTTTCACGTAACTGCTAAGTATTATTATAATTAGAGAGCTAAGCAGATACATTTATCCTGCATCTAGTAATTAGGCAGGGAAGTAAATTAATTTTTCCCTATCCATGCTCATTTTCTTGTTGGTTATTTTTATATCAAGCACAAGGAGACAGCTTTATCTGTTTCATTATGGATTATATATGCTGCGCTCCTCTGTCCAACCAATTTAGATAAAAGTGGATCTGCCCTAGAGAAACTTCATTTGGGAGAGTGTGGTAGGAGGAGGAGATAAGGCCTTCTTGTCTCAGTGAGTTATAAATAGCAGGCAAATAAATAGAAAGTCCCAGCTGCTGTTGGGAAAAAAAAAAAAGAGAGAGAGTGCGTGTGTGTGTGTGTGTTTCTTCTGTTACTGTATAATTAGCATGAGTCACTGTCCTCTTTGCTGGGAGTGCATGATGCAAAGAAGGAGGAGGTGTAAAGGAAGACAATTAGTGGACATTCAGCCGGGAGGAAGAGAGCCAGGCCTGGGTCTGAGGAAGGTGCTGGTCTTCACTGAGTTTCCAAGATACAGGAAGCTCAGAACAAATGGCGCACAAACAGCTCTCTAGTCCTTGTGGGGTGAGCCAGGAGAAAAGAAGCATCACTGTTGAATGTGTTCGATAGAGGAGACATTGTGGATGCATGTACAAGATGTGTAATGTTGCATTTCATTTCCTCTTTGAGGCCCCATTCCCCTGGAGGTTTAAGTGCTGCCGATCTATGATCTTCCCATCACGTTTCTCTGATGCACGTACCTCTGAGGGACAGAGAGCTCATTTAGTCCTTGATGACGCCCATGCAGACAAGCTTTGAGATAACTTCATATCCTAGGTGGCTTGCAATCAATCACATTCCCAGAGAAAGGCAAAGCCTCTCCAAGCCTGTCTCTGTCTGAGCAAAATCGACCTTACACTGGGTTGTTACTAGAGTGAGGTGTTACTCCTGCACTACTGGGAAATCATTCTACTGCTCTACACCTTCCTGCCTGTCTGCCACTATATGCCCCCACTCCACAGGCACACAGACACTTAGCCTGGCTCTGGGAACCAGCAGGAACTCCAGTGGACTGTCTTAGCCTGCTGCCTAGACAAACCCCCACCCATTTCTGGTCTACTGCTGCTTTGCTAGGTTGGAGAACTGAGCCTCTCCAAGACAGTTCTCAGACTAAGCTGGCATGAAAGAGGCACCTATTGCACAAAATTGAAGGAGGTGCTCATTCTCAGGTGGTTCTTTCACTTGTATGTCCCTGAGTGCAAGGGCCTCCTTAAATCATGTGCTCGGGGGTGTCTGACTCACCTTAACCCAGGTGCCACTGGGCCCTAGGACTTTCCAGGCTTTACTCGTCAAAGGAGTTATGGTAGCATAGGTAATGGCCCCCCAGAGATGTCCGGGCCTTAATCCCCATTCAGCCTGTGAATACATTACCATATATAGCACAAGGAGTTTTAACTTATGGATCTTGAGATAAGGAGATTGTCCTGGATTACCCAGATGGGCTCTAAATGTAATCGCAAGTGTCCTTACAGTTGTAGAAGGAGGCAGAGAAGCATTTGACTACAGTGTCCTTATACTTGTAGAAGGAGGCAGAGAAGCATTTGACTACAGGGACAGAAGAGAAAAGGCATTGTCATGACCTTTGCAGAGGGAGCAACATTTGAAGACTTTGTGGCTTTGAAGATGGAAGAGAGCCACCCACCCCGGGGTGTGGACAGCCTCTAGTGGCCGACAAAGGCATGGATATTATTCTCCCCTATTTCTCCTCTGGAGAAAGTGTGGCCCTGCTGACACTGTGATTTCGACCCACTGAAACCCATTCTGGGCACCAAACTCTAAGAGGGCAAATATGGTTTCTCAGAAGCCACCAACTGTGTGGTAACTTATTGCAGCAGCAATAGGAAGTAAATGAATATAGGAACCCAGCATCCCTCTTCCCTTGACTTCCCCAGAACCAACTGAGGTGACTGTGATCATGCCAAGAATAGGTTAGAAGGTCACAGGCAACCCAGCCACACACAGCAGAGTCTAATTATTGGCTTCCTCTAGGACTCTGACTTTCAAACCTTTAGCCAAAGATTTGACTTCAGCCCATTGAAATCAGGTCTATAGCCAGAGATTTGGCACTTGCAACTCCAAAGCTCAGGATTGACACAGGTGGTGAAGGTGGAATTCTTAGAGAAGGGGGCAGGAAGAGGGAGTCTTAGTAAATATCATGACATGCTTTATCTTCACAAGGGCAGGAAGACATTTTATACACTAAGATATTTGCCTAATCAGGGCAACCCAGTTCACTCTCAATGTGCAAATAAGCAGGCAGAAAGGGTTAATTTATTGATCCTGGTCTTATAGTTGATAAATAGCATAACAGAGACTCTCTTTTTCTTCCTAACCCTTATTTTCTTCTTCAAACCAGGAATTTAGAGCCCCCTCCTTGATCTTGTAGGATCTGGAATTTAGCATCTGCCACCTATAATGAGCTCTGGACCAGAACCCAGATGACCACCATCAAGGCAGCCTCCTTCACATTGCCCCAGCCACTGCTAGTTACAGGCAGAGTAAAGTTAAAGCCCTTACCAAGGCTTAGGAGGTCTTCTGTGATGTAGCCTGGCCTTTGGCCTCACTGGGCATGATTGTCTCCCATAATCATCCTACTATTCCCTATCCCCACCCAGCCTCCAGCACTGGGCCCTGTCACATTGCAAGACTCATGTGTCCTCATCTCCCCTAGTTATGGTAGCCAGGTAGCTGTATTTTTTTTTTTTGTTTTTTTTTTGTACATGACCTCTTTTTTTTTTGCACGAATTAAATCACAAGTGGCCCCTCTGACTGAACTTCTTCTGATAGCCTTTGTGCAGAATAAGGGTACTCTTCTTGGTCTCCAGGGTTTCCACCTAAAGCCCTATCTCACTCCTCTTTGATTGGTTATTTTCCTTCTTCCTGCAACAGACAGAATCCGGATCTTACTAAATCTGTATTTTATCCCTTAAGTGTCTGGCACAGTGCCCAGCACATAAAGGTCACTGATAAATGTTTTTTCAATGAGTGAATGATTTAATACATAAACATAATAAAGTAGAATGTTATTATTGATATAAAATTAATTCTGGAATCTCCAAATAGCACCATCAAGCCCAGGGTGAGATAAAGCCTGGGAGAATACTTTGGAGGATAAATTCTAGCCTGACCCTTTGGAAATGGGGTGAGGGAGTGCTGCAATGACTTTTTTTTCTTCTTAGTTTTTACATTTCATTTCAGTAAGTGCATTCCATTTCACCCACAGTGTAGCTGTATGTCTCATAGAGCACGTCGACATAGAGTGAGTGTGCCTGGGAGATTATGCAGGGAATTGAAGATAAACATCAATTTACTTGGGCCTGAAAATAAAAGTTTCATGGTAAGAAAAATCAGTAATGTGAATCTTCTCTTGAATTCAGAGGTAGATGAATGGATAAGTCTAAATGGTGATACTTTAAAAACATTCAACAGAATCTGGGAAAGCAGAAGAATAATTTTGACCAGTACTTGGTCGAGCTGGGGGCAGAGAGAGGAAGCCTGAACATGGAAACACAGTTTGGAAAGCTCTTTTTTCTTTCTTCCTTCCATGTAATTTTTCTCACTTTCCCCACAAGCTTGGCCTAAAGTGTGCATGATTCAAGAAACTCATATTCTAAGTCTTGTCGCTTCAGCCTCTTATGTTAGTGATTATATGTCTTAGTCCCCACAGTCTGCAATTGTAAAAGTCAAAAAGTCTTGGAGGATGTGAGTTGAGGATATAATGGCAAGCTGCCTGAGGTTGCAATCCTCCATCATAGAAAAGCAAGCCCTACAAAATATGTTTGCCTTAAGGATAAGTCAATATCGTAAGGACAAGTCTGTTTCCTGTTTCCTGGTTTAGTGGAAATAAACCATGACCTGTGGGGTCAAAGAGGCACTAGGCTCATGTCCTGGCTCTGTCACTTGCTCACAGAGGAACACATCAGCTCTGACTCAGTGGGATCAACCAATAAGTTCCCCTTTCCCTGTAACCACTTGTCTGCTAGTTCAGATGCAGAATTACTATTGTGTATCATGTTAATAGTTTATTAAATGCTTTATTATTTTAATGTTATGACATTACTCTCCTTGACCTTTTACTTGGAAGCTAATTGTAAATTTCTCTCAATTAATTTGTAGATTTTCTATAAACTTCTACATTCTTTTATGCCATTTTGTGAGATTAAATTATAGATTTGCTTTTCCACACATTTCTCTCCTTGGGTTTCAGGGCATTAAAGGATGGTATTAAGTTGTGCTTGCAGGTAACCATCATTGGCCTTCAAATCTGTATTGAGTCCTTCCATAAGAAAGCCATAGTCATGATGTGTGTGTGTGTGCATGTGTGTGTGTGTGCATGTGTGTGTGTGTACACACATATATGTGCGTGTATATGTATGTATGGTCATAAAGTATGAGTGCGTATGTGTTTATATAGAGAGATCTCATAAATAGGTCTTCAGTTGATGTCAGCCCTTAAGAAGTAATTGTGTATCTATTACCTTTGGCTTCTCTGGAAGATCTTGAGAATTTGGAAACAGTTAAATTTTAAAAGCTGTCATTTTTGGCACTGACATGTGCTTCGACAGGGATCTTCTGTTGCAAAAAGCAGGCATGCACTAAGAGAAGCTTATAAAAATAGAACGTTGGTTGTAAGAAGAGGGGCTCACTTGGACAGTACAGTCAGGTCTCATGGGAGTACCAACTCTTGAGGCTGACTTGATCACCTATCACAGGCTTTCCCTGTTCTGGGACTACCTGGCCTCTTGCCTCAATGCAAACTGGCTGCTTCTGCCAAGCTCATTGTTTCTCCCATGGCTTCTGTGTCCTTGTCCCCATGTCTTTGGCTTACATGTCAGGTAGTTTCAACCAACCCTGACACTACCTCTGGTCCCAACTCCACATATATTGTGGAACAGAAGTTGTATTTTTTTGGTTTCACAGAACAAAATATTTTTAAAAAATAATAGAGTTTTCTTAGGTTGGCCCAGGTCCCATCTGCTGTAGACAGGGGAAAATTCAAGGTCAGGATGATGGCATATATTCCATGATGGATTCAGACCTTATTGTATCTCTAGTATGGAAAATAATAATGCATGGTCCAACCTTTTAAAACAAATTGGAAATTTAAAAATGGACTTTTACAATTGCTCTGAATCTTTGATCCATAAATTCTACTGTCTGGACTGCAGAGCAAGAGCATTAGATTGAATTCAGAAACAAACAGTCACAAAAATGTTCAATGAAGCATGGAAAAAAGTGCAAAGAAAAGAAAATTCCAAGTTCTCAGCAATAAAGACCAAATGAATGACTGAATAAATCTGCTTCTAATGCACTTTTTAATATATATAATTTAATTTTTTTGATACATAATAGATATACATGTCTTCAGAGTATATCTGCTTATTTAATACATTCTTATAATTTATAAAGACCAAGTCAATGTAATTGGGATATCCAGCACCTTAAATATCTTTTCCTTATGCTAGAAACATTCCAATAATTCTCTTCTAGCTATTTTGAAGTATACAATAGATTATTATAAACATACAATAGATTATTATATGATATATTATATAACCATCAAATGTTTAAGTATGATGACAATTCTTTAATTTAGTTAAACAAGTTAAAAATTGTATATACAATAAAATGTAATAGTCTTAAAAATAATACTAAATTATAAAACTTAATACTTCAAAATATTTGCACCTGATAATTTGGGTTATGAATCAATATTTTTTCCTTTTTTCTCCTGAATTTTCCATGTGCTAGAAATGTTGTATTATACTTATACTTTAAATTTATACTTATAAATTATTTGATACTAAAAGTAGACCTTAAGTCCTGTAATCCTGGCTTTTAAAAAAAATTTTGACTCCTGCATTGGGATTAGAAGTGCAAACTCAGATATATGAACATGGAAGGTAGCAAGCAGAATTATGCTGATATGAGGTTCAAGAAGTAAATTGATGTACTCCAATTTGTGACAAAATACTCTAAACAGGGCTTTCATTTTGCCAAATATCAATTAACCTTAGGCCCCTTTTAGATATGTTAACACTTTTTTGTCAGCCTGAGATAAATGATGATTACTGTCTGCATGTTTCCAAACCCTCATTAAGTCTTCTATTGAAGTCCTCACAAATGACAGCATTTGACAGATGCATTATGCTACACAATTAAAATAAACCTTAGAAAATGTCATTGATCACTTTTTTCTTCTTGAGAAGAAAAAACTTAATTATAGCTATTGGCGATCTATCAATATAGTCTAAAATAGCAACTAATCTGATAGAACTTTAAGCTGGTCTCTGAGAAAGTCTGGCAGTTATTTTGCATTGTAATAATGCTCCCCTCCTCTTCTGTCCTGTAAACATTCCCCTCAAAAGTAAAGCTTATTTATGAATGAATGTATGCCTCTACTTGGGTTCATTACCTGAACATCCCATTTGCAAACTGATGATCAATAAAATAAATTTTAATATCATTGGGAAGAAAGAAATGCCAACATAGCCTTGTTACATGCCAAGTCATATTGTTGTCTGTTCCTGAGGCATATATATCATCTATACAACCGTAATTTTCAAAATTTCATTTTAATTTATCCATGTATTCCTGGATATATTCATTTACAGATTTATTCATTTACTCAACAGGTATTTAGAGAAAGGCCTAAAAGAGTTATGGAGAACACCTCAAAAACTATTAGAATATTAGGAGATCTCTAAAGAGTACCCTGCAGACTGTTCCTAGTTCTCTAGGACCTGGGGGTAGAGTAGTTAACAAGGTAAAGCTCATGCCCTCATGGAACTCACATTTCAGTGAGAGACATACAATAAAGAAGCATACACACATAATGCATATGATATACATGTCATAAATATTAATAAACATGATACATACATACATGGGTATTATATATATATCATAATATATACAGACATAATTGACATAATATGTATATATGTGAATGCGTGTGTATATATATGTGTGTGTGTGCACATATATACACACACACATATAAAAATAATATATAAGTGTGAATGTTCTCCTATTGGGCCACAAACCATGGAGACTGTGTGTTCCTTGACTGACTTTGGGAGTCACATGCATTTGAGTTTAAACCCTGGTTCTGTTAGATACCAGCTTCCTGAACTCAAGCAAATGACAGGCTCTCTGAACCTCAGTTTCTTCATATATAAAAGGTAAATATCTGGCATTGGACCACGGTAAGCATCAAAAAATATTGATTAACATTGTGCTATTAGTATGGGAGGTAAATAATTGTATATGTATATGTAGTATACACATATATACATATGTATTTGGCTCTATGTGTATACACACAAATACACAAAAACACATATTATGCCATAAAGCAAATGAAATAGACTAAAGAGATAGAGAGCACTCTGACTGATATTTTAACAAGACTGACTTCTTTGAGAAACCAATATTTGAGCAGATACCTAAGTAAAATAAGAATAGTAAGGTATGCAAATAACTAAGTAAGGTAGTTCCAGGTAAGAAGAATAGAAAAATGCAAATAGGTTGGGGCAGAAGAGGGTTAGGAACTGGGAAGAGTGTGCTGTTTACACATACTGTTTGCTCTGCTTTATTATCAGCATGGCAGAGCTCACATTTCATCTTTTGCCTGGGTACAAATGTTTGTGAGAGGCCAGAAAAATCTCAAGAAAGAATTGCCAAGAAACATACAACTGATCCCAGACCAGGGCTCTTTAAAAAAAAGAGGTGTGTGGAGAAAAATAAAGAGTATTGGCTTCCCTCTTCTGGTCCAGCACATAAGGAGCTTAGAAGTGGCCTCTTGATTCTAACAAATAAAAATGTTATACAAACTGAAAAACCCACAACTCTTTTCAGATCCATTGGAGAAATGAGATCACAGGTGAACCACTGCTCTGAAAATGGGAGAGACTCACAGGCAAATATTTCATGACTTACTGGAGTGAAGTGGCAACTCTCAAGCTGAAACCTTCTTAGAATCAAGTACCAGGGAAAGAAAGCCTGAACTTTAACCAATGAATTACTAGAGGCTCAGTGTGGACAAGCCTGAGAAGTAAAAACTCAAGAAGGATCCAGTTATTAGGAGGCCCCCATACTCTTGGGAGTTTTACCTCCAGGAGCTGTTCCAGGTTCTCAAAGTAAGTATCAGAGAAAATTCTCATACTTCTGGTAGAAGAAAGGGTAGGGGAACCATTATGAAATATGAGTTGTCTTCTACTTGCGAAGGCCTGTAGGCCTGTCCTCCAGAGGAATTATTTTGCCAGAGCCTAATCTACATAAATTTTATGATTCTAACTCACTGGGGGAAAGGAAAATATCCAACTCTAGCCTCATTACCTAAGGGGATGAAAAAAATTCGAAAACCAAAACAACTGAAAGGCATTTGTGACATTTATAGGTCAGGCCCACTAAAAGACAGAGACTTAGGTATAGGACTATAGAAAGTTCCCCTCCCACTGCATTGTATCATTACATCACTTAAGACTTCTTTACTAAATTACTTTTATCCAGTGCATCATGTCTACCTTTTAATAAAAAAAGTATAAGTCCTACTTATGATTTCCTTATAAAGGAAAAAAATTCACATAATTTGAAAAGACAGAGCAAGCATTAGTACCAGGTCCAGATATGACAGGAATGTCATAAATATCAAACTGTGAATTTAAAAGAACTATGACTAATATGCTAAATGCACTAATTAAAAAAGTAGAGAACATAAAAAAACAGATGGGTAATTCAAACAGACAGATGAAAATTCTAAGAAAAAATAAAAAGTGTTGGAGATCAAAACTACTGTAACAGAATTGAAGAATCCCTTTGTGTGGCTCATCAGTAATCCAGACATACATGAAGGAAGAATCTTTGAGGTTGAGGAGATCAGAATAGAACTTTCTATAGCTGAAAACAAAGAGAAAAAAGTAATGGAAAAAAAGAAGACAATATCAAAGAACAGCAAGGCAACTACAAAAGGTATGGCATATGCATAATGAGATTACTAGAAGGAGAAGAAGGAAGGAAATGAAAGAAATATTTGAAGTGATAATGACTGAAAACTTTTCCCAGCTAATATCAGACACCAAACCACAGATCCAGGAAGCTCAGAGAACACCAAGGGGTATAAATACAAACAATCAAACAAACAAATGATATCTGGGCATATAATATTCTAACAGTAGAAAATTGAAGATAAGTAAAAAATCTTGAAAGAAGCTTGGGATGGGGAGTGAAAAAGAGAACTTACCTGTAGAGGAGCAAAGATAAAAATTACATGTGACTCTCCCCAGAAACCATGCAAGCAAGAAGATTAAGGAGTGACATATTTAAAGTGTGGAGAGAAAAAAACAGAAAAACACCAGCCTAAAATATATTGTTGCTATTATGATTTTGAACAAACTGTTATTTGTTACATCATTTAAGAGTAAAAAAAATAAACCTTTTAAAAACTTCATTTATTGTTCCATGCTCTTTCTCCATGCATATCCAAGATTATGACCTATATTATTTTCCTTCTCTCTGAAGAACTTATTTTAACATTTCTTTCAAGGCAGATCTCTTGTCAGCAAATTCTGTAGATTCACATTCGTAGATTCTGTACCCTGCAACATTATCCTTCAAAAGTGAATGAGAAATAAAAACTTTCTCCGACAAGCAAATATTGAGAGAATTTGCTGACAAGAGACCTGCCTTACAAGAAATGTTAAAATAAGTTCTTCAGAGAGAAGGAAAATGATATAGGTCTTAAACTTGGATGTGCACAAAGAAAGAAAGAGCATGGAAAAATAAATAAAGGAAGTTTTTAAAAAGATTTATTTTTTGACTCTGATGTAACAAATAAAAGTTTGTTCAAAATCATAATAGCAGCAATGTATTCAATTATATGTTATGTAATATATATTATAAATGCTTATGTGTAAGTGAAATAAATGACAGGAATAATACAAGGAATTGGAGAGAGAAATTTATAATATTTTGTTGTTATAGGATATTTAAACTACCTATGAAGCAATATGGTGTTATTTGAAAGTGAAATTGAATTAGTTGTAAATGTGTATTTCAAACTCTGGGACAGCCACTAAAAAATAAAGGTATAATTGATAAGCTAAGAAAATGAAATAAAATGGAATTATATAAAGTGTTGAATTAAACCATAGCAGGCCAAACAATACAGAAGACAAAAATAGGAATGTAGAATAAGGGCAACAAATAGAAAACAGTAACAAATGTAGTAGATATTAATCTACTTTTATCAATAATCACTTTAAACATCAATGCTTAAAGTACCCCCAATTAAAAGATACAGATTGCTAGCAGAGTGGATTAAAAATAAGACCCACCTCTAGGTTATCTACAAGAAACTCACTTGTGATTGGTGTGTGCTAGTATGGTATATTTTTGCATTCCCATTTCATATTACCTTTTTGCATTTCCATCATCAATATAGAGACACATAGATTAAAAGCAAAGGGATGGATGAAAAACATACCAAGCTAACAGTAATCATAAGAAAGTGTGAATAGCCATATTATTTTCAGACAGAGCAGACGTCAGAGCAAGGAAACTTGTCAGGGATAAAGAGGGTCAGTGCATAATGATAAAGGGGTCAATTTCCCAGGAACACATAGCAATCCTTAATGTGTATGGCACATTATGTTAAAACTCATGAAGCAAAACTAATAGTACTGCAAGGAGAAATAGATGAATTCACTGTTACAGTTGGAGACTTCCAAACCAGTCTATCACAAATAGACAGATCCAACAGTCAGAAAATCAGCAAGGAAACAGTTGAATCCTGAAGACAGAATCTCTAATCACTGGGATATAATGGACATTTAAAGGCTATTTCATCTAACAGTAGAATACAAATTTTCCTCAACCTCACATGGAACATTCTCCAAGATAGCCAGAAATCTAGACCATAAGATATATTTTAAAAATAAAAAGAATAGAATCATACAATGTCTTCCCTCAGACTACAATAGAATTAAAATAAAAATCATAACAGAAAGATAGAAAAATATCCAAATTATTAGAATTCAAACAACACACTTATAAATACATTGTTCAAAGAAGAAATCTCAAGGGGTATTTAAAAAGTGTTTGAACCAAATCAAATAAAAATACAACTTATCAAACTTTGTAGGATGCACAAAAAGCAGTACACAGAGGGATATTTATAGCATTGAATGCATATATTAGAAAAGAAGAAAGTTCTAAAATCAATCATTTAAGTGTCTACCTCAGGAAACTAGAAAAAGAAGCACAAATTAAATCCAAAGTAAGCAAGAGAATAGAAACAATAAAAATTTCTGCAGAAAGCAATGAAATTGAAAATAGGAAACAGAGAAAACCAAAAGCTTGCTTTTTGAAAGGATCCATAAAATCAGTAAGCCTCTATCCAAGCTAAGAAAAAAGAAGACAAATTTCTAATATTAGAAATGAAAAAGGAGGCACCACTATAGATCCCATGGACATTAAAAGGATAATAAAAGAATACTATGAATAACTCACAAATCTGATAACCTAAATCACCAATTTCTTCTAAGAAACCACAAAACTGTCTTCCAAAGTAGCTGTGTCATTTTGCATTACTATCATCAATGAATGAGAGGTCCTGTTGTTTCACACCCTCCCAGTATTTTGTACTTCATGTGTTTTAGATTTTGTCCATTCTGCTGGTATATAGTTGTAACTTGATATTTTAATTTGCAATTTCCTAATGGCATATGATATTGAACAACCGTTCTTGTGCTTATTTGCCATATTTATATCTTTGGAGAGATGTCTGTTTATAGATTTTGCCCAATTTTTAATCAGGCTGTTCAATGTCTTATTGTTGAGTTTTAGAAGTTCTTTGTATTATTTGGAAGTCTTATATCAGGTGTATATTTTTCAAATATTTTCTCCCAGTCTGTAACTTGTTTCTCATTCTGTTGACTTTGCCTTTCACTGAGCAGAAGTTTTTAATTTTCCTGAAGTCCAGCATATCAACTATTTCTTTCATGAATCTCACTTTTTTGTGTTGTATCTAAAAAGTCATCACCATACCCAAGTCCATTTTAAATTTTCTTCTATTAATATGTTACCTTTTAGGAGTTTATTAGTTTTGATTTTACAATTAGGTTGGTGATCCATTTTGAGATATTTTCTGTGAAGCATGTAAAGTTAATATCTAAATTCATTTTTTGTACATGTGATGTCTAGTTGCTCAGTAATCATTTATGGAAAAAGCTATCTTTTATCCATGGAATTGCACCTGATGCTTTCTACCAGATAAGTTGTTCACATTTATGAGGGTCTTTCTCTGAGACCTCTATTCTGTTCCATTGATATATTTGCCAGCACTGAAATATTTGCACTTTTATCAATTAAAGCAAATTGCCAGATACATGTCCAAGGTACAAAGGAACTGAGAAGATTGTTCAAGGAGGCTAAGTTTAGTCACAAAAATGAAATAAACAAACCAAATGAACAGAATTTTCAAGTAGCATAAAATTTCCAATGCTTATGGGTCTGGACCATACTTGTTTTTCTGGTCTCCTTTACTTCTGGCTTCTAATGGGACAGACCACCTAGGTTTTCAATGAGATCTCAAACTATTCACTCCCACTCTCCACAGCCTGTGTTATGGTTTATTTCAAATGGAGAAACTAATTGTAATTATTATGTTTTAAGAATTTGTGTTTCATTCATTTTTTATTCATGGAAGCCAGATTGCCTCACTGAAAGACTGACATGTCAATGAATGAAGAAATGGGAGTGTTTCATAAAGCATTTCAGCTTTTGAGCTGCTCTTGAAAACATTGCAAAACTTCTGTTGAAAGAGGCTTTAGTCCTAAATACCAGGTGGTCGATACCACCACAAAGAGATGTGATAAAAAAGAGGATTTAGTAAAAGGTTAAGAAGAAACAAGGCTCTTTAGATTCCATGATAATAACATCCAGGATATTTCACATTATTGCTGAGGACTCACAAGTACGTTGTAGATTTTAACCTGTGTACAGGTCCTTATAGGTGGAAAGGACTTTTCAAGAATACTTCTAACATCAGCATTCTGTGTTTCCATCTTTCAGTATTTATGTTATGGGGATTTCTGGCACTCACTATTTTCATAGTCAGTATTTCTGGTACACTGTATTTTCATTTTAGAAAATTCTTCTCAAAATTTAATCAAATTTTCTCTTATTTGGTATTTCTAGTTCTGTAACTCATTTCTTGGTAATATTTTTTGTTCTTAAGGTCTCTGCATCTTAGTGAAGAGTCAGATCAAATGTTCCTGACTCTTGGTGTCCCCCGGGTCACTAACTTAGATGTATCACTTTTGAGGGAATGCATCTTTCTCAGAACCCCTAGAAACCAAAACAAATGTGAGTCTCCCTAACATTTTTATATGTGGTATCACAAAAGTAGCAATAGATAAAATATAACCTCAAATATGTTGTCCATGTTTACCTGTTATGGGTAAAATTCTCATTAAATCTTTGTCTTACCACTGTGGTGGAAGAAGAGGTCAAATGTCCTGGGCACCAGCCCCTGTCAGCTTCACAGTGAAACTTCACTCTTTTAAGACAACATATACTCCTAAGTACCCTTTTCAAATACAACTCACCAAAGCTGAACCGTCTTCTAGTAGGGTTGCCAAGTTGAACTGTGTAATGAAATACGTTGAGCTTGTTATTATTGTTATGTTTATTTTCATATTTGTATGATACTAGCACAGATGTGGAGATTTCTGCTTACTATTTGATCTTGATTACAGGTTAGTAGGCTGACTTGTGCTTCACTTATAAGAGCTTGAGACTTCTTCAAGCATCAGCATAGGCAGTTTCATATGAAGCCCAGACCACACAACCATGTGGTGGAATTCAGTCAGACTCCACATTTTCCATAGTCTAGTAACTGTGCAAATATGACAGAATGTGCCATATTTTCACTTATAAAAATGGATATTTCAAGACAATTGTATATTTATATGGCTTCCTTTGGTCTTTCTTGATTTTACATTACTCTTTTAAGGTAAGAATATTTAGCAATTCTATTTTTTGGGAAACTCCAGAGTCTTCTCTATTAAAAATTAAAAATGCTCATGTTCTTTCTCTATGAGACAAAGTCCTAGTCTAACTGTTTGACCTATTCCCACCTAACTGTGACAAGTGTGTGACTTGTAAAAAATTTAAAAGTCACAATTTCAAATGTATGTCACTTGAAAGAGATTTATCACTATTGACAAAATGGATACTTATTTCCAAAGCACTAACCTTCTAACTGTCAATCACGAATCACGTCATAGCAACTATTCAGCATGTTGCCTGGTCCCACACGGCACTTTCTTCTCTTGCCCTCATACGTGTCCTGGGTCCTACTGATTCAAAGAGCACTGCCAAGTCAAAGCAATCAGAAGTTTTTTTGTTTTTGTTTTTCTGAGGATGTGGGCATGGGAAATTAGAACTCCTCATCCTGAAGCCATAGACGTTTCACTTTCTGTGATTAATTATTTAACGTCTGCAAAACTCAGGGCTGACCCTCAGTGTGGCCCCAGCTACTTTTTCAATGATCAGCAAACGCGTGTGTGTGTGCATGCTGGGGAAGGGCAAATGGTTTGATGTACTTTCTCAGCGACAGTTGAGAAAAGAGTCAGGGTTGAAGTAAGTTATTAGCAGTTTTTCATCCAGCTTAGAAGGTCTGAGGTGGACATTCACACTCATTGGCATGATGAAAAATGATGTCTTCTTTGGGAATTCATGCTGTTATCAAAATGTAGGGGTTCAGTCTAGCTCCAGCTGCTTGCTGCACAGAAAGCCAATCATTGAGACAAGGAATATTGCCAGAGAAGAAGGCTTTAATTGGATGCTGCAGCTGAAGAGACGGGAAATCAGTCTCAAATCCATCTCCCTGATCCACTAAAATTGGAAGCTTTATATAGCAGGGGACAAATGTAACTATGTGTGGGAAAACAGGAGTTAGGGAGGGGTAAGAAAGAGAAACTGGTCAACAGGAAGCAGGTGGTCGCTTAGGCATTCACAATAAGTGAGGGGTCTGGCATCTCATTATCTAGATGTGTTGATCACGTAAGGTTCAGTTCCTTGATACTATCTGGGAGACCTGATTTGATTTCCTGAGAAAGGAACTCAGATAAGACAAATGTAATTTTCTTGAGTTTTAAGACTGACAGGGTCACTTTCTATGCTTATTCAAAAGAAACCATAAACATTAGTTATATGGGACAATCAGGAAGGTTTTAATGCCGTGTCATGTTATCACCTTATAGGAAAAATACTTTGCTGTTCTTTATCTTTTACTGAATTATCTTTCGATTTTCACTCTAGATTACAACTTTAGGGGATGTGCTGTCCTATTAATTTAGAATAAAAATGATAAATTGTATGCATTGTTTAGATAAGTAGGGATGAGTTAATTTTTAAAAGTATTGGTAAATCACTGCAGCAATTGAGATGAATTGTCAATTTTTTTCCTAATTTGGTTTGAATTCCAAAGTTGTTTTTAAAAGAAAACAATTATTATGATATATAAAAAATAGCATCCTAATTATGAGAGTGACTTTATTTGTTCCTATAGTTGTTACATCTACTTTGAAAGTTCAAATGTGTATGGAGAGTGCTGAGATGTCTAGACAGGGCAAGGCTTTGACATTTTAACTGTTGATATTCTGAGTGCTTTGAATTTAATGAATCACAAAATGCATTGTCTTTTGTTGAAGTAATTCAAATTTGTATAAATATGGGGCTAGAAATTTCTTCCAATTACTTTTAAGAAAAAGCCATTGCCTTAAGATGATATAGGATGTAGACTTTTCTTGGAAAAATGGCAATTCCAGATGAGTGAGTTTTTAAAAAAGCAATAAAGAAGTTATTCTTTCAAATTTGTTAAATTGATTCAGTGTTCTCTTTCAAATCTCATATAAAGAGGCCAAATGCAAATAGTTTTTAGTAATATGGGTAATCTCTGGAGAGCTGAAAGCAATAGATTGATTGTTATATTTCTCAGATGTAAAAACTTTGTGTGAGTTTTAGCATATATTTTTTCTTTGCTTGGACAAAATATGTTATATATGTTATATAACAAAATATGTTATATAATTTTAATATCACAAAGCCCATAAACCCTATTGTAAAGTGTAACATGTAATTTATGTTGTAATTGAGAAACGTTAATTACTAAGTATCCTCGTTATTTTGATAAAACTTTATGAGGTGCTTCAAGTTGTTTTATGTTGTTGTTGAAAGCTTCTTGTCACAAGGAACTTTGCCAGAACTTTCTCCTCATACATGATATCAACTTTCATATTCTTTGGTATGTTGACTCTCTTTTGTGGTATTTTGCTGGAAAAAGACTTACTTTTTGATTTTGTGCTCCTTAAGAAAGTCATTTCTCTCACCATTTAAAAAATATAGCTGCCAGCAATCTCCCCCCACCCAACCTCCTCCATTATTCCCTTAATGAGAGGAGATATTGTCACACCTGTTGGCTAATGTTTCATATCCACTTACCTAGGCATTATTACTGCATAAGTAAGATTATTTTAGTAGTAGTTATTTTTAATTTATGCTATAGTTTTTCTCTAGAATTCTATTCATCTAGGTTATAATCCTCATAATTTGTACAATGTAAAATATATCAGATACTCATTTAGTAAGTCAACTTCACAGAACTCTTCTCAGTATTACTGATGATTCTATTTCTAGGAGCCAGAGTCTCCATAACTCTGCTTTTAAAACTCTGTATGCTGATGCTTTGGTATTATTTTTGGAACAGAGAATTTCCATTCTAATGCCCCACATTCCTAAGCATGTTTGCATTCAGTGAAAGTAATCAAACTTTAGTAGAGAAGCAGGTTAAATATTCACTGTTCATCTCCTCAGCTTGTCCCATTTCTATCCTCTGGCCATATCCAAATCATTTTTTAAATTGAGAAAACTCATTTTAAAAAATGAGATAAATCTCTATACTTCAGCAATAATGTGTTTTCTCATGCATTCAGTCATTTGAAGAACTTGTATTGTGACCTGCTATGTGTCAGGCTCTTGTGCTGTGCTTTTAGGAGGAGGCTGTGCAGAATAAGTTCTCATCTTTCTTCTCAAGAAAGGTAAAGAAAGATAAATAATAAATAAAGAAAACTTGGATATGAAACACAAAAGCAATACAGAAGATTAACAAAACCCAACATTTTTTCTTTGAAAAGATTAACAAAATAGACCTCAGGCAAGACAGAACAAGAAAAATTGGAAAATACAAATAA
This sequence comes from Gorilla gorilla gorilla, assembly GCF_029281585.2. NCBI lineage: Eukaryota > Metazoa > Chordata > Mammalia > Primates > Hominidae > Gorilla > Gorilla gorilla. The sequence continues at coordinate 97,678,632 of NC_073232.2, read as the reverse complement.
ATACTGAATGAAAGGGGGTAAGTTTAGATACATTAGAGATTTAAAAATATTAAAACAACAATTATAGACGAGGAAGTGAGATAGTATGCATATGACAAGCTGTTCAAACTCATTTGTAATATGAAAAATGCAAATTGAAACAATAATGAGATAGCACTTTAAACCTTGTAGGTTGGCAAAGTTAAAAAGTCAGATGATGCCAAGTGTTAGCAGGGATTAAGAATTCTGAGAGTAAGAACCTGATGCACTGTGAGTGGAAGTAGGACGAGGCCTACCAATCAAGAGTGTTAACTGACAGTTCCTGATCAAGTTAAGTATATACATGCTTCATGATCCAGCATTTAAACTCCTGTTTTTATGTGCTGTCCAATGGTTAATCTTATGTGTTGACTTGACTGGGCCATGGGGTGCCAAACATTGGTCAAACATTTGGTCAAACATTGGTGAGGGTGGTTCTGTGAGGGCATTTTTAGATGAGACTAACATTTAAATTGTTACCCATAGTATGGGTGGGCCTCATCCAATTAGTTGTGGGTCTAAGTAGAACAGAAAGGCCACCTCTCACCCTAGCAAGACAGAATCCTTCTTGTCTGACAGCCTTCAACCTGACATTGGTTTATTCCTGACTTTGGACTGGAGCTAAAACATCAGCTCTTCCTGTGTCTTGAGCCTACCAGCCCTCACACCAAAACTACACCATTGGCTCCTCCAATTCTCAGCTCAGCTAGGTCTCCAGCTTGCTGACTCACCCTGAAGATCTTGGGACTTACCAGCTTCCGTAATCATATGAGCCAACTGCTTATAATAAATTTATCTTTTTCCATCTCTCTCTCTCTCTATACATACACACACACACACACACACACACACCTTATTGGTTCTATTTTTTGGAGAACTTTGACTAATATGCATGCAAAATGGCAATGCCATTATTTAACAGTCCATAAGTGGACATAGATCAAAGTTTTTATTTTATTTGTGGAGGTGGAGACTTAGTAGGTCAAATATGGTACAATTCATACCATAAAGGTCTGTGCCACAACTGGAAAGAATAAACCAAATGTAATAAAAACAAATGGAAGGTAAGCACTGAAGGACAAAAAAAAAAAAACAAAACTCACAACAGAATGAAATATGTTGCACAATGTTAGTATAAACTGAAAATGCATACATGTAAAACAACAGTATACATTTTTGCAAGACAAATGCTTACTTTGCAAGGACACAGTTTTTCATACAAATAGGGTATATAATTAAAATACACACACACACACACACACACACACATGCACATACACACACACACACAATTTGCCTAATGTAGGAGAAGGAATTGGGAACAGACTGTGGAAATAAGAAGAAATGAATAAATAATTAAATTAATTAAAAAAGAGGACAGCTTTGCATAGGCCAGCATAAATACCAAAAACTGAGAAGTACACTTAACTCAATCCTCTTCACCTTAAAGGTGACAAAGTCTAATATTATTTAATATCTAATTAGATAACTTTAGATAAGACACAAAAAAGTCACTCTTTTTAGTATTAGAGATTCACAGATTCTTAGAGTTAGAAAGGCCTTCCAGGACAGGAGTCCAATGTGTCATGTTGTACTGAATCACCCATGATTCAAACTGCTCTAGAAAGTGGCTGTGCAGCCGTGATAGAGCCCTTTTGTGGTGAAAAGCTAAGAGCCATGTGCAGCAGACACAAATTTATTGTTGGACAACTGTGGCTGCTAGAAAGGTCTTCAAAGTGTGACTGAAAATCTGCCTCCCTAGGGTTCCTCTCTGATTCTAGGCCTTGGACCTCATAACTGCTTGGTTTCCTTTTTCTTAACGTCTTTTATTTCAATTTATTCTCAACATATCATCGCAGGTTTGAAAACTTTTCTCTGTATTTAAGTCTTCATTGTCATGGTGCTAATAATTGTCTTAGAAACACTTGAATAAAGGATCTACGTTTAATCTCACAGCCTCACTATATCATATGAAACCATATTTTTGTAGCTTGCAAAAATCCTGTGAGGTATAGGATTATCCTTAATTCCTTCCTAATTGGACAGAAATTGTAATTAAGAACCTCATATATGAACACAATTCAAAATCAGCAATGAAATAACTGTTAAACAAAAGCCCAATTTTTAACTTATAAGCATGATTTACTAAGTAGTTTTGATTTTGAGTCATGATGGTATCTAGTGGATAGAAACAAAGATGAATGTATACTTATACCCCGTTAACAAAATATGAGATATAGTCAGTCACAGGGATTGTTCCATTCCCTATCATTGGTATCCATTCACTTAAAAGTAAGAATGACACAACCTTGCTTTTAGAATGAGTCAATTTAAATTTTTTAAAAATATGCAATACTTAAAGAGCCAAATACCAAATAGTTCAAATACCATTAAAACATGGTTATGCAATGGTAGGCTGCGTGTTTTAAACCAACTTTCTCACTAACAACAACTAAAAATGCTGCAAAAACACAGAAAACTTTGTTTTAATCACATCAAAGAGCCAACAAGATACTGAAGATTACTAGAACAAGTCATGGGTAAAAATAGGAGCACAAAATGTAAAATGGAATGCTCTGCCTACTGACATCTTCCCAGGAATCCGGAGGGAGGCAGTTGGGAGGGAGAGTTATGCAAGCACAAAGGATGAAGGGATGCAATGTAATGTTGAGCCAGGGATGAGACAAGGATTAAAGAGAACTTCTTCACACAAAAACACACACACACACACACACACACACAAACACACAGTGAGATCTTGTCCTCTGTCTCTGAATCCTTGAGAAGCAGCTGAGAGGTGAGCTGAGTATTTGGTTGACACTTGGGATTGACAGGATTGGAGCTCAGATTCACTAAAAGCAGAGGCCAAGAGTAATATGACATTCTCCAGAGGTTCTTAATTTTTTTCCTCATGGACTCCTGTGACAACCTAGTGAGGCATATTGATCATTTCTAAGATTAATTTTTGTAATATGCATGCAATGAAATATATAGTATAATATTACAAAGAATCCAGTTATGCTTAAAAACAGCTGTCATAATGTGGTTTATAATAAATTTATTCTTAAATATATATAATTCTTTGATTTTTGACAAATACATCCAGTCCAGTAACCTCCTCCACAAACAAATTTAAAACAGTTTTATCACCTCAAACCATCATTCTCAGCAAACTATCCCAAGGACAAAAAACCAAATACCGCATGTTCTCACTCACAGGAGGGAATTGAACAATGAGAACACTTGGACACAGGAAGGGGAACATCACACGCCTGTTGTGGGGTGGGGGGACGGGGGAGGGATAGCATTAGGAGATATACCTAATGTAAATGACAAGTTAATGTGTACAGCACACCAACATGGCACACGTATACAAATGTAACAAACCTGCACGTTGTGCACGTGTAGCCTATAACTTAAAGTATATAAAAAAAAATTCCCATGCCTCTTTGAGGTCCACCCCTCTCCCAATCTCCACTGATTTATTTTCTCCTTCTATAATTTTGCCTTTTCTATAATGTCATCTTTTGAGTCAGTCTTCTTTCACTCAGCATAAAGCATTTGAGATCCATCTACATTGTTGTGTATATCTAAGGTTCATTCCTTTTGATTTCTGTGTAGCATTCCAGCGTATTGACATACCATAGTTTATCTATTCACCCTTTGAAGGTCATTTTGGTTACTTTAAGGTATTCTGTGATTAGAAATAATGATGCTACAAACATTCAAGTACAAATTATTTTGTGCTAATGTAAGTTTTAATTTCTCTAGGATAAATGAGGATTACTAGGTCTATTTGTTTTATGAAAAACCCCAAGTTTTGGCACATTCTTGAAATGCAAAACTATTGCTTTTAAATCTATAACCAATGCTGTCTTAAAAAGTTAAACTATTTTATTCCTTGGAGGGTTTCTTTGTGTTTCAATCAATGAGAGGAATGGTTTGTAAATTAGTGAAGTCACTGTTTGCTTATAATAGCTCTATTTATAAAATTTTAATTAACACTTTAAAACTGTTTCTTGACCTTCAATATGAAGAAAAACATTTCCCTTGTTTACCTGTTCATTCAACTTATAAACATTTCCCGCTGCTTGAACAGTGTGATAACCTTGCTGCAGATGAAGTCTAACTGTGCCCTTGTGGTCATGATGCCATGATCAAAATTGGTCCACAGTCTTATCCAGGCAAGGGGGCTGACCACTGTGCCTTGAGGGTATTTCTATGGATCAATGGCAAGGATGGAGGAAGCCTAGTGTAGGGGGAAGATTCTAGACTACAATTAGAGAAGTGGTATGAGTCTTATCTCTGTCCCAACTAGCCACGTGAGCTGACCAACCACTTTGTCTTCCTGGGCATCAGCTTCAGAGCTCACACGAAGTCGAGGTGCCTGGGGTACTCAGAGAACAGAACTCCAGGAGGTACATATTCAATCTCCAGGCTGGCCCTACACATACATGGTCCTAGCAGCAAGTGCCCCATCAAATATTGTGCCCTATATGGCTCGCTTGCCCAATCCCAGTTAGGCTGTGCTCAGTTTGCTCATCTGTACAACACCGGAGGTAGGTTCTATAACCTATGTCCTAACCTAAAGTTTAGGACAATAAAGAACTGGTCAATGTAAGATGTAATTATTCTTGGTTTGGTCAATAGCCAAGTTCATTAATACAGACCAAAAGTATCCTCTTTTCCTGGAAGAAGAGGGTGGATTTTCTTGGCTCTCCACTTCAGAAAGGCTGTGTGAATGCTGTTCAATCACTCTGTGATTGAATTATCTCCAAAGTCCTCATCTCACTGCTTTAGTACTTTTCTTTGATATTTAGCCCAGGTCATGCCTTTTCTTGCCCCGTAATGATATATTCTATATGTATATGTATACATATAGACTATATGTACAGGCTAAGAATTTTCAAAATATGTGTGTGTGTGTGCATCTTTGTGGGGAAGAGAGTGTTAAGAGGTACAACACCTGTGCCCATAAGAGTGATATTTATCTTATTTTAAAGTTCAAATGACATGAAAGGAGTGTTTCAACATATTTTTAAAAACTTAAATTGTGATATGAGAGTATATTTGCTTTTTTCTTTGGCCATTTAATAACAGGATCGAGCCTTTAAACTATGAAAATGTTGAAGTAATGATGAGCTTAAAAGATAATTTGAGAAATGTGTGATGACTGTAAAGTGTATTTTCTGGAGAGATTCCAGAAGTTGAATTTCTGGGTCCAGGGTTAAATGTGCATACGTAATTTTCCTAGGTATTGCCAAATTCCTGTCCAAAGAGATTTCATCCTTTGCATTCCCATCAGCAATGTGTGAGAATGCCTGCTTCCTCAGAGCTTCATTATATACTGTTATGGTCAACCAGAGTTCTTGCCTTTTGATGGGTAAAAAATAGTATCTGAATATAATTTTTATTTACATTTCTCTTAGTGTATAAACAAGTTTGAACATCTTTTCATATGATTACAAGTTATTTGCATTTCTTTTTCTGTTAACTTTTTGCTTATTTCTTGAGCCTCCATTTCTAGAAAAATTGTTGGCTTTTATCTTTTCTACTTTTGAAAGCTCTCTTTATGTTAGGAAAATCCATAATTTGTTTGTCTTATTAGTGCTACTCTCTTTTTCTCTCTAATATGTAATGTGCCCTTTTAATTTTCGTATGACATTTTTCTGTCACACAAACTATTTTCTAAATGTAATAAAATTTATCTTTATTCCTTCTTTGCCGCTTCTGGATTTTGAGTAATAAATTATAAAAATTTCTCAACTCACAGATTATGAAGGTTTCATTCATGTTTTTTTCTGGTAATTGTATGATTTTATATAAATTTGAGGATTCATTTTAAAACCTGATGTATATTATAGGGAATGACTCAATTGTATCTTCTTCCAGCTGTACCAAAACTGCTAACTTAAATACCCACCTCTTCCCTGTTGATTTGAGATCTTTTCTGTATTGTATGCTAAATTCCCACATGCACTTAGGTCTACTTATATATTTTTTATTATATTTCATTTGTCCATCTGTCATTGCTTCACTGTTTTAATCATAGAAGTTTTAGGGCATATTTTAATGTCTGATTAGGCTAGAATTCCCTTATGGCTCCTTTTGAAAAAGAAGAATAAAACGGGAGAATTCAGTCTACTTTATTTTAATATTTACCATAAAACTACCAGAATCAAGATAATGAAGTATTGGCAAAGGGAGACACATAGATTAATAGAACAGAATAGAGATTAAAAAAATAGCTCTACAGAAGTATGTCTATCTGATTGACGAAGGAACACTGACAATTTATGGAGGAAAGATATTCTTTGAACAAATGGTACTGGAACAATTAGACATCTCTAGGCAAAAATAACAACAACAACAAAACAACTTCAACCTAAACTCATACCATATTCACAAATAAAATCAAAATGGATCACAGATTTAAGTATAAAATGTACAATCAAAAATCATTTAGAAGAAACATTAGAAGAAACAGTAGAAAAATCTTCAGGATACATGGCAAAACGAAGGTGTCTTTAACATGACACCAAAAGCATGATCATGAGAAAAAATATCTACAAAATGTGTCTCATCAGAATTAAAGGTTTTGCTTTCCAAAAGACCCTGTAAATAGGATGAAGATATAAGCTACTGACTGAGACAAAGTATTTGCCAATTGTATATCTAATGAAGAATTCATATTTAAAGTATATAAAGGACTCATAAAACTGAACAAAAAAGTGAAAAATCCACCTGGAAAATAAGCACAAGACATGACCAGATATGCCACTGAAGAGGATATATGGATGGCAAATAAGCACATAAAAAGATGTTCACTTTGTTAGCCATTAAGGAAATGCAACTTAAAATCATGATGAAATATCCCAAATAGCTATTAAAAAAAAACCCCGGGGAAAAATAGTGACAATAACAAATGCTCATGAGGACATGCAGAAACTGGATCTATTATGCATTGTTGGTGGGGATGTTAAAAGGTATGGCCACTCTGGGAAATAGTTTGGCACTTGATGTGTTGGCAGATAAAAATTCCCAAAGATGTTGACACCCTGATGCCTGAACCTGTGACTGTTATCTTAGACTGCAAAAGAGACTTTATAGATGTGATTAACGTCAAGGACCTTGAAGATTAACCTGGGTCATCTGAGTGGGCACAATCTAAGCAATTGAGTCCTGAAAAGCAAGGAATTTTTCCTGGTTATACTCAGAAAAAGAGACCAATGACAAAAGAAGAGTTGGAGAAATGTGATGTTAATGTCTTAGAAGATGGAGGAATGAAGCCACAGTCAAGGAATGTAGCTCCTCTGCAAACTGGAAAAAAAGGAAATAAGTGGATTATCCCCTAGAGCCTCCAGAAAGGAGCACAGCTCTGCCAACACCTTGATGTTAGCCCATTGAGACCATTTTAGACCGCTGACCACTGGAACTATAAGAACTATAAGGCAATAAATTTGTGGTGTTTAAGTCATTAAGGTTGTTATGGCAGCAATAGAAAAATAATAGATTTTTTAAAAACTAAAGATAAACTTAAACTAGGTCTTAGCAATCACACTTCTGGACATTTAGCTTGGTGAAAAGAAACTATTATTTTATTTATGTTAGGAAAATCCAGAATTTGTCTTATTAGTGTCACTCTTTTTCTTCCTCTAGTGTGTAATGTGCCCTTTTAATTTTATTGTGGCATTTTTCTGTCACGTAAAATATGTTCACACAAAAACCTGTACAGGAGTGTTCACAGCAGCTTTGATTGTAATAGCCAAATATTACTAACCACCTAAATGCTCTTCAAAGGGTGGACAGTTAAACTGTGGTACATCTATACAGTGGAAAACTACTCAGCAATAAAAAAGGGACAAATTATTGATACAACTACTTGGGTGGATCTCAAGGGGGAAAGGTATTGAGTGAAAAACCCAATCTTTAAAGATCAGATACTGTAGGATTCCATTTCTATAACATTCTTAAAATGGCAATAGTGTAGAGATGAAGAAAAGATTGGTGGTTATCAGCAGTTAGAGAAAGAGGACTAAAGGTGATAAAACAAATCTGTGTTTTGATTGTGTGTTGGTTAACAAATCTACAAAGGTGGTAAAATTGCACTGAAACACACACATATGTGCAAATAAGTGCTTGTAAATTGGGTGTAATCTGAATATGGAATGAGCTGTGCTAATGTTGAATTCATTATGTGGATATTGTAGTATAACTACCTATTACCATTGGGGGAAATGGGGTGAAAGGCACATGGACCTCTTTGTACTAATTCTGCAACTTTCTGCACATCCATAATTATTGCAAAATAAAAGTTGAAAAAGCAATACAGGAATCTTTAGAGGAATTCTCTTATTATCAGAGACTGGAAACAACTTTCCTAGCCCTCAAAATCTAGAGACCATAAGTGGAAAGATAGGCAGATGTGATTACACAAAACTAAAAACTTTTGCAGGGCTACAAAAAAGGAAAAGCCAAGTAAAGTATAAAAAAATGACAAATTGAAAAATTATTTGCAACTTGTATCAAAAAAGTGATATTTCCAATATATAAAAGACATAAAAATAGAGAAATAATAGAATATCTCTGAAGACTAATGGACTAAGAATATTAACATAAAATTCTTAAGAACATGAACATAAAATTCACAGAAAGAAAATATGAATCATAACACATGTGACTCATAATCCTTTGGAAATATGCTCACATTCACTCACAATAAGAGGGATGAAAAGTAAAACCGAAATAAGATACCATTTCTCACCTGTGAAATTGGCAACAAAAGAAATGTTTGACAACACTTTCTGCTATCAAAGCTGTGAGGAGAAATCAGGCATTCTCACGTATCTCCGGTGAGAGTGCAGATTAATAAAGGCCTGTGTAGGCATAGAGGGTAATTTCAAGAAAAATTACTTATTCATTTACCTTTTGACCCAACAGTTTCTCTTCCAGGAATTGATGCTGAAGATACACAGACAAAAATATTAAAAGGTTATATGCTCTAGGCATTCTTTGCACGAATATTTGAAATATTAATAGACTAGAAATAACCCAGGTAGCCATCAGTAGGAGACTGGATGCATAAAATGCAGTACCCATAATGGAGTACCAGACAGTTTTTAAAGGTTATAAGAACTATCTCTATATCTACATTTGGAGAGTTTTCTGGAATATCTTGTTTTCTGAAAATAAAGAGGATAAAAATATGTACAGGGGGCTGCCATTTACCTAAGGAAAATAAGAACAGAAAATTTTGTGTGTGCCCTCGTGCTTAACCACAGCTGAGGGAGAAAAATGGGAATATTATAGAAGGCACACAGGTAGAAACTAGACATCTTTGAATATTCTTTGTTTTATACATTTAATTTTAGAATCAGATCCTTAAGAAATTGAAAGGTTATATGGAAAAATGAGACTAAGTGTTTTCCTATTTGGTGGCATATTGAGAGTGGAACTATTACAGCTGACCAACTGACTCTAAAACCCCAGTCATTTGATGCTAAATTCCCAATGATATACTCTCAGTTAAAGAAACTATAACAAAAAAAGTCAAATGTTTTATAGTAAAAATGTTGGTAATAGTGCTGTTATGTATTTATCTGTTATTTGTTTTTGAGACTGTAGGGTATGTGTATTTTGGAATCCATCAAATTAATTATCATATAATATTCTAAATCTATCATCCCCCTTAGAGTACTGGGATTGTGTGTGTGTGTTTTCTAGCTTTGTTCTCTGAAAATGCCTTGGAAGTACAATATGATAAGCTGGTAGTAAAGAGCCCCCATAGTTCACAGACTGTAATCTTGAAATGCCATTTTTCACCAAATGGCTCTTCAGAATGACAAATTCCAAGTATGGTACAGGAAATATATAAGATCATTTTGGAATATCTTGTTACATGGAATAACAAAAACTCTATCAAAGAATACTAGAATCAAGTCTAAACAAATTTGAAGTCAGTTCAAGTAAGCTTTCATTGGCCAAGAATGGTGTAATTTGAGCATTGCTAAAATTGATTTCTGCAAGGAATTTAAACACAAAAAATATATATAAAACTATACATATGTTTTGTTTATACATATTTGAGTATGACTATATATATTTGAGTACATATATACATATTTGAGTACAATATGGTGCTAAAAGAAAAAATACTTTGGTCACCATTGGAAACTTGGAAAAAAGAAAAGAAGTAAGCATTTTATCACATTTTTTTCATACACCTAAACCACCGAAACAAAGATGAGGCAAATTTTCTCTTTATAAAAGTATTCCAGCTAATAAATGAAGAAGAAATAATAGAATTAGAACATCATCATTTTGCAAAACCTAATGAATTAATACTTATAAGCACTGATCATAAAGTACTGCTTCCATTATAAAAAGCAGCAAGCAAACACCACACATCTGATGAAATTTAGAAATCTTTGCATAAATAAGTCTTACTCCAACTTTAATCAACTTTGAATCACAGATCAAGTCTCCCAATTCAATTTAGTAAAGCAATGAAAGACAGAATGATATGTACATTATGTGTTGAACAACAAATGTTCAATAACAACCAAAATTCAACATGTGGGAAGCTTTACACGATGTATGATCCAGTTCCTTTAACAAATACATTGCAAGAGGGATAGAGACAGATGGAGAAGAACCTAAAGTCTAAAAAGAGAGTTAAGAGATGTATTAACTATTTGTAATGTGTGGCTTATTTGAATACTGATTCAAGCAAACTGCTAAAAAATGGCGTTTATGAGACAATTGGAAATTTAAACACTGTTATAGTTTCTAAGTTTTACTTTATTTTTAATTGACAAATAATAATTGTATATATTTGTGGGATATAATATGATAGTATGATACATGTATACATTGTACAATGATCAAATCAAGTAAATTAACATATCCATCGCTTCAAATATTTAACATTTGTTTTTGGTGAGAACATTTAAAATCCTTTGTATAAATATTTTGAAATATACGCTATTATTGACCACCATTCAGTCACAATAATTTGCAATAGGACAAGAGAACTTATTTCTCCTAACTGTAACCTTGTACTCATTGACTAATGTCTCCCCTTTCCCAGCCCACCTCCTACCATCTTGTCCCTGGAAACCACCATTCTACTCCCTACTTCCATGAGTTAAACTTTTTAAGATTACACATATATTAGTTTGATGAAATCTCATGTGTCTATTATTGCTTTCATTGCCTGTGTGGTAGAGCTCATATTCAAGAAATTTCTGTCTGGACCAGTGTTATGCAGCTCTTCTCCTATGTTTTATTCTAGTAGTTTTATAGTTTCAGGCCTTAGGTTTAAGTTTTTAATCCATTTAAGTTGATTCTTGTATAAAAACTAGATAAGGGTCTATTTTCATGCTTCTGTGTGTGGATATCTAGTTTTCACAGCATCAATCCTTTCCAAAATGTGATCTTGGCAACTTTATTGAAAATAATTTAAGTTGCCTATAGATGTGAGTATATTTCTGAGCTCTCTCTCCTGTTCCTTTGGTTAAGGTGTCTGTTTTTTTCCAGTACCATGCTATTTTGAGTACTATAGCCATATAATATATTTTGAAATCTGATAATACGATGCCTTCAACTTTGTTCTTTTTGTTCAAAATTCTTTTGGCTACTTGGGATCTTTTGTGAAGTTTTAGGGATTTTTTCCTATTTCCATGAGGAATAAAATTGAAATTGTGATACAGATTGCATTAAGTCCATAGATCACTTTGGGTAGTATAGACATTTTAACAGCACTAATTTTTCCAATCCATGAACATGGGATATCTTTCCATTTATCTGTATCTTCAATTTCTTTCATCAATATTTTATAGATTTTAGTATACAGGTCTCTTACTTTCTTTGTTGACTTTTAAATATTTTTTGATGCAATTGAGAAATTATTTTAATTTCTAAGATAGTGGAAATGGGTATCCTTGCCTTGTTCCAATTTCCAGGGGAAATGCTTTCAAATTTTCCCCATTAACTATAATGTTGTCTGTGAGTTTGTTGTATATGGCCTTTATTATATTGAGGTATATTCCTTCTTCACCCAGTGTGTTGAGGGTTTTTATCATAAAGAGATGCTAAATTTTATCAAATGCTTTTTTATATCTATTGAGATGATTATACGGTTTTTGTCCCTAATTCTGTTTATGCAATAAATCACATTTATTGATTTGCATATGTTGAATCATTCTTGCATCCCTTGAATGAAACCCACTTGACTATGGTGTACTATTTCTGTGATGTGCTGTTGTATTAGATTTCCTAGTTTTTTTGTTGAGGATTTTTGCATCTATGTTCATCAGATATTGGTCTTTATTAGTTTTATTTTTGCATTACATTCTTGTCTGGGTTTGGCATCAGAGTGATATTGGCTTTATAGAATGAGTTAGGAAGAATTATCTCCTCCTTGATTTTTTGGAACAGTTTCAGGAGGATTGGTACAAGTTCTTCTCTGCGTGTTTGATAGAATTCATCTGTGAATCCATCTAGTTCTCAGCTTTTTGTTGTTGTTGCTGTGGTGGTATTTTATATTACTGATGCAGTCTCACTACTTTTTATTGGTCTATTCAGAATTTCTGTAGCTTCTTCACTCTTGGGAGATTTTATGTTTCCAGAAATTCACCAATTTTCTCTAGGTTTTCTTCTTGTGAGAACATAGTTGTTAACAGGAGTCCATAATGATCTTTGTATATCTATAGTATCAGTTGCAGTGTCTCCTTTTTCTTTTCTGACTATGTTTATTTGAATCTTCTCTCTTCTTTTCTTGGTCTGTCTAGCTAGCAGTTTATCAATTTTCTTTATCTTTTCAAGGAACCAACTTTTCTTTTGTTGATCAATTGTACTTTTTTTTCTATCTCATTTAGTTCGGATCTGATCATTGTTATTTCTGTTCTTCTACTAGATTTGAGTTTGGTTCTTGTTTTCCTAGTTTCTTGAAGTGCAATATTAGATTATTAATGTGTAATCTTTCCATATTTTTGATGTAGGCATTTAACACTATAAACTTCCCTCTCAGACTGTTTTTGCTATATCACAGAGGATTTAATATGTTGTGTTTCCATTTTCATTCATTTTCTAAACAATTTAAAATTTCATCCTAATTTTGTCATTTTCCCAAAGATTGTTGAGGAGCATGTTGTTTAATTTACATGTATTTGTATAATTTACAGAGTTCCTGTTGTTATAGATTTCTACTTTTGTTCTGTTTCAGTCTGAGAAAAATAATATGATTTTTATTTTTAAATAGCTTATTGAGACTTCTTTGTGACATATCATATGGTCAGTCTTGAAGAATGTTCCATGCGCTGATGAGAAGAACGTATAGTCTGTAGTTGTTAGGCAGAATATTCTGTAGGTATTTGTTAGGTCAAAATGTTCTAAAGTCTATTTAAGTCCAGTGTTATTTGTTGACTTTCTATCTCAATGACATGTCTAGTGCTATGTATTGTATTGCATGGATGATCTGTTCAACGTTGAAAGTGGGTTATTGAAATCTCTCACTGTTACCATGTGGCAGTTTATGTCTCTCTTCAAGTCTCTTAATATTTGTTTTATATACTTAGATGCTCTGATATTAGGTGGATATATTTTTGCGATTATTACATCCTCTTAATGGCTGTACCACTTTATCACTCTACAATGACCATCTTTGCCTCTTTTTACAATTTTTGACCTAAAGCCTATTTTGTCTAAAATAAGTGTAACTACTCCTGCTTTCTTTTTGTTTCTATTTGCATGAAATATCTTTTCCATTCCTTCACTTTTTTAAAAAAATTGTTATTATACTTTAAGTTTTAGGGTACATGTGCACAATGTGCAGGTTAGTTACATATGTATACATGTGCCATGCTGGTGCGCTGCACCCACTAACTCATCATCTAGCATTAGGTATATCTCCCAATGCTATCCCTCCCCCCTCCCCCCACCCCACAACAGTCCCCAGAGTGTGATGTTCCTCTTCCTGTGTCCATGTGTTCTCATTGTTCAATTCCCACCTGTGAGTGAGAATATGCAGTGTTTGATTTTTTGTTCTTGCGATAGTTTACTGAGAATGATGATTTCCAATTTCATCCATGTCCCTACAAAGGACATGAACTCATCATTTTTTATGGCTGCATAGTATTCCATGGTGTATATGTGCCACATTTTCTTAATCCAGTCTATCATTGTTGGACATTTGGGTTGGTTCCAAGTCTTTGCTATTGTGAATAGTGCCGCAATAAACATACGTGTGCATGTGTCTTTATAGCAGCATGATTTATAGTCCTTTGGGTATATACCCAGTAATGGGATGGCCGGGTCAAATGGTATTTCTAGTTCTAGATCCCTGAGGAATAGCCACACTGACTTCCACAATGGTTGAACTAGTTTACAGTCCCACCAACAGTGTAAAAGTGTTCCTATTTCTCCACATCCTCTCCAGCACCTGTTGTTTCCTGACTTTTTAATGATTGCCATTCTAACTGGTGTGAGATGGTATCTCATTGTGGTTTTTATTTGCATTTCTCTGATGGCCAGTGATGGTGAGCATTTTTTCATGTGTTTTTTGGCTGCATAAAATGTCCTTACAGGTGAAGTAAGTCATATGTTGGCAGTGTACAGTTGGATCTTTTTCTAAAATTTATTCAGGTACTCTATGCTGCCTTATTGGAGAATTTAATCCATGTGTATTTAACGTAATTATTGATAGGAAAGGACTTACTAGGATCATTTTATATATTGTATTCTTGTTATTTTGTAGATCCTTTATTTCTTTCTCTATTCCTTTCTTCTTTTGTGGTTTGATGGCTTTCTGTAGTGACATGCTTTGAATCTTTTTATCTTTTGTGTATATGTTACAGGATTTTGATTTATGGCTACCCTGAGGTGTACATTAAATATACTATAATTGTAACTAGCTATATTGAGCTAACATCTTAACTTTGATTACATACATAAACTCCACACTTTTACTAACCCTCCTCTCACACTTTGTGTTTTTGATGTCACAATTGGCCTTTAAAAATTGGATTCCTAACAAATTATTGTAACTTTTGTTTTTAATGGTTTTGTCTTTTAACTTTTATACTAGAAGTTTAAATGATTTACCTACAACCATTACAATTCTGGATTTGACAATGTACATATTTTTATGAGTTACATTTATGCTTCCATAAATTTTGTTACTAATTAGTGCCTTTTTCCTTCAGCTTAAAGAAACCCTGTTAACATTTCTTGTAATGTTAAATTTGGTGACAAAGTCAAATTTTGTTTGTCTAAGGGTCTTTA
The DNA here is from genome assembly GCF_029281585.2 of Gorilla gorilla gorilla. Classification (NCBI taxonomy): domain Eukaryota; kingdom Metazoa; phylum Chordata; class Mammalia; order Primates; family Hominidae; genus Gorilla; species Gorilla gorilla. The sequence goes on along the minus strand of NC_073232.2, from coordinate 97,663,332 downwards.
TTACCATTTATTTTTGAAAGACAGGGTTGCTAGGTATAACATTCTTGGTTCAAAAATTTTTTTTTCAGGATTTTGAGTATATCATCCTACTTCATTCTGACCTGTAGTTTCTACTGAAACAAATCCACTGATAGTCTTATGGTGGTTCCTTTCAGTGTAACAACTCACTTTACTCCTGCCGGTTTCAAAACTCTGTCTTTAACAGACAATTTGGTTATGATATTTCTTTGTGTGAGTTTCTTTATATTCATCTTACTTGGTCTCCTTTGGGCTTCCTGGATCTGAATTTTTACTACCTTTTTCAGGCTTAGGAAGTTTTCTACTATTATATTTTAAATGTTTTCTGTTTTTTTTTCTTTGTTGCTTCTCCTACTGGAACACCAATATTGCATGTGTTGTAATGTTTGATTACATCCCATATGTTTCTTAAACCTCAATTTTTTTTTACTGTGCTTTTCTTTTTGCTCTTTGTCACATGATTTTCAGAGAAAAGTTTTTGAGCTCATTGATCCTTTCCTCCTCTCAATCTAGATAGGAGTCTCTTGAATTCCCTCTATCAATTTTTCAACTCAATTATAGTACTCTTCAGCTCTATGATTTCTATTTGGTACTTCTTTATGCTTTCTAACTATTGAAATTCTCAGTTTGTTCTTGCATTGCTCTCCTAACATTGGTGAGCATTTTTATAAACATCATTTTGAATTTCCTGTTAGGTTAATCACATATACCCAATTTACTTGGGTAAATTTTTGAAGACTTACTTTTTCTTTTATTTGGAATATTTTGCCCTGTTTCTGTATTTTCCCTTGACTCCCTCTGTTGGTTTCTGCACATTAGATAAGACAACTACCTACCCTAGTCTTGTCAGACTGGCCTGTGTAGGAGAAGAATCACCAACTCATCCAGCCAGAGATTTTATGGTGCTTCTCAAATCTGTGTCCAGACTGCTGTCTGTTTTTGTGACCCCCTGGAGCTTAGGATGTGCCGTATTCTGTAACTACCCTTAGACTAATGAGGTAGATGCCAGACTATTGTAGCTAAAACAGTTGGGGTGTTGAATGTGAATTTCAGTTACTTCTATCTTCATTTTGAAGCTTAGGATGGGTGTTTATCTCCCAGTGTCTCTGCACTTAGCTGGGGGAAAAATCTGTGGCACATGTTTGTACTCATGTCCAGGCAGCACCCTCTGATACTGGGGCAACAGCTATTGGAAGTGGGCCCATGGTACATCCAATTGTTTACATTTTTTGTTATTTAAGAATTCAAATTCCCATTGACAGTGAGGGTTAAGTTATCAAGGATATAATCCCTTGAGTGAGAGGTGTAGAAGGTAAGGCAGACACTGCATGGCCAAACTCCTTCCAGGAAGAATAAGTAGACCTGGATTTATTACTGAGGCAGGCCACACAGAAGGTTCATAAAGTCCCAAGCTCTGGCTCTGGCTGCCAGACAGGTTTTTTTTTCTTTTCTTTTTGTTTGTTAGCCCCCAGTGCAAGTTCCTTACAAGCCAGGCTTTTAAGGAGCCACTGAAAGTGTGTATAGTAAGCTCTGTCCAGAAAAAAAAAAAATGAAAGCTACATGTTTCTACATCTTTTCTGCACGTCTTCAAGGCAGTGTATCCCTTGGAGGTGTTTATGCATCTATTTAAAACTGCTTCTTTATTTTGTGATCTAAGGAGATTCATGGATACCTAGTCCTTTTTGATCCAAGAGCTAAGAGGTTTAGGATGGAATCCTTTGAAAAGTAGCTGTAAAAAATTTAGATGTTTAATGCATGGCATAAATCCCTTCTGGGGAAAAACAAGAAGCTGCATTTTAAAACCCCCTTTTGCACTGCTTCTAGGAGATGAAGCCCTGAAAGTGCTTACATGCCATATAAAAACTACCCTTTTTTTCTGTGGTCTAGAGATACTCACATATACTTAGTCCCCACTGCTCCCAGAGCAAGGGGGTTTAGGGTACAGTTTCTCAGTGGAAGCTACAAGAGCGTGAGTGCTCACTTTGTAGACAAACTTCTTCCAAGATGGATTAATAGTTTTGGAGTTATAACTTTGGTATGCTAAGGGAGTAGGCCTGAGAAGTGACAATCTGCTTCTGGGGCTGCTGGTTAGCTAATGTTTTTCTGCCCTTTAACCCTGTGATGCAAGAATCCAGCTAACCAAGTGCCCACTGGGAAAGTGTATCATAAACCTTTTCAGGGAAGAAACAAGGGGCTGAATTTTTATGTACTCTCTCTTGTACTGTTCCTAGGGGATGCAGCCCTTGGAAGTGCTTGCATGCTTATGTAAAACTGCCACTTTTTTCATTTGGGTCTGAGAGACTCACATATGTTTAATACCTTTTGCTCTCAGAGTTGGTGAATTAGGAGCCAATCCCCCAAAACCTGAGAGCTGGTGCACTGTATGTGAGATCCCAAAACCTCCTATCCACAGGGAGAATCCGGGTATTGGGAATTCCTTTCCTGATTTTATGGAGCAATGTCTGGGGTGGGGGCCTGTGCCCAAGTGTGCTTCATCTTTTACTACCCTTTCTACGTAAATGTTTTCATGGTTGTCTATTGGGTAGGAGTCACCCAACTGGTCTCTGATTTCTCTCAGAGAAAAGTGATCTTGAATAGATGTTTATTTCATTGTCTGGAGGACATTGTCAGGGTAAGGAGTTTCCTATTCCACCAGGTTGCTAACATCGCTCCTCTATTATTTTTTGACAGGTGATTTTGTTTACTCAACTCTATACATTACTCAACTCTATACATCTATGAGTCAAAACTCATAGAACTGTACATAAAATAAATTTCCGTATATAAATTTTGAAGTTTTAAGCAAATAGTAGCAAACTGAATCCAGAAATACATAAAAAGGATAATATATCATGCCAAAATGAAGTTTATCTCATGAACACAAGTTTTTAGATGTTAGAAAAACAAACAATTTAATGTACACATTATTAAATTAATAGAAAAAATTATCACCTCAATAAAGTTCTATAAAACTTAACATTTATTTATTTTAAAAAACCATGCTAAACTTTAATCAGAAGATAACTTTCTTAATCTAAGAAGGTAATCTATAGAAATCATAGAGGAAATGTCACAGTTTTTCTCTGAGATCTACAGCAAGATGAGGATACTCACTGTCACAGTGTAGGTCCTCTTGAAAGCAGACACTGAGAGAAAATCATAACAAGTAGGGTATTAAAAACATAAAATAGAATATAATGGAAATTACAGGAGTTTAAGATACTTAATGTGATTGAATATTATTTCATGTAACTTTTGCTTCAATTATATGTATGTCTATTAAGTCATGAAACGAAATGTATTTCTTGCTGTGTTTCATATAATAAAAGTATGAGAAACACCACACGGAGAATAGAGTCCAAACACCTTAGTAAGTTATACAAGGCTCTCTTAATACTGACTCTGTCTACCCACGTACCTTCCACTTCCTCATTCCCTCTGCTCCATCTTCCTTCATCTTTCCTTGTAACATTATTTAACTACATGCACCTCTCTATCTCCTTGAATATACCTCCACCATAGTACTTAGCTAAGTATGTTTCCATGATTTGCCTACAGGCACCTTTATTACTACACTGGTTATTTTTTGAGGGCAGAATTGTGCCTTAACTATCTTTTCAATTGTGATGATAGATATTTGGAGAAAGCAGAAAAAGGAGAAAAGGTGATAAGAAACTTAGCCCAGAGTACCAGAAGGACATTTCCAGTGATGTGTTTTTATTCAGGCTTGAGCACAGTATGTGGAGTTGAAAAGAGCCTTCGAATGGGGAATCCTCCCAACACCTCCTGTCACTCATTGTCTGCCAAGCCCAGCAGCAACATGCTGAACTGTACTTTCCCACATGGTCCTCTGTCACCCAAAGTGACATGCCTCCCCTCTGAGCCACTTTTCATAATGAGAAATGGGCCATGTAAGTATTTTGGCAAACAGGGGGCATTGAACTGTCAAATTATCCTCTGCTCTAGGATAGCAAAAGACGCCTGGCTTCTGTTGTCATTTCCTTCTCATTACTCTGTTAGCTTTATTAGCTTCATGATGCTGCTTAAATGCTGACGTGGAAAACTTACAGATAGGTGAGCTCGGACTCTAAGATTTTCCCAACCAAGCCTCCTGGTGGTTTACTTGCAGAAGGAAGTTCTTCTTTGGAAATTATAGAAATCACTTTATTTCTTTACTAATTACGAAAATATTTTCTGAGGAAGGATGTGAGCCCAGAACTGTTCATGTGGGGATGCAATGATGCATAAAACAGATTTCCTACCTTCAAAGGAGCTTAGCAGTCTGCAGTTCATAGAGAGTAATAAAGAGAATGATGTAATAAATGTGAGTATAAAATTAGAGGTCTGCATTGTGTACTTCCAGAACTTTAATGTGCACATGACATCTGGGATTCTTCATAAAATACAGGATCTGGTTCGGTAGCTCTGAGATGGGTCCTAAGATTCTGCATTTGTAACAAGCTTTCACATGATGCTGATGCTGCTGGTCCAGGCACTGACTTTTGAGTAACTATGACTTGTAAACATAAATAAGTAGCAGTTTATCCCCTCTGCTGATATGTGAATAGAACAGTCTTCCACAGGAACAATGGCTTGACCCAAATCTTGACAGCTGTGTAACTATTCCCATGCCTTCAGAGGGGTCACAAACATTTAAGATAGAAACATAAGCATGCCCACAATTGATTATATTTAGGTAACTATAGGAGGCATGTGGCTGAAGCGGAGCCATAATGAATGAAAGACTGATGGCAACCAGGAATGACATAGACCAGGTGTTAAAGAGCTTAGTAAGTAGTATATAAAATGTATCTTGTAGACATTGAGGAATCATATGAAAGTGACAATATTCATGAATATCTGTGACTTTTTTACTCTGGAGTAAATGAGTCATCAATATCTACTGCTATACAAGCGAAGTATTTTGTGAATAGGTTGAAGGAAATGATATGAACCCAATGGTTTTATATATAGTCACATATATGTGATTGTATGATGTGTGCAGAGTATTTTGTGCTTTTCTAAATGTTTTTGCCCAAATGGATGCAGAAATAAACTAATTTAATATTAAAAGTTACAACCTGCAAGTTGGGAGAAAGTGCGATGCTGTTTCATTTTAATTGAAGTAAAACTTGTACAACAAAAATGTCAGCATTTTAAAATAAACAATTTAGAACCATGTATTTGGGAAATAAACACTTAGAACATTCAGGATGCAATGGTCACCTCTATTTAGTTCCAAGGCATTTTTATCATTCCAAAAGGAAATCTCATATCGATTAAGCAGTCACTTTCTATTTCCCTCTCCTCCAAGACTCTGGCAAACATTAATCTCTTTCTTTTTCTATGGATTTACCTGTTTGGAATATTTAATATTACTATGCATTGAATATTTGTGCCCTATTCCCAAATTTCATATTTTGAAAACCTAACCCCTGATGTGATGGTATTAGGAGGTGGAACCTTTGGCAAGTTCATGCCAAAAGATAGGCTTTTGGGAGGTCATGAAGGTGGGTCCCTCATGAATAGGATTAGTGCTCTTCTAAGAATATATGTGAGAGCTTGTTCTTTCTGCTCTTCACCACATGCTGATACAACAAAAAACAGCCACATCCAAATCAAGAAGTGGGCCTTCACCAAGCAATTGATCTGCCCACACCTTTACCTTGGAATTCCCAGCCTCCAAGACTGTGAGAATTAAATAGTTTTTGTTTAAGCCATTAGTCTATAGCAATTTGTTATAGCACCCCAAACTAAAAAAAAACACATATAAATTGAATCATAAAATATGTGACATTTTGTGACTGGATTCTTTCACCTAACATAATCCAAAGTTCCTCCATGTTTTAGCATGTACCAGTTCTTTATCAGTTCTTTATCCTTGGCTGGACAATATAGCACCATATGTATATACCTTTTTATAAGAAAAACAATTTTTCAGTTTGAACATTTGGGTTGTTTCCACTTTTTGACTATTATGGATAGTGTTACTGTGAGCATTCACATACAAGTTTTTGTTTAAGTATCTGTTTTCAATTTTGGGGGTTATATACTTAGGACTTAAATTGCTGGGTCTTATGGTAACTCTATATTTAACTTTCTGAGAAACCATCAAACTTACTTATTCACAATGGGTACCTTGTTTAACATTCCTAGAAGCAACGCATAAGAGTTCCAATTTGTCCACATACTTGCCAATACCTGTTATTATCCATTTTTAAAACACGTATAGCCGTGGGTGGTTGGCAAGATGGCCAAATAGGAATAGCTCCCATCTCCAACTCCCAGTGAGATCAAAGCAGAAGGTGGGGGATTTCTCCATTTCCAACTGAGGTACCCACCTCATCTCATTGGGACTGGTTAGATAGTGGGTGCAAGCCATGGAGGGCGAGCCAAAGCAGGGTGGGGCGTTGCCTCACCTGGGAAGAGCAAGGGGTCAGGGAACTCCCCTCCCCTAACCAAGGGAAGCCATGAGGGACTGTGCCATGATAAATGATGCATTCTGGCCCAGATACTATGCTTTCCCCAAGGTCTTCGCAACTCGCAGACCAGGAGAATCCCTCAGGTGCCTACACCACCAGGGCCCTGGGTTTCAAGCACAAAGCTGTGTGGCCATTTGGGCAGACACCCAGCTAGCTGCAGGAGATTTTTTTATATACCACAGAGGCATCTGGACTGCCAGTGAGACAGAACTGTTGGGCTGGAGCCAGATAGCCAAGTGGTCTAGCTTAGTGGATCCCACCACCATGGAGTCTGGCAAGCTGAAATCCACTGGCTTGAAATTCTCGCTGCCAAAACAGCAGTCTGAAGTCAACCTGGAACGCTGGAATTTGGTGGGGGAAGGGGCATCCACATTACTGAGGCTTGAGTAGGCAATTTTCCCTTCACAGTGTAAACAAAGCCACCAGGAAGTTCAAACTGGGTGGAGCCCACAGCAGCTCAGCAAAGCCACTGTAGCAAAAATGCCTCTCTAGATTCCTCCTCTCTGGGCAGAGCATCTCTGAAAGAAAGGCAGCAGCCACAGACAGGGGCTTATAGATAAATCTCCCACCTCCCTGGGACAGAGCACCTGGGGGAAAGGGGTGGCTGTGGGCACAGTTCTACAGACTTAAACATTCCTGCCTTCTGGCTCTGAAAAGAGAAGCAGATCTCCCAGCACAGTGCTCGAGCTCTGCTAAGGGACAGACTGCCTCCTCAAGTGGGTCCCTGACCCCGTGCCTCCTGACTGGCAGATACCTCCCAGCAGGGGTCAACAGACACCTCATACAGGAGAGCTCCAGCTGCCATCTGGCAGGTGCCCCTCTGGAATAAAGCTTCCAGAGAAAGGAACAAGCAGCAATCTTTGCTGTCCTGTAGCCTCCGCTGGTGATACTCAGGCAAACAGGGTCTGGAGTGGACCTCCAGAAAACTCCAGCAGACCTGCACCAGAGGGGCCCGTTAGAAGGAAAACTAACAAACAGAAAGGAATAGCATCAACATCAACAAAAGGGACACACACACAAAAACCCCATCCGAAGGTCACCAGCATCAAAGACCAAAAGTAGATAAATCCACAAAGATGAGGAAAAACCAGGGCAAGAAAGCTGAAAATTCCGAAAAATAGAATACCTCTTCTACAAAGGATCACAACTCCTTGCCAGCAAGGGAACAAAACTGGACAGAGAATGAGTTTGACAAATTGACAGAAGTAGGCTTCAGAAGGTGGGTAATAACAAACTCCTCTGAGCTAAAGGGGCATGTTTTAATCCAATGCAAGGAAGCTAAGAACCTTGAAAAAAGGTTAGAGGAATTGCTAACTAGAGTAACCAGTTTAGAGAAGAACGTAAATGAGCTGGTGGAGCTGAAAAACATAGCATGAGAACTTTGTGAAGCATACACAAGTATCAGTAGCCGAATCGATCAAGCGGAAGAAAGGATATCAGATATTGAAGATCAACTTAATGAAATAAAGCATCAGGACAAGATTAGGGAAAAAAAGAATGAAAAAGAATGAACAAGGCCTCCAAGAAATATGGGACTATGTGAAAAGACCAAACCTACGTTTGATTGGTGTACCTGAAAGTGACGGGAAGAATGGAATCAAGCTGGAAAACACTCTTCAGGATATTATCTGGAGGACCTCCCCAACATAGCGAGACAGGCCAATATTCAAATTCAGGAAATACAGAGAACACCACTAATACTCCTTGAGAAGAGCAACCCCAAGACACATAATCGTCAGACTGACCAAAGTTGAAATGAAGGAAAAAATGTTAAGGGCAGCCAGAGAGAAAGGTCAGGTTACCCACAAAGGGAAGCCCATCAAACTAACAGTGTTTCAGACTCAGCAGAAACCCTACAAGCCAAAAGAGAGTGGGGGCCAATATTAAACATTCTTAAAGAAAAGCATTTTCAGCCCATAATTTCATATCCAGCCAAATTGAGCTTCATAAGAGAATGAGAAATAAAATCCTTTACAGACAAGCAAATGCTGAGAGATTTTGTCACCACCAGGCCTGCCTTACAAGAGCTCCTGAAGGAAGCAGTAAATACAGAAGGGAAAAACTGGTGTCAGCCACTGCAAAAACTACCAAATTGTAAAGACCATTGAAACTATGGAGAAACTGCATCAACTAATGGGCAGAATAACCAGTTAGCATCATAATGACAGGATCAAATTCACATATAACAATGTTAACCTTAAATGTAAAAGGGCTAAATGCCCTAATTAAAAGACACAGACTGGCAAATTTGATCGAATCAAGACCCATTGGTGTGCTGTATTCAGAAGACCCATCTCACATGCAAAGACACACATGGCTTAAAATAAAGGGATGGAGGAAGTAAATGGAAAGCAAAAAAAGCAGGAGTTGCAATCCTAGCCTCTGATAAAACAGACTTTAGACCAACAAAGATAAAAAAAGACAAAGAAGGGCATTACATAATGGTAAAGGGAGGAACGCAAGAAGAACTAACTATCCTAAATATATACGCACCAAATACAGAAGCACCCAGATTCATAAAGCAAGTTCTTAGTGACCTACAAAGAGACTTAGACTCCCACACAATAATAGTGGGAGACTTTTACATCACACTGTCAATATTAGTCAGATCAATGAGACAGAAAATTAACAAGGATATTCAGGACTTGAACTCAGCTCTGGACCAAGCAGAACTAATAGACATCTACAGAACTCTCCACCCCAAATCAACAGAATATACATTCTTCTTAGCACCACATCATGCTTATTCTAAAAATTGACCTCATACTTGGAAGTAAAACACTCCTCAGCAAATGCAAAAGAATGGAAATCATAGCAAACAGTCTCTCAGACTGCAGTGTAATCAAATTAGAACTCAGGATTAAGAAACTCGCTCAGAACCTCACAACTACATGGGAACTGAACAACGTGCTCCTGAATGACTACTGGGTAAATAATGAAATTAAGGCAGAAATAAAGAAGTTCTTTGAAACCAGTAAGAACAAAGATACAATGTACCAGAATCTCTGGGACACAGCTAAAGCAGTGTTTAGAGGGACATTTATAGCACTAAATGCCCACAGGAGAAAATGGGAAAGATCTAAAATTGACATGCTAACATCACAATTAAAAGAACTAGAGAAGCAAGAGCAAACAAATTCTAAAGCTAGCAGAAGACAAGAAATTACTAAGATCAGAGCAGAACTAAAGGAGATAGAGACACAAAAAAACACATCAAAAAAATCAATGAATCCAGGAGCTGGTATTTTTTAAAAGACTAACAACATAGATAGACCACTAGCCAGATTAAAAAAGAAGAAAAGAGAGAAGAATCAAATAGACACAATAAAAAATGAGAAAGGGGATATCACCACTGATCCCACAGAAACACAAACTACCGTCAGAGAATACTATAAACACCTCTACACAAATAAATTAGAAAATGTAGAAGAAATGGATAAATTCCTGGACACATACAACCTCTCAAGACTAAACTAGGAAGAAGTTGAATCCCTGAATAGACCAATTACAAGTTCTGAAATTGAGGCAGTAATTAATAGCCTACCAACCAAAAAAAAGCCCAGGATCAGCTGGATTCACAGCTGAATTCTACCAGAGGTACAAAGAGGAGCTGGTACCATTCCTTCTGAAACTATTCCAAACAATAGAAAAAGAGGGACTCCTCCCTAACTCATTTTATGAGGCCAGCATCATCCTGATACCAAAACCTGGCACAGACACAACAAAAAAAAAGAAAATTTCAGGCCAATATCCCTGATGAACATTGATGCAAAAATCCTCAATAAAATACTGGCAAATCGAATCCAGCAGCACGTCAAAGAGTTTATCCAGCACGATCAAGTCGGGTTCATCCCTGGGATGCAAGGCTGGTTCAACATATACGAATCAATAAACATAATCCATCACATAAACAGAACCAATGACAGAAACCACATAATTATCGCAAAAGATGCAGAAAAGGCCATTGATAAAATTCAACACCGCTTCATGCTAAAAACTCTGAATAAACTAGATATTGATGGAATGTATCTCAAAATAATAAGAGCTATTTAGGACAAACCCACAGCCAATATCATACTGAATGGGCAAAAGCTGGAAGCATTCCCTTTGAAAACTGGCACAAGATAAGGATGCCCTCTCTCACCACTCTTATTCAACACAGTATTGGAAGTTCTGGCAAGGACAATCAGACAAGAGAAACAAATAAAGTGTATTCAGTTAGGAAGAGAAGAAGTCAAATTGTCCCTGTTTGCAGATGACAGGATTGTATATTTAGAAAACCCCATCATCTCAGCCCCAAATCTCCTTAAGCTAATAAGCAACTTCGGCAAAGTCTCAGGATACAAAATCAATGTGCAAAAATCACAAGCATTCCTATATACCAATAATAGACAAACAAGGGCCAAATCATGAGTGAACTCCCATTCACAATTGCTACAAAATGAAAAAATTTCCTAGGATTCCAACTTACAAGTGATGTGAAGGACCTCTTCAAGGAGAACTACAAACCACTGTTCAAGGAAATAAGAGAGGATACAAACAAATGGAAAAACATTCCATGCTCAGGAATAGGAAGAATCAATATTGTGAAAATGGCCATACTGACCAAAGTAATTTATAGATTCAGTGCTATCCCCATCAAGCTACCATTGACTTTCTCCACAGAATTAGAAAGTAAACTACTTCAAATTTCATGTGGAACCATAAAAGAGCCTGAATAGTCAAGACAATCCTAAGCAAAAAGAACAAAGCTGGAGGCATCATGCTACCTGACTTCAAACTGTACTACAAGGCTACAGTGACCAACACAACATGGTACTGATACCAAAATAGATATGTAGACCAATGGAACAGTACAGAGGCCTCAGAAATAACACTACACATCTACAACCATCTGATCTTTGACAAACCTGACAAAAACAAGCAATGGGGAAAGGATTCCCTATTTAATAAATGGTGTTGGGAAGACTGGCTAGCCATATGCAGACAACTGACACTGTACCCCTTCCTTACACCTTATACAAAAATTAACTCCAGATGGATTAAAGACATAAACGTAAGATCTAAACAGTAAAAACGCTAGAAGCAAACCTAGGCAATACCATTCAGGACATAGGCATGGGCAAAGACTTCATGACTAAAACACCAAAAGCAATGGCAACAAAAGTCAAAATTGACAAATGACATCTAATTACACTAAAGAGCTTCTGCACAGCAAAAGAAACTATCATCAGAGTGAACAGGCAACCTACAGAATGGGAGAACAATTTTGCAATCTATCCATTTGACAAAGTTCTAATGTCCAGAATCTATAAGGAACTTAAACAAATTTACAAGAAAAAAAAAACAAAGAACTCCATCAAAAAGTGGATGAAGAATATGAACAGACACTTCTCAAAAGAAGACATTTACATGGCCAACAAACACATGAAAAAAAGCTCATCATCACTCATCATTAGAGAAATGCAAATCAAAACCACAAGGAGATACATCTCATGCCAATTAGAATGGCAATCATTAAAAAGTCAGGAAACAACAGATGCTAGAGAGGATTTGGAGAAATAGAAATGCTTTTACACTGTTGGTGGGAGAGTATATTAGTTCAACCATTGTGGAAGACAGTGTGGCGATTGATCAAGGATCTAGAACCAGAACTACCATTTGACCCAGCAATCCTATTACTGGGTATATACCCAAAGGATTATAAATCATTCTACTATAAAGACACATGAACATGTATGTTTATTGCAGCACTGTTCACAATAGCAAAGACTTGGAATCAACCCAATGTTCATCAGTGATAGACTGGATAAAGAAAATGTGGCACATACACACAATGGAATACTATGCAGCCATAAAGAAGGATGAGTTCCTGTCCCTTGCAGGGACATGGATGAAGCTGGAAACCATCATTCTCAGCAAACTAACACAGGAACAGAAAGCCAAACATTGCATGTTCTCACTCATAAGTGGGAATTGAACAATGAGAACACATGGACATAGGGAGGGGAACATCACACACTGGGGCCTGTCAGTGGGTAGGGGGCTAGGAGAGGGATACCATTAGGAGAAATATCTAAAGTAGAATACAGGTTGATGGATGCAGCAAACCACCATGGCACGTGTATACCTATGTAACAAACCTGCACGCTCTGCACAGGGATCCCAGAACTTAAAAGTATAATAAAAAGAAAAAAAAAAGTAAGGGCTCTCCCAAATCCCACCTTCTATCTAAAGCTTACTTTAATAATGAAGAAATTAATTAATTAATTTAAAAAACATGTATAGCCATCCTAGTGGGTGTGAATTGTATCTCACTGTGATTTTTGACTTGCTTTTACTTAATGATCAATGTTGTTAAATATATTTTCATACCTTCAGGGCGCTTACACATATGTCTTCAAGAAATATCTATTTAAGTCTTTTTTCATTTTTTAAAATGAAATTGAGTTGTTTTTCTTTTGATTATTGAGTATTTTATATATTCTGTACCCTTCTCAAATATGTAATTTGTAAATATGTTATCCCATTCTTTAGGTTGTCTTTTTACTTTCTTGATAATGTCTTTTGATGAACAAAGGTTTTTAGTTTTGACTAAGTCTCATTTTTCTGCTTTTTCTTTTGTTGCATATGCTTTTGATATCATATTTAAGAATCCATTGCCAAATTCAAGGTCATAAAGATTTACCCATATGTTTTGTTGTGAGATTTTTTGTTGGTTATAACTTTTTTATCTAAGTCTTTGGTCTATTTTGAGTTAATTTTTTTACATGGTATAAGGTAAAAAGGTCCAATTTCTTTTTTTTTTTTTTTGCATATAGATATCCAGTTGTCCTAACATCATTTGTTAAACAGCCTATTCTTACCCTTATTGAATTGCCTTGGCACCCCTGTCAAAAATCATTTGACCATAGACTTATGGCTTCACATCTGGACTGTCAGTCTATTCCATTGATCTGTATGTCTCTCCTAATGTAAGTACCACACTCTTTTGATTACTTTAGATTTATAGTACATTTTAAAACTGGGAAGTGTGAAGCTTCCAACTTTGTTTTGCATTTTCAAAATTAAGGTACACTTTTCCAATTCTGTGAGAAAGGAAAGAAGAAAGAAAGAAAAAGAGAGAGAGAGAAAAGCCTTGAGTTTTTAATAGGAATTGCATTGAATTTGGCATTGCTTTGTATAATATTGTCACCTTAAGAAGGTGATACTTTATGATCTCAATATGTGTGCTTTGTGTGATTTTGCTATTTTATAATTATTGAAACTTGTTTTGTGGCCTAACATATGATTACACTTAAAGAATGTTCCATGCAGCCTTGAGAAGAATATCTGTTCCGCTATTGTTGAATTGAATGCTCTGCATATGTCTTTTATATCTGGTTGGTTTATAGAACTGTTAAATTCCTTAACATTTTATTGACTTTCAGTGTAAATGTTCATTTATTATGGTATGTGGGATATTAAATCCACAACTATTATTGTAGAAGTGTCTAATTCTCACTTCAATTTTGTTGGTTTGTGCATTATATATTTTAGGGTTCTGTTGTTAGGTGCATATATGGTTATAACTGTTACATCCTTTAGGTGAATTGACCATGTTATTAGTACATAATGTCCTCCTTTTTCTCTTGTTACAATTTTTTATGTCTAATTTGTCTGCTATTAGTATAGCCACCCCAGATTTCTTTTTGAGTGTATTATGTTTTCCATCCTTTCACTTTGCCTTGTCAAATATTTGGTCTTTTGTAAAGAGCATATAGTTGGATGATTTTTATGTACTCTCCCAATCTCTGACTTTTAATTGGAGAGCTTAAGCCATTTACATTTTACAATTCTACCAGATACAGAGGCACACACATGTAATTTCACATATTTGGGAGGCTAAGGCAGGAGGATCACTTGAAGTCAAAAGTTTGAGACCAGCCTAGGCAACAGAGTGAGACTCCATCTCCTAATAAATAAATAAAGAAATAAATAGTAATTATTGATAAAGGAGAAGTTACTTTTGTCTGTTTGCTATTTGTTGCTATGTATCTTATGCCTTTTTTATACCTGTATTCCTATATTTCTCCATCTCGGTATTTCCCTGTAATTAAATTTTAGGGCATCACTTTTATTTCTATATAAATTTCTTTTTTAGTGTTTTGTTAGTAATTAACATAGATATTGCAATGAACATACAAGTTTATAACAATCACGTTTGAAATTATTTGAATCATTTCAATATTATGCAAAAATTCTGCTCCTTAACAGCTTCATCTATCCCCTCCTTATGTTTTCATTATACCAGTTATATATTTATACATTGTATTCCCTTTGTCACAGGTTAATAATGATTATTTTTTGCTGTTATCTATAAATCCTGTAGGGAAAAAAAGAAGATATAAAAAAATGCAAAAGCACTGGCTTTTATTTAGATCTTTAGCTACTTTTTCTGATGCTTTTTATTTTTTCATATCGCTTTGAGTTTGTATTAAATATCTTTTTCTTTCAACCTAATGGAGTTTTTTTTAACATTTTTTGTTGTGTGAGTATACTAGTAATGAATGCCTTATTTATTTTTTAATAAGAGACTATCTTAATTTTTATTCATTTTAAAAGGATAGTTTGGTAGATATAGAATTCTTAGTTGACAGGTTTCTCTTTTTCTTTTAGTACTTTAAATATATGATCCCATTGCCAACTGGCTTCTATGGTTTCAAAAAAGAAATTAGTTGTTAATCTTATTGAGGATTTCTGTATATAACAATTGCTTCTGTCTTGCTACTTCCAAGAATTTATCTTTGTCTTCATTTTTGGCAAGTTGATTATAATTTTTGAATATTTCTCAGTTCATCTTGTATATAGCTCATTAGGCTTTTTGGATTGTGTATTCATGTCTGTTAAATTTCTGGGCAACACTTTTTCAAAGATTCTTTTTTCCCCTTTTTCTCTCTCGTCTCCCTCTGAGATTCTCATCAAGAGTGTGTTCATATGCTTTATGGTGTCTCATATGTCTCTTAAGCTCTATTTTTCTCCTTCTTTTCACTTTCTGCTTCTCAGACTGAATAATATTAATTGACTTCTCCTTGTGTTCACTGATCCTTCCTTCCTTCTCCTGTCTCAAATTTGACATGAACCACTCTAGTAAATGTTTAATTAGAGTTATTATACTTTTCAGCACCAGAATTTCTATTTGGTTCCTTTTTTGCTGTTTTTATATCTTTGTTGATATCCTCTGTTTGGTGAGACATTGTTCTTCTAGTTTCTATTCATTCTTTGTGCATGGTTTGCTATGGCAACTATATAAATAATATTCTTTCCACCCCCTAGGTTTGTGTTCCTGTTCTACAGGAGTTGTTATTTGTTAATGACTATCGTACACTGTTCTTCTAAAGTGTATGTTCCATGTCATATATGGTGTTTTGACAATGTTTTCTTAAGTACCTGCAGCCAAGAAAAGAAAAAACAAACAGATAACCTGTCCAAACCATTGTAGATTGCCTCTGTATTAGGGTAATTCTTCAAGGGTTAGTCAAAGCATTTACAACTCTACCTTAGCCTTTGCTTTTTGCCTGTGTTGAGCCTGAATGTCAGCCAGAGGTGAAATCTTAAGGTCTTCTTAGTCCTTTTTTGAGCATTCATCCATCCATGAGAATGGTCTTGGCATTCTTGATTCTCCACTGTACACAGGAATCTTTTATAAAGCCCTCATTCCCCTACATATTTTGTTTCCCAGCCCCTTCTTTTGCTGGCTTTTTGGTCTGCATACTGCTTGTTCTAATTGTTCTCCCTTACCACAGGCTGCTGAAAGCCAATACTTTAACCTTAAATGTTTCACTAAAAGCTTTCCAAGGGACTGCCCCTGCCCTAGGAAGTCTCTCAGTTAGGCAAAACCAACATACGTCCTTGTGTAAGTTTTTAAGGGAGCCACAGACAGGTTGCAGTACACAACTTTTAAAACATTTTTTTAAGAATAAGGGCTATATTGCTATTTGTGGCACTTGTAACCTGCACCAGGAATTCACACTGCCATTTATATGACTCTTGGTATTCTGCGGAGTGGGAGTGTGGTAGGTGGGTAATTTAAAATGCCACAAGGTTCTCTTACTATAATGCAGCCACTTACTTCTTTACTAAATTTTCCCCTGATTATTCTAAGTTTTTACTACATTTCAGGGTTCTGCAAAAGTTAATTCTGACAGTTTTTTTCCATCTTTTAGTTGTCTTTCTGAATGGGTGGAGACATGGAGCTCCCTACTTCACCATATTTGTTAAATTCACCATGTTTTATAGCCCATGCTGGAAGTAATCCATGTTTATGCTCAATTTGAGCAGAAGAGGAGGCCATGTTAAGTGTTAAATATTGAGGAGCATGTTACTTCTGGAGCAATTTCTTTTACTTCCAGAATAGAATGAATTTCTGATCTTACATCCATTTCAATTAGATCTCACTGTGCTGACTTATGGAAACTCAGCAGCCCTGATCCAAGGAGAAAAAACCCCAACTGTTGACTGAACTTAGAGTTACTTTTGTATTGGTCTTGGCTGCACATCCCTCTGTGTCTCATCTTTGCCCCTCCTTCTTCCTTTAATATGAGGTTTGATAAAATGTGTCCTTTAACATTTTAGAGATCTCTGACAAAGAGTCTTTGAGGAGGATCTGGGACCCATTATATAATCTTTTATTCTTAACAGCCATTTATTCAATGTTTACAGTAACTTAATACCTGCTTTATGTCTGGACAAATCCAGAAACTGGAGAGATGAGGAGAAATAATGCCTGGCCCTGTCCTTACATAGCTCATAGGTAGCAACACTATAAGGGTTTCAGATCAAAATACAGGCATACTGATATAGTTTGGGTATTTGTCCCCTCTAAATCTCATGTTCAAATTTGATCCACCATGTTGGAGGGGTCCTGGTGAGAGCTGTTTGTGTTATGGGGGTGAATTCCTCATAAGAGGTTGGTGCCATCCTAGCAGTAACTAGTGAGTTCTTGCTCTAATAGTTCCCATGAGAACTGGTTGTTGAAGAGAGCCTGCCACCTCCTCCTCTCTCTCTTTTCCTTCTCTCTTGCCATTGATCCCTACTCTCCCTCATCTTCCATGATGAATGAAAACTTCCTGAGGTCCTCACCAGAAGCAAATACTGGTGCCATGCTTCTTGAATAGACTGAAGAACCATGAACCCGATAAACTCTTTTCTTTATAAATTACCCAGCCTCAGGTATTTCTTAATACCAATGCAAATGGGCTAAGGCACTTACTTTATTTTATTGTGCTTTGCTTCACTGCATATTGCAGATATTACCCTTTTTTTTTTACAAATTAAAAGTGAGTGGCAACCCTGTGTCAAGAAAGTTCATCGGTGCCATTTTTTTTCCAACAGGATGTGCTCAAATCATGTCTCTGTGTCACATTTTGGCAATTCTTGAAAGATTTCAAATTTCATTATTATTATTATATATTTATGGTTACCTGTGATCAGTGATCTTTGATGTGTAGCTACTGTAATTGTTTCTAGGTACCACAAACTGTACCCATGTAAGATGGCAAACTTAATTGATAAATTTGTGTGTTCTGACTGTTCCACCAATTGGCCATTTCTCTCCTTCTCTTCAAACCTCCATATTCTCTGAGACACAACAATATTGAAATCAGGCTTATTAATAACCCTAAAGTGGCCTCAAAGTGTTGAAGTAAAAGGAAGAGTTTCATGTCACTCACTTTAAATCAAGTCAGAAATAATCAAGCTTAGTAAAGAGAGGCATATTGAAAGCCAAGATAGGTTGAAAGCTAGCCCTCTTGTGCCAGTTGGCCAGGTTACTAGCGTGAAGGAAAAGTTCTTTAAGAAAACAAAAAGTGCTACTCCGGTGAACAAAGGAAAGTGAAACAGCATTTTTGCTGAGATGGAAAAAGTTTTAGTGGTCTCGATATAATATCAGACCAGCCACTACGCTCTGGTAAGTCAAAGTATAATCCAGAGCAAGGCCCTACCTCTCTTCAATATTATGAAGGCTGAGAGGGGTGAGGAAGCTGCAGAAGAAAAGTTGGAAGCCAGCACATGTTGGTTCATGAGGCTTAACGTGTCTATCTCCATAATATAAAAGTAGAAGGTGAAGCAGCAAGTTCTGTTGGAGAAGCTGCAGCAAGTTATCCAGAAGATATAGCTAAGATAACTACACTAAACAACAGATTTTCAATGCAGAAAAATCAGCATTATATTAGAAGAAGATACCATCTAGGACTTTCATAGCTAGAGAGGTCAATGCCTGTCTTTAAAGCTTCAAAGAACAGGCTGACTCTCTTATGAGGGACTAATGTAGCTGGTGAGTTTAAGTGGAAGACAATGTTCACTGAGCATTCTGAAAATTTTAGGGCCTTTAAGAAGCATGCTAAATATATTTTGTCTGTGCTCTATAAATGAAACAACAAACCTTGGATGACAACACATCTGTTTACAATATACCAAACATTTCAAGCCCACTATTGAAATCTACTGCTCAGAAAACAGATTCCTTTCAAAATATTTCTGCTTGCTGACAATGCATCTAGTCATCTGGGGCTCTGATGAAGATGTATAAGGAGATTGTTTTTATGTTAACATCCATTTGCAGCCCATGGATCAAGGAGTAATTATGACTTTTAAGTCTTATTGTTTCAGCAATACATTTTGTAAGGTGATAGGTTCCATAGATAGTGATTCCTCTGATAGGTCTGAGTAAACTAAATTGAAAACTTTCTGAAAAGAATTCAACATTCTGGATGCCGTTAAGAACATTTGTTATTCGTGGGTTGACGTTAAAATATCAACAGTAGCAGAAATGTACAAGAAGCTGATTCTGACCCTCATGGATGACTTTGAGGTGTTCAAGACTTCAATGGAAGAAGTAATTGCAGATGTGGTGGAAACAACAAGAGAACTACGGTTAGATGTAGAGCCTGAAGATGTGACTGAATTGCTGCAATCTCAGGATGAAACTTGAATGAATGAGGAGTTGCTTCTTAGGGATAGGCAAAGAAATTTTCTTGAGATAGAGTCTACTCCTAGTGAAGATGCTGTGAACATTGTTAAAATGGCAACAAAATGTTTAGAATATTCCATAAACTTAGCTGATAAATCAGTGGCAGGGTTTGAGAGGATTGACTCTAACTGTGAAACAACTTCTACTGCGAGTAAAATGCTATCAATTTAGTCAATTGATGTGGCAAACTTCATTATTGTGTTTTTTTAAGAAATTGTTACAGCTACCTCAGTCTTCAACAGCCATGACCAGATCTGAGCAGTCAGTAGTCATTAACATCAAGGCAAAACCTCACTAGCAAAAAGGTTTTGACTTGCTGAAGCCTTGGATAATTGTTAGCATTTTTTGTATGTGTGTGTAGAGACACGGTTGCTATGTTGCTAGGCTGGTCTTGAACTCCTGGCCTCAAGAGATCCACTCACCTCAGCTTCCAAAGTACTGGAGTAGAGGTGTAAGCCACTGTGCCCAGCTATAGTTGTTAACATTTTTTAGCAATAAAGTAGTGACAAATTAAGATATGTACATTGCTTTGCTTGCACAGTTAACTATCATCTAGAGTAAACATAACTTTATATGCCCTGAGAAACCAAACAATTTCTGTGACTCACTTTATTGTGATAGGTACTTTATTGCGGTGGTCTGGAACTGAACCCTCAATATATCTGAAGTATTCCTGTTTTCTATTATTATGTAACTGTTGGGAAGGGATACACACTAAAAAGAAGTGATACACTATAAACCTATAGCCGTGACTTTTATTTGTTAGCAAGAGAGTTGTAACAATTTAAGCAGAATACAATTTCTGTCTTCCCTCAATAAACTCATGGAATAATTTTTTCATTCGTGGGCATATTTTCCAAGTAAAAACAGACAACTCTGAAACCCAAATGGATACCTAAAACTCAGAGCAGCTGTGTTACAGTGATTTACCAGACCTGTTTACCCCATGTCAACAAGAAAACCAATTGTGATAAATGAAATCCACTTGGGGAGGTGCAGCTCAAAAAACAAAGTAGTGTTTTTAGCCAAGGGTGAAGAAACACTGGATTTGTTCTCTGATATTGTTTGAAGATTTGCCCCCTCCAAATTGCAGGTCAAAATTGGATTCCCAAGTTGGAGGTTGATTCTGGTGGCAGGTGTTTCGGTTATGGGGGTGAATCCCTCATGAAAGGCTTGGTGCTGTCCTGAGGTTAGTGAGAGTTCTTGCTCTATTAGTTCCTTTGAGATCTGATTGTTAAAAAGGGCCTGGCACCGCCCTTCTCTCTCTGTTGCTTCCTTCTCTTGCCATGTAATCCCTGCTCCTCTTTGCTTCCCACCATGATTAGAAGCTTCTGGAGGTCCCTCACCAAAAGCAGATGGTGGTGCCATACTTTTTGTACAATCTGCAGAACCATAAGCCAAATAAACCTATATTCTTAATAAATTACCCTGCCTCAGGTATTCATTTATAGAATGCAAAACGGACATAGAGTGTGGCATTCTTCTTACATAGACAAGTAGAAACTGGACAAAACCTAAAAAAAATAAAATAAAAACGGTATCACAGGACTGTAATATTTGAGTAAAAAGAAACAAATGAGGTGAGATCTATAATTGCCTGAGCCTGAGCTACTTTCTACAGAAAGGTTTTCCAGTGGGAAGGAAGGAGAGTTCAGTGATAGAACTGTGGTCTCACTGGGTTGAGGATAAAGAGATAAGTTTTTTGAGCTGAGGCAGCTAGAATTTCCAGGGTAACTACCATGGAGCAAGAAGATACACAGAGATAAAGAAACAGAAAGTTTCATAGGTTTTTCTTTGGTCTGTGTCTGTGTATATATGGAGTAATTTTCCCCACCCCTAGGGCCAGATGAAGAATGACCGAAGACATGTAAGCAAAGCAATTATCAGAACTCAGAAAGGGATGATAAATTTTCCAGTTCCATCCAACTACTCTCATTGAATTTTCAGCACATTCAATAAATAACCCAGTAAGGAACCTCACTAGTAGGACTAAACTATTTTAAAATAAGCCTTGAAGAGAAAGGTTTAACATCTTTCTAAAACATTTTATTGAACACAATTCACATACAGTATATTTCACAAATTTAGATTGTGCAACTTGGAAGTTTCTAAAAAATGCATAACATAGGGTTACCATTTACCCAACAATTTCTACACCTGGATACACACTCAAGATGAATGAAGACACATGTCTGCACAAAATCTTGAACACAAGTTTTTATAGCAGCATTACTCATAAGGTCTAAGAAGTAAAAAATGTCCAAATGCCCTTAAGCTAATATTGTATAAACAAAATGTGGTATGTTCATAAAATAGAATATTATTTGGTCACAAAAAGAAATAAAATACCAGTACATGTTATAACATAGACAATTCTTGAAAACAACAAGCTAAGTAAAAAAAGAAAAATCCAATTATAAAGGAACACATATTGTAGGATTTCATTTATATAAAATGTCCAGAATAGGCAAATGTCTAGAGATAGAAGGTATTCCAGGGCTGTGGATAGGGAGGTGGGGAACGAAGAGTTACTACTAATTTGGAGAGTGATAAAAATATTATAAAAGTAGATTGTTATGATGGTTGCATAATTCTATGAATATGCTAGAAAACATGGAACCTTACACTCTAAATGGGTGAATTATATGCTAATTATCTCAACAGAGCTGTTGCTATTTTCCTATGAGTTTTAAAGGGCATAAAAAGTAGATACAATAACTGGTCCTATAATAGATGTTTGTAGACAAATAAATGAATTGTTAAACGAGGTTGGAAAAATTTAAATTGGCATTATTAAGAAAAAATATTGAATATTGACATGTAAACATGGAGAGAGAGACTGCTCCTTTCAAATAATAAAATAAAAATGATAACAACAACAACAAAAATGCAGATAATAAAAAAATATATACACTTTAATCTAATTTTGGCTAAATAAAATACCAAAAAAAGAATTATGTATAAGTGTGTGTGTGTTTGTGTGTGTGTACACATAGGATCTAGAATGACATGCAAGAGTATACACTTAAAAATATGATGCTTTAATATCCTTATTTTGCTTTTCCTGTGTTTTTCAATTCTTTATACACACATTCATTGTGTAATAACTTTTTAAATTTTTGTATATTTTGTATATGTCAAACACATGCAAAAGTAGAGAGAATAGGGTCACAAATCTCCACATATCCACCACACTACTTCAACAATTATCAGTGCAGCCCATTCTATTTTGTCTAAATCCCACCAACCTCCCCCCATATATTCCTTGGGTTATTTTAAGGCAAATTAAAATGTTATTTTTATTTCAAAGATTATCATCAACTTGATACTTAATTAACTTTATATAAATGCATAGAAGTTCCATTAGAGTATAGAGCAAACTGTGATTGAGAATGCAGTAGGAGTGTGGTGGAGTGGGTGGATCTTTTATAATGAAAAAGTATTAATGTATTGCTTGTAGTATTTTTTAAATCATAAAAAAGATAATTAAAAAAGAAAACATTCCTCTCTATGTAGTGGAGGCAGAAGTCTTTCCTTGTATTGCAAAAGGTCATGTAAAGTAATTGAAGGAGCAATGAGCTAGAAATCAAGACGCTTGGGTCCTTTTTCTGAGTCATTGCTTGTAATTGCTTGTAACGATTAAGCATATCATTTACTCATTCCAATAATATCTTTGAGCATCTACTATATGATTGGCATTATCCTGATTGTTAGAGACAAACCAGAAGCTCATTTCTATATTCATCAGGAGTCTTTCAGTTGTAAGTAGAGGCCACTCCAACTCAAGCTAGCTAAACCTAAGATAAAATGTTAATGGCTTTCACAACCATGGAATCCAGGGATGGACCTGGTTTCAGGTGCACCTGGATTCAGCGTCTATAACGATTTCATCAGGTGTTGATCTTCCTACCTCTCCACCCCATCCTGAGCCCCAATTTCCTCTCTGTGGTCTTCCCTTTCATGCAGGCTTTCCCTGGGAACTCCATGATTATATCCTCATTGCATCAAGACCAAGTATTCTGGGTAATCCTTTTGCTCCTCTAGGTCCATTGTGATTCTATTTCAATATTGCCTTGCTTAAGACTCAATCAGTGTACGCAAAACACTGAGCACCACAATAGCTGGCACGTTAACTACTAAAAAAATGTGTTTTCCCCCACCTTCTGTTAATATCTACAAAGGTGCATCCCTTATGCTTGCAAATAAAGTTGTTTCTTTCTTTGTTTTATTTCTTTTTTTTTTTTTTAACTCATGTCTGTTGTTTTATCTAGGATATATATTCTCAGGCTGTAGTTTAGAAAATGTCCATGGCTCATTTACTCATCAAGGTATTCTGGGCTGGTTTCCAATTAATCATCACTGGATGCTTCCCCGCAATAGCCATCAGGAATCTTGCATGAGGTTACTTTTCCAGTCCAACTCATGTTATTCACACCCAGCACTGGATGAGAGAATCTGTGCTTTTGTTTCCACAGTTAGCATTTCAGAAAAAAAAATCCATGATTTACACTTACCTTTTGCAGAACTACTTATAGCTTCCTTGTTATCCAATAAAAAATGCAGAAATAACAAGTTATCTCTTCTAGAGGAAGTGCATAGTTGCATGGTTCCTCTTTACCCTCTCTCTCCTTAGAGTCAGTGAGATATTCCAGAAAGAGCAGAATTTAAGAGTCAGCCAGAGGGATTAAAATCTCTCTCTCTCTTTTTTTTTTTTTTTTGAGACAGAGTCTCACTCTGTCACCCAGGCTGGATTGTAGAGGTGCAATCTTGGCTTACTGCAACCTCTGCCTCCCAGGTTCAAGCAATTCTCCTGCCTCAGCCTCCCGAGTAGCTAGGATTACAGGCACCCGCCACCATGCCCAACCAATGTTTGTATTTTTAGTACAGATGGGGTTTAGCCATGTTGGCCAGGCTGGGCTTGAACTCCTGACCTCAGGTGATCCACCCACCTTGGCCTCCTAAAGTGCTGGGATTACAGGCATGAGCTACCGTGCCCAGCCTAAAATCTCTTTTTTTGTCTATTAGTCAGGACTTCTTGGAAAGTCATTTGGCCCTTCTGAGCCTCAGTTCACAACTGAGGGCATTAGTGAGGGCAGTAATAGAACCTACCACACAATGTATTTCGGAGAATTACGGGAAATATGCTTTGTAAGCCTCTAACATAATGCCTGGGACAAAGCAGACACTTGGTAAACACAAGTCACCTTCCCTCCTCCAATGGCACAGCATTTTTAGATGTCTTTGGATAGGCTAACTTTACTTCTCATATGACAAGTATTTGTCTTACTTCATCCAGTCATCCAATACATTCCTTGAGCTTGTGAATCAAACTTTGTTTCTTTTTATTGCCCATGGAGCTTCACACAGTGTCTGTTCATAGAGAACAGCCCTAATAAATGATTTGTAGCTTCATAACATATAATAACTTGGATCAACACTCTTATTCCAAAACTGTAGGTAAAAATATATTGATGATACCAACATCTGATAGTCCTATTGCATTTCAGACTGTGTAAAATGATATCCATTTATTTTCTCATTTCCTATAACATTGTGAACATAAGTATGGCTCCTACCTTATTTTGCAAATGAGGAAATGGAGGTTTGTAAATGCTAAGAACTCACTGCAAAGTCATTGAGTTGGTGTGTGGTAGAGCTTTTCTCAAGTCCACATCTGGTCAACCAGCCCCTCTGACCCAACTCAACCATTGCATATCACCCACCTTCCAGATGAGTGCCTAGGATATTTGCATCTCTCAACGTGGTATAATCCTGGCAGAATAAAAAGTCCAGACTAAGCCATGAAGAGACTCCAAGAACCCATACTTCATGGTAAAACTGTACACCACCGCAGGAGTGGAGACACTCACAAAAGGCAAGCTAGGAAGAAATCCAGGCTACAAGAATTCCTCTCCAGCCCTAGAGCGTAGCCATCTATGCATAAATAGTTTCTTGCCCCAAGGCTCAATGGTACCCATTCTCAGCTCTGTTTCCTCCTTTGAGGATCCTATTCATGTTATGGCTCCCAGGTCTGGCCTAGATTATGTGTGGATATTTCATTTTGAGTTTCAGGTCTATGCCCCAGAGGGACTCTTCCTTCTCTGCCATCCTGCAACACTCTGATGCCTTAGGTCCTGCCTTGTCAGGTACTCTAGTCAAACCCAAAGTTGTCATGGGAAGCCAGGAAACACAGATTTTCTTATTTTAGGAATTTGAGGAACTTATTTCAGCATTTTAGGTTGTATGAATTAGGCTTGATGCTACTTTGCAAAAGAAAGGCAGGAAAGGGTATTCCTATGGAAGGAAAATATTTTATCTCCCCTTCCACTCTTGTGGTTTTTTTTTTCTACCTTAACCCTTCAACCTTTCTCTTCTCAGGAGCAAATTGGGTCCGTTCAAGCCCAATCCAGTTGCAGGTAGGTTAAGTCAGATCTAAGGCTGAAAAACAAAAAGTGGACATCAAAGTGCTGGGTGGAGATGATGGAACTTCCAGGTACAGAAGATACAAATTTAAAAGAAAGCAGGAAAACTGCACCTGGGGCCAGCCCCCAGGAATGGATGTGGAAGCAAGAACATGAATCCAGATCATGTGGCTGGGGAATTAAGGAAGAGCTTATTATCCAGGGAGGCAGTGATGGAGAAACCCTATAGATGTGTGTAAAAGAAGTTAGACTAGAAAAGGTCTAGTCTTCCATTTACTCATGACTATTTGCTGCAACCTCCCATGTATTGTTTATTTTCCACCTCCAAATAAGTTATTTATTCTTATGCCCATTTTAAATACGGGAATTTTAGATTCAAGGAGGTTAGGTAATTTGTCCAATGTCCTAGTGCTAATGAGTGGCAAAGATTTAAAAGTAGGTTTGTTTGATTCCAGGACTCATGTTAATATGCCTGAGTTATTCAGGGGCTATACCTCAGAATTATCCCTAGAAGCTCAGATGATCTCCATACCTAATAAACTGATGAGGCAGGAAGTTTCTGATTATTGCCCAGTCAGATTTATTTGCAGTGATACTATTGAAGTGACTAAGGTCCTGTATGGTCAGAG
Source organism: Gorilla gorilla gorilla (assembly GCF_029281585.2). NCBI lineage: Eukaryota > Metazoa > Chordata > Mammalia > Primates > Hominidae > Gorilla > Gorilla gorilla. Next base: position 97,636,772 of record NC_073232.2, on the reverse strand, counting down.
GAGATGGGCTGAAACTTGTAGAATTACACTCACGTGACCAAAGAGTTGCACCAGAGGTCTTGACCTGGGCTTAGATGTTTCCGTCAGGGTTGCTTGGGCCTAGCCAATAACCTCCATCCCCCTTATCCTCCCATTCTTTGGCATTTCCCTCTTCTTTCAAGCTTCCTCTCTCATGCTCCCATAACAGGTCTGCAGCAATTTAAGAAGGTTCATGTGCTTTCTGTGTCCCTCAAAGCTTGTAGTTCCACAGGGCAAGTTCTAAAAATAAAATGATGCTATTCTGAAGTAGGAATGTTCATCTGCTCAGAGCTAAGCTGTTGGGAAGCTCCGGGCAGTCACCGACACATTTTTAGAGACTTGCTTCTCTCTCTTATCAGCACTGGCATCTGCTTCCCTAACCTGGAAACACTGTTACCTGCCTCGTAGCACTGCACGACTCATGCAGGCTCTCATAGCCTCCATTTCATTAAAAATAAAATATGTATTAGTGAGAAAAAAAGCAGATAAGGCTTGAAGCATCCCCAGAGTTATGGTGGTGCTTTGGGAGCCATCAGCTTGAAGCGTCCCCAGAGTTATGGTGGTGCTTTGGGAGCCATCAGCAAATACTTTTGAGTGGAGGTTGTAGGGAAGGGAGGCTAAAAATTAGTCTGTAGATCCAGGGGCTGTGGGCAGATGTTATGTAGAAGAAGAATGGATCATATGAGGACATTCTAACAGCCAGAAGTCTTTAGAAATGAAATGGGCCACTTTGGGAGGTAGTGAGTCTCTTGTCAAGGGGGGTGAAGTTGGAAGAGCATGTAATGTTTTTAGGGAAGTGCTAGCTTCTGCAAAACCCAGTCTATAGGCAGGTTGAGTTGATGTCAGGCCTGCAGTATTAGGGGCATAGCTGGACACAGGTGAGGACGAGGCTCTGGGAAGTACTAGTGTGCTTGACTATGAAGAAAGCCACTAGCAAAATCGTTTCATCTCCTGAGGGCCACTCCAATCTGCACTGGTGTTGGGAGGAGGATAGTAGTTCCCCAGCATCAGGAATCTGGGAAATGAGATTGGGCTCATCCAGCTTCTTAAGGAGCGGAAGAACAAATGAAGCCAGCAGGACCTTTGATAGCACCTGAAGGAGTAGGGCCAACCTGGCATTCTCACTGAGTACAAGGTAGGAGCACAGATCCTGCAAAGGGGGCGCTGAGGTACAGCTAGGAAGCCGGATTCTGGAGAACATGAATGGTGTGCCATAGACACAAATGGTGTTGGGGAGGTCGGGAGATGTGTCATGGGTGGGGAAAACCCCATTGCACAGGGCTCCTCCCATGGCAGGAGGTTCTTCCAGGAGACCAAGAAGACATTGTCTAGAGAAGGGCTGTGTGAGTGTGCCCTCTATGGCAGGATGTGCTGCAGCTGACTTCAAAATGGGGTTCAGTGATTACACTTTGCAGTGCCTTTAACTCAGAGACCACAGCATCCCATGGCCCAAGAGAATCTGGGAATCAGCCAGGACTGTGTTAAGTTTGCTTAGGGGTGTCAGTCCTTGGTCTAAAACAGTGAGTCTCAAAGTTTAGTGTGTGTCAGAGTAACTTGGGATGCTTTTTAAAACACAAATGGTTGGGCCACACCTCAGGTTTCTGATCCAGTATATCTGGATGGGGCTTGAGAATCTGTATTTATAATAAGTTCACAGGGAATGTCACTAGTCCAGTGACCACACTTTGAGCAGCACTGGTTTAGAGTAATGTTAAGTCTAGGGGCACCTGATAAAAAAATCCTTGCTTACTTCCATATGTATTCAATATAGGGAGCATCCTCTTCGTTTCGATTATCATAACAAGCAGTAGAGATATTCTAGTAAATGAGACACCATTCCTGATGTCAAGTGGCTTGTAGTCTAGACATACATGAATGGGCAGTTACAAGACAGGTTAAGTACTAAGGGGTCCTTACTGGGGACAGGGAGCATGTGAGGTCATGTGTGCTGAGACACACTGTCTTGGAGACACTAGAGAAAGTTTTCTGGACCATGTGACCTTGAGACCAGAAGCTGGCTTTAGGGACAGCGAACCATGAATCAACTCTTGGCTCTACCCTTCAGACCTGGTTGAACTTAAGTGGTTAATTAAGTTGCTTGAGTCTCAGATTCCTCATCAGTCAAATAATCCTGACTCATTTAGCCCCATGACCATGGGTATGTTCTAGGCATAAGGCCACAGAGTAAACACACATGATGTTCTCCAGAGAAACAGAACCAGTAGAACATATATAGATATGTAGAATGAGATGAATTATGAGAGATTGGCTTCATGATTACAGAGGCTGAGAAGTCCCAGGCAAACTAGAGTCCCAGGAAGGCCAGATTCTGAAGGCTCAAGAACCAGGAGTACTGATATGTGAAGGCAAGAGAAGATGGGCATCCCAGCTCAAGCAAAGAACAGACACCCCCTTCTTCTGCCTTTTTGTTTTAATTGGGCCACCAACTGATTAAGTTATGCACACCCACATTGGTGGGTGTGGATCTTCTCTTCTTAGTCTACAGATTCTAATATTAATCTCTTCCAGAAACGTTTTCATAGACACACCCAAAGATAATGCTTTATCAGCTATCTGGATATCCCTTCACTCAGTCAAGTAAATTAACCATTGCACCTGACATGCTGTCTCTGTTCTCAAGTAGCTCACACTCCGCCATTGCCAGTGGGATTGGAGACAGGACATTGCCCTGCAAACACATACATAAGATAAGCTGTGGCAAGCTAAAGACAGGGTTCTCATACAGGAGTGATGAGAGAAGGTAGAAAATCTTAGGGAGGATTATTGGGAAAGGTTGCTCTGAGGAGGTAACATTTGATAACCGATAGTAAGCCATCAATCTGCTCATCATCAACTTCCTTATTGTCCTCACTATTATTATTATTAGAATGATTACAATTGCTATAATTCCAGGAAGGCAGACACATGATCAAGTACCTGGAGAAGAGATGTCTCCATATTTGGAAAAGGTCATAGGTCACTGAAGCACAAAGCATCAGGGAGATGTGACTGGCAGCCCAGTAACAGATCTTGTGGGCCAAGCCGGGTCCAGGACTTTGTCCTAAGAAGCCACTGGGAAAATCTGAGTAGCAATGGGGCATGGTCGTACTTGTTGTTTTGGGGAAAGTGCCTGGGGAGGGGGAAAGTGAGTAAGACTGGGATTACGTCTGCACCAAGATGGAATGGTGGGGCTGGCCGTGACAGACAGCATGATTAACAATGAACAGAATGCAGCTGTCGATTGGATGTGGAGGGCAGAGGGGCCTTGGCAATGAAATAAGAGGACACACCTCTCCTGACCTCCTGTTGAGCAGGAGAAAAACCTAGCAGAAGAAAGACCACTGAGGCAGGCTTAAGAGGATCTTCTTTGGGATGCTGGGTAGATGACATTGCCATGCAATGTTCTTTTCTGTCAAATGGGATATTTTCCTGCCTCATGGAGAAGCGTATTCTGAGGAATGAGTCAGATGACAGGTATGAAAAGCACTTTGGAAATTGTAAAACATTTTTCAAATGTGAGGTGCTATTTTTATTACCTTCGGTTTCCCTGTATAGAATGTGACCCAATAACTGAATGACAGTGTCTGGCTGCTCCAGAGGGACTGGCAAAGGAGGAGATGGAAGGCCCCGGAGATGCACCTGCCTGGGGCTCTGCAGAAGGCCTGAGTGAGCCTCCTAGGTGACCATCCTTTCCAACAATGCCCTTGATGTGTCTCTCATTTAGGATTATTTGCTAGGCAAAGCTGTGTACATCATCAGAGAAAAGGCAGACAGCCTCGGATGATTCAGTGGCTGGAAGGGAATAATCCCCATCCATTCTAATGGGAGCAAAGATGACGATGACATCATTACCATATATTCTACCATCATCCAGCCGCACAAGGCAGCTGTCTCCTGGTGCACACAGGCACTCCCAGCAGGAGCATTCCCTGTGCAGAGCATTAACAAGAACTTAAGATAAATTCCTCTTCACTGGGCTTTGGAAATAGAAGGCTATTTAGGGCTAGGCTGGGCACCCTGCACCATGGCAGTCATTTTACTTATAGCTGATTAACTCCTTCTTTCCTTACCTCATTTTAGGCCTCCCTCCCATTTCAGTTTCCCCTCCTCCTCTTATGCCTCAGGTTTTTCAATCTCTTACTGTGTAATCTGAAAGAAATTCCTCAGGCATGTACCCTGATACATTTGGAGCCCATCAATTTACCATTGAGCGCCTTCCGAGGGAGAGTCACCCTAGAGTGGTTTTCTGCAGTGGGTGTTGTGACTGAGAATGGTGGGAAGCCTGCAGTCACACTCCTACCTGCTTCTTCCCCTTGGAGTAGGATTGTGCAGGTTGATGGGTGGCTCCTCTTGCCCTTGGAATAAAGGTGCATTTGTATGTGTGTGCATGTGTGTGCATGTGTGTGCACTGTGGCCCTGCAAGGTCTGCTGAGCTTTCACCCCAGCTAAGCTTCTGTAGAACTTGTTCCATCTCCAACAACTCACTGTACTGTGAGTCCCCTGAGGTTCCTGAGGAGTCTGCAAACACTGGGAAACTCATTTGCCATGAAGAAATTTATATCAAGACTCCTACAAGGGCCACAGCAAAATAGCTCAATCTCAAATTGCATAAACCATGATGGGTCTGTGAACTGTCTTCCTTTCATCCCCCCTACTGACGAGGCTGTCCTTGCCCAGCCCCTTGGAGCTCAGCTCTCACCTTCTCTTAGACTGAATCCTTGAACCCTTGAGGAAGTTCCAAATCTCCGGATGTCTACCCAGGACTGGCTCCTCTATTCTCAGAACTGCTTTGCCCTTCTCTCAGTCCTCGGTTAGTTTAGGTTATTGCCTTTCTCCTTGGTTCATGCCCTTTCCTGACTAAGAGGGTGTTCATTCTAGGTTGGCCTGTTTCCTGCAGTAGGGGCCACTGTCCTTGATTTAGCCTCCATGTACAGCTGACATCTGCATTCATTCAATGAATGTTTACTGATTACTGATTACTGGGTGTACAGATGAAGATAAGACACAGTTCCTGCCCATAAGAAACCCACAATCTAATGGAGAGAGAGATATGCAAACAAATAAGTATGGTAGATTGTTTTAATCATCCTTTAAACTTTGGGTATGTTTGCATTTACTGATATCCACTCATCTCTGGAGAAGCCAGTGTGGAACAGACAACCTGATACTTAATTCCTGGGATGTCATATTCTTACTGATAGTGGCAGTAATATCACAACCCTTACCACTATCTCACAATGTCTATAGGCACAAGCTCAGTTTTACAGCTGAGGAAACTGAGGCAGAAAGCCTTTAAGTGACTTGCCCAAGGCTAGATATTTAGAGAGTGTCAGAGCTATACATCACATTTTTGTCTATTTGGCTCTAAAAGTTTCATTCTTTACCTTGCCCCAGCCTGCCTGTCTCTGATACCCTCCCCTTTTGGATTGGGACTTGCCTCCTACATGCAAAAGGGTGGAGAAGAGCCCTTTTTTAGGTCATCAACATGCAAAACTATTTCACCTTCTGACATCAGGCCAGCATCAGACATGTGACAATGCCAAGGGAACATGTCCCCATTCAGAAGGTCATTAAAGGAAATGAAAGCCAACAGATCATTGTTAAGCATGAGGAAATGACATAAATGGGAAAATCTATGAACGTCGCCTTCATAAGGCTCTGGGAAATTTGAAGCAGAAACAAATGGACCAGACCAGAGTGTGAGAAGGTAATGCATCAACAATGGGAACCTGGGAACCATGGGGCCAAACTCAGAGGAAAAATGACCCATTAGGTTTAGCATGATTTGAAGTCTCTGGTGAAATAGTAAAAGGCAGCTTAACCACCTCCTCCTCAACTATAAGATCTATGGATCTGGGTTTTAACTTCTGGAAGATGAAGGAATCCTTAAGTCTATTCCTCTGGGCATACAAACAAAGGCTTGGTGGAATCTTCTGCAGGTGGATGAAATGGCAATGTCCCCGCCAACTCGGTAGTGCTTGGAAAGCAGAACTTCTTCCACACTCCAAGGGTCTTGCTAAAGGCATGAACTGGGAAACAAGGGCACCCTGAGAACCTCAGATCCTCCATGATGCCTCTTAGAGCAAGGACTGTTGGAGAAGCCCCTGCACTTTCTGACAAAAAGACAGTTCCTAGCAGACCAAGGAATGATTTGATCACTGGGGTATGTTTCACCATCATGCCAGTGATTTCATTCTGTGCTTACTTGGACATATTCTGAATTTATCCCAAACCCCAGCTTTCTTGGAAACTTGCTCTGCTTCTCCTCAGAAAAGCATCTCTCTCACACATATTTGACTGATCCCTTGGCAATACAACCACCTCTCCATTATGCATCCACTGGGAAGTGTGAATTGTATGCAAAACCAGTCAAATCTGGTTTTCTGCATCCAGCATCCACTTTCACTTTGTACAATAGCACTGTGATGTTCTGAGAGAAAGCTTCAGAAGAGATGTTTGTCCTCTTCATAGAATTCCTTAAATTTTGGAAGAGAGGCTCTGGGCAGCTTCCATGAAATAGCATGATGCCATTCCTTTTTTTTTTTTTTAAAAAAAAAAGATGATAATAAGTGAGTGGATGTGTAAGTGCACATACTGTGGGAAGTACTTTTTATATATTATCTCATATAATCCTCATAAATAAATCTATGAAGGAATCACAATTATACACATTTTATAGATGCAGAGGCTGAGAGTCAAGAGGCGAGTTAGTGCAGAACCAGATAGTTGCATCCAGATGTCTCTGACTTCGAAGTCTACATTCTTGGACACTTTGCTCCTTGCTGCTTCATAGCCACTTTTGTTTGAGACTTACAAGGCAAATTAAGGAACAAAAGGCACAGAGCAGTACTCAGAAACCTATTTAATGTTGTTTAACCCTTTATTAAGCTCGGTCCTGTATTATTGCCACAATCAGAAGGTTTATCTCTTCCTGACCCACTTGCTCAGAATGGAATAATTATATGCAGTGGAATTAGTAGCATTGATGTTGGTGTTGATGGTGGTGATGAAAATGATGCCGATTATGAAACTATTATTTACTAGCTGCTTTCCATGCATTATCTCATTTGATCCTTACAATTATCCTGAAGAGTGAGCTCTGTCTTTATCCCTATTGAGTAGACGAGGACACTGGGCATTAAGAACTATCCTGCGTAAGGTCACACCACTAGAAAATGATAGACCAAGGATTTGAACCCAATCTGGCCTGGATTTTCAGCCCTCTGGATGGGGTCTGCATTTCTCCTAAGCATTTGCAGGTTGTCTTCCCTCTGGGGGTGGCTATCTTCCAACCTAACAGAGCCACACCTGCCCTAGTAGCTCATTTCTAAAAGAGCCTGATGATTTTCTTTCAACATCTTAAACATACGAGAAAGAGCAGATCCCCTAGCCTGTCCTTCTGTCTTTTAGAATATGGAACATTGGAGCTTGTTGGAGCCTCGACTGTCAGCCAGAGAGCTCTCCCATAGAAGCCTGGCAAGGAGAAGGCTGCCCCGTAAGCCTCATCGCAGCAGCATGGGCATTGCTGTGTGTGGAACCCTGTAGACCAGCAGTAGATTAAGGCTCCAAGATACACGGATTTCAAAATTGAAGCAATAAAGCACATTTTTTCCTCAGCTTGCAATTGCCCCTTAATTGGACCATGAATAGCAATTACACTATAAAGCCTAACAGGAATTTGTGGGTAATTAGAGTATGTCTTGGGCGGTGGGTTTTAATGGAGGAATCCAGCTAATCATTGAGTGACTTTCATCATCCACTAAGTGATAAAATCATCATGAAATGCCTATAAATCACTAGGAGAAATTGCAAGTGTGATTTTAATTCCTGCTAGAGTAGGACTGAGAAGGCTGGGAAACCTCACCCTGCCCAGAAGTTGCTGTCTGTGTCCTTGAAGAAGGGGGAGAAGCAGAAGCACAGTTGCTCCTGTGGTCTGAGAACTCAGTGTCCTGTCTGTAGCTGCTTTAGGTACATTGCTTATTTTGATCCTTGGAACAGCCTGTGTGGAGCATATCTTTATGCCAATAGCACAGGCAAAAACACTAAAACTGAGAAATTTACCCAAATCTATAAAGCTAGGAAGTTACAGATCCAGAATTTAAATCCAGGTGTTTTAACTTCCAAAGTGCATGACCTTTCAACTCTACTATAATCATTCAACATTTATTGAACGGCTACTATTGGACAAAAGCTTTTCATATATCATGCTATTTCATGCTTTCCTTTTTTAAAAAAATTTCCTTTTAGTGACAGGGTCTCATTCCATTGCCCAAGCTGGAGTGCAGTGGCATGATCATGGCTCACTGCAGCCTCAAACTCTGGGCTCAAGAAATGCTCCTTCCTCAGCCTTCCAAACAGCTGGAACTATAGATGTGCCCCACCATGCCTAGCTAATTTTTAAATTTTTTGTAGACATACAGTCTCGCTATGTCTCCCAAGCTGATCTCAAACTCCTGGGCTCAAACAATCCTCCTGCCTTGGCCTCCCCAATTACTGGGATTACAGGTGTGAGCCACCGTGCACAGCCCTACTCAATACTTTCAATGGCTATGTAAGGTAGGTATTTTTTTTAAATCACATTTATGAGTGAAAACACAGAACTAGGATAGAAGTGATAGTTCTCATGTTAGACTATCATCTTCTTTCACCTTTCTTATCATGCACGTGTACACGCACGTATGCACACACTTCTTCCATCCCTGAATACATTTTCCAGTAGTGGAGGCCACATGTCTGTGCTCTCTCAAGATCAGGCCATTAGATAAAGATAAGAGAGATGGTCTGAAAAGCACCACCACGTGAATGGAGAAATGACACAAGGAAGGATGTCAGTCAACAAAGGATGAGTTAGCAAACCAGCTACTAATATCAGAGTCAGGGGACTGGGGCCTCAGGAAAACTAAAAAAAATAGGAACCCTCATCAGCATTACCTCACAGAAGGACAACAGTGTGGGTATTCATCTACCAACTTCATTAGTCATAACCGAGGAGTCCTGGAGGTGAGCAAGTCAATTCTCCTGTGCTTGTGACAATGAGTTCCAGAGCAAGCAAAGGCCCTCAGCTAAAGAATTTAGGCACTGAGAAGTGGTAAGGATGGGGTGGAGTACCAGTCCACATGCAAAGAAACAAACTGACCTTCTACAAGTCAAGAAGTAAAGAGGAGGCAACAGGAAGCACAGCTTTGGAATAAGACCGATCTGGCTAGACATGCTTGCTGGGCCATTTGCTGGCTCTGATGGACTTGAGCTAACTTGCTAACCATCTTTAAGTGTAGGTGAACTCACCGGTGAACCAGGGAAACTGACATCACATATCACAGGGGGATGTCAGGGGGACGTCACACATCACAGGGGGATTAGAAGACTCTAGGGGATAACATCTGTCAGATCTCAACACTGCACTTACCTGTCATGCAGTTGCTGCTCAGGATATATTAATTCACCTGCCCCTCGAAAACTGCCTTAAAACCAATGATAAGAGGTGGTTTCTGTTCTAGTCAAAGCCTCAAGTAATTCTTCGTTTGTAGACCCTAAATCAGTAAATATAATTTGGGGGTTCATGGATTCCTTTGAAAATCATTGAAATCTACTAGCTCCCATTCCAGAAATACACACATAAGGCATTTCTTGCAGAAACAGAAGAGGTACTTCCACGATTATCTGGGGGAATCAATGTGTAATGTGTAATTAGAAGTGTGTTTAGTGAATTTGCTCTATCTTGCCTGCTGTGAGAATTCTCCAAAGTTGTAATGCTGGCAGTGATGTAAGCCTGTGTGGACCTTGGAAAAGAACCATTCTGAATGGCAAATGAGAGTGGCTGAGGGCCAGTTAGGACCCTTTTCCTGTATCATGGTTCCCAGGAGCATGCGGACCACATGCTTCAACGGGACAAAAGTATTTGTAAATTATCTGCTCAGTTCAGCTTTGGGCCATTGGTTTCCCTTCATGTCAGCATCCTTCCAGAAAATTATTTAGGTCACGCTCAAGGATAAATGCTGACTAGTTTATTTTCAGCTCTCTGGTATAAGAAAAGAAGTGATGGAAAATAGAAGCCAAGGTTGGAATTTCTTAATACTATGGTCTGACTGTTTGTATACCCCTCAAATTTAGATGTTGAGATCTTCAGCTCCAAGGTGATGGTATTAGGAAGTGTGGCCCTTGGGTGGCGCTATGATTTGAATGTGTCCTTTCCAAAACTCATGTATTGAAACTTAATCCTCATCGTGGTGGTATTAAGAGGTGGGGTCTATAAGAGGTGATTAGGCCATGAGGGCTATGCCCTCATGAATGGATAATTGTCTTATAAAAAGGGTTCAAGGAGGCAAGTTTGCTTCTGCTGCTCTTCCACCATGTGAGGACGCTGTGTTCACTCCTTTTTGCCCTTCTGCTTTTTGCCATATGAGGCTTCTACCAAGAGAAGGACCTTACCAGACATCAAATCTTCCCACACCTTGATATTGGACTTCTTGGTCTCCAGAATTATGATAAATAAATTTCTGTTCTTTATAAATTACCCAGTCTCTTTCTAAATTAAACAGACTCACAGTGATTAGGTGATGGGGAAGAACCTTCAAGAATGGGATGAGTGCCCTTAGAAAAGATTCCTGAGAAAGACTTCTCACCCCTTCCACTGTGTGAGGACACAGCAAGAAGGCACTTTCTGTAAGCCAAAAAGTGGACCATCTCCAGACACCAAATCTGCCTTGATCTCAGACTCCCCAGGCTCTAGAACTTTGAGGAATGAATGTCTATTGTTTATAAGATACCAGTCTGTTGTATTTTGTTACAGCAGCCCAAATGGGCTAGGACACTTAGCCTGGCTAAGAGGTGTCAGTCTTCCATGACTAAGACACTTAACCTGGCTAAGAAGTGTCCAATCATTCCAGCAATGAATGTCTGTTGTTTATAAGACACCAGTCTATTGTATTTTTGTCACAGCAGCCCAAATGCACTAAGACACTTAACTTGGCTAAGAGGTGTCTGTCTTCCATGAAAAAGAAACTAATCTGCTAACATCTTGAATCTAAGTCTTGGCTTGTTCCTTTGTGGAAAATAAACCTCCACATAGGGGTGATATAATATGGACTACCTTTTTACAATTGAAGTCCTATATATTGCTTGCAGGGTTATATCTACACCAAGCAGCATAGGTTATAACTACACAGCACTGGGACTCATAACTTACTTTACATTGCCTTGTGTCTTCATTTTTCTTCTCCCTTTATTCCCTCCTACAATATTCCAAGACACAGAGACCTCCTCTGCACCTTCAGAAGAGTAGCCTTCTTATTTTTACTTTGTGCCATGTAACAATAGACTTTGTTCTGCTAGGACTCTGAGTGATCAAAGAGGGACCACTTAGCCATAAGTTTACCTCAGAGCAATCCCCCTGCTCGGATCCCTTTCCATGGAAGAAGAACCTGCTGCCATCTGTATGGTGACAAGAGAAATTGGCTAAGGGACTGTTTAAGTCACTATATAAGAACTTATTCTGCCTTCAGAGATTAAAAAAGAGGCACATTTCATGTCTTTTCTACATCTTCCCAGTTTCTCTCTTACTTTTCTTTGTCCTCAATAAAGTATACAGTTATCAACAGCCTCACAAATGTCATGCAACAAGGGAACACACAAAAGGCACAAGAGTGACAGAAAAATAGCAAGAACTTCATGCCCCCCTTACAGTCCCCACTGTCCCCATCTGCTCCCTGGAGGTCAGCATGTTGTGGAGCTGTAAGAACATAGTCTTGGGAACCAGAGAGATTTGGGTCAGAGAGCTGAGCCTCAACTTAAGTGCTGCGGAACCTGGGCAAACCCTTTTCTAAGTGTCTTTTTCTTCATTAGCAAAGTGACAACACTCACATCTGTCCAGACTGTTGTGAAAATTGTGTGAAATAATATATGTGAAATTTGGGATGTATTACTGGTGCCCAATAGATGTGAAGTCTCTTGCCCTACCTCACTGGGTTCTGGGAAGTCTATATTATCTTTTTCATACCACATTCCTATGAATCCCCTAGAAGTAGAAAAACACATTTTGTTAAAGGATGTAAGACTATAGGAAACACACCTGGTCTCCTTACACCTTGCTGTGACCTTATGATAGGGTTGTCAGGTAAAACACAGGACATCCAGTTTAATATGTTTTTAGTTAAGTGTTTCCAAATATTGAATAGAATGGACTTGCATTATTAAAAACTGTGTTGTTCATCTGAACTTCAAATTTAACTAAATAGTCTGTATTTTTATTTACTAAGTCAGGCAACCTATGTGTTCATGTATCTCAGTGTTCCAAGTTTCTTTGCCAGGTTGAGGAATAGAAGAGCTCAAGGGCACCATCCAAATTAGGTTGACCTAATTTGGATCCCAAGGCCTGATGACTGTCCTGAGTAATCTTAATCATGTTTTAGGCAACTTTGGAAACATATTAACAAGCTTCAGGCAAGCAGGCACAAATATCCTTTTATGATATGTAGATTTGCCAAAAGCAATGCAATAGTAAAATAAAAACAGTGCAGCTAGAACCACATAAATAAACTATGCTACCTCTTCATTCAGAGACATCAATCTATAAAGGAAATTTAAAATTTTTGTTATAAGAGTACAGAGATATACTTTTATGTTATGTAGATTAGCCAGCAGCAATATAAAAGCACAGTGAATACAGAGTGGCTAGAACCCATAGAAGGCTTCTTACTTCTATATACAAGAGCGTTAATCTCTGAAGGAAATTTTAATTTTTTTGTTTGTTTTAAGAGTCTTTGTCTCTGTTAACATAAGAGAGTGGAGAAGAAAACTTCCCAAAGGACAGATAAGAGCTGTCCAAATAGACAATCAAATGTGTCCCAAATGTCTGATTTGTGGCTGCTCTCCTTTTGGAGGAAGGTGGTTCTTTAGAGAGAGGTAAAAACAAATAGACATTTAGAAGGATATCTAATGGGAAAATCTGAGAACATAGACCGGACACCACACTCTAGATTATTTTAAAGCATCTCCAAGTTTGCTCTTCCCTTGTTTCAGATCTACTGTGGTGTGACAACCCTCCCTCTGTGCCTCCCCGAATGGCTTAAAAACAATAATCACCATTTATTATCTCTCACAATTCTAAAGCACGCTTGGGTTTAACGTGGGGGGTGCTTCTGCTCCTCATTTTGGTTGGCTGTGACTGCAATCATCTGCAGGCTAGAATCACTCAAATGGCTGATTTTGGTAGCATTGTTTGCTGGGAGCTCAGCTGGGCTGTCAACTAGGGAGCATGGTTGTCATTGACCTGAACTCTCCATATTGCTTGAGCTTTTCTCTGTGTAGCAACTGGGCTCTGAGAGAGTGTTTTTAGTGCACAAAAACTGCACGTTCCTGAAGGTCTAGATTTATAAGTTATGCAGGGTCTCTTCCACCATATTCTTTTAGTCAAAGTAGATCAAAAGGCCACCCCGCATTCAAAAGGAGGGGAATATGGCTCACCTTTAGATGAGAAGAGTGGCGAAAACAAAGAAGTTAAGACCATCTTTAATTATTCACAGTTCCCCCTTTGGCCACAAATTATTTATGCCTCTTCCAAAGGAATACATACTCCCCCCACACCCTAAAAAAACACAAAAATTGTTTCCAATTATGACATCAGATTTAGGCTTGAAGGCCAGGATCTTTTCATTCATTCAGGTCCAAGAGCTTATGAGAAACTGACCCTGAGGTGTCTTTCCATGGGAGTAGATCCTTTAGTATGTTTTTTCTTTATCTGTTGGCCTTTGAATTAAAGAGACATAACCGAACATACAATGATGGGGTAAGTATATGACAACCGCAACAGCAACTCATGTTCAAAGGGAGGCACATAAACACCACTGCTCCACGGCCATTCAAGACTGCGGCTGCAACTGGGCATTTGTCTTTCCCTTCCTTCCCTCCCTCCATCTCCCTTTCTTTCTTTCTTTCTCTTTCTTTCTTTCTTTCTTTCTTTCTTTCTTTCTTTCTTTCTTTCTTTCTTTCTTTCTTTCTTTCTCTCTCTCTCTCTCTTTCTCTCTTTCTTTCTTCCCTTCTCTTTCTTTCTTTCTTTCTTTCCTTCTTTCTTTCCTTCCTCCCTCCCTTCCTCTTTCTTTCTTTCTTTCTTTCTTTCTTTCTTTCTTTCTTTCTTTCTTTCTTTCTTTCTTTCTTTCTTTCTTTCTTTCTTTCTCTCTTTCTTCTTTCTTTCTTTCTGACAGGGCCTCCCTCTGTCGACCAGGCTGGAGTGCAGTAGTGCAATCTCAGCTCACCACAACCTCCACCTCCTGGGCTCAGGTGATCCTCTCACTTCAGCCACCCGAGTAGCTGGAACTACAGTCATGCACCACCATTCCCAGCTAATTTGTATATATTTTGTAGAGAGAGGGTTTCACCATGTTGCCCAGGCTGGTCTTAAACTCCTGAGGTCAAGTGATCCACCTTCCTTGGCCTCCAAAAATGCTGGGATTACAGGTGTGAGCCACCGCGCCCAGCCACTGGGCATGTGTCTTAAGTCCCCCTACTCTGGGGATGGGAGATGTGTAGTGATTAGAATTCAGTCTTGCTCCCTGATGATGGTTCTCCTTAGATCTTAGCTTTGTTGACTTGGCCCTCCGTTTCTCTGAATCATCTCTTCTGTATTGACTATGTTTTATTATTTACTGTATTCTTGAAAGTCTGGCATCTGGCGATTCAGTCCTGGAGAAACTGCTCCTCCCACAGCAAGGCAGTTTCTAGCGACTGCAAATAACTTCCCTGGGAACATGCCTTTGATATACGAACCAACCAGCCATCTTTTTTATCAAACTCTCACACACCAGGCCAACATTCCCCCGCCACAAATCATCCCAGAACCACATCACAGACAACAAGGAACCACCCCTGCAGCCCAGAGTCTGCCCGAATTTATTCAAGCTATCAAATCTTGAGCTTATTTAATGTAACTACCCTGTCTCCTCTGTTCCTTCCTGCAAAAACCCCCCAAAAAGGTTATGGGCCATGTTCCCCATCCTGTCCTTCTCTAACCTCCTGACTGTCCCTGATGCTTCTCCACGTGGCCCTGCATGACATGCCATGTCTCCTGTCTCTAGGAATCTGTGAGTATAAACCTCTTCCTTCATGACGATCATTCCTGTGTCTGCTGTCTTACCATACCCAATTAAAACAAATTCTGGGAACATTTGAATACATTTCCTTTTACCTAAGAAATAGTTCATGTTGGCCAGGCACAGTGGCTCACGCCTGTAATCCCAGCACTTTGGGAGGCCAAGGCGGGTGGATCACAAGGTCAGGAGTTCAAGGCCAGCCTGGCCAAAATGTTGAAACCCCATCTCTACTAAAAATACAAAAATTAGCCGGGCACGGTGGCAGGCACCTGTAATCCCAGCTACTGAGGAGGCTGAGGCAGGAGAATCGCTTGAACCCGGGCAGCAGAGGTTGCAGTGAGTTGGGATCGCACCACTGCACTACAGCCTGTGTGACAGAGTGAGACTCCATCTCAAAAAAAAAAAAAAAAGAAAGAAAAGAAAAGAGAAAAGAAAAAGAAATAGTTCATGTTTACTGTAGAAATAGCTTTCTCAGGCTGCTTCCTGTCTATAAAAGTTCGGGCATATAGAGGCCTCCTCATTTCCTACTAGTCAGGGTTCAATCAGGGAAGGAAATTCATAATGAGTACTGTGGAATAAAGGATTTATTATAGGATTTAGACTTGCCACAGCTGTGGGAGGTCTGGATGGCAAGTGAAGGTCTAGAAGAGGAAGCTGGTTGATCAGAGGAGAGTCACAAACTGGGTTTCCTGGAGAAATTAAGCAGGTGGACAGGATGCAGCTTGCTGAGAAAGCAACAAAGTAGACTGTGCAGAGAACCTGCGGGGGATGTCTATTTAAAGTTGTTGAATTTGTGTGGCTTCTGTCTTTGAGGAACTGCAGGCAAGTGCCTGATGGGTGGCTGGGGACCACTCTTGGTTAGCAGAGCTAGCACCTGGAAGAAGACCCGGACACAGAGCAGAGGGGCAGTTGTAAGTAAGTCACCAGGCACCTCTGCGATAGACTTTCACCAAATCTTTGGCCTATTTGCCTTTACTTTAAACATTCATATTTCCTCTCCTTCACTGCAGACTGGGGGTTCCCATGCCTGTGACATGAGACTTTATTTCTTCTTTCCTTGCCTCTTTGTGGACAGAATTGATTCAAAGCCTCTCACTCTTACTCTCTTAGCTTTATCCTCCTGCACTTTTGCCCTGTGGTCCCAGAGATAAAATTTAGTTAATAGAACTGAATATAATTTAAATTCTGAGCTCTCTTGAATTCATTCATCCCTTTCCTTTCCCTCATCTCTCCCTTACTTCTTGTCTTTCTGCCTTCTGTCCTTTCTTTATCCAATGCCTACGCATTGACTACATATGGTGTACCTAACCCTGTGCTAGGTACCGGAGAAGATCACAATATGACTAACAGTTGTGTCTTCACTTATCTGTGTCTGCCTACCTTGATCACCCATCTAAAATTTTGAGGTATTTCTTGCGGGACTTTATGCTGGTGCTGAGGAGGCTCCCAGTTCACTTTCTTGAAAAGTACGTAAGACAACAACACTTACTAACAAGCAAAGTAGATATTTCCAAGGCCATTTAAAAGGAACTGTATTTGAAAGGATACATTAAATCCAGATGAAAGGAGTCCTTTAATGCTTGTCTAAAGTCTTGGGCCTTTTGGGGGGCCTAATTTAAAGTCTTTAAAGATTTTTGAGCTGGGGAAGTCTAAGGTAAGAGTTGAAATTTAGGAAAATTTATCAGGCAACAGGAAATGGACATGACTGGAGTTAGGCTTATCAGTTACTAGCTGGGGGCTGAGGAAGGGAGAGCCATCATTGAATCATGTGTTAAATAAACCTTAGAGCTCTGGTGTGCATGACCCAGGGCTGCCCACAGATATCTCTGAGCTTCCACAGCTGTGGGCATGAGAGGTCCTGGGGATTGTCGTGCCATCTTGTTGATGTTAGGGCTTCAAGACTCTAGAGCCAGGGGTTTAAGGCCTGTTGAAAGGCAGTGGCTATGCAAGACTTAGGAGACAATGTCACACAAGACAAATGTACTTGGTTACACAAAGGCAGTAAACTGTTCTCTTGGCTGTGTTGCCTCTGACAAATGAACCATTTCTTGCCACCAGATCAATAGTCACTGAGTTAAAGAACTGTTGGAGATAATTTTTAACTCAGTGGAGCATATTTTCTATTAATCATATTTATTTTTACATCCATTTATTCACAAGTATTGGACAAAATGTGTGCTGTGACCCCAGGATATGCAGCACACGGATGGTGGTGAAGGTCAGGGTGAGCTGGGAAAGAAGCCAGTGTCCATGCTGGGAAATCCTTTAGGGAGTAGGTCCTGGTAGTGCAGACGGCCCACATATCAGGCTGAGTCTCCATGTGTCCATGGTAAAATAATAAAAATTAGGACCATTTTGTGAGCTTTTCAGAGAACAAAATATATGAGTCATGTAAAGACTTTTTTTATTTTAAGATGAGATCTTTCCTGTTGTTGGTTAGTTTTTCTTTTATCCAATAAAATGAGTGACTGTAGATGGTAGTCTTTTCTTTTCTTTTCTTTTCTTTCTTTCTTTCCTTCTTTCTCTTTCTTTCTTTTTTCTTTCTTTCTGCCTCTCTCCCTCCCTCCTCTCCTCCTCATCCCTCCCTCCCTCCTTCCCTCCCTTCCTACCTTCCTTCCTTCCTTCCTTCTTCCCTTCCTTCTTTTTTCTTTATCTTTTTCTTTCTTTTAAAATAAAAAATTCCCTTACTTAACAAAATAAAATACTGACAACTTTATGCTAATTCCCTGCCTCCCTCCCTGGCCCATGGCACTAAGGTAGAAATCACTGCTTTGGAAAAGAAAAGGCTGTAAATGGTTTTATCATGTTCAGATGTTTACTGTAGACTTGTAAAAGCAATATCAGTATTCCCATCAAGTTTCTGCATGACAGGAATAAGGAAGGATGTCTAGTATGTTGTTATCAAACATGCTGAATCAGGACCCCAAATCTTCTGAAAAACATTGCCAGTGCCATCAAGAAATGGATTATGGAAATGGCTGACAACATAGAGGAAGGTAGTGGTTCAGGTCTAGGCAGTATGGTTCATATTACGGCTAGACACTAGGTCTAGACCAGGCCAATGTACTTCAAGAACAACACTGACAGATAGATAGAGTCCAGGGAAGAATGTCCAGGATGCTGGAGCCATCATTTTAGAACAGAAAACAGTGAAAGACTCTGCTGTTTCACAAGGAATGAGGTGGCATGGGGCAACAAGGAGAGAGTAGCCTAAGGGTTCTCATAAACAATGGTATCCCATTGTACAATGAATACTTTTGAACTTTTTGTGGGACCCACCAGGGGGCAGAACTAAGGATAGTGGATGGAGACTAAAAAATTCCAGTTAGGTTTTATTAGAAAAAAAAAAATCATGCAGATATTATCATTTTCCCCAAGTGGAATATATTGCTGCTTTGTCTAACTCCTTATTTAATTTCTAGCTCCTCAATGACCAGACCTCATCTTGTCTGCATCTAGCACTGTGCCTGGCTCCTAGTGAGGGACGAGTAAGTGAGTTCACTGCTTTGCTGTTGGTTTGTGTCCAGCATGGCAGTTTCTCCTAAAATTCTTTTTGAGCTCACTCAGTATCATTGATCCACAGGTAAACACTGTCCATCACTCCCAAATCTTAACCTGTGTTTCCTGATGTACATAACTTTCTAAAGCTAAAACAGCCCTGTGCCTCAGTTTCTCCATGTTTACCCAAATAAATCCCCATGATTTCATCAGCCTAAAAAAGGTGAGTATGTGGGCATGTATAAAGGACAGGATGTTTTGTGGCACTGCCCTTTTTGCCAGTTGTTGGCATTCACTGGTAAAGATCGAGGCTCAATGGAGTTGAGCAGAAACAGCAGAGAGGCCATAAGGCAGCCCATGAGGGGTCAGGAAAGATTCAGCAGAGGAGCTGTTATTTGTACTGAATTTGCTAAGTGGGTAGAGGGTTGGGGTGGGAGGTGAGAGTGAATAGCATTGGCAGAGCTTGCCTGAAGTGTTAGGAACAAGATGGTTTGTGGAAGCTGAAGAAAGAAGTCAATTTTGAGTGCAGATTTTGAAGGAAAGAGGTTAAAGTGACGGAGTCAAGGCTATAGAAATAAATGAGGGATTGGGATGGTCTTCCAGGGCAGAATAAGGGGTGAGTAGCATCCTGGGGGGAACTGCGCTTCTTCTCAGGGTGGTCTCTTCTGTGGACCATGTAGACTTCTAATGCATGATTTTCACATCTTTAAAACCCACATCTACTTAGGTAATCTTAGGTAATCCAAGTATGATGTATCCAAGGGGCTACCATACAACAACTGGTGTGCTGTCTGCCATCTAAGAGATGGAGCATGGCAAATCATGTCAGAAAAAGACCTTTATTTTTCTTTTTGAAACAAATGTTTTCCCTCTTCTCTTTTCTGCCTGTTTCTCTCATTTTCTTGGCAATAGAATCACAAATTTGACAAATGAGCAGGTGAACTGCCTTCAGCCTAACAACAAAGGCAGTTAAAAAAATGTTATTACAGAAGTGAGCTTAGCTTTAGCAAATCCTCCTGCTTTCTAAGTCTGTGATATTTCAGGCGAGCTTCTATTGTGGACTGTAAACACTGCAAACCACTGTCTCTTCACCTTGCAAGCCTCTTAAAACTGAGAATCTGTCAGAATCATGTTTTGATAATTTTTTTAAAGCAAGATTCTCCTCACATCACATGCTTATCAGCAGGTATTATAACTTTACTAGAAATTGACTTCAGAAATTGGGAAAAGGGTGTCCTAGGGCCATCAATGTAAAAGGCTTAAGGACCCCCAAATGGTTTTAATGACTAAATTAGAAGCTGCAGCCTAAGTCCAGTAATAGATTTCTCTCCTTGTCTTTTTCAGTAGAAAGAAACAGAAAAATAATTATTTTTAAAGTCATCAGAGCAAGAAAGGATTGTCCAGAAAGGATGGCAGTGTGGGGATAATGCCAAGCAGAAAATTTGCAGTTCATCTGCATGATGAACACACCCAGGTAGCCTGGCCCTACCACATGTGCTGCAGTGGAGGACTGGCTGCTCAGACAGGGATGGCGTGGAATCATGAGAAAGCAGACATGAAGATGAGGTCCCTCATCTGTGCCACCCCCACCCATGCCTGAGCCCTGCCCCACACGGGGCTTGTAACACTTTTCATAAGAAAATGACCTCACAAATAAGATGACTCTTCTGCTCCTTTACCCATCATGACCATCTAGGTGCTCTGGAGCTCATCACCTCACCCAAGGGGCTCTTCAGCCTTCTCTGAAGGTGATCCTCATGTACCAACACAGTTCCACCAGCTTCCTCAAGTTTTACTCACCAGCTTCCCTATCTTTTGCCTCCTGTCATTTTCTTTCCTTTTCATGTTTTCCCTCCAATAGTGACTCTAAATAATTCCAAATAAATATGACCCTGTAGAGCAAACTGCTGAAGGCAGTGACATGTCCATGGGCACAAGTATTAGTTATTCAACAAGTACTCCTGCTAGGAATTTATCCAATACACAACCAGTATGGCACCAAACGCATTAAAACAGTGCTTTGTTTTATTCTGATAAGAAACCTGGGAGGAAACAAGTTATCATCAATTCGTAGTTGAGGGAATGGAAAGGCTAGATAATACGCCCAAGGTTGCAGCACTGGTGAGTGGCACAGCCAGGTTTGGGAGCCGGTGTGCCTAAGCCATCTCAGTACATCGTCACCCTTGAATCCTGACAGTGGGCAGGTTATGATCCACCCCTTGCAGGGATCACAAGCCCAAGTGAGCAAGATGCCCAAGATGCCTCTCTGGTATCCTTTGACGTTAGTCATTCTGACAAGTCTGATTTTCTGGATTTAATTTTGGTGACTCTTGATGAAAAGAATGAGAGAGTTGCCACCGGAGCTTGCCAGAACTAGAACTAGAGGGGCTTTTTCTAGGGCTCAAGCTGCAGTGAACACAGGCTTCAGGTGCACCCAGGGCTGGGCCTGCCTCCCAGAAAAGCCACTCATCGTCTGGGTAAACACTCTGAGCTTCAGTTTCCTCAGGGAAATAACGTCTTCCTAAAGCGGTGAGGATTAAATAAAATCATGTATATAAAAAGACTGAGCACAAAATTTGTCACAAACAGTGTATCCAGAAAATATGCCTCTCCCTCATTCCTTTTTCTCAGTAACCTGCAGGCCCTTACAGGGTGCGAAATGCTGTCCTGTGGCATGGAGGGGGAGCTCATGGCCCTCAGAGATGCTTGGCCAGTCATGGCTCACAGGGCGGTTTCCTTCCTGCCAGAGTCTGGCTCTGCGTAGTCATTGCTGGGCATTCACTCTCCCTCTGCCATCATGGAGAGAAACTTGGGGTTTCACTTTCACAAAGGAAAGTGTCCCTGTCATTATTTGGGGGAAGAAGGTGCAACCACAGTGATGCCTAAGCAGATGTGACTTTTTATTCAAAACAAAAGAGTCGAGGCAGGCTGAATATCTCCTTCCTGGAGCCTCTACTGAAGACAGAGGATGAAATGGGGGGGATTGCGGTGTTGGGACCAGAAACTTAGGGTGGGGGTGACCTCGGGCAAGTCACTCAACTGTTTTCAGCTCCTTCATTTACTCATCTCCGAGACCCTGATTCGGTGAGAGCTTTGAGAGTTACAGGCGAGAAGTTTGGTACTGGCCTGATTAAGAGGAAAAGTTTAATGAGTGGGGCTCTCTTCTCCCCTTCATTTCCTGTTCATGCTCTGATTCAGGCCTCTGCAAGGGATTGTGCTCTGGCCTGAAGGATTTGGAAGATTAACAAAGCGAGCCCTGAGTGCAGTTGGATCCCCGCTGTCCAGGTGAGAGATGCTCCTCGCCCGGGGTGCGCGCAGCCTCCTGCACAGAGGAAGCCGGTGAAGGATGAGGCAGCTGCACCTCAGCACCGCTCAGGGTGAGGGCAGGGAGGCAGAAAATCACACTCACCAGGAGCCATGCTTCATTTTCTGCGATACAACTTAGGGGCATCATCTTCAATCAGTGTCACTCCCAGGAAGAGAAGGAGCCACTTTCTATATTCACTCAGATTTCGCACACAAGGAAAGCCTTGATGAGGCTGTCCCTGTGCCTCTACTGTTCCCATTCGCAGCGCCCCCACCCACAGGGCCCCTCACCTCCTCCGGATGTGAACAAGGTGCAGCCCCTCGGCTGGGGGAGGCGAACTCTAACCCCAACCCTAGCCCCGTTTCCACCTTGTTTCAGAGGCGCTCGTTTTCTCTCTGGCACCCTGGGGTTTCGCGTGCCTGCCTCCTGCCCCTCATCTAGCCTCTAAGAGGCTCTACAAGTCCCGTCCACCACCGCCAGCACCACTGCAGGCCTTGCTGCTGAGCCCTGCCACTCTTGGGACCTCCGTGATAGCCACTACTCCCCCAGTCCCTCTTTGCCTCACTTTTAAGGCTGAGGAAATTATCTTCCCAGCCGCAGATTTGTAGCCTTGTCTATGATCCCAACGTGGCACCTTGCTAAACTGCCTCACCTTCCTTGACCTGAGAGCCTGTCCATGTTGCTCAGGTCTTTAGATGGCTGCTTACTTTACCCTAGTCCATTATGTGAAGCCCGAGCACAATCTGTGACGTTATTCCATAAGCTGGCTATTTCTCACTGTCCTTGGTCACCTACGTTGCCATAACGGGGCACCGGGTCTGTATGCTCATATCCCGCCCCCTCCCTGTGTACCTCCTGAGTCTGTCTCAGAGCAGCAGCAGCAGCAGCAGGGGGACGCTCCAAACACAAGTGACGGCTGCTCAGGAACTTCTGGTGGCGTTTCCTCTGTCTGGAAGGAGAGGCTTTTGGCACTCCAGCCCCCCAGCCCATGCCATCCCATCTTGCCTCTGCCCATTCTCTGACTTTTTTTCCTACCCCTTCCCGTCATTACTCTTTGCTGTCCTCACACAGGGAAGGCACACCTCTGGAACCCTCTTCTCCCAAAAACCCACATGGTTTTCTTCATTTCCCTTTTTTTTTTTTTTTTTTTTTGAAGAAATCCTGCTCTGTTGCCCAGGCTGGAGTGCAGTGGGCTCAGTGCAACCTCCACCTCCCGAGTTTAAGTAATTCTCTTGCCTCAGCCTCCTGAGTAGCAGGGACATGCCACTATGCCCAGCTAATTTTTCGTATTTTCAGTAGAGACAGGATTTCACCATATTGTCCAGGGTGGTCTCAAATTCCTGACCTCAAGAGATCTGCCTGGCCTGGCGCGGTGGCTCACGCCTGTAATCCCAGCACTTTGGGAGGCCGAGGCAGGCGGATCATGAGGTCAGGAGATCGATACCATCCAGGCTAACACAGAGAAACCCCATCTCTACTAAAAATACAAAAATTAGCCGGGTGTGGCGGCATGTGCCTGTAGTCCCAGCTGCTGGGGAGGCTGAGGCAGGAGAATGGCGTGAACCCGGGAGGCGGAGCTTGCAGTGAGCCGAGATTGCGCACTGCCCTCCAGCCTGGGACACAGAGGGAGACTCCATCTCAAAAAAAAAAAAGAAAAAAAGAAAGAGCTCTGCCTGCCTCGGCCTCCCAAAGTGCTGGGATTAGAGGTGTGAGCCATCGCTCCTGGCCTCAAACATCATGTTTTTATTGAGGCCTTCAGAAGTGCTTTTTACATTTTTCTTTTTGAGATGAAGTCTTATTCTGTGACCAGGATGGAGTGCAGTGGAGCAATCATGGCTTACTGCAACCTTGACCTCCCAGGGTCAAGCAATCCTCCAACATCAGCCTCCCAAGTCACTGGAACTGTAGGCTCATACCATCATGCTTGGCTAATTTTTAAATTTTTTGTAAAGACAGAGTCTGACTAAATTGTCCATGCTGGTCTTGAACTCCTGGCCTCCTGCTTCAGCCTCCCCAAGGGCTAGGATTATAGACATGAGCCACCATGCCCAGCCAGGAGTACTTGCTTTTTAGTTACAATCCTTATACCTCCTGCCCTCTGGCATCAATCATTCTTATTCTCCTTCCTTGCTTTATTGTTTTTTTTTTCACAGTACTTAAACCATTTTCCAACATACTATACTAGAAAATTTACTTATTTTTATCTGTATCCTCCTAGTTGATTTTAAGCTCCACAAGAAAGAGGGTTTTTATAGGTATCCTAGCACCTTGAACACTTCCTAGCACCTAGTGGGCACTCAATAAATGCACATTGAATAAATGGACTCTAATAACCACAGCCAAGAATGGGTCTCCTTAAATTTTCTTGCAGTTTTATTCCTCATTACAGCTTACATGGCCCTGTGACTGGCCCAATAGGCTGCATGTAGCAAGAAGACGATAAAGGCATGACTTCTTTCTTCAGGAGAAAAATCTATCCAGACTTCTTTTAAAGTCATTATTTATGCCCTAACTCTAACTAGATTTTGTATTACCATAAGCCACTGGCTTTAAGGGACTCTACAGCATGTAGATGGCCTTGTACACACCTGGTTCCTGTACAGGGTGCATGCTCTACTTGCTGACAAGTGGCTATCATGGAGATGAATGATGTCCCTGGTATTATTACACATTGTCAAGAAACTTCATTGGCTTAATCAATCCAGGTAGCCTTTATTCAGAGGGAAGAGGAAAATCGGTCAAATTAGTTATTTGACAAGATGTCAAAGACACAATCAGTTATTTAAAATGAAATTCCCTAACAATTGGGTTGGTTTCGTTTAGACACATGCCCTCCTTCTAACAGTCTATAAGGTATTCATATAACTAGTTCTTCAAGCCCTTAGAGAATGAGCCCAACTTACCTCATTTACCTACCCTAAAACCAGAAAGTAATATTTGCAGGCACTCATGGAGGAAAAACTCCTAAACACTTCTCTATGCCAGTATGTGTGAACTTCAACAGTCATGATCAGATAGCGACTTACTTGGGGTTGGGATCGAATGCACTATGCATGCTGTTATGTATTTCTCTTAATAGCCCTACCAGGTAGGTTTTATTAACACATTTTACTGACAAGAAAACAGGAGTGGAGAGGTTCGGCAATCCTCCAAAGTCACTTGATGGGTAGTGTCAGGGCTTAAATTTCAACCAAGTACTGTTTAATTCTAAGCCCATATTCCTTTATTGTTTCAATCTGTAATTCTGGTTCTCATTCGTCCTCTTCTAGGTTAGTTCTGTGGCCAGTTGGATAAGAGTGATTTTTAAAATAGCTAACAGCACAGAAGAAAAAGCAGATTAAACATTCAATATCTTCCCCTTTGCTTGATGCTTGGAATGTGACTGCTCTCCAGCTATGTACACAAGCATTGTGAGGAGGAGGGCCAGCCATGCTTCAGTTAATATTCAAGGTCACCATTACTTATTTAATTCTATATTAAGACTCACCCAATTACTAGAGAGAGAATTCTACTTTAAACCGTCTTAAAGAATAAAGGAAATGTATTTGTTCCCCCTGAAATCCCATGGTACGAAACAACTTCAGCACTAGTGGAATATAGGTGCTCAACCAGGACCTTAAGACTACGTCTCTACCTCATGTCTCTATTTTTCTTAATGTCAGTTTTTTGTCACCAACTTCTTCCTCCCCTAGAGGTGGCAAGTTCATCACAATTAGCTATACTTATCTTGCCTGAGAAATCCCAAGAGAAACAGATAATTTCTTTCCCAACATTTCCAGGAAAATCCAGAAGCTTAATTTCACTTGCCTGAGAAATCCCAAGAGAAACAGGTAATTTTTTTCCCAATATTTCCAGGAAAATCCAAGAGCTTAATCTCACTTGCCTGGCTTAGGCCATGTGTCCATCCCCAAACCCATAAGGCGGCCAAGACAATGAAACAATCTGATTATCCAGACCTAGGTAATGGAAATACATGTACTTAAAGTCCAGGAAAGGGATTCCCAAGACAAATCAGGGTGTCATGGCCAAAAGAATGGTAAATGGATGCTGGAGAGGAAAAACAACAAATGGCCACTAAACTATCTGTGGTTAGTGCATATCCTCTGTGTCTACCAGTTTCCTTATCTGTAAAACTTATTGTGCATCTCACAGCATTTTCGAAGGATCCCATGAGATAATGTTTGAAATCACATAGCCCAGTGCTTGGTGCTTCATAAATACATCAAATAGCATATTATTATTTTACATTATAACGGCACAGGCCTCTGGACTGTCTTCTTATGAATTCCTAGATGCAACTTATTTTGCTCATGCCTCTGGCTCCTTATTTAAATAATTCAGAATGTCTCAGTGTTTGGAATTTTTGATGACCAGAAGATTCATGAAAAGCTGGAACTTTCAGAAAGGCTGCTACAAAAACTGTTGGTCTCCCTTATTTTTCAACAAGGCATGTGCATATATGGTTTGTGTAGACACAGTATGAAGCAGAGGCATACATCTCATTATTATATTAATCTTCTAACATATTGCTATTTGGCCATAATCTCCTTTCCCTAAAGAAAAGGAAGGAGCAGGAGACAATAGTAACACAAAAAACATATTGTGCTTTGATACACATGAAAGATCTGGGGAAGGAAGGGAATAACTTCATCTGTAGAAAATATGTTTTTCTTAAAATCTGGTCCCTTTAGCAATTAACTGGTTGGGAAATATCTTTGGGGGAAAGTCATATTAAATAAGTGAGGGAAATAAGCTTCTGGAAATAGCTTTTCCCTTCCATTCCTTCAAATCTGTTCTGTAAATATTTCAGGGTAAATGCTGAAAGATGACTTTGCCTCCCTGGTGGCAGATATCATTGTTTTAGAAAACAGAGTTTATAAGCAAGATTCTTTGGAATGCTCAAAAAAGTCAGCTGATTTTTCACTGATGAAAAGTAAAAATAACAAAGGAAACAGAGGAACTTGGGGGAGCAGGTGACCATGACAAGGTCTGAATGGTCCTTGTCTTCATTTTAGTTTTAATATTCTTTGTCTGAACATAAACTGGTTTTTTTTTTCCATTTCAGAATGAGAAGGTGCGTAGCAATCCACATTCACTCCTTGAACCAGTGTTTGTTCTAGAGTCTGGAGATATATCCATGAACAAAACAGACAAGGTCCCTGCTATCAAGATCGTATACTGTAGTCACAGAGACAGAAAATCAACAAATAATTAGCAAGAAAAATATTAAGCGAGGATAAATGTCAACCAAAAAGTTGAAATAGGTTTATGGAATAGAGTCCATAGATGCAAAAATTGGGCCAGATGGTTGTGCAGGTGAGCAGATGCCCCACAAGATCCTCATTACAAGTTGGTGCACTCCTCCTCCAGCTACTGGAGGATAAGTCTATGGCCAGTGGCTTAAACTGACAGTCTTTTCAGGAGAATTATCCTCAGGTGATAGAAGACACCTGCAGGGCAACCAATGACTGATTGATGCTGTTTATGAAAGCCTGACCCCTTCCTTCAAGGCAGGCCACCTGTGAGGTGTGATTTATGCTCCAGATCCACTCACCACCCCCATCCACAGGTCTGTCCAAAGTTAGACATTACCTAAGACCACATCTAAGACCAAATCCTTGCTCTTTTTTCCTCTTCCCCTCCCTGCTTTCCTCATCCCTTTACAGATTTTTCCTAAGTGTACACCCTCAATAAATCATGTCTTCCCAAACCCATCTCTCAGGCTGTTTTTCTAGGAAGTGCAAACCAAGATAGCAGTCAAGGAAGGCCTCTTCTGAGTTGTGATATATAAGCTGGGACATGAGTGGTGACAAGTAACCAGGCACGCAAACATCTGGTGGAAAAAGTCTGACATGCTGAAATAACCAAGCTATCATCTTGGATAAAGGGCACTAGAAAGGAGGAAAGTGTGAGAAGAGGAGGTCTGAGAGCTGTAAGACCTGATCCCAGATCTTACAGGCTAAGGATCCTGGATTTTAGTCAAAGTGTGGTGGGACACTGTTAGCAACTTTTGAGCAGTTGTATGTTCTGACTTATGTTATAAAAGAATTTGCTGGAGAACAGCTGATCCTGGGGTCAAAATGGTAGCAAGGAGATCAGTTAAGAGGCTGTGCAAACACTGACTTCAAGTTGCACTAGCATCTATTGTGTGTATTTTATATGCTGGACAGTTTACATATAGTTCCTAAGTTCTACTAATAACTTCAAAATGTATAACAGATGTTGCCTCAGGAGTTTAGAGATAAAGAAAGAGACACAGTTTGCTTGAATAGTTAATATGAAAGCATACAGCTATTAAGTGGTATATCTGGAATTAAATCAGTCTATCTGGCTCTAAAACCTAAGCTTTTCTTACCATACTGACCTCCTCATCTGATTTCTTTGTGTGCCATTTTCTCTGCAAATAACTCCATCACTCTGACTTGCCATATTTGGGTTATCAGAGGTGTCAAGGCATTTCTGCCCCACTGGGGATATGAGTCCCTGCCGAATCATCCGTCTGCTGGGCCCCTGAAAGACTGGTTGCTATTATCCAAACGCATCTGTTTGTAATTATGAGGTGCCCTTACAATTCCCCTTTTTGTCAACATAATTACTTTCAATTATATTAACACTCTGCCCTGACCAGCCCAGGGCCCCACTCCCCTGCCAACTGCAAGACATGATTTCCAAAGCCCTCGCCACTGCAGTCCAAACATATGGACTCTCTTCTCAGCTCCAAGCACAGGAGGGTTCGGATCCAAAAACAGTGTAAATGGAAGCTACTTCTTGCTTTGTCCATGCCACTGTGACAGTGCAAGAAATGACTATATTACCTGGAACCATGTTTGGAATGATAACAAAATCAATGACTTTGTCAACTTAGGGCATATTTTAAATGGACACTTAATTTGGAAGTGATTTTCCTGCCATAAAAAGTCATGATAATCTCAGAATTCCTCCTCCCCACATGAGCCAGACAGAAAAAAGAGAAGCCAAATTTGTTCCCAATGATCAATTTAGAATTAGGGAAGAAGAGACTTCCTAAAGTTCAAGCAGTGCACCGGTCTAGAGAGTAGCAGATTAGAAACAGCAGTAGCTAGAGCTTTGTACATGGTTGATGAAGATTCTGGATTAAAGTCCAAACTTTCTGAAAGGGCAAGTTGAAAAGTTCTCTGTAGTTTGCATAAAACTGTGAAGTAAACATGAAATTAGTCCAATGTGCACTAGAATATGGAAAGAGAAAAGAAAGAGAATTAACATTGGCTTTGTCTCACTGTTGCCAGTCATGGTGTAAAATGTTTTACCTCCATGAATTGGTTTGATCTTTATACTAATCCTATGGGGGTGAGTATTATTATTCTGGCTCTCTGGTGGAGGAAATGAATTTAGAAAATTTAACAATTTGCCTGAGGCTATACACTTAGTAAATGGCACACCCAGGATCTGAGCTCTGGTCTCTCTGCCCTCAAAGGCTACATCATCTTTCCAATCTGCAAAAATAAAAATTGAAAATTGAGTGAACAAGGGAGATATCTGACCAAAGACATCAAGCAGCTCTTTAATTTGGTGTTGAGGGAATGATTAGAGATAATACAAATCCTGAAGTATATTAATTACAGCTTGATGAGAGTATGTATGTATGCACCAAAAATAACCACATATAATTGCCTAGCATTCATTCTATAGTGTATGGTTCAGTTGCTCTAAAATATTCCTCTTTGACCCAGGTGATACTGAAGAACCATTGAGGTCTTTGTTAGCCACTGTGTCTGAGCTGGAGTAACATGTACCAGCAGCCTTGCAGAGCAGGTTACTATTCACCCACATAAGACAGAGGCTAAACAAGTTCCATTTCCAGTGGGGTAAGCCAGAACTTAAACATGTACTGCTATAATGAGAGTCATTAATTGTCCTAATTCTAATTCTAGACCTGTAGAGATCTCCTGAAGTTAAATCCATGTGGAGGGTAGGGCTATTGATAGGAGTCTTTCCAAGGTATTTCCCGTGACCCACAAGGCCTCTCCCTGCTCTATCCTATATTTCTGTTGGAGTTTCTTTAAGCATTTCTCCTTGTTCTGGCAGGATGTATAAGGATAAGATTCACTTGCAGGCTGACTCAGCAGACCCTCTGCTCAAGGATAAGAAGTTGCTTCCTGAATGGAGTCTTAGCCTCATCTTTGCAATATTCTACCTGAAGAAACTTCTTGGAAGCATGCTGATTTTCGCTGGGGTCCTCCCTAATTCCCCCTGGCCCTGTTAATGTCAACCTGCCTCTATTCAAGAAATCAGACACAGTCTGTGTCTGATGACAAAATGTCTTCATGTCTTTTCTTTCTTTCTTTCTTTTTTCTTTCTTTCTTTCTTTCTTTCTTTCTTCTTTCTTTCTTTTTCTTTCTTTCTTTCTCTCTCTCTCTTTCTCTCTTTCTCTCTCTTTCTTTCTTTCTTTCTTTCTTCCTTCCTTCCTTCCTTCTTTCCTTCCTTCCTTTCTCTCTCTCTCTCTTTCTTCTCTTCCTTTCTTTTCTTCCTTCCTTTCTTCCTTCCTTCTCTCTTTTTCTGTTTCTCTCTTTCTTGGCTTTTTTGGTTCATCTATTTGGCTCATTCTCTGCAGTTTCTTTTCTTGTCTACCTAGAGCTCAAGCTAGTCTCATACAAACTCTTTTGCAGTGATACACAGCCAGCTACAGTGGATAGAATTTTCCTTTATCCTTTAAGATGTCCTTTGAGAACTGAAAAATGGAACTGCCAATCTTAGCAGGATTCAACGAGAGCTGTATTCAGAAAGAATAAGTGGAAATATGATCAAGTGGGCATTTTCAAATTTCAGTAAAATGCATTTTGCTGAATTGACAAGGCTGAGAAGCCAACTTACAAAAGGAAACCCTCTAACCAAAATAGTGTAGTGATGCTCCCCTGGCTTTGCAGGACCTCTCCCCTGGTCAGCAGGATAGCCCTCTGGCTGGTTTAACTACACAGGATTCTAATAGAATATTTAGGATGTGGCAAACTCTGGGCCAGTCTTCATATATTCTTTTTTTCATGAACATCTAACTGGGTCCCTGTGATACAGACAAAAATAATAACAACAACTATCGATTCCTGAACATCACATCAGGTACTGTGCTAAGTACTTTTCAGTGTATTACCAATAACAACCTTATGAGCTATGCGTTATTAAAATCCTAACATTACTGGTGAGAAAAGAGAGGCTTAAGAGAGATAAGGTGCTCCATGGCCTCTCTGCATGTGGATTTGACATAAGGTTGATATTCTTAGCATTATGCAACTCTCTCCTGCAGGGCTAACTGCAGATTAAAGCCCTAGGCAGGGAGAGAGAGACCTTGCCACACTTGGGCACTGGGAAATAGAGAACAAAATAAATTGAAGGTATGGGGTGACAGAACGTGTGCCAGACAACATGCAAGGCCATTTATAGATGCTCTATGATCCAATCTACCACAAAAACCCTGGCAGTTTACTTTCATTATTCCTATTCTGCATATAGGGAAATATAGGCTCAGCTTGGGGCTGTTAGTGTTTTCACCAAAGGCATTCATTTATTCATTCATTTACCATATATTCACTGGACATCTAGGAAGTATCATGTTCAGTGCTGAGTGCCAAAGTAAATGAAATCAGAGAAGCTATAGCCCAGGAAAGGAGTTAGATACTAATCTAACAGCCACACAAATTGTTACATGAATATAGCCATCCAAAATGCATGCCATGGTACTCTGAGAATGAGCATTTGCCTAATCAAGAGGTCAGAGAAGGCTTCCTAAGGAATTGATAATAGAGTTTTTATCTAAAGGATGTGTAAGTGGTATCTAGCAAAGAGGAGAGGGAAGATTATTTCAGGCAGCAAGTGCCAAATCCCTGTAGGAAGAGGGTGTGTGACCCATGTGAGGAGCCAGAAGAAACTAGAGAGAGTGAAAGGGTGCCCTGTGACCATGGGACCAAGAGGAGCCAAAGAGCCTGAGCAGGACTAAGTCTTGGCTGAGCCATGTGAAACCACAGTCAGGAAAAGGCTGTTGGCCCACTGTGCTCAGCCCTTGTTTTGTTTGCTCTGTCATTTTTCACAGGGCTGCAGGATTCTGCAAAGTTGTCTACAATCTACTCTAGAGGTTAAATGAAGGCTGAGGAGTGAGCGCAGTACAGGAAGAGGCTGGCTTAACGGAAGAAGGGAACAAGGTTGGCCTAACCATACTTGGAAGGAAACGTTAGCTGAGGCTAGGTAGAACAAGAGAAGGAAGTGTTCATAGAAGGGAAATACATGCCAACTGTGGAACAGAAGTCATATTTCCAAGAGCATAAATGTGTATGTACATGGGGTGCAGTGGTGGGGTAGGTTCCTGATTTGATTCCTTTTATTGTTAAGTATGGCAAAATGAGAAGGCCAGAAAATTCCTTTAGGGGCCTGAAGGCTTGGATTGGTCATTTTCACATACCAGGATTTCTCAGAGCCCTACGTTGGACAGAGTGCCTTGTGGCCTGAAACCATTGGATGGGGCCTCTATAGGAGCCTGTTGGGCCTGGCGTATAATTACTCTTCAGCAGGTTGGGCTCATCCCTTGCTGTGTGGGGCCTCTTGTGGTATGGAGAGCAAGTGGGCAGGGAACTAGGAGCTGAAATATCGACTCCAACCAGTGGATCAGGACATTACAGCCTGTTTGACCTGCCCTTAGGGCTGAGATCCTACAAGAAAAGGCCATGTAGCACTTAATTTGTGGCATTATATGTACTAGCCTGGCACCAAGGTTTTCTCCAGTCCTTCCAGCTTCAGGATAATCTACTCCATGGAGCCCCATCTCCATTAGACTGGCTTCCTGATACAAAAATCACTACCTCTGCAATGCTTTCCAGTACTCAAGTTTGGAAAAGTTTGAATTGTGGAGAATTTGGACAGCAAAGAATACCTGTACATGTTGGGATCCCACAGTACTATCTGAATGCCAGTCATTCTGTGATATGATGTTCTTCTAGTCACCTGTGCCTCTGCTGGTGTCTGAACTCATCAGTGAGTTGTCTAGACCTCAGGTGGACCATAGTCACCATTTCTCAGCTGTATTTCCATCTATACCTCTGGTTATCAACAGATACTATTCAACTGCCCACCTGCAGTACTCTGGACACCCGATGCCACCCATCTGTTAATTGTCTGCTCATTGTCTATTCGAATGGCTATTCTGGATACTGGATTCCATCTCAGCCTCTTGCTAGGACCACTTGCCTGCCACCTGTTTGCTCCTCCCTGGAACAGATGGTTAGCTTTTTTTTTTTTTTTTTTTTTTTTTTTTTGAGATGAAATCTTGCTCTGTCACCCAGCCTGGAGTGCAGTGTCACGATCTTGGCTCACTGCAAGCTCCACCTCCCAGGTTCACGCCATTCTCCTGCCTCAGCCTCCCAAGTAGCTGGGACTACAGTCACCCGCCACCATGCCTGGCTAATTTTTTTTTGTATTTTTAGTAGAGACGGCATTTCACCATGTTAGCTAGGATGGTCTCAATCTCCTGACCTAGTGATCCGCCCACCTCAGCTTCCCAAAGTGCTGGGATTACAGGTGTTAGCCACTGCGCCTGGCCCAGATGGTTAGCTTTTGTGCCTACCTTTGCATACTTGTGTTGGCTTCTGACCTCAGCAATCACATTCTCCAAGTCCTTAAGGCCTGGAACTTTCTCAGTCAGGCCATCCAGACCCTGAGAAAACCTGGCTACATTTCAGCAAGCCAGGCCATTTGCAGAAAGAGACTAGATTAGCCTTGCTACCCTAACCCTGAATCATAATTTATTATTGATAGATTGTAGACTTTCACTAATCCCCACCACATGTCCACAGTGCAATTTGTCCTCTTATCTCACTTACTGCTTTGTTCTCTTGCTCTCCTCAGTTTTCTGATGTCCTAACATCCTTCCTAGTCACTACCACATTGCTGTCACTAGGGGAAGTCCTTGTCTCCTCAAATACAGTCTCAGGCAGGGATTTTCTGCTAAACTGAATGAACCACCTTTGCCACAAACCACCTCCTTTTACTAGTGACATCCATTGCCTGGGGATGATCATGTTCATGTTCTTCCTCAAGACCAGCTTTCATTTGATTATAGTATTTGGACTGCAGTTTTTATCACTGGGGTCAGTCCCACATCCTCCAGTTAATGGATTCTCAGGAGCTCATCCTGCCGGGAGAAGCAGAGCTTCACAGAAATTAGGAATTTAGGCTTTGAGCCAAACCGCCTGGGTTCAACTCCTGCCTCTGCTCTTTACAAGCAGAGTGTCTTTGAGCAAGTTATTTAATTTTTCTGAGCTTCATTTTTCTCATCTGTTAGTGGAATTAATAATTGTGTCTCTATTATATTAATAGGATCATTGTGATGATTACAGGTTAGTACATGTATGCATTTGGAAATGCATCAGACAGACAGTGCACTCTGAACCAATGTTAGTTATTATCTCTGCTTTTTATTCCCCACTAGTTTGCTGTAAGTTAGTACTTGGCTGGGTGAGGCTGATATTTCAGACCTACTTTCAGCCCTGGAGTGATTACCCAGATAAATAAGATCACTTAGGATCCTCAGTTGGTCTCCAAATCATAGACCTTGCAGAAATCAGAATGTGGAAAGGGAATAAACTTATATCTATTCATCCATTTATCATTTTATTCATTTAAGAAACATATATTAAGCCTCTGCTCCATGCAGGGCATTGGGCTCTGTGCTTTGCATTTCTTGTTTCCTGTACACAGCTCCTCAGGTTGGGCATTTCCTAAAAGCAGATCTACTCATACATGGAAAACTGGATTCAAATATAATATGGTTTGGATATTATGCTGGAGGTGGGGCCAATGCTGGAGGTGGGGCCTGATGGAAGGTGTTTGAGTCATGGACATGGATCCCTCATAGCTTGGTGCTGTCTTCACTGCAGTGAGTGAGCTCTCATGAGGTTTAGTCATTTGAAAGTGTGTGGCACCTCCCCCTCCATGCTCTCTCTGCTCCTGCTTTTGCCATGTGATGTGCTTGCTCTCCCTTTGCCTTCCACCATGATTGGAAGCACCCTGAGGCCCCCTCAGAAGCAGATGCCATTTTGCTTCCTGGATCGCCTGCAGAATGGTAAGCCAATTAAACCTTTTTACTTATAAATTACCCAGTCTGAGGTATTACTTTATAGCAATGCAAGAATGGCCTAATACAGTATATTATGCCCCAATAAATTATGTTTTGTGAGCTAATAAATTCTCTGTTGCACAGTGTGGTCTAAGCAGCCAGAAGAAACTGAGATGTTCCTCAAATGCCACATGCTCTCTATTTCTGCTAATGTCACCACACTCAGAGTTGGATTGGGAGGGATTGTTTAAAACAAATCCTCCACAGAGCCACCCCTACCTCTGGTTCCCAGCCTCCCTGAGGCTCAGGCTTACTTCCCATTCTTTCCTCCCTACAGAACGCTCAGCACCCCCACCCTGCTGTCCTCAGTCACTGCTTGTCTGAAGCCATGCCTTTGTCATTCTCTGCCTCCCCATCTGTCTGAATTATCCATGTCCTTCACCAATCCAGTGCTTGTGATTGTCATAATGCTAAGCAAGCGATCTGGGCAACTGAGGGTAGAATTTTTTTCTTCCTGGAATAAAACATAAAGCCACAGTCCAATATATCTTGGGTACTCTCATCAGATTTGGAAATACGTCCATAATTAAAACTGCCAAATTGAATGCTAGTTCTAAAAATTGGTTTCATTAGTAACGGGAAAGCTATTTTAATGCATCAGATTATAGATAGTTTCGCTGCTTTTAAAAAAGGAAATGAACTTTTTAAAAGAAAGAACAGAATAAGAGGCAAGAACATAACCTATCTCAGGCAATGAGTAAGAAAGTTTCTCAGAAGGTTCTAATGTCTTCCTCTTCAAGCTTTGCTTAAAAAAAAAAATTACAAGCTGTCAGATGGTCCACGGTGATAGGAATGCTAAAATGAGTGATTGGGGGGCGGGGAAGCATGCATGCCTTTAGAAGTTTTCTTTTATTAATTGGCAAAAGTAGATCGATTGCTTGATTGACTGATTATTGAAGGATTAATGGTGCCTGACTTAGGAGGGGTGAGGAACTCTTCCACATGATCTGCCTGCTGGTATGGGCTGGAAAATGTCCATCTGGTGCTTAAGTAAATATTAATTGAGACCATATCTAAGTGCAGCTCAAAGGCTCAGGGGCATAGTGGCTGTCATGAACAGCTTGGGGAGGAGAAAGATGAGTTCTTTTCTAAATGTAGGCTCTGTTACAGGCTCACTGTGAATCAAAGTCCAATTGCTTCAACTCACTTCGTCTTGTTAACTCAGATGGAAAATTGGGTTAGAAGCAGATCACTTACATGGGGATGGCTGTGGTTACCCAGGTCAGCTTTTACAGAGCCGTGGAGTCTCTGAGGAACAGATTGTTAAGGCAGATGGATAGACAGGAATGGAGAAGTGGGGCAGGCTCCCTGGGGAGATAGAATCTCTACAAACATCAGAAAGCATTTTGCTGAAAAATCTCTTCCATTTGCTACCATCTTTTCTTGCCAAAAGTCTCTGCCTCCTGCCAGACCCACAGTGAGAATTGCTACCTAAACTTGTGTTGGGCCACCGTGGGCTGGAAGGAATGGAATGGGTGTTTTGGGAATGAGCAGAGCTCTTGGGATAAATGCCACTCAATATATGCCTGGCCAGTGAAAGCAAAAGGAAGAACCATACTTCATCCTCCCTCTGTCTGACAACTCAGCTCCGGTTTGACGCTTTGGTCCCCTGGCTGTTGCTGAGTGCTCTGGGCGCTCACATTACCTTTTGCTGCACAGTGACTTTGCTCCACAGATCTCAGCCTGAGGAGCAATTGTGGGCTGCGGCTGTTACTCAGTAGCTTTCCTTCCCCCTCACCGTCCTTTCTGTCCAAATCTGTTCTGCCAGCCCAAGTCCTACAGGAGGGCCATCAAAACTTCTTGTAGGAAGCAAATGCACTGCTGGATATTTTCCTAAGGTAAATTTATTGAACCATTTCCAGGAAGATAGTGATGGAGGAGACCAAGTTAGGTGTGCTCACTCTCTGCACCCGCAGTCAACTGTAGCCTCTGAAAAGAAAGATAAATTGGTGTTCTCCACTCACCATATAAAATGAAAATTTTCTGCTGGGTACCCAGAACTGGACAGGAAACCATTGATCTTCCTGAATAAACATCTTTCCATAAATCTTTATCTCTTCCAAAGATAATTGGGAGAACAGTGGCTTCTGAATTTACTCTCTTCCGGCAGTTACCTCCCTTTCATTCTTCTGGGTATATTTGTTTTCAAATCCAGAATGTACTGCTGGGCTCCATCCATCAAGGGAAAGGAAGCCTGAATGATTTCCTATTTCAGCTCTAATGTGTCAAGCTTGAGAATTCTCTTAATTCACGAGTTTTGCAAGGTGCCTGGCATTTTCCATCACAGGTGGGCCTGTCATATTGCCTCACTTCTCCTGAAGGCTGTGTCCATACTGCTAATCTTATTGCTCTGTTTAGATTTAGGAATCCACTCTTTCTCCTCTTTTCTTCACTTACTCATTTATTTATTTCACATGTAATCCAT
The DNA here is from genome assembly GCF_029281585.2 of Gorilla gorilla gorilla. Classification (NCBI taxonomy): domain Eukaryota; kingdom Metazoa; phylum Chordata; class Mammalia; order Primates; family Hominidae; genus Gorilla; species Gorilla gorilla. The sequence goes on along the minus strand of NC_073232.2, from coordinate 97,599,306 downwards.
CATATGTCCATCATCGTATGGGGAAATCCTATTGTTAAAATAGATCTGATGACCTGCGTGCCTGAAGATATCTCCCCAAATGAAAGTCCCTGGATCCTGGCTTCCTCGTCAGTGCTCTCTGAGGTGTGCAGCTAAAGCAAAGGAAATCAGTTTGGTAGCCACATTAATAACCAAACATGTTATTTTTCAGTCTTAAAAATCATTTGAAACATTCGAATCTTAATCTTAGTATTTTTGATTTTCTGAATGCTTAATTAGCTGTGTAGCTAGAACATTAATGTATTAAAACCCATATTCGTTTTTCTTAAATCTGGGTTATTATAATGTATAACTTTTAATAAAACCTTCTAACTATAGTAATGCAAATCATAGAAGCTTTGAAAGGCCCATGAATCAAAGTTACTACCTCAAAGCTGTGAAAGTTACTTGGTGTTTGCCCAACACAACCCTTAAATAGAAGAGTATGTTTTTAAACACACTGAGCCTCTGCAAGGGGCCCACCCACATGACTAAGATGCCCAGCCTCTGTGTTGCACTGTTATATGCAGATATAATGAAAATTATTTTTAATGTGGCAGAAACAAATACAGACTCTCAAAAAAAGATTTCACCAAGACTGATTGAGTTTTAAGGTCACCAATACAATGCAAATGGTTCTTTTGTGTAAGTGTATAAAACGCAAAAGGTGATGGCTTCTATGAACAAGGGAACATGTCAGATATCACTATGAAGGTTGTTTGAAGAAATTTGGAAATAGTAAATTAAGAATGATGAACCAAGTTTTCTTTACAGTGGAGAAGCCTGGAAGATCCACGTTTGCCAAGTGACAGATGTAAACTTCACCAACAATAAAATAAATAGGCACTATGTGCCTCCTGGTGGGATTTTCTGAGTAGGGCAGGTAATCACTTCTACAGTAGTGCTACTAGAAATGCATTGCCTGGGTGTAATCATGAGACAAATACAAATTGAGGAATAGTCTATAAAAACAAAAACACATAGTTCGACTCTTCAAAAGTGTAAAAATCATGAAAGAGAAAGAAAAGAGGAGAAACTGTTCCCAACTAGAGGAGACTGCATGAAAGGCATGGTCCTGAGTTACAGCCTGGATTAGTAAAAGAAAAGATACAGATTCGATAAAGATATAGGTAAGATTATCTACCTACCGAGCTATCATACATGTATTAGTTTGTTCTCACACTGCTATAACTGCCCAAGACTGGGTAATTTATAAAGAAAAGAGGCATAATTGACTCACAGTTCCACATGGCTGGGGGAAGCCTCAGGAAACTTACAATCAGGGCAGAAGAGGAAGCAAACATGTCGTTCTTAACATGATGCAGGAAGGAGAAGTGCCGAACAAAGGGGGAAAACCCACTTATAAAACCATCAGACCTTGAGAATTCACTCACTATCACAAGAATAGCAGCATGGGGGTAACTGCCCCCATGATTCAATTACCTTTCACCAGGTCCTTACCATGACACGAGGGGACCATGGGAACTACAATTCAAGATGAGATTTGGATGGGGACATGGCCAAACCATATCAATCTACTTATCCATCTATTTATCTACATTTTTCCCTGTATACCTCTGTGTATATGTGTGCGTGTGTGTGTAATCTCTTAAGAAGGACATTCTCTGCATTATTATTATCATGCTGTTATCAATATTATGAAATTTGCTGATTTATTTAATATCAGCATTTATTTTAGACACAGGAGGTACATGTTTAGAATTGTCACATGGGTATATTGGACCTAGGTAGTGTGCCTAGTACCCAATAGGTAGTCTTTCAACCCACACTCCTTGTGCAGTGGTCAGCAGTGTCTGTTGTTCCCATGTTTATGTCCATGGGTACTCAATGATTAGCTCCCACTTATAAGTGAAACATGTGGTAATTGGTTTTCTGCTCCTTCATTAATTTATTTAGGATTATGGCCTCCAGCTCCATCCATGTTACTGTAAAGGACATGATTTTATTCTTGCTTATGGCTGCATAGTATTCTATGGTATATATGTACCACATTTTCTTTATCTATTCCACCATTGATAGGCACCTAGGTTGATTCCATGTCTTTGCTATTGTGAATAGAGCTGTGATGAACATACGTGTGCATGTGTCTTTTTGGTTTAATGATTTACTTTCTTTTGGATATATACCCAGTAATGGGATTGCTGGGTCCAATGGTAGCTCTGTTTAAGCTCTTTGAGAAATCTCCAAACGGGTTTCCACAGTGGTTGTACTGATTTACATTCCTACAGTGTATAAGAGTTCCCTTTTCTCTGCAACCTTGCCAGCATCTATTGTTTTGACTTTTTAATAATAGTCATTCTGATTGGTGTGAGATGGTATCTCATTTTGCATTTCTCTGATGATTAGTGAGGAGCATTTTTTTTTCAGATATTTGTTAGCAACTTGTCTGTCTTCTTTTGAAAAGTGTCTGTTCATGTCTTTTGCCCACTTTGTAATGAGGTCATTTTTCACTTGTTGATTTACTTCAGTTTCTCTTAGATTCTGGATATTAGACCTTTGTCAGATGTATAGTTTGTGAATATATTCCCCCATTGTGTAGGTTGTCTGTTTATTCTGTTGATGGTTTCTTTTGCTGTGCAAAACTCTTAGGTTCATTAGGTCTCACTTGTCAATTTTTTTTGTTTCAGTTGCTTTTGGGAGCTTGGTCATAAATTCTTTGCTAAGCCAATGTTGAGAAGTGAATTTCCTGAATTTTCTTCCAGGATTTTTATAGTTTGAGGTCTCATATTTAAATCTTTAATCCATCTTGCGTTAATTTTTGTATATGGTGAAAGGTTAGCATCTTGTTTCATTCTTCTGCATAATGGCTAGCCAGTTATCTTAACACCATTTATTGAATAGGGAGTACTTTCTCCATCTCTTGTTTTTATTGGCCTTGTCAAAGATCAGATTGTTGTTGGTGTACAGCTTTATTTCTGAATATTCTATGCTGTTCCATTGGTCTATTTGTCTGTTTTTGTACCAGTACTGTGCTGTTTGGTTACTATAGCCTTATAGTATAGTTTGAAATCAGGTAGTATGATGCCTCTGGCTTTGTTTTTTTCACTTAGGATTTATTGGGCTATTTGTCCTCTGTTTTGGTTCCACATGAATTTTAAAATAGTTTTTTTCTAATTATGTGAAGAATGTTGTTGGTAGTTTGACAGTGATAGCTTTGAATCTGTAAATTGCTTTGGGCAGTAGGGCCATTTTAATAATATTGATTCTTCCAATTAATGAGCATTGGATGTTATTTTATTTATTTGTGTCATCTCAGATTTCTTTTAGCAGTGCTTTGTAACTCTCATTGTAGAGATCTTTCACCTCCATGGTTAGTTGTATTCCTAGATATTTCATCTTGTTTGTAGCTACTGTAAATGGGATTGTGTTCTTGATTTTTCTCTCAGCCTGAATGTTATTTGTGTATAGAAATGTTACTGATTTTTGTGCATTGATTTTTTTATCCTGCAACCTTACTATAATAAAATTGTTTAACAGTTCCCGTAGCCTTTTGACAGAGTCTTAAGAATTTTCTAAGTGTAGAATCACATTATCACCAAAGAGAGATAGTTTGACTCCTTCTTTTCCTAGTTGGATGCTGTATTAGTCCGTTTTCACGCTGCTGATAAAGACATACTGAAGACTGGGAAGAAAAAGAGGTTTAATTGGACTTACAGTTCCATATGGCTGGGGAGGCCTCAGAATCATAGGGGAAGATAAAAGGCACTTCTTACATGGTGGGAGCAAGCGAAAAATGAGGAAGAAGCAAAAGCAGAAACACCTGATAAACCCAGCAGATTTCATGAGACTTATTCACTGTCATGAGAAAAGGACGGGGAAGACTGCCCCCCATGATTCAATTATCTTCCCCTGGGTCCCTCCGACACCACGAGGGAATTCTTGGAAATACAAATCAAGTTGAGATTTGGGTGGGGACACAGCCAAACCATATCATTCCACCCCACCCCCTCCAAGTCTCATGTCCTCACATTTCAAAACCAATCATGCCTTCCCAACAGTCCCCCAAAGTCTTAACTTATTTCAACATTAACCTAAGGTCCACAGACCAAATTCTCATCTGAGACAAGGCAAGTCCCGTCCACCTATGAGCCTGTAAAATCAAAAGCAAGCTAGTTACTTTCTAGATACAAGGAGGTACAGGTATTGAGTAAATACAGCCATTCCAAATGGGAGAAACTGGCCAAAGCAAAGGGGTTACACGGCCCATGCAAGTGAAAAATCCCACAGGGCAGTCAAATTTTAAAGCTCCAAAATGATCTCTTTTGACTCCAGGTCTCATATCCAGGTCATGCTGATGCAAGAGGTGGGTTCCCATGGTCTTGGGCAGCTCTGCCTCATGGCTTTGCAGGGTACAGCCTCCCTCCTGGCTGCTTTCATGGGCTGGCATTGAGTATCTGTGGCTTTTCCAGGTGCAGGTGCAAGCTGGAGTCTGGAGCACAGTGGCCCTCTTTTCACAGCTCCACTAGGCAGTGCTCCAGTAGGGACTCTGTGTGGGGGCTCTGACCCCACATTTTCCTTCCACACTGCCTGAGAAGAGGTTCTCCATGAGAGCATCGCCCCCACAGCAAACTTCTGCCTGGGCATCCAAGCATTCCCATACATCTTCTGAAATCTAGGCAGAGGTTCCCAAACCTCAATTCTTTTTTTTTTCTTTCTTTTTTTTAATTTTATGTGCAGCAAACCTCAATTCTTGACTTCTGTGCACCCACAGGCTCAACACCATGTGACAGCTGCCAAGGTTTGGGAATTATACCCCCTGAAGCCACAGCCTGAGCTCTATATTGGCCCCTTTCAGCCACAGCTGGAGTGGCTGGGACACAGGGCACCAAGTCCCTAGGTTGCACACAGCACAGGGACCCTGGGCTCAGCCCACAAAACCACATTTTCCTCCTGGGTCTTTGGGACTGTGATGGGAGGGGCTGCCGTGAAGTTCTCTGACATGGCCTGGAGACATTTTTCCCATGATCTTGGGGATTAACATTAGTCTCCTTGCTACTTATGCAAATTTCTGTGACAGGCTTGAATTTCTCCTCAAAAAATGGGTTTTTCTTTTCTACTGCATCATCAGGTTGCAAATTTTCTAAGCTTTTATGCTCTGTTTCTCTTTTAACATGGAATGCTTTTAACAGCACCCAAGTGGTATTTTGAATGTTTTTCTGCTCAGAAATGTCTTCCGCCAGATACCTAAATCATCTCTCTCAAGTTTAAAGTTCCACAAATCTCTAGGCCAGGGCAAAATGCCGCTAGTCTCTTTGCTAAAACATAACAAGAGTCACCTTTGCTCCAGTTCTCAACAAGTTTCTCATCTCCATCTGAGACCACCTCAGCCTGGACTTTATTGTTCATATCACTATAAGCATTTTTGTCAAAGCCATTTAACAAGTCTCTAGGAGCTTCCAAACTTTCCCACATTTTCCTGTCTTCTTCTGAGCCCACCTCAGCCTGGACTTTATTGTTCATGTCACTATAAGCATTTTTGTCAAAGCCATTTAACAAGTCTCTAGGAGCTTCCAAACTTTCCCACATTTTCCTGTCTTCTTCTGAGTCCTCCAAATCGTTCCAACCTCTGCCTGTTACCCAGTTCCAAAGTAGCTTTCACATTTTTGGATATCTTTTCACCAATGCCCCACTCTACTGGTAGCAATTGACTGTATTAGTCAGTTTTCATGCTGCTGATAAAGACATACCCGAGACTGGGAAGAAAAAGATATTTAATTGGCCTTACAATTCCACATGGCAGGGGAGGCCTCAGAATCATGGTGGGAGGCGAAAGGTACTTCTTACATGGCAGTGGCAAGAGAAAAATGAGGAAGAAGCAAAAGCAGAAACCCCTGATAAACCCATCAGGTCTTCTGAGACCTATTCACTATCACAAGAGTAGCATAGGAAAGACCAGCCTCCATGATTCAATTACCTCCACCTGAGTCTCTCCCACAACATGTGGGAACTCTGGGAGATACAATTCAAGTTGAAATTTGTGTGAGGACACAGCCAAACTATATCAGATGCCTTTTATTTCTTTCTCTTTTATGATTGCTCTGGTTGGGATTTCCAGTACTATGTTGAAAAGGAGTGGTGAGAGTGGGCATCCATGCATTATTCCCATTCTCAAGGGGAGTGGTTTCAGCTTTTGCCCATTCAATATGATGTTGGCTGTGGACTTTTCACAGATGGCACTTATTATTTTGAGGTATGTTGGATTTTATCAAGAGCTTTTCCTGAATCTACTGAGATGAACATATTGTTTTTGCTTTTAATTCTCTTTATGTAGTGAATCACATTTATTAATTTGTGTATGTTGAACCAATCTTGCACCCCAGGAATAAAGCCTGCTTGATCATGGTGAATTAACTTTTTGATGTGCTGCTGGGTTTGATTTGATAGCAGTTTGTTGAGGACTTTTGTGTGTATGTTCACTGGGGATATTAGCCTGAAGTTTTCTTTCTTTGTTATGTCTCTCTGCCTGATTTTGGTATTAGATTGATACTGGCTTCATAGAATGAGTTAGGGAGGAGATCCTCCTTCTCATTTTTTTTTTTTTTTTGGAATGGCTTTATCAGGAACCATTCCAAAACTGACTAATACAGTCAATTGGTACCAGTAGAGTGGGGCATTGGTGAAAAGATATCCGTGAATTGGTATCAATTCATCTTTGTATGACTGGTAAAATTTGGCTATGAATCCACCTGGTCCGAAGCTTTATTTTTTGGTAGAATTTTTAAATTACTGATTCAACTTCAGAGCTTGATATTGGTTTTTTCAGAGTTTCAGTCTCTTCCTGATCCAATCTTGGGAGACTGTGTGTTTCCATTTCCTCTAGATTTACCAATTTGTGTGCATAGGGTTGTTCATAGAATTCTTGGAGGACCTTTTGTATTTCCGTGGGATCAGTTGTAATATTATCTTTGTCATTTCTAATTGTATTTATTTGGGTCTTCTCTTTTTTTTTCTTTGCTGATTTAGCTAGAGGGTCTATCAATCTTATTTATTTTTTTGAAGAATCAACTATTGGTTTCACTGATTTTTATATAGATTTTTGCATCTCAATTTCATTAAGTTCTTCTCTAATTTTAGTTATTTCTCTTCTTCTGCTAGTTTTGTAGTTGGCTTGTTCTTTTTTTTCTTTCCTAGTTACGTTGGGTAAAAAGTTAGATTGTTAATTTGAGATCTTCCTAACTTCTTGATGAAAGCATTTAGGGCTATAAACTTTCCACTTAACCGTACTTTGGCTGCATCTCAGAGATTTTGGTAAGTTGTGTCCCTATTTTTATTAATTTCAAATATTTTTTATTTTTGCCTTAATTTAATGTTCACTTTGGAGTTATTCAGGAGAAACTTGTTAATTTGCATGTATTTCTATAGTTTTGAGGCATTGTCTTGACATTGATTTCTATTTTTATTGCACTGTGGTCCAAGAGCATGTTTGGTATAATTTTTTAAATTTATTGATAGTTGCTTTATGACTGAACATGTAATTGAACCTAGAATATGTTCAGTTGTAGATGAGAAGAGTGTATATTCTGTGAGTGTTGGGTGGAGTGTTCTCTGGATGTCTATTAGATCCAATTGGTCAAATGTCAGGTTTAAGTCCAGAGTTTGCTAGTTTTCTGCCTTTAATCATCTACCTAATTCTGTCAATGGGGTGCTTAAGTCTCCTACTCTTATTATGTGGTTATCTAAGTCTTTTCACAGGCCAAGAATAACTTGCTTTATGAATCTGGATGCTCCAGTTTGGGTGCAATATATATTTAGGTTAGTTAAGGTTTCTTGTTGGATTGTACCCTTTATCATTATATAATGCCTTTCTTTGTCTTTCTTAATTTTTACTGGTTTAAAGTCTGTTTTATCTGATAAAAGAATAGCAACTCCTGTTCTTTAATGTTTTCTGTTTGCACAGTAGATCTCTCTCCATTCTTCCTTTTGAGTCTGTGGGTTTTATTACATGTGAGTTGGGTTTCTTGAAGACAATAAATGATTGGGTTTTGTATTTTTATTCAGCCTGCCACTCTGTATTTTAAGTGGGGCATTTAGTTCATTTACATTCAAAGTTAGTATGGATAAGTATGTTTTTGATTTTGTCTTCATGTTGTTAGCTGGTTGCTATATAGACTTGATTGCATAGTTGCTTTATAGTCCCTGTGGGCTATGAGCTTAGGTGTGACTTTATGATAGCAGGTGTCATTCTTTTGATTTCATGTTTAGCCACTTCCTTAAGGACCTCTTGTAAGGCTGGTCTAGTTGAAATGTACTCCCTCAACATTTGCTTGTCAAAAAAAGATTTTATTTCTCCTTCACTTATGAAGCTAAGTTTGGCAAAATATAAAATTCTTGGTTGGAATTTCTTTTCTTTAAGGACACTCAAAATAGGCTCCCAATCTCTTCTGGCTTATAAGATTTCTGCAGAGAGAGCTGCTGAGATATCTGCTGCTAGCCTGATTGTGTTCTTTCTGTACGTGACTTAACCCTTTTCTTTAGTTGTCTTTATGATTTTTTCTTTTGAATTGATCTTCGTGAATCTGATGACTGTGTGCCTTGGGGATGGTCATCTTGTATAGTATCTAGCTAGGATTTTCTGTATTTGTTGGATTTGCATGCCAACATCTCTAGAGAGATTAGAAAATTTTTTGTGTACTGTATCTTCAAATATATTTTCCAAGTTGCTCATTATTTCTCTATCTCTTGCAGGAATGCCAATGAGTCATAGATTTGGTCTCTTTCCATAAGTCTGCATTTCTTGGAGTTTTCTTTCATTGTTATTAATTCTTTTTTCTTTATTTTTGTCTGACTGAGTTGATGCAAAGGACAAGTACTCAAGCTCTGAGATTATTTCCTCCACTTGGTTTATTCTGTTACTAATACTTATGATTGTATTATGAAAATCTTGTAGGGATTTTTTCATCTCTACAAGTCCAATTTCGTTCTTTCTTAACATTTCTTCTTTCAGCTATTTCATCTTTCAGCTCCTGGATCATTTCACTGGATTCTTTTGATTCCTTGGATTGGGTTTCAATTTTCTCCTGAATCTCAATGAATTTTTTTGCAATTCACATTTTGAATTCTATGTCTGTCATTTCAGTCATTTCAGACTAATAAAGAACCATTGCTTTGGAGCTTGTGTGATCATTTAGAGGTAAGGGGACACTCTGGCTTTTTGAATTGCCAGAGTTCTTGTGCTGATTCTTTCGCATCTGGAAGGGTTGATATTCCTTTAATTATGATGTAATTTGAGTATAGTCAATTGGCTTCACTTCTGGATGCTTTCAAAGGGCTATGGCTCTGTACAGAATCTTTATGTGTAGGTGAATTGTTGCACTTGGTTTCATAGGTGTGTATTATTAGTGGGATAAATTTTTGGTACTATAGTTTGGGCTCTGATAGAGTAAATGGTAATTAAGGGTACCATTTACTGGTATATTAACCTGTAGCTAGGTTAATACACAGCCACGGGGCTCTTTCGTACTTCCTTGTGTTTGCAGGCATGCTCTGCAGTGGATGGGGAAAGAGAGATGGCCCCTTCATCCAGGTATGCTCCTCCTATCACTGCCACTGCAGTCACATTTTTTTTGGTTAGGTGTTTTGGGCTGCAGGAACCCCTTGGGCAGAAGCTGTGGCAAGGAGATATACCACACCTTCTCTGAACAGGTCCTGTGGAGGGAGGCACATCCTGCTCCTGCCCTGGCCTAGGGACCCATGCATTTCATCCATCTAAGTGCTCTGAGAATGGGGGCTCCTCCCCCACTTGATTGACAGCCACACATCCCAACTCTACACTTCCAATCTGTACACTGCTGCCCTCGGGGCTCCCGGACATTCCATTGCTCAAGTTTAGGTTCTGGCTATGCTGGGGGATTTAATGTGCTCCTGGGTCACTGGGAAAATACCTAGATGCAACAACACACTCAGGCTTGACTGCAGGGGCTGTGCTGTGCACCCATTTCTACAGGGTGGCTTGGTATGGACCCTGAGAGGAGCCAGTGGGCAGCAGGGCTTGCAGAACAGATGCTCCTATGGGAAGCTGACTTTGCTCTTTCCTGGCTCAGAGGTCAGCTGAGGCCCACACCCCCTGGAGGGGAATGGGAATCCCTGGGGATTGGGCATCTATGGCCTCTTTCCTCTGGAGCTGTCCAGCACACAAAAGATATCGGTTTCCATGCCATCCAAAGGCCTGTCTCTGCCTGCTCCTTGGGGAGATCCTTTTACCAGGTCGCACATCTATGGGAGATTCAGGGTCCCCTGTAGCTAGGGTCTCTTACGTCTGCAGCGAGAATGTGCCACCCCTCAATTCCCTCACTCTCCCCTTTCCCAGGAGCCCTTAGGGGCCAGGAATTAGCCCTGGCTTTCAGGCACCCTGCACAGGATTCTCAGCTTCTTCTCTCTTCAGCCTGAGCTTCAGCTTTGCGTCTCTATCCACTCTCAGTGTTTTATCTCCAAACATCTGCCCAAATTATGATCGGTTACTTGATTATTTGGTCTCTCTTAGTGGAAGTGACACTTCCTGGCTGCATGTAATTGGCCATCTTATCCCCTCGCTCCAATACTAGGAAATGTAACACTGATAAAGCAAAAACCATTATCTAATCCTCTGTCCATTTTGAATTTTGTCACTTGTCCCAATAATGCTCTTTAAAGCAAGGGTCTACAAACTATGGCCCACCCACCATCTGTTTTCAAATAAGAGTTTTATTGGAACAAAACCAAACCCATTTGTTTACGTGCTGTCTATGGCTGCTTTCACACTATAATCACAGAGTTGAAAAGTTGCAACATAGACCATATGGTCCATACAGCCTAAAATATTTACTATCTGGCTCTTCACAGAACTGGTTTGCCAACCTCTGCCTTAGAGTTCTTTTATTCCAACTCCATTCAGAGTTATGCTTTGCACTTAATTGTCTGGTCCTTTAAATCTCCTTAAATCTGGATTAGTTCCTCATATTTTCTTTGTGTTTCTTATCCTTGACATATTTGAAGAGTATAGACCAATTATTTTGTAGAATTTCACTCAACTTGGTTTTTCTGATGTTTCCTCATCATTAGATTCAGGTTATGCATTTTTGGCAGGATATCATCAAAGTGATGTAGCATCTTTCATAGTATATCATATCAAGAGGCATGTGATACGGTTTTGTCCCAATAGTGATAATGTTAGCGTCAATCAGTTGGCTACGGTGGTGCCTATTAGAAAAAAAGATTTTATTTTTTGCTAAGAGACGTTATTGGAAAAATTAGCAACATTCAGACATTGGCTGTATATTAGGTAAGAATAATTTATTAATATTGAATTTCCACTATTTGATAATTGCACTGTGGTTATATAAAATAACGTCTTTATTCTTGAGAAACTTGTGCAAATAATTTAGGAATTAAAGGTCATTATAATTATCTCTTATTATTAAATGATTCACACACACACACACACAGCAAATGTAAAAATACTATTTGGTCAATCGAAGAAAAGAGTATGTGTATGTCCACTTTACTATTCTTAAAACTTTTGTATAGATTTAATTTTTTTAAATATCAGGTTAAAATAATAATGCCATTGATATAGGAGTCAAGAAGAAATCACTTAGGTAGATAGCAAGGGAGTCCTCATTAAGGCTTTTCTTTTTAATGAAAAGCAGCCCCACATCATTTTCTAACAAAGCGCAGCCTGTGAAGTTCAGCTGCAGACATACACGAGCAAGCTGGGAGCTTGCACGGGTGAATGCAGGCAGGAACTAAGGACTAGACATGTTCAAAATGGTGGCTCCATTATGTAAACGTCATAACTGATCCAACCAATCTATGAGCCCTATTTAAATTAGACACTGCCTCCTCAAAGCGGACTATAAAATTCGGCACATTCGTCGCCAGCCGGTATTTTCCACTGGGAGACAGACCCCTTCCTCTATAGAGGAAGCTGTTTTCTCCTTCTCTTCTCTTCTACCTGTTAAACCTCAGCTCCTAAACTCCTCACATATGTCCGTGTCCTAAATTTTTCTGGCGCACAACAACAAACCCCGGGGATATACCCTAGACAACATAGCTGCTTCAATATTGTATCATCTGGTACACAAGAGAAAATAGAGTGGGCAGAAGGAAGGTAAAATAAGTGAGGTTGAGCATGGAGACCATCATTCCCTTGGTGCTGCAAGGGGTATTTGTAGTGACTGTATTATATAACAAGGGAGTTTCTAAAGGGAAAAACCCAGGCCATTTTTACATTCCCAGACCATGACATCTACCCACATACTGGATCAAATTGATTTTTATTTAATTGGATGAAATAATTTAACAAAGTTATTAATTTACCTATGAAAGCTACTACTTCCAAAGCAGTTGAAAAAAAATATCAAGAATGAAAAGAAAAAGAAAAATACAACAAGGAATTACAAGAGAATTGAAGTAAATCAAAACATTTAAGCTATAAAAATAACGTAAATTATTAAAGGTGATGTCTCACACGTTCAAAACACAAACGCAAATTCGAATAAAAGCTATTTGCAGACAGGCTTGAAACAGAAAATTCAGAGGGAAGAGCAGAAGTAGATCAGGCAAATGGAATGCAGAAAGCAGATGCAGCAGGATTAACCTCAGACAAACGAGAATGTACGGGCAAAGGTCTACACGCATACTGAGTGTATTTCATATTTTAACGGGATAATTCACAACAGAGCTATAACATTTATGAACTGAATGATAAATCACTGAATAATATTTTAAAAACTGTTAGAAGATGAAAGGGAAATTGATAATAACATAATTATAGTGACAGTCCAAAACAAATTTCTGTCTTTGACACATTGAGAACAATTTCTTTAAATTATATGGAGGGCTTCCTTAATTAATGTTTCATTAATACATGTATATCAAATATACTCTTATGGAAAAGACATTTTTGATGCCAACAGTATATTTACACAGGTAAATCATAACCAATACTAAAAAAGAATCTCACTAACTCAGGAGTAGAAATTCTGTCAAAATTGACAAATTATAATGCAAACAAACCAAATACTTAATACTAAATAACACATTTTGATAAAATAACCACTTAATAATTATAAGTATAAAGATGACTAACATATTTAAAACTAAATAACAGAAAATTCACCAAAAGTCTCCAAACATTTTTTAACTCTTGATTAAAGCAGAGAACAAAGTTATCTTTAAATATTTTTTTCAAAGTTAGTGTCAAGCTAGCACTGTAGCTAAAAAATTATCTCACACAAAGCTATATTCAAGAAATTCACATGCTTAATTATTTAGTATTATTAAATAAGAAGAAACTAATGAAACAAATGTTTAATTCTAGAAACAAGAATGTAACAACAAAAACTTCCTAGAAAAACGTAGGAAACATAACGAAAATAAAGACAAGACTTAGTGAATTAGAATAAGATGAAATAAAACTGAGCATTCTGATACCTGATTCTTAGAAAAGAACAATAATACGGATATGCCTCTAATAGTAGTAAAAATGACAAAAATAAAAACCCCAAAATATATAACATTATATGTGTAAAATAGAATATACCCACAGATGTAAGAATAAGTGAAACAATTCCAATGGAACTACAGAATTGAATACGTCATTTCAAGCTTGATAACATACAATTGTTGGTGCATGAAAAATTTTGTAAAAAAATACAAATTACAAAGATCTATTTTTAAAAAAACTTAGAAGAGGAAAAAGATTATTAGCTGTGATGGGATATGATAAAAATTGTCAAAGAACCACCTCAAAAATAAGTGTTCAAGCTAGATTGTTCTTTGAAACAATTTTATCCAATGCTATTTGAGCTATCAAAGAATAAGAGGCTAATGCAAACTTCAATGAACTATATGAAACTAGCATCAAACTGATGCAAAACTTTGGGACCATTAAGCTATAAAACATATAATAACCAATATAGAAAACTATAATAACAAGTAATAAAGGGAAGCCCAGATATTCAACAAGGTTTCTAGATAATATATATGATAGAAATCTTTTTTAATCACAAGATGAAAAGATTGCCTGTTTTTAAAATTAAGCAATTGGTAAGTCACTGGAGAAAAATGTAATTTAAGTGCTCACTCTACTATATACACAATAATTTTGGAATTACAGTTAAGTGATAAAAGCATGAACAAAATTAAATAACGGCAAATATATGTTAATTATTAGCTTCTGAAAACCTTCTAAGAATGGCATCAAAAGCAGTATCCATTAAGAAAAAAGTTAATAGATTTTACAAAACAAAATTGAAAAGTTATATAGGAAAAAATTTACTAGAAATTTATTGTAGAAGCAGAAAACTGAGGACAATACATAAGACATACAGAATCTGCCTTTGATATGGCTTGGGTTTGTGTCCCTCCCCATATCTCATGTTCAATTATAATCCCCAGTGTTGAAGGGGGGGCCTGGTGGGAGGTGATTGCATCATGGGGACAATCCCCATTGCTGTTCTGGGGATAGTGAGTGAGTTCTCAGGAGATCTGGTTGTTTAAAAGTGTGTAGCACCTCTGCCTGCTCTCTCTTCCTCCTGCCTGGCCATGTAAGACGTGACTCCTTCCTCCTTCTGCCATGATTGAAAGCTTCCTGAGACCTCCCCAGTCATGCTTCCTGTACAACCTGTGGAACCATGAGCCATTTAAATCCCTTTTCTTTATTAATTACCCAGTCTCTGGTAGTTCTTTATAGCAGTGTGAGAATGGACTAATGCGGTCTTTAATCTTAAAATTTAAAAAAACTCATAAGTTAATAAGTAAAAGAAAAAAAAATAACCCGGCGAATCTACTTTTATGTATATATGATAGGTAAATAATTAGAAATAGGTGCTTAGATAAATTTGTTAAAATTTCTTCCATGAAATATTATTTATGAACTCCCAAATTGGGAGAGGGGAGATTAAACTTGTGAAAATAAACTGTATTTAAATTATGGTACATGAATATGATATAATAAAAGGCAACCATTAAGCATATCATCACATTTTAAATATCATATATAATAAACAAATATGATTCATATATTAATAGAAAAATATGATTACCATTATATGGTTACTAGTATACTAGTTCTTAAGGAGTGATGCTCACAATCTAATGCTACATTTTTTTAAATTATGAATCATCATATTTGGTATGTTTTCATCTTTTAAGAAAAGCAGCTTTGTTAAAAAAAAAGTTTCAGATGGATTTGCACAAAATTTTATCAGCAATTTATTTGGAGATAGGTGAATTTTCATTTTCTTTCTGTGCCTTGGCCTTTACAATTGCACTTTAACATGCCTCAGAATCCTCCACTCATCCTGTAGAGCATGGCAACCCTACTAGGTGCCAGGCCTTAGGGATGCTGATGATACAGCACTTAGCAAGACAAACATGCTCCTTTGTCCTAGTGGGCTTACATTATGGTGGGGTGGTAGCCAATGAACAAATAACTTAATAAGTCAGTAAGGCAATTACAAATAGGTATAGGTTCTATGAATGTACAGGTGGGAAGTAACCGGGTATTGCTTAAGATAAAGTAGTCAGGATAGGTGTGCTTCTCTGAAAAGGTAATTGCAGAGATGAAACCCGGAAGATGAGACTAAACCAATCACAGATCGTGTTGGTGGAAAAGCTTTGACGCCAAGAGAGCGGTAGGTGTCAGACCTTGGGAAAGCAATGGTTAGGTGTGTGACAAGAACAGAAAGGAGGCAAGAATGGCCAGGTAGTTCATAATGTAGTAGAGACTTAAGCCAGGACAGAACTGATGGGAAGCCTCTGGGAGTTATACAGGACGTGATTCACCCTGGAGTATATAAGAGGGCTCGTGTTGGCTTGAAGGGTATGGAAGTGAGGACGTGTTATGATCGATCAAGACCATGCACGGGGTCAGGCAGCAATGTAGATAAGGTGTGATCCTTCTTTAAGAAATAAAAAAAGTAAATATTCTAGAAAAAAATAAATATTCTAGAATGAGAGGTGTCTTTCTAGAATTCTTTTTTCAACTCCACCTGGTAGTTTTTGTTCCTCCTGAATACCAGTTTTAATGGGAATATAGAAAAACTAGAAGTACTCAGAGGGAAGTGTCTGAGATGGACAAAGTATGAAAGGGAGTGACTAGGCTGAGGATGTCAGGCATGGCCTTCAGGGAAGTTCCACGAGGGACATCATCACTGACAATGGACCATGACTTAGATGAATTCTGTGCCTGGACTGGAATTGGGACGAGTGGGTGGAAGCTTCAGGAACCCAGAGTTGAGCTGTAGATAATGAACAACTTCTAGTTAGAGTAGCTCAGAGGGGTGGAAGTAGTGGAGATGGCAGGCAGGTAAGGAAGGGAATTGGACATTTGATAGCAGTGTGAAAAGATATATATTTCCTCCCCCTTGCTATTCTCTGAGTATTTACCATTTAGGTTATTGGAATTATCCAGGCCAAGAATGTTAGAACAATTCTTCCTTGTTTCCTACTTCTTCTCTTTCTCTATACCACTCATCCAATCTACAAGCAAACCCAGTTAGATATACGCAGAATTCAGCTGCTTACCACCTATATCATAACCACTGTCACCCCATAGTCTCCCCATTGTCCTTCCTTTTTCCACCCTATCCCCTTCAGTCTACTTACTCTCCATGTAGCAGCCTACACAATCCTTGGAAAACCCAAGCAATGTTACCTCTTTGTTTACAGTCCTCTACTAATTGTTTGTTTTACTGAGAATAAAATTAAAACTCCTTATATTTGGCCACATGTCTTCTATACCTCTCTCTGACTTTATCACATTCCTCTCTCCCCACAACTGCCTCCTCCAGCCACGCTGGTCCCTTAAGACCCATGCCCTCGCCTTTTTCAGATCTCTGCTCAACAGGAAAGCCTTCTTGGCTGCCTTCCATGAAAACACCCCCCCCTCCTTGTCCGATGAGCTCCATGAGGGCAGTGGCTGCTCTGGTTCATGGCTGTGTCTTCAGAGCCTGCAGCATTACCTGACCTAAAGCAATTATTTATAAATGATGGTGACATAAATGAGCTAATTGAAAACATTTTAGGAGTAACAAAACACAGAGATGCTGAGGAAGCCAACACACATTAAGGAAAAAGTCATAGAGGAGAGGAGGAGACAGACAAGTGAGAGGGGAGGCTGGGGAGCAGCGGGGCTTGGTGTCCCCTAACATGAATGCCTGCTTCGTGCTGAGTGGTGTCTCATCAACCTTCCCACCTCCATGATGGGGGAATGTGGTCTTCACCCCAAAGGGGGATATAAGGGACTATGGTAGGGTCTTTTTAGGGGCTTGACACAGTCAGTTTTTTTTTATAAGGATAGCGCCAAGCGTTTCATGGAGTTGGTAGGGCAATGGGTGAGACAGGAGGCTGCTGTAATATACCCTGTGAGAAAAGGCTCTTGCTTGAACTTAAACCATCTATCAGTGTGGATGGAGATAAAGAAATGGCTTTTAGAGAGAGGTAGGAGGAAGAACCCTAGAATTCAGTAATGCAAAACCATAAATCAAGCATAATCTTGAGAGGCAGATATTATTCCCAGAAGCCATCTCACCTTATCTGCTATAGTCGTTTCTGTTTATGGCTTTCAATGAAAGCAATTAGAAATACCTTCAGAATGTCTTCTTCATGAAAACTAAGGTTGTCAATCTGCACACTCTGGAGAATAGATGTGACTCTGACAACTCTCAACCCTGTATTCAGTGGCCAGCTCATACTGCACAATGAATAACAAAACACTACAAGTAAGGACCCAGCCCCTTATAGCTCAGTGCCCTGAGCCCCAGAGAAAGAAATAGATACTTTGAACATATTTTATCGTAGCACCCATTTGTGGGCATGGTATCAATTTTGTTAAAGCTTTATCCCAGAATACTTAAAATCTAAACCTGTTGTCAGACTGAATTGAAACTCCCCTTTCTCCTCCTCATTATCATTTTTTCACCCTGCTAGTACCACATGCAGCCAGATCCCTGGTTCCCAAGGATCCTGTTTAACTCCAAATTCAGGACTGCCTGCCTTGACTTCTCTGCCCAGAGAAACTGTCTAAGTCAGCGAGACCTTGACTTTTACATAGAGAATTCAAGTCTGGGCAAATCTAACATTGGAGCAACAACTACACGAAGGGGAAACATTGCAAAATGTAAGAGGGATTTTTTTTTTCGGGGGTTGGCAGTAGATCCTGGGGAATGTGATTTAAAACAAACAAACAAAAACAAAATCTGTGTTAAGTTGAACTCGTGAGTGAAAAGGGAAAATAAACATCACAGGATCAGAGAAACACAAAGTCCACAGAGGACCAGGTTGAGGCTGTATACCCAATAGAAGCAATTCCACTTTTTTAGCCTCTAACTTGGCATTGAACAAGACTGGGTTAAGCTAAACAGGGGGTCTACTGCTTCAATATCTCTACATAGGATTGCATTGGAGGGAGATCGGGCCTCTGAAACCAGTGCCTTTTGATACCTTCGAGACTGGCAGAGCACAGCAGACACAAGAAAAGCAGCCAGTTTCAGTAGGATGGGTGCTCTATGATGGAACCCTCAACAGGAAGTCATCTGGTGGTAAGATGTCAGAAGCCAGAAATCTGTGAGCATCATGCAAATATTCTCTCCACATGCATTTATTCATGCAACAACCCCCTCATCTGCATTCACTACTGGGCTAGAAATATGGGAAATAGAGGGTCATCTTTCTGCTGCCTCTGTTTTCTGTCTAGAGGAGGATGTGACACAGTTATACAAGCAACCCCTCAGGAGATGCCATTATTCATACCAAAGACCAGAAAGAGCCCTTTACTGTCTTCTGCAGCCGTCCGTTGAGGGTTGCTTTCTTTTTTGATGTGAAAAGCAATTAGCCACGACCAGCGACAGGGCACCATGATGCTGCTTTGATGTGATAGCAAGAGCTCAATGTACTGCTTATCTACACTTTATTTCCTTGCTTTTGAATTCACGGGTCATAATAAAGCATTGCATGTCCACAGACCTGCACAAAGAATTAATTAAGAGGAGACTTTTAATGTAGAAAGCAGCTTACTGAGATAATGGAAAAGGCTTTGGTAAAACTTGGCTTAATTGGAATTTCAAGCAATTCCTGGCTTGTTGTACCAGGGATTTTTACTGTTATAGACCAGATGAGCAAGCTGTTTAAAGAGCTTATGGGCAGAACTGGACTCAGAGGTCTCGGCAGAGATGGATTTGGCTCAAACAATTGGGGCTGCCTCAGAAAACGGCAAGGAGGGAGCATAGACTTGCTCTCTTGTCACTGCATGGACTTGCAAGGCTTATAAATCTCTATTATCCCAAATAACTCAGAAACTAGGGGATAAACTGGAGGGTCAAGTTCCAGGACAGCAAACTTGCTGCTTATTTCTAGATACAAATAGGGAATGAGATAAAGAGGGAACAAATGAAGAATATGGACTTTGATGTTTGAGAGGCATAGATTCATGCCCCAGTTCTACTATGTACTTCCTGAAAAATTGTAGATAATAATACTGTCCTCACAGGAGCAGTGTGAATATTAACTGTTAGTAGAGCATGTTAAGTGCATAGTGCTCTGCTGCAATGTGCAGGATTCTCCGTGTAGGACACATCAGTGGACAAGACACAGACACACCCTTAGAGAAGTTTATAATGGGACATAGATGGCAGACAAATTATACTGGCTGGGATGAAGCCTTTTCCATTTGAATCATGGTACATTAACTGAGCAACTGGAAGACAAAGCCAATTGAAATGAATGCCTTTCAAGGGCATAAAAGAGCTTCAGGGAAGAAGAAAATGGCTCTGTCTTTTCGTGGGCTGGCTAACGGTGGGAAGAGGCATAAAAAGATGACTGAGAGTTTAGCAATTTAGCCATGGCTTCCTTGTCTCACTGCCCCATCGTACAGCTCTAGGGCTTTCTCCCTGGGTCCAAATGCTGCTGCTGCTCATCATACGCACCTGTGCATGAAATTCAGTGGGGCCTTCTGAAGGGCTGTTTGTCTGAAAATTAGCTTGATTCACATCTGAATTACCAATGATTACCAATGATTAGTTGATTACAACTTGACATAAGCTTCAATTGCTATAAAGTGCTATATGTCACCCTAAAATATATTCTACTGGAGGCAAATTCTATCTACTTCTTGTTGTTGCATTGGAGCTGAACTCAGATTGTCTTAGTATATATTGTGGACGGCTTTGGGGAACATGCACTTATTCTTCTCCTGTGTTGTTTAGTCTACCCATTAGATTAAGGAGTGCAAAGAGCAATTTCTCCTCTCCAAGATAAGAGCAGGAGTCTTTTCAGGGGTGCCAATTTCTGTGGTAAAAATGCTGTTTCTTCTCTGGCAGTAACAAAGAGGATAGAACTGAATCAGGGGCATTCTCCTAAAGCTTTCTTCAGCTTAGCAAATATGTATGTATATCTTGGAAAATAAGCAGCCTTAAGTAAGACCCGAGAGGTGAGAAAAGATCCAGAATAATATGGGTTTGCTGGGGAAATAAAAAGTATTCTAAATAAAGTGGCAGAAAGCTTCCCCAGTACCACAGAAATCTCCAGAATGGGCTTCTCAGAAGAGGCTAAATCATGGGAATTTATGTGAAGGAAAATAGACCCATATCTGTTATTCTCCTCACTATATGCTGTGTAAGTGCTCAATATGAGTCTATTACTGTTGGAAGCTTTCATGTTTGTCCTCTAATTTTATCTGCACAATGAGCCTGAAAGGCATTTGTTTTTATTCGCATTACAGATTAGGCTACCGAGGCTAAGAGAAGGCAGCCTGGGAAAATTACTCTTATAAAGTAGCATTCCAGAAACAGTGGAGTAAAAATCTCTTAGTAATAGGAGAAATCTTGTATTCTACACTCTTAATTGTTTCTGGAATGCTATTTTGCCTTCACTTTGCAATGACCTGGAGCAGTTTTCTGGTGGTTCTACTCTAAAACTCCTACCAGTGTCCCTACCCTAGCAGCAGGGAACTCTGAAGACCTTCCCACACCACACCAGGAGTTCCCAAAGATGAGTGTGCCTCAGAGTCACCTGGAAGGCTTGATAAACACATATTGATAGGTCTCACTCCCGATTTACTATGTCTGGGTGTGGCAAGAACATTTACATTATTTTTTATTGAGATAGACTTTACATATTAAAAAGTTCAACCATTTTAAGTGTACAATTCAGTAATTTTTAAAAATTTTACCTATTTGTACAACCATCAATGCAGTCTATTTTTGTAACATTTCCATCACACCAGGAAGAATCTTTGTACCTATGAAGTCACTCCCAGTTCCCACTCCTAGTCCCCAGCAACCATTAATTTACTTTCTGTGTCTATAGATTTGCCTGTTCTGGAATCACACAACATATGATCCTTTGCGTTGACCTTCTTTTTACTTAGCATAGTGTTTTTGAGATCTGTTCATGTTGTAGTATGTATCAGTATTTCACTCAATTTTATTGCTGAATAATATTTCAGTCATTGTGTATGCCACAATTTGTGTATCTATTTACTGAGAATTTGTATTTCTGACAAGTTTCCAGTTGATGCTGAAGCTGCTATTCTGGTGATTACATTTTAGGAACACTTTGTGGTCCACGCCAACAGTTCTCAGCCTTGGCTATGTGTTGGAATTTCCAGAAGAGATTTTACAAAATGCCATGCCTGGGCCTCATCCATAGTTTGATTTAAATGGTCTGAGACAGGGCTCAGGAATGGACCCTTTATCAAATTCCACAGGTAATTGAAATGTACAGCTGAGGTCGAGAACTGTGTCTCTATACCCTTGCTACTCAATGTGTGCTCTATGGACCAGCAGCAGCAGTGCTTAGCCTGGGAGCTTGTTGTAATCTCTGAATCTCAGACCCGTCCCCAAACTTCTTGAATCAGGTTCAGTATTTTAACTGAATCTGGTTGATTCTCAGATGCATGTAGATTTGAGAAGGGCTGCCTCACAGCACCGTAAAATGCCAAGGAGAAGAAAACAGGAACAAAAGGAAAATTTCACTTTCAGAATGAACTGTGATGATAACCAAAAAAAGGGCTGGTGATGAACAGGTGGTTCCTTTCATTTGAACTGCCGAGATTAGCTCTTGCATTGATTAAATCGTGGGATAATTTCTGACCTTCTTCTCAGTCCCTGTGGCTATAGATGAATGTAGTGAAGGAAGCTGGATTAAACTGCCTGCTCTAAATAAATCTCACTCCCTTTCCAGGGAGTATGGATGGGACATACTAATGAGTTTCAACTGTGCTCATCCTAATAAGAACATGCTGGGAGTCCTCTAATAACAATTGCTTGAATTGCTAGAGCTGTCTGGATTCCATGGGACCTCAACATCTTGATCAGATTAATTAATCCACTTGAGTATGACCATTTTTGGGAGGGTGAACCTCCTTAGATCTCAGCACGAATAGGTAGGTATTAGGGAATAGAAATCAAGCCATAGAGTATGTCTGGAGGAACTTGGTATACTAAGGAGGACAGAAGCTCAAAGAGGCACTTAATGCTCAGAGTGATGATAATGATAATGGAAGTCCCAGAAAGACAGACCCAAACCCACATTTGGATGGAAGAGTATAATCAGGGGAGGCTCCCTGGCGAAAGTGATTATTAGGATAATGTTGAAAAAATCCACAATAATTTACCAGGTTAGCGGGATGGGATGTGAAAGTACAAGAGAAAACTAAGCAGGCAGAGGGAATAAGTAGGACAAAGGCCCATAAACATTAAAATACTTGAAATCCTGATGCTTTTTTAGATCCAGGGTTTGTAAACAAAAATTGCTTTGCCTATAGAAGCTCAAATTATTATCTTTTGTGGAAGATCAGGAGAGGGATATATGATTAGTTTTGCGCATGAAGCCAGAAGTACTTTCAATGCAGACAGAGACCCCAAACTCAGCTATGTTTTTAACAAAGAAATGACTGCACTTCTTTGAGCCTGTGGGTCCTGGCACATGAAGATATGTTTAGGGTCTTTCTCCATCTTCTCACCCAGGGTGGGAAATCTGACAGCTCCTCTCTGGAGCCTTGTGACATGGGGGTACCAAAGAACTTGTTGGGGAGGAAGCTGACAACCAGACGAGTGGACAGTCCATCGCTCAGGACACAAACAGACCCAATAGGCCAAAGGAGACTAGGAAAGTAACTTAGGTCTTGACCTCTGTGAAATCAGAGATGTAGAAAGAAACTTGCGTTCAAATCAGAGCCTAGAACCTCACCAACTGTATGAAAAGAGTGTGGGTAAAATGTCAAACACAGGGTCAAATTTGATATAGATGATCAATCAATGCCAATTACCTTCCCTGCCATAATCTGGGAATCAAACCCAGGTTCCAATTATCACTTATACTATTCACCTCCCTTTTATTGCCCCTTAAATTTACAGTCTTTATCTGTACAGCCAGAGCCACTCCTGACTGTAGATCCATGAGACAGCCAACTAAAGAATTTAAATTTCCCATCTCTACCTCCCTTCCTCTCTCTTCCTCCTTTCCTTTATCCTTCCTCCTTCCCTCTCTCACTTTCTTCCTTCTTTTCTTCCTCTCTCCCTCCTTCCTTCCTTCCTTCTTCCTCCCTTCCTTCTTTCTTCTTTTCTGATTTGTTTTCTTTCTTCCCTTCTTTCTCCCTCCCTCTCTTCCAAATTAAATGAACCCTGCTGCAACTGCCTGAATACTAAGGGCTTAAACACATCCAGAACAAGTGGAAGAAATTAACATTCAAGGGATTATCTCATTTCGATCCTCGAAATAACTCCATAAACTAGATAATAATATCCTATCCACATTTTACACTTTTAGAAATATTGAGGCAAGTAATCTTGCCCAAGACCGCTCAGCCAGTCAGTGGTGGAGCTGGTGTGTCTAAATTTATTTACCCTGGATTCCGCTGCCTAACAGTGGAACTGTTGCATGTGCCAGTGGCTCAGCAGACATGGGAGGGACATACATTACCAGATGCCCCATAGCAATGGCATTGGGGTCACCACCTTCAGAAATAGACTATGATGATCTGGGAGCAGTCCTGGGATTGTGAATGTTGCTGTGAATATGAATAGATATGAATCACCCCAACTTATAAGGTCTGTGACCACAGGCCCAGGTAGCTGAGATGCTGCTCTGAGAGGGGGGCTCACCTGATGTTTCCACGTGTCTCAGTTAAAATCCGTACTGTATTGTGAGGTCACACAGGAATGAGATCCACAGAAGGGCATATGAATCACAGCTGCAGAACAATTCCATTTTGTTGGATACCAGTAAGCAAGTTAGCTTGAAAAGAAACTATGCTTATGAAAGGGTTGGATGAGTCCATTTTGGGCAGCCTGCAGTGTAGCAGGATATTTCTTGTCCTTAATTACTCTGTCCTCTGGTGGGAACAGAAAATACAGTTAATCCATCCCATTCTGTCCTCAGAGCAGAAACTCCCCTTGATTATTTCAACTTTTAAAATACTCATTGTGTTTGAATGAATGTGATTGTTTGATTGTTGTTTTTAATTTGTAAATTAATATAATTAACAAAGAAATCCTAACTGAAGTGTGGGATTACATTTATTTGGCATCTACTCCATTAATGTCTAGCACCTAAAAAGCATTGTTAATCGTATGAACACTGTTAATTATCTCAACATGTTTAATTGCTGTTTTCTTAAATAACTAGTAGGCCATATGTAAATGATCTTTCATGCATTAACACTTCATTTTGTGAAAAAGTAAAACACAAAAGCAGGTTGCATGAAACATTAAACCAAACATGATCTCTGGGCCATTCATGGAGTATTAGGAAAATGTGAAGCCGAGATAATGGTTCCCCCTTACCATGCCAACCTCATACCTCAGTGTTCCAGAGGGGCAAACATAGCTACACTTGGAAATATTATAGAAATGTCAAAAGAACAGCAGATCTGCAGTGTAAATTATGAAACATATGTTAGAATTCTATTTTTTCGGTGACTGTAAACTTTATAATTTTTTATCAAGCTAGGAAACAAAAGTCATAATATCTAACATTTAGGAACATTTGCTGTATTCCAAGCACTGTGCAAGGGCTGGGTGGTTTTCTCTTTTCATTTCATTCTATAGTGGTCCTATTGTGTAGAAAATATGATTATCATCTCAATTTGTAAATTCAGGGAAAAAATTAGGTAGCTTGCCCAAGACCACACTCCTAGTGTGGTGGCCATTAGGGATGCTGGTCTAGTATTTCCTATTTCCTCCTTCCTGGTGGGATTGAACAGCAGCCTCTTTTAGTGGGCTTTCTTTACAAAACCCAATGACTCTACCTCTCTGCTTGCTAAGCATGTGAACTTATCATCTAATGGGGAATGCAAGACTCACTCTCCAGTAAACCTAGAAAACTTAGATAACCTTGCTTCTCATCTAATGAGGCAGATATATTCTTCTGTCCAGAAGACAGGTTTGATGCGGGAAAATACTTCTGATTTTTTTCCTCTATAAGTGGGGAGGCATAAGGGTGAATGTAGACGGAGGGGGAAGAGGTGTGTGTTTCTGTGTGTGTGTGTGTGTGTGTAGAGAAATAAAGTGAGGATGTGTGAGAAAAAGAGACAGAGAGAGAGAGAGAGATGCGTAGAGGACATGAGAAGAGGACATCAGACCACTAAACATGGTCTAATCACTTAAAATTTTATGTCAATTTAAAAATTTGTTAAACCTGAAAGGGCTGCAAAACATAGAAATTGAGGGAGTGAAACATAAGGTCGGGGCATGGGGGTAAGTGGGGTGTGATTTATTGGGGCCAATGCACATGGCAAATCAAGGTGAGAGAATGATTTAGCCGAGGGCAGCACAAGCCACTGCCAAAGATGTGGTTCAGTGCACAAGTTACCCAAAATGTCACGAATGACAGTAGTTGTACATTCTTGAAGGGAAAACACTACACCAATTGAGTTCCTGGAGGTTTCCTTTTTTCTTTTTTAGCTTCCCCTAATTATTGACATATTTGGCCACATTTCCATTATTTTCTTGAGATACACACAAATTGCTGGTTGTTCATGGGTTCAAATGCATATATCTAGAGAAGAAAGGACAGAGAATACACTTGAGTCTAAAGGACCTCATTCTCTCTAGAGAGATTACACTCATAAATCCAATGTAAATTGGCTTGCATGACATGCAAATATAGGCTTCATGAGTCCAGGAAAGACTCTAGCAGGCTCTAGGCTCTAGTCTGCCCTGTTTGAAATAATGAAGAGTATTATTTGTGAATAGTTTGTTCTTCTCGAAATTCCAGGTGTGACATGGATTCCATGCCACTGGGCAACTGTTCAACTGTCCTGAAGAAATGGTGTACGTATCACAAGTATCACAAGGGCTGCTGGGTCACTGAGTGATTGTTTTGCATTAGGTGAGACGGTTTCGAAGCCATGATGTTTCACAAGTCTCTGATTCTATATGTGCTGTTTGCTTTGGAGTGAAATTACTTCCTCATGCTTAGCACCACCATTGCCTGATTCCTGTCTGCCTGGAATGATTATCTCCATCTTCAATTTGCAAGTGAAGAAACTGAGCTATAGGGCCATGGCACTAACAGGTTCTCTGGAAAGCAGTGGCTAAGATGGAGTTAGAAATAGAAAAGCTTATTGTGGATTAATTCCTGGGGTGTGATGGCTCACACCTGTAGTCCCAGCTCTTTGGGAGGCTGGGGCTGGGGCTTTGCTTGAGCCCAAGAGTTTGAGAACAGCCTGGGCAACAGTGGGAGACCCTATCTCTACAAAATATACAAAAATTTAGCTGGTTGTGATAGCACACACCTGTAGTCCCAGCTACTTGGGAGGCTGAGAAGAAGGATCGTTTGAGCCTGGGAGCTCAAGGCTGCAGTGAGCCATGATCCTGCCACTGCACTCCAGCCTGGGTGACAGAACATCAGGAGCCATCAGACCACCGTGCAGACTTGACAAGGTCTCTGCACAGTCCCAGAAGAAACAAAGCAAAGACTGCCCACTAGAGGAGTCCCCTTTTGAAGGAAATGCCTGGACCCTTTTTTCTCTACCATGCTTAGTCATTGGCAAGGGCTGCCCTAAGAGCAGCATGACTTCAGCTTATAAGTGTGGATGAACTGTATGCCTAATAGCTAGAGGCCATCAGCTATCCACACTCTTCTCAACTGAGTAGCAAGTCCATTCTTGAAAGGGAACCTGAGAAACCTATCTCTATGTCTGCCACAGGTGGTAAACTTTTCCACTGTCATGAATAGTAGCAAGTGGCAGGAACAGGATTTGAACCCAGGTGATATGATTCCAGCTCCAGTGTTCTCATCCACTGCTTACTCCAGTTGTGTCTAGCATAGAGATGCCAGAGAGAAATTACAGGTACATCCACCTCCCTTTTCTACAGAGTTCTCTGTGGCCCATCCACTCCCTGAACAGGACTTCCTACTCTCTTGGTGACCAGGACCACTCTGCTGGTGTCTGCTGCTATAAAGCCCTGGTGTGGCCTTCTCGCCACTTACTCTTTTACCAGCACAGGATGGGCCCTGTACTCCCTCTAAAGGTATCCTGTTTGCTGGCATCTCTCCTCCCTTCCCTTCTGGGTCCTCATCAACCCATTTTTCAGTCTAGATTTTTCCAGGTTAAAAACAGGATAAACAACTTTATCCTTGTTTTTATGAATATCCCAACCCATAGCCCTTCTCTCTTCATTTTGCCCTGTGATAGAAGCAATCCTGTTGGGGTTGCTGATCTGCTTTTTCATCCTACCTCCTCTCTCAGTAAATTCAAGGGATATTGTCTATAGGATTGGTCTGAGGAAAACACCTGTGCCTACAGAATCACATCAAATGTCAACCCTTCTAGGGGCCCCGGGTTCCCACATCTTCCCTGTTAAGGTGGAAGGTTTACATCAGAGTCTTACCAACCATGAGTTTTAACTCCACAGTGACAGGGGCCATGGCCTTTCCCCAAAACACCTATTAAACCCTTTCACAAATAGAATCCTCAGTGGCTGAACATATCAGAGTCTTACATAGATCAACATATCAGAGTCTCTTCTTGGATAGATGTACAGAATAGCAATCACCCTACAACCATGGCTACATTATAAATGAGCTTTCCAAAGGCACATCAAACAGAGGAAGAGAGATGGAGAGAAATTTTGAGGAGATTTGCTTTGTCCCCCACCTTTATTGCATATTGAATCTTTCCTGGGTGAGGATGAGATTCTACTCAGCTGTTCTCCTAAGGAGTCAGCTGTCAGTGTATTAATGTGATCCCTGTTGCAACCCCAAGTGAATAATGATAACCTGACAGACACGCAATTATGCATTGACAATTTTAGAGCTGCCTCTGCCAGCCCCATCCTCCCCAGCAACTCACAGCTTTCAAGCCTCAGCCCCACGTGATTTCTAAATCAATCATAGCCCAGGCAGGGGACAGCCAGCCCACAGGTTTGTGAATCTTGCTTCTGTAAGGTCAGTGTGGACATGATGAGGTTGAACCTTGGATAGTCTGTCCCCTTCCCCAAATGGCCCCAACGTATCACTGAGGCTGTTTGCAATATGATACTGTTTTTCCCAAATGTTTTGACATTGAGGCTACATCTGCAGCAATAACCCAATGGAAAATGTAGCTAAAGAGATGATAACATGCCACCTGGGAAAGGAAGCAGCATCAAAAATCTAATTTCCACGAACAAATTTCCGCAACACTCATTGATGGGACAATCATATTCACCTAAATCTTTAACTGAGCATTTACAAACTATGATTCCATTAGATTTTAAACAAGACTATTCTTGCAAATGTGTTTTTATAGAAAAACTAATAAGAACAACCTAATATTGTATCTAGTGTGAGAATTTTTTTAAAAGATAATTTTAAGCTACAGAACTAACATAAGCTATACCTCTATTTTTCCTGGTGAATATTATGAAACAAAAAGATTTTAAAGCCCTGGTAGACATTAGGATAAAACCCAAACTTAAAATTTGGGTTGTGTGCCAATTTAAATTTAATCTTCTAGTTATATTTAATTATTCTGTTCCTTTTATTCAGGGGTGTTGTTTCCATGTCTTCTGTGAAGGGCACTCTCTTAGCCTAATGCCTCCTCAGGGACCTCGAACTTTGATCTCTGAACTGCGTCCTCCCAGGGCCCAGAGGGAAGATCAATCACTCAGGCATCTCCCAGGACACCAGGTCAAGTGGCAGAAGTTCATCCTCTGGGATTCTTTGTCCTCTGTAACATAGATTGTCAACTTGGCAAAGCCAGCTTGACAAAACCAGAGTCTTTGTGTACAATCCATAGACAGCACTGGGAAGAGCAAACCATGAGAGGCCAGCACTAAACCCTCAGGGTAGCTAAAGAGGAAGCATGGTAAGACCTCATTCTGCAGCAGAAAAAAACAAACAATCTGCTCTACGTGTACCCAGCATCATGTGAACATGAACCAGTTGAGTAACGCCTGGGCCTCTGTTTGCTCATCTGTAAATGGGCTGGTTGCCCCTTCTTGCAATGGACAAGCCTGCATCCGCAGAGTTCTAGTCCTGTGTCTTGTGTCCTTGCTACATCCTCCTCTGGGAGCACTCCGCAAAAGCTCAGTTATTGTTAGCCCCCTTCTCTCAACCTCCCCAATCATTGCACACTCATAGACAAAGGACAATCTGATCTTTATGTGACCAAGATAAAATTTGATGGGAGATCAGCAAGACATAAAGGAAGGTTCTTAAATGACATATTTATCCCAACATTGTTCTGGGAAGAGAAGTATCCATTGTGAAAACTAAACATGTCTGATTAAATGATAAATGCAGGAAGGTCACAGTGGAACAGTCACTATGCCAAAGATTCTCAGATTATCAAAGCCCTGTCAGGCCACTTCAGAAAAGGGGATTCCCAATATG
This sequence comes from Gorilla gorilla gorilla, assembly GCF_029281585.2. Classification (NCBI taxonomy): domain Eukaryota; kingdom Metazoa; phylum Chordata; class Mammalia; order Primates; family Hominidae; genus Gorilla; species Gorilla gorilla. The sequence goes on along the minus strand of NC_073232.2, from coordinate 97,569,468 downwards.
AGTTCACAATACTTTGACATCTGAAGAGGTCACTTAGCCTAAGGCAAAGGAACTGCAATGTGCCAGCCTAAATGTTCTGCTTCTCACTCTCACAGGAAGAAGGAAAACTGGAAAATGGGAATCAGCAGATGCGGAGAGCGAAGACTTTCCTAAGTATTCTGGGGATACTAGTAGGAGTTAGAGGAGAGAGTATGTATTTTGTAGCCAAATAGAAGTCTTTTTGGGACATGCTGGATTAAGAACATTGCTAGACTTTTGGTATATGACATATCATTTATTCCTTATCCCAACACTTCAAATTTTAGGTCAACATATCTCTCTTTCTCTGTAGTGGGAGATGAATTCAACGACTTACTCAAGGTCATACAGTTAGTTATGTCAGAACTTGAATTTTATCTCAAGTCAGCTTTATTCCCATACTGGCAGTTTTCTGTATGATTGTGTTCATTACACAAGAAAGGAGCAGGAAGTTCTTTGGAAGGATATTTTGAGATTTAAAAATAAAGACTATGGTCATCAGAATAAAACCTGCACATGTATGGGCAGTATGCAGTTGATCATGTTCTCCACCTTCAAGTCTATGCAAAATCAACATCCCAAGGACAGACATAAGCCACATTCTCTTTCACTAGCTAGTACAGAGCCAGAGCAATTGATAAGAACCGTTGTCTTTGTTGAGAATAGAGGTATCATTAGACTAAAGAAATGTCATTGGAAATTCTTTCCAATGTGGCCAGTCTCAGTCCAAGCCCTTTCCTAGCTGGGTATAAGGATTAGTCAGGTGGCAGAGCTACCCCTTTCTGAAGCCAGAAGGAGCAAGTCCAACAAGGCCTCGGGCCTTCGCATCTGGAAGTGGGGGACCCAGGCTGATTTTTTTGAAACAGGAAAAGTTGTGTCCTGTCGTTCCCTTTCCGTGGGAAACTTACCCAACTTTCCAGCCAAGCTCCTCACTCTCACGGTCTGTGCTGTATCTCAAGTGTGCATCCCTGGACACAAACCTAGTTCTGCACATCTGCACTCTTAAATGTTAAACTCATACCCTGCTCCCTTAGAATTACACCCCTCACACCATCTCCACAGAAAATGGTGTGTGCCAAGAAATGGACTTAAACATTTTCATAACCATCAGTCTTCTTTTGTTGTGATTTTGGTCTTCCTGAACTTGAAGGCCTGAAAATTCTCACTCCTCTTTCTGGCTTTGTGTTTCTCCTTTTCCACGGTTTGTGTAGCTGTTTTGCAACCCTCACCTGAATGCAGCTGCTTTTGGGGATTCTGAAACCACAAATAATCACTATCTTTTCTCTGGACATGACACCTCAGAACTAATACAGTTGAAAGCTCTCAAAACAAATTATAATATTGAGACAGGGCTTCTCTGAAAACAGTTTGAGCCATGTTCCTATAAATGTATGTCTGTATGTAATCCATTGTGTCTTCAAGCCTCTGGAAGACAATGGCCTGCCACTCAGGAAAGATGCCAAAATGCAGAGGATTTCTGCAAATGCTTCCCTTCAGAGAGGGACCAAAGGCTCTAGGCTCTCAGGGATGAGAGAAGGAGGGAAGCAGGACTTCTGGGAGGTACCATTCCTGAGAGGTGGCTTGGCTGCAGGTCACAGAGGCCCCAGGGTCCTGTCTATGAGTGGCTAGAGGGAGCAGCTCCCTGTCTCAGCCTTTGCACAGAAGAGGGGTGTAAATGACAGTAGCGTTAGGTGACAGGGGGCAAAGTCATCCTACAACTGCTTGTTATTTGGAAATTAGTGCTATTTTCTAATATGGAGAAATTACAGGTTGATAATGTGATCCTGATGGAAACAAAATACAGTGGCTGATCCCTTCTGTCATTCAAACCCTGGTGTCAGCAGGGAATCCCCATGCTGAGGGTTAAATTATGATGGTTTGAAAGGGGAAACTTTAAAGCATAAATATCAGGTATTTGTGTTTTACTTTGTGGAAATTCTTGACCATTTAGCTATTTGGTAATTGCTGTGCACAGCTGAGTAAATATACAGTGAGTTTCAAATCATTCAATACTAAGAAAATGGAACTTTCTCTCTCTCTCAATATATATATGTATATGTGTGTCTTTGAGTGTGTATGTGTGTGTGTGTATGTATATAATTTTGACAACAAGGTTTTCTGTACTTTTGAGCTATAACTGGAGGTCAGCTGGAATGTTGTGAAATGTCAGAACTGCCAAATATTCTATTTAATTTAAATTCATAAATGTTGGCCAAAGTGATGTGAAAGAGAAAACTCAATCTCTCTGAGCACTAGTTTACTGCCCCCATACCCTGGCCCTTTCTTCCCTGAGAAGGTTAGTCATCTCTGTAAATAAATACTGCCATTTCCTTCCTTACTCCTTTCTACCAGCCATCTCCAGGGCAGGTATGTGGCTTGGCAGGGAATATGGGGGGAGAGTGACCCAGGACACACTGAACAAGTTGCCTTGCCAGCCTGTGCCTCAAGACCTTTGCAGAGGCCATGCCTTCTTGTCAGAGGTATGTGAACCAGAACAATTTCATCTTGAATAGGATCTGGATAAAATGAGGCTGAAACCTACTGGGCTAGATTCCCAGACAGTTAAGGCATTCTAAGTCACAGGATGAGATAGGAGGTTGGCACAAGATACAGGTCATAAAGACCTTGCTGATAAAATGGGTTGCAGTAAAGAAGCCAGCTAAATCCTACCATAACCAAAATGGCCACGAGAATGACCTCTGGTCATCCTCACTACTACACTCCCATCAACACCATGACAGTTTACAAATGCCATGGCAACGTCGGGAAGTTACCCTGTATGGTCTAAAAATGGGAGGCATGAATAATCTACCCGTTGTTTAGCATATCCTCAAGAAATAACCATAAAAATGGGCAACCAGCAGCACTTAGGGCTGCTTTGTCCATGGAGTAGCCATTCTTTTATTCCTTTAATTTCTTAATAAACTTGCTTTCACTTAGCACTGAGGACTCGCCCTGAATTCTTTCTTGTGCAAGATCCAAGAACACTCTCTTGGGGTCTGGATCGGGACCCCTTTCCTGTAGCAGAGACCCTGACCCAGTGGCTACCTTTGGGTAAGTGTTGGGGTCTTGTAACATCTTTCTTGCGAACCACAAAAGGGACAATACTGAGGAGACCCCCCGACCCAAAGGAAATACAGTGTACCACTGATGACATGACTTTGGGTAAACGGTGGGGTACCTGGGTAAAGAATGGGATTGGGTTAGAGGCCCTACTTAGGGAAGTTAGAGTCTCTCCTAAGACAGAGTGGGTAGAGGCCCCTCTTAATAAAAGGCAAGGATGCTTGACTGACCTTGGGTTAGAGGCCCAAGTTAGGACAGTTAGAGTCCCTTCTAAGATTTAGGGGTTTAGAGGCCCCTCTCAATAAAGTCCCTCTGGACTAAGCACAGCTTTGACACTATGAGACGTTAACTGCTATTCTCTTTGGATTCATCTGCCTTGTACTCTTTGTTGATGGCTGTGGGTGACAGGGTTAGGCATGTACAGGATCTTGGGACATGGGGAGTTTTTCCTCCCGAAAAGGGGAAACTTGAGAGCTAATAGGATTGCTGGAAAAGATCCCTTTGCTGCCAAGAAGCAGCCGCCTGAACTTTTTAACGTCGCTGCAATGGGAGGGTCTTTCTCTGGCTTCTCTGATCATTTTTGCCTTCCCCACCTTGCCACAGGCAATGTTTTTCTCTCTCTCCTTTCCCTTTCTTATCTTTTCTTTTACTCAGTGTGACCATCTTGCCCGCAGACCACATGTTGAAACTCCAAGTCGGAGATTGGATTAAAGATGACAGGGCCCATGTGGGGGGCAAATTTAAGCCTTGCCAGTTTGATATTTGGTGCTAAGCAAAGTGACTAATGTCTATGTTTTATCACATGTATTTTGCTCTGGCCAGAATGAAGAAAAGAACAACAACAACAATTTTCCTTTATGATGTGGCCTGGTCCCCAGGATGATGGCGCTGCAAGTCAGATCACTAGGGCCACTCAGGGAAAGGGAACCCAGAACCCAGGCATGCCAGCCAAAGGGTAACAATTTCTTACCAGTCAGATTTCTGGCTTCTCTCTCTGTGTGTAAACAGTTGAATGAATGGGGGCGGCGGGGGGGGGGGAGGGGGGAACAGTGTTTATTTCCTCTGTAAAGTTTTGATTAATGTGAAGAAGAAATCTAAGTCTAGTCTTAAGTTGGTGTATTTTGTGCTATTAATTTGTTTTTCTGTGTTGAGGGGTATTTTAGGATAAAACATGGGCTTAGAACACCTATAAGCCTGATTTTCAAGATGACCCAGCAAGCTGGTCAGCAACAAACTTGGCTGCAGGTCCCTGAAACAAACAAAAAAACTGGATGAAGTCTCCACCTTGTTTGACGTCCTTGGGAGCTTGACCTTGTATCAACATGGCAGTACTTTTGATCTCTGCCTTCCAGGGAACAGGAATTTTAGGGTTCATGTCATAGTTAGCTCTATAAATCATATTAAATAGTTAAAAGCCTTTGCAAGCTCAAAATTAACTACTCTAAACTTCTTCTGGGGAAAAAAAACAAAAAACAAAACAGAGGCTGCCCTTTGATGTAGCTCAGTAGCTAACATTTTGTGCTTTCACAGTGGCGGTCTGGATCCCATTCCCCACCTAGAAAGTAAGTCATTTCTGGTTTAATATCTGCGTGACCTTGTCTATTCTTTTCTCCATGGACTGTCTTAAATTTTCCTTTCTCTATGCACCTACGAGGTTACCTTTGGTAGAGTTCAGAAGCTAGAAATATTGGCTGCTTGGCATGGCTAAAGTTGGGTAATAAGAGATCTGCAAGGATTTCCTTTTTAAAGAGCACTATGGTTAGAAGGCAGCTTAATTAAAATGGATAAACAAGCTATAGATATATTTAAAAGGCCTTTATGTTTTTCTCTTCTTGGAACATGTTTTTCCGGAGAAAGGTTTTTTCTTCTCAGTTGACTGAATTATTTCTTTTTTTTTTTTGTCTTGCCACTGTTAGTGCACACATGAGGGGCCCTAAGATAACCTCTGGTAGCATGAGACTCCTTGAGAAAAACAGAGGAGATGCCGTAGACCACGTTTCAGGAAAAAAAGAAAAACAAACCTCTGTTTTCCTCATAAAACCCCACGAATTAAAGGCAGACAGATCCCTCTCAAAATCAAAGGCTCTGTTCTGTTTTGCATTGTGTTATCTGATGGTTTTGAGTTTTGGGGGTGTCAGAAATTACTTTGCATTATGAGAGAGCTTTGGGGTGTAATTAGTAGGTAGGAAATATACTTTAAGGGATGACTAATAGTAGTTAGGGAGGGTTACTTGACTCTTTGCACACTTGGATCAGAGAAGCATGCTCTTGGCCACCTGAAAGATAAGGGAACATCCCCACCCTTCACTGGAAGATGAGACTTACATGAGGGATGGGCTGATTACAAAATGGGCTGATTGGCTTTGGGTTGCCTTGCAATGAAATGCACAGCTGGTAAAAGCACTGCACTCACTGTCTTCTCCCGAAGTATTTCCATCCTTTTGGGGATCCAGGATCTAGTATAAAATGGCACCCTGAGTTTTGGGGATCTGTCTTTGCCTTCAGCTGCTTATTTCGCCCTAAAAACACATGCTTTCCTGGCCCTGTTCCTCCAAGGGCTCCACCCTGAAGCCAGTAATCCAACTAAGAAACTGGCAAATGAAAAATCTTATACGTGCTGAATCTTCTGCCTGTCTGTGTATTTATATGTGTTGTATGTTTATATACAAAAGAGTTTTAATTAATTAGCTTAGAAAAATAAGTGCTTAAATCAAATATTTTGTCAGATAAATAGAAACTTTAATGCCTTTTTGTTCACATGACTTTAGTACTCTTTTGGAAATAAAGACAGTTTTAAAGATCATTGGCAAAATAAAATGTTTTGAAAATGTAAACATCTAGTCTAAATTAAGGTCAGACATCAGATTTTCTAAATGCCTTAAGGTCAAACTGTTTCTTTGACTTTTGAAAATTGTTCAATTTACCTACCTTGGAGACATTGGATTCTAGATAAGGCCTGGGGACATGTGGAGTTAGCCACGCACCCTAGCTATGCTGCACTTATCTGCACGTCTGCCTGGTGTGTCCTAGGCTAGGCTCCACACCTAGTCACAGTTAAAATTGCTTACTAACCAGGGTTTTTACCAAAAGTAAAAGTCGCTAAAAGTTAACATTGTAACATGTAATTAAGACTATTAAAAAAACAGTTTTACATATAGGCTGTGTATGGAAAGTAGAAAGTACTTTTGGTAAAAGATTATAAGAAAGCATGGGAATGTGGATTTTTTTGCCTAAAGGGTTACATAATTGTTTTAAATAAGAAAAACATCTAAAGGCTTAAACAAGTTGTGGAAGGTTTATAAAAATTAATTGTAAGAGATTTTGTGTGTGAACATATTGGCTAAAGTTGAAAGGGTATTATTCAGTTTTTCCATAAATTAAACATTGGAATAGAAGCACAAGAGGTTTTCCTTAGAGCACTGATCTGCTCTTTCACAAAAAAATGTAAATGGCTATAAAAAGTTTATGAGAATCTTACCTTATGGTTAAACATTAAAATTGGGTAAATATGTCTACAAGGTTTTATTAAAAATTGGGTTTGACATTAATAGTACATTAATGTAAAGGTGAAACTTGGCTTATTTGGTATAAAAATCATACAGGAAGCATTATCAAATGTGAAATGGTGTTTTACTTTCTTTGGACTATATTTGTGTAATTGTGTTATTGATATATGATCTAAAGTTATGGGAAACTCCTATAATTCTTATATGACTTTGTGTATGTTATTAATAATTATAATTGTTATGTAAAATTTTGTGTACCACAGAAGTAACCAAATTTCCTTATCAATTGTGGCTTTAATAGTAGCTGTCCTAAAACTTTTTATTATCCATAGACAATTGTTGTTTTGTTTTAATCCTCTTTAGAAGGTGGTTTATAATCAACTGTAGAACTCTAGCAGGTATTCTTAATTGCAGGTTTTCTGATAACTTTGAAAATTGTAACAGAATAGAGGAAACAACTTTCAGAACTCTCATGAAGAGCTGGAATGTTCATGAATATCAAATAGAACAGGAGTTAACTGAATTAGCTGAACCAAAAGAAAACTGAAGTAATCTTTTTAACTTTTCTTAAAATGTTGCTGATCCTTTGTTCTGTTTTTCAGAGTCAAGGAAACTTCTTTTGAGCTATTTACAGCTTATAGCAATTGAGTAAAGTATACTGCTGTGAACAAAATTTGGAACATATTTGTTTCTCTCTACCTGATTTCTCCAGGTTTTGGAAGCTAGTTGTGAGTATTCTTAACTTATAGCAATATAGTTATTTGCATAAGTGCAATAAGAATCTGTTTTCTTTTTTAACAGGACACAATTGGAGAAATTGGTTATTTTACCAAGGCTCTGACAGGAATCCTTTGTTTTCCTTTAATTAAACTTAACTTTTAGAGCCAATAAAAAATCACTTGGGGAACTGGCCTCATACCTTGCCTACACAGTCCCTGTAAAGGGTTTCTGACCTGGGGTAAGTAAAGAATGTCACTTTCTATCAGGTCCAGAAGCCCCAAGCTATCTTGGGACCTCAAGAGCAAAGAAATTTACCCAACTCATAGGTATTTGAGGGTACAAAACCTTGGCTGGGCTCAGCTTTAAAAAAAAGTCTTATTTGAAATTCCTTCTATGGAACAGAATTCCATTAAAAGCCAATTTAAAAGGAGCCTATGTGAAAAAAGAATTATTCTTGCTGCACTTTATACAAATAATCAGGCCAAGTATAATAAAACAAATTGGTCCTACCATAAATGGGAAACTGGACAGAAAAATATTATGTTTCAAAAATGATGGTATACTTGTTATTACATTCTAGTTTCATCAGTTGTTTTTAAGTTTGTTTCTGCAATTTAGGCTAACTCTGCTTATTCCTGTGAACCAGTGATCTCTGACTGTTGCTCAGAACAAACAAGAGGAATGGGTAATGTAAAAATCTGGATCAGTATTCTAATTCTGGGCACATTACAATCCACTATCAACCCCATATCAGCTTAGTTCCAACAGTTGCCCAGTTCATGAAAAACCTTTTAATTTAGTTTACTTGGAATAACTTTACTTATTTTGCTTTACTCTTATGGAATATATTGCTGTTATACTCTTTGTGTAGCAATACAGAACAAGCTTACTGAATGTTTTCTTAAACTAAACACTTATTAATCTTCCAGATACCACCTCTTGTCAAAACTTAAGAGTCATGAATGGCCCTCACCATACTGATGCTTTCTGACTGAGCTCCTCTCTACGCTGAACACAAGAGACTCTAATAGTTAGGCAGGAATATCATTGTCCCTATTCAACCTGAAGAAGTTACAGAAGATGGCTCTTCATCCTTCTGTAACCCTTAGGATTAAGGGTTCTGTTATAAAAGGGAGGGGGTAAATGTCAGAGGCATGTGAACCAGAACAACTCCATCTTGAATAGGAGCTGGGTAAGATGAGGCTGAAACCTACTGGGCTGCATTCCCAGACAGTTAAGGCATTCTAAGTCACAGGATGAGACAGGAGGTTGGCACAAGATACAGGTCATAAAGACCTTGATGATAAAACAGCTTGCAGTAAAGAAGCTGGCTAAATCTTATCAAAACCAAAAGGACCACTAGAGTGACCTCTGGTCATCCTCACTACTACACTCCCATCAGTATCATGACTGCTTACAAATGCCTTGGCAACGTCAGGAAGTTACCCTAGATGGTCTAAAAACAGGAGACATGAATAATCCACCCTTTCTTTAGCATATCATCAACAAATAACCCTAAAAATGGGCAACCAGCAGCTCTTGGGGCTGCTCTGTCTGTGGAGTAGCCATTCTTTTATTCCTTTACTTTCTTTATAAACTTACTTTCACTTTGCACTGTGGACTCGCCCTGAATTCTTTCTTGTGCAAGATCTAAGAACCCTCTCGTGGGGTCTGGATTGGGACCCCTTTCCTGTAACATTCTCACTGGGTAACTGCTCCCAGCCACCACTCTCCTTCTGGCTAATTCCCCCTTCATCCTTCAAATATTCTGTTAAATGCCACCAGATAGGCTCACCTGACCTCTACAGACTCGGCTATGTCCCTTGTTATTGGTTCTCATTGTATTCTATATTTCTCTTTAAAACTTATCACAAGGAGTAACAGATGGATTCTGAGTGGCCAGTCGGGGCCAGAGAGCCAGAACATGCAGGTCTTAAAATGCCAACGCGGCTGATTGGCATCCTATCAATAAGCATACAATAGTTCAGCCTTCTCTAAACAGGAGAGCCAAAGCAAGCCACATAGGGGACAACTTCCAGTTAATGGTTGCTAGGAAAGGCCTTTGGGCAAACTCATTTCTGTCTTCTTGCTCCGTGGATACTCTCATACTCCAAGGATCTCATTACTGCCACAGATTCATTTTTGTACTTGTGTATTTTCAGCCAAGTTTTGCTGGAGTTAAAAAATATATATGTGTATATATATACTGCTTCCTTTAAGATAATTTTCTGGCATGGTTCTATTTCAAAATCCTGGTTCTTCTTCTCTGCCTTTGTTCTGAGAACCTGTGTTCTTGTACCAGCTAGCTTGGTTCCTCTCCTCTGGCTTCCTTCCCCGATGACTCTGAGCACATTCCCTGGGCTTTGAGCTCTGTTGTCTGTCTAGTGGGGATCAGGCCTGCCACCAGCCATTCTCAGCTGGACTTTGAAAAGAAGGGGTCGGAACTTAGGTTTCGCCCTGCGGTTTTTGCCAGGCCTTAGATTTTGCCCTGGAGTTTAGAGAGAGAATTCAAATTCCCTGGCAAAAGCAAGACAGAGACTCAGTCTTTGAGAGGAATACAACTTTAGAACAAGTTTTATTTCTTTTTTTTATTTTTACTGTTTATTTATTTACTTATTTTCCAGCCAGGGTCTTGCTCTCTCACCCAGGCTGGAGTGTAGTGGTATGATCATGGCTCACTGCAGCTTCTGGGCTTAAGAGATCCTTCTGCCTCATCCTCCCAAGTAGCTGGGACTACAAGGACACCACCATGCTGACCTTATTCCTCTTCTGTGAGACAGACAAGTTTTGAATTAAATGACCAAAGCTTCAGACCCTTTGGAGCAAAGGAATCTTAACGATGAGTTCAGAGAATAGGCCAGGAACTCCTGATTCCTTTTTGCTTAAGTTTAGGATGAATCTTGAGAACAGAGAGTGGGTCTGGGTCTGGAGTTTCAGGTCAAGTGTCTCCATAAGTAGTTAGGTCCAGGATATATGTTATTTGATGCCACCATCTTTGTACCTTGCCAAGTCTCTTATCTCTTGATTTCTAAGTCATTCCTTGGGAATCACTGACAGCTTCAAAAGATCAAAAAGCTCAACGTTCAACCAGTGTGGTTTCTGGAAAAACATTTTGTGTTTGAAAGAAGTGATGGCAGCTAATGTTAGTGACTTCATTGCTACATTCTGGGACTGATCATGTGCATGAAGTCCGCTTACCTCACCTTGTAAGCATTGCCACCCACCAGTGCCTGTGAGCCTCCACAGCTCATTATCACCTCGTGAGAAAGGATTGCAGGTCAAACTCTGGCACCAAATATCCACTATAGATAGGTCCTTAGTGACACATCTATTTGTGTTCACCTCTTCAGAATTCAATTTACATGCTAATTACCTTTTGAGTATCTAAGCACGTTTAACACATTTACCTGTAGACAGTAGTGACTCTCTTCTATCTCCTTGAACTTCAATTTTGTTAAGTTACCCTCTCATTGAGAAGCAGTCATATGCATTGGGTCTTTTTAGGCCAGAATTGAAGCCACTCTTATTTTAAAACTGCAGAAGCCTGCTCATTAATTTAGCTTCCAGAAATGGGGGGTAAGGGCAGGACTGCTCGCATTCCTTAGCACAAGAGAGAGCTTTTTGCCTGCTGAGTCAGTTTGCATGGCAATATGGAAATTTGTTGTCTAACATTCAAAGCTGAAGATCAAGTGACTTCTCTCTATCCAAATGTGGCTCCAAAGTCTTCAAATTGTTACTAAGGAAACTATTTTTCCCTCTGTAGTGTGTTTGTGTGCAAGTGTTCTGAAGCACAAAATGCCAAACTGTGTGCATTAACCGACGGCTGCTCCTTTGCAGATTTTTACTCTACAGTTTTAATTCAAATGTAATTGACCATGGCAAGGTTAAAGGCACTAAAACTCTTCCTTTATTGGAATTAACTCCAAAGCATTTCACCCAATGGTGAGATGTGCTGCACAGGAAAAGCTGACACAAACACCCTTTGAAAATTCGTAAATCAGACAATTTCTTGGAAAAGAGTGAAAAGAGAATTCAGAAGACAGGGGCCTGAAAGTGAGGGCAAATAGCCCAGGTCAGCCAGCCCTTACTTTTCTTTGATTCCTACTGTATATTTTTGTGGCCATTTAATAAGACAGCCCAGCAGTGACAAGATGAGCTGCTTTTGTGAGGCCGATGTCTCCCAATTGCCTTGATGCCGCTTCTCCCTGAATGATTTATGGATTCCACCTACTCTGGGCAGTCTACTAGGGACTTCAGTGTGGGAGTTAGAAGAAGGATAACATATTTTGGATTCTATGAAGCTGCTTTCAGCATTTCTCCTAAATTGGATTCAATACATCTTTCTCAGAAGATGTAATTGAAATTGTAGTCTGGTTGAATAAGATATTATACGAGAACTTATCAAGACTCTGAAAGGCCAAATGGTGTCTAGGTAGGTGTTTTAGCAGCAGTGAGAAAGCCCTGATATTTAACATGGGGTCTCAGGGACACAATGTGGAACATGCAAGGAACTGCAGCAAAGCCACTCAGGAGGACCACAGGAGTTAGCCCCTCGCCCCAACTGATGCCTCTTCCAACATGCCACAGTGGTACCCCTCAGACTTCTATCACAACAATGTCTATCACAGCATACTATTAAATAACTAAGCTGTACTTATTTATTTACACAGGTGTCTTTCCTGCTAGAGAGTGAGTTTTTTGATACCATAATTGTGTTTCATTAGTCTTCATCCTTCTAGATCTTAGCAGGTCTTAGTAGGTGCTCAATGAGTACTTGAGCTGAATAATAAATGCCCATTTATATGTTTTCTATTATTTATGGAAATGTGCTCTTATTTTGTTTTTAGCTTAGGTTTGCCTCGCTATCCTCTATTTGTCAAGCAGGTTAACAGCAAGAAAAAAAAACCTATTACAACTTGACATTAGGCCCCCTGGTCTCTGCACCAGTGCGCATCAGCAGTCAAACTTCCAACCTGATCAGAATGATATGGTAATTTCTCCCAGTGAAAGGAAGCTAGGACATTAGATGCGGAAATCTAGCCCATCTCCTATTTGCAGAGGTATCTGGAAGGAGGAGAATATATCATTATTGCCTGTCTTAGAAGGAAAGAAAGAACCACTGATCTGGATAGCTATGAAGAAAGAAGTGACTGTTATTTCTGGTAGACTCCCTAGGCAACATTCATACACAAAGTTCGAAAAAATTAGCCCTTGACTCTTTGTAAATATTGTTGAGCAGTCTCTTTCTCAGACAGTCTATGTGTTGGAATCCTCTTAATCTGGAGTACTTCACACTCTGACCATCTCCAGCCTAATGAAGTTAAACTGATAAGATCACAGTAAACTGGGTATGGGGAGGTGAGATCTTTGGAGTTGGGTGAGAGAGCAGGAAAGGTGGTGGTGTTTGGGGGTAGGAGACTGTATTAGGCTATCCTCATATTGCTATGAAGAAATACCTGAGACGAGTAATTTATAAAGGAAAGAGGTTTAATTGGCTCATGGTTCTGCAGGCTGTACAGGAAGGGTGGTGGCATCTGCTTCTGGGGAGGTCTCAAGAAGCTTCCAATCATAGCAGAAAGTAAAGTGGGAGCAGGCATATCACATGGCCAGAGAAGGAGCAAGAACCAGAGTGGGTAGGAGCTACCCACTTTTAAACAAACAGATCTCAGGAGATTTCACTCAGTATAGCAAGGACTGTACCAAGAAGGATGGTGCTAAACCATTCATGAGAAATTCATCCCCATGATCCACTCACCTCCTACAAAGCCCCAACTTCAAAATTGGGGATTACATTTCAACATGAGATTTGGGTGAACACATACATCCAAACTACATCAGAGACCAGTGTAAAGTTACTCTGATCTTATCCTCTATTCCTTGCTGCTGAAAGGTAACTAGACATTTGACAGATTGTCTTTTGGCAAGTAGAGCTTTATGGATTGTCTAGCCTGAGACCCTCAGAAATGCTCAGCCTAATAGAGAACTTGAGAGGGAGAAGCAGTATAAAGGAAAAGGGAACCATTATTTCCTGAGCTCCTAGTCTGCCAAGAACTTTACATGCATTATTTCATTTAATCCTTGTAAAATCCTGGAGGCTAGATATTCTTGTCTCTCTTTCACAAAAGAGAAAACTGTGACTCATAAATAATGTATCTAGGGTTTCGAAGTCAACAGTGGCTGAACTGACTGCATGGGGGTTAGGAGATTCTGTCTCATTCCAACGCCTATGGGCAATCATTTTACTCAGAAAGGGAAAAGGGAAAATGAGAAAAGATAAGCAAAGGACAAAGAAGAGAAAGAGAAGAGGAAATGTAGAGAAAAATAAAAGCTGTATATTCCAAGAAAGAAAAAAGAGAAAAAGCATCTAGTCTCACAAGTCCTTTCCTCTTAGTCTGTATTAGACGTAGATTTCAGGACAAATTACAATTGGCAGGGGTCTACTTGCCTTCTGAGTCTCTCTGTCTTATCTCAAGCTAGTTTTCTCCTATATTTAGTTCTTCATTTCCTTCAGGAGGCAATCTGAGTTTTGGTAAATTTCCGTACCAATATGGTCAACAAAGTAGGCACCATAGTTCAACAACCACATTGATTTTAAGGTCATTGTAATAAATACACCAGTAGCTGCATAAGTCAGTTCCTTGTAGGAGAATGATTAAATGTTGCAGTGTTCAACCATAGCACTTTTTATCTTGAGTCCATGCACGTGGCATAGAATGACCTCCAGTGGTTCTGGTTTCTTCATGGTCAGTGCACACTGTCTAGTTTCTCCAGCTGGAAATGGCAGTCAGGAGTCTGGATCCTGTTTCTCACTCCCTTCCCTGGTTGACTAAATTCACTTGGGAAGGACACTTGCGGGCTCATTGTTGTATTTACTGAAACACTATTCCATTATTGATTTTTGGCTTCTTTTTTTTTTTTTTTTTTTTGAGACAGAGTTCGCTCTTGTTGCCCAGGCTGGAGTGCAATGGCACGATCTTGGCTCACCACAACCTCCACCTCCTGGGTTCAAGTGATTCTCCTGCGTCAGTCTCCCGAGTAGCTGGGATTACAGGCATGTATCACCACGTCCAGCTAATTTTTGTATTTTTAATAGAGACAGGGTTTCTCCATGTTAGTAAGGTTGGTCTTGAACTCCTGACCTCAGGTGATCCGCCCGCCTCGGCCTCCCAAAGTGCTGGGATTACAGGCTTGAGCCACCGCGCCTAGCCTGCATTACTCTTTAATTTTAAATTCCTCATATCTGCCCAGCTTTTTATTGAGATTTTTTTCATTGCTTCTAAGACCAAAATAATCTCCTCCATGCTTCAAGTTAGTAAATGCTTACTTCAATTTTATTAAATTATTTTATGTAATTTGTTTTACATTATATCCATAAGATTTATTTTGAGGTATTGTATGAGGTGAGATGTAGTTCATTACCAGTTATTGAAGCACCAGGTATTAAACAATCAACCTTGTCCTTATTGATGACTGATGCTTCTTTTAGTCTGGGATTTTCTTTTATTCAGCTCAAAATTCTTGTCTTTTTCACACATTTTCTCTTCTCACCCTCCTTCCCTCCCTCCCTTGCCCCTCCCCCTCTGTGCCTTCCTCTCTTCCTATAAATCTTTGTCTCCCTATTATTATCAGCCTTGGCCTTTTCTTCTGATTTCTGGAATAATTTCTCAAACATTTCCTTCAACACTAATTCAGTTTTTCTGCACCATCAATTTTATTCTTTTTTGACCCCAATGCCAATTTAAAATCTGATAATGCTTTCAATATTTTGTGTCAGCCTTTAAAATTTTTAGCTATGCTATTTTTTTCTCAAAATGGTGCCTTTTTCTCTCACCTGTTCTTCCTTATATGGCATTTTCTTGTTTCACGGCTCTTCCTTATCTTACCGAGAACACAAATCAGATATTTTTAAAAATGTGATCTATTTTCTTAGCAACTGTGAAAGATATGCTTTCCCTCTGCATCTTCTATGTCTGTTGTGCTGCAGAATTTTCTGGTAGGCCACAATGTTACAGAGAGCAAGACAGCAAAATATTTGGCAGAGATCCAAATTTCCTCAGCTTTTTATTTGGAATTTTGTGCCTCTGATGATTCTCAGAAAAAGATTTCAGGGGACACACCCTCTGTCTAATTTTTCACTGCTCCCCACTTGGGCCTCCCAGGTCTAGAAGCATTTCTCAGTAAGAGGTTATCCCAAGTCTCCAACCTTGTGGAAGCATAAGAGAGTCCAGTGTTTGTAAATGACCCCTCTGCCCTGGCTCTACCTCAAAATAGAAGCCAGATTCTTAACCTACTGTTTCTACACATTTAAAGTCCCATCTTTAAACCTTCTTTTGTGGGGACATTTTCAGCTCCGGAATAGGGAGTCACTTTTGATGACGACGTGTCACTGATGGATCAGGTATGTGAACAGCCCTAGGCAGCAACATAACCCTTTTGGATCCTTGTAGGAAAACCCCCTCTGAGATACAGCTCAAGAGAGTATGTTACCCCCTCACCCATGTTCTTTTAGCAGGCACTTCTATTAGCCTGAACAATTGTATCTTACTGCCATCCCCTAATTCTCCCAGTAAGAGAATAAAGATATAGACCATGAAGAATATGTGGTGGTTTATAATTATCTTTTTCCTTTTTCTTTCTTTTTTTTTTTTTTTTGAGGTAGAGTCTCGCTGTGTTTCCCAGGCTGGAGTGCAGTGGTGTGATCTCAGCTCACTGCAGCCTCTGCCTCCTGGGTTCAAGTGATTCTCCTGTCTCAGCCTCCTGAGTAGCTGGGACTACAGGCAGGTGCCATCACACCCAGCTAATTTTTTGTATTTTTAGTAGAGATAGGGGTTTCACCATGTTGGCCAGGATGGTCTCAATCTCCTGACCTCCTGATCTGCCCACCTCGGCCTTCCAAAGTGCTGGGATTACAGACATGAGCCACCGTGCCTGGTCTCCTTTTTCTTTTTTAAAGTAATTGCACCACCTAAAAGACTCCTCCATTGCTGCCCCATCCTAGTCTAATACGCTTAACCTAGGAAGTCTATGATTCCTAAGATGTCCCTTTTCACCATCTCTAATTTTTAGAAATGTTATGTAATGAAGGCTATTTCTGAGGGGATATAGAGAACCAGAAAAGCAGGAGTGTTAGGGATTGGAAATGGAATGTAGGTATATGATTTTTGCTTGATGTAGTACTTGTTCCATCCATGCCCATCCATGTATCATTTCTAGTACAGAGTCTGTCTAACTTTAATGTGCATAAAATCATCACTGGTTACATGAAGACCCTAACTTAGCAAACCTAGCGGGGAGCATGACAGTCTGTGTTTCTAACAAGCTCCCAGATGATGCTGATGGTTCTGGTCCAGGGACCATAATTTGAGTTGGCTGTAAATACTGAATTTGGGAAAAAGTCTGGCAGGAATATGTTAAATTGTTTTAGCCTTAACACCTGTTTTTCTTTCCTGCATATTTGAGTCTTCAGTGGCCCTCTATCCCCCTTCCCCTCGAGCTGGAGATCACTCTGCTTAGCACAAGTGTGTTCACCAAACACACATGGCCGATGGGTGCGTCCACACAGACATACGTGACCACAGTCGCCATTCCCATCACCAGCCTCACTGCCTTACCAACAAACCATGCAGTGGTGCATTCCATCATGGCTTTCATACAACACTGATTCCGGTGGAGTTTAGATCAGCTTGGGTCCAATCAGGAGGTGGAAATTATACCTGTAATGTTTACAGAGAATACTTAACATACAGAATTGTAAATTAGGTATAAAGCCTTTAACTATATATCATTGAGGTAGCACACGCAGTAAGCAGTTCCTACCCTAGAGCTGGGGAACAAAGGGAAGAAATGGGAATTATTCAAATTTTAAATCTTTGGAGAAGGGACACTACAGAGGTGAAACTCAGACTGCTGGTGCTGGTGTCTGAGCTCAAAAGAGGGGACCTTTGGGCCTGGGCCCAATCCTCTAAGCAGGTAGTGTCTGGTTGGTGCTGGTGTCTCTGAGAGAGATGGAATAGAGTTGGTTCTACAAGTGTTGGAAAAGCTGCAAACTGACTTCAGCAGCTGCTACAGGAAGGAACTTCCCCTGGCAGGGTGGAGAAGCATTGCAGGGGTAAGACTCACAGGAAGCAGATAAGGAGCGTGCCTCCCTGTCTCCTCTGTCTCTCCTCCAGCCTTGTGTCTCCCTCTAGTGCCCCCTATTTGAAGATCCTACCAGGAAGCAGTTGTTAAAACAGAAATATGATTTGCAGAAGTCCATTCTCAACATCACAAAGCTAAGTTTAGAAAGATGGGTTTGGAGCTGACAGACAATAATCAGTATCCTAATAACCACTATACACATTTAGGTGGAATGGTATAAATAAATAGACTTTTGGAAAATTGGGTTAAGTAAACATCAAAAATCAAATTAAAATTATAAATTATCCAGTTTCTTAAATCATGACACCCAATGGCTTTCTGACAATTGAACCAAGCTATTTTTAGTGCTTTAGAGAAAAAGTAGTTGCCATCCTAGAACATAGAAGCCCAATGGAGGGAAGGAGGATATGACATAAATATCTTGGTATGTCCCATCAGAAATGGAGGGGAGAGAAGTTCTGGTTCCAGGAGGTGGAAATGAGACAAGGAGGCTAACTAAAGGAGGCAAGAGATTAGATACAAGAATCACTCTAGTTGCTAAAATGTAGGAGAAGGGGATGGAAGAGGGGCAAAGACCCTGTGTTAATCTGCTCTCACATTGCTATAAAGAAATGCTTGAGACCAAGTAATTTATAAAGAAAAAAGGCTTAATTGACTCACGGTTCTGCAGGCTGCACAGAAAGCATGGTGCTGGCATTTGCTTGGCTTCTAAGGAGGCCTCAGGAAACTTACAATCATGGCAAAAGGCAAAAGGGGAGCAAGCACTTCACATGGCTGGAGTAGGAGCAAGAGAGAGAGAAAAGGGGGAGGTGCTATACACTTTTAAACAACCAGATCTCACAAGAGCTCACTCACTATCCATGGTAAGGACAGTACCAAGGGGAATAGTGCTAAACCATTCATGACAAACCTGCCCCCACAGTCTGATCACCTTCCACCAGGCCACACCTCCAACACTGGGGATTACAATTCAACCTCAGATTTTGTAATGACACAGATCCAAACCATATCAGAACCCAAGGAGGTTGAAAGAAAAGCTGTATTTGGAATTTTGGAAGGGGATCCCCTCACTATAGGCCCAAAACATGATATGGGAGCAGCCTAGGCATGTGTTTAGGAAGAGAGAGAACCAGTGGCAGCATCCCTGCTACCTATTTACATTCACGTAGCTTGGAAGAAATTCAAAGTTCTGTGTGCTTCCAGGATGCAGGTGGAAGGAGGCTAAGAATTAACACCCATGGGTTTTCCCTGGGGTCAATATGAGGAGGAAAGGAGTTTTTATGGCAGTGGTCATCTAATAGAAGACTTGACCTAAATGCAAGGATTTTGAAGGGCTAGCAAGAGCTACTGTAAGGATAAAAGTTAGTAACGGAGCTGCCGAGGAACTATGAGATAAAATAGGTCATGGATTTCACAGCCATGACCTTGAGCAGCTGATGCCAGCCTGATGCCAGTGCCCAGGCAAGGTGATGGTGATCACACAGAGGTTTTGTGAAACTGGAGCATGGCACAGGACTCTCATGGGAAGCAGTAGTTCCTTCACACCTTCCTGAAGGAAATCTCTAGCAAAGGAGAAAAATCGACCCTGGTAAGGAGTTTAAACCTTGAATTTGACTAAATATTTATTAGTTCATCAAGCAACACTGAGCTGACCTGACAGTGACTTTTTAAATGGAAGATAATTAGATAACTTCTGTTAATAAGATTTGTTGCTAACACCCAACACCCCCTTACACAACACACACACACACACACACACTCACTCACATGTATTACCTAGGAGGATACAAGGTAATGGGAAATAAAATAAGAGATGGAAACTAAACTAATAATCTATAAAACTTTCTCTTTTCTTCACATCGGAGCACAGCCTGCCAATTTTGAAATGTTTATTACATAGGCAGATGCCTCCATCACCCACTTCTCCAAACATTTAAGATAATAATTAGTATGTGATTTTCCAAGAGGAGGGAAAACACTTTTCTCCCATCAACTGTCTCTTTGGGAATTCTGGATTATATTTAGTATTAACACCTAACCATTTGCTAAGTTAGCAGCCACTGTCAGTAAAGTACCATGGTGGCTACCTTACCCAAATCGTTACTAACTCAGAAAGCGGAGGTGGTGCTACCCCCATATTATAGCTGAGCAAACTGAGTCTTAGAGGGGCTAATTCTTAGTCAAGGTCATACATCTAAGAAGTAATAAAACTGGTTTTCAAGTTCAGATCTATTTGGTCTCACAGCCAGGGCCTTTTCTCTGGCTCAATATAAATCAATAGACATCCAAATGTAAAATAGAATAACCGTAAATGACCAAAAAGACACACACTGTAACTGCTCTGCAATTGGACAACAGCCTCTCTGTCTCTAAGATAAGTACAAGAAAACAATTTCAAAATAAAATGGCACAGAGGTCTAAGAGAAAGCACTTCCCACTTCATTTCAGATCAGCTGCAGAATGATTATTTGCATTTCACTTTATCCCATTTTTCTTACACAATTGTCAAGTATTATCTCAAGATCTAAATTAATTAAAGTTGGCCAAAGGTTACAAAGACAGGAAAACATACTTTGTAAGAACATATTAAATGCTGTCACCCAACAGGGCTGCTCTTAATCACTGCAGAGGTTGCAGAGGGCACCATTGAAATAGTTTTTACTCTCTGTATCTTCCCTAGCAGTTTATATTCATATAATCTCTACCATAACACATTTTTCCAGCTCTTCCATTCTAAATCTGGCACCTATACAACCATCTAGCACTCTCCTTCCATTCCACAATGAAAGTTTAGGTAATTCAGCCTATATTCACTGCTTTTAATTTGTTTCCTTTTATTCACTCTTCATAACATCCTGATTCCTGAGCCCACACCCCATTAAATGGTTCAGACAAACTCCATACACAATTGACTAGTAATCAAATACAGTGTACTCTCTCCAGTTCTCATTCTATTTGGTTTATGTCCATGACTCAATGCTGGAGTAAATCCCCTTGTTTTTTTATTTTATTTACTTATTATTTTTATTTATTTTATTTTGGGTTTAGGGAGTACATGTGCAGGTTTGTTTAATGCATATATTGGCTGGGTGTGGTGACTCACAACTCTAATCCTACCACTTTTGGAGACCAAGGTGGATGGATTGCTTGAGCTTAGGAGGTTGAGGCCAGCCTGGGTAATATAGTAAGACTCCATCTCTACAAACAACAACAACAACAAAAATCTAACCAGGCGTGGTAGTCCACATTGGTAGTCCTAGCTACTCGGGAGATTCTGGTGGAAGGACTGCTTGAGCCCAGGGGTTCGAGGCTTCAGTAAGCCATGTTTGTGCAATTGCACTCCATTCTAGGTGACAGAGGGAGAGCTTGTCTCAAAGAAACCTAAAATTAGTGTATTGTGTGGTGCTGTGATTTGGGCTTATATTGATCCCATCACCCAAATAGTGAACATAGCACCCACTAGGTAGTTTTTCAGCCCTTACTCTCCTCTCTCCCTCCCTCTTTTGGAAACTCCAGTGTCTGTTGTTTCCATCTTTAAGTCCATGTGCACCCAACATTTAGCTCCCACTTGTAAGTCAGAACGTGCAGCCAACATTGTTTTTAAAATGTCTTTTCTTGCTGTATTCCTGTGATGCCATTCTTTTCCTCTCACAACACTGACATACCTTTTTCTTGCTTATCAAATTTTCTTCCTTTCATTGCCTCTAATGTGATTTTCAGTGTCTTTCTCTATGCCCTTACCTGAAACTGGGCCTATGAATACCAATCTTTTTAACAATCCTTAGCCACTGAACTGATGAAATCCCCCTTTTTTTTTTTTTGGAGACGGAGTCCCACTCTGTTGCCCAGGCTAGTGTGCAGTGGCACAATCTCACTCAGTGGCTCACTGCAACCTCTGCCTCCTGGGTTCAAGCAGTTTTCATGTCTCATCCTCCCAAGTAGCCGGGACTACAGGTGTGTGCCACCACACCCAGCTAATTTTTGCCAGCTGGGTTTTGTATTTTTAGTAGAGATGGGGTTTTGCCATGTTGGCCAGGCCAGTCTGGAATTCCTGACCTCAGGTGATCCACCCACCTTGCCCTCCCAAAGTGTTGCGATTACAGGTGTAAGCCACCATTATAATTACCTACTGAACACCTGAATTTGGATATCTTACAGGTGAGTTGACAACAACATAAAAGTTGGCTTCACTTTCCACCCTCTCAAATCTGAAGTTTGTGCTTTAACTAGTTTGTTTTAGCAGTCTCACGAGCCAGCTGAAGACCTCAAACCACACAGTCTGAGCGTTGCTCTCAGCTACTCCTTCTTGGTTATCCTCAACTCCTGCTGGTCCCCAAGTCCGGCAATTCTACCTCCACTGCCTCTTCCCTACTCCAGGTGAGAATCTCCTCTCAACTGCACTGCCACACCTGTTAGCAAACACACTTCTGCCTCTCGTCTTTCTCCCTTCAACTTTCCTTCAGTGTGCTGACAAGATTACTTTTCTAAAGCACATATACTCTTACAAAAGGCCATGATAGTAGGAATTTGATAGCTTCCTACTACCTCATCTTTTTGCTATAAATCCATATGGTATATTTTTAATATACTAGCTGCAAGCCACTTTTGCAAATTTGTCTTTCTCCTCATCCATACCCTACCTTCTCCACAATTTACCTTTCTCCTCATCCAAACCGTAACTTCTATTCCACAATTCTCCTTGTTGCCTGTAACACACTGCGCAATTTCAAAACTCCATGTGTTTGCTCATTTTACTTTCTTTCTTTATTATTCAACAAGACCCACCGCAAATGTCACATCCCTCCTGCTGCTCTCCAGGATCCTCAAACAAAATCAATTGCTCACTTTGCTCTTTATGAATGTGTATAATGTCAGCACATCACACAAGCACACACCGTAGTATATAATAATAGAAATGACTTTGTTTTTAACTCTCATTGTGTCTCAATATTTGTTAGGCCACATGAGACTGCTTCTCTCTTAAATAACAATAATATCTCTTGTTTCTTCACAAACATAGTCTCAATTCATAAATTAGAATGCCAAGTTCTAAAAATTTTAATAATCTCTAAAAATAGCATTGGCTACTTGCAGTGGAAAAAGGATTCATGGTTTGTCTGTCTCTCTTTATTGATCATTCCATAGAGGCAAGAGAACTGACCATGACGGGAGTGTTCTTTCTGGAGTTGACAGTGCCACAAGATGCCTTTGAGGTCTCTGGTCCTTGCAAATGTCGATAGTGACTGTCTTGGATACTTTGCAGAAATATGGAAGCTCCTCTGCTGGGCATGTTACATGCAATTTCCTGCCCTCCTTCTACTATCTACTTGTTTCCAATGCCTTGTTTGTAGATGTCTACATTAACTCCTACTATTGGAGTTTCACCACCTCTTTACATAGTGTTTTTGAGAAGACCACAAAATAGCTCCAGGTTGGCTCTGTCTCCTGCAGAGTATGCATCTGGTTCCCAGAAGATGCTCATTCCTCTTTGAACTGCCAACGCAGGGGAATTAAGCTGCTTCCCAGAAGCAGCAGCAACTTGCCAGCTTCCCTACTAGAAAAGCAGTTTGGCAGCCTCTCCTATCTGCCCTCCACATACTTTCACAGGACTCAATCCCCATTTTAGCCTCTCTCTTATCTCAAGTTCTCTGTGAGGCTCCTGTGAAATCTGTCCCTAGCCTGGAAGTGAAGGGGGTAGTATCCTTACTTGTCTGTCTTCCTTGGTGGAACCAGGTAAGTCAGTTACCATCTCAGTTTTTGCAAACAAATTTCATCATGAAATCTTATTTTTGTTTCCATTCTCTCAAACTTTATAACCTAGATTTGTGTCCGAATTTACTATGTAAAGTTACCATGACTCAGGCAATCAGTTATCAGCCACTTATTTTCAAATCCTGCTTTCTGGTCTGATATACTTCACTTTATAAGCAACATCTTGAGTACTTTGGTGCCTGGATTTAAACTTTAAGTTCAACATTCTGTTACATGAAAATCCACATATAACTATGTAAAATAGCTGGGAGTATGAATGTGCTTTTTCTAAATAATCTTAAATCTGGAATTAGCAAGAAATCCAAGGTCCACCAATGATTTATGGCATGAAGAATTTAGAGATGTCTGCTTCTGTGCCAGGCCAGTTTGAAAACTCTAGGAATGGCATTCAATATTGAGGAGTAAGCTCCTAATAAACAAATTCATCCAAAAACAATAGCTAAGAATTCTGAGTTAGCTTAAAAACAAAACAAAAGGAAAAAGCAAAAACACTTCTTTTGAGGGTTCTGGAGACTGAACAAAAGCACCCAGTATTTGGGGAGAAGTTAGAGTTTAAAGAAAGTATCTAGCAGATACTGAGTTCCTCCACCAGTTTTCTTTTCTTTATGTACATATATTCACTAGTTTTCCTGTCCAGTGAGCAAAGCCTTGGAACTACTGAGGCTACCAGAGCATGAAGGAGAAACACTAGAAATAAGAGAGTAAAAAAGAAGCAAAATTATGAAACTTCTAATTCTGTGCATAAACTTTATAAAAATCTGTGACTGGCTTCTAAACCATGCGTATGAGAGCCAAACTGAAAGCTGCTTGAACTCAAGCTTAAAGAACTGAAGTGACATTTGGAGCACCATTCACTGCAGGTATGGTCAGTTGGATTTGAGTCTAACAAGTTAATTGCCTACTTTAAAAAATCAACAATCTTTGAGGCAATGTAAGAATCCATGCAACATAACATTTAAAATGTCCAGGATGCAATCCAAAGTTAGCATATGAAGAACAAGGAAAAAGATAAGCAACAGATGCCAACCTTGCAATGATGCAGATGCTAGAAATATAAGATAAGGATGTTAAAGAGCCTATTACAAATATGCTTGCCAAAATGAAGGATCATACACTGATAACACACTTAGAATAATTGAAAACATAACAAATCTCTGCAAAAAAATAGGTAATATAAAAAATAACATATTGGACATTCTAAATCTGTAAAATACAATACCTAGAATAATATTTTCAACAGATGGTTTTAATAACAGTGTAGCAATGGGAAGAAAGAAATAAGTAAACACAAAAAATAGATCAATATAAATCATACAATCTAAAGAAAAGTAGAAAAAAATAAGGAATAGTAAGTTAAACAGAATGCGTGTGTCATGGGCACAGCTTCCAAAGGTCCAGAAAATTAGAGTCCCAGAAAAGAAGAATAGAGAAAGGGAGAGAAAAATGTTTAAAAAATAATATCCAAAAACCTCCCAAATTTGTTCAAAAACACAGATTCAAGCAGCTGAGCAAACACTGAACATCGTACATTTAAGGAGAACCACACTTAGGCACGTCGTATCGAATTGCAAAACCCAATAAAAAGATAAAAAGTTTGCAAGCAACCAAGGAATATCAACACATTACATTCAAACTTACATTCCTGACTCTCCCAGGCGGAATTTAACTACATTCTCCGTTTCGGACTGCATGCAGGAAGCTTTATTTTTGTTAATAAAATAAATTGTGCTCAAGAGGAGTGGCCAAGTTCATCTAATTCCTTTTGGTCTCAGACATTTGACACGGCTGTCACCACTAGCCACTTGGTGTACCAATCCATGGTGATTCCTTTTTGCATTCTGTCAAAAACATAAAATTGTTAGCCTGTCAGTTGGAAGAGTTAGAAGGAAATGTGGTAAATTGTACATAAAATAGACGTGGAAAATAAGGCTGAGTCCTGTCATGTGAAGGGAGTACTGAGTGTTGATGCTACTGTGAATTTATTTATTATATGTTTAAATCTAAGACTATTTATTTCATTGTTTGCTAAAACAGCTTTTTGGCTGTTTTTGTTGTTGTTGTTGTTTGTTTGTTTGTTTGTTTTTTGAAGTGGAGTCTTGTTCTGTCACCCAGGCTGGAGTGCAGTGGCACGATTACGGCTCACTGCAACCTCTTCCTCCCAGGTTCATGCCATTCTCCTGCCTCAGCCTCCAGAGTAGCTGGGACTACAGGCGCCTGCGACCACGCCCGGCTAATTTTTTGTATTTTTAGTAGAGACAGGGTCTCACTGTGTTAGCCAGGATGGTCTCGATCTCCTGACCTCGTGATCCGCCCATCTCGGCCTCCCAAAGTGCTGGGATTACAGGCGTGAGCCACTGCACCCAGCCTTTTTGGCTGTTTTTAATTTTGTAGTAAGCTCTTTGGCAGTTGTGAACTAACAAATGTAAGGGCACATTTCATTTAAACAAAGGTATTGAAATTCCATCTCTTACAAAATTTGGTGATGAACCTGTAACTTACACCTATAACATTTACTTTTTACTGTGGGGTCATAATACTTTTTCTCACTGCAGGTAAGAAGACAAAAATCCCTAGAGAAGCATTAAAATATATTAAAGTTAGTACTTTGTCTTGATTGCACTGGCTAGGAATTCTAGCATAGAGTTGAATAGCAGCAAGGAGATAGGGCATTTTGCATTTTGGTCCTATTTTGTATCTTAAATGAAAAAAATCAATATTTCAAAAATGAATATGCTTTTTACTCTGATATTTTGGAGATACACATGGTAGTTTACTAATTTTTAGAAACATGAATGAGTAGAGAATATTAAATGCTTTCTCTACATGTATCACAGTGATCATATGATTTTTCTTTTTTCTTTTTTTGTATGTGTAAGTAATATTGATTGATCTTTAAATGTTAAATAAGCATTACAGATCCAGGTAAACCTTACCTGTTCATGATATATTATTTTCTTAATATCTCATTGAATTTGATTTGCTAATATTTTTCTTAAGATTTTTGCATTCAAATTATTTTATAAGTTCCTTGTATAATGAAACCAATCTATCTATTAATACATAGATATTTTTATCATATCTATATTATATAATTTTATCATTTAGGTACCTCTTTGTCTTTCAAAATTGTCTCATTATAAGTGATAAGTTAGATGGTGACCTTAACAGTTATCAAAGAGAAAAAAAAAAAAAACACAGCAAGGGACACACACTAAACAGTGAAACAAAAAGAGCACAACCCGAAGACTCTGAGCAGCAAGGCACAGGGAATGAGATGGAAATTGTTGAGCAGAATAAGAATAAAACATCAAAAAGAGTTTGATATTCTCAGTAAAATAGGAGGCACATCCTCCATGAAACCAGTGCAGAAAGCCTTAAGCAAATGAAAGACAGAGATGGAAATTCAATAGCATGAGATAAGGAATGAAGAGGGTGAAATTTACAGGCAGGTGTATGATCAGAGGACTTTCAAGGAATTCAAACAACAAAAAAGAATTAAAATCCATCTTAAAGAATCAAAGACAGCAGAGATGATGTGACTGTTCAGTTCAAATGGCAATTTAAAACCACACATTTAACTTGTCCCTTTAACAACGTCATCAAAATGAAGGGTGAAAAATGGGATTGAGAGAAACATGTATCACCACTTGAAACTAAGGAAGCATGGCACCCAAAGGCAAAACAAAAATTCAAAGACTATGAACTACACCCAGAACACTGGATAAAATAAAAGGCTGAGGACTCTTACAGAGCTGCCTATGCTTGGGAGTGGGCAGAAGGCCTCCAGCAAAATCCCAACATCAAGGCCAAATCTCAAGGAGCAGAGCCTGAAGGCAACTTTTGGCCATGACGTAACTGGTAAAATGCAAATGCAGCCCTACCAGTGCCAGTGGTAACCAGCACAGCAGACCTATTCCTAGGACACTGCAGGAAATAGAGGCGGTACTGCTCAAATGAGTGTCTAATGAGGGAGGCTCTGTCTCTTTACAGGAAAGATCCCCTAATCCAGACACAGTTGTCCCTTGATATCTATGGGGAATTGGATCCATGACCCCTGCAGATACCAAAATCCATGATGCTTAAGTCCCTGACATAAAATGGTTTAGTATTTGCATATAACCTATACACATACTCCTGTATAGTTTAAGTCATCTCTAGATTACTTATAATACGTAATACAATGTAAATGGTATGTGAATAGTGGCTATACTGCATTGTTTAAGGAATAATGACAAGAAAAGAAGTCTTTACATCTTCAGTGCAGACGCAACCACCCACTTTTTCCAAATATTTTTGGTCCGGGGTTGGTTGAATATAAGGATGTGGAATCCATGCATGGATACAGAGAACAGACTATATTCTTAAGCTATCACAAAAAAAGAAAATAAGAAGAAAAGAAAACGAAAAAAAACCTTCAGAAGAGAGGTAAAGCTCTCTAATTGTACAGGTGGACAGGTGCATATCTCTTGATCCATCTTGTGTGCTCAGACCACTATACAACTCTTCATAAATGAAAAGTTCAGCAAGTCTCAACCTGCTCCTCTCAGGCATCCAGCCCTAGAAATCAGAACAAAATTCTGCCTGTTCTTAAACCATGTCCATCTTCATACTCAATATTAGACTAACATACATATCCTTCTTTCATGAGGGAGGGCAAACAGAAAAATAAAATATCACAGAATTATAAGAAACTGAGAAATAAGATCAAATGTTTCCTTCTAAAACAAATTTATTCTAAGAAAACAAAACACTTTGAAGAGATACTTCATGTATTTATCAAGATCTGCATTTAAAGGTGTGAAAAGAAAAAAAATAATTAGATAATCTTGTTTTCAAATGAAAATTCACATGATCAAAAAGCATAAAGTCAAGGAAGGAAGAAGATATCAGGTTGGAAACTGTAGAAAACAAATAATGGATTCAAAATCTGATTTGTAAAAAATCAAACAGAGCTTAGCAGAAAGGAAACAAAGATCAGTTTAAGGATAGAATCTATGAAGACAGTATTTCTGCATATTTATGCATAAAGGCACACACTTTCAAGAAAACAAAACTGCAGAACAGTTGAATAAGTAATCAATAAGGCAAAAAAAATTCATTGAGTTGAAGATTGAGGCTTCACTTCAAGAATCTTGATTAAAGAGATCTAACCAGGGCTGGTAATGGTGAACCTTCAATTTAAAAATTGAAAGGAAAGAAAAGGAACCTGAGTTCTCATTCAAAATGACTCACTGAGCACAAATATTTTCCTCTTGTTTTTCTCAAACTCTCATGAAAATCACAAAATTACTCTGAAATAGAAATAAAAACAAGAAGCAATGCTAAACTTTTAGGAAGAATGCCATCAAAAGCAAAGTAATATAGAATGTTTCCGAAAGATATTTAGCTAATGAAATGATATTGATTCCCCAAACCTCATATAGCTGAGGAACTGTGAAATGTATAAAAAACAAAAGAGAGAACCTCTAAAAAATTAAGCGTTTTCAAAAGAATACCTTAAAAACAAGAAAGATCATAGCAAAAGTGAAGAGCAGAGCATTAGTTTTTTCCCTATGTTATTAATTAGAGGATTATAGAATAGCTGCTGAAGCCCCCTGCTCTCAGGCCTGCTGTTTGTTACATTTTTTAACTGGATAAAGTCTGCAGAACTTCTTTCCTATAGGCTGTGGGAATTCTGCCAGAGTTCCAGTAACGGGGTGACTTTGGGCTCTGGCTGTGGAGAACAGGGCTACCAAGTTGTCCAGATAGGCTCCTAGGCACCTTCAAGGTGAAACCTACCTGCTTGCACCTTCCTGCCCACTGGACATAGTGGCCTCAACATTCAATAAAAAAGTTGTCACGTGTACCAAGAAAATTCCCATGGACAATGATCACAGCTGAATATATAAGCTCCTCAATACATGCAAATGAGCAAGTAAAAGAAAAATCGTCAAACATCAAACATTAGCTATTAAAAATAGCTAATATCATGAAAGGGAGAAATCAAAGAAAATCAGAATTAACGGGAGAACTAAGACCAGGGGAATCAGAGTTAGTATTGACCACAAAAAGATTTTAAATATTTTGTGTTCATATTTTCATGTAGATTAAAGGATGTTCTGAAAAATAGAAAATAAAAACATGAAAACTAAGATTAAAAGTTACAATAATATAGCCGGGTGCAGTGGCTCATGCCTGTAATCCTAGCACTTTGGGAGGCCAAGGCGGGCGGATCACGAGGTCAGGAGATCGAGACCATCCTGGTTAACATGGTGAAACCTCGTCTCTACTAAAAATACAAAAAATTAGCCGGGCGTGGTCGCAGGCGCCTGTAGTCCCAGCTACTCTGGAGGCTGAGGCAGGAGAATGGTGTGAACCCGGGAGGTGGAGCTTGCACTGAGCCCGAGATCATGCCACTGCACTCCAGCCTGGGTGACAGATCGAGACTCCGTCTCAAAAAAAAGTTACAACAATACAAAGTTAGATAACAGAATTGTCTTGCATAAATGTTATTTAGTGATGTGGAAAAAACTAAAATAAGTACTTCAATGTACAGTTTAAACAGTCAAAACAATAAGAATTAAAAGACACAAAGCAGAAGACATGGAGGTTAGATCCACCATAGCCAACATCCTTGTAAGATTTAGAATGACAACTAACTTCTCGCCTAAAGTGCTGGATTCTAGAACACAACAAGGAAGAATGATGGATTTTGAACTGAAAAATCCTATCCATATCCAAACTTTAGTCCAAATACAAGGAAAAATAATTTTTTTAGACATCAATGTAAAGAAGATATATTGACTACATTTCTTTTTTTTACAAAAATGTATTCATTAACATACCCGCTGCAAATTGAGAAATAAATCTTAGTACGTGGAGAATATGTATGACAGAACTAATTTACTCTAAACAGTCACAACTATGGAATGTAATCCGCCTGTTAAGTAAGTATTCTATCTACAAAAAATTAGAGTTCAGAAGGAAGAGAAGTATTGAGATCATACCAGGATTTTTGTTCTTGGGCACCTGAGCATGGGATATGGTTAGCAATACAGTTTTGACATTGATCAGAAGCTCTAAGCATAAATGCATTTGCTTAAAGGTTAATGTAACAACTAGTAGAACAGATATGTGGAGTAGAAAGTCACAACAAATTTCAAAGAAGAATGAGAAATGTAGTGTAGCTCTGCACCCAGGTAAACTAATAAAGGTGCAATAATGAATGCATAGCATTTTATCTGATCCATCTTACCCTTCTCCTCATGAGATATTCACTTTATCCTTCCTCCTGTTTAAGCAGATAACCTAAATGCTTATTCAATCATTGAATCTAGTTCAAAGTCCAGGATTTCCAGAGGATTCTTCTTCCTCTGCATCAGGTTTGCTTGTAACTCCCAATGGGCCAGTGACTTATGACTAAAAACAGTATGTTATCTGCTCTCTCTCATACACAATGATGGAGAAAGCTGAGAAGATCCATAACAAACATGTCTATTGTGAAAAGACAAGTCACTTGACCACAGGACTGTGAAACTTAGATGGACAGGCTTTGCGAAGACCACCTCCTTGGCTGTAGGGAAAGTTCTTTGGAAAAATTTTCATTGTTCTCTCTGGCCTTTCTGAAGTGGGTAAGGGTACACATATCCTAACAAATTTTAGGAGTTATTATAAAGTTATATAATAACCACACTCTTATATTAGTACTTCAAGAGTAGGACAGAAATACAAATTACTACCAACAAAATAAAATAGCAGAAGAAAGTCAGAGAATCTCACATATATGTGGGAATTTGGCTTGTATAAAAGTAAACATTTAACAAATGTTGTGATTATACAAAAGAGTAATCATAATAAATAACCCATATAATACCATATTTTCAAAATATTGTATGTGAATTAAATACCTGCAAATGAAAAAAAAATCAAAATTTCAATAGAAAACATAGGCCAATAGATCGTAAAGATTATAACACAGAGAGTTAAGAAATCCTTGAACAAGATACAAACCGTGCAAAATTAAGGCAAAAGATGGACAGAATTGACTATATTACCCATACTGTATGACAAAAATAGCCATAAAGTTGAAAAATAAGCTGTGCTTATATTTTTGGCAACTTATATATACAACACTAGATTGGTGTCTAAAACAAAGGATCCTAAAAGTTGGTGAAAAAATTAAAAAGACAAGGCACAACATGGAAAAATCCCAAAAATGGAGTTATAGAATGACAAATAAATATGTTAATGCTATTTCTACAAGTAGACAAGAAAACATTTTTAAATAGAGACTAGGTGTCAAGTTTTCAGGGCATCTGAATGGCAGTCTAAAAAAACATAGGATATAGGAAGTGTTGGTGAGGATTCAGAATAATGGGTACTCTCACAGGCTATTGGAAGACAAGTCAATTGGTGGCAGCTTTTAGGAAGAATTTGCCCATTATTATTAACTACACAAGTATATTAAAATTTGTATGCCAGAATGTTTACTGTTTCATTGATTATAATATCCAAAATTAGAAAGTAATCTAAATGTTGTCAGTAGAAATGTGATATACTTAATTATTTTATACCCAGAAAATACACTTTTATAATAAAATTATATAAAATATATATGGGCTTATATCCACCACTAGAAAGACCTTAAGTCACACTCTTAAATGAGAAAAAAAGGTATGTTGCAGAAAAGTTCATATGAAATAATTTCATCAATACAAGTTTACTTCCGCTTAAAAATTTGTTGTGTACATATCTATATATGAATGTATAGCTGAAAGGACATGCCTGATCTGGTGATAAGCAGTTAAAATCTGATAAGGGGGACATGGTGTATGAAAAAAGACCATTTTGTATGTTCCTCTAGAAGTATTCCCATAAGCCTGGATGACCACCGTCTTCGTAATTAACTCAACAGAATTATAAAAAGATATAAATCATCTGGGGTGAAGTTATTTTCCTGATAATCATGGGAAATACATTTCTCCCCCATACAGTTGCAGATATTACAGGGGTTCTAATCCACTCCTCCCCTTATTTATTCTTGCTCTGGAGAATGTCTAATCTGATCTGTGATATTGGTGAGAACTTAGCATCTATTGAAACTTGTTATAAGAAGCCTGGAATCTGGACACAGGGAAAATCTGGCTGTTATGTAAGGTGCGCTCTTTTTTTTCTCAGAGTCCCCAGACATTTTGTAATTTAGTCATTATCAGACACCTTAAAAAATACTCATCCTCATTTGGCACCTTTTGTCTATTGTCTTCTAGAAGTAGAATGACGAAGGCAGCATTTAATTTTTAAAAAATAAGAAAAAAGTAAAATAAGCTCAAATAAGATAGAAGAAAAACACATAATAATTATAACATCAGAAATTAATGACAAAAAAATTTATGAATAAGGCTTAAAGTTTTTATTTTTTAAAGCCCAGTAAAATACATAAAAATTTGGCAAGTCAGTCAGATAAACACAGACACACAAACAGGCACATACTAAACACATAAATCAAATAAATAATATTAGAAAAATAATCTTAAAAACTTTTATATGTAAATACACTTGTAAATCGTGATTAGATAAACAAATATAAAAAATTAAATAGTGATCTTGACTTTGGAAACAATACTGTCAGTCTAAAATAGGAAACTGAGGCAAAATTAATATAGAGAGTTCATTTGAGCCAAGGGTGAGGACAGCTTCCTAGGTCATACTTCCAAGTTGCATTGGGGAGTGCTCCTTTCAGCCTTTGATACAACCTTTTTTTTTCTTTTTTTTTTTTTTTTTGAGATGGAGTCTTGCTCTGTCGCTACATTGGAGTGCAGTGGCGTAATCTCGGCTTGCTACAACCTCCGCCTCCTGGGTTCAAGTGATTCTCCTGCCTCAGCCTCCCGAGTAGCTGGGACTACAGTCATGCACCACCACAACCAGTTAATTTTTGTATTTTTAGTAGAGGCGGGTTCCATGTTGCCCGGGATGGTCTCAATCTCTTGACCTTGTGATCCACCCACCTCGGCCTCCTAAAGTGCCTGGATTACAGGCATGAGCCACCGTGCCCCGCCAAGCATATTTTTAAAGGTAAAAGGGGATAAAGAGTGGGCTGATACAAAGTTGTTTGACAGGAATTTTCACTGTTTTATAGAATTCGCATTGTTGAGTATTTAGCTATACACTGTTGAACTAAAGGCTGTGAGTTATTGTGACCAACTGATGGCATTTTATGGTGATTTGGCATCAGTTAGTCTAGAGCCCACCTAGAAATGGTTTCAAGTTGTAATTATCTAGCACAAGTGAGGAGTGAAATGTGACTGCTGTTGCATTTCAATTCCTCTCTGGACTTGAAAATTGAAGGGGATTCACATTCCTCAGATAAAAAATTTCTTTTTAGAGGCAGATCTTGCAGTGAGCCGAGTCGCGCCATTGCACTCCAGCCTGGGCGACACGTCGAGCAAGACTTTGTCACAAAAATAAAAAATAAAAATAAATTTTAAAAAAAGTTCCTTTTCTTTCTCATTCTTCCCTTTTGATCAAAAAAAATTTTTAATAGCATTAACAATCAGAGTGTGAGTGTCAATAGGTCCTTTGTCACCAAAGAGGCTTGTTCTTCAATAGTCCTGTACCACGTCAGAGGGAAGGAGCTCTGTGACAAATTTTAAGAGCACCCAAAAGCTGAATTGGCATGGGATCACTGAGTGGCAAAAAAATGAGTCTTTAGTCAAGTCACTGATTTATGTAGCTGGTGTTGCTTGTTGAATCCTCACTAATCTTTGGAATACCATGATTTTCTTGGAATAAGTAAAACAATGAGAGATACATAGCATAAAAAATTTGAAAGTAGAAACATAATGTACACAATGATTATAATTAAAGAAAGAATGTGTGTGCCAGAACAACAGCAACAAAAATTAACAATAACAAAAAACAATTCCAACTAAAAATGTCATGAAAAAAATAAATCTGAGTTCTTCTTTACAGACCTGTACCCAGGAAATAATTCAGGATTCAGTTTAAATTGTAAATGAATAATAAAAACTCAAAAACAATGGTCAGAACTAGAGTCTAGTAAGAGGTGTCTTATCGAAACATAATTTTTTCTCTCTCCATTCTCTCTAATTTTACTAAATACAGATAATAGTAGAAGCAATTGGTTTGTAAAATAAGTTTTAGTCTTTATTACACTTGGCCTGATTACTTACAGAAAGTTTAGCAAGAAAAGTTATTGAACACATAGGCTCCTTTTACTTGGCTTAGCTGGAACTTTTTTTTTTTTTTTTTTTTTTTTTGAGACAGAGTCTCATTCTGTTGCCCAGGCTGGAGTGCAATGGCATGCTCTCGGCTCACTGCAACCTGCGCCTCCCAGGTTCAAGCGATTCTACTGCCTCAGCCTCCTGAGTAGCTGGGATTACAGGCATGCGCCACCACGCCCGGCTAATTTGGGTATTTTCAGTAGAGACGGGGTTTCACCATGTTGGTCAGGCTGGTTTCGAACTCCTGACCTCGTGATCCGCCCGCCTCGGCCTCCCAAAGTGCTGGGATTACAGGCGTGAGCAACCGCACCTGGACTTAGCTGGAACTTGTTCATCAGGAATTTCAGATCATAACTTTAAAAGTCTCTTGCAGCTAGGAAACCAAGCCAGGGATTCATCATCAGACTGGATCTATAGTACTTGTGCAAATTAGGTGAATTTCTCTCTTCTAAAGTTCTCAAAATATCTTGAGTTTCCTGGGCCTGTCAGAGACTAATATTGTTTTCTTATTGCAAGGTCAGGATTCTTGTAAGGGAACCACGTAGATAAAGTATCAGACCAGCCTTTTTCCAACTCTATTGGCTTTATAAAGTCAACTTCGATCCCTCAAAGCAGCTTGATTATATCTGAAAATTAGCCATT
Organism: Gorilla gorilla gorilla; assembly: GCF_029281585.2. NCBI lineage: Eukaryota > Metazoa > Chordata > Mammalia > Primates > Hominidae > Gorilla > Gorilla gorilla. The sequence continues at coordinate 97,534,391 of NC_073232.2, read as the reverse complement.
CTATTCAAAATCTTGATAAAAGAAAGTTTTCTATGTCTCAGGTTACAAAAAAAATTTTTAAAAACACTATTCTCATTGAACTTACGCAAATAACTATATTGCCAGAAAATGGCAATACTAATAAATACTTTCTGTATTCTAGAGAATTCGGGTAGAGAGAAAAAAAGTGTTTAAATTTCGCTCACAAACATATACTTTACTCAATTGCTGTAAGCTATCAATAGTTCAAAAAAAGTATTCTTTACTCTGGAAAATGAAATATTAAATATTAAAATAATCAGCAATGTTTCAAACAAGAAGTCATAAGATACTATTTCAGTTTATCAGTTCAGTCTCATGTAATTAATTATTGTTCTGCTTGACTACGGGTTAGCAATCTTCATGAACACATCAATTTTTTATGAGAGTGCTGGAAGTAGGTTGGTGCAAAAGTAATTGCGGTTTTGGACCATGAATTTTAAGTCATTAAAACTAGGCTTAAACACATCTTTACTAATCAAAATAGGAACCACTACAATCAACACATTTTTGCCAACGAGAAATATGTGTTTATTCCTGTAGCATAAAAATTCATGCTTCAGGATTTGAATTCTTGGAAAGCATTTTCTGCATCCTACTGGTTGTGGAGGCATTTTCCCTGCAAAAAGTTGTTGAGATGCCTGAAGAAGTGGTGGCTGGTTGGCCAGAGGTCAGGCGAATATGGTGGATGAGGCAAAACTTTGTAGCCTAACTCATTGAACGTTTGGAGCATTGGTTGTGCGACGTGTGGTCAGGTGTTATTGGAGAAGAATTGGGCCCTTTCTGTTGACCAATGCCAGCTGCAGGCATTGCAGTTTTCTGTGCATCTCATCGATTTGCTGAGCATACTTCTCAGATACAATGGTTTCACCAGGATTCAGAAAGCTGTAGTGGATCAGACCAGCAGCAGACCACCAAACAGTGACCATGACCTTTTTTTGATGCAAGTTTGCCCCTGGGAAGTGCTTTGGAGCTTCTTCTCAGTCCAGCCACTGAGCTGGTCATTGCTGTTTGTCACATAAAATCCACTTTTCATCGCCCTTTACAATCCAACTGATAAATGGCTCATTGTTCTTGGGTAGAATAAGAGAAAACAACCCTTCAATGATTTTTTAAATTTTTGCTCAGCTCCTGACGCACCCACTTATCGAGCTTTTTCACCTTTCCAATTTGCTTTAAATGCTGAATGACCATAAAATAGTCAACGTTGGGTTCTTCAGCAAATTCTTGTGTAGTTCTAAGAGGATCAGCTTTGGTGACTGTTCTCAGTTGGTTATTGTTCGCTTCCGATGGCAGGCCACTATGCTCCTCATCTTCAAGGCTCTCATCTTTTTTGCAAAACTTCTTGAACCACCACTGCACTGTATGTTCGTTAGAAGCTCCTGGGCCAAATGCGTTGATGTTGCAAGTTGTCTCCGCTGCTTTACGACCCCTTTTGAACTTAAACAAGAAAATTGCTTGAATTTTCTTTTTGTCTAACATCATTCCCACAGTCTAAAATAAAATAAAATAAACAGCAAGAAATGTCATTAGCAAAAACACATAAAGCAAGAAATGCCCATTAAAATGATGTATAACATAACCACATTTATTTAAGAATGTATTTCAATATCAAACAGCCAATTCCAACAATGCAAAAACAGCAATTACTTTCACACTCACCTAATAGTTCAATCATATGATTTCCAAAGTTATCAGAAACCTGTATTCCAGAATACTTGTCAGGGTCCTTTCATAAATTTCCTTGAAGACACAACACTTTAGGATTTGCAAAAAGCTTTTAGTAAGGGGCCACAGAATAAAGCAATTTACTGCATATATCAAGACATATTAAATTTGTTGGAATTCCATGCACTTTTGGAGCATATATTAATAACATATCTATGCAACTATAACTCAAAGGAAGTTAAACATCCTTTACTATTTGACAATGCTTTCCATAAGATTTTAATGTAGCAAATAAGACTAATATGTCTCCCTTAGACTTCCAGGGCCCTATTTGGACCTCCAGGAGCCCTAATAGCCAAAAGTTAGTTTGAAGTGAAAAAGACTTAATTTAAAAGCTGGAATGTGATTTTGGGAAGTTTGTCAAGTATTAAAGATTTAAAATACTTGATCAAAATTGGATCATAGGTCAATGTAAAGTAAGTCATTCATTTTAGCTTAAGCTATTATTTAAAGATTCAATAAAGCAAAAACCCTTACAATTTGAGAGGAGACTCAGTTTTCCAAACAATCCAAAAAAACTGAATAAAGACAGCATGAAAGAAAAACAGAATCTGTCTTTCACTTTCTCTCCCCTTTCTGTTTTTGTAGTTTACTCAAAAGGCAAATAAAATGTTTTACCATTTCTTATTAATACTATCCTAAAATCTTGTCCAAAGGAAAAAAAAAGAAATTTTTCCCTTGGATCAGTGTGTTACTAATATAAAACTTAATTTTCATAAAATCTTTAAACAGATTTATCCAATTTTAATCAGCTTTACCATGTAAGATAAGAATTTTTTTTTTTAATGCAGTCTTACTCTGTCACCCAGGCTTGAGTGAAATGGTGCAGTCTTGGCTTAATGCAACCTCTGCCTCCTGGGTTCAAGCTATTCTCCTGACTCAGCCTCCCAAGTAGCTGGGACTACTGGGGCACACCACTATGTCCAGCTAATTTTTGTATTTTTAGTAGAGATGGAGTTTCATTATATTGGCCAGGCTGGTCTCAAACTCCTGACCTCGTGATCTGCCCACCTCAGCCTCCCAAAGTGCTGGGATTACAGGTGTAAGCCACCACGCCCGGCCGCAAGATAAGATTTCTGCAAACATTTTATATAACCTCTTACAATTTTTCTAATTTTTCTCAACTTTCTATATCTACTTAGTTTTATCTGTCATTCTTTTTTATTTATGTATTTATTTATTGAGACAGTCTTTCTCTATTGCCCAGGCTAGAGGGCAGTGGCATGATCTCAGCTCCCTGCAACCTCTGCCTCACAGTTCAAGCTATCCTCCTGCCTCAGCCTCCTGAGTAGCTGTGATTACAGGCACCTGCCACCATGCCCGACTAATTTTTGTATTTTTAGTAGGAGCAGGGTTTTGCCATGCTGGCCAGGCTGGTCTTGAACTCATGACCTCAAGTGATCCACCCACTTTGGCCTCCGAAAGTGCTGGGATTACAGGCGTGAGCCACGGCACCCAGCCCTTTTTTAAAAATTTAAAGCAGCCTTAAATAACTTTTAAGTTAGGCAAATTTACTTTTCCTTTAACCAAAATCACATTTTTGTGTCTTTTGAATATCCTTCTTTACTGGAAACATTTCCTACTTTACTTATACACTTTGTATACAGAAGTGTTCCTGTTCTATTTAGTGGTTTTCATTACATATATTTATTAAAATGTTAACCCTTAGTAATCCTAATTTTCAGTGCAAATTCTAGAAAGTAAGCAATTTAAATGCTATACACCAGATGTAGGACCCAAGATAGAAGACAGCCCTATGAAGACAATGCATGGAGAATATGAATCTACCTAGCATGTCCCAGAGGCACAGCTGGGCCAGGGAGGACATACTGGGCTTGGCTTTCCTGCAGATGATGGTCTAGGCCACCAGGCCTCACTGTGGCTGCTCACATAGAACCTGAAAATCTGCATCAAAATCAAAGATATAAACTCATAGACAAATCAAACAAGTATCCTAAATATCATGGAAGAAACAGTTTTATGACCTTAAAACAGCTAGAAGAGGCAGCCTAAACTTGTATAACCAGGAGACCCAAGGCAAAATGTCTGAATTATATTTAACACAATTCTGAATACATTCTAGTTTTATTTTACCAATAATTTTATAGCTAGCTTTATTTACTGAAGATTACTAATATGTCCTGTAAACTTGGAAAGTATTTGGGCTTATTTACTTGATTTATGAGCACTCGTTTATTTATAAGTCAATTTGGTACCATGTATACAGTATACAAACACAGACATGTATACATACATGCATAAAATTCAGACAAATGATTTTATAACTTCAGTTTTACATTTGAGCCATGAAAGAAGGAACACTCATTAATTTAAAATGACAGTTGGATTCAAACTGCGTAGTTGGAAATGAAACAAGTTAAACTTTACCTGTCTGACATGGCTGAAGTCCTTACTAAGTTTTAGAGAATAAGGTAGTAAATTTACTTTCAAATCACAGATAAAGAATTTAAGCTTTCTAATAGGCCATTTAAGTTTTAAATTATCCTTGGAAATAATCATGTCAGCAAAAGAGAAGCAGACCGAGGGGGTGCATAGAGTTAGCAAGGGTTTAAAAGAAAGGAATTTAGTCAACTGAGAAGCCTTTATAGAGAGAACAGAAGCCTAAAAATATATATGCATATGCTTATATATTATAAATATCAGCTTTTCATTGAGGCAGCTTTTGACTATAGAGCTCTCAAAAATATATTTTCAAATATCTTGTCAGAGTTCAGCCATGACAAACAACAAATATTCCTGCTTTATTCCTCTTTTAAACCAAAAGTATCTTTCCAAGGGACTCACCAAAACCAATAACCAACATTATGACTTAACCAGAAACTTAACAGGTTATCTCCAAAATTGTGCAACACTGTCCTCACCAAATCCAGAACCACCCCAAAGACAGCTTAATGAAAGAAAAGTTTCACTAGCTACAAGTGGATTACAACCCACATCTGTCCAGTCAGATTCTCTAGGGTCTCAGCTTCTCAGCTGACTGTCTACATACAAAGTCCAGATGGAAGATTTAAAGCAAGATTGTCCAACTCATGGCCCACAGGGCACATGTTGTCCAGGATGGCTTTGAATGTGGCCCAGTACAAATTCGTAAACTTTCTTAAAGCATTATGTGATTTTTCTGTGACTTTTTTTTATATATATAGCTCAGCAGCTATTGTCAGTGTTAATGTATTTTATGTGTGGCCCAAGAAAATTCTTCTTCTAATGTGGCCCAAGGAAACCAAAAGACAGGACACCTCTAAATTAAAGAGACAGTCAGTAAAACAGGAAAACAAAAGCTGCTATGGGAGCAGTGCCAAAAGGTGAGAAAATGTAGGAGGGTAAATTTATGGGAAGCATAAAGTCTATTCCTAGATTCTTTGGCACTGCTGTCTCCCAGCTGATAAGCAAGTGTTGTAAAGGGGCCTATCTTTAGATGGGAAAAGGCAGGCAAGAAACTCTTTGTCTTTGTAAATTGCTGTCCTGCTGTCAGTCAAGCAGGGGAAGGGGCAGAGTGTCTGCTGCACTTTAACCTTCTTTGCCTCAACAATCGCCAGTACTTTAAAAAGAAATATTTTGGTTTTCTTCAGTAGAAAAGATTAAAAATAGGGACCGCAAAAGATCAAGAGTCATACAAAAAATATGAAAACAAAAATTCAAATTAATTTCTTTCTTTATTTTCTGAGACAGGGTCCCATTCTGTCATCCAGGCTGGAGTACAGTGGCATAGTCCTGGCTCACTGCAGCCTTGACATCCTGGCCTCAAGCGGTCCTCCCACCTCAGCCTCCTGAGTAGCTGGAACTACAGATGAACACCTCCACACCTGGCTGACATTTTACTTTTTGTAGAGATGGGAGGTCTCATGATGTTTCCCAAGCTAGTCTTGAATCCCTCTTGAGAGACTGTCCCTCCTCAGCCTCCTAAAGTGCTGGGATTACAGGTGTAAGCCACCATGCCCAGTGCCAAATTAATTTCTTATACACATTTATATACTAAGAAAAAAATTTTGTGATGGGTCTAATGTACTTTAACTGTTTTAAATCTGGTCTTAGATGGAACGTTGCTTAGCTAATTTTCTGGATGTTAACATTTCAAAGACATGGTAAATTCTACATCTACAAGGCACTGAGAAAGTCTTGCAGGCAGTTTGGGCATTTAAGGGGCTTTTCTGGGGAAATAAAGGAGAGCTGTCTTAAAAGGATAGGTAAAAAGGGAGGAATAAATTTGGTAACAAATAAACAATTGGATTGGTAGAAAGCTCATGCTTAGGCTGGAGAATACAGTTCGTAAAATGAATGGGTCAGTTTACATAGAAGGCAATTCTCATTGTCTTTCCACAAAAGGGAAAAGCTAAGCAGGCCTTTCCACAAAAGGGAAAAGAATCAAAGCTACCAGTCATGGAAAAAGACAAAAGATTGCAAAACAATACGCTGAGGTCTAGTGCTTATAATCACCCATGTTGTAAGTTGGAATGTAAGTTTGCTCATATAAAAGACAATAGTTAGGTCTAATGCAGGCTAAGAAACACACTGTGCTCTATCTACTAGCATGGCATCTCAATGGGCCACTTAAATTTGAATGGTGTTTTGATATCTGCACAGTGCCTTCAGTTGTCTTATCTCATTTAATCCTCTCAAAACTATATTAATCAGATAATACCATCGTCTTTATCTAAAAGAAATAGAGGCTCTGAGAGATTTAGGCAACTTCCAAAGCATCAGACAGTGAGTTGAGGGTCCAAAATTCAAAGTCAGATCTTTCTCTGACATAAAAATTGAGATATTTCTACTCCTTCACAGTCATCTCTCCCTGTTTATTCAACTGAGTCTAAAATATTCTATAAACAAGATTAAAAGGCAAATCATATCTTGGGGTAAATGATTTGCAACATATATAGTATATAACGCATTTGTGTTTGCATTCTTGTAATGTATTTCTTTGTACCAATAAGATAAAAGGCAAACAAAATGGAAAAATAAGTAAATGAGAAAAACAGACAATTCAAAGACAAAAGTGTAAACATTCAGAAATGTACTAAAACATGTTCTGACCAGATTCTCTAGGGTCTCAGCTTCTCAACTGTCTACATACACTCTCTCACACTAATGATTGAGAAGATGCAAATTGATAGTGTAATGCTACATCATTTCTAGCCTATCAATTTGTTAAAGACCTGGATGTTTAGTAATAGTCAATGTTGACATTTACATAATATTTGAATTTTATGTAACATAGCATTTTGGTAATCAGATAAAAGAAAGATGATAGTTTATTTTCAATCAATTAGAGAGCAGCCCATGGGGTATTTTCTACTAACCAACACCAAGAACTTGTCTGGGAAGAGAGGGAGGGTTTGCCTTTCTCTCTAATTTCGCCAGAGCAGATATGCTTATATATTAAGATTCTGGGTAAGAGTTCATTAAAAAAGATCCCCAGCTCTCTCTAATGAGGAACCAAATCTGTGAACCATGCTCCTAGACAATAAGCCCTACAGAAATACACAAGAGGAAGAAATCACTTCCATCTGGGGTGGTCAGATGCCACCTTTGATTTCCCGTCATTTCTTGCAAAAAGCTTTATGTTCTCTTTGGAAAGTGTCTGCGTATGGGTTTGTTATTATTAACAAACAACATATGTGTATTAAAAAAGAGTTTATTTTAAAAACAAAAATGCCCCCAATCTCTTCTGTCAGGCAAAAAGAATAGGAAAAAGAGGAGGAGGAAGGAGTAAGGAGGGAGAGAACACAGGATAAAGAAAAACAAAGGTGTTGGAAAATCCCTGCTGTGTTCAACAAGAACACATGCACTGTGGGGCACTGCTTTGGTTTTAAACCTTCTTTACCTCTAACTGTCTATTTTCTAAGCCTGGATCTATCCATCTATACCAATATTTTGACGTTTCAGTGGGAAAAAAAAAAAAGATGTCAATATGAGGCCCCTATGTAGGGAGTGTCGGTTTTTTCTATTTGCCTAGCATTTGTTCTGCCTTCTTCTGGGAGGAACACCTAAATTTCCTTTTAAACATCTTCCCAATCCTTTAGGCATGTGATTGCAGTGACATTAAGCTTCTCCCATTGACCCATGCTACCATGACTCAGAACCTCTACATTCTTTCTTTGCAATCTTTAGAAAGAAAGCAAAGGTAAAAGAGATTTCACAATAAGCAGAAGGTTCAGGTTCCCAACACCCACAATCATGTTCTCCTTCTCTCCTCTCTGTGTCTGCTCTATCCTTCACTGTCTTGTTGCAGACCCATTTCTCTAGTGCACATGGTAACTTGCTGCCAGTTCCTGCAGTTTGTATCTGATAACTCAATATCCAATGAGAGATCTTTTCTCAGATCTATCCCAAAATTCCCAGAAACAGACAGTGATTGGTCTCACTTGAGTCAGACTCTCAGCTCTGTACCAGCCAACTTTGGCTACAGCCACATTGTCGAGACAGGATTGTTCCCTCGACCTTGAACCCCTATGTGGACAGGAACTGGAATAGCTTATTTCACTCAGTTTGCCATCCATGGATGGCTAACTGTTAACAACTCAGAAAAGAGTCAGGGTGACAGCTGCCTGCACCTGCCCTTCTTGACACTTGAGTTCTTGTTTGGTGTCCGCGAAGAATCAGGTCACAGGAACTATTTGAAGGGTAGTATATGCAGAGGATTTTATTGGGCAATAAAAGTGGCTCTCAGCAGGATGGGAAATTGGCAAGGGGATGGTATGGGAAGAAAGTGATCTTTCGCTGAAGCCACCCGGTCTGAAGTCAGCCGAGTCTATCCATAGTCTCCGATGCTCAGCCGCATGTATCCCTGAGGCTCAGCAGCTTATATCTCCCACCACTTGCATCAGCCGCTTGTGCTGCTCTGCCAGCTGAAATCTTTTTATGGGTACAGGATAGGGGTGTGGCAGGCCAAAAAGGCAATCATTTGGGCAGAAAAACAGGTTCAGCTGTTTTCACGTAAGGTCCAGATTCCAGGCTTGAGGGTGGGGTTTAGCCAGGAGTCGAACCATTCTGTATGATATCACTGCTACCGTGCCCATGGCCAACTGTGTTGGTGAGGTTTGGAGAGGAAGGGACCACTCTCAGGAAAGAGAATGCCAGAAAAACAAATACGTCGGTGCCCAACACAGGAAGAAGCCTGGAAATAGAGTGCTACTTAAAGCAAAAGAAGGCAAATGCCAGGATCACTTCAAAGAACACTGAAGAATGGTTAACAGTAACAAAGGCTGCAGAGCACTCTTCCTCAAGTGTTGACAGGAGTCCCTGGATTAGGCAATGAGGCAGAAATAAGGAACCTTGGCAAGAGTGTTTTATGTGAAGTGTTAGGAAGAAATCAAATGACCACATCCAAGAGGACAAGAATGCTCAGAGCGGAAGTAGAAGGGATATGCGAAGATTTGACAAGAGTGTTATCAAGTTAATTTTTGTTGTTGTTAAGGAATGACCGCAGTCACAAGCTAATAATCTCTTGACTTTTTAATCCTTGGTTTTCTACTGCCTGTTGCTGGTGCTGCCACGAGCTGATGCTGGAGAAACGGCTGCACTCCTTGCTTTTTAGTGATTCAGGAACTCCTACATGATCTTAATAAATCATGTCTTTTTGCAATCTAAAGAATACGGGCAGTGACTGCAAACGATGCTCACCACAAAATTCCTATACCTATAGACAAATTTTATTAACAAGGCCATGTTTGTTCAATTCTTTTAACAAGTAAAATTTCTTCACATTTATAGAACTTTATCCCTCCCTATAAGCCCTCTGTTCCTGATCAGTCTGACTGCAAAAAGATCTTTGTGGAGTTTTTTTGGAGTTCTGCATAGACGGTGAAAGATTACTTTTCTCTTTTATCCTAATTCTGCATCTCTGAACATGCCTAACTTTGAAAAGACAACACCACAAAAGCATATCACAATTGTTCATGCACTCACCTGACTCAAGTGTTACATTGGCCAGGTCAGGAACCATCACAGCTATTGCAGAATCTCAGGTGTGAGGTGTTGGCACAGAGCATCACTAAAGGACAGCTCTGCACTTCTCTTCTCAAGCTGACCTGCCTTGCGCAACTGTTTGCATACTCAGGAAAACACCTGTGGTGTGAATACAACTAAATAAGATACCTCAGCTCCAAGGACCTGTCAGGAGCTGTGTCATATTCTCTCTGCTGCACTGAGCTCTCTCTCAACACCTGAAATAGCCTGTCATCCTCCAGCTTGCCTCACCTAGTGGGAGAGACAGATCAGGACTTAGCCCCATCCATTCTGTTCCTTTCTGCTGCAGTAAAGGTGACAAGGAGCTAGAAGAACAGATGGGATTTATCTAGCATCTCAGCTCAGCACAAGAGGAATATTATAAATGAAACAAGGGTGCTAGAGGAGAAGGTGCTTCAGTCTCAGATTTGAATACTTCAGGCCACATTTGGGCTGCAGCCCTACAGAAAAGAGGGTGGGCCAGCTCTTTCTAGAAATAGTGGATGCAGAAAAGGAAAGAGAAAGGAAGAACAGCAATAGCCTGTGCTCACCGAATGAAGTACATGCTAAACCCTGGCTCTCTGGAGAGTAAGTTGGCATTTATGTAGAGACTAAAGATAATAGCATTGACTAGGACTGGGTGAAATTGGCAAGCTGGGCAAAAATGTTTTTGGTAACCTGTTTAAGAGCACTGATGGCTCTGCTCTCCCCATGGGTGAAGTTGTGGGGTGTTGTGGTCAACAGCACAGACACCAGAACCTAGTTCCACCCCTCACCAGTTGTATAAACTTAGACAACTTACTTAAACTCTTAGCCTTTACTTTCATCATTTAAGATTCAAAAATTAAAAGTCCTACCTGATAGGGTTGTTGGAATATTTCAAATATAAAGGGTTTAACACAGTATTTAGCAGATGTTCAATAAATAATTATTATCTAGAGGGTTTCTAGATTTCAGGATGTCTAAAAATTGGTGTTTTTAATTGTAGGTAAGATTTTGTTCATTTGTTCCATTGTCTCATGTCATCAGTTGTGTTTTTGGTGGGAAGTTGGAAAAAAAATGAAAGAGAAGATGCTATGTACTAATTATAACTATATTTAACTGGAAACCTCGAAGAAAATTATGTTTACTATAGTTTTAATTTTACCATGTGTAATTACATTCTGATTTTTAGCAATTTTATCATACAAAACAGCATAGCTCATATATCCAGTTTTATATTCTATAATATGATGTTTTCTAACACACTATTCTGGGAAATATGCCTTAATTGATTTTCTGACTACTGGTGAAACTTTGAGCATTTCATTTTCACTTAATTAATTAATTTATTTTTGAATTTTTCTTTTTTGGGGCCTGGGGGAGTGGGGGACAGGGTCTGGCCCTGTTGTCCAGGCTGGAGTGCAGTGATGCAATCGTAGCTCACTGCAGCCTCAATTTCCTGGGCTCAAGTGATCCTCCTGCCTCAGCCTCCTAAGTAGCTAGGACTACAGGCACATGCAACATGCCTGGCTAATGTTTTTTATTTTAAATTTTGGAGAGACCGGATCTCACTATGTTGCCTAGGCTGCTCAAATGATCCTCCTGCCTTGGCCTCCTAAAGTGCTGGGATTACAGGTGTGAACCACCAGGACCGGCCCCTAATATTCTAAAAGAGAGCACAAAACAGGCTAGTCCTATGGAAAATACCTTGTCACAAAGGTTTAATGCACTGTAAGGATTATGTATGTTTAGTTTTTTAAAAAACAAACAAAAACAAAAGCTCTCAGTAACATTCAACTTTCCAGAATTTCCAACAATGTCTGTAGTCTGGCAATTGGTCTGTCCTTTGCTCCACCATCTGTGTGGATTCTGTGGCTCTTCCTGAGCTCAGCTCTGCCTGCTTCATCAACCCCCTTTGTGGCCACTCTGCCTGGCTTTCCACAGTCCAGGGACATTGACATTCCTTATTACTAAATCTCTACCAGCCAGTCCTCTCTCAGGGCTTGCACACATATGAGGTCCTCTCCCTGGCATGCACTTTGTCCTCCTTTGGAGATGAATGTCTACCTAGCGTTAGGTCCCAGCTTCAGTGCCCCCTTCTCAGGCACACCTCTCGTGTCCTAGATTGAACCTCGTCTCCCACCCATATCTTTTCACAGCACCCTGCGCTTTTCACCACAGACCTTATCACAAATGCATTTAAATCGTTATGCATGTAATTTTAACTTAAAATTTATCTTTTTGGTATTCTGCTATATTCTCAACATTTAGCCCCGTACCTCTTCGATAACTATGAACTGGGCAAATAAATGAGAAAGCAACATTTGAGATGCCAGTGCTGTTTCATCTTGAGGCTAGTGCTCAGGCTCTGGGCCTGGTCAAGCTGGGTCTGGAAACACAGCTTTGCCATTTGATTGTTTTATGGCCTTGAGCAAGAATCAAAACATCTCCAAGCCTTAGTTGTTTTTCTCTTCTGTAATATGGGGACAATATATTACCCTCACATAAAGTTACTGTGAGATATAAATTAGAATGTGTTATGTTCACAAATACCTATTACAGTGTCAAGCACATAGTAAGCACTCAATAAAAAATAGCCAGTGCTCAAAGTTCACAATCATTAAAATTGATGTGGAATATAAATCTAAATATGTCCACAATAAATGCCACACATGGGTCACTAAAATTCACAAAATTGATGTCTTGGCAGAGTCAATGTCAGTGGCAGATCAAGCTTTTCTCAGCGCTGATGCAGAGTGTAACTTTTCTTGATATGGCACAGTAAGACCGACTGCTGCCATTTCAAGTTTAGCAGAGACGTGAGATGTTATTCAAGTTGCAGCTCTAGGTAGCTACTCCCAAGAGAGCCATGGCTTTCCAAGTAGAGCGAAACCCTGATCCCCAATTGAGCTGTTTACAGCAATGGATGGTGTCTCTCCTGCTGCAAAGGCTCAGAGAACTTCACAATCATCACGTTAGCAACCTCTAGTCACCAGCCAGGATCAGGAAGGAGAATGTTCCAGTAACATCCTGGCCTGGACACACACATTAACTTCACTTTTAAGTACAAAATTTGTAGAACCACACCATACCCAGGAATTTATGCAGTCTGGTAGGCCACATGAATATCTAGCTCCAAGAATCCAGCCTTTCCAGACTACCCATTTCAGATGTGGTTTCTGCATTACATTTGCAAAACACAATTATTTTAAAAATCTATTTAATAAACTTCCATTTGTTTACACATTGTTGAAAATTGTGTTGAACCAAAATAAGTGCCAAGCCCTTTAGAATGAAATTTCTGGAAAGCTTTGAAGAAAAAAAGCTAGTTAATTTTATTTTATGGGAGTCATCTTTTGTCACCAAGTGAATTAATTCTGTATTGTAATTTCAAGCAGGACATGCAAGACAAGACCATGGCTAAAAGCAGGGCTCACTCAGGCTGAGATGTCTTAGGAGAAGACCTTCTGGGCCATTTTTCCATTATTATGGAGTACAAAATCATTATATGCATATAAAAGGACATTTCACAGTGAGGCTAGTTTCAGTATTTGAAACCACCTAACAAGGAGTATTAGTCTGTTTTCATGCTGCTGATAAAGACATACCCAAGACTGGGCAATTTACAAAAGAAAGAGGTTTAATGGACTTACAGTTCCACATAGCTGGGGGGGCCTCACAATCATGGCGGAAGGCAAGGAGGAGCAAGTCACATCTTACATGGATGGCAGCAAGCAAAGAGAAAGAGCTTGTTCAGGGGAACTCCTCTTTATAAAACCATCAGATCTCATGAGACTTATTCACTATCACAAGAACAGCATGGGAAAGACTTACCACCATGATTCAATTACCTCCCACTGGGTCCCTCCCACAGCATGTGAGAATTCAAGATGAGATTTGGGTGGGGACACAGCCAAACCATATCACAAGGTGTCAGTCTGTTTGGTCTGCTACAACAAAAATTTCATATACTGGGTAGCTTATAAACAACAGAAATTTATTGCTTATAGTTCTAAAGGCTGGGAAATCTAAGTGCTGGCAGATCTTATGTCTAATAAGGGCTTGCTCTCTGCTGCACAGATGCACTCATCTTCTTGCTGCATCCTCACATGGCAGAAGGGGCAAACAAGCTCCTTTGGGCATCTGTTATAGGAGCACGAATCTCATTCATCTTCAAAAGGCCCCACCTCTTAATACCACCACATTGGGGATTTGGTTTCAACATGTCAATTTTGGGGGAACACAAACATTCAGGCCACAGCTCAAGGAATGAAGAAAATCAGCTTGCTATTGAATTGATGCTGGAAATTGGATGAGCATCCAGAGATTAGAGTTGTTGACTCCCCGACCCCTTAAATCTACATAGGCCACGTGACCAGACCTTGCTAAAGATATATGAGTAGAAGTGCTGCTTATTCCTTTTGATCAAAGGCAGTTAAGAGGAAGATATGTTTTCCTCATCTTGTATTTCCTCATCTATTGGCTAGTTGTCAAGGACTCTGACACTCAAGGGGAAGGTGAAACCCTAAGTTGGAAAGGAGCCTGGGTTCTCTTATTGTTGTCTGGAGAAAGTCGCCTCTGGACTAGGAACATCCACATTATACTGTTTCATGAGCAAGAAATACATTTCTATTGTCTTAAAGCACTGAAATATTGTATTTTATTACAACAGTTAATATTGGCCCAACTAATTCATTTAAAAGGAAAGAAAAGTATGTTTTTCGGAAAATTTTGAGATCTTGAAGTCATACCAAGAAGTGGAAACATGTGCACCTGAGTGAATGGGACCCCAAAGCCTGTAAGACAGCAACCCCATGTCCAATATTGAATAGAATTTATTGCAGCCTCATGCTTGTTCTTATACTTGCCAAAGTGATTTCTCTGGTGCTTTCAATTTTGACACATTTTAGGTATGCTGATGACTTTCTGAGGTAATACCAATTGCTCTCTAGTTTTTGAGATGCTCTCTAGTTTTTGACACTCGTACTTGCTGGTTGTTTGCCTGAAATGTTTTTTTTTTTTTAAATTCATGCCCTTGCAAGAACATTTGAGCCTATAGAGTCACCACCTGTAGGCTCATTGGTCCTTTTCCAGCATATGGAAGGTGTGATGTATGCAGTAATTAACTCTTCACTGAACAGCATGCTGGAAAGCCATACCTCTAATGATCCAAACATTCAAAGCCAATGAACTGAAGGCAGATGCAACTCTCAGAAGCAGCCAGAACTTGAAAACTGAGAGCTTAGTCCAGTACAGGAGAGTTTGATGCCACAACTGAAGTTAGAGTAAATTTTGAAGAGGAGTTTAAGTTGATAAAACCAATGGTGGTCATATCAACATTATTATTATTATTATTTTACATGACTTACAAAGTACGTCTAAGTTTAAAGCTAGATTTTGACAGTGGCACTTTAAACTCATTGCTCATGTCATTATAATGTAAACTAACACTTGAGAATTCCTGTACGAAGCCGTAAATTGTTAATGCATATGAATCCATGGAAAGGTAGTGTGTCCGGAATTGGTGGGTTCTTGGGCTCACTGACTTCAAGAATAAAGCCGCGGACCCTCGCGGTGAGTGTTACAGCTCTTAAGGTGGCGTGTCTGGAGCTTGTCACTTCTGATGTTCAGATGTGTTCGGAGTTTCTTCCTTCTGGTGGGTTCGTGGTCTCGCTGGCTCAGGAGTGAAGCTACAGACCTTCGCGGTGAGTGTTACAGCTCTTAAGGCGGCACCTCTGGAGTTGTTCGTTCCTCATGGTGGGCTCCTGGTCTCGCTGGCTCAGGAGTGAAGCTGCAGACCTTCGTGGTGAGTGTTACAGCTCATAAAAGCAGCGTGGACCCAAAGAGTGAGCAGTAGCAACATTTACTGCAAAGAGGGAAAGATCAAAGCTTCCACAGTGTGGAACAGGACCAGAGCGGGTTGCCACCGCTAGCTCGGGCAGCCTGCTTTTATTCTATTATCTGGCCTCACCCACATCCTGCTGATTGGTAGAGCCGAGTGGCCTGTTTTGACAGGGCGCTGATTGGTGCGTTTACAATCCCTGAGCTAGATACAAAGGTTCTCCACGTCCCCATCAGATTAGTTAGATACAGAGTATGGACACAGGTTCTCCAAGGCCCCACCAGAGCAGCTAGATACAGAGTGTCCATTGGTGCACTCACAAACCCTGAGCTAGACACAGGGTGCTGATTGGCGTGTCTACAAGCCTTGAGCTAGATACAGAGTGCCGATTGGTGTATTTACAATCCCTGAGCTAGACATAAAGACTCTCCACGTCCCCACCAGACTCAGGAGCCCAGCTGGCTTCACCCAGTGGATCCCGCACAGGGGCTGCAGGTGGAGCTATCTGCCAGTCCTGCGCCATGCGCTCGCACTCCTCAGCTCTTGGGCGGTAGATGGGACTGGGCGCCATGGAGCAGGGGGTGGCGCTCGTCGGGGAGGCTCCGGCCGCACAGGAGCCCACGGAGGGGGTGGGAGGCTCAGGCATGGCGGGCTGCAGGTCCCAAGCCCTGCCCCGTGGGAAGGCAGCTAAGGCCCAGCCAGAAATCGAGCGCAGCACCGGTGGGCCGGCACTGCTGGGGGACCCAGTACACCCTCCACAGCTGCTGGCCCGGGTGCTAAGCCCCTCACTGCCCGGGGCCAGCAGAGCCGGCCGGCTGCTCCGAGTGCGGGGCCCACCAAGCCCATGCCCACCTGGAACTCCAGCTGGCCCACAAGCGCTGCACGCAGCCCCGGTTCCTGCTCGCGCCTCCCCCTCCACATCTCTCTGCAAGCTGAGGGAGCCGGCTCTGGCCTTGGCCAGCCCAGAAAGGGGCTCCCATAGTGCAGGGGTGGGCTGAAGGGCTCCTCAAGTGCTGCCAAAGTGGGAGCCCAGGCAGAAGAGGCAGCGAGAGTGAGCGAGGGCTGTGAGGACTGCCAGCATGCTGTCACCTCTCAGTAGTATGGAGGTTGATGCAAAAATAAAAAATAAAGTATCTTGTTCTAATGTTAAATAGGAAATGGGAAGATACAGCTCTTTTTTTTTTTTTTTTTTTTTTTTTTTGAGACGGAGTCTCGCTCTGTTGCCCAGGCTGGAGTGCAGTGGTGCTATCTCGGCTCACTGCAAGCTCCGCCTCCCAGGTTCACACCATTCTCCTGCCTCAGCCTCCCTAGTAGCTGGGACTACAGGCGCCCACCACCGTGCCCAGCTAATTTTTTTTGTATTTTTAGTAGAGACGGGGTTTCACCACGTTAGCCAGAGGGAAAAAACACATATATCGTCTGACAAAAGCAACATCAATTTCAGGTCCTCTCTTTGTGCCATAGTCTTGCCCGGATACCTCAGTCACAGGAAGGCAGCATGTTCCACTGCAGGTCCTGGTCTTAACTGGGCTAGTAAACTTCTCCAAAACAAGCACTACACCTCTGAAGCAGTATTGGGTCCATGATGGTGCTGGCATGAGAAAAGAATATATTCAGAGAAAGCAAAAGACGGAGTGCACGGTACTGTCTGTCCTTTGTGGACACATTTTTACCACCTCCTGTCAAGTTGGTCTCATAGACTCTCTGCTTAGAAATCTCAGTGCTGGCAGAACAGTAGTCATTAAGAACACGGGTTTGGATCTCTTGGTCTAAAACAGAAGAATCTCTATTTCTGTAAAGTATAAATGAGATATATATATATATATTTTTGAGACTGAGCTTCACTCTTGTTGCCCAGGCTGGAGTGCAATGGCATGGTCTCAGCTCACTGCAGCCTTCACCTCCTGGATTCTCCTGCCTCAGCCTCCCAGGTAGTTGGGACTACAGGTGCCCGGACTGTGCCCAGATAATTTTTGTGGTTTTAGTAGACACGGGGTTTCACCATGTTGGCCAGGCTTGTCTCGAACTCCTGACCTCAGGTGATCCACCCACCTTAGCCTCCCAAATTGCTGGGATTATAGCCACCACACCTGGCCTAAATTAGACACTTCCATTTATATTTTTGCATCAACCCAGCTGCAGAGGATTGGTCTAAAAGAAAGACTTCACCTTCCAAATGCTAAGTACTTGACTATATGTAATTATATGTGTGTATGTGTACAATATATATTTATATATTTTCTGATATATTTTGTAATATATTTTATATATATATCAGACTTACCCTTCCAAAAACGTTTGAAGCAGTGTTTCAATCCTAGAAATTCATTGAGAATTAATGCCCTCTCTATTCTTCTGGCCAACATACTGAAGACACCATAATATCAAGGGACACATGTAATAAAGAATAAATAACCCATTTCAAATTTTCAGGTTATGTACCAAGACTTGCCTCATTATTTTTTTTCTTTTTTAACTTTTCCCATTAGGTTCACAAAAAATGTCACTGCGATTGAATGTGAGCTTTCACTTTTAACACTCACAAGTGATGTCAAAATTCCTGAGATATATGGGTAAGTCTCTCTTGGATCCTGGAAATGGAAATCAAGGGCCTTCTTGTGTTGCAGAGACACCACCTACACCTAATATTTCTTTTCAATATTTATTCCTTGGGAGTCAATTGCATGCAATTACAATAGTCTATTTATCACATTTCCTGGTCTTCCATGCCCCTCTGTTACCCTCTCTCTCCAGTTGTACTTCTCCCTAAAAATTGAACGCCCACCCCTTGGCTGTAATTGGAGATGACGTAGTCCCAGAATTACCATCATGTGTCCTAATGAAGTGCCTTGATGCCTCTTATTCCTCTCCCTACACACTCTATCATCACCTGTGTTCGTTTATAAGCATATCTACATATTTTCAACAACCCAGGTGAGGTTTGGAGACATTCCTCTGTGTGATGAAATATTCAGAGAAACAGTGACTTATCCTGTGGACAGGCACAGGGTGAGTGCCACTTGGAAGAACACCACGTTCTTTGTGGGTGAACTACTATGCCAAGGAGCCAGGGACACAGCTGAGGGTCACTCACCAGGGCCAGTAAAAGGCAGCATCAAAGGAGCGATCTGAATGTGCAAAAGAATCGATAATCATTCTTCAAAATGAGGCCTTTTCAAACATGGCAAATGTCACTGGCTCTTAGCAACACTACTTGGGATTTATTCTCTCAAAAAGGGCACCACCACAGGGCTGGAATAAAAAGCCCTGGTATGCTATTCTTCAAAATGGCAAAATGACAGGAAAGCAGCATGAGAATTCAGACCTAGATGTAAATTAAATGTGCATAATTCCTCAAGAGGTTTTGAGTTATCTCTTCCTAAAGGCTGTGCTGCCAGAGGTCAGCGTGGGTCAGTGGGGGGGCGCCTGGGATGAGGGAAGGGTGTGTCAGCAAAAGCTGTGTTCTCCCTCACTCTCACATCCAGTTTCAAATGAATCTCAAAAAGTGGTTGCTTATTTCTTATTTAATCAACTACTTCTGTCTTATATTCTGGAACTCAGTTTTTTTTTAAGCCAGAAAATCAATTCCTTTCCCTGACTCCTCCCTGTCTCTTCTTCTCCTTGTTTGAGCATGTTAATCTCTCTCTGATTACTCCACTGTCTCCTTCATTTGACTCCAAATCAAGCCACCTGGTCTACTGTGATGGCCTAGCCTCTAATTCCCTGACTCTGGATTCTCCTTGCTGCCCTGCCCTTGTCATGTTTACACCAGAATAATGCATCTAACGCTTATATCTGATTGTACCATGCCTCCACTTTAAGCAACTCTGATGATTTTGGGGAATTCTCTACAAAACAGACTTCAGACATCTTGTGTTGCATTCTACGTTCTTCCCAGTGTAGCTCCAATCTGTTTTTTCAGCCCAATCTCCTGTATCAACCCCCAAATCCCTATCATGTTATTAAAGCTACCCCTACAAATATAACATGCTTAAATTTAGATTGTGCCTCTTCGCAGCCACCCACCTGGGAGCAACTTGTACTCATTCTTCAAATGCCAATGTCTATAATGTAATACTTCAAAGCAATAGAAAGAGTGACGGGTGCGCGTTGCACAGGGATGGATCTCACAGACAAATGTTGAGCCGAAGAAGCCACTTATAAGAGAGAACATATCATATGAGTTCATTTACATGAAATTCAACAGCAGGCAAAAATAATCCATAGTGATGAAATAGTAGTTACCTCCTGGAGGTAAGAAGGGGCACAAGAAGCCCTCTTGGGAGATGAAAATGCCACATCCAATATCTTGAACTGGGAGATAATTACATGGGTATACACATATGCAAAAATTTATTGAGCTGTACAATGAAGAAATGTCAGCATTATTGTATGTACGTTGTACCTCGCTTAAAAAAGAAAACAAATACCAACAAATTAGTTACCTCTTTGGAGACGTATTTTTACACCCCAACCTCTCCCCAGAAAATAACTCCCCTCTCCTTTGGGTCCCCACTGCCTATTGTAGGTTTCATAATTACAACAAATAGTCCTCATCTGTGCCTTTCTTGCTGTTAGCCTGTGACATCTTTAGTATTTTTCTTTTCATCTCAGCTCTTAACACAGTATTTGGTCAAATGCTGCTGAATGAACTGTGATAAGAAATCGCAGATAGAACTGAGTTGTCCCCCTGCGAGTATGGGGTCATTTCTGCTATAAACATCTCCTAGCATGCCTGTGTGTCTCTGAACAGGAAGAATTCTAAGCTAAAGTCCTCTATGCTCAGCAGACTGCACTGTCTTCCCATTAACAAGCTGAGTGAAGGCAGAATAATTCCCACTACATGATGATGGGCGGAGCACGCTGTGCTGGGCCAAGAGAGCGCACAGTGAGTCTTGTCAGCTGCACGAACATGAAACTGGTTAGTTGTTTAAAGAAGGCAAAATTAATTTGTAGCTGTCAGTCAGTTGAGTAAGATTTGCTTCACTTCTGGAATTTATTGACAGGCCCTAATAACCAGCACTTGTCTTTTCTGGAAGCAAACAGCAAAAGCTGAGAACTGGAAATATGATGTTCACCTCTGGTTCCCAAGCAAAAGAGAAAGAGGCTATTGTGGTCATATAGTTTTTATATGATTTTCAAATTTTAATAGACAATTTTGCTATTGGAAGTTTCCCACATGAGCTTGCTGTTTTTTTCTTTATTACTGCAGGGTTAATATAGTCTGAGTGTTTTGGCAAGGTTTACGGCACAGAGTGTGGGGGAAAAAAAGAACTGTGATTGCCTATAATAAAGAGGGTGTTGAAGACTCAGATTCAACAATGATTTTATTGAGAGACTTCTGTTTATGGACACGATATATTTTAATTCATTTAAACCTCACGACAATGTTTTGAAGAAGGAATTTATGAGGCCTAATTTATAGATGAGAAAATGAGACTAGAGAGGTCAAATAATTTCCCAGTATCATATGGTAAGTGCTAAAGGCAAAATTTAGATTCATACATCTTACACTAAATCTCGTGATCTTTCTTTAAGTATCTGGTTAGGTAATATTGTTATACATTGTTATATTAGGTAATAATGTTATAGATTCAGTTTTCAGGAAGGAACAAGGTCTTCCTTAGATTCTCTTATAACTTATCACATCTGTTTCTCTATACTTCAGAGAAGTGAGCACCCAGGCTGAGATACTCCTAGCATACCATTCAACTCAAGGCAATATTTAAGAATACCTAATGAGAAACAGACCTTTATGTATCTATGTATTGTTTTTACACAATGGGAGCCCTAAGGAGAGAAGAGCACAGTCCTGGCCCTCAAGAAGCCCCCAGTCCATGATGAAAGACCTTGGCTATTCCACCAAAGGCTTAAAGAAAGACAGGGATGGTCTTAGTGTGACGATCTCTGCATTCATTACTTTCAGTAGAGCAAGAAGCAGTGGCTTCCTACGAAGTCACCTTGTGTACATGTTTAACACTAGCTGTTACTCTCATGGGTCATGAGTCCTTCAGGATCGCCAATGCTCTGCAAGATCTTGGATCCCCAGGAGTCAGCCATATTTCTCTCCTGGGCTTCCTGCTCAAAGTTAGGAGAGCACTTCAATGTGGAAGGAAATGAAGGAACAGAGAATGCTTGGATGTCAGGGACTCACATGAAATAACCCATAAAATAATCCCCCTCTCCTTTGGAGGAAGGGAGCAGGATTTGGTTTTCTTTTGAGGAATTTTGTATACCTTCTGTGTGCAGGAAGAATTAAATGGGGAGAAGTCAGCCATAGAATAAATCTATTCCATTCCACCAAGATTGATTTAGGACACAATGGGTGCCAGGGTTGTGAGTTCCAGTCTTTAAGGAGTTTAAATCTTTTGAGAAAAGCAGGTGTAAATAAATGTCATTCAGTATGGAAACTGCCAAAATAAAGATAGGGACAGTATGTTATGGGAGCACAGAGAAGGTCACATAAAAACCTGCCTGGAGAAGCTAAGAAGAGCCAGGCAAGGAAAGTGGAAGAGAATCCCAAGATGACAGACCAGCCTGTCACACTGCACGGAGGCACTGAAGAATGTATCATGCATCCAGAACGACAGGAGCTTTGATACTGCTGGACTACAGGTTTGTGTCGGTAGTGGCTTTAAATTGTTTTTCTGTTTGATGGCTTCTTCTTTGGTTATTTTCATTTGATTGTTTCTTAATTTTTTTAATATATGAAAAGGTAAATGTTCTTATTTTAAAATAAAGGAATAGATCTTATATTAAGATTCTCCAAAGAAACAAAAACAAAAGGATGTGTGTGTGTATAATCATATATATATGATTATATTATATGTACATATGATTATATGCATATGTGATTATACACACGCATAAGCTAATTACTTAAAATCTCTCTCTTATATAAGTAATTAGCTATAAAGTATGTTATTAGCTCATATATGTGTGTATAATCATATATGCATATAATCATATGTATATATAAAATATCTCTCATATGAGAGTAATTAGCTCACATGTATGTATATATGCGAGAGCGCTTTTAATTTGCTCCCAGGAATGCTGAGGCTTAGTAAGTCCAAAATCTGCTGAGTAGACCAGCAGGTTTGAGACCAAAGGAAGAGTTATAATTCAAGTACAAAAGCAGTCTGCTGGCAGAATTCCTTCTGCTTAGTGGAGACCAGAGCTTGATCTAAGAAAGGCCTATCAGTTGATTAGATAAGACCCACCTGCATTATAGAGGATACTCTTTACTCAAAGTCCACCAATTTAAATGTTAACCTTATCTAAAAAGCACCTTCATAGAAACATGCAGAATAAGTTTGACCAATTTTCTGGGCACTGTGGCCCAGCCAAGGTGATACATAAAATTAACCATGATAAGTACATAAAGACACATATTTAAATTCCAAGGATTTTGTCTTTTTAATCTTTTGGGTAAAACAGAGCCTTAAAAGGTTTTAATCAAATAATGATAAAAGCTATTATTTACAAAATAGGTAGAGTCACACTGTAGGTAATGCCTAAACTTTTAATTAAACAGATATTAGAAGTATTAACTGAGAAAAATATGGAAAGAAAAATAGGATTTGGCCATGTCCAGTTTGAAAAGGCAGTGTGACAGCTAGATATACATATGCGCTAGAAGGTGTAAATACAGGTGTGGTCACATGTATGTGTGTGCAGCCCAGGAAAAAGATAGAAATTTTAGAATTTTTTATATATATAATAATATATATTATTATAATCATATGTATATATAATATATAATAATTCTCCTGAAAGCATGTACAGGAGATACAGCCTAAGAAGACAGTTGAGGATGGTACTGTGGGGAGCACATTTTATATAGTGAGAGAGAGCAGGGGCGGGGAAAGCAAGACTTATAAAAACACCAAAAATAAATGGTGAATAAACAAAGAGGCTCTCCTAGGATGTGGAAGGAAGAATGGACATTGACTTAAAGGAAGAATAATAAAGTGTGAACAAAACAAAGGTGCAAGGTCTTCTCAGATATCCTAAATACTTGTGAGTATGAAAATACCTCACCTGGAAGGCTGGGGGAGGCAGAGGGGGTGATCAGGGGAAATCATGGGTGGAAATGTGATAACTTTGAATGTAAAGAAAACTGCTACCACATCGAAGATGACTGCAAAGAGTGGAAGGAGGAGATATCACATAATGGACAGA
This sequence comes from Gorilla gorilla gorilla, assembly GCF_029281585.2. Taxonomy (NCBI): domain Eukaryota; kingdom Metazoa; phylum Chordata; class Mammalia; order Primates; family Hominidae; genus Gorilla; species Gorilla gorilla. The sequence continues at coordinate 97,510,672 of NC_073232.2, read as the reverse complement.
ACAGCAGAGGTGATGTGAAGAAGTAGACCCACTGTCAGACAAATCATCTAAAAACAAGATGGTGGAGGAAGTAAAAGGTGGAATATTTTAAAGGACTTAGGAGAATTTTCTACAGCAGAGAAACAGGCAGTATGTATTCTCCATACCTGCTTTCCTTCCAGGTAAAAGTTCATCACTAACAAAATACTCCTGGCCTCTCTCTGTCCCTTCACTTTCTTCTCCCCCATTGTGTGTAAAGCAATTTACCTTATTAGCAAAGGTGAAAGAATAAACACAGTGTGTTTGGCCCAGAGACTCCCTTCTCCTCTCAGGAGTACATTGTGTGCTCTCCACCCATCTCTGCAACATGCCAACCTCACAGGAAAGGTCCAGCCCCAATTCAGGAGACTTTCAGGGTCTCAGCATTGATAACTCCTGAGTGGGTCTGTCTATCTAATTCTGGGGACCAATATGAAGGCCATGATCTGCAAAGATATGTCTCTCTCTCTCCAGTCTCATTACAGTAAAAGAGCTTTTATGATATCCCTTTTGCTAATTTTTTGTCTTAATGTTCAATAAAAATAGTTGTGCATGAAGAATTGCTATTATTGGGCTTGGGACTCCCCAAAAGATTAAAACAAAGGCAATATGTGCATGCTTTGCCATCCACATCTTGACTGAGCCACCTGAAGGCAGGGATAGATGCAGAAGGAAAGATGAAATGGATGCAGAAATTGAAAACAATAAACTTAACTATTTTTTTGAGACTGTTTTCCCAACTATAAAATGCCTACCTTACAAGATGGGTGCAAGAATTAAGTGAGATCCTTTATATAACATTCATAGAACCGTGATTACATATAGGTGCTAAGAAAGATAAATTCCCTTCTTCTTCCTAGAATACCTACCATCTATTAAATATTAAAACACTCAAGTGCACACTCCATTGGTTTGTAATTGTTTCATAAATGTCATGTTGTATCCTGTGGAGATCTATTGGTCTTTAAGGGCAGGGACTTTGGAGTCCTGTGGAATCCTATAAAAAATAGGGATATCTTTTGTACCCCATTCACCCTCCCTTGGACACGACATATCTGCTTCTCTAAAAGCAGTTAACCCCAGTGGCAGGGTTAATAACACAGAGATTCTACACAGAGATGACAATGGACCTTCAAAGTGAGGTCCAAGCAAAGGTGAAAGAAAGACTCCTGTGAAGTCGAGTCCTCCAAAACTTAAACAGCCCTGATCAGGCAGTGCTTGGATTGGTTATGAGGCACTCAGTGAGAAAAATGAAAGGCAGAGAGGCCCTCAGGATGGAAGAGAGAGAGCTGCGTAGTCTTTGCATGGTGGAGGTTTTGCTAAGTGGTAATTGTATGTGCATGGTTTGAGGAGTGATGGAGGGGACAAGAAACCCTGGCCAATTATTATTTGCTGCCTGGAAGGCTGAAGTAGCTCTGATTATGAAGCACACGTATTATCTGTATACTTAGAGTTCCAAAATTATTTTTAAGTTGCAAGGTGGGAAGGCCCTGAATAGTTACCAAAAAAAGAAAAAAGAAAAATTGAATTCCAAGCAATTCTCAGTTGAAATGTACATCTATATATAATACATGCATACAGATATATGCTCTTAAAAGTGTAAAAGTGTATATATACTTACCAAGACTGGAGAAATCCCACTGACCCCTTTCTCCTCTTAAATGGCCCACCTCGATTCCACCTCCATGAGGAGCTCACAGCTCTGCCCCTCCCGCCTCCAAGTGGGAATTCCTTCTGGACTGTCTAGTCTTTTTTAGGGGCCTTCAGTTTTTGCCACTGTTAAAGTTCACAACCTGAGTCCCTCCTCTTAAAAAAATTGACTGGTAAAATTATATGCATTTATTGTGTGTAATACGGTGTTTTGAAGTATATATACATTATGGAATGGTTACATCTACCTAGTTAGCAAGCACGTTAACTCACATAATTATCATTTTTGTGGTGAGAACACATCCACTCTCTCTGCACTTTTAAAAAATGCAATATATCCTCATCAACTATAGTCACCATGCTGTACAATAGAGTTCTTGTGTCTAACTTGTGTCTAACTTACTGCTTGTGTCTAACTGTAATTATTTATCTGTTGACCAACATTTCTCCATGTTCCCCTCCCCTAGCCACCTCAGCCTCTGGTAACCATCATTCCACTCTCTCCTATGAGATTGAGTCTCACACTGCAGTCACACGAACCACCTGTCAAATCTTGCCTTTCACAGTGTTCCTTTGCATTTCTTTTTTTTTTTTTATACTTTAAGTTTTAGGGTACATGTGCACAATGTGAAGGTTAGTTACATATGTATACATGTACCATGCTGGTGTGCTGCACCCATTAACTCATCATTTAGCATTAGGTATATCTCCTAATGCTATCCCTCCCCACTCCCCCCACCCCACAACAGTACCCAGTGTGATGTTCCCCTTCCTGTGTCCATGTGTTCTCATTGTTCAATTCCCACCTATGAGTGAGAACATGCAGTGTTTGGTTTTTTGTCCTTGCGATAGTTTACTGAGAAAGATGATTTCCAATTTCATCCATGTCCCTACAAAAGACATGAACTCATCATTTTTCATGGCTGCATAGTATTCCGTGGTGTATATGTGCCACATTTTCTTAATCCAGTCTATCATTGTTGGACATTTGGGTTGGTTCCAAGTCTTTGCTATTGTGAATAGTGCTGCAATAAACATACGTGTGCATGTGTCTTTATAGCAGCATGATTTATAGTCCTTTGGGTATATACCCAGTAATGGGATGGCTGGGTCAAATGGTATTTCCAGTTCTAGATCCCTGAGGAATAGCCACACTGACTTCCACAATGGTTGAACTAGTTTACAGTCCCACCAACAGTGTAAAAGTGTTCCTATTTCTCCACATCCTCTCCAGCACCTGTTGTTTCCTGACTTTTTAATGATTGCCATTCTAACTGGTGTGAGATGGTATCTCATTGTGGTTTTGATTTGCATTTCTCTGATGGCCAGTGATGGTGAGCATTTTTTCATGTGTTTTTTGGCTACATAAATGTCTTCTTTTGAGAAGTGTCTGTTCATATCCTTCACCCACTTTTTGATGGGGTTGTTTGTTTTTTTTCTTGTAAATTTGTTTGAGTTCATTGTAGATTCTGGATATTAGCCCTTTGTCAGATGAATAGGTTGCAAAAATTTTCTCCCATTTTGTAGGTTGCCTGTTCACTCTGATGGTAGTTTCTTTTGCTGTGCAGAAGCTCTTTAGTATAATTAGATCTCATTTGTCAATTTTGGCTTTTGATGCCATTGCTTTTGGTGTTTTAGACATGAAGTCCTTGCCCATGCCTATGTCCCGAATGGTAATGCCTAGGTTTTCTTCTAGCGTTTTTATGGTTTTAGTTCTAACGTTTAAGTCTTTAATCCATCTTGAATTAATTTTTGTATAAGGTGTAAGGAAGGAATCCAATTTTAGCTTTCTACATATGGCTAGCCAGTTTTCCCAGCACCATTTATTAAATAGGGAATCCTTTCCCCATTGCTTGTTTTTCTCAGTTTTGTCAAAGATCAGATAGTTGTAGATATGTGGCATTATTTCTGAGGGCTCTGTTCTGTTCCATTGATCTATATCTCTGTTTTGGTACCAGTACCATGCTGTTTTGGTTACTGTAGCCTTGTAGTATAGTTTGAAGTCAGGTAGCATGATGCCTCCAGCTTTGTTCTTTTAGCTTAGGATTGACTTGGTGATGCGGGCTCTTTTTTGGTTCCATATGAACTTTAAAGTAGTTTTTTCCAATTCTTTGAGGAAAGTCATTGGTAGCTTGATGGGGATGGCATTGAATCTGTAAATTACCTTGGGCAGTATGGCCATTTTCACGATATCGATTCTTCCTACCCATGAGCATGGAATTTTCTTCCATTTCTTTGTATCCTCTTTTATTTCATTGAGCAGTGGTTTGTAGTTCTCCTTGAAGAGATCCTTCACGTCCCTTGTAAGTTGGATTCCTAGGTATTTTATTCTCTTTGAAGCAATTGTGAATGGGAGTTCACTCATGATTTGGCTCTCTGTTTGTCTGTTATTGGTGTATAAGAATGCTTGTGATTTTTGCACATTGATTTTGTATCCTGAGACTTTGCTGAAGTTGCTTATCAGCTTAAGGAGATTTTGGGCTGAGACAATGGGATTTTCTAGATATAATATCATGTCATCTGCAGACAGGGACAATTTGACTTCCTCTTTTCCTAATTGAATACCCTTTATTTCCTTCTCTTGCCGAATTGCCCTGGCCAGAACTTCCAACACTATGTTGAAAAGGAGTGGTGAGAGAGGGCATCCCTGTCTTGTGCCAGTTTTCAAAGGGAATGCTTCCAGTTTTTGCCCATTCAGGATGATATTGTCTGTGGGTCTGTCATAGATAGCTCTTACTATTTTGAGATACGTCTCATCAATACCTAATTTATTGAGAGTTTTTAGCATGAAGGGTTGTTGAATTTTGTCAAAGGCCTTTTCTGCATCTATTGAGATAAGCATGTGGTTTTTGTCTTTGGTTCTGTTTATATGCTGGATTACATTTATTGATTTGCGTATATTGAACCAGCCTTGCATCCCAGGGATGAACCCACTTGATTGTGGTGGATAAGCTTTTTGATGTGCTGCTGGATTCGGTTTGCCAGTATTTTATTGAGGATTTTTGCATCAATGTTCATCAAGGATATTGGTCTAAAATTCTCTTTTTTGGTTGTGTCTCTGCCAGGCTTTGGTATCAGGATGATGCTGGCCTCATAAAATGAGTTAGGGAGGATTCCCTCTTTTTCTATTGATTGGAATAGTTTCAGAAGGAATCGTACCAGTTCCTCCGTGTACATCTTGTAGAATTCGGCTGTGAATCCTTCTGGTCCTGGACTCTTTTTGGTTGGTAAGCTATTGATTATTGCCACAATTTCAGATTCTGTTATTGGTCTATTCAGAGATTCAACTTCTTCCTGGTTTAGTCTTGGGAGGATGTATGTGTCGAGGAATTTATCCATTTCTTCTAGATTTTCTAGTTTATTTGCATAGAGGTGTTTGTAGTGTTCTCTGATGGTCGTTTTTATTTCTGTAGGATTGGTGGTGATATCCCCTTTATCATTTTTTATTGCGTCTATTTGATTCTTCTCTCTTTTCTTCTTTATTTGTCTTGCTAGCGGTCTATCAATTTTGTTGATAGACCTTTCTAAAAAACCAGCTCCTGGATTCATTAATTTTTTGAAGGGTTTTTTGTGTCTCTATTTCCTTCAGTTCTGCTCTGATTTTAGTTATTTCTTGCCTTCTGCTAGCTTTTGAATGTGTTTGCTCTTGCTTTTCTAGTTCTTTTAATTGTGATGTTACGGTGTCAATTTTGGATCTTTCCTGCTTTCTCTTGTGGGCATTTAGTGCTATAAATTTCCCTCTACACACTGCTTTGAATGTGTCCCAGAGATTCTGGTATGCTGTGTCTTTGTTCTCGCTGGTTTCAAAGAACATCTTTATTTCTGCCTTCATTTCATTACGTACCCAGTAGTCATTCAGGAGCAGGTTGTTCAGTTTCCATGTAGTTGAGTGGTTTTGAGTGAGTTTCTTGATCCTCAGTTCTAGTTTGATTGCACTGTGGTCTGAGAGACAGTTTTTTATAATTTCTGTTCTTTTACATTTGCTGAGGAGAGCTTTACTTCCAAGTATGTGGTCAATTTTGGAATAGGTGTGGTGTGGTGCTGAAAAAAATGTATATTCTGTTGATTTGGGGTGGAGAGTTCTGTAGATGTCTATTAGGTCCACTTGGTGCAGAGCTGAGTTCAATTCCTGGATATCCTTGTTGACTTTCTGCCTCGTTGATCTGTCTAATGTTGACAGTGGGGTGTTAAAGTCTCCCATTATTATTGTGTGGGAGTCTAAGTCTCTTTGTAGGTCACTCAGGACTTGCTTTATGAATCTGGGTGCTCCTGTATTGGGTGCATATATATTTAGGATAGTTAGCTCTTCTTATTGAATTGATCCCTTTACCATTATGTAATGGCCTTCTTTGTCTCTTTTGATCTTTGTTGGTTTAAAGTCTGTTTTATCACAGACTAGGATTGCAACCGCTGCCCTTTTTTTGTTTTCCATTTGCTTGGTAGATCTTCCTCCATCCTTTTATTTTGAGCCTATGTGTGTCTCTGCATGTGAGATGGGTTTCCTGAATACAGCACACTGATGGGTCTTGACTCTTTATCCAATTTGCCAGTCTGTGTCTCTTAATTGGAGCATTTAGTCCATTTACATTTAAAGTTAATATTTTTATGTGTGAATTTGATCCTGTCATTATGATGTTAGCTGGTTATTTTGCTCGTTAGTTGATGCAGTTACTTCCTAGCGTCGATGGTCTTTACAATTTGGCATGATTTTGCAGTGGCTGGTACCGGTTGTTCCTTTCCATGTTTAGTGCTTCCTTCAGGAGCTCTTTTAGGGCAGGCCTGGTGGTGACAAAATCTCTTAGCATTTGCTTGTCTGTAAAGTATTTTATTTCTCCTTCACTTATGAAGCTTAGTTTGGCTGGATATGAAATTCTGGGTTGAAATTTCTTTTCTTTAAGAATGTTGAATATTGGGCCCCACTCTCGTCTGGCTTTTAGAGTTTCTGCCGAGAGATTCGCTGTCTGATGGGCTTCCCTTTGTTGGTAACCCGACCTTTCTCTCCGGCTGCCCTTAACATTTTTTCCTTCATTGCAACTTTGGTGAATCTGAAAATTATGTGTCTTGGAGTTGCTCTTCTCAAGGAGTATCTTTGTGGTGTTCTCTGTATTTCTTCAATCTGAATGTTGGCCTGCCTTGCTAGATTGGGGAAGTTCTCCTGGATAATATCCTGCAGAGTGTTTCCAACTTGGTTCCATTCTCCCCATCACTTTCAGGTACACCAATCAGACGTAGATTAGGTCTTTTCACATAGTCCCATATTTCTTGGAGGCTTTGTTCGTTTCTTTTTTTCTTTCTTCTCTAAACTTCCCTTCTCACTTCATTTCATTCATTTCATCTTCCATTGCTGATACCCTTTCTTCCAGTTGATCGCATCGGCTCCTGAGGCTTCTGCATTCTTCGCTTAGTTCTTGAGCCTTGGTTTTCAGCTCCGTCAGCTCCTTTAAGCACTTCTCTGTATTAGTTATTCTAGTTATACATTCGTCTAAATTTTTTTCAAAGTTTTTAACTTCTTTGCCTTTGGTTTGAATTTCCTCCTGTAGCTCTGAGTAGGTTGATCATCTGAAGCCTTCTTCTCTCAACTCATCGAAGTCATTCTCCATCCAGCTTTGTTCCATTGCTGGTGAGGAACTGCGTTCCTTTGGAGGAGGAGAGGCGTTCTGCTTTTTAGAGTTTCCAGTTTTTCTGCTCTGTTTTTTCCCCATCTTTGTGGTTTTATCTACTTTTGGTCTTTGATGATGGTGATGTACAGATGGGTTTTTGGTGTGGATGTCCTTTCTGTTTGTTAATTTTCCTTCTAACAGACAGGACCCTCAGCTGCAGGTCTGTTGGAGTTTGCTGGAGGTCCACTCCAGATCCTGTTTGCCTGGGTACCAGCAGCAGTGGCTGCAGAACAGTGGATTTTCGTGAACCGCAAATGCTGCTGTCTGATCGTTCCTCTGGAAGTTTTGTCTCAGAGGAGTACCCGGCCATGTCAGGTGTCAGTCTGCCCCTACTGGGGGGTGCCTCCCAGTTAGGCTGCTTGGGGGTCAGGGGTCAGGGACCCACTTGAGGAGGCAGTCTGCCCGTTCTCAGATCTCCAGCTGCATGCTGGGAGAACCACTGCTCTCTTCAAAGCTGTCAGACAGGGACATTTAAGTCTGCAGAGGTTACTGCTGTGTTTTTGTTTGTCTGTGCCCTGCCCCCAGAGGTGGAGCCTACAGAGGCAGGCAGTCCTCCTTGAGCTGTGGTGGGCTCCACCCAGTTGGAGCTTCCAGGCTGCTTTGTTTACCTAAGCAAGCCTGGGCATTGGCGGTCGCCCCTCCCCCAGCCTCGCTGCCGCCTTGCAGTTTGATCTTAGACTGCTGTGCTAGCAATCAGTGAGACTCCATGGGCATAGGACCCTCTGAGCCAGGTGCAGGATATAATCTCCTGGTGCGCCGTTTTTTAGGCCCATCGGAAAAGCGCAGTATTAGGGTGGGAGTGACCTGATTTTCCAGGTGCCGTCTGTCACCCCTTTCTTTGACTAGGAAAGGGAACTCCCTGAGTCCTTGAGCTTCCCGAGTGAGGCAATGCCTCACCCTGCTTCCGCTCATGCACATTGCGCTGCACCCACTGTCCTGCACCCACTGTCTGGCACTCCCTAGTGAGATGAACCCGGTACCTCAGATGGAATTGCAGAAATCACCCATCTTCTGCATCGCTCATGTTGGGAGCTGTAGACCGGAGCTGTTCCTATTAGGCCATCTTGGCTGCCAGCCGTTCCTTTGCATTTCTACTGCCATCACCTTAACATGTGTAGACTACTTACCCAATCTTTCTACAGCTCTTTTTGCAGTTTTCTCTGCCTCCGTGTCACTATGCAAAACTTTGTCAAGTGATTTCTGAAGCATGGTTCTCTAATCACACAACGCAGTATGACTCCATTTTCTAGTTAAGCAAATTGAAGTATAGAAAAGGGAGAGACCTTCATCAAGGTCACATGACTTGTAAATTTCAGAGATGGGTCTCTCTGGCTCCAAAGCCACATTCTGGTCACTTTTGGTCTCTGGTCCAAAGCCACATTCTTTTCACCATATCATGCTCTCAGGCATCAGGAAAGTCTCCATACGTTCCTGGAAGGTGATTGACTTCCTGCCTTTCTCAGCAGCCTGTGTCCCAGTTGCTTCCACATTGCTGACAAGCAAGCCCTTTACTGAGATCCCTGCTGTAAGCTGCAGTGAAGCCAAGCATCAGGTCAGGATACTGTTTACTGGGCAGTGGAGTTGGGAGGGACAAGCACCAGTGCCTGTGACTTCTGTGTTTTAATATTCACTTAACTTTGTAGAGAGTAATTATATTCCACTCATTCTACACCAGCTGGTATTTACTTCATCCTCCATCAGGCATCAACAGAGCATGGGACTGCAAGACAGAAATATTACTCTGGTGAGCATAAATATTTCATTTTTCACACCACAAATGCGTTGATGATTTATTAATTAGACTAAAGGCTGCTGCCTCTGCAGAGCTGAAAGTGAAGCCTTTCTGCTCTAAGAATTGAGCCTGTCTGGGACAGGGCCCATGGGTGACGCTCAACTGGGAACACAGCCCAACTTTGTCAAACAGTCTCATGATTGCCCAGTCCAAACTTTGCAGGCCCAGTGTTCACTCTTGACTGCCTGCAGAAGCCCTACAGATAAATTTTCCAGCCACAAAAAAAATCTTGTCTATGCCTTTCCAGAAAATGTAGCTGGGACCACAGCCAACTAGTCTACCTACCGGCCAGCTGCTGAGAGGAGGCTGCCAGTCAGCTGAAGGGTCAGTGCCTGCCTTTGACTTTGACTCAGCTGCTGAGGCTACATGACTCATCCAAGAGTAAGATACTCAGGAGACCCAATGGAGCCTCCTCCTTGAGCTTCAGCTGTAAATATCAGGTCAGTGGCAGTATCCATGGCACTCTCTTTTATAATTGTCCAGCTCTGTCTAGGAAAGGAATAATTATCCCAGGGACAAAACACTCATGTAACAAAGATCACGTCCACCTGAGACCTACACAACCACCTTAAGCAACGCCTTGAGCTCTCCAAAGGGACCCTCATCTGGGTTCTGAACACGCTGTAATTGTTAAAAGGAAGACTAAGAATGGAGGCCAAAATATCGTTTGTTTTTGAAGAAGCTTAATTAGAGGACATGATTTGTTCTCAAGTCCAAGTGTTCTGCCAACTCCCCACATCTATCTAGGGCAGTGGTTCTTAAGGGCAGGAGGTGATCTTGGACATGGGGGACATTTGGTCACATCTGGAGACAGTTTTTATGATCATGCTATGGGCATCTAGTGGGTACAGGCCAGAGATGCTGCTAAACATCTTACAATGCACAGGAGAGCTTCCCTCACCCCATGTCCAACAAAGAATCATCTGACCCAAATGTTAATAGTGCCAAGCCTGAAAAACCATGGTGTACACTTGTGGGCAGCACATCCGTTGTAATGTAAATCTGCAAATTACACTCATTTACACATGTCTCTACCTCCCACTGGTCCTGGAGAAGAAAGAAGGACAATGAGAACCCATATCCCATGTTCAGAACCTTGGATAGATTAACTCCATATAATTGAGAGGTCTGGATCAATGGTTGTTTCTCTCCACCCAAGTAATTCAAGTCCCTTTAGTAAGAATTAATGGTGGGGCAGGAAGTGAGGAGGATTCTTAGAGAAAATCACCTCAAAGATACCAGAAGTGAGGAAAAGGCCTTCCTAACATTACCCATTCTCAGACTCCAGCCACCCATACACAGATGAACCTCAAACTCTAGTAAGTGATCAGTGTAACAGTCAGCAGCACATCCTGACCCATCTTAGATTGATCCCAACATGGTCTCCCTTTGTTGTCCAGCCTCAGACCCTCAGCTTCCTGACTTGATTTGGACATCTGCCCTTGGCTCTACTGACTTACCCTAAATTTTACCTTGGACCTCAGCTGGAAAATTTACCCCTTTCTCCTTCTGAGGTATATATTAATATTAATAATTACTTTTCTGACTCCTGCCTGCGTAGTGGAACCCATAAGCAGGCCCCTGGCTAGGAACAGCCTGGTAAAGGGGTAGGAAAGCCAAACATAGAAGGCTCCTGAGTTGTACCTTTCTGTATGTCTCAGTCAGTCTTCTCAAACATCTTTCAAGGTTGGAACTACAATGACCATTTTATATAAGAGGCAGTTGAGGTTCAGAAAGAAGTAGTGGGTTCCTGAGATACTAGGAGTGCAATAAGCATTGATAAATTGGATAAATTGATAAATCTGATAAATAAACAATTGGATAAATTGTTAACTGAATGAGTCAGCTAATATGTGGCAGAAGCAGAATGAGAAGCAAGATCTGCCTCATGCCAAGCTCAGATTTTCCTGCTTTATGCTGCCTCCTGCCTCCTCACCCCTTCTCTGTCTCCTGTACCAGGACTTACGGTCCTGTCCCAGGAATATGACTTTATAACTTAAATATTTTTAGCTGTGGTACCTCCAAGCTTTAGCTCTATGTCCAGGACTCTGAAGTTTTTCATATCCAATGCAATGAATTTCAGAAATTGCAAAATGGCAAAGATCTTTTGGGATATGACATGCCTATGATTCCTCACACCATATATATCTGGATCTCCATAGAGACCATGTCATTTTCATAAAATTCTTTAAAATTCATTCATTCAACAAATATTCATGGAGAAGCATCATAGTGTGTTTGGGAAGATTTAGGATAGTAGTTGAGTGTAAAAGCTCTGGGGTCAAATCACATGGAATCAAATCTCACTTTACCCACGTATTAATTATATGACTTGGAGCAATATTATTGACCTTTCTTGGGGACTTATCCATAAATGGAAATAATAATGGCATCTTACTCACAATTTTTCTGTGAAAATTAACTGAGTAAATCATTATATTCTCTGCCAGACTGGGACTACTTACTCACATGCTGGTCATTAATATTGTCCCATATGGAAAGTGTGCTCAATTTATTTAGTAACGTTCTCTCTCTCTTTTTTTTTTTTTGAGACAGGGTCTTGCTGTGTCACCCAGGCTGGAGGGCAGTGGCACAATCACAGCTCACTGCAGCCTTGATTTCCTGGGCTCACGACATCCTCCCGCCTCAGCCTCACAAGCAGCTGGGACTACAGGTGTGCACCGCCAGACCTGGCTATTTTCTTTTTTTTTTTTTTTACTTTTTTATAGAGATGAGGTCTCACTATCTTGTCCAAGATGATCTAGAGCTGAGTTCAAGTGAAACTCCTGCCTTGGCCTTCCAAAGTGCTAGGATTATAGGTATGAGTTACTGCGCCCAGCCAATAACACTCTTAAAATTAACCAAAAAAAAAAAAAAAAAAAAAAAAAGCACTTATAGCACTTACTGGGTCTTCACTCTATTTTCAGACTTTCTTAACTCTTTGTTAGCTAATGTAATTAGCATGTCACCCCTATGAGTTGCATACCATTAGTATACCTGTTGTACAAAGGAGCGTGAGGAAGAGGCTCAAAGAATATAATTTTCCCAAGATGGCATGGCTAGTGACTAGGGCAGCAAGGGTGTGATTTCAGACTGTCTGGCTGAGAGCCTGTCTCTGCTAATCACTACCCTACACCTTGTGAGGGATGGGCATGAGAAGTGAAAGACAAGGTGTGACTGAGCCACATACAAATCACTAAACAGGGTCAAAGAGTACCTTGAGTGAGAAAAGAAGCTTCCCAAAAGATGCCGAGTTTGTTTGCAGCTTTACAAATGAGCTTTACAAATGCGGAAGTGCTTTGGTTGGAGCCCTCTTCACAAAAGTAGAACATCAGAGGAACAGAGGCAGCTTCTTCTCACTAGCTGGAGCGTGGATTGTGAAGACCAGCAAAAAGAAGAGGGGCCAGTATGATATGCATGAGCTGGGTCACAAGAGATCTTAGACACTGCAAGCATCTGACTTCTTCCAGAATTCCCTAGCAGAAGGACAAAAGGACATTTGGGTCTTAGAGAGGTTTGTCCCAGCCCTAGTGGGGCAAGGAAGTTATGGGGTAAGATTGAAAAGGTAGACCCCAACAAAAGAAGTTCCTGTGATAAATCCTAAACCAAGGCAGAAGCAAAGAAAATGGACAACAGTGGACAGGTAAGAGAGACATTTGGGGGGTGCAAACCCCTCAAGTTTGAGTACAGAAAAGTTAAAAAATAAAATCTCTGTATAGGTAAAAGGTGAGTTTCCTAGCAAAGCTAGAGCCTCATAATAAAAGAGCTTCAGGACAAGTACCTAACCACCAATGGGGCCTGGCCACCAGGGTCGGAACAAGGAGAAATGATGGCCATGGCCAGCATGAGCCATTCCGCATGCCTCCCACAAGCACTGACCCTACCTACACAGTTCTCAGGCTGGAGCTGTGGGCCCCAAGGCTAATAGCCCCAAGGCTTTACATTGACCTATGTAGCTGGCCAGGCATGGGCTGAATTGAATTAACTGAGCAATTTCTGATTCTTATTTTAGTGAATAAAAAATCATATAATAAAATTAAGCATCATTCAAAATGATTAATGCTAGCAACTTCCCATGAAGTCATTTAACCTACTTGATTTAGGGAATCTGGAAAACTTTCACAAGACTAATATCAACATATGAGCAGTTTTCATTATCATTAATAAGAGTCTGTTAGGCAAGTAGTGCTCAAAATGCTTTATGCTTCAAATATTGAAATAGACAGTATCCTCAGAGATGGCTTCCCAAGCCTCCACTCATACAGGCTGCATCAAGGTCACATTCAGGACTGTAAGAAGACATCCTCCCTATTACTACAGATAACAAAGGCTTTGCCGGTCACAGTATTGAGTATGGGGAACCTGCAGAGATCAGATTCAGCCAAACCATTTCCTAAGGGGAAAGTCACAGAAATTTGTTGACCATAGGAGTAGTTGAGAATTGATATCCCAGATCAATTTGGCTAAACCAAATCTACTAATTTTTAATAATAATTTGCTAAATATGATAGGACCCAGAACATGCTGTCTTAAAATATGGCACCTTGGCAGGAGGTCGAGGCCAGCCTGGCCAACATGGTAAAACTCCGTCTCTACTAATAATGCAAAAATTAGCCGGGCGTGGTGGTGTACTCTTGTAGTCCCAGCTATTCAGAAGGTTGAGACGGGAGAATTGCTTGAACCCAGAAGGCAGAGGTTGCAGTGAGCTGAAATCATGCCACTGCACTCCAGCCTGAGCTACAGAGCGAGACTCTGTCTCAAAAAAAAAAAAAAAAAAAAAAAAAAAAGGCATCTTGCATACTGAGTATTTTAAACTAAAGAAAATTAAAAACACCCCAAAAGCAGGAATGTCTCTCTGACCTTTTCTTACCTTTCTCCCCTAAAGTATGCCATAAATTAATTATCTGGCCTTCCCCTGAAAATAGGCCATAAGACCCCCATTTCAGAAGGGTCCTCCCCATACCTGGGGGAAAAGAGCATCTGAAGACACAGCAACACCAAGAAGAATCTGGACAAACAAGCCTTGCTGAGTGTCCCCTTGTTTATTACCATGAGATTACAGCCTTTCATCCTCCAATTAACACTTCTACACATCTGTTCACTCTTCATCAAACCTATACGTAAAAATATACAGATTTCCCTGTTTCTTTGAGTCTTCATTTCTGAAGGCCTTTGTGTCACATCAAATTTGTATTAAATAAATTTGTATGCTTTTCTTTCATTATTCTGTCTTTCGTTATAGGAGTCTCAGCCATAAACCTAGCAATGGGCGAGATATTGCTTTTCTCCTCTACGAATGAGACCTTCCTTTGAAACGCCATACATAAAACTTATAAAATGTTTTGTATGTGGATTTTAACAGCTATTGGGAATTCGCGGTCTCACTATGTGTCTTGGAACTCCTAAGCTCAAGTGATGTTCCCACCTCTCCCTCCCAAAGTGCTTGAATTACAGGTGTGAGCTACTGTGCCTAGTCCCTTTTTTATATTTCTTTAGGTATATTTTTTCTGTCTAGCCTATTTTAAGCATTTCAAACAAAAAGCCGATTTCAATATAGTATTCAAAAATGTAGATGTTTAGAGGAAGTCAAGTAAATGTACAGGGAGTGGCAATGTCTTCCTTATGAGTAGAGCAACCACCTCAGAGCAATCTTTGTCTTGCCTTTATGTTGAGTTCTAGGAGAATAAATAAGCAGGAAGCAAAAAGGAGAGAAGTGGGCTGGATCGCTGTGGTTCCTTCCTAGAGGAGGCAACAAATAGGCATTTGCTCAGATCCTTATATTACACAAAAAGATGAATTCCTGAAGCCTGTGAAATTAAATATTTTCAAAAATAAAGCAATGGATCTTTAAAATAAGTATACATTTATTTTTACTCAACTTCTGCAGAGAGGACCTTTGAAGCTAAAATTCAATAGAAGATACCATAAATTTAAAAATTTTAAAAAACACTTAAAACTAAATATCATATCTAAAATAAAAATGCAAATTAAAAAGATAATAATGATTTGGAAATATTAGTTTATTAATATCTCTATCATATACAAATCTCAAGGTCGATATTTACAAGATGACTAGTAACATCGGTACTGAGCATAACATCAAGTGAAGACAGGGGCTCAAACATTTTCCTGAAGGTATTAACTACATAATTGCATTCTTGGCAAATGAGTCATTAGACAAATTGCTACAAATAAACAAAAGCTAGATACTTATGTTTTAGGCAGTCTAGACAACCTGATAACTTAATGAACATAATTGCTGAAAACTATTAAAAGTTCTTGGTTGATTATAGCAAAAATTCTTTTTAAATTGATCAATGATAATGATTGACAAAAACAAAACGAAACAAATACAAAACCTCAGGATTGACAGAAGAAGTGGCAAATCCTGTGTGAAGCAAAGAAAATTCAAAACAGATGTCAAAGAATTCCCATAGATCAAGTTTCAAGCAATGAGATCTCTTGGTTAAAGAGCAAAAGAAAACATATATGGTGACAACAAGGTACCATGCATTAAGGGCAGGAAAATCAACATGGCCAAATGTCCAATACTGGAATTATTCTTTAGGAGTATAAGCTTGAAGAAACAAATTTAAACTATGTTTATTTAAAAAAAAAACACATAGAAAATAACCAACTAGACTTTTCAAATCATCAAACTAAGTTCTGGAAATGGAACACAGTGAGTAATTAAAATTAGAAAATGCAATATCTAATTTGAACAGCTAATTTAAAAAGCTGAATAAAGAATTAAATAATCAAATGATAGGATCAAATGAAAACTATAAAAAATGAAGAACAGTAACAAAGACAGAAAATTGGGGAGAAATTTTAATAAACATGCAAGATAAAAAGATCTAACATAAGATCCATTGGAGTTTCAGAGGAAATGAGATAAACTGAAAATAATCTATTAGAAAGAACAGCTATAATAGTCAAGAGAGTGTGATATTGACATGAAGATAGGCAAAATAAAGTTCAGAAATAGACCCACACAAATATGGACAACTGATTTTGGACAAAGATCCAAAAGCATCTTTAAGTGGATTTTCAGAAATTGCTGATAAAACAATCAGATAACCACATGCAAAAGTAAGAACAAAAACTAAAAAAAAAAAAAAAATGAAAAACTGTAGTTCATACCTCCCATCATATACAATAATCAAATAGGCTATAGGCCTACATTTAAAACATAAAACTATAAAGCTTCTAGAAAGAAAACATCAAAACAAATGTTTATGATCTTGAGTTAGGCAAAAGTATTTTAGTCACAACACTGTCATGAGTTGAATTGTGTCCCCACAAAAAAAAAAAAAAAGTTGATGTCCTAACCCCTAGTACTTCAGAATGTGATATTACTTGAAAATAAGGTCTTCACATAGGTAATCAAGTTAAAATAAGTTCATTAAAGGGAACTTAATACAATATGATTAGTGTCTTTGTACAAAGGGAAGATGTGGATATGACAGAAATGCACAGACAGAAGACAATGAAGAGAGACATAAGGAGAATGCCATATGACAGCCAGGGATGAGAGTGATGCATCCAATAGTCAAGGGATACCAAAGATGGCCAGCAAACTACCAGAAGCTAGGAGAGAGGCACAGAACAGATTCTCCCTCACAGCCCTCCAAAGGAGCCGACCCTGTTGACACCTTGATTTCAGACTTCTAGCCTCCATAACTGTGGAACAATACATTTTGGTTATTTTAAGCCACTCACCTAGTTTGTGGCACTTTGTTACAGCAGTCCTAGGAAACTAATATTTAATACAAATACCATAAACATGATCTATACATTAAAAAATAACGAAAAAGAAATACTGGACGTCATCAAAATTAAGAACCTGTGCTCATCCGGGCGCAGTAGCTCATGCCTGTAATCCCTGCACTTTGGGAGGTCAGGTGGGCAGATTACCAGGTCAAGAGATCGAGATCATCCTGGCCAACATGATGAAACCCTGTCTGTACTAAAAATACAAAAATAAGCTGGGCGTTATGGTTGGTGCCTGTAATCCCAGCTACTCGGGAGGCTGAGGCAGGAGAATCACTTGAACTCGGGAGGTGGAGGTTGCAGTGAACCAAGAAATGAGAACATATAAATATACAAGAACTTGTATCTGAATGCTCATGCAACTTTATTTGAAATAGCCCAAAACTGAAAACAATCTAAATGTGAAAAACTGCTCAGTGCAAAACCAAATTGTTATATATAACTATACAGTGCCATACTACTCAGCAATAAAAAGGAATGGACTGTTTTCATATACAACAACAGTTTTAAATAATTAAGCAGAGTGAAGGTAGAAACCTGGCAAAATTTATATACTGCATGTCTTCATTTTTAAATAGTCATCCACAATGCACACGAATCTGTAATTCATCAGTGGTTGCCTGGGGATGGGGAGGCAGGGTGAGAGAGCCATCAAGACTAGATTACCAAGGAGCAGGAGAACATTTGGGAGGGTGGAGTAATGGTTATGTTTCTTATCTTGATAGTGGTGGTAGCTTCAAGAATGTGTGTATCTGTGAAACTCATCAAATTATACACAATTTATTTTATGTCAATTATACAAAATATAATGAATCATTATTAAATTGGATTGAACCCCCAATAGAGCAAATGTTAAAAATTTGTGGAATAGCAAGTATATTTACATACTTGTGGAATGTTATTTAGAAAATAATTTTAACTCAACTAACAGAGCTGGAAATAAGATTGTTTTCTGACCTATGCATTTGGAATAATGGTAGATTGTTTTCTGACCTATGCATTTGGAATAACGGTACCCTCTGATGCAGCAATTTGTTCTACCTCCTCCCCGCATAAGCATACATCTGATTATCACTAATATTCATAGGATAAATCTTTCTTTTAGTAAAACTATAATATCAATCAATAGAATTAATTGCCAGATACCAGAATATTTATAAAACAGAATAATGTTCAACAGTGAATATGAATGAACTACAATTACAAAGTGAACCTCATATCTCACATATTTTATTAATATTTGTTTGTATCAACACAATAGCAAATAAGTAAAAGCTATATAAAATAAAAACAATATTAAATAATATAATAAATATTAAATAAAAATTGCAACAATAATCATAGAAAGACTGAAAAGTAATATATGTTAATATTATGAACTTTTAATGATAGCTAAGGAAGTTTTTTCTTACTCCTATCATATTTCCAAATTTTATTTAATGAGTGTATACTATTTTGACAGTGAAAGCAATAAGCTACAAATTTCAAGTGTTAAGCTAAATCATTATAGGGTGTAACTATAGCTATTTTTAAGTATCACTTTATAGCATAGATTACTGATTAAAATATAGCAACTAAAGACATTTCATTCATAATATCAAAGTATAATGCTCCACTAAAATAGCAAGTTGCATATCAGCTGATTTGCTTTATAAGTCCACATAGTGCACAAAGTCTCCTAAAATAGCCCCTTAAAGAGCAAAATGTAGGCCAGAACACCAAAAGGAATTCATCTGACGAATTGTATATGACGTAATGTAAAATTCATAAATGGAAGTTTTCTGAATCTAAAAATACTTGAAATCCTCAAAATTAGGCAAAATGGACCAAAATAGTTCTAAAAAGATACAAGCACTTATCCTGACAGGTGTAATATTGTACATATTTCATAAAATGCATTGAATTGTGTAAATATGAATTTTAGGTGAGTGTCAGTGGGAAACTTTTCATTAACCAAATTAGTTTTACTCAGATAGGCTGTAGGCAAAATGTTCCACTCCCAGATGAGTATCCATCACGGTGACAATGTCAGTGAGTTAAAAGCACCCACTGCCAGCACACAGGCACTTGGCAAAACCAAGAATTGCCTTGGTCAAAAAGGAAGAGGCACTGGGCAAACCCAGTGCCAAAGCCCTTGCAGGGAAACTTGCAAGAAGAAGAAACACTCCTAGAAAATTACAACCAATAGATTCTCACTTAGTGTTAATACGAGCCAGAATCCAAGTCAAATGCATAGGATAAAAGATTCTGTGCATTTTATGATCCCACAGCTAAGAGAAAGAGACAGAAATAAATATCATTGTACTGTTACAAGTTCAGTAGGCAGGTCAGTACAAAGAACAGACAGATCTCAGAATCGGGCTGGTAGTTTCTGCCTTGGGCTTTGGGATCGGGGAGGAGGGACTGCCTGGGAAAAGGAATATTTGTTCTGGACCTTAAACCTGAGTAAGACTTGTCAAACAGAGAAAATGGGAGAAATAATTACAAATAGAAGTGAAAGGTATGACTTCTTTGCAAAATTATGAATCATTTTCAGTACCAGAGATTTGGATACTTAGGTGAAAAGTGATAGATGTGAGTTCAAAGTAGTAAGGGATAGTTTTTGGAGATAGAAGAATATAAGCTGTCATTTCCTCATTTAGGCATTGGATATCCCATTACAGTACTTGTGTTGTTGCTATTGTTTTATCTGTGGTTTACTTTTTTTTTTTTTTTTTTTTTTTTTTGTGATGGGGTCTCGCTATTGTTGCCCAGGCGGGAGTGCAATGGTGTGATCTCAGCTCACTGCAACCTCTGCCTCCCGGGTTTAAGCAATTCTCCTGCCTCAGCCTCACGAGTAGCTGAGATTACAGGTGTCTGCCACCACGCCAAGCTAATTTCTGTATTTTTAGTAGCAACAGGGTTTCAACATCTTGGCCAGGCTGGTCTCGAAATCCTGAGCTCAGGTGATCTGCCCGCCTCAGCCTCCCAAAGTGCTGGGATTATAGGCGTGAGCCACCACGCTCAGCCTATTTGATTACTTTTTAGAACAGGCATGAAACATGATTGTTATTTTTAAAGAAACAGATTTAGAGAAAGGAGTAAAATCGGAGAAAGAAAATTATTGTAATAATCAGTGAGAGATGATAAGGGATTGAATTGAAGGTTTGACATTAAGGAAGGATTATGAAAGGGATTTAAGAACTATTTTGGAAGATGAGTAGTTAGAGCTTGGTTCAAAATTGTGGAAGGTGAGAGAGAGGGAGTAATAGATAAGAACTCTGAGAATTCAAATTATGACAACCCAGAAGATGGCAGTATCATTAACCCAGATGTGAAATGCAGGAAAAAGAGCTGGTTTTAGGACATAGATAATGAGTTTAGTTTTGAACATGCTGATTTGTGTGTTCTTCCAGCATACCCAGGAATGTGGAAAATGGAAGTGTATTTTGGAAATAAAATGAGAGCTTTGAGTTACTGAAATAGACTTAAGAGTGTAAAACTGGTAGTTACAGCTCTTAGAAAGGGTGAAATACTAATAATCAGAACAGAATATAGATAATGGGTATTCACTGTGTGATCAGGTATTGTGTGAAGGACTTTGCATATATATTCATTTATTTAATTCTTACAATAACTCTGTAAGTTAACCACTAGGGTTATTTCTCCCATACACGGGAAACTGATTCACAAAGAGGCTAAAAACTAGTCCAAGAGTGCCAGTGACCAAGCTGGGATTCATACCCAAATAGCTGAGTGCCAGGGCAAAGATGCTTAACCAGCACTTTGTGCTGACCCTGAGCCACCTGACAAGAAGGAAATTGGAGAACGTCGACATTTGGCAATGGAGGTGGGGAAAGTGGCAGAAAGGAGACCAATGGAGGCCACAGAGGAACACCCTGGAGAATATGTTAAGAAAAGCAAAGGATGAGAGTTTCAAGGAGGGGGCAGCCCACCTCATCAAACAGTGCAGAGAAATCTCAAATGCCTGTGTGAGTATGGGACCAGAAGCCAGAGAGCAGCTTTCTGTGAGGTTGTGGGAAAGGAGGCTAGACTCTGATGGGCTATGGAGTGGCATAGGAGTGATGGTACAAGAGCCATCAGGCAAGGAGAGGAAGAAGCCACTAACTTGATTGGTAACACGATGGAAGAGAGATTTATGGCATTTCCAATTGCAGGGGTTGTCCCAGATGTCTGTCTAGGCTCAGCTGAAAAAGCCAAAGTCTTCCAAGAGGATCATACCCTTACCACCAGGCTTGTCTGAATGCATTTTAGGCAAACTCAATGGGTCAAATGGAAAGAACTAGTGCTTAGGACCAAAGTACAGGAATAGGAACTCCAAAACATTGAAAGAAGCTTGAAGGCTTCATCTAAGATGGTCCCCTCCAGAGTGAAGATTGGGACTGTCATAGGCAGAAGGAGACCCGGGCATCAGCATCTAGAATGAACAAAGGACCCCAGAGACTTTGAAGCAATGTTCACCTACAGGCCCGTTTGAGAATACAACCTGGGAGGCAGAGGAATGTGTTGGGGCCCAGGAAGTTGGGGGATACTCTAATATATTCCAAGACAGAATGCTTTACTTAAGATAAATCACATGTCCTTCAAAGCCTCATATTATCCTGGGCTTTGGATGTTTTTGGCGTTTCTGCCTCCCTCTCTGAATTCACATCTTAAAAAATCTTTGTGTGCTACGTCATGAGTATGCTAGAGGGGATGCATTCTCTGAGCCCAGTGTGGCAGGAACAACTTCCAAGCCAAGTAAGACAGACAAGTGCACAACTCATATTTCTAAATATAAATGCTTGGGAGGTCCAATATGGCCAGAGACTGGCAGTGAAATTCCTCTTTCAGTGAACTTGGGTCTTGTATGTAATTGATGGAATGGTTCTTTTCTTCTTTCTTTGTACTTCCTCCTAGAAAATGACAGCCAAAATCTCCACTTGGCATTAGAGGGGCAAGGAAGACATGGGCCTTTAATAGTGGGAAGGAAGGACTCCTCTGCCCAGCCTTTTGAATGAACATACTGAGCTCTTACAAATCCATACAACCACAAATCAACCAGGTACATGGGATCATAGAAAATATAATTCTGTGACCACCTTTTATTTGCCTACACTAAAATTTTTCCCCTTACTATTGACATACTTGGTTCACTAAAACCCACTTTTCTCTCTACTAGGCTTCCAATATTTTTCCAAGAACACCACTTTCATGTCATCTCCACCCCCTTGCCTAATGGCCATGTTTAGAAGTGCATAATTAAACTCCATGACCTTCAAACAACATACATTTAGTGTTTGCTCTCTAGACCTTGAATGATAACTGAAGATAAAAGATATTCCATTTTCTTTTCTGACTCTGGAGTCCTGCTGGCTATGCCCACCCCTTGCCTGACTTCCCTCAAAGGAGAAGGTGGACAGACAAAAAAATAAGTGGCAGAAGCTTGGGGATGGGGTTTGTGTTCCTCCCTGTCAGCTGTCTTAAATGATTCTCTTTTCTGTTCCCTGGAAGAACCATGGGGAAGCCTTCTGTTGTCATTCATCAACTTTGGTTTGGAAAGAACAGAACCATTTTGCATAATACATGGGTCCCCCCCTAAATTATAAATATGCTGTGACTGCAGATTTTCCCACTGCTTTCCTCTATACCTCAATATCATCTTAAAAACTGTATTTCCAGAGTCAGGAAGATAAAAAGTAAATTAAATGTGGCAAGATCAGAAGTCAGAGCCAAGAACCAACCATGTGTCTTGGCCAGCTTCTAGGATGTATGACAGTACTTTATCCAAGTAAATTCTCCCACAGCTCATATGAGTCCATTCTTCTGCTTCACTTCTTTCCTAAATGATTTCCAATAACTACTGTGCTTTACTGATAGCTGGAATAATCTCAGCTTTTCCCCATGTGTGCACATCCCTGTGTTCCAGACCCCTGCCCAGTCTGAACCCTGAGCCATACCTTTTCCTGTTGAAGTGTTCCAAAATGATTTTTATTTGACTTCAGTGGCTTGCTCTCTGAGAGCCAACTTTTAAAATTGCTGTTTGACGGGTTCGGTTGTTTGTTTTAAGTAAAATATTTCATAATATCAGATTATACCTGGGGTCAAATAAAAAGGAAGCAAACGTTTTTAATACATTTTGCTTTCAGCCATTCCAAAGATGTTTAGGTCAAAATGAACCAGAGCAGGGATAGATTTAGAAAAAAAAATGTAGGGCTCATAATAATTTATATTTTCTACCTAAAAATACAACTTTAGTTCTGACCTCCTTCAGCCTTCAGTTTTCCCAAAGGTCCTGACTCCTACTCAATGCATTCATGCTGAGCAAGCCTCTGGTCATGGGTTTTCTCACCTAACATGTTGTACAGTTCCTGTCCTTGTTGAGAAGTGAAGCTATAATTCTGAGGTTTCTGATTTTCCCTTTTTTGGATCACAAAGAGAACTAGTCTCAAAATATGGCCAAAGTGTAGCAAGACAGGAAGGATCATCCCTGAGAAACCAGGTGGTAGAGTAGGATAAGGATGCCCTGTTCTTAATCTAAGTGTGTTAAAGGCAGTATTGAGACATATTGTACATACTGCTTGTTCCTGTTGCCTTGAAAAACTTAACATTGCATGGACTCCTGCAGTATCCTAACATCTTTCTCTCTGCAATAGCATGGTGCTTTCAGGCCCATGGATGCACTTAGCAATGGAAAAGATTATTCCGGCCGAGGAGACTGAGGCTTACAGAGACTAAAAATGTGACTTAGAATGCTAGTCTCCATTAGCTCCATGGGAAAGAGTCCTGTCCTGTGCTGTCATGGGCTCATGTCTCCTGGGGGGATTATTAGATTTATGAACTTCCTAGGCATTTATTGGCTGTATACACACTTTGCAATTTAACGGTAAATTCCAGGGTACAAGGAATTGTTTTCTTTGTCTTATGTTCTATAGTGTTTTTCATGCATTATGTGCTTAACAACTTGGTTCTTGAATTCAATTGAATTGAACCTAACACCATCTTTATATTCTTTTTGGTACAATATTCTTATGAATTAGGGTTCAGTTTTTCCAATGCAGAAAATTTTTTTTTCCTTTATCCTGTGTATTTTTTGAAACATACTAAGTATGTAAGAGTTTCTGGATGAATTGAAGTAAGTAGAATTTCTATAAAGATATTTAACCTCTTCTGCAATCGATTTTTGTTTGTTTAATGGGAAGAAAATACTTCCCAAGGTCCCCACAATTTTCACTTCCCTAGTCAACTGAGTATACCCCACCCTCATCCGTGGAGGTTGAGTGTAGTAGCTATTATGTGAGAAAATGAATCAGAACTTTTTCCTTTTAGCAAGCCCCCTGCTGAAAAGGTATACATCCTTTGAAATGTATTTGTGCTTTGGCTATTCTCACACGGTGACCATGTAGGTCAGGTGTTTCACAAATTATCTCGTAGAGAGAGATAATGCAGGAGATTCAGTGTCCAGCCCAATGTTTGACAAGTTACAGCTGTTACATTTCAGCTATTAGGTAGAATTCATAACTGTGTTTGCATCAGCACCAAGATGAGTCTTGTCTCTGGACAGGAGATGATAAGTCAGGCTTTTTCCAGGAATGTTAAGAAGGGGCTAAGATTACCTTCAAAGGCTGAGTTATTTCATTGAAGAAAATGTTGTTTGACTTTTGTGTTACAGTCTTCCTCACTAGCTGGGATGGTTAAGAACAACAGAATTGTCATATTTAGGCTTTGATGGTTATATTTTGTTCAGGATGAATTGACTTTTGAAAAATTTTCCTTCTCTAGAAGGAGGATATCTCACCTGAATGAGCTGACATGCAAACAATTGAAGGACACCATCTATGATGAGCCAAACACAAAAGAAATATCATCAAATATCTTACTTATCATTCAAATAATTACCAACAGAACAAAGCTGAAATATACAAGTAATTGTGTATTTTATCACTGAAGACTTTCCTTGGACAATTGTCATTCCTAGTCAATACTCTATAAAGGAAGAGTTGTGCTCATGTGGGTAAGAGTTCCATCGACGATCTGGGAGGCATGTACCAGAAAGATGAAGTTTTACCAAGGAGGAAGTGTCTTTGCCTATGGATAGAACAAGACACACTCTTGAAGCTCAGGTAGACAAGGAGGCAATGTTAGCTAGTAAGTCAATGCTGGAAAGGTTTCAGTCAGGCAGGAGCTTTTGCATTCACAGCCTCTATATCACTGTGCATCTATTGTCTTTAACACATATTTATTGAGTGTCCACTCTGGGCTGGAATTTGTGCAAATTGACAGAAGGGCCATTGTACGCAAAACAGGCATGGTTTCTATCTTAGAAACATTTTGCAAAACATGAAACAGTCATAAATTCCTTACCGATAATATACAAAACATTTTTGCAAATGAAAATACCAGTGCCAACTTAATTTAAAAAAGCTCAAAAATTTTATTAAAGCTTTTACAAAAAGATGTGCCAATAACTAGTAAGTTGTGAGAAACTAGTACACTTTATTCATAAACATTAATTTATATAATTAGATATGGATTGCCACATATTAGACGAGTAAAACTACGAAAGATTTATGCCTACTGTTTGTAAGTATAATGAAGGTCTTTCACTTACTGTTGGATGAGACTTTAAACTGATACAAAATTTCTAGGTATTGTAACTATGCCATATCTGTCAAAATTAACAATGTCTTCACCTGTGACTTCACAAATCCCAATTTTGGGAATCTATCCTAAGAAACTAGAGCACAAGTTGTAATGCTGTATGCATATTATACATAACAGCAAAAAAAGAGTAATGAACTAAATGTACATGAATAAGAAATGAGTTAAAAACATCAAAGTATAATCCCATGATAGAATACGATATAGCTGCTTAACATAATCAGATTAGTATCAGGGCAAAGCATATAAACAATCCTCAATAAAACAGACCAAAGTGACCAGCAGAATTCCTTATTGAATATCTAGGTCTTCCCCTCTGTGTTCCTGATGCTTTACTCTAGGGTCTTCTTGTATTTGGTTGCATCTTTTGTCAGAGATATGCCTTGAAACCCCTGAGAAAGCTCCTCCATGCTCCCTGGTGAGTGATTTTTACCACCATCCCTTCTTCCCATCAATGTTGACTCCCAGACAAGAAAATAGCCTTGTTGCCTGTTGCTGGAAAACCCTGGCCCTCTCATGCCCTGGCTACTATCCCATCTCAGTCCATATGAGAGCAAGAGAGAAAGTCAGGACACTTTCTGGTGGGTGGTTATAATAGGAATGGGAAACACAGGATTCAGCACAGTTTGTTGCTTACCTCGAATGCTGAGATCTTGCAGATCACGTATCAACTCATTTTTTAGTTTTTACCATTTTTATGCTTTTTTCTCAAACTATTGCGGGGGCAGAAGAGGAATAAATGTGGAAATAAGTGGGTTATTAGCTAAAGCGGCTGAGTGGCTTCAAGATATCCTTTATTGAGTTCGGGAGGTGGCCCAAATCTAAGCATCCCAAGAATTGTGGCAAACTCAAGTTCAGCTCAGGCATTAGATTATCTGTGAGCATCTAATAAGGTGGTTGAAGCAAAAAAAGACAGCATGGAGTGTTCATTCAAGTAGACAGAACTCTATTGATGCTGGTGATACTCTCTGCTCTCAACTATTCAACATGTGTAACGATGGTCAGGATCTCCTCTGAGAGTACAGTCGTGAGTACAATGAATACGATGCCTATCTTTACAGAGCTTGCTGTCTCTCATAAGGGTGAGCACAATTATGTTTTGGAATAGAATATTGGAAAGGGTCAGGGCACATCAGAGCAGAACACACACACACACCCTTACACACATGCCATAACTTCCTTTTTTCTTTTGATTACTTATTTTGGAATATCTTGCATTGTTTCCTGGAACATGAGTCTCTGTAACCATGGAAATGGCTGTCATTTTCAGTCCAAGGGGATAAAGGACAGTGTGTTTAAAGGGATACTAAATAAGCTTTGATTGCTAGAGATGGCACTTCAGATTTTCATGGGGGACTAAAGTGGTAATGGGGATCATCAACTGCAGACACTACCCCTCACTTCCTTAATTTCATTTGAAAGCTGGCTTCACCCCTTCCATGCCCTCCAGCTTAATAGCAGGAGGGGAGGTAGCCATTCCTCCCCACCACCACCCTAGAACAGACCACACACAGCACAGGTGGGAGAAGCCAGATGCCATTTTGACTTTTGCAGCCCCTCATCCCACAAAAGCCCTCGTGCTGACTCACACACGCAGAACTGCAGAAGCCACCCAGGGCTGTAGCTCTGACTCCTCCAGGGCCTCTGATTCTCTTTCCTGGCTGTTTTCTGGGCATCAGGAACTGGATCCAGCAAGCCAGCTACAGAACAGGAGCCGAAAAATGATTTTGGGAAAAACTAACTGGACTGGAGTCGAAACCTCTTGACCTGATGTTAACCTTGTTTTTATCTCTCTTGTACTATGTATTTTCTGGTAAATCTAATAAATCTCTTCTTGTTTAAGTGACAGGCAGTTGGGATTGTTATTTTTGCTTTTGGCAAATCCTCAAAGGGGAAAATCAGCCCATCCACATGCCTCAAAAGGGAGGAGAAATAGGTCAAATCAGAAGCAGAGTCTAATTTCTTAGCAGTGGTCAGGGCTGAGGAGGATGGGCCATACTTCTGGCTAGAGATCCTTCTATGGACCTGGGCAGACACGGGCACCCAGAGAGGGGTATGTTGAGAACTTTCACTGGGTGATCCTCATGTGGACTTCTGACCTAACAGGAGAGTTGGTTGCACATGTGAATCCAAGAAGGAGTTCTGTCACATCACATGTAGGACAGATAGGCACCCTGAAATGGATAACTGTGCATTGCTCCCCTACTTTCCTTTCCTTTCCTTTTAAGATTTCTGTGTTTGCCTGGCCACATTTCTGGCCTTTGCTTTATTAATCTTGATAATAGTAGGGAAGAAAATTGTAGGACCACCTAGAAAAGCCAAGTCAGTCTACATTAGAAAGGGCAGAAAGCTATGCATGATAGGAGAAAAAATAAAATAGACAATAGAATCAAAAGAGGAGGAAAAGATGCAGAGAAAGAGCCAGCCTAGGACATGTTTACCCAGGGTTTATAGGAGTTTCTAGATGTGAGAGGAGAGATTGAACTGCAGTTTCAGTGCCTTTTAAGTGAAAGGGTAAGAGAGAGACTCAGGAAAGGGATTTCAGAATTTTGGCATTGGGAAAGTAAGTAATCCCCCTTTAGCACTTCTTAACAAGCCCTTCATAATAAATAATTTTATTCCTTTTCAATGCTTTTTAGATGTCACACCAGTTTTACATCAGAATGCAACTCCCTGTATTTGGGCCAGTTTTATATGGATTACATGGGATTAAGCAAACATTGCTCAGTGGATTAACAAGTGCCTGAGACCCAGCTGTCCAAAAGTGACTTCAAACTCCACAGGATGAAGGGTCTAAGCCAGCTGATAGCCTGTAATTCAGAGTGAGTAGAAGCTTGGGTGTGCTCAGCCTGCAAGTTGAGAATCCTCAGTGACTGTAGCAGACAGGATTCAGAAAGACAGCGATATTATGGCACTTTTCCCCTTAGAAATCCTCTGCAGGTTTTCTGTCACCTTGGGCTAAATGCAGTGGCTGTGCTCCGTTTTCTGTGGCCACATGGGGCACCATTGGTCATTCCGTCTTCCTTGCAGCACTCCCTGTTGTTCCACAACACTGCTCACTTGGTTTCACTCCTTCCTCGCTGGGCACTCCATCCCAGTTTCTTTCACTAGTTTCTCCCCCAAGGTTCTGACCTCAGAACATTTCTTTGCCCACATCATACCTGAATCAGCTCGTGTTGCCTCATGGCTTTAAATACAAAATAGCTGTGGCTCTCAAATTTAAATCTCTGCCCTAAACACCTTTCTCATCTACAAAATCACATCTACAACTGACTATTTGATATCTCCACTTGACTGTCTAACAGGCTCAAACTTCACATGACCGGGGCTGAACTCCTGGCTGCCCTACACCTCTCACCCCAAAACCTTTCTTCTGAGGCTGAGGCAGGAGAATGGTGTGAACCCGGGAGGTGGAGCTTGCAGTGAGCCGAGATCGCGCCACTGCGCTCTAGCCTGGGTGACAGAGCGAGACTCTATCTCAAAAAAGAAAAAATAAATAAATAAAAATAAAAATAAAATAAAATAAAATATGAGTTCAAGTAACTTAAGCCAATTCATACACTGAAATTTGAGAAGCTCTTTTCCAAATTAGACTACTCTTTCATCTTTGGTCCTGGAGTGAGAAAGGTATGGGACATAAATACGCTCCATCCGTTAAACACATGGTATATGAGTGGGAAAGAAACATTTTTGTGTTGTAAACCACTGATATATGGGGATCACACATTTTTCGGCATAATGTAATCTCCATTTGGCCAATACAGTAAGGGAGGAGGGTAGACAAATCCCATGATGATTCTGTGACCTTGTGTTTCTCCCTTGGTGAGTATGCGTTCCCTGGAAGGAGTATGCTTGTCCTGGTCAAGGATTCTTCAGGGATGATCCTCCCTTTGGCCTGAAGCAGATGGGCAGAGGGACCACTCTAGGATTTAGCAATCCAATTCAGGATTATTTAACAAGCCTAAATCCTTAAAGTATCCTTAGTAAGGAGGCCTAGGCAACAGCGACAGGTATAATGTGAACTGATTTCTTTTTCATCATATGAGTTAGGGTTAGAGATGCTGATATACATTCAAAATGCATTGGAAATAATTTCCACGCCTGTCACCAGCGCTTGCTCATTCTGAAGAGGACTGAGGCAAAGAGGGAGCCAGCTAAGGGTGTCAGTGCCCTTAGACTGGGCCCAGGTGCTCTATCAGGGATCTGAAGTGGAAAGGGACATGTTTCCAACAACTTTTGAGCTTCACAAGAAAGGAGTAATACCTAGAGTTTATGCCAGGAGGTGATGCTGGCCATGGACCCATCATGTCTGTTGTTTCATCACTAAAAGATATATCCAGCAAACCCTGAACCAAGCACAGCATCCCACAGGCAGTGCTAACAATCATGGGCTCAGGTGCGTGCTTGTGTGTGTGCATGTGCATGCAGGCATGTGTATGTGGTGTGTGTGTCCCTCTCTCCTGGGCCTCCTTACTAAGGATATTTTAAATATTTAGACTTGAGATTTTCCCAGCACCAATTCACAGCTCTTGGGTGTTCAAGGGTCTCTAGACTAGAAAGATGTCCATCCACACCCCCAGCCTCTTTTGGCCCACAGAGGATGGAGCAGCAGGGAGGGGCTGGAATGGGCTGCCCACACTCTCACTAGGCTCTTCCCTGAGGTCTGGCTGCCCTCAGACAAAAGCCTGGGGTAACATTTTGCATTCTATTTTCTTCATAACAATGCTTCCCTTCCTCTTCCAACAAAGGAATTTTCCATCGAGTGAAACAAAGTACATTTTGTGAATTAATGAGACAAGGAGGAAGGATTTGAGCTTCCTGTGGAGGCTCTGAGAAGGGCCGAGATGCCCATGAAATATTTAGAGGCATTTTCTCAAAGTAGTGGGCCGAGATGAAAAGGTAAAATCAAGAGCTGTTTTCCAGAGCCTATAGAGATTGAAACCCACAGCTGGGGCTCTAGCGTGATGTCTAACCTTTGCTTCCTATGCTGCTGTCCTTGCAGGGAGCTTCTGCTTAGTCCTCTTCAGGCTGGGAAAGCTGTCTTTAAAGTTGGATGATCTGTCCATTGCAATTGTAGCCCTGCCCACTGGACATGGGGAATTTAATCAGATTATGCCAAGAGTACAGAGAACACACTAGATTGTGCTATTCACATATGGTTGTCAGTAAATTCTAAAGCAAGGATCCTGTGGACGCTCAGGTTTTGTAAGATGCATTGGTCCCTGAAGCCCCAGGGATGAAACACCATAGTCGCGCAGAGTTATCTCCAGGGATGAGAATCAGTCACATGATTCTAATATCTAAGGAGCTTGCAACCAGGTCATCTATTCACTATCTAATTTTCTGTGCATAAAACTCACTTTGTTGCTATTCTTACTGACAGACCTAGATCCCACAGAGAATTAGATTGGATTAGAGTGTGCCGGAGAGCTACCATACGTAACCATTATCTTCTAAAAGCTCCAGGTTACAAATGATAATCCCCAGGACAGGTGTAGCACTATGAATGTGGTAGATGCTGACCACACAATGTTTTCAACAAAATTACACACTATTGTTTGAAAATAAGATATGTCATTTAAATTCTGGATGCATTGTCTTTCTTAAACCCTGAAAAATCTGGTAATATTGGCCCCAGATTTTAAAATGGAAACCATTAGTGAGAACTGACTGCCAGATTGTTGGACTTCAGATTAAAATGTTTTCTGCAGTTTACCAAAGTCTCTGCTGCTCCCTATTGTCTTATATTCATCCCATTTCTTGGCATCATTTGAGTCTGTGACCTTCAAAACTATCATTTAGTAACACAACTGTTAATCAAAGATACTCAGAAATGTGCTGTATTTAATATTTCAGCTTTCTCCCATCAGGCAGGATGCAAAGTGTAGTGGGCTGTGATCAGGATGCAGTCTCCTTCCTGCCCATCTCTGTGCCATCATTGCCCCTGAACTAGGCATGGCAGATCAGATTCCTTTTCTATGTGAAGACTTTGATTGTTAGAGATCTCTTTCCTGTGGCTGTTATGGTTACAGAGGGCTTCTCTGAACTTCAGTGTCATCCTACTTTTTGTGAGCAGGTGGCCAGTCCTGGATAGGGTGTTTTCAGAAGGAAATACCATGGTCTCATGCATTGTTTCATTGGTAGTTCCATGTGGCCATGTGCCCGGACTGGAGATGATTTGCTGTCTCCTCCTGCACAGAAAGCTCTCTGCTGAAGAATTGGGGTTTCACAGTAACAAGTCAGTGCCAAGCTGTTCCCAGTCTAGGCTTTACCCCAAATACATACAGCAGTAAGAACTACTATACCTTGTGGCAAAAAAGCACTAGCTGGAAATAGCCCATCAGATAGCCACATCTCATTGAACATTCCCAGAATTATCATGTATTTCCCCCTCCACTATGAAAAAAAAAAAAAAGACCGCCATCACTCCCTTGCCCTTGGGGACATTTTGACTTCATACTTTGCAACACATGCTGTAGGCAAAGGCAGGTATTGTTTGGGTTTCCTCTTGAGCTCAGAGGTGGGAGAAGTTTTCAGAAGGCTGTCCTGTTTTCAGAAGTCACTGGATCCCACACCATTGAAGATTCCAACCCAGACTAACCTCTGACCTCTGCAACATACCAATGCTATGTCCAAACAGAATGAACACTAAGCAAGCTATAGAATAGCCAAGCCCTAGATCTAGGCTATTCCCTGATCCTACATACAATTTGATTGATAACCTAGGTCCCTCTCATCCATCTTAGTCTTGCACTTTGTAAGTACATGTGCTAATGAGACATTCTTATGGATCTTGATGGTGACTTCTCTGAGACAAAGTTGCTAGAGAAGGATACTCCATGTAGCCAGTGGGTTCTGAACATTCTCATGCACAGAGCCCTGAACAGATCTCCTGCAGACTCTGGGACTCTATCTACCCGTCAGGTATGAGCTGGCTTCCCAAGCCAATAAGAAACTTTGCTTCCAGGAGCTATCTTTAGCTTTACTATCTCCTTTCAAATGTCCAATTTTGAAATTGATCTAAAAATTTGACAGAATAAACCCTCTAAACAAAGGGCATATCTATTTACCTTAAGAATTAATTCATCATCTTCTTCTATTATTATTATACTTTAAAGTTCTGGGTTACATGTGCAGAACGTGGAGTTTTGATACATAGGTATACATGTGCCATGGTGGTTTGCTGTACCCATCAACCCATAGCCTACATTAGGTATTTCTCCTAATGTTATCCCTCTCCTAGCCCCCTATCCCCCACAGGCCCCGGTGTGTGATATTCCCCTCCCTGTGTCCATGTGTTCTCATTGTTCAACTCCCACTTGTGAGTGAGAACATAATGCATTTTCTTTGTTGTCTTCATTTGATTGGGACAAGGAACATAGTACCAAAAAAGAAGGAGGAGGAGGTAGAGCAAGAGGAAGGAGAGGAAGGGAAAGAGAGTTGGTAGGGAGAGGAGGATGAGGAAAAGAAAGTTGTCAACAAAGACCGAAGACCACTTCCAACTCCTGCCAGCCCCATCCAACTGCCAGCAACCTGACCTCAACTTCTGCAGACTGTCTGGGCCCAGCGCTAAGCCAAACAGACCCTGACCTAGAAGTAAAGAGGGAGCTCCCTCTCCACCAATCAGCTGGGCAGAAAGTAGTCTCCAGCCTTTACATCCATGACTGCTGGGTGCAAGGAGCCAACTGTCCTCCTGGACTCAGCGTTGTTGCTGCATCCAAATCTTGGCAGGAGAAATTCATCTACCAGAATGGCCTTTTACTGAGCCCATGTGTACATTGCAGCACTTACCAGACTAGACTTCCTGTCCTGAATACTCATTTGGCCCGTAGCAGCCTTGGCCTTGCCAGTGTCTCTCACTTGGGAATGGATTTCACATCTGACACCAAATGCATCAACGTAAACAGCTTTCTCTAGATTCAGTCCACACAACACTAAGAACTGCCCCTGCATTGAAAAGATGACCACCTCCGTAGATTACACTTCTCATATTAATTCCAATGAAACTAAACTTGAGTTAAGATTTGGATGTCTTCTCCTTTCCAACTCCCTATCTTTTACTTTCTCTCAGCCTCACACCTCCAAGCTCAGCTCATTATCTTCTGTTTTCAGGAGATGCCACCAATCCAGCTGGTTGAACTTATTGTGGTTACAGCAGGACTATGAGTCAGAACTTGAATTGACTGGTTACCAAGAATTCCTTTTTCTGTGATTTTGTTCATCAGGGATTCAGCTGACTGTAGATGAAACAAAAGGGAATAGGTGAGATTTTTCTATTGGCTTTCTAGAAAAGAGCTCCACTACATTTCATTATTATTTAAGCCCTTAGAAAAACATTGAGGATAAAACAGCCATTTTATCCACAAATGGCTATTTAAATGTAAATCAGATCATGTCATTCCCTTCTCAGGGGGCCTCCAACAGCTACCTGATGCACTGAGAATAAAATCAAAATTTCGCACATTGCTGAGGTCCCCACTTACCTTCTAAAGCCCACCCTTGCCATGCTTTTCCTTGAGCTTCATGATCTAATACAAATGCACTGTTTTAGTTCTTGAAAGGCAACACACCCTTCTCTCTCTAGACCTTCGTCTCTCTAGACCTTCGTCCCTCTAGACCTAGTCTCTTTGCCTGGATTGCCCTTATCGCAGGCTCAGATCTGAATCGCACAGCAAGACATTCTCCACTGACCCTTTTGGAGTAGGTCATGTTAATTCTCATCATTGCACTCTATGAGTTTCCCTTGTATTAATAGTACTTATACAAATGGATAGTTTCATATTCATATGGCTTTTTAACCGTGTATTGTATACTTTCTCAACTAGACTACCCAGGGAGGTAGAGGCCACACCTTCTTTGTGTACTAATTATGCTTAATAATACCAGTGCTTAATACATGGTATAGGCTCAATATGCATTTAAAAATATATAAACATATTGGTGAATGAATAAAATAATTAGTAGTACTAAATCAAATCCCATTTTCTAACATTTAATTGTATAGTTACCATAAATCTATATATGAGTAGAGATGTATGGAATCCCGGAATGCTCTTTGTTTAATCTCTGCCATTTCAGGCCTAAAATGATTTCATCCTCTGAGCTTTAGGTTAGTCCCATTTGTCATGTACTGCCACTTGCTTTTTCTGCACAGGAGTAATATCTGTAAAAGGGCCCAAGGCCTTTCTCTTCTGTCTCTCAACTGAAGTCTTAGAAGTACAGCTGTAGCCCCATCTCATTCATACTGTCTTAAGACTCTGCCCACCTTTGGCTGCTGGGACTGACTTCCCAGCTTTGGATCTCAGTGTGGTCATAAGGGAAATGTCCACAGCTTCTCTTACGCCACAGGCTTTGTTTTTCTTTATGTTGAGGTTTCCTCTGTGAGTTGGAGATTAAAATAGCGCTTTAGAGAACACCAAGAAGAAGAAAAATATTAACAGTGAATAATTTCCTCTGAACTTCACTGGGATCCTAAAAAGCATTGAAGTGCAGTATGGAGACCAGGGCTTTGGCATTTGACTCACCTTATGAAACTGTGACTCATAGAGTACTCACGATAAGAACTTTGTTCAGAATTTGTCCTTTAAATATAAACCTATCCTCATCTGTGAAGGGAGAATAATACTATTAATATTTCAGAGTTGATTTGAAGATAAAATGAGAGAGCAGGACATCCAGAAGAGTGTCTCACTCAAAAAGACATTAATTTTATTTCATCTGAGGTAGTTGAAGCTCACGCCTCACCTCCAGTTTTAGAAGTTAAGGTCCCCTCAGGAAATTTCCATTCTAGCCTGTGCAGTTAACCAATGGGGGAAGGTTTCTAAAGCATGACAAAAAACACCCCCTGTCACAGACAGAGTTGAAATACTACTTAGATTTGAAAGCCTCTGAAAAGAAAATACAAATGAAACCCTATTAGTCCATGACTGGGTAACTTTGTTCACAAACTCTGCATTTGCTCCCTCTATCCACACTGATATATCCACTGTCTTTCAATGAAGTTCCTACACAGTTCTTCTCTTAATGTCCAGAATCCAGGGAGACTTTTCTATACTATTTAGGTATCAAATCTAATCAATATTTTCTTTTTTATTATAAATTGTTATTAGCTTATTGAAATACATTTTTATTTTATTAACTTTTGTTCTAAGTTCAGGGGTGCAAGTGCAGGTTTGTTACATAGGTAAACTTGTGTCATGGGGGTTTGTTGTACAGATTATTTCATTATATCAACCAGGTGAGGAGAGGATCAAACCTAATCAATATTTTCTATAAATCTGATGATATAATGAATGATTTTCTTCTCCTTCTTCTCAATACCTGACTTAAGCCTACTGCTTAGATTCTCAAGGGTGACAGGAAGTGGGAAATAAGGAGACCCTCTTGACCTGTTGGTGCCCAGGTACTTCCTGAAACACCCACATGAATGCTTCAGCCACATGGACCCATATGCAGCTTCTACTTTGCCTCTGAATTTCTTGGAGTTCCAACTGCCCTTTTAAATTATACTGATGAAAAGTGGTAGCTTTTCTGGCACTCCTCGGTACCTCTTCATGTACAAGCTCACCTGATGACTGTAATATTGTGTTGTCTCTGAGGGAGATTGTATTTTCCAAAGTTGGCTGTAACACTCCCACCCCACATGCTCTTCTCTGACCTTACCCCTCCACCTCTGAGACTCTACCTCTTTGCGGTAGGAGACTGTACCACTCTATGGTGGAGCGGTAAAGCCCAGAGAAGAGGATATGGGTGGGGAGTCTAACACCCTTTCACTTGAATTTGAGAGGATTGTGGCTCATATAGAAGCAATGTAGTAAAAGTGATGCTGTGTAACGTCTAAGGCTGTCATATAATGTGATGCAGCCCCCATCTCACAAGCTGGAAGACTCACTTTGGAGCCTTGAGTCACTGTGCAAGATGCTCAACTACACTGAGACCACCATAATGGAGAGACCACAGAGAGGCCCTCCAGTTCAACTGCCCAAACGAGCTTCCAGCTGAAAGACAACAAATACCAGCCTTGTGAATGAGCCATGGTGCATACCCAATCCACTAAGCTTTCATAATTCTTCAGCCTGAGCCAACATCTGAGTGCAACTACATGAACCCAGGTAATATGAACCCTTTCAAAATTGCTGGCTCACAAAATTATGAGCAAAATAGAAAAATTGCTTTAAGTCACTAATTTTTAAGGTAATTTGTTATATAGCCATAGTAACTAAAATAATCCTGAATGGAGGTAATAACCAGATTTTCCCAGTAAATCTGTTTACCTAGATTAACTCCAATTTGTCTTGTCCTATCCTATAGGAAAAAGCAAACATCCTTAGAATTCTCATCTGAAGATTCCATTGTTTTTTTTTTTCTTTTGCTTGGAATCAAACTTGTATATGTGAGCAGCCATGGATGCCTGAAGCATGTCTAGCAATCATAAAAATATGTTTGTTAGAATGTAGATTTGACAAGCTAGTGAGAGACATTATTTATCATTTTTTGCAAGTAATCTTTTTTCCTTTATTGAAAAAACTTTCTGACTCCTTCACTTCAAAAGTGTTGGGCCATAGTCCTTGACGCTTAAGTAAGGTAGTCTGGAGACAAACGTTCCTGGGCCGGGCTGAGTCTCAGTACCAACCTTGAGCTTACCAGGAGCTTATTTAGCTACATAAAAGGTCAACAAAGAGAGGCTTTGGGTGTGGAAAAGAAGGAGACTCAGCTGTGGGTCAGGAGAGAAAGATCTCATGAGCTGTCCTCACATCTAATTAAGTGCAGATTGTTGTTTGACATCTGAGAGAGATAAAAAGTAAGAAACATGAGGCATCATAAGAAATAAAAGATTCTACACAATTAATGTCCACCTAAGTACTGAAATCACCATCTCATCTTAACTAAATGCAGAGACTAGGACTCTGAAGTAGAAAGTAAGAATTGTGTGTTACTGCTCTTATTAAAATTAAGTGCTCAATGAAATCAGTGAGAATGTGGCCTAGGGCATGCACAGATCACAGCAGCAAACCCAATCACATTTCTGATTAGCCCACAGAGAAAGAA
This sequence comes from Gorilla gorilla gorilla, assembly GCF_029281585.2. Taxonomy (NCBI): domain Eukaryota; kingdom Metazoa; phylum Chordata; class Mammalia; order Primates; family Hominidae; genus Gorilla; species Gorilla gorilla. Next base: position 97,473,091 of record NC_073232.2, on the reverse strand, counting down.
TAGTTCTATAAAAAAATAAACAGAGGTATGCCAGTGTAAGTGGACTTACATTTTAAATTCAAAGCATTTGAAAATTGTGTTTCTCTGTGGCGTGGGGAAGGTAGGCAAGTTTATTACCACTGAATGTTCTTAATTGTGAAGAAGTAGAACAAGACCATTTAGGAAAGCAACCAGAAATCGTAGAAATAATACGTGTTATAAAAACCTTTTCTTTAAATCCCATTGAAATAAGTATAAAATCTTCTGAAGCAAAAAGAAAAATCCTCAACTTCCTGAATGTGCAATGACGATTAACACAAATATTTAAATATTACTTTCCAAATAGTATTCCTGTTGTTGGCAAGTGGTTTTCAGATGGCATCTTCACCTGAGGCGTTCCTGAATTACAATTATATTGAGAATGCTCTATTACCAACTGTCCTGAGACTCTATTTAAAATATGAGAATTTTGACCTCCTTGATTAAATTTATTCCTAAGTATTTTTATGTGATTGTAAATTAGATTCTTTTCTTGATTTTTTTTCGTGGATAGTTTGTTGTTAGCGTATAAAAATGCTGCTGAATTTTATGTTGGTTTTATAACCTACAACTTTATCGAATTTATCACTTCTAACAGCTTTTTGGTGAAGTCTTTAGGGTTTCTATATATAAGATGGTGTCACCAGTAAACTTCATCCTTCCATATGTGGGTACCTGTTATTTCTTTCTTTTTTTTTTTTTTTTCCTAACTTCTCTGGCTAGAACTTCCTGTACTATGTTGAATAGAGGTGGTAAGAGTGGGCGTCCCTGTCCTGCTCCTAATCTTAAAGGTAAAGCTTTCAACTTTTCATTGTTTAGTGTAATGTTGTCTGTAGGGTAGTCATATATGGCCTTTATTGTATTGAGGTATATAGTTCCTATACCTTGTTTTTAGTGTTTAACATAAACAAATGTTGAATTTTTTCAAATTCATTTTCTGTGTCTATTGAGATGATCAAGTGATTTTCATCCTTTATTTTGTTAATATCACATTATTTGATTCAACGTATCACATTTATTGATTTATGTTAAAACATCCCTGCATCCTTAGGATAATTCCCACCTGATCATGATGTACGACCTTTTTAATGTGCTGTTGAGTTTTGTTTGCTAGTATTTTGTTGAGGATTTTTGTTTCTGTGTTTATTAGAGATATTGGTCTGTAGTTTTCTTTTTTTTGAGATGGAGTTTTGCTCTTGTCACCCAGGCTGGAGTGCAATGGCATGATCTCGGCTCACTGCAACTTCTGCCTCCCGGGTTCAAGCTATTCTCCTGACTCAGCCTCCCGAGTAGCTGGGATTACAGGTGCCCACCACCATGCCCAGCTAATTTTTGTATATTTAGTAGAGATGGGGTTTCACCATGTTGGCCAGGCTGGTCTCGAACTACTGACCTCAAGAGATCCACCACCCTCGGCTTCCCACAGTGTTGGGATTACAGGCATGAGGCATCGCGACTGGCCTATAGTTTTTCCTTTCAATGTTTTTGTCTTGCTTTACTATTAAGGGTAATGTTTACTTAGTAAACCTAGTTTGGTAAGTATTCCTTCAACTATAAAACATTGATGAAATAAATTGAAAAGGACACAAATAAATGAAAAAGACACATCATTTTCATGAATTGAAAGAATTAATATTGTTAAAGTGTTCATGCTATCCAAAGTGGTCCACAGATTCAATGCAAATTTATCAAAATTTCAATGTCATTTTTCACCGAAATAGAAAAAAAATTCCAAAATTTGTAAGGAACCAGAAAGGACCCTTAATAGCCAAAGAAACCTTGAGCAAAAATAACAAATCTGGAGACACCGCACTTTCTGATTTCAAAATATATTATAAAGCTTTTGTAGTCACAACAGGGGCATAAAAATGGACACATGAACCAATGGAACAGGTCAGAAAGCTCAGACATAACTTAAATATTTATGGTCAGTTAATTTTCCACCAAAGTGTCAAGAATGTACAATGGAGAAAGGACAGCCTCTTCAATAAATGATTTTGGAAAAACTGGATATCTACATGCATAAGATTGAAATTGGACGTTTATCTTACATCATACACAAAAAATCAACTCAAAATGGTTAAAAGACTTAAACATAAGACATGAACCTGTAAAGCTGCTACAGGAAAACCTAGAGGGAAAACTCCATGATATTGGTCTGGGCAACAATTTTTTGGATAGGATTCCAAAAACACAAGCGACAAAAGCAAAAATAGACAAATGAGATTATAGTAAACTAAAAAGCTTCTGGACACCAAAAAAAAAAAAAAACAACAGAGTAAAGAGACAACCTATAGATTGAGACAAAATATTTGCAGACCACACATCTGGTAAGGAAGGGGCAAATATCTAAAAATATATAAACAACACAAACAACTCAATAGCAAGAAAAGAAATAACCCCATTTAAAAAATGGGCAAAGAATCTGAACAGACATTACTCAAAAAATTAATGGTTAAATGATATGTGAAAAAAATGCTCAATATCTCTAATCATTAGTTAAATGCATATTTAACTAATATGCACAAAGCAATAGCAACTCATACTTGTTAGAATGGCTACTATCAAAAGGATGATTAACGAGTGTCAGCAAGGATGTGGAGAAAAGGGAACACTTGTATATTCTTTGTAAGAATTTAAATTAATGTAGTCATTTAAAAAAATTATTCCTCAAAAAACTAAAAACAAAATTACCATATGATCCAGCCATATCACTTCTGGAATTGAAATTTGCATGTTGAAGAGATATCTGTTCTCTCATGTTTATTTAAGCATTATTGTAATAGCCAAGTTATGGAAACAACTTAAATGTTCATCAGTGAATGAATGGATAAAGAAAATGTGCTGTATACACAATGAAATAACATACATTTTTAAACAGAAGGAAATTCTGTCTTTTAAAACAAGATGAATGGAACTGGTGGAAATAATGCTAAGTGAAATAAGACAGGCACAGAAAGGCAAATACTGTATGATTTTACTTACATGTAAATTCTTAAAAAAAAAAAAAGAAATAGAAAACACGAGTAGAAAGATAATTACCAGCAACTGGTGGGGAGGGGAGGAGTAAGGGCAGGGATAATGTTGATCAAAAGGTACAAAGTTTCAATCAGACTGGAGGAATAAGTTCTAGTGAGCTCTTTCATTTCATCGTAACTACAGTTAATAATAATGTTTATTTCATAATTGCTAAAATAGATTTTTAACTTTCTTACCACACATATGTAAGATAAATTGCTGAGGTGAAAGATGTTTATTAACCTGATTGAATCTTTCTATTACTTACATATAGATCAAAACATCACACTGTACCCAATAAGTATGCATAATTCTGATTTTTCCATTAAAATAAACCATTTTTAATATAAAAATGTGATGAATTCTATATATTAGCCTTAAGAATATTTTGGAAGATGTAAGGGTAGAACTGAAAATAGATAATAAGAAGTCAGTTTTGCCTGAAAATATTTTTGAGATGTTAGCCATTTTTTTCTTTCCTACAGAAAATTAATTCACTTTTTCTCCCTTGCTCATTCAAGCTAATAGACTGTGTTCATTGCCTTGGAAAACAAATGTAAAGGGATGTTAAATTTGGAGTGGGTTAGGGTCAGAGGGTCTTGGGTTTGGTTTGCAATAGCACAAGTCCTAAAGGTGATGCAGAGGTCTCCGCATAAGCATTATATTTGGGAGAAATGTGATAGGAGACTGCGGTCTTCTACCAAAACTCATGGACCAAGTTGAGTGATGGAGAGGAATGAAAGTAATGTAATGAAGGCAGAGGAGTTGGTGGATCTCAGAAGGAGAAGTAGTAACTGAAAGGACGCACTTCCGCTGCCTGGGTGATTCCCCATTCCATTACCCTCTATTTCACCCTGACAGTCCATTGTTGTCAGCTCTTGGCTCTGATCTGAGATGTCTTCCTTTCCCATATAAAATGGCCTCTCTTTGCAGTTAAATAGGATTTTAGACTTCTTGCTACCTGTAGAAAGTTGAGAGCCCAGGAAGCTTTCTGAAATTTGAACAATCACAATTCCTTTTAGTTCAAACTGTCAGTGCTTTATTGATTACAACTACTTTAACGACTTTGCAGGTGTCCTAGGTATCTGACTTGAATCTACTACATTCAACAAAACCCGTATCCACAACTCGTCTTGAGACAGTCTTCTCTCCTCTTTGGTATATCAGGGTACTACAAGACAACACTTAAATTTTTGGATGCTCTTTGGTAGAACTGAGAAAATCACCAGGCACTACCTTATCTTTGTTGGGCCTTAACAAAGGATCTTAAAATAATTCATTTTGATCTTTCCATTGAGATAACTTCTCACCTGGATAATATTTTGCTGCCTGGAAAACCTCAAAATCAAAAACAGTTTTATTTTCAAAACCAACAAGAACTTTACTCTTCTCCAATTTCCTCTATATTCTTGCAAACAGAGTAGTTTTCTTCTTAGCACATTTCTCTCATCACATTACATTTTACGTAGCTGAAATAGGCCAGTTACACTTTTAGCACTCTGTCTTACAGAGAGTACATAGCTAAATTATATTAGGTATATTTTCTATCTTCTAATTACCAAAATCAATCATTTTGCCAGTTTATATGCTGCTACAGAGCATATATCATGTTATTTTATCCTGCTATAGCAATTTTTTGTAATTTTTTTTCAGTATCCACTAAGTGTATTCACATTTTTTCCAGTTTTTACTACCTGGCTTTATTTCACTTTGTTTAGCCTGTACCTATCACCCAATCTTGAAAACAATGTTAAATATTTTATGTTTCTATTATGGCAGACCTCCCACTCCTAGGAGCCCACTTTTAAAAGTTAGCTTTGGTTGCAAAACAAACTACACTGAAATTTAGTGACTTAAAGCACTATATAATTTATATTGTTGAATTGTTTGTACTACTGAAATCAATCTACAAATTTAATGCAATCCCTATCAAAATCCCAGTGGCTTTTTTTACAGAAAATTTTTTTAATCCTAAAATTCATATATAACCACAGAAGACCTTAAATAGTCAAAACAATCTTGAACAAAAACTACAAAGCTGGAGGCGTTATACTTTCTAATTTCAAAATATATTACAAAGCTAGAGTAATCAATGTAAGTATGATGCTTGTATAAAAACTGATACATAGACCAATGTAACAGAATAGAGAGACCAGAAATAAACCTACACATATATGGTAAACTGATATTTAGCAAGGGTGCCAAGAATACACAATGGGCAAGAGATGGTCTCTTCAATAAATGTAATCAGGAGACTGGATATTCACATGCAAAAAAATGGAATTGAACCCTTATCTTATACCATATACAAAAATCAAACTAAAGTGTATTGAAGATTTAAAATCTTAAACCATAAAACTTCCAAAAGAAAACAGGAGAAATCTGTCTTGGCAAGCAATGATTCACAATTATTTCTTGAATACGACACCAAAAGCACAGCAACAAAAGCAAAAATAAGTGGTATCACATTGCACTAAGAAACCTCATAACTGCGATGAAATACAATCAACAAAATGAAAAGGTGAACTATGAAATAAGTGAAAATATTTGCAAACCTTATGTATCTGAGTTCCTATATATCTTAAATATTAGCTCTTTAACTTCTACAATTCAAGAGCAAATAATTATTTATTTATTTATTTATTTATTTAAATAAGTCAGTTTAGAATGGAAAAGAAACTGAATAGATATTTCTACACTGAAGACATACAAATAATCAACAGGTTTATATGAAAAGAGGCTCTCCATCACTAATCATTAGGGAAATGCAAATCAAACCCACAATGAATATCACCTCATTTCTATTAGGATGACTATTATTAAAAAGACAAAAAAACAGCAGTTGTTGACAAGGCTCTGGAGCACAATGAACCCTTTTACACTGTTGGTGGGAATGTAAATTGGTACAGCCATTATGAAATGCAGTATGGAGATTTCTAAAAAAAATAAAAGTAGAACTAGTATACCACCCAACAGTCCCACTTTAGGGTATGTATCTAAGGGAATTGATATTAGAATCTGGAAGGGATATCTGCACTATCTGGTCCATTGCAGCATTATTCATATCAGTCAATGCATGAAGCAATGTAAATGTTCATCAATAGATGAATGAATAAAGAAAATGCTGTATATACCTAAAAATGGAATATTATTCGGCCATAAGAAAAGAAATTCTGCCAGTTACAACAATGAAACTGGGGGGACAACATACTCAGAAAAAGAAGTCAAACACAGAAGAACAAATACTGCATGATGCCACTTATATAAGGAATCTAAAACAGTCAAACTAATAGAAACAGATGAGTAAAATGGTGCTTGCAAGGGATGGGAGGAAGGGCAAATGGAAAGATATTAATTAAACAGTATAGACTTTCAATTATGTAAGATAAAATTCTAGAGATTTACAGTATAGCATAGTGCCTATGCTCATTTTCATTTCTTCAGTGCCTATAGTTAACAACACTGTGTTGTAAACTTAAAAATTTGCTAAGCAGGCATATCTTACATTAAATATTATTACAAATAATACTAATTAATTATATAATATTTAATAAAGAGGGCAGGAGGAATAATAAGAGAGCAGGCAGAATCTTTTGGAAGTGATTGATATTATAACATGTTTTTTCTTCATGTATTTTTGGACTCTGCTGTTAGTTGTCTACATGCCAATAATTGTCATATTGCCTTGATAAATTTTCCCTTTATTATTATAAAATGTCATTTTTTTGTCTCTAGCATCAAGTTTTATCTTTTTGGCTTTTTGTGAAAGTCCATTTTGCCTAACTTTAACACAATTAAGCTGAAGATCTTTGGATTATTACTTGTATAATATATATCTTTTTTCCTCCTTTTACCTTTAACGTATTTGTGGTTTTGTATGTAAATTATGTAACTTGTAGTCAGCACATATTTGTATCATATTGTTTGATTTTTTTAAATCAATTATATCTCTGTCTTTTTCCTGGAGTTCTTTAATTTATTTATATTTAATGTAATTATTTATAATGTAAGATTTACCTCTTCTATTTTGATATTTGCTTTCTATATGTCTTACAGCTTTTCTCCCCATGCTTCCTCTACTATAGACTTTTTTTGTTAAATAGTTATTTTCTAGTGCATTAATTTCATTGTTTCTTTTACCATTTTTTGAATTATGTTTATAGTGGTTGGCCTGGAGATTACAATGTATATCATAATTTAAAACAATCTGCTTTGTATCAGTACTAATTTAAGCTTAATAATTAACAAAATCTTTTCTCCTACTTGGCTCATTCCTTCTCCATCCTTTGTGCTTTTATCACTATACAAATTGTGTCTTTATAAACTATATGTCAATCAGCACAGATATATAATTATTGCTTTATGAACTTGTCTTTTTGTCAGATAGGGGAAAAAATAGTTATAAATATGAAAATCACTTACTTTTTCTTTTATATTTACCTACTAGTCACCTTTAGCATTTTTGTAGGAAGATCTACTATTGACAAATTCTCTATTTTTTTTTAAATCTGTGAATGTTTTAATTTTTCATTATTGAAGATTAGTTTTGCTGGGTATAAAATTTTTCATTGTCAATCTTTTACTTTCAGCACTTTGAATGTGCCATTCTGCTTCTCTCTGGCTTTGTATTTATAAATATATATTTATTATGATAATTAATCAGCTGTTAATATAGCTGATGCTCTCTTGTATGCATTGTGTAGCTTCTCCCTTGCTACTCAAGACTTTCTTTTTCCTTATTTTTTTTAGCAGTTTAATTATGATATGTCTAGGTGTGGATTTGTTTCAGTTTATCTTACTGGAATTTATTGAGCTTCTTAAATATGTATGTAATGGTTAATACTGAGTGTCAACTTGATTGGATTGAAGGATACAAAGTATTAATCATGAGTATGTCTGTGTGGGTGTTGCCAAAAGAGGTTAACATTTGAATCAGTGGGCTGGGGAAGGCAGATCCACGCTTAATCTGGTGGGCACAATATAATCAGCTTCCAGCAAATCAGGCAGAAAAATGTAAAAAGGAGAGACAGGCCTAGCCTCCCAGTCTACATCTTTCTTCAATGCTGGATTCTTCCTGCCCTTGAACATCAGACTCCAAGTTCTTCAGCTTTAAAACTTGGACTGGCTCTCCTTGCTGCTCAGCTTGCAGACAGCCTATTGTGGGACCTTGTAATCTTGTGTAAGTTAATACTTAATAAACTCTTATAAAATAAAACTTATAAACTCATATATATCTTTGAGATATATACATATATCTCACATATATATATCCTATTAGTTCTGTCCTTCTAAGAGAACCCTGACTAACACAATGTAGGGTTTATGTTTTGCATTGAATTTAGGAAGTTTGTAGCCATTATATCTGTAAACACTCTTTCAGCCTATTTCTTCCTCTTCTCTTCTTCCGGGACTCCCACCATGCAGATGTTGGTATGCTTGACGATGTACCATATATCTCTGAGGCTATGTTCCTTCTTCTTTATTACTTTTACTTTCTGTTTTAGATAGGATTTTTTAACTGACTTAACTTAAAGTTAAGTTAAAATTCTTTCTGCCTGGTTCAAACTTCTCTTGAGTCACCCTACTGAATGTTTTACTTTTAGTTTTTGTGCTTTTCAACTCAAGAATTTCTATTTTTTTAAATAATTTCTATTTTTGTATTGGTAATTTATGTTTGATGGGACATTATTATTTTATGTTTCATTTGTGTTTTAGACATGGTTTTGGTTAGTTTGCTGAACATACTTAAAATACCTGATTTAAAATTATTTTCTTCTAAGACAACATTTCCCTTTCTCTAAGAGACTTTCTATTAAAGGCTTTTTCCCCTACATAGAGACCATATATTCTTTTTGGGGATGTCTCATAATTTTTTGTTGAAAACTGGACATTTTATATAATACAGTATTACAATTCTGGAAATCGCTTCTCCTCACTCCCAATAATTGTTGTTGATTATTTATTTAGTAATTTTCTGAACTTATTCTTTAAATATTGTAGTCTTTGTTGGGTGTGGTGACTGAAGTCTTTGCTTGGTTAGCTTAATGGTCCACTAATGATTGAACAGATATATTTTTTTAAATCCCTGATACCAGTTAAGTCTCCCAGTCTTTGCAGTAGGCTCTGTGCAAATGTTAGGAGATGCCTTCAACACTCTTCTATGCAGCTGACAAGTCCGCTTTAGCCTTACTTCCTATTTATGCAGAGCCTCACTGCTAACCAAAAGTAAAAGCTTGGGACCTTCTAAGGTCTTTTGTGAACATGTACACAGCCCTGGGCATGTGTGCATCCCTATGTGTGTGTGTAACCTTCTATATTCCCAGGAATATCTCAGAACTTTTTAAAGCCCTTCTGTTCCTCCGATTTTCCTTTCAAGTGTACTGGTCAACCTATTGTTTTTCCTAGTTGTACTACATAGCCTTAAGCTGCCATACATTTAAAAGATTGCCTCTAAATATTCTTAGAAAATGCCGTGAAGGAAAGAAATTTTCACCCTGGGTGAGCTACTGTCAAGAGAAATAAAGACAGTCTTATAAGAAGGGGCTGCCTAAGGGGAACCATCAGAAAAGTTAAATAATGATAGTTCTCTGGGAATGAGCCTTTGAAAGAACTCCATTCTGCTCTCTTTGGTGGCTGCTAGGCAACAGGTTTACAGTGTCAGTGTAGGCTGTTGGTTTTCAAGTCTACCATCGAGCTGGAGAGAGAAACTGGAATAGGGTAAGTTAAAAATGTCACAAAACTCATTGCTGTTACTGAGATTCAATAATTTCACTTGAATACATGCTCTCCAGATTGATTTAAAAACTTTCCAGAGTTTTAAAAAATTATTCTAGCTAATTTTGTCAGCTTTTTTTGTTATTGATTTTTTACAAAGGAGAGAATTTTCAGAGGTTCTTATTCCACCATTTTTACAAGTCAACTCTTTTTATTTTGTCCTAGTCTACAATGACTCATGTTGTCTCATCTCTGCTTCTTCATCTCCTACTGGCCTTTCCTGGCTCACTTTTCACCAGATATGGTGGTCTATATGTACATCAAAGCTTCCATGCTCATTCCAAAATTTGGGCTTTTGCCCTTGATCTACCTAATATTTGAAAAACTGTCCCTCCACGTCTTTACTTGTCTTCCTCCCCTCACCTTCAATGCTATCTTCTCAGCAAGGCTATCTTGTCTGAAGTAGACCTTTTCCTCTCCTAATTTTCTATCACAGAACCTTTTAAATTTTTTCATTGCATTTTTCCAAAAATACAACAATTTATTTGTTTGGCTATTTAGTTTTTGTCTCCCACTTTACAGTGGAAAGGGAGGAGCCACATCTATTTAGTTCACCAGGTTATTCAAAGTAACTAGCATGATACCTTGCACATACAATTTTAATAAGTATTAAGTAAATAAATTTGATATAAAACTAAAATAAAAGTGAAAATAAACTATTAAGATTACACAGGACATTAAGGAATCATTAAGAAATATATATTTAATACGAAAAGGCCATATTAATTGATACGGTAAACAGAAATGCAACAAGAGAAGAAATACTAATAGTAGGTGAACAGTTGACTAAATATCTAATTTTAGATGTATTAAAACACATTTTAAAAACCAGAAATGTAATGCTATTATAGCCATACTATGTTAGCTAAAATTGGAAATAACAATAATAAGTACTTGAAAGTTTTTCATGAAACTGATTTGTTCTACAGGGTAGCTGGCATCATGAATTGCCACAATATTAATGGGTAGCAAATTGGCAGTTTATGTCCAGACAATAAAAAATATTAGAGTCTTTAACACAGTAGTAACACTTCTGAGAATCTAAGGAGGTAATCCAAAATACAGAAAAATGTATTTTTTAAAGTTCATTACAAAATAGTGATGACAAATTTGAGACAATTAAATGTCCAACATATGGGAATAATTAAGTAACTACAGCATATTGCTTCAATAATATTTTGTGCAGTTATTAAAAATAATTTTAAAATTGTATATCAGATTAAGTAAAAATACAGAAAAAAAATTTCGTGGGCATTATGACTACAATTTTAATAAACTACATATGCATTTAGATAAGAAATATATTACAAAAAATAATATAAAGTAATATGAATACTTTACTTAAAATCTTTTTGTTGCTATAAAATTATTTTCCCAGTTAATAAAGTATGTAGAGAAAAATAAGAGCACAGACTTATATCGTGAAACTGAAATGTATTGTAATTGTACTTGTTTCTCTTTTTTGTTATCTCTTCTGAACACTTTCCATGAAAATGTGATATTTGTTTTTAGCAATGAAAGAAAGTAGTTTTTCACCTAAAATGATTTCTGTATAAGATTCTATAAAAGACTCAATAAACATTTTTAAACCAAAATAATGGCAACAGTCATTGTTATGGTTATGATAAAACTAAAACTAATTTTCCCCTAAATCACATACATTTATTTTTAAAATAAAATTTTTAAGGTATACAAATGTGTATCAAACATCATAACTATTTTTTCATGAAAAAGGACATGCCTTCTTTGTTGTTAAACATAGCAGTTTATAACATTCTTTAGTCATTAATTGTTTTTTAAATTATTCACCACAGAGCTGTTAAGAATTACATAGATTTTTTCTTGGAGGTTGTCAAAAGTGAGGGCTAGCAGACTCAGTGGTACTTGGACCCTTGTCTCGGAACTTCTCCCTTAATTTTATTTTAAACAACAGTCATTCCTGTAGTCAAAAATCAACTGAAAATCACTGGTTTGGACACTTGGCACTAAACCCACCTATGGCTGTCATTAGCCCAGTATGACATTAGGAGAACCTGGGACATAGGACCTAGAAACGTAAACGGAAGTGGGAGAGACAGAGGCTGAAGAGAAAGTCCTGGGCAGTTCTTCGGGAAGGTCAGATCCTCCGGGGGATATGGTGTGTTTGGTAATAGGTACACACATAAAGGGCAAGCACAGATGCTCACACAGTTACTGATCCTAAAGCACCAGGGCTTTGGCTGTTTCATCTGATTCTTTGTAAGTAGCAACTTCCTATACACCCTCCCTCAGGAATTCTGAAACAGAAAAGAGAAAAGAATGGAGAAGAAATAAGAGAGAGAGAAAGAGAGGACTGAGAGGCACTCCTAGAGACAGAGTTGTGAGAGGAAGAGTCTAGGAGAATGCCAAGGAGGAAGAGAAAAAAAATTAGTATTTTCAATGTTTTTTCAGAGTTGCAGCTATCAAGAAGTTTTGCCCTCAGTGAGTTGGTGAGGGTGCTATGTGCTCTATGTCATTTCATTTATCACCAATAACAGTGTGTATGGCAAGAAGTGAATGTGCAGTGGCCTGCCTATGTCCAAATCAATAGAAGAAACAAACTTTTGTCTGTAGCTTTTATGCCCTTAATGAAACTTTAATCTCTTGGAAACCACCTGCACATTACATAGAAACTACCATTTCCCGCCAGTGCATATGGTCCTGTGTAACTCTTTTCTGTCCTCTAAGCACATGCCCATCAACACTAAAATTTGGTCCTAAAATTCCACTGAATGATTAAGACTTTTAACACATGTATATATCAGAATGGCTCCTTCCCTTAAGGCTATATTCTTGGGCTTTAACATCTAGTGGTGCTCTGTTTACTTGGAGGTGAGCAGATTCAGTGTGAACCTCCAGCATTAGTGCTCCTCACCAGCCTCACGTTCCACTGTCCAGGCTTCTCATCTTCCACTCCTTGGGTTCTTCACACCTGGCTCTAACCTCATGATCTTCCTCTGGAATCTGGAGCCCAGCCTTGAACATTAGCAAACTATCACAAGTTTCTTGGAAGAAGAACCTCCTTATTGTTTATTATGCCATAATTGGACAGATCTTAACTTATTTCTTACCTAACTATTCATTGAAAGTGAACACTGTTTCACCTGGGCTCTGTAACTGACTGTAGGTTAAACGTTCTTCACCACTCTGCTCAACTCCCATTAGATATGTAGTTGCCACTCTTCCTTTGGGCTTGATGCTAGTCTTTTGGCCTTTCTCAGTAGTCTAATTCTCTAAGATCAGACAAGTCTTAGCTGACCCCAGAAGATTACATTTTTATATCAGGCCAGCAATTATGTGACAAGTAATCAAATAAAGTAACAGGAGGGGGAAAAAAAGCCCAGTGGAAGATATATTTAACCAATAAGCGAATCTGGCATTCCCACCAGATAGGAGAAAGAGAAAGAGAACTCAGAGGTCATCTCAAGCTAGCATTTCAGGTGAGAACAAAAGTGCCAATAAAATTGGAAATAAAGTGTCTATGCCACTCCAGTGTAGAGTGTCAACACTGAGTGTACACTGGAGATTGTATTGACTGGCTGTTCTGTAGAAGGATGATAAAGGTAGGACTTCAATAAACTGAATAACTTAGAACAAGGAAGTTTAATAATAAGACCTAAATAAGAAAAATGTGGAAGGCTTGACACGGTGGTTCGTGCATGTAATCCCAGCACTTTGCGGGGGCCAAAGAGGGAGGGTCACGTGAGCCTCAGGAGTTTGAGACCAGCCTGGGCAACATGGCAAAACTCCATTTCTGCAAAAAAAAATACAAAAATATTAGCCAGGTGTTGTGGTGCACGTCTGCAGTCCCAGCTACTCAGGAGGCTGAGATGGGAGGATCGCTTGAATCCAGGAAGTCAAGGCTACAGTGAGCGGAGATCACACTACTACACTCCAGCCTGGGTGACAGAATGAGACCCTGTCTCAAACAAAACAAAATGTGGTTACCATGCTTATTTATACGACAGAGAAAAAAATGGTCACTATTACTATAATAGTCAGGTAGAACTATACAATAATTGAGGTAATAGAATACTGTGAGGTACTTTCGCATCATGTAACCATGGGCCATTTTCCTGTATATTCTCTCAGTGTAAAGAAGATACTGAAATGAGCCAAAATGTGGGGGGAAAAGTAAATGATAGAATACACACTGGAGCCATAATTTGATCCAGAACACTTCTAGTGGCAGTTTCCAAAACTTACTTGGAAGCATAAGTAACTACAGTAAACTTAAGACAATCTTCTAACAAACTTTAAAAAAATAGAATAGTTATAGATTAAAGAAAAAATATGAAGATAATACAGAGTTTCCACATACCTTAATTTTCTGAGATTTTGCCTAGTGTCCCTTTTGGTTGCAGGATCTCATTCTGGTTACCACATTACATTGAGTTGTTATGCCTCCTCAGGCTCCTCTTGGCTCTGACATTTTCTCAGAATTTCTTCATTTTTGGTGACCTTGACAGTTTTGAGGAGTAGTATTCAGGTATTTTGTAGAATGCTGCTCAGATGGAGTTTGTATGATGTTTCCCTCATGAATAACCTGACTTATGTATTTTGGGGAGGGAGACCACAGAGGTGAAATGCCATTCTCATCAGATCATATCAAGGGATGAAGAATACATACTATGGCCAAAGCTAATCGCTGTTGATGTTTATATTGATAACATGGCTGAAGTCGTGTTTTACAGGTTTCTCCACAGGACAGTTACTCTCCTTCATTCTTTCCACACCACATTGTTTGGGAGGAAGTCACTGTGCAAAGCGCAATCTTTATGTTCTACCTCCTTTAAGGTGGAGTACAACAACAGGGAAACATTCTGAGAAATGCATTATTAGGCCGTATCTCCACTGTGCACACTTCATAGACTGTACTTACACAACCATAGGTGGTATAGCCTACTATAAACCTAGGATACGTGGTATACCTATTGCTCGTAAGCTACAAATCTGGACAGCATGTTACTGTACTGAGTACTATAGGTGATTACAACATAATGATAAGTATTGGTGTATCTCAAGATTTATAAACATAGAAAAGACACAGTAAAAATACAGTGTTATGATCTTATGAGACCACTTGTCATATTTGTGGTATGTTGTTGACCAAAGTGTCATTATGTGTCACATGACTGTCTATTAAATAATCTCCCCTATCAGTATGGAATCATAGATGTTTAGTTTACACTTTGGAATGTAATCCAATACTACTTTATTTTCTTGCTCAAATTGTTACATACAGCACTGATGATTGGGAGCTCTTTCGGTTGGCTTCTGTGTCTGTTCAACACACCACCATCATTGTGGGGTTTCCTGTTTGTTTGTTTGTTCTTAGCATTCTTATTTTCTGACACCATAAGATGCTCCAGGCTCATTTTGTGTGTTTCCTATTCCAGTCATTGAATCAGACATTTCTCTAAGAACCCTTGCTTCTTTTCATTGAACAATAATATTAAAAAACAAGATCTAAGCCCTAGGTTACACTTGTTACTGATGGAGTATCATGTCTTTTTGTCCCCCTCAGCTGGTAGAACAAGGAAATACAGTCATCCCTCAGTTTCCATGGCCGGAATTGGTTCCAGGACCTCCCGCAGATACCAATATCTACAGATGCTTAAGACTATAATATAAAATGGTATAGTTTTTGAATATAACTTATGCACATTCTTCTATATATTTTAAGTAATCTGTATATTACTTATAATACCTAATACAATGCCTACATATCACTTTATTTGTGTGGATTCAGTATGGCACTTGGAGTGCGGCAAATCCAAGTTTTGATCTTTGGAACATCATGGATTTTTTCTTCTTCCAAATATTTTTGGTCCACAGTTGATTGAATCCATGGATGCTAATCCATAATTTTTCTATATGAAGCCACATGTATCAATATTAGGCCACACATCATGCTGATATTTCCAACTCAGATCCATTACTATGTAGATCATTCCAGACTTCTCCCATTGCTTATCTGTAACCTTCCCCTCCAACAGTAAAAAAACTGATTTCCACCATCTGCCATCCAGTTATCTAATTGTTCTATTCCAGTATATGCGTGGAACAGTTTCATATTTGTTAAGCTGTACCACTGTAGGGAAAATAATTTTTTTCAACTAGAATACAATGCTCATGTAGAGGTCCTTTTTCCTTTAGTCTTCTGGGATCCACTCCTTTTCAAAGCTACTTATGTCAAGAACTTTTCCCCATTCCCTACAGTGAAGTTGTTTTATCTATTTGCAATAAAGTGAGATTCTTGGCCAGGTGTGGTGGCTCATGCCAGTAATCCCAACATTTTGGGAGGCTAAGGTGGGTGGATCACTAAGGTCAAGAGTTTGAGACCAGCCTGGCCAACATGGTGAAACCCTGCCTCTACTAAAAATACAAAAATTGTCCAAGCATGGTGGCATGTGCCTGTAATCCCAGCTACTCGTTTGGCTGAGACAAGAGAATCGCTTGAACCCGGGAGGCAGAGGTTGTAGTGAGCCAAGTTCATGCCACTACACTCCAGCCTAGGAGACAGAGTGAGACTCCGTCTCAAAAATAAATAAATAAATAAAGTGAGATTCTTTATCACAGTCTGAATTCTTTTGAACTCCTAAATAATTTCATATAAAGTGTGCATACCTTAAAGATCATTATTTTTCTATAAAGTTCTGTGGGTTTTGACAAATGCATAGAGTCATGGATCCACCTTTGTGGTATCTTCAGAAGAGTCTCACCATCCTTTTAATTCCCCTGTGCTTCATCCCTGCATCAGTAGCAGCCACCGATTGGTTTACTATCTTTAGAATTTTGCCTTTGCTAGAATGTCATTATTAATGGACAGTTTTGGCCTTTTCAGACTTTCTTCTTTTTCTCAGTAGTAGGAATTAAAGATTCATCCATGTTTTTGCATGGCTTAATAGCTCATTATTTTTCTATCACTAAAGAGTGTTTTATTGTATGGATGTACTACAGTCTGTTCATCCATTCACTTATTAAAGGACATCTTCATTGCTTTCAGTTTTTTGGCAGTCATAAATAAAGCTGCTATAAAACTTTCTATGCAAGTTTTTGTGTGGACACAAGTTTCCCTTTCAAGTAGGTAAATGCCTAGGAGTACTTGCTAGATTATATAGCAAGACTATATTTAGCTTTATGAGAATCTGTCAAATCGTTTTCTAAAATGGCTGTCTCATTTTGTATTCCCAGCATCAATGAATGAGAGTTCCTGTTGTTCACCAACCTCCCCAGCATTTGATATTGTCAGGCTTTTGGTTTTATTTTTAGTCATTTTTAATAGATGTGTAGTGGTAACTTGCTGTTTCAATTTGCAATTCCCAAATGACATATGATATTGATCATATTTTCATCTGCTACTTTGCTATCTGTATATATTTTTTGATTCCCTATCTGTTCAGATATTTTATCTATTTTTTAATTGGGGTGTTTGTTTTCATACTAATGTGCTTAAGAGCTCTTTACATATTTTGGGCATAAGTTTTTATAAAATATATTTTGCAAATATTTTCTTTCAGTCTGTGGCATGTCTTTTCATTCTTTTAATAGAGATTTTCACAGAGCAGAAGTTTTGAATTTTAATAAAGTCCAGCTTATCAATATTTTTCTTCAAGGATAATGCTTTTGGTGTTATATTTAAAACTCCATTGGCAAATCCAAGGTCACCTAGATTTTCTCAGCATATTTTAATAAAGAGTTTTATTAAAATATAATAAATAGCACTAAGGTACACCAATCTTAAGTTTGCAGCTTAATGAATAATTATTACAGAGAGAGCACATTCACTTAACTACAAATTAGCTCAAAATACAGACTACATCCCAGAGGTCAAATCTGGCCCGCCACTTGTTTTTGTAAGCTTGCCATTTGAGAATATTTTGATATTTTTAAATGATTGGAAAACATGAAAGGAATTCTATATTCCACAAAATTCACATGAAAACTATATGAAATTCATATTCTACTGTTCATAATTAGTTACACTCATTTTAAAATATATTGTCTATGGATACTTTCACATTACAAGAGCAGAGTTGAGTTATTGCAACAGAGATCATATGACCTGTAAAGCCTCAAGTATTTACCATCTTATCCTTTACAGAAAAAGTTGCCAGCCCTTAATATAGGTGCATATAACCAGCATCTCAAAAGCCCTCCTCATGGCCAGTCACATCGCCATACCTCCAAAAATACTATTCTGACTTTCATCACGATAGATCACTTTTTGTGTTTTGTTCACACTTTATATGAGTGGAAGCTTATACATGACTATTAAACATGTATATCATATATGTTTATTAAAATATATTAAACACGTATATTGTATATGCTCGTTAAACATGTATATTAATTAAATATGTATATCATACGTTTATTAAACATGTATATTTATTAAATATGTATGTCGTATATGTTTATTAAACATGTATATAAGTATTTTTTTCTTTAAGGGGAGTGCTTTTGGTGTTATATTTAAAACTGCATTGGCAAACTCAGGGACACCTAGATTTTTTCCACATTTTTAAATAAGGAATTTTTATCAAATATATATATGATGTATATGTCATATATATATAACATCCATTCCACTGTTGCTGGACATTTAGGTTTTGTCATTTTGGGGCTATTATAATTAATGTTGCTGGGAACAATTTTGTTCATGTCTTATTCATTGTCTACCTGTATGTAGGTATGTATGCATTTCTGCTAGATACATGCCTAGATATGAAATTGCTGGGTCATAATGCATAGAAAAGTTAAACTTTAGTAGATTTTGTCAAAGAGATTTCTAAAAGATTTTAAGAATTTTATTCCTACCAACACTGCACTAATATGCCCATTACCTCATGTGTTACTAACACATGTACTATAAGTTTTCTTTTTTTTTTTTGCTTTCTTTGATGTTTATTAAAACATAGTTGTTTTAATAGGTAATGTAGTAACACAAAAATTATTTTTAATGTGTTTTTTATAGGAAAAGCCTAACATCTCAAAAGAGAAAGATATTTTTATCTGGTTGGAAAATATTTTCTTTTATTTTTTTTATTTTTTTTAGCATCTTATATTTTTTAATATCTTAAACTTTTCAGCATCTGACAGCAAATCTTTTTTTATTATTATTATTATCCTTTAAGTTTTAGGGTACATGTGCACAATGTACAGGTTAGTTACATATGTATACATGTGCCATGCTGGTGTGCTGCACCCATTAACTCATCATTTAGCATTAGGTATATCTCCTAATGCTATCCCTCCCCACTCCCCCCACCCCACAACAGTACCCAGTGTGATGTTCCCCTTCCTGTGTCCACGTGTTCTCATTGTTCAATTCCCACCTATGAGTGAGAACATGCGGTGTTTGGTTTTTTGTCCTTGCGATAGTTTACTGAGAAAGATGATTTCCAATTTCATCCATGTCCCTACAAAGGATATAAACTCATCATTTTTCATGGCTGCATAGTATTCCATGGTGTATATGTGCCACATTTTCTTAATCCAGTCTATCATTGTTGGACATTTGGGTTGGTTCCAAGTCTTTGCTATTGTGAATAGTGCTGCAATAAACATACGTGTGCATGTGTCTTTATAGCAGCATGATTTATAGTCCTTTGGGTATATACCCAGTAATGGGATGGCTGGGTCAAATGGTATTTCCAGTTCTAGATCCCTGAGGAATAGCCACACTGACTTCCACAATGGTTGAACTAGTTTACAGTGCCACCAACAGTGTAAAAGTGTTCCTATTTCTCCACATCCTCTCCAGCACCTGTTGTTTCCTGACTTTTTAATGATTGCCATTCTAACTGGTGTGAGATGGTATCTCATTGTGGTTTTGATTTGCATTTCTCTGATGGCCAGTGATGGTGAGCATTTTTTCATGTGTTTTTTGGCTGCATAAATGTCTTCTTTTGAGAAGTGTCTGTTCATATCCTTCGCCCACTTTTTGATGGGGTTGTTTGTTTTTTTTCTTGTAAATTTGTTTGAGTTCATTGTAGAT
The DNA here is from genome assembly GCF_029281585.2 of Gorilla gorilla gorilla. Taxonomy (NCBI): domain Eukaryota; kingdom Metazoa; phylum Chordata; class Mammalia; order Primates; family Hominidae; genus Gorilla; species Gorilla gorilla. The sequence continues at coordinate 97,453,260 of NC_073232.2, read as the reverse complement.
TCTGGATATTAGCCCTTTGTCAGATGAATAGGTTGCAAAAATTTTCTCCCATTTTGTAGGTTTCCTGTTCACTCTGATGGTAGTTTCTTTTGCTGTGCAGAAGCTCTTTAGTATAATTAGATCTCATTTGTCAATTTTGGCTTTTGATGCCGTTGCTTTTGGTGTTTTAGACATGAAGTCCTTGCCCATGCCTATGTCCTGAATGGTAATGCCTAGGTTTTCTTCTAGGGTTTTCATGGTTTTAGGTCTAACGTTTAAGTCTTTAATCCATCTTGAATTAATTTTTGTATAAGGTGTAAGGAAGGGATCCAATTTTAGCTTTCTACATATGGCTAGCCAGTTTTCCCAGCACCATTTATTAAATAGGGAATCCTTTCCCCATTGCTTGTTTTTCTCAGGTTTGTCAAAGATCAGATAGTTGTAGATATGTGGCATTATTTCTGAGGGCTCTGTTCTGTTCCATTGATCTATATCTCTGTTTTGGTACCAGTACCATGCTGTTTTGGTTACTGTAGCCTTGTAGTATAGTTTGAAGTCAGGTAGCATGATGCCTCCAGCTTTGTTCTTTTAGCTTAGGATTGACTTGGTGATGCGGGCTCTTTTTTGGTTCCATATGAACTTTAAAGTAGTTTTTTCCAATTCTTTGAAGAAAGTCATTGGTAGCTTGATGGGGATGGCATTGAATCTGTAAATTACCTTGGGCAGTATGGCCATTTTCACGATATTGATTCTTCCTACCCATGAGCATGGAATTTTCTTCCATTTCTTTGTATCCTCTTTTATTTCATTGAGCAGTGGTTTGTAGTTCTCCTTGAAGAGATCCTTCACGTCCCTTGTAAGTTGGATTCCTAGGTATTTTATTCTCTTTGAAGCAATTGTGAATGGGAGTTCACTCATGATTTGGCTCTCTGTTTGTCTGTTATTGGTGTATAAGAATGCTTGTGATTTTTGTACATTGATTTTGTATCCTGAGACTTTGCTGAAGTTGCTTATCAGCTTAAGGAGATTTTGGGCTGAGACAATGGGGTTTTCTAGATATACAATCATGTCATCTGCAAACAGGGACAATTTGACTTCCTCTTTTCGTAACTGAGTACCCTTTATTTCCTTCTCTTGCCTAATTGCCCTGGCCAGAACTTCCAACACTATGTTGAATAGGAGTGGTGAGTGAGGGCATCCCTGTCTTGTGCCAGTTTTCAAAGGGAATGTTTCCAATTTTTGCCCATTCAGTATGATATTTTCTGTGTGTTTGTCATAGATATCTCTTATTATTTTGAGGTACTGTCTCTCAGACCACAGTGCAATCAAACTAGAACTCAGGATTAAGAAACTCACTCAAAACCGCTCAACTACATGGAAACTGAACAACCTGCTCCTGAATGACTACTGGGTACATAACAAAATGAAGGCAGAAGTAAAGACGTTCTTTGAGAAACAACATACAAGAATCTCTGGGACACATTCAAAGCAGTGTGTAGAGGGAAATTTATAGCACTAAATGCCCACAAGAGAAAGCAGGAAAGATCCAAAATTGACACCGTAACATCACAATTAAAAGAACTAGAAAAGCAAGAGCAAACACATTCAAAAGCTAGCAGAAGGCAAGAAATAACTAAAATCAGAGCAGAACTGAAGGAAATAGAGACACAAAAAACCCTTCAAAAAATTAATGAATCCAGGAGCTGGTTTTTTGAAAGGATCAACAAAATTGATAGACCACTAGCAAGACTAATAAAGAATAAAGGAGAGAAGAATCAAATAGACGCAATAAAAAATGATAAAGGGGATATCACCACCGATCCCACAGAAATACAAACTACCATCAGAGAATACTACAAACACCTCTATGCAAATAAACTAGAAAATCTAGAAGGAATGGATAAATTCCTCAACACATACAACCTCCCAAGACTAAACCAGGAAGAAGTTGATTCTCTGAATAGACCAATAACAGGATCTGAAATTGTGGCAATAATCAATAGCTTACTAACCAAAAAAAGTCCAGGACCAGATGGATTCACAGCCGAATTCTACCAGAGGTACAAGGAGGAACTGGTACCATTCTTTCTGAAAGTATTCCAATCAATAGAAAAAGAGGGAATCCTCCCTGACTCATTTTATGAGGCCAGCATCATCCTGATACCAAAGCTGGGCAGAGACACAACCAAAAAAGAGAATTTTAGACCAATATCCTTGATGAACATTGATGCAAAAATCCTCAATAAAATACTGGCAAACCGAATCCAGCAGCACATCAAAAAGCTTATCCACCATGATCAAGAGGGCTTCATCCCTGGGATGCAAGGCTGGTTCAATATATGCAAATCAATAAATGTAATCCAGCATATAAACAGAACCAAAGACAAAAACCACATGATTATCTCAATAGATGCAGAAAAGGCCTTTGACAAATTTCAACACCCCTTTATGCTAAAAACTCTCAATAAATTAGATATAAGTTTTCTATTGTAGACCCACAGGTTCCATATATAATATATATATTTACCTATTTATGATGGTGCCTTATGGCATCTCATTGTGGTTTTTAAATTCTTTTTCCCTAATGATTGATGATATTGATCAATTTTCCTGATTCTTATCAGACATTTGAAAGCCTTCTTTTGCAAGATATGTAATTATATTTCAAACTACATATATAAAACTACACATATAGTTTGAAATATATATTTAACATATAATTATTGAATATTTGTTATATAATTATAGAATTACGTTCTATATTATCCATTATTATATATTATATAATAGATATGTAGTTTAAATGTTAATATATATTAATATATGTGTATATATATATATAATTTGAAATGTGTGGGAGATACATGAATTGCAAGCATCTTTTCTGCTCCCAGCCTTTTCACTCAAAGTTTTATGGTGTATTCTAAACATCAGAATTCTTAATTTAAATGAAGTCCACTTTGATTACTTTCTTTATGGTTAGTGCTTTCTAAGTCCTGTTTAAGAAATCCTGTCTTTCCCGTTGGTACTGAAGATGTTGTCTATGTTGTTTCTAAAGGCTTTATTTTTTATCTTTCATATGTAGGTATTAATCCATTGGAAATTATTTTTCTGTATGGATGAAGTAGAGTTCATTTTTTTTATTTGGACCTTGATTTGTTTCATCATCTTTTAAGAAATAGAGCACTCGTCCCACTGTGTCACAGTAACACCTTTGTCTTCTATCCAGGTGTATGAGCCTCTTTATGGATCCTCTACTTTGTCCCCCTTATGCATGTCTCTATCCTTGTTTAACACTACAGTTTTAATTACTGTAGTTTTATAATCATTCTTGCTATCTGCTAATACAGGTGCTCCAACTTTATCCTTTTTCTTCAAAAATTTTTTTGTTATTTTGAGTTCTTATTTTCATGTAAGTTCTAGAATCAACTTATCAATTTCCAGTACAAATGTATGATTTTTATTGGTAATGCTTTTAACCTATAGGTAAGGGTATATTTGGGATAAATGATATCTTAACAATATGAATTTTTTCAGTTCATTTTGTTAGATATAGCCTTCCCTTTGTTGTTTTAATTTCTCTTAGCACTTTCTAGTTTTTATGATTTTGTATGTAGTTTGTTTTACTTGTTCCTAGATATTTGATACTTTTGATGCTATTGTAGTGATATATTTTACATTGCTACTTTCTAATACTAAATGTTATTAGTATAAATAAATGTGTTACAGTATAAAAATTTACTATATTTGTTGGTATAAACAAATTTTGTTGGTATACAGAAAGTTAACTGACTTTGGTTGATATACTTTATGCCCAGTAACCTGGCTGGTCAACTTATGAATTTTAATAATTTACTGATGTACTATTTTGTATTTTTCATATGCACAGAAATAACAGAAGTTGCATTTCTTCTTTTCAATTCTTATACGTTTGGATTTATTATTTTATGTCTATTTTTATCAACCTCCAATAAAATGATGAATACAAGTAATGAAAGCAGACATCCTTAGCATAAAGTTTATATTATATTTATTTTTAAAAAACAACTTTACTGAGGTACAAGTGACTTAAAAAACCTGTACATATTTAATACGTATGTCTCATTGAGTTTGGAGTTACATATACAGCAGTGTAATCATCACCACCAGGGCCATAAACATTTCTATCACTTACAGAAGTTCCCTCTCAATCCCTTTATTATTATTACTGTTTTTGTGTGTTTGTTTGTTTTTTAAGAAAGAACACAACATAAGATCTAGTCTCACCAAATTTTAAGTATAGAATACAATATTATTACTTATGACATTACGCTGTATAGTAAATTTCCATAATTTATTTATATTGCATAATTGAGATGTTGTAAGTTTTAACCATCCCCTTCCCCTATCCTCCTCCCTCATCCCTTAGCAAGCACTATTCTATTTTGCTACTATGAGTTTTACTACTTTAGATTCTACATGTAAGCGAAATCACACAGTATATGTCTTTCTGTGTTTGGCTTACTTCATTTAGTACAATGTCCTTCAAGTTCATCTATTGTTGCAAATTGCAGGATTTCCTTGTTTTTTTAAGGCTGAATGATATGCCATTGTATGTATATAGCACATTTTCCTTATCCACTCATCCATTAATCAACATTTAATTTGCTTCCATTCTCAACTATTGTGAATAATGCTGCAATGAACAAAGAAATGCAGATATTTCTTCTAGATTCTAATTTTAACTCCGTTAACTATATACCCAGAAATGGAACTATTGGATCATGTGGTAGTTCCATTTTTAATTTGTTTAGAAATCTCCATGCTGTTTTCCATAATGACTGCATTATTTTACATTCCTATTATAGTATACAAGGATTCCTTTTTCTCCAGTTCTCACAGATACTTGCTATCTTTTCGTTGTTATTTATAATAATAGCCATCACAGCAGACATGGATATTTCACTGTGGTTTTGGTTTGCATTTCCCTAATGATTAGCGATGTTGAACACCTTTTCATATCCCTGTTGACCACTTGTCCATCTTTGAAGAAATGTCTATTCAGTTTTAATGCCCACCTTATAATCAGATTGAGTATTTTTGTTTGTTTTTGCTATTCAATTGCATGAGTTCCTTGTATATTTTGAATATTAAATCCCTATCAGATAAACGTTTGCAAATATTTTACTCAATTCCTCATAGGTTGCCTTTTTAGTTTTCTTATTGTTTCCCTTGCTGTGAAGATTTTTGATGTGATGCAGACCCACTTGTTTATTTTTTTATTTTGTTGACTGTGCCTTTGATGTCACACCAAAAAAAAAATTATTGCCAAGACCAATGTCAAGGACGTTTTTATCTAAGTTCTCTACTAGAAACTTTACCTTCTCAGGCCTAATGTGTAAGTATTTGATTCATTTTGAGTTAATTTTGTGTATGTAGTAAGATAAGGTTTTAATTTCATTCTTTTAAATTGTAGATATGTAGTTTCTCAACTATTTATTGAAGAGATTACCTTTTTTCCATTGTGTATTCTTTGCTCCTTTGTTGCAAATTAGCTGACTGTATATGCATAGATGTGTTTCTGGGATCTCCATTCTGTTTCACTGAACTATGTGTTTGTTTTTATACCAATATTGTTTTAATTACTATAAATTCGTAATATAATTTGAAATCAGGAAATGTAATGTCTAGTTTTGTTTTTCTTGCTCAAAATTGCTTTGGCTATTTGGAATCATTGACGGTTGCATATGAATTTTAGATTATTTTTCTACTTCTATTAAAATGTCATTAGAAAGGGATTGAATTGTATCTATGAATCACTTTTGGTAGTATGGACACATTAACAATATTAATACTTCCAATCCATGAACATGGAATACCTTTTCATTTATTTGTGTATGATTTAACTTCTTCCATCAATGTTTTGGAGTTTTTCAGTGTACATATATTTCTACTATTTGGTTAAATGTATATCTAAGAAGTATCGCTTGTAAAGCTATTGTAAAAGGGATTGTTTTCTTAATTTTTTAGGTAGTTCATTGCTAATGCATAGAAAGGAAACATATTTTTTAAATGCTAATTTTCTTTCCTGCAGATTTAAACAGTTTGTTTATTCATTCTAAGAGTTTTTTGGTAGAGTACTTAGGATTTTCTATACGGATATAATTTGAACATAATGTGGATTATTTATAGACCACCTAAATAAATTGAATATCACAGTAAAGTGAGGCACACAAATATTTTTGTTTCCTAGTGCATAAAAATTTGCGTAAATATTATACTGTAGTCTGTTCAGTGTGCAATAGCATCATGCCTATAAAACAATATATATACCTTAATTTAAAAATACTTTACTGCTAAAAACTCCTAACAATTTTAGCAAGTTTTATAATAATTTTACTGGTAGAAGGTCTTGCTCAATGTTGATGGCTGCTGATTGATCAGAGTGGTGGTTACTGAAGGCTGAGGTGACTGTGGACATTTCTTAAACTAGGACAACTACGAAGGTTGCCACATTGATGGACTCTTTCTTTCATGAAAGATTTCTCTGTAGTATGTGATTGATGTTAGTCGGTATGTTAACCACAGAACTTCTTTCAAATTTGGAATCAATCCTCACAAGCTCTGCAGTTTCTTTACCAACTAAGTTTATGTAACATTCTAGAGGTTTTCACTGTCATTTCAACAATGTTCATAGTATCTTTACCAGGTGTAGATTTCATTTTAAGAAGCCAATTTCTCAGCTGAGCATGGTGGCTTAAGCCTGTAATTTCAGTATTTTTGAAAAGTTGTGATGGCACATAGCTGTAGTCTTAGCTACTCAAGAGGCTAAGGCAGCAGGACCACTTGAGCATATGATTGTAACACTGTGTACCAGCCTGAGCGACAGAAAAAGATCCTGTGTCTTTAAAAAAAAAAGAAAAAGGATAAAAGGAAGCCACTTTCTTTACTCATTCATAAAAAGCAATTCCTCATCTGTTCAAGGTTTATCATGAAATTTTCACAATTTTGTTGCATCTTCAGGCTTCACCTCTAATTGTAAAGTAATACTATGCAGCCATAAAAAAAGATGAGTTCATGTCTTTTGCAGGGACATGGATGCAGCTGGAAACCATTGTTGTGAGCAAACTATCACAAGGACAGAAAACCAAACAACACAAGTTCTACTGCTATTTCTACCACATGTGTAGTTACTTCCTTCACTGAAGTCTTCAAACTTTCTAGATCAATCATGTGGGTCAAGATCAAATTCTTCAAAATTCCTGTTAATATTGATTATTTTGCCTCCTCCCATGAGTCACAAATGTTCTGTATGGCATGTAGAATGATGAATTTTTTCAGAAGGTTTTCAATTTACTTTACCCAGATCCACTAGAGGAATTAGTATCGATGGCAGCTATAACCTTACAAAATGCAGTAGTTAAATTATAAGACTTGAAAGTCAAATTTAGTCCCTGATCCATCAGCTACTGAATGGATACTGTGTTAGCAGGCACAAAAACATCAATCTCCTGTATATCTCCATTAGAACTCTTGGGTGATTAGGTGCATTGCCAATGAATTGTAATATTTTGAAAGAAGTTGTTTTCTCTCTCTCTCTCTCTGAGCAATACATTGTGACAGTGAGCTTAAGATATTCAGCAAACCATTTTGTAAACAAATGCGCTGTCATCCAAGCTTTGTTATAGAGCACAAGCAGAGTAGATTTAGCCTAACTCTTAAGTGCCCTACAATTTTTGGAATCATAGATGAATGACTTCAACTTAAAGCAACCAGCTGCCTTAGCCCCTAACAAATGAATCAGGCTGTCCTTTGAAGCTTTGAAGACAGCCACTGATTTCTCCTCACTAACTATGAAAGTCCTTGATGGCTTATTCTTCCAATAGAAGGCTGTTTCGTCTACTTTGAAAATCTATTGTTTAGTGTAGCCACCTTCATCAATGATCTTAGATTTTCAGGATAATTTGCTGCAGATTCTACATCAGCACTTGCTGCTTCATCATGCACTTTTATGTTATGGGGATGGATTCTTAAACTTCTCCAATCTCTGCTAGCTTCAAACTTTTCTCCTGCAGCATCCTCACCTCCCTCAGCATTCATAGACTTGAGGAAAGTTAAGGCCTTGCTCTAGATTAAGCTTTGGCTTAAGGGAATATTGTAGCTGGTTTGATCTATCCAGACCACTCAAACTTTCTTAAAATTAGCAATCAGGCTGCTATACTTTCTTTTCATGTATGTCTTCACTGGAGAAGCCCTTTTAATTTCCTTCAGGATCTTTTCATTTGCATTCACAACTTGGCTAACATTGGCACAAGAACCCTAGTTAGTTTTGAGCCTATCTTGGCTTTTGCCATGCCTTCCTCACTAATCTTACTTATTTCTCGCTTTTGTTTGAAAGTGAGAGATATGACATTCTCACTTTCACTTCAGCATTTAGAAGCCATCATAGAGTTACTAATTGGCTTAATTTCCATATTTGTGTCTCTCAAAGAATATGGAGGTTTGAGGAGAGGGAGAGAGGTGGGGGAATGGACCAGTCAGTGATGAGTCAGAACACAAACACCATTTATGCATTAAGGTCACTAACTTATATGAATGCAACTCTCAGTGCCTCAAAACAATTGAAATAGTAACATCAAAGGTCACTGATCATAGATTACCACAACGGACATAGTAATAATGAAAAAGTTTGAAATATTGCAAGAATTACCAAAATATGGAACACAGATGCAAATTGAGCACATGTTGTTAAAATAATGGTGCCAATAAACTTGTTTGACACAACATTGTCACAAATTTCCAGTTCATAAAAAAATCTGTTAAGCATAATAAAGCAAAATGCAATAAAACAAGATATGCCTGTGTGCAACATCATGTCATCAGCAAACAATTTACCTACTTTCTCTGCAATTTGAATTGTTTATTTTTTCTTGCTAATTGCTCTGGCTAGGAATTCTAGTACTACATTCAATAGAAATGGGGAGAGTGGGTATCCTTGTTTTGTTCCTGATCTTAGTTAGAAAAAGGTTTTAAAACCTTTGAGTGTGATTTTAGCTGTGAGCTTGTCATATATGGCCCTTATGATATTAAGACACATTCTTTCTCTACTTCATTTATTGAGAGTTTTTACCATGAAAGAATGTTAAATTTTCTCAAAATAGTTTTCTGTATCTATTGAGATAATCATGTTATGTTTGTCCTTTTTTCTATTTATGTGGTATACCATATTTATAAATTTGCATATGTTAAAACATCCTTGCAACCCAGAAATATATCTCACTTCATAGTATATGGCTCTTTCAATATGCTGTTGAACTCAGTGTGTTAGTATTTTGTAGAGAAATTTTGTATCTCTGTTCAATCAGGAATATTGGCCTGTAATTTCATTTTCTTTTGGTATCCTTTTCTGTCTTTGGTATCAAGGTAATGCTGGTCTTGTAGAAAGAGTTTGAAAATACAACCTATTCAATTTTTTGGAAGAGTTTGAAAATGACTGTTATTTTTTCTTTAACTGTTTAGCATAATATCTTTGTGAGGTCATCTGTTCCTGGGCTTTTATTTCTCAGAAGATTTGTTATTACTAATTCAATAATCTCACTATTGACTTTTTCAGATTTTTTATTTTGTCATGGTTCAATGCCAGGTTGTTTCTAGGAATTTATAAATTTCTTCTGGGTTATACAATTTTTTGGCTTTTATTTGTTCATAGTAACCTTTTATGATCCTTTGTGTTTATGTTGTATCAATTATGATGTCTTCTTCATTTATAATTTTATTTGGGTGTTCTCTCTTTTTCTCAGTTAATCTAGCTGCAGGTTTTTCAATTTTGTTTCTTTTCATAAAATCAACTCTTAATTTCATTATTTTCTATTGTTTTTCTAGCCTCTAATTTATTTTTGCTCCAATCTTCATTGTTTCCTTCCTTCTACCAACTTTGGTGTTATTCTCCTATTTTTAGCTCCTTGAAGTATAATGTTATTTATTTGAGATCTTTCTTTGTTTAATGTATAATTTCTTGCTACAAACTTCCTTCTTGAAACTGCTTTTTGTACATCTCATAATTTGTGTGTGTGTGTGTGCATCTTTCCATTTTCATTTGTCTCAAGATATTTTTATTTCTTTTTTGATTTATTTTATGGCCTATTTGTTGTTCAGAAGTGTATTGCTTAATTTTCACATATTTATGAATTTTCAAATTTTCCTCCTGTTATGGATATTTGATTTCATACCATCATGGTTGGAAGTGATATTTGATACTATTTCTATCTTCTTAAATTGGTTCAGACTTGTTTTGTGGCCAAGCATATGACCTGTCCTAGAGAATGTGCCTGTGCATTTGAGGAGAATGTGTGTTCTGGTGCTGTTGGATGAGTGTTTGTATATGTCTGTTAAAATCAGTTGATTTATTCAACTTTGCACTTTTAGTATTGATATTCATCTGGATGATCTATCCATTGTTCAAAATAGGGTATTGAATTTCCCTACTATTGTATGGTTGTTTCTTCCCCCTTTAATTGTATTAATATTTGTTTTACATGTTTAGCTCCGCCTATATTTACAATTGTTATATCCTGTTGATAAATTGACCCTCTTATTGTTATATAATAACCATCATTTTCTCTTGTAACAAATATTTACTTAAAGCCTATTTTGTCTAACTATAGTCACCACTGCTCTCTTTTGCTTACCCTTTGAATGTAATATATTTTCCCATCTCCTCACTTTTAGCATGTGTGCCCATTTACGCCTGAGGTTGCAATTTTTTGAATTTTTGCAATCAGACCTTGGCGATGAATTGAGCAGTTATATATAAATAACTCCCATGTGCTCAGCATTCCAATAATGGAACACTAGAGACATAAGTGGTTTGCTTATGCCGTTTATGCATAGTGTTCTGTTACTGGAAAGCTGAGCTAAAGTGAGTCTCTTGTAGGTAGCATATAATTGGATCTTCTTTTGTTAAATCATTCTTCCAATCTTTGTCATTAATTGGAGAATTTAATCTATTTCCATTTAAAGATATTGTTGATAAATAAGGACTTATCATTTTGTTAATTGTTTTCTGACTGATTTGTATTTCCTTTTGTTCTTTTCTCTTCTTTTGTTGTTTTTGTTATTTGACGATTTTCTATAATGGTATGCTTTCATTCATTTCTTCCTATCTTTTGTGTACCTACTACAGGTTTTTCTTTGTGATTACCATAAGGCTTAATTAAAACATATTATAGTTATAACGGTCTCTTTTAAGCTGATATAAACTTAATTTTCATCACATACAAAAACTCTACACTTTTACTCCCCTCCTCACATTTCATGTTATTTATATCACAATTTATATCCTTTAATATTGTGTATCCATTAAAAATATTATAAATATAATACATTCATCTTTTAACTTTTGTACTAGTAGTTTTGTATTAGAGTTAAAAGTGATTCACACAGCACCATTACAATATTAAAGTATTCTGAATTTGGCTATACACTCATCTTAACCAGTGAGTTTTACATCTTCATTTGCTTTCATGTTGCTGATTAGCATTCTTTCATTTCAACTGGAAGAACACTCTTTTGCATTTCTTGTAAAATAATATTAGTAATGATGAACTCCTTCAGCTTTTGTTTGCATGGGAAAGTCTTTATCTCTCCATTTCCAAAGAACACATTTTCTTGGTATAGTATTCTTGATTGTCATGTTTTTGTTATTGTTGTTTGCTTTTGTTTGTTTCATTTTATTTTTCAGGCCTTTGAATATATTATCCCAATCTACCCTGGCCTGTAAGGTTTCTGCTGAGAAATCCGCTGATAGTGCTGTGGAGATTCCCTTGTGTGTGATGAGGTGTTTTTCTCTCACTACTTTAAAAATTATCTTTGTCTCTTGACAGTTTTTAACATAATGAATTTTAACATAATGTATCTTGAATATAATGTATCTTAATAATCAACCCACTTGGCATTCTTTGCTATTCATAGGTCTGGCTGTTCATTTCCTTCTTCAGATTTTCGCAATTTCTGTTTCATTTCTTTAAATAAGCTTTCTTTTTTTAGTTTTTCTCTTTTTCTGCTCTTCTAAAATCTTCAGTATCATGTATATTGCTTTTCTTGATGTTGTTCTGTAAGTACCATATGATTTACTCACCTTTATAAACTTATTTTTCTTTTTGTTTCTCTTACTGGATAATTTCAAGTAAACTGTCTTCTCTTTTGTTGATTCTTTCTTCTGCTTGATCAAATCTGTTACTGAAACTTTCTATTGATTCTTTCAATTTAGAAATTTGTATATTTTATGATGTATAATTGAATAAAGTCTTTAATCTGCATGACATTTCTTTATATTTTTATTCTTTATTTTAATGTGGGACTACTGGCATACATTTTCTCTCTTCTTTGCAAAAATATTTTGCCATCATTTTTGAAATATCAAACTCTAGGTTAGTAGATATTTGATTTCAGAACTGGGTATTGTTTTACCTTTTGTTGTTCATGCCAGTCTTATTATTGCTTTTTTTTAAAAAAAACTAACAAGCTTTCTTTACCCTTCTTGGTTGCTTTTAAGATTTTTTTCACTTTGACTTTGATTACTCTAGTTTTATTTATTATATTAGAAATCTACTTAAATGTAGATTTATTTGTATTTATGCTGCTATGGTTAGCAAATTCTCTTGAATTTGATTTTGAGTGTTTTTATTAGATTTTGTGAAATTCTTAGTCTATAGCTCTTTAAATATCTTTTTTGCCCTATTCTTTTTCTCTTTCAGTTCCACCTGAGATTTCATTTGTTTAAACATTTTGTCATGACTCATTTTTTTGCATTTATATATCTCTCTTCAAGTTTCAATCTATTTTCTGCTGTCCTATATTTTAGTTCACTATTAATTGGTTCTGTTGCCACTACACTGCTACTAACTCATATAATAGAATTATTTTAACTCTAGAATTTCCAGTGGTCTCTTATTATACATTGCAGTTCTGCAGTGAAATTTTCTATTTTCTCGAACATGTTAACCATAGTTGCTGTTTTAAGTGCCTGACTGATTACTTCAAATTTTGGAGTTATACATCTGACATTTTATTACATCATGTCTCTGTTATTTTTTCTTTTTTTCCTATTGACTTTTAGTCATATTTTATTCTGTCATGCTTGATATGTTTTACAATATTTTTTGAAAAATATTGAGGCTTTGGGTAATTTATATTCCTCCAGATATAATTTAATTTTCCTCTGAGAGACCACCTTGGGAAGACCACCTTGATTTAATCAGTAATTGAATGTCTTGAGATTTTGTTTTAGACTTTTTGAGGTCTGGCCTACTTCCACTTTGCTCATCCCTAGAAGGAGCCATTTAGGGTCTCAACTAAATGTCTATGCTATTTTCAAGATCCCTTCTCTATGGTAGACCCTAAAATGAGCTTTCTTTCTCTGCCTCTTTCTCTCTCTGTCTGTCTCTCTCTCCAGTGCCTTGAGATTCCTGAAATGTTTCCTTAGCTTCTTCATCTCTTAAATTCTATTTGATTTCTCAGCCTCTTAGAAATTGGCAGATGCAAGAGAAAACTTCATGCAGAATGTTGGGCTCACTTTTCCATATTCTTCCCTCCAGGATTTTGGACCCTCAATTCTATCTATTTCCAAAACTAACGTTTAAAATGTAGGTTAAATGAATAACAAGTATAATCCAATTTTTAGTCACATATCAATCAGAGTCAAGTATGGAAAGCAGAGTGAATGACAGGTAGTTCAGTGGAAGAAATTTAATAGGAGAACTAGTTAACACAGATGCTGTAAGCATCACAAAGACAAACAGGCTATGGGAGAGCAAAACTGTAGATCAGCCACAGCAGAAAGCTGTTTCTACTCCTAAGACTAACAATGTGAGGAGGTATTTACAAAGGCCAAGAGTCAATTCTACCAGATAGAAAGCAGAATCAGACCAGAGGCTTGCAAAAAAAGTAGAGCTTATATGGGAGATGAAGCCATGCCCCTAAAAAGAAGAAGAAAGACTGATTCTCCCCTGCTTCTGCTTGCCACTCACCCATCAATGCTCCCTTGTGGATAAACCTAACTAGTAGGTAGGAAAAGAGCCTGAGAAATGTAGGATCAGTCTTCTTCGTGTAGATCAGAAGGTCACTAAATGCACCTAAGAACAAAGGCACATGACTGGAAAAGTCCCTTTGGAGCCAGATGCTAGGGCAGGAAAACAAATAGAGCTGACAAGACTCCAGGTACCATTAACCATATTCACTGATTGAAAATATTTCCATATTAGATACAAGTCAAAGAAGTCAAAGAAAAAAATGTGGTTTTGCTGGTTCAAAGATTTTCCTAAATAATTACAAAACACCTCTGAAAGTAAGAAATTATTTCCACAGCAGCTAAGGCAGTGGAAAGTATCTTACCAAGGTACCTTTCCAAGGTACTTCAAAATAGAGTGGAATGGAATAAGATAGAATAGAGTAGCAGTGGCATCAGAAGATGTAGGGGCTTTGAGAGAAAGTATTTGCTCAAAAAGTTTTAAAACTCAGCTGTGTAGGTGAGTTATTTAAAGCTGGTTTCATTTCACTGAAGAGGAAGCAGACAAGGATAATTTCATTTAAGAATAGCAAGTCAAGACCTTTTAAAGAACAGAGAAAGAGGAAAGAAGATTAAATGCTCTTAGAAAAAATTCTAAAGTGGCAAGTGAAATGCAAATTTTAAATATTCCCCAGCTAGTCAATAAATCCTTACAAATGGGTGGATTGTTCATCATAATTGAAATAAGCCCTTGAACTTTGATTTTCATTAGTCTGGTTACATGCTGTTTAAAGAAACTTTAAATTTAGGTCAGCCCCTGTGTTGCAAAACATCTGACAGAAGAAACAAATTACTTCCTCACAGACTCATCTTCTTTCCCTTCATTTTCCTCCGTTATTCAAAATGAAGATAACAATGACCCCCGCACTGGGTCTTCCTCAAGTGTTTTTGGCTGGGATAAGAGTCTCTAGTCAAAAGAAGGGTTTAATTTCTGGGAAGCCAATTTTGGTTGTTTTGATTAGGCAATTCTGTGACAAAAGAACTAGGTATTGCATCTGAGTGGAGCCAGCTGTGTTTCCTTTGTTCGCTACTGAGCTGGTTAGGAAAGCATGGCAGGGAACTGATGACCTGGCAGATGGGAGATGGATGGGCAAGGAGGGCAGAGCACTCTCCTTTCAGCCAAAACTGCCATTGCTCCTATGACTAACAAGGGGATTCATGTTGATATTTTACTAGTATTGCAAGATTTATCAGCTAGGACCACTTTGGGTAAGAAAGAGAAAAGCCAAATCAGGCTTCTGAAGAGGGTGTATTGACCTTCAGTTCCCAAGAGCTTGGAGGTGGGACTCGTATCAGACACAGATTGATTGGAAAGTTTGAGAAATCCACCAGGACTTGGTTTCTCTCACCCTCTGTCCCCATTTGGTTCTGTTCCTCATGGCCTTCATGCTTAGACTAGCTGGAGAACCTCCTGCTCACAGAGAGCCTGAAGCAGCTTTGGCATGCACATTCTCTCTTGGTCTCAGCCAGTGGAGTAGAAAACAGCAAGAGTCCCTTTCCAAGGACTTCTTGCAAAATCTTTTGAACCGGTTACTGTAACCTGGTGACTAGCTTTGACAGAGGTCACATCCTTCCCCGAGGTCCATGCAAAGAATGTGTGTTGTGAATGGAGGAGGGAGAGTCTTTCAGAGGGAAATGAAGCTATTAACAAAGAGGGAGCATGGAATGGGAGGTCATTAAACACAGACATGGCAAAAATGAATATCTACTTTATATACTCTATGTACTTGGCCATGGTGTAACGTTTTCCTAGTATTAAACAGGTTTTTGCTTGTTTTTGCAGTTCTTTCTTGCTACATCTTTGAATGGATTGTATAGCTTTGAGGAAAGTATGGAGAATGTTTCTGTAAGCAATATTTTGCCCCAAAAGGAAGGGAACAAGAGCTTTACCATACATCGCCAGCTACTATGACTTCCATTTTAAAATGTTTATTTGCTTTGCAGCCAAATGTCCTACCATAGACCTATACAGAGGTAATGCTCATGTTAATTAGCTTGATTTAGCCATTCCATAGCATATATATATTTCAAAACATTTACACAATAAATATAGATGATGTTGTCAATCAATCAATAAATAAGTTAATTTGCTATATTTAAGATATACAAATATTAAAACAATGCATTAAACATCTGTGCATTCACAACCTGTTAAGGAATAAAACATTGTCAACAAACTAAATGCCCCTTTGGAACTCTCCCAAATAATTTTCCTTTTCCAGAAAAACACTATCTTGAATTTAGTGTTTTTCATTCTTATGTCTTTATTCATATTTTAACTAGAACTTTTATGAACCTCTAAGAAACATGCAGTATTGTTTTGTATGTTTTTCATATGTATATATATATAGTCATATATATTTTGCAACTCTTTTTCTCAACTACGTTTGATATTTGTAGGTCTAGTTTTTTTTCATCCTGCTATTGTGTTGTGTTCCATTTTTTTTGATGTTTGAATATATCATAATCTATTCATTCTTCAGGTAATGAACATTTGCATTGGATTGGTTCCAGATCTTACTGTTAAGAATAATGTTATTGTAAGTGTTTTCCTACATGTTTCTGGCATAAATGTTCAAGAATATCCTAAGGGTATATACCAGCTCAGAAGATTTGTGCAACATCAATTTTACTGGTTATTGTCACACTAAAAGAGATGGTATCAATTTACACATTCACCAGCAAAGTATAAATGTCCTCATATCTCCATATCTTTCCCAACATATATCATCAGACTTTTAAAATTTTTTCCAGCCTGATTAATGTGAGATTTGTGGTTTTAATGTGAATTTCCATGATTACTAATGACAAAGCATTTTGTCATATCTGTACTGGCAATTCAAATTTCTTCTGTGAGTTTTCTGTTTACATCTTTGCTGATCTCCTCATGCCCTGGGTTATTTGATTTCTTAGTGTTTGGTGGAATTTTGTATTATTCTCCTTATTTATCATGTCTTTTTTGTTGGAGGGCAGTGTTAAATGTGTTGCAAATATCCTTTTGCTTAGTTTTTAAATTGTCATTGTGTATATTCCTTAATAAACAGAAAATGTAATTATCATTTTATGAAAATTAACTTACATTTATGATTTATGCTCTTTGTAACCTAGTTAAGAAATCCTCGCTTACCTTTTGTTCAACAAGATGTTTCTCTGCATGCCTGCTGGGCTTTCCTCATTGCTGGGAAGTCTCACGGTGATACTTCCATAGAAGAAGGAAGCTCACCTCAGAGAGAGATGGCTGGAAATCTCTTAGAATTTGCTCAGTCTTTAAATCTCTTCCAAGCAAGTAACCTACACCAAGAAAGAAATGATCTTTTTGGCAGGGGTAAAGATCTTTTATCTTCATGCCTGTGAGATTTTCAACAACAGGAGTGCCCCATCTCAACTGCGTATAATGCAACCGAAGGGCATATGGTGAAGGCCTTGAACGCGGATTCAAAAACCTGCAAACTTATGCCTGAACATTTTGTGCATCTTTTTCACAGCACCACACACACCCACCCCATGTCCAGCACAGCCTGGTGTGTGATACTGAGGGACCCACTCTTGAGCAGCTGATAGCTACACCTCTGTGTGATCTACTGGCCCTGCTTAAGATTAGGAAACTCTCTCTCTCTGTCTCCCCCAGCCTTCTCCCCTACTCAACAACAGCTTCATTTTAGTATTAGGTTTGGGTTTTATTTTATCCTCTCCTTCTCTTTCTCTGCTGTGAGATTTGCATTATCAGGAAAATAGGCAAGAAAATAGGAGAGAAAGTAATGGAAGGTAACTTTTTCAAGTCTGAGAAATATTTTCATCTGCCAACCAGAAAAGCAGTCTGACTATGAAACTTGTCAGATAGTCACATTTATCCCTGACAGAATTTTGGAATCACTTTACCTTCAGAATTTTTCTCCAGGATTGGTATTTACTCTAGTTCTCATGGTCATCTGAGGCAAGGGGGTAATGAAGTAAAGAAAGAAGTTACTTTGGCTATCAGAAACTAGGATTTATTGTCACCTAATTTAAGCCTGCTAACATAGAGGAGCAAGCCAGGTGGTGTGCCAGTCTTAGAAGAGACTAGGAAATAGGCTCTTTGTTAAACTGCAATAAAATCTCCATTCTCCTCCCAACTTTCCCTCTCCCATCACCGTTACAGCTCATATCTCATAATAAGTAATCAGCTCCCCTGCTGTCTCAATCCACTTACTGCACCACCAATCAATCTGAATGGCCCAGGTGCCTCTGCAGGTTTCCTAACACTTCCACATGTGCTCTATGTCTCCAAGGACAAGCATGCTTGCATTTGCAAAGGCTCTCTGAGTGGACAAAGAGCAAAGCTGAAATGTTTGGAGTGGGGTCAGGGGAAGGACACAATCTGATGTGATAGTAGAAGGTCCGTCCGTGCAATAGCACTTGGTATTTCAGTTTTTTCAATTCAGTTTCTGTTTCTCTCATGACTTAAAAAAAATTTACACTAAATTGAGTGGTATCACCATGCCTTGTTTCATAATTCAAACAGCTGAGTTTATAAGCAATCATGTATCCCTCTTGGACATCAGGATAAACAATATTACAGTGAGATATCATGCCCTTCATTTTCCTTTTCCTGTTTTCCCTGCTAGTTTTCCCCTTAAGTTAATAATTTCTATTGAAATAAGTAATGTGGTCAAGATGGGTGTTGTGATGGTTAATTTTATGTGTCAACTTGACTGAGCCACAGATGCCCAGATTTTTGGTTAAATATTATTCTGGGTGTTTCTGTGAGGGTTTTCTTGGATGAAATTAACATTTAAGTAGACAGACTGAATAAAGCAGACGATCCTCTCTAATATGGGTGAGCCTCATCAAATCAGCTGATGGTCTGAATAGAACAAAAATGTTAACTCCAGGGGAAGGGAGGACTTTTCCTGCCCAACAGTCTCTGATCCAGGACATCGTTCTTATACATGAAGTGAAATACCAGCTCTTCTTGGGTCTTAAGCCTGCTGGCTTTCATACTGAAACTTACACTATCAGCTCCTCTGATGCTCCAGGTTGTCAACTACATATTTTGAGACTTGTCAGCCTCTGCAATTATTTGAGCCAATTTCTTATAAGACACACACACACACACACACACACACACACACCTCTTGGTTCTGTTTCTTGGTAGAACCCTGAGTAATACAAGGGTGTTTCCATTCAGAGCTCAAAACTCAAATCTTAAAGTGAATATGGGGGTCTCTTAGACCTTGAAGAAAATCATACTTACTTTAAAGGCTATTACCCTTTTAAAAAATGAAAGACCCAAAAACTCTTTCAAAAATTATCTACCTTTCATGCTGGCTATCCAAGGCAATTCATTTTATTCTTATCATGCACTTCCTTTGCTCTATCTCAGCTTTAGGAAGACAGATACTAACCTCCCTGGGAGAGTCTTTGTTTAGCTCTTTGGATCTTTGGCACCATTAGCCTGACCTTTCCCTTTGTAAAAAGCAGCATGCATTGGCTATTGGGGAGGAGCTGGTCACAGGTAGAAAGGGCACACCAGCTACTCTTCCATCCAGGGAGAGAGTTGATGTGAGTATTGTTCTCTAAAACAGTGTTATCTCCATGACAATTACCACGATCACAAAACCTTCTGCCAGGGATGGGCACATGGTTCACAGTCACCTTCATCTCAGCCACTGGATAAGACAATGGTTTTCCCCCAAGATATATGTCTGAAATCAATCAGCACAAGGAGAGCATACAGCATGATGCTGGGTAGTGGATGTGTGAGGGATTAGAGAAAAATGAGATTGGAGAGAGGGACTGAGGAAAACTCCTAACAAACTGATTCTTACTTAGTCCACTCAGTCCTTCAGCAAACTACATCCTCCAGATGATCTTCTGTGTCAAGATGGAAGAAGAGCATTTGAGCTCTAAAAGTGAACGTTTGGGATTCCACCTATACAGGGTCCAAGACTGGACCTTGTGCCTGATGTGGGATCTTCTGAGACATGTTTTCATGAGCTAAGTCAACACCCAGGATCACAGACTAAGAGAAAACTTTTTGTGGATTATCAGCGGAACCATCCCCAATATTTCAGCGTAGGTTCTTTTCTACTTTCCCTAAGTGTCGGCCAGTCTGAGAAATAAAGGGAAGGAGTACAAAAGAGATAAATTTTAAAGCTGGGTGTCTGGGGGAGACGTCACATGTCGGCAGGTTCTGTGATGGCCCCTGAGCCGCAAAGCCAGCAAGTTTTTATTAGTGATTTTTAAAGGGGAGGGAGTGTACGAATAGGGTATGGGTCACAGAGATCACATGCTTCACAAGGCAGTAAAATATCACAAGGCAAATGGGGGCAGAGTGAGATCACAGGACTGGAGCGAAATTAAAATTGCTAATGAAGTTTCATGTCCCACTGGGCACGCATTGTCATTGATATCTTATCAGGGGACAGGGTTTGGGAGCAGACAACCAGTCTGACTAAAATTTACTAGGCAGGAATTTCCTCGTCCTAACAGACCTGGGAGCGCTATGGGAGACCGGGGCTTATTTCATCCCTTATTACAACCGTATAAGACAGACATTCCTAGAGCAGCCATTTTAGAGACCTCCTCATAGGAACGCACTCTCTTTCTCAGGGCTGTTCTTTGCTGAGAAAAAGAATTCAGCAATATTTCTCCTATTTGCTTTTGTAAGAAGAGAAATATGGCTCTGTTCCACCCAGCTCTCAGGCAGTCAGACCTAATGGTTATCTCCCTTGTTCCCTGAACATTGCTGTTATCCTGTTCTTTTTTCAAGGTGCCCAGATTTCATATTGTTTAAACACACATGCTTTATGAACAATTTGTGCAGTTAATGCAATCATCACCGGGTCCTGAGGCGACATACGTCCTCAGGTTACAAAGATGACGGGATTAAGAGATTAAAGTAAGGACAGGCATAGGAAATCACAAGAGTATTGATTAGGGAAGTGATAAATGTCCATGAAATCTTCACAATTTATGTTCAGAGATTGCAGTAAAGACAGGCGTAAGAAATTATAAAAGTATTAATTTGGGGAACTAATAAGTGTCCATGAAATCCACAATTTAGGTTCTTCTGCCATGTCTTCAGCCGGTCCTTCCATTCGGGGTCTCTGACTTCTCACAACAGTGGATGAATTAGTCCACTTATATTTCAGGAAATTCTCACCATTCTTCTTTGTAGTATATTTTCCAATGTTGTTCATCAGGTCCTAGAGGGGCAATTGTTTTTACACTGTGGTCTTAAAACAAAAAAAAAAAACAGAATATTTACTGGATCCAGGCTACTCTAGTGTAGGATCAGCAAGTTGAAAAGGGGTCCCAAGTGTCCAAGTGTGTTCTTCCCGAAGTAGTTTCCTTCTGTTCACTTGAAACTTTCCAACATTACACCCTTTTATTGGTCTCAGATTCCAGGAAGCTTGGCTTCAACAATTTGCACTCTGGCTCTGATTTTTTACTTAAGGAAACAAAACTTTGCAGCATTTTCTATTTTGAAGGGAATCAACATCCTATTTAAAACAAAGATAAAAATTTCAACCATGGAATCTAGATCTTTGTATTTGATCTCATGGGTGTCTTCTTTTCTATGGGGCCTTTTTCTTCCATTCATACTTCTCTTCTGTCTTGCTGGCTCTGAGGAAATGTCACTTCCCATATGCTGCTTTTAACCTCTGGCCCAACTACTGAGCAAATGAGCATATTTGTGTAAACCTAACCCCTATGCATATGAGACAACACTGAATTTACAAAAAACTTGGTAAAAATTAAGGGTGATAAAATGAAAATAAACACAGAAAATATACAAAGCAAAGAAGTCTTTCAACTTTCATTCTTCATTCAATCCTTTATTTATCAACAAGCATATTTTGAGTGCCCACTAAGTGCCAGGACCTGGAGAAACAATAATGAACAGTACACAAGCTCCTGACTTCATAGAGCTTACAGCCTAGCGGAAGTTTGGGTTTATATGGCAGAAGTATGTGTCTCCCATAGTGCATTGCTTCTAGAGATCTGAATTCCTCTTCACTTCCATATCCTTTTCAAGCAGAAACAAACAAAAAGTTCAGGCAGAAAATGCTATCCTATGACTTAAAACCTAATTCTAAACCCAAGAGCTTGTGACTCCAATTCCCCTCTGTGGTCTTCTGTTAGTCCTCACCACTTATCACTGTGAACTTCAGAGCTTCCTAAAACTGGGGCTTTACATGTCTAGGAAGCAGCAGGACTGTTTCACATGTCAGCTGCAGATTTGGAGCTTTATCATTAACTCAATAGATACTTAGAATCAGGATCACTAGCAGTTAGTAAAAGAGATGCTTTGGTTCTGTGAAAGGAAGCTTTGAGGTTGGAAATAACAGGAGATAATTAGGTCTTGGGGGAAATAGGCAGTTAGAGTCAGAACAAATTCTTACTGTGGTTTTTTCTCATTGGGCATGTGCACATGCATGTGTTGTGATATATAAGACATTAATGGCAAACATGTGCATTTTCTTATTATATATTATGGACTGAAATTATAGATTTAAAATGGTATAAACTTTCCTTTAAAATGTAATCTGAAAACTGACTTATTCGTTTGGAGGTGCACACCTTCCTTGATCATACTATCTACACAAGCTTTTCTTTATAAATATCTAAGACGTTCCATGTATTCAAAACCATGAGAGGACTGGGAATTGAGAGCTACAAGATAATTTAACTTCAACACTGAGACAAGTAGAAAAGGGCTTATTTCAGTTCACATTTTAACAAGACAGTTCTCAGAGTACCAATAAGAAGTTCTAGAGAGATCATCATGGGAAATGACAACAGGAAGAACTAATTACCTGACCTTACAGAACAGGTCATAATTCTTATAGCTCAAGATATGGGGAATGGATGTTGTTCTTGGCCAAATTATGCATGCCCTGTTATATGGTAGGGATGTTTGTTCCTTCCAAATCGGGCCCCAGGTACAGCTCATGCCACCACTTCAGATGGTGCAAGCCATGAGACAGTGGCTTTCATGTGGTGTTAGGCCTGCAGGGACATACATAGAATGAAAACATGAAGGAGGCTTAGCAGCTTCCTTCTAGATTTCAGAGAATGTATGGGAAACCCTGGGTGCCCAGGCAAAAACCTGCCGCAGACATGGAGTCCCCAAAGCAAACTTCTACTAGGGTAGTGCCAAGGGGAGAGGTGGGGTTGGAGCCCCCATGCAGAGTCCCTACCAGGGCACTGCTGAGTGGAGCTGTGGGAAGGGGCCATTGCCCTCCAGACCCCAGAATGGTAGATCCACTGTCAACTTGTAACCTTTTCTTAGAAAAGCCCACAGACACTCAACTCCTACCATGACAGCAGCCACAAAGGATGTACCCTGCAAAGCCACAAGGGCAGGGCTGCCCAAGACTTTGGGAGCCCACCTCTCACACCGTGATGCAAGACATGCAGTCAAAGATTATGTTGTAACTTTAAGATTTAATAACTGCCTTACTGGGTTTAGGACTTGTGTGGGACATGTTACCCCTTTATTTTGGCCAATTTCTCCCCTTTAGAATGGGAATGTTTACCCAATGCCTGTACCACCATTGTATCTTGAAAGTAAATCACTTGGTTTTGATTTTACAGGTTCACAGGTGGAAGAAATGTACCTTCAGTCTCGGGTGAGACTTTGAACTTTTGACTTTGAGTTAATACTGGAACAAGTTAAGACTTTGGGGAACTATCTGAAAAGGATGATTGAATTTGCAATGTGAGATGAACATGAGATTTAGGGGTCCAGGGGCAGAATAACACGGTTTGGATGTTTGGCCCCTCCAAATCTCATGTTGAAATGTGACTCCCAGGGTTGAGATGGGGCCTTGTGGGAGTGATTGGATCATTAGCTAGGTTCCCTCATGAATGGTTTAACACCATCTCCTTGGTGATCAGTGATTCTCACTCGGAATTCACACAAAGTCTGCTTGTTTAAAAGAGCATGGTACCTCTTCCTTGCTCTTGCTACCTCTACCTCTCTCCCCGTGTGAGATGTTTGTTCCTTCTTCATCTTCCACCATGAGTGGAAGCTTCCTGAGGCCCTCACCACCAGCAGATTCTGGCACCATGCTACTTATATGGCACACAGAATGATGAGCCAATTAAACTTATCTTTATAAATTACCCAGCCTTGGGTATTTTCCTTAGAGCAATGCAAGAATGGGCTAACATACCCTGTCTAATTTCTTGGATTCTGCAGGCAGGCCAATCTCCCTTTGTAAAAACATGATGAAAGTGCAGTGAATTTGTAATCTGAGGTAATAGTATTATAGTACCAAATGAGGCAGATGAATGAGGTATCTGCTTCTGCAAGGGGCTCAGCACCAATTTTTCCATCCATTTCTCAGTGATCTCTAATGGGTAATTTAAGGAGATGTCTATTTTGCCACCTAGTACCAGGCCAGAAGAGCTCTTCTATTGATATGGTACTGGAGGCATGTGCCACAGTAGATTGCAGATGACTCAGAAGAGCAAAGGAGTGAAGATTCCCTGAGTGGACTGTGAAAGAGAAAACATTGCATAAGAAATTATTATTTCCTTTATTTTATTATGTTGGTATATTTTTAACTTTTTTAACTTTTATTTTAGGTTTAGAGGTACACGGGAAGGTTTGTTACATGGGTAAACATGTGTCATGGGGGTTTGTTAACCTATTATTTCATCACCCAAGTATTAAGCCCAGTACCCAATAGTTATCTTTTCTGCTCCTCTCCCTCCTTTCACCCTCCCCCATCAAGTAGACCCCAGTGTCTGTTGTTTCCTTCCTTGTGTTCATAAGTTTTTATTATTTAGCTTCAACTTATAAGTGAGAACATGCAGTGTTTGGTTTTCTTTTCCTGCATTAGTTTCCTAAGGATAGTAGCCTCCAGTTCCATCCCTGTTCCCACAAAAGACATTATCTCAATTTTTATGGCTGCATAATATTCCGTGGTGTATATGTACTGCATTTTCTTTACCCAATCTGTCATTGATGAGCATTTAGGTTGATTCCATGTCTTTGCTGTTGTGAATAGTGCTGCAATGAACATTCACATGCATGTATCTCTAAGGTAGAATTATTTCTATTTCTCTGGGTATATACTCAGAAATGGGATTGCTGTGTTGAGTGATAGTTCTGCTTTTAGCTCTTTGAGGAGAAACCATACTGCTTCCCACAATGGTTGAACTAATTTATACTCCCACCAACAGTGTATAAGTGTTCCTTCTTCTCTGCAGCCTTGCCAGTATGCTATTTTTTGGCTTTTTAATCATAGCTATTCTGACTGGTGTGAGATGGTATCTTATTGTGGTTTTGATTTGCATTTCTTTAATGATCAGTGATATTGAGCTTTTTTTCATATGCTTGTTGGCCTCTTGTATGTCTTCTTTTGAGAAGCATCTGTTGATGTCCTTTGCCCACTTTTTTAATGAGTTTTTTTCTTATAGATTTGCTTAAGTTTTTATAGATGCTGGATATTAGTCCTTTGTCAGATGCATAGTTTGCAAATATTTTCTTCCATTATGTAGGTCGTCTGTTTACCCTGTTGATAGTTTCTTTTGCTGTGCAGAAGCCCTTAAGTTTAATTAGATCCCACTGGTCAATTTTTGGTTTTGTTGCAATTGCTTTTGGTGTCTCTGTCATGGAAATCTTTGCCTGTTCCTATGTCCAGGATGATATTGCCTAGGTTGTCTTCCAGTGTTCCTATTTGTTTGGGTTTTACATTTAAGTCTTTAACTATCTTGACCTGATTTTCGTATATGGTGTAAAGAAGGGGTCCAGCTTCACTCTTCTGGATATGGCTAGCTAGTTACTCCAGCACCATGTATTGAATAGAGAGTGTTTTTTCCATTGCTTTTTTTGTCAGCTTTGTTGAAGATTAGATAGTTGTAGATAGGCAGCCTTATTTCTGGGCTTTGTATTCTGTTCCATTGGACTATGTGCCTGTTTTTTTACCAGTACCATGCTGTTTTGGTTCCTGTACCCCTGTAGTATAGCTTGAAGTCAGGTAATGTAATGCATGGAGCTTTGTTCTTTCTCCTTAGAAGTGCTTTGGCTATTTGGGCTCTTTTTTGATTCCATATGAATTTTAAAATAGTTTTTTCTAGTTCTATGAAAAATGTCACTGATAGTTTGATAGGAATAGCATTGAATCTATAAATTACTTCAGGCAGTGTAGCCATTTTAATGATATTCATTCTTTCTAAATCAGCATGGGATGTTTTTTCATTTGTTTGTGTCTTCTCTAATTTCTTTGAGCAGTGTTTTGTAATTCTCATCATAGAGATCTTTCACCTCCCTGGTTAGCTGTAGTCCTAAGTATTTTATTCATTTCGTGGCAATTGTGAATGGGATTGCCTTTCCGATTTGGCTCTCAGTTTGGCTATTTTGGATGTATAGGAATATTGGTAATTTTTGTACATTGATTTTGTATCCTGAAACTTTGTTGAAGTTGTTTATCAGCTAAAGGAGCATTTGGGCCAAGACTATGGGCCAAATGAAAACAGGGATAGTTTGACTTCCTCTCTTTCTGTTTAGATGTCTTTATTTCTTTCTCTTGCCTGATTCCTCTGGTAAGGACTTCTAATACTATGTTGAATAGAAGTGGTGAGAGAGGGCATGCTTGTTTTGTGCTGGTTTTCAAGTGGAATGCTTCCAGTTTTTTGCTCTTTCAGTATAATGTTGGCTGTGGGTTTGTCATAGATAGCTCTTAGTATTTTGAGGTATGTTCCTTCAGTACCTAGTTTATTGAGAGTTTTTAACATGAAGGAGTGTTGAATTTTATCAAAAGCCTTTTCTGCATCTATGGAGATAATCATGTGGTTTTTGTCTTTAGTTCTGTTTATATGATGAATCATACTTATTGATTTGTGTATGTTAAACCAACCTTGCATCCTGGGGATGAAGCCTTTTGATATGCTGCTGGAATTGGTCTGCAAGTATTTTTTTGAGGATTTTTGCATCAATGCTCATCAAGGATACTGACTGGAAGTTTTCTTTTCTTGTTGTGTCTCTGCCAGGTTTTGGTATCAAGATGATGCTGGCCTCATACAATGAGTTGGGGAGCAGTCCCTTCTCAATTTTTTGGAATGGTTTTTGGAGGAGTGGTATCAGCTCTTGTTTGTACATCTGGTAGAATTTGGCTGTGAATTCATCAGGTCCCAGGCTTTTTTTGGTTGGTAGGCTACTTATTACTGATTCAGTTTTGAAGCTCATTATTGATCTGTTCAGGGAATCAATTTCTTCCTGGCTCAGTCTTTGGATACTCTATGTGTATAGGAATTTATTCATCTCTTCCAGATTTTCTAGTTTGTGTGCATAGAGGTGTTTGCAGTAGTTTTTATGGTTGTTTTATTTCTGTGGGGTCAGTCTTAAGTAACATTTCCTTCATAGTTTTTAATTCCGTTTATTTGGATCTTCTCTCTTTTCTTCTTTCTTATTCTAGCTAGTGGTCTATGTGTGTCATTTTTTTCAGAAAACCAACATCTGCATTCATTGATCTTTTGAATGCCTTTTCATGTCTTGATTTCCTTCAGTTAAGCTCTGATTTTTGTTATTTCTTATCTTCTTCTAGCTTTCGGGTTGATTTGTTCTTGCTTCTCTAATTCTTTTAGTTGTGAAGATGGGTTGTTAATTTGAGATCTTTCTAACTTTTTGATGTGGGCATTTAGTGCTATAAATTTCCCTCTTAACACTGCCTAAGCTGTGTCCCAGAGATTCTGGTATGTTGTGTCTTTGTTCTCATTCATTTCAAAGAACTTCTTGATTTCTGCCTTAATTTTATTATTTGCCCTAAATTCATTCAGGAGCATCTTTAATTTCCATGTAATTGCATGCTTTTAAGCAATTTTTATAATCTTGACTTCTATTTTTATTGTGCTGTGGTCCGAGAGTGTGTTTGGTATACTTCTTGTTCTTTTACGTTTGTTTAGGATATCTTTATGTCCAATTATATGGTTGATTTTAGAGTATGTGCCATGTGGCAATGCAAAAAACGTATATTATGTTGTTTTGGGGTACAGAGTTCTGTAAAGGTCTATTGGATCCTTTCAGTCCAATTTTGAGTTTAAGTGCTGAATATCTGCTAATTTTCTGTCTTGGTGGTGTCTAATACTGTCAGTGGAGTGTTGAAGTCTCCTATTATTATTGTGTGGGAGTCTGTGTCTTTTTCTGTAGGTCTCTAAGAACTTGCTTTCTGAATCTGGGTGTGCCAATATTCGGTGCATATGTATTTAGGATAGTTAGGTCTTCTTTAATTGAACCCTTTACCATTATGTAATGCAATTCTTTGTCTCTTTGATCTTTGTTGGTTTGAAATCTGTTTTGTCTGAAACTAGGATTGCAACCACTGCTTTTTTCTATTTTCCATCAGCTTGGTAGATTTTCCTCCATTCCTTTATTTTGAGCCTATGAGTGTCATTATGTGTGAGATGGGTCTCTTGAAGATGGCATACCATTTTGTCTTGCTTTTTTATCCAGCTTGCCACTCTATGACTTATAAGTGGGGTCATTTAGCCTGTTTACATTCAAAGTCAGTATTGATGTGTGGATTTGATCCTGTCCTTGTGCTGCTAGCTGGTTATTATGCTGGCTTGTTTGTGTGGTTGCTTTACAGTGACACTGCTCTGTGTGTTTAAGTGTGTTTTTGTATTAGCTGGTAGCAGTCTTTCCTTTCTGTATTTAGTGCTTCATTCAAGATCTCTTGTAAGGCAGGTCTGGTGGTAACAAATTCCTTCAATATTTGCTTATCTGAAAAAAAAAAGGTTTACTTCTCCTTCACTTAGGAAGCTTAGTTTGGCTGGATATGAAATTCTTGGTTAAAGATTTTTCTTTTAGAATGTTGAATATAAGCCCCCAATTTCTTCTGGCTTGTAAGGTTTCTGCTAAGAGGTCTGCTGTTAGCCTTATGGGGTTCCCTTTATAAGTGACCTGCCCTTTCTCTCTTTCATTTCTACCTTGGAAAATCTGACAATTATGTGTCTTGGGAATGATCTTCTTGTGTAGAATTTTGCAGGAGTTCTCTATATTTCCTGAAATTGGATGTTGGCTTCTCTAGTAACAATGGGACAGTTTTCATGGATGGTACACTGAAAAATATTTTCCAAGTTGTTTGTTTTCCTTCTCTCCCTTTCAGGGATGACAGTGATTCATAGATTTGACCTCTTTACATAGTCCTATACTTCTTGGAAATTTTGTTTATTTCTTTTTACTCTTTTCTCTTTATTTTTGTCTGACTGTCTTATTTCAGAGAACCAACCTTCAAGTTCTTAGATTCTTTCCTCAGCTTGGTTTATTCTGTTGTTAATACCTGTGATTGCATTGTGAAATTCTTGTGTTGTGTTATTCATCTCTGTCAGACCTGTTAGGCTCTTTTTATATTGACTATTTCATCCTTCAGCTCCTCTATTGCTTTATTGTGATTCTTATTTTTTTTAGATTGCATTTTGCTGTCCTGAATCTTGATGATCTTTTGTTCCTATCCATATTCTGAATTATATTTCTGTAATTCTAGCCAGTTCAGCCTGGTTAAGAACTTTTGTTGGAGAACTGGTGTGATCATTAGGAGGATATATGACACTCTGGTCATTTGAGTTATCAGTGTGCTTGCATTGGTTCTTTCTCATCTCTGCATGTGGGTGTTCCTTTAACTGCAGTGTAGATTGAGTATAGTCAATACACTTCTTTTCTGAATGTTTTCACTGAGCTGACACTTTGTGCAGGGGCTTTATCTGAAGCTGAGTTCTTGCCTCTGGCTTCAGAGGGGAGTATGTTAGTGAGGCACTTTTGATGTTGAAGCTTTGGGGTGTGATCCAACTTGTGACAGCAGCATCCCAGACAATGCAAGTGATTTTCCTGCAAATTGACTCCAGAAAAATGAAAATAGAAAGCTGGCTTAGTGATGCATTTTGTATCAGTCAGTGTCCCTATATGAAATAAATAGCACATTCTGGATTATTTTAAAGGTTTCCTAACAAATGGACCATTCACAAATATGTGAACTGGAATTACAAGAGATAATGCAGTGACCTGGGATTCGTAGTAGAGAAACTGGTACAGCTCCTAGGCCTAAAAGAAGAAGAGAGACACTGGTTACCAGGCCCAAGATGGAGAGAACTATGGAAAGAAAGCCTCTTGAGAAGAACAGAGCCCTCAGTTGAAGAATCCAAGTGGCCTCAGTAACATTTGCCGTAACTTTTAAAGATTAATTTCCTGACATTATTTTTCCTCTACCCTCTGATTTCCAGCTAGGGTTCCCAAACCCATAGGAAGGCAAGAGAATTGCACACAACAGCTTTCCAGGCAGAGAATAGGATGGAGAAGAAAGTAACCAGAAAGCAACCAGAAAACCACATGTATACAAACAATTGTCAATATAATTATACATCACAACTGCATAGTTTATTAAGATCTGTAAGAAATGCTATGAGAGATTGGAACAAAACTTTATGAATTAGAGCAGAAGCATACTTGTGCTTTCAGCCAAATATTTCTTAGAATGTCTTCTCCAAAGAAAATAGTTTCTCCTGCATTGCCAGAGGGTTAGTAAGACCAATTTTCAGCATGGCCAACAAAAGACAGTGATACACAGCTTTTGAGAACCATTGATACACAGCTGCTGAGACTTGTCACAAGACTGCCATGAGCCCTTGTCTGTCCCTTCCAGCTCAGCCCAGCCAGACTCTAAAGCCCTCCCTGATCGAAGTGATATTCTAACTCAAACAAGTCCTCCCTGAGACTAGTGAGTGGTTTCACTCCCAATCCTTCCTTTCCTACCTTCACCAGAAGACTTAAAATGTGACGCCTCCCGCCCAGTCCTTGAGCACAATATTTGAACCAACTAACCACTCAGTTGAGCGTTAGGAAATGGCATTTACTGTTAAATATCCAAGACATTATAATGTATGGTTTGCTAGGGGGGGTCTGGGGCATGGTGGGAGATGGGGCAGAAATTGAAAGATAGAGGCAGGCCCGAGTGCCAGGAATGTGAACCTTATCTTGAGAGTGAAAGGAATCAGTGAAGTGATGTGGCCAGACATGGATTAGAAAGATCATTCTGTCTGCCATGCAGAAGGAATCAGAGGGACATGGAAGAGGTAGGAAGGGCAGGTCTGAGTGAGTGCAGAATTGAGGGGGATTTAGGGAGTTGAATAATCAAAGGCATTTCTTGAGCATTTCTCACGAGTCTCTTACTAGTAGATGGGCAAACTATTCATATCATCATTTTTACAGAGGAGGAAAGTGAGGCACAGGGTAGTATAAGAGATGCATAATATATACAATGTATAATGCCTCTGGGTGTCTTCTTGTTTATCACAATATGGCCTTTTGACTTCTGCCCTCTGAAATGATTACTTAGCTTCATGAACATACCCTGTAGACTATAATGTTATTATGGTCATAGCTATGGACTTCATAATGTAATCTCATGATCCATCCCTCCCCACACCACCATGACATTATAAGCTGGAGATTGGCCTTCTGACTTCTGCTTTAGGCATAATAATAGGGTCTCATGGTCATCTTCCTTGGACTTTGTAACGCAGGTTCTAGCTTAGGTCTTAGATAGTATGTTATGGTTTTCTAGTCATCAATTTGGACATTTCAGTTCAGTCTATGACCACTATCCCTGAGATGTAGTCCCAATAAACAGATGAATACCTGGGGTTTAATTCTGCCAATTTCTGGCTTGCTCTCTCTATTTGCTCCCCATCTTATCATTCTAGCAGGCCTTGCAGCAGAGCCTGTGTAGAATTATGACAAGCTACAAAGTTTAAGACTTGAGCATTCTGGCAAGTTTGATTATTTTTTCTACAACTCCAAAAAATGAAGGGCACAATGGAGTTATCTATCTGCAGGATACAGTTAGGAAATGCATTTCCTTAAAAAATCAAAATGTCAGTGTAAGATAAAGCATCTAGCCTTTGTTCAATTCATCAAAATTCTCTTTTATTCTTTAACTTAGTGGACAGACATGTCAGTTTTGACCAGTGCCTCCTGGATCAATATTACACTTAGTGCTCTGTGAAAAGAGACTTATAGAGGCAAAATGTGACAATCAATGACATTTTCTTATTTCTGCCCAGGGGTCTCTAGTGCTAATGATCTGCAATGGCTAATGAGGAGAATGCTATGGTGTTGCCACAAAAAGAGTTCTCCACCTGGCTACAGGGGCTCTCCCGCCATCAGGACTACCAGGGAATGAAGAAAGAATACAGTTGATCATCACTGCTCTATACTTTGAGTTATAACTTGAAGCTTAAATAAATGTCTTCAGCTTGTTTTCTTTTGACTTCCTTCTTCACAGCATTAATTCAGATCTTTTTGTTGACATGCAGTAGAAGTCACAGAAAGGACAACACATCTGTATGCCCACTGCTGAAATCTAGTTATACCTGCACAAAGTACAACATGTTCTGCTTGGCTGCTGGGACTGGTTCATATCAGGGTTTTTAACATTCCTCTGAGGAAAAGGTAAAAGAGCAATTGAAAATGAGGACCTGCCTTGAGTCTGGGACTCTTTGACAAAGAGAATGAGAATAAAAACCTTTCTCTTAACTCCAGACACCAAAGTAAACAAGAAGAAATTTATCCTCCTGGGGAATAAGTCTTGGGAAACAAGTTTTGTCCAGAATAAGTAAAGGCATGACACAGGCATTTTCTTAGAGTATCTTCAGTACTGAAGAAAGGAATCCCAAGTTACCTGGGAGATACTGAATCAAATGCAAGAGGATAGTTCCTGGT
This sequence comes from Gorilla gorilla gorilla, assembly GCF_029281585.2. Taxonomy (NCBI): domain Eukaryota; kingdom Metazoa; phylum Chordata; class Mammalia; order Primates; family Hominidae; genus Gorilla; species Gorilla gorilla. The sequence goes on along the minus strand of NC_073232.2, from coordinate 97,420,528 downwards.
TTTCACTCTAAAAATATGAGCACACAGCTTACCTTGTGGCCAAGTCACAGAGGTATATTCCTGGTGGAAGAGAGCTACTCACCATCTCAAAAGGACATCAGAATAACTTTGGTACTGGAGATCAAAATGATGCTGAGGAGGAAAGCAAATGAGTGGGCGAAAGTAGATCATTGCAACAGAGGAGCAATAAAAATCTCTCTGTGCTGTGATATGACATCTCAGCCCAGAGTATGTGGAAGCCTTACCTACAGCAAGAGAAGGGGCCTTTGCTTCTTGAAATTTAGCTCAGTTAAAAGCTTGATATTAGCTCACATTAGTTAATAGTGTTATGGTATGTATCAGAAGCTCATAGTAATTCTGTATATTAAAGTGACCTTGTGCTGAAACACCTTCAGGAATACCAGTGGAGCAGAAAGATGTTAGTTACTACAATGAGAAGGCATGACTGTGCTAGATCATCTGATCTGTGGGAAACAGCCCCATTTGCCTTCTTCTATGCTCTCTCCTATACAAGCCCAAGAGCTGCATTTCAGCCATCAGGGTTATGGTTTTGCTTCTGCCAAAGAGGGACTCACATGAGAGATAGAAGGTGGAAGAGAAGCAGAAGTCATATTATCATTTTTGTGGCAGATGTAGAGAGATGTGTCAGTTTCAGCAGATGGTAGAGATTTGCCAGGGGTTTGGGGCATACTCTGGTGAATCACTCGTTTTGATGCTGCATGCAGCTGAGGTAACTGATGAAGGCTTTTGATTATTATGTAGCATGATTTCCTAGAAGCTATTAGAAGCTTTCCTATCACTTTTATGGGTAATCCAATGCTACTGTACTTTTCAGTATGCAACACTTTCCTGCTTTGAATCTTATAATGCTTTCCATTTTCCTGACCAAATCACATCTGGAAATAGGATACTGCTGGGATGGGGGTGGGAGGAGGAAATGACTTAGGAAGAAGCAGCCACTGGGAGGAGAAAAAGATATTTGTGGGAGATTTCATCAAGTCTTCTGGGAATGTGGAGTTGAAGTCTTGCTTTTGATATCCTACCCTTTCAACAATTTTAATTTGGGTTATTTGTTCAGGGAAACAATCATTGTACTCATGGAAACATAATTGGATCACCTGGTTTCCATTTCTTTTTGATTACTCTTCTTTGTTTTCTTATAAGCCTGCTCCTGTCCCTCTGCCATCTTCACCTTATAACTGTATTCTATTATAGAAAGTATAGCTATAATTATAATTTATAACTATATTCTATCTTCATTATAACTATATTCCATCTTCATTTGGTGGTTTTTCAATGATTATGCTAGTTGCTATTTTCCTGGAGTTTTCCAACTCTGAATCTATTTTATTTTATTTTATTCTAGCTTTATTGAGGTATAATTGACAAATGTCTGAATCTATTTTAAATTGCAGTAAGCAGAACTTACTTACAATACACAGACCTATAGCAGGTATTCAATCAAAAATTCACTAAATCTAGATTTAATGGCAGAAGCTGTTGCTTTCAATCCTCCTCTTGACAGTATCTCACATTTTACTGCCCTTTATGGCTGAAACAGCACATTGAACTAATGTTGCTACAAAACACTTATAATTCTGAATCCCATGTCTCTCTCCTGATTAAAACTAATAGCTGCGAACTCACTCTTTAATGAGGTTTCATTTGGATTGCTGCTAGCCACAATACCTTCTATGCAGCCACAGTGAAATTCATTATCCCCTCTTCTCCCAACTGTAACAGTCTCCAGAGAAGTTAACATGTCCTGAAAACTTCAGGACTTCTCTGAGACCTCTCTCCTCCAAAGCCTGTATGGAAAAGTGCAAGGGCCTATCTAAGTGGAGGCTCCTGTGCTCTGTGAGACACACACAGTGCTTCTCTTAGCCCGGAAGGGGAGCAGATCTGCCATCAGCAACGGCTGAATTAAGTCCTGTGTGCTAAACGTAACTCGATGTACCAAAACATTATAACAAGCCCATATTTTCCATTCAGACAATTTACTTAATTATGAAACTGCACTTTTTGTGACATTTTATGAGAGTAGTGATTAAAATGATCTCCCTCATCATTCCATGGTAAAATGCCAACTACGAGTAGGTGACTTGAGGGGTGGACTAACAAGAATTAAGGATTTTTGATGTTAGCATGTTTTTCATCTAATCATCATAAATTCCTAGAGCAATGATCCTCAAATGTGTCAATAATACTCCCATCAGTAATTTTTATGTTACGACTGTTATGTTATGACTATGAAAAAAGTAAATTTTAAAAGGCTAAGTTAAGATAAACCATTTTAAAAATATTTTCTTACTTTGGCACTGTGCTATCATTAGTTAATACCAAAATATAGACTTAGGGCAAAGCTTCTAAGAATCATATTGTTTTTAAAGATATTTCAAGTAGCTTGGAATTTTGATTTTCTCTGTGGCAAATTCATGTCAGATATCATGATATTACCACTGCTTTTACTTCTTAAGATGGATAAAAGTTGCTCATCTATGTGTGGAAGTGTCTACACTGTTGTTTTATGGACTTTTCTCTTTTCCTTGCATCTACACGGTACCTTCAATCTGTGGTTTCTTTGCAGGAATTTTAAAAGCCATTTGTCTATCATAAGAAGGCTAGTTTAGTTTAAACTAGATAAGTGATAAATCCATTAACCAGACACATAGAAATTGCAACACAACATGATGTGTGACAAGTGAATGAAGGGTAAGGCATTACTGCCAACTCCTTTGTGTTTTGACACCTTGATATTTCATCAGCTAAACTTGAGGCAGGGCCATCTAGTATGTGGACCAAGTAAAGAAGTACAGCTTCATTCTTGTTCCTTTTTTTTTTAAGAACATATAGGAAGAAAGGTCTTAATGCTTTCTATCCATGTTACAGTGGGTGATCTTAAGCATCCCCTGAGTGTGTGCAGCCCATTTTGGGAACCACTGGTGGAGAACACTGCTTCCCAATGGTTGTTCATAGACCAACAAGATGACATTGTTTTGTCTTCCAACAATTCTTGACTAGGACCACCACCCACTTCTGGCTTTTAAACAATGGTTGTGTTTTCTCTGTTCCCTTATAATAGCTGTTGTGAAATGTGTTTTCAGCCGAAGTTTGAAATGTACACATGGCCCAGCATATTGCTGGGAAAACTGGACTTTTAGGTGGTATCTTTGGAAAACCAGAGTCCAAAGGAATTTTGACTTCTCTGCTCACAATTTATTATCTTTCAGTGCAGGAAGGTTTGAGAAACAGGAGGCAAAAATGTGGCTTTGGGGTCAGTAGACCAACAGGTAAGAAACAGAGACCTGCTCACAATCTGGCTGGCCAGTATTGTTCTCAGGGCATAGCTTGAGTGAGGGAAAGCAGGAGGCTGTATTCCAGGTCTCTGGCATGCTAAGAATGCACAGCCACCACTGCAGAGTATCTGAAACACCTCATGAGCCAACTGCAAGGATAGCACCTATGATGGCAGATGGATAGCCCACCTCTGCAGAAATTTTTCGCTTAGAGTCACTAGTCATTCCATTCCTAGCTTCAGCTTTGTACAGAGAACTTGGAGAGCCAGAGAAAGCATGGGGAAGCCAAAATTGATGTTTCACTGATATGTCTTAGGTGCTCAGAAGTAATTCTAAATACTTGAGTTTTATTTATCCATTAAAATAGACTTAAAACTTTATATTGAAGGCAATGAACAGTTAGTTAAGGTTTGCACAGATAGGCATGATAATCACACCTATATTTAGAAACAACAGTGCTGGCAGTGGCTTTCTTGGGAGAATGCCAAGAGGTTAGAGTTTATTCATTTGAAACACCCATTTTTTCCTAAGGTTCTTGCATCCCTGTGTTTAATTAAGTCCCACTTTGAAAGTGCAAGCTCTTTGGTCAGCAATTTCAGTTCTCTCTGCAGCATTCAGTTTTATTGTTTGCCCATTTCTCGGTCTGAGAGAATCACTCAGTCCTACACCATGGGGTTACACAGAGCCCCCCACCCCGCCCCCTGTAAAGTATAAGAGCTCAAGTCAAGACTCTATGAATACATACTAAGTCCCCAGGTCTTTGGAAGCTTCACCACCACACACCTGCTTTTATTTCCAAAGAAAATAGCCTATGGTTGTTTTTCTACATTAGCATCAGCCCTCTCAGTAATAGACTTAGGAATAAGTTCTCATAGCAAACAAGGACCTCCATGTGTGACAAGGAGGGGAAGTGTGGTCAGGAAACCCATTTCAGTTTCAGGAGTTTACTGTCAACAATCACAAGGGTGAAAATGAGCTGAACAATTTGAAAGAACCTGTCACTATTATTTCAATGGATGGATTTTGGTAGACATAAATTCAACAGCTCACTTGTAAAAAGTCCTAGCTAGTTTATATCTCCCTTGGCCATCAAAATAATCAAAGAAAGAAGAAGCGAAAAGAAAGAAATGCAGAAAAGAAGGGGCAAAAAGGGAGACATATTTTCTGATTCTGTATTATGTGTCAAAACCTGTGATGGGCACTTTCTTGTATGTAATTTATGTATTCCTTGCAATAGCCCAGTGAACACGATATTCACATCTTGCCAATTTTAGATAAATACAGTCATATTAATCAAAAATGAAGAAGTCATACAGGATTTGTTGAAGCCATGTGTTAGTACAGGTGTCAATTTAAAATGATCCAGAAAGATAAAATTCCATTTTTCCTTTTTACCCTTCAGAGAAAAACTCTTTCCTTGCATTATAGCAGTCCAGATGATTTACTCCTTCTTTTTAGAAGTTACTTGTGTTGTCTACCACAAAATATACCTTGGTCCATTGAATGTTATTGTTCAAAAGCTGCAACTCTGGGCCACCTTCTCTCAAAAAAGCAAGGCTCCTCACTCGAGTTGCCACAGACTCTCTGGAAAATAGCCTCCTTTCTCCTTCTCCCATATCTGTCTCCCTTTCATTTGTGCTCAGATGTGTATTTTGATCCAAGCAACAAGGGCAAAGTAACCAGAGCTGAAGAATAAGATACCAGAGACTTTCTGATATATTGGCTACAGCTCTCTCTAGAGTCACACCCTGATCTCCAACTGCGCTAAGCTCCTGGTAGCCCTTATGCCTCCAGCCTCTTCTCATATGTTCCTGCCAGCTAGGATTCTGTATCCAACTTTTTATACAAGGAAAACTTCCTTGCTGTCCTGACAGCTCAGACATGACCTCCTTAGAAGCCTTCCCTAATGCCTCAATGTGGTTAACATGGCTAACTTCAAGTAGCACTTGGATCTTGTCCCCTAATCACACTTTTGTCACATTGTATGAGCTGTTCATGTCCATGCCCATGAGCTGTAAGCTGCTAGAGGGTAGAGTGCATGTCATATTGTCTCCAAGTCTTGGACTTATGGTTCTCATCAATAGTCTCTCAATGTCCAAGTAAATGGATGAGTAAAAGGGACCACTGGCATCTCAGAGGAAAGTACAGTGCAGGAGAAATGGCAGCCCGGAGTCCAGTGCCTTTGGACAACCTCAGAGGAAGACTTACATGTAGTGAACTAGATGTTGCTAGGGCAACTTGTAGCTCTGTTATTAATCTCAGGGTAGCTGCAGAAAATGGACATAAAATCCATTCTGTGGAACAACGAACACAATAGCTACCTTGAGGCTCTGCTACCTCAAACCCTTGACGTAAATCTGACATTCTGTACAACTATGTCAATGTCACAAACACCCAAACTGCCTACTTATCTTTGAAACTCATTTTCTATTCTAAATGATTCTCCACAATTAAGCTGACACGTAAATTTGAATTCCAATAAGTGTTCCTAAACAGAGAGAGGATGATGAGGTTTATAACATTTAATTTAAGAAGAAATGATGGAGAATTACCCTTTAGACAAATGAGCTAAAAACTGTGGGAAGGTAAGGTTAGACTGTGCAAACTTTACACAGCAGCTGGTCATTAAGTGTTCATTTGTCTTCTCTTGTCTCCAAGAGGCTTTGAATAATAGAACCCAAACAGTTGTTCTAACTGGTGTTGATGCAGTCACTTCTGGTGGGAGCAGATAGCAGTTGGAATCGTAAGAACTCTGGGAATATGCAGCGCCCTCTTTAGAAACGAGTGTTTTTATTTCAGTCGTAAGTTTAGTCCAAAGTGATCCAATTGCTAAAGGAAGTGAGAAGTCAATGTCATTCACCTTATGATGTCTAGCTTGTTCCACTATGAGTACTTCCATAGATGGAAGAAAACCCTTGTTGGAAAGAGAAGAATCCTAAAATAAATGCCTTCTGGTGGGTTTTGATTGACATTGTACTGCAGGCTAGAATTGGGGCCTTTCCCTTGCTCAGAAGCACTTGGCACAGGGCCCATGTGTGTCTTGACTGTCTCTGACATAGACATTAGGGGAAGGAAAAGGAGCTAGTGCACCGACTGTTCAGCTGCAGGTGTATTAGTGCTAAGTGCTCCATATGCTTTTTCTTATCCAGTAACCCATCTTCACAGCTAGTAAAATAAAAACCCCAGCACCACGTGTACTTTTACTATGGCCATTTCACTTGCTTCAGTGCAAAGGGGTTTTCCTTCCTTGTGGGCTTTAAAGATGCATTTCTGGTTCTAGTTTTAATTAATTGAAGTTGTGCTCTAGTTTGAAAATCTCTGTGTGGCAACAGGCTGATCTCCACTCTGCCTAGGGCTGGGGCCAAGTGTTACAGAGATCTCTATGGTTACTTCTAGTTCTTTGTACCCTGGCTGCCTGTGTGTAATTGAGAGAAAGTGATCCTAGAGGAACCATCTGTTCAGGCCACCATTGAGAACTGCCCCAGAGGCCATAATTTACATTAAAACCTAACTGAATGGTGTCTATTGTAGCCCTGTATTTGGGGACCCAGACTGGTATTATCTTTTTGTAACAGAGGTGACATGGACTGAATGTGACCCCCCTAATTTATATGTTTAAATCTTCACCCTCAATTTGATGGTATTAGGAGGTGGAGCTTTTGGAAGCTGAATAGGTCATGAGGATGGAGCCCTCATAGTTGGGATTAGTGCCCTTATAAAAGAGACCCCAGAGAGTTCCCTTGCCTTTGCCACCATGGAACAACACAGCAAGAAGAGAGCTGTCTATTAACCAGGAAGCGGGCCCTCTCCAGATGGCAAATCTGCTGGTGTCTTGAACTTAAAGTTCCCGGCCTCCAGAACTGTGGGAAATAAATTTTTGTTGTTTAAGACACCAGTCTATGGTATTTTTGTTATAATACTCTGAATAGACTAAAACAAGAGGCATCAATTACAGATTTCATGCTACATGGATGCCTGATATTTGGTTATCATGGAGCCATAGATGCCCCTGTGTTCTCTGAAGTGTATAGTCCCCTAATTGAGAACAAGAATTAGAAACCAAGATGCAGTAAACACAACTACCCTTTCCCCTAAAAGGCCTCACCTTCCTGTACCCACACACTTTAGAGCTACATATTCAACAAAATTGATGTTTCTAGAAGCCTCCTCTTATATCATATATCATATTATGTCATGCCATGTGATATCATACAGATGAGGAAGAAGGTCAGCAATAGTATCCTGGGAAAATACATGGACGGATCTCAGAAATCTTCAAGACCTCTGAATTTTTATGCAAATTGTTCTGTCTGTATGAATATCTTCATTTTTATTCATAAGGAAAAATTTCCATAGCTTTTATCAATTTCTCAAAGGGTTTTGAAACACAAAGTGATTAGCAACCAGGAGTCCAAAGGTAATTCAAACCCTCATGAACACATTTGGACATGTCTCAGGTCTTCATTGTTTGGTAGTTTACAACATGGTTTACCAGTTGTCTCTGTCCTCAGGGGTTAGGATGCCCAGGCCTTTTTTTTTTTTTTTTCTCTTTCTTTTGCTCCACTTGAATTTCTCTTTCCTCATTTCGTATGTCCCTCTCTAAGCTTCTGTTTATCTGTGTGCAAACACACCTGCTGGCTCAAATTATCACTGAAAAGAAATGTTGGATTTCTCATTCCAGGAGTATTAATGGCAACAGAGCCTATGTGCTTATCTCGTCTGTGTCCCAGTAATAGGAAACACCTCCAACAAGGCAGGTTTCCTTTTTAAATAAAGCAATCTCACACTTGTCATATTCATCCCTGACAGAGCGGTTGTCTTCCCCAGCTCCAGGGCCCCTCATCCTCAGGAAGACATTTGATGCCAGGGAGAAGAGGCTCACAGCAGGGGGCAGCCGCTGGAGTCCATGCTTCACACTGGTCCCTTTGTCACCCCGGGTAACTTACAGTAGTTCGCAGAGTACAGTAAGTGGAGGATAAAGCCTTTACCAAGTCTCCTCATAAATGTAGACAGAATGCTCTCCTGTAATAAACTTCCAAATTCAGGGCACAAAATTGTAGTGTATATCGGAGGTTTTCTTTTTTCTATTTTTTCTGTAGTCTGATTTTTTGTGCAGTGTCTGTTGGAGGCTAGAGTAGTTGTGGACTTTCAGTATAGACCTTTCCCCATTAGTGCAGCAGCACCCACAAGTTGCAAGGCACAGACACCCCTCCTACCTGGTTAATTGTCAAAGAAGCAATTAGCCCTGCATTGAGATACTGCTGTCTAGTTTTCAGGTTCACATCAAATTTTCAGTTGTTGATCATCACAACAACACTATCAGGTTGGCAGAGAAGGTATGATTAGTGTCATGTTACAAAGACATCTTCACAGAGGTTAAAGTCACTCCATAAGCTAATATCTAAGAAAGACCAAACCCTGGAATAGGAATTTCTTTTTTCTTTAATCAAATTTCAGGGCTCATTCCAGTTGCCACACTGTGTCTCAAACATGAAAGTATGAAAATTCAACATTAATGAACCTACAATCACAACTTCACCAGAAGTCTCTCTAGTTCAAGGACAAGAAGGTAGAATCCTCAAGGAGCCCTGGGTGATATAACTTCAGGATAGTTACATCACCATAACAAACGTTAGACTCCTGTAAGATCTGCCCATTTCTGAAGTCACAAATAGTCAAAATAATTACAAAAGCAATTATATATTCTCCTTTGTATCTCTCAAATAACACAAAAGGGGACCCAAGCAATACTTCTGATGAACCCATGGGCCTCTGCCCCGAAAATCCCAGCACATACAACTTTTCCAAAGTGGCATCCATGTGGTGCTAACAACACCCACTGAGCTCCTCCACAGCTACCATTTAACTCCTCTTACCCTCCTCCTTTAGCTCCCACCTCCCAACTTCTTCATGTGTTTATTGACTTAGATTTTCTTACTAACTACTCTGGCTTCTCTCTTAAATATCAACCCAAAGGTAACACAGAGGTCAAAGGGAACAGGAAAAAATAGAGAAGAGAATTGTATATTCTTTCCGGTAGCCTATGTGTTTATCCTAAGTACCAGTTACATCCCACGACACACTGAAACAAGGAAAAAAATATCTTTATTGAATGATTAAAACATTCCAGTTATCCCTTGTCTCAGTCCAGAATATTTCTCAATTTTGTATTCCATATTTTATTAAATCATCTGAATCAGACAACTCTATTTAGATTGTGGTGAGGAAGAATTATTTATTGAAATACAAGGGCATTTCTGATTAATCATTTCATGTTTCATGCATACTTGCCTCTTTCTACTCTAATAAAGACAGAAGCACTGTTCAGTCCTCCGTACACCAGGGACCTTGGTTCTCAGCCCTTCACACTCTTCCAGTTCCCCTGCAAATGATTATACGAGAATCCTCAGCTCCTGGGACAATGGTCCTACTGCCCTGATGGAGCAAATTTCTAACTATTAATAAGTTTATTTTGTAACCAAAGTTCATACATTATTCAGATTTCCTCAGTTTTCACCTAATGTACTTTTTCTGTTCTATTGTCTCACCCACGATTCCACAGTACACAGAGCCATCATGTCTCCTGACTTAGGTTCTCTTTGGCTGTGACCGTTTCTCAGTCTTTTTTTGTGACAGCCTTGACAGTGCCTCTATTGAGTCTTTTTTTCTCAATATTTTTTATTATGTTAAAATGCATATAACATAAAGTTTACTATCTTAACCATTTTAAGTATACAGTTCAGTGGTAATAAATGCAATCATAATATTGTGCAACCATCCCCACCATCCCTCTCCATAACTCTTGTCATCTTGTAATATTGAAACTCTGTACACATTAAACAATAACTCTAAACAATGATTCCCTTCTACCTCCAGCTGCTGGAAACCACCAATCTACTTTCTATGTCTATGATTTTGATTATTCTAAGTAAGTATTTTATATAAGTGAAACTGATAGGTTCATTCTTGAGCTTGAACAGGAAAAGGAAAAGAGAAAATGAACTGATGTTAAGACACATAGAGAAAGGCATCCAGGTGTTTAAGTCTTAATAGGAAAAACAAGAAACACCCTTCAAGCCTTGCCCCTGAGGGAAGAGCTGGAGGTTAAGCTCCTATGCAAGTGGAGAGACAGAGACTTCAGGGCAAAGAGGAAGAGAGGGACCAAGAACTACTGTTCTTGGGAATTCACAAAAAAGGGAAAAAATTGAAATGATCAAGAAACATAAAAAAGATGTTCAATTTCTCTGATAATTAGAGAAATTTAAATTAGAATCACATATAATATTATTCAACATCAGAAAATTGACCAAAAAATTTTGAAGTTTGACAACTTTGAGTACTGATGGTGTAGAGACATGGAGGCATGCATACATTGCTCATAGGAATATAAATTGGTACAACCACTTTAGAAACTATTTGGAGATATTTAGTAAAGTTGAAGACCTAGATACTCTACCACCAGTAACTCCATACCAGCATATATATTCTATAGGAAATATTGAAATTATGTTATAAACAACAATATGTAAAAATATTCATAGTAACACCCATTGTAACAGGAACAAAAAAAAATGTAAGCCCTTGGAAACTACTTAAATGTCAAACAGAAGGATAGATAAATAAATTGTGATATAGTCACATAATGAAATACCATATATTATGGAAGATAAATGAACAGAGCTAGAAAAATCAACATGAATAAATATCTCTTACAAATCCAGTATTGAGGGAAAAAACAAAGAATATTTTCAATATAGTACAATTTACATAAAGTTAAAAAACATGAAAATAAATAGCATATATTCTTTTTTTTTTTTTTTTCTTTTTTGAGACGGAGTCTCGCTTTGTCACCCAGGCTGGAATGCAGTGGCACCATCTCAGCTCACTGCAAGCTCCGCCTCCTGGGTTCACACCATTCCCCAGCCTCGGCCTCCGGAGTAGCTGGGACTACAGGTGGCCGCCACCATGCCCAGCTAATTTATTTTTTTTGTATTTTTAGTAGAGACGGGGTTTCACCGTGTTAGCCAGGACAGTCTCAATCTCCTGACCTCAAGATCCACCCACCTCAGCCTCCCAAAGTGCTGGGATTACAGGCATGAGCCACTGTGCCCGACCAAATAGCACATATTCTTTAGGGTACTTACATGGTAGTAACAAAAACAAGTGTGTGTGTGTGAGATATGGTTTTGATGTTTGACCTCTTTAAACCTCATGTGATTCCCAGTGTTGGGGTGGGGCCTGGCAGAAAGTGTTTGGGTCACAGGAGCAGATCCCTCATGACTAGCTTGGTGCCCTCCCCTTGGTAATGAGTGAATTCTTGCTCTGTGAGTTCACACTAGATCTGGTCATTTAAAAAATCCTGGCACCTTTACCCAACTTCAAACTATACTACAAGGCTACAGTAACCAAACAGCATGGTACTGGTACAAAAAACAGAACACACAGAACAATGGAACAGAATAGAGAGCCCAGAATAATGCCACACGCAAGGAACCATCTGATTTTCAACAAAATAGACAAAGACAAGCAATAGGAGAGATTTCCCAAAGAACTTAAAACAGAATTACCATTTGACCCAGAAATCCCATTATTGGGTATACAGCAAAGGGAATATACATTTTCTACCATAAAGACACATGCACTGGTATGTTCATTGCAGCACTGTTTATAACAGCAAAGACATAGAATCAATCAAAATGCCCATTAGTGTAGACCGGCTAAAAAAAATGTGGTACATGTACACAGTGGAATACTATGCAGCCATAAAAAAGAATGAGGTCATGTCCTTTGCAGCAACACGGATGGAGCTGGAGGCCATTATCCTAAGCAAACTTACACAGGAACAGAAAAACACATGCCACATATTCTCACAAGTGGGAGCTAAACTTTGAGTACGCGTGGACACACAAAAAGGAAGAGACACCAGGGCTTACTTGAAGATGGAGGGTGGGAGGAGAGTGAGGATCAAAAAACTGCCCGTTGGGTACTATGCTTATTACCTTGGTGACAAAATAATCTGTACACTGAACCCCCATGACCCACAATTTACCTACATAACAAACCTGCACATGCACCCCTGAACCTAAAATAAAAGTTAATAAAACAAAAAACAATATTGTTAAAAAATAAAACTGACAAAAAGAAAACAAAATAGATCCTGGCACCTTCCCACACTCTCTCTTGCTCCAACTCCTGCCATGTGACACACCAGCTCCCCCTTCACCTTCTGCCATGATCATAAGCTTCCTGAGGTCTTACCAGAAGCAAATGCCAGCAACTTGCTTCCTGTACAGACTGCAGAAGCATGAGCCAATTAAGATAAACAATTTATTTTAAATAACTTTAAAATAAATTTCTCAGTCTCAGTTATTTCTTTACAGTGACACAAAGGGCCTAACGGTGATAACAGTGAATCCACATAATGGGCACATTTTGGAGAGATGACCTTGAAATAATGCAATTGGTGAAGGTTATGCAAGGACCTCAAATAATTTGCTACTTCTTATGCTTAATGTGCTTTGCATAGATGTTTATATTTTTTCATACAGTTCTATATCTCTAAAATCTTTCATGATTTTTTATTTTAAAAATCCCATGGCCTTGGCTATATAGATTGACCACAGCTTTACTCCCAGGACTCAGCTCGGTTCTGGAACTTGGGAGGGTGGCCCCGCCACTGGTGGGGGAAAATCAAAGCAACCACTGCCAGTGGAAGCCAGGTGAGAAACTCTAATAGTTAAAGGGATGTGTTCTATTGGTCTACCAAATATAAATGTAATGGAACCCAGGTTCAGCTGGGTTCCCTACTCAAAAGCCAAATTTGAGAGACAAGATTGGTTAGGAGGAAAAGCAGGTTTATTCAGGAGCTGAAAACCCAACAAGATGGCAGGCTGGTGTCACAAAGACCATCTCAAGTTTTTCAGACTGGCTGAAGGGTTTCATGGGAGGGGGAATATAGAGAAACTCTGTGCATGACTTGACCATGTATAGGTCAGTATGTCTGGTCTTAATGACTATATTGAGCAATGGACCATCTGGTGGTCTAACTGGTGTGAGCTTGACTGCAACTGGAGTACAGATTAACTGCTCAGCATTCTTCCCAGGGTGGAATGTTTCACAACCTTGATTCTATGCTTAGTGTCTCAAGGCCAGTTCCTGGAGTTCTTTAAGCAAAGTATGTAAATTAAGCATTATTAAAAGCCCAGCAGAGGAAGAAGAGAGTAATACAAGAAAAACAAAGGATAATAATTGTTTTTCAAGATAAGGTTGTAGTTTCTGTTACAAATTTCCCATTGTCAGTTTTTCATTCCATTTTTAGGGAAAGTGGGGCATCATACCAGTTTGGCTACTTCCTGCTGGATGGGGGTGTGAATTGGAAATGAAACCATTTGATCTGGCAGTGAGCTGATGTTCGGGTCCTATTTTTGGTGTGTGTGTGTGTGTGTGTTTCCAGGTCTTCAGGAGGATCTGCTCTCCCAGTTGAAAAGGATGCAGGGCCACATACATGGATGAGTGGTCCTGCTGGAAGCAAACTCATGAGCGGAAGTCAGTACAGTGCCTAGAGTCTTAACATATCTGGCAATTGCTAAATTTCTAATCATATCAGTTGGCTGTCCCACCTTGGCAGAAACTTGGAATGGCTTACTGCATGATACTTTAAAGGACTCAATTTGTGTCTATTTTGGGGGAGCCATTTTAATTTACAACAGGACAACCGGCAACACTTTATCTCAATCAGTTTCTTGTTTTTTGACATATTTTGGTAATGCTTTTATTTATTTTTCCTAGAGTAGGGTTTACCTTTTTCATTTTTTCTGTTGATTGTTGTCTCCAAGATGACAATTTAAAAGTTGCAGGAAGAGGCATGCCACAGGTTTTATTTGGCATTCCTGCAACCATCATAGTCTTTTTAAAATCAGGTGATAGATGGGTGTTAACTATAAAATATGTGGCTCCATATAAATAATAGTGATTTGTTCCCCACTATCAGTTGTACCCATGCCTCTTGTGGGGATATGATGACAGATTGGCTAAACATACGTATTCAACAGGTTATAGGAGGAGCTGTGAATATTCATGAAGATGGTACTGACACATGTGTATTGAACAAACACATGTAACATACAACCAATGTTCACTTTGGGGTGTAGACTTAACATTTAAATGTATTACAATTAGATCCTATAGCTCAAAAGATTTTTTTTAGGACACAAATGCATGTAAGTGCTAAATCTCTGTAAACTGTCCAGAACTAGTCTGTAGTTGGTCTTTTTATTAGGAGAAAGTTACTGAAATCAGTCTCCTGTATAATTAAGGCTGTAGTTCTGGCTAGTAGAACAGAGGCTGAAGGTCAGTTAGTCAGCATCCGGCGGAGCTGCAAGTTGTTTTCATGTTGCTTACCTCAAAGCCAGTGCTTGTTTAGTTGCTAGAGAAAAAGAAAACACCTATGGCAGTTAGAATATAGTTTACTTTTTAAGGGTAGGGGTGTGTGACTTAACCTTTAGCTGGCATGGCCTTAGGGCCTGTTTATAATCTTTTATCTTATTTCCACAGAGTCTGTTCTGTCAGTTTTATGAGCTCTGTTTTAACATTCATGCCAATCGGTTGTTGTGTCCAAACCATAAAATGAAGGGGATACAATGAGGTACGTCTGACCTCCCATCCTGTCATGATTGGGAACTACATTTTAAGGCTTTTATTTCTGGGGTTCTGTTGGCCAAGGAGGGGTTCATTCAGTCAGTGGAGAACTGAAGATTTTATTTTACTTTTCAACTGTTATTTTAGATTTAACAGGTACATGTGCACATTTGTTACATGGGTATATTGTATGATGCTGAGGTTTGGAGTATGGATCTCATCACCCAGGTAGCGAGCATAGTGCCCAACAGGTAGTTTTTCAACCCTTGCCTCCTCCCCTCTTTCTCTGCTCTAGTACTCCCTTGTGTCTATTGTTCCCGTCTTTATGTCCATGCTTACTCAGTGTATTAGTCAGGGTTCTCTAGAGGAACAGAACTAACAGAATATATATATATGTATATATCTTTATATCTACAAATATATAAAATTGTATAATATATATTTGGCATATAATATGTAAAATTATATATATATATAAAATATATATGGGAGTTTTTTAAGTATTAACTCACATGATCACAAGGTCCCTTGCTCAGGATCAAGGAGAGACAGTCCAACTTCCAAAACTGAAGAACTTGGAGTCCAATGTTTGAGGGCAGGAAGCGTCCAGCATGGGAGAAAAATGTAGGATGGGAGGCTAGACGAGTCTCTCCTTTCACGTTTTTCTGCCTGTTTATATTCTAGCCAGGCTGGCAGCTGATTAGATGGTGCCCACCCAGATTAAGAGTGGGTCTGCCTTTCCCAGACCACTGACTCAAATGTTAATCTCCTTTGGCAACACCCTCACAGAAACACCCAGAATCAATAGTTTGTATCCTTCAATCCAATCAAGTTGACACTCAGTATTAACCATCACAAGTCCACCCCTTGTCAAGTTGAACCCATATACAACTCCTGAGATCATACACAATCTTCAAATAAAGACAATAATAAGGTCATAATTATACCTAACATAATACAACTATCCTTCGTACAACCAGAAATGCACCAATCCCCAACCCAAGTACTATTACATAAAGTTAACGGTACTTAAATGCTGATTTGAAGTCAATAAATCATCTTATGTCACATGATAAAGGAGAAAGAAAATAAAATGAAAATATTTTCTTAGTACAAGTGTATATATGCACAAACATGTTTTTAACACAAGAAGGAGGAAATACTCAAGATAATTACAGTCCTCATTTCTGCAGCTGGTCACGTGGTCATAGCTGGTATTGATGATTACCTTCTTCTACCCATTCTGTATTCCCTTTGCCTTCAGCAAGCACCTCAGCAGGTTGTGTTTATTTTCCTGGTGGAGTGACCCAAACCTTCATTCTTGAAGGGTCTGGGCCATTTGTAGTCCTCTCTGGATTGGGCTGTTGTAGTCTCCCATTGACCTCAATCACAGAACATGGTAATACTAACAGATGCCCTAATGAATCTCCTGTATTCTATGCATACTCTTCCTTACCTCTATTGTGGAGCAGTAGACTGATTTCATCTTCATAGACTGGGTCAATTACCCCTTCCAACACTGTAACTCCCTTCTTAGCCTGTGGACATAGAGGTAGAAAGAGCCCAAAGTGGCCAGGTGACAATCTTAACTTCCAATTTAATGGAATCCTTGTCGTGTCTCCTGGTGGTAGCGTTCCTCCTGCTGGAACTAAGATCTCTAGGCCAGCAGAAACAAATGTCATAGGAACAGGAAGAAAAAATTTTGCTAGCAGATGACTAAGGGTGATGGTGAATGGTGCCACTTCCACTTCCACCCCTTGATTCCTGGACCTCTGAATCCTGGCTATGGGAGAAAAAATACCATATATTGGACTCATTCAAGGCATACATAGCCTTCTGGAGAACTTTGTCCCAATCCTGCAAAGTATTGTCACCTGGTTGGTGTTGTAAATGAGACTTCAAAAGGCCATTCCACCGTTCTATCAATCCAACTGCTTCAGGATGACAGGGAACGTGGTAAGACCAGTGAATTCCATGAGCATGATCCCACTGCCACACTTCTTTAGCCACAAAGTAAGTGCTTTGATCAGAGGCAATGCTGTGTGGAATACAATGATGGCGGGTAAGGCATTCTGTGAGTCCATGGATGCTAATCTTGGCAGAAGCATTGTGTGCAGGATAGGCAAACCCATATCTGGAGTAAGTGTCTCTTCCAGTGAGGACAAACCACTGCTCTTTCCATGATGGAAGAGGTCCAATATAATCAAGCTGCCACAAGGTAGCTGGCTGATCACCCTGAGGAACAGTGCTATATCCAGGGTTCAATGTTGGTCTCTGCTGCTGGAAAATTGGGCACTCAGCAGTGGCTGTAGCCAGTTCAGCCTTGGTGAGTGGAAGCCCATGTTGCTGAGCCCATGCATAACCTTCATCCCTGCCACCATGGCCGCTCTGTTCATGATCCCATTGGGGGATGACAGGGGTGGCTGGGGAAAGAGGCTGAGTGATGTCCACAGAATGGATCATCCCATTCCCTTGATTATTAAACGCCTCCTCTGCTAAGGTCACCCGTTGGTGAGCACTCAGATGGGATACAAATATCTTCACAGTTTTTGACCACTCAGGATGGTTCATCCACATACCTCTTCTCCAAATTTCTTCATCACCAATTTTCTAATCATGCTTCTTCCAAGTCCCTGACCATCCAACCAAACCATTGGCTTCAGTCCATGAATCAGTATATAATAGCACATCTGGCCATTTTTCCTTCCATGCAAACTGCACAAGGTACACTGCTCAAAGTTCTGCCCACTGGGAAAACTTCCCTTCACTGCTGTCCTTCAGGGATGTTCTAGAAAGGGGCTGTAGAGCTGCAGCTGTCCACTTTCAGGTGGTGCCTATATATTGTGCAGAACCATCAGTGAACCAGGCCCTAGTCTTCTCTACTTTTGTTAAACAATCATACAGAGCT
This sequence comes from Gorilla gorilla gorilla, assembly GCF_029281585.2. Taxonomy (NCBI): domain Eukaryota; kingdom Metazoa; phylum Chordata; class Mammalia; order Primates; family Hominidae; genus Gorilla; species Gorilla gorilla. The sequence goes on along the minus strand of NC_073232.2, from coordinate 97,402,687 downwards.
CCCCATGAGGCCATCAAAGCAGGCTGGTGGAAAGAAGGCAGGGTGGCAAAAGTGAAGACCATGGGCATTTTAGCCACTTCCTTATGTAACTTACATGTGCCTTCAGGATCTTCTAGAGCCTGATCATATATATACCACTTCCATTTGATGATGGAATGCTGCTGTGCATGACCCACTTAATGGACCAATGGGTTAGAAAGCACCCAGTTCATGATAGAGAATTCAGGTCACATGGTAACTCGATGACCCCTAGTCAAACGTTCGGTTTCCAACAAAGTCCAGTAACAGGCCAAGAGCTAGCTCTCAAAAGGAGAGTAGTTATCTACAAAGATGGCGGGGCCTTGCTCCGAAATCCTAGAGGCCTCTACTGTGTTTCACCTGTCAGGGCCTGCCAAAGGCTCCAAACAGCATCCTTATCTGCCACTGACACCTCAAGCACCATTGGATCTGCTGAGTCATATGGCCTAAGTGGCAGAGCAGCTTGCACAGCAGCCTGGACCTGTTGCAGAGCTTTATCCTGTTCTGGACCCCATCCAAAACTGGCAGCCTTCCAGGTCACTCAATAAATGGGCCAGGTATCTCATCAAAATGAGGAATGTGTTCCCTCCCAAATCCAGATAGGTTCACTAGGCGTTGTACCTCCTTCGTGGTTGTAAAAGGGGCCAAATGCAACAACTTATTCTTCAACTTAGAAGGAATATCTTGACAGGCCCCACATCACTGGATGCCTAGAAATTTTACTGAAGTAGAAGGTCCCTGAATTTTAGTTGGATTTATTTCCCATCCTCTGGCATGCAAATGTCTCTCCAATAAGTCCAGTGTATTTGCTCTTGCTCACTGGATCCAATCAGCATAATGTCATCAATGTAATGGACCAGTGTAATATCCTGTGGAAGTAAAATGCAATCAAGTTCTCTCCAAATAAGATTATGACACAAAGCCAGAGACTGGATATATCTTTGAGGTAGGAAAGTAAAGGTATATTGCTGGCCTTGCCAGCTGAAGGCAAATTCCTTCTAGTGGGCCTTATGGACAGGAATGGAAAAAAAGGCATTTGAAAGTCAATGGCTGCATACCAGGTACCAGGAAATGTGTTTAAAAAGCAACGAAACCATATCTGGTACATCTATCTTCTGCACAGACCAAATGGGAGAGTTGAACAGTATTGTGGTGGGAATCACCACCCCTGCATCTTTCAAGTCCTTGATAGTGGCACTAATCTCTGCAATCCCTCCAGGGATGTGACATTGTTTTAGATTTACTATTTTTCTAGGTAGAGGAAGATCTAATGGCCTCCATTTGGCCTTTCCCACCATTGTAACCCTCACCCTACCAGTCAAGGAGCCAACGTGGGGTTTCTGCCAGCCGCTAAGTATGTTTATGACAATTATGCATTCCGGCACTGGGGCAATGACCATAGGATGAGTTAGGGGACCCACTGGACCCACTGTAAGCTGGACCTGGGCTAAAACTCCATTAATTATCTGACCTCCATAAGACCCCACTTTAACTGCAGGACCACAGTGATGTTTTGGGTCCCCTGGGATCAACGTCAGCTCAGAGCCAATTTCCAGTAGTTTTTGAAATGTCTGATCATTTCCCTTTCCCCATTGCTCAATTACTCCAGTAAATCTCCTTGGGAGATCTCCTTGGGAAAGGATGGGAGAAAGATTCATTGCATAAATTTTCTGTAGTGTAGTGAGGTCCTTTCTCAAGGAGACCTGGCCTCCCCTTCATTCAACAGGTTCTGGCTCTGTAAACTAGCTCAAGTCTGGAAATTGATTGAGGGGCCATGATTCTCTGTTTTTACAATTCAAATTAGTCTTTTGTCCATTCAACCTAGAAGTTTTCTGCTTGTATAAATTAAGTAAGAATGGAGTAAGCTTCCTATCAATTTCACTTCTAGGAACACCATGATTAATTAGCCAGTGCCAGAGCTCTACATGAGTCAGGCTATTCTGAATGCTGCTTTGCCTCTGCTGTCCATTATGGTAGCTATGCTTACCCTGCCTTTCATGGTTGAGTACTTCCACTTGGCCCCTGCCACCTCAGGATCCAATTATTCCCATTGTATTCAAATTTTGTAGTTGAGTGACTGCAGTTCCCACTGTTAGATCTGACACACAAAAAAGAGCAATTACAGGGCTATTCAAAGATGCAGATGCTGCCCTCACAAATCTATTTTGCAAGGCATTGGTCAAAGGTATATCTTCTGGACCCTCCCAGCTGGGATGAGTAGCTCTAAAGAGAGTAATCCACTCCACCATCCCAGTCTCCCTAAGCCTTTGAATCCCTTCCCTACATTAAACCAACGGAGATCAGCCATTTCCATTTCACTCACAATGGGCCATCTTTTAATCCACATTTTAGCTAACCAAGAAAATAAACTATAGAATGTTTTTTAACTCCCCAAGCTGAAACATTAAATGTAAAGTCCCTACTTAGTGGGCCCAAATCAATAAATTCAGCCTGATCCAACTTTATGTTTCTTCCACCATTATCCCACACCCTTAATATCCATTCTCATCTGGAGAAATCTGTTCTCCAGATTTCTGTTTATATAAATTAGGAAACTCAAGCGGTTCTTTTTGAGTGTAGTGCACCTCCTCATGGGTCACACTGTCAACCTCACCTCTAGGGGTCTGCCAGGACTTTAGTCTAGTTATAGGTCTAAAAGCAAATAGGGGTGTTGGGGGTGACTCCTGAGGAAAATTAACATTATCTTGCCTTGCAACTACCTCAGTGGAGGCCATCACCATTGCCTCAGGAAGCACAGAGTTTATCTCCTCAGACAAAGGTGGAAAGGCTGATGGCAGTATGGGTTGGGGAGGGGATGTTGCCACTACTGGGGATGGGGAAGCTGTTTCTTCTGGCAATGAAGATTCATCAGAGTTTGCAAAGTTAGTGTCCCAAGCTTCTTCAGGGTCCTCCTACACATTCCCATTCCAAGTTGCAAGGTCCCATTCTTTTCTAATCAATGCCCTCACTTTAACAGTAGACACCAGGAGAGGCTGTGCATGCACCTTTTGTTGCAGATCAACCACTTGCATGATAAGAGCTTGTGTCTTTCAACCACTCACATGATAAGAGCCCGTGTCTGTTCAATTTCATCTCTTTCTCTACAGATGAGACTCTCGCTCAGGGCAATCTAATCAGATTTGAGGCTCAGTATTTGTTTCTGAAGCTGGGTAATAGAATCGCCGAGTTCATCATTTTCTTTCATCACTTTGTCCACTGAACTTAGGAGCAACCAACCAGCTTCATTATGTTCCCTGGTTCTCCACATATGGTCAAAGTTATTATGTTACTAAACTCCTTGCCTCTTATGAGCAATAAATCAGTAGTGTCAAAGGCTTTTATTTTGCATAACTCTCTAAACAGTTCACACCAAGGACTATCAGTGTTCTCCATACTATTAGAAGTAGAGTCCTTAGCATTTTTGGGTGTAATCACATTAAGCAGCCAACTCCAGAACCCCAAAACCAATGAAAGAACTCCATTTTTAATATTCGATTCCTCTAGAACCACTCCTGGTACCAAAATCTGTATTAATCAAGGTTCTCTAGAGGGACAGAAGAAATGAAATATATATATAAATATATATATACAAGGGAGTTTATTAATTGCTCACAAGATCACAAGGTCCCACAATAGGCTGTCTACAGGCTGAGGAGCAAGGAGAGCTAGTCAAAGCTCCAAAACTGAAGAACCTGAAGTCTGATTTTCAAGGGCAAGGAAGCATCCAGCATAGGAGAAAGATGTAGGCTGATAGGCTAGGCCAGTTTCTCCTTTCACATTTCTGCCTGCTTATATTCTAGCCATGCTGGCAGCTGATTAGATTAGGCCCACCCAGATTAAGGGTGGATCTGCCTTTCCCAGCACACTGATTCCAATGTTAATCTCCTTTGGCATACACACCTAAGATCAATACTTTGTATCCCTCAATGCAATCAAGTTGACACTGAGTACTAACCATCACACTCAGTGTTTAACTGCCACTTATAAGTAAAACATGCAATATTTGGTTTTCTGTTCCTGCATTAAGTCACTTAGAATAATGTTTTATAGCTGCATCCATGCTGTGAAGGACATGATTTTATTCTTTTTTATAGCTGTTTAGTATTCCAAAGTGTATATGTACCACATTTCTTTATCCAATCCACCATTGATGGGCACTTAGATTGATTTCATGTCTTTTTTATTGGGAATAGTGCCACCATGATCATACCAGTGCATATGTCTTTTTGGCAGAACAATTTAATTTCCTTGGGGTATCCAGCCAGCAATGAGATTGCTGGTTTGAATGGTAATTCTGTTTTAAGTTCTTTGAGAAACCTCCAAACTACTTTCCACAGTGACTGAACTAATTTATATTCCCACCAACAATATATAAGTGTTCACTTTTCTCTGCAGCTTTGCCAGCATCTGTTATTTCTTGACTTTTTAATAATAGCCATTTTGATTGGTGTGAGATGGTATTTCATTGTGGTTTTAATCTGAATTTCTCTGATAATTAGTGATGATGAGCATTGTTTCATATGTTTGTTGGCCACATATATGTCTTCTTTTGAGAAGTGTCTTTTCATGACCTTTGCCCATTTTTAATGGGGTTGTTTTTGCTTGTAAATTTAAGTTTCTTATACATTCTGGATATTATAATCTTTGATGGATGCATAGTTTGCAAATACTTTCTTTTGTTCTGTAGTTTTTGTTTACAATTTCCTTTTTTTTGTCAACAAATGATGCCCAAGCTCTTATTTTGTCCTATATTGATGTGAGAGTGGGGTGACTACCTTCCCCTGATCTATCACATTCTTCTGTGGGACTCCTATGGCCAAGGGATTTAGAGTTTAAAGACTTACAGCTAATTAATTATTCCAGGCTAGATGGGAACAAAAGTGGACTTTAATCCTCAAAACCCTTTTAAGTAACATAAGAGCCAAAAACCAACAGCCAAAAAAGGACAGTTAAAATATTGACTTGTCTATAAGTTCTATGTGTTGAGCCATCAGCTGTTTAGGCATCTGTGTACCATTTATGATTTGGAGGGTCTAAATTAATTTTATCTTTCAAAACTGTCTCTGGGTCTGGAGGGATTGAATAGTTTCAAATTTTGGAGATAAAACAAAATATGAAGAATTAGCAACATTTCAAACAAAAAATAAAAGGTTATAAGCCCTGCCTAGTTCTAAGAATGACAGGAAGAGGAAGCTCATAGGTAGCTAAACATTCAAATTATCTGGTATCAAGGATTCAGAAGGAGACAAAATTATTAAATGAGTTTTAATGTCTTTTATTATAGGCCTGTCCCCAAGTTTCGTGAAAGCAATTTACTTTGAATGTTGCCTTTTTCCAGATCTGGAGACAAGGCTTTGGTTACTTTGAGTTTGGTGTCAAATAATGACATCACATTCAAGATTTGGCAGCAGATGGTGCCTTTTTAGATGAGATGTGTATATTGAGGTGTCAAAAGCCTGTAACTTAATAGCACAGGATTAGTTAATAGCACCTGGTAAGGACCTTTTCAAGGGACTGAAGGTGGTGATACTGGGGTCAATGTTCTGTTTGGAAGTTGTAAAACAATTCTATAACTTTGCAGTGATTAATTTTTATGGTTTTGATAAGTCCCCAGTATAAGTCTAGGTCAGAAATTTAGGTTAGAATTTTGATTTTGATGGTGTTTATCAAAGATGTTAAAAGGCTCAAAATATTTGATCAAATCACAGGTTATTATAAATTTTTATATATATATATATAAATATTATAAATAGTAGTCATTCATTTAATCAATAGTGATAATTTTAAAACCTCAAAGGCAAAACAGAAAGTTATATGGATGTAAGAATCTTAATTTTTTAAATTCCAGTCATCCTAAGTAATAAAAAAATTGAATAAAGACAACATGGAAATTTTCTCGATAAAATGTAAAATCTTTTTTCTTAAGCCAGTTACCAAAAAAGGCAACAAAAAACCTTCTGCACTCTGATTGCTTCTCCTTTTGGGAAACCCATTTAGATAACCTGGAAGGCAAACCTGATGAAAAAAAGTACTTGAATTTAATCAGGCACAAGAAGAGTGTGTTCAAAGTTATAATTATAGCAGGGGAATACATAACTCTTAGTAACAGCGTGAGAAGTTTCCTGATTACATTTAAAAATTACATATATCAAGAAAAGTCAAAAATACAGAATCAAGTTATACTAGAGGAAAACATTGCTCTTCTAGACTTTTAAGATAAAACCTTTCAGCATCAGGCCACGACAATAGTTAGAACTAGAGGAAAAAATTACAGGAATTGGTAAAAAAGTTGAAGGAGAGAGTTACCATCTTGGGCACCTCTACGGAGAAAAAGTTGAAAGCAGTGAGACACAGCAAAAATTGATCTTCTGAGATATGAATCTGAGAAGTTTAAAAAAAAACAGGTTACAGAATTATAAATTAAAACTTCTTATAGTTTCATTAACAATAAATCAATGCCTTAAGAAAACCTTGTTTTAACATAGTGACCAATCTTAGAAAGACTATTATAAATAATTCTCTTTTTGTTATAGCCAAGTTTATCACATACAAATTTTTTTAAAAAAACTACCTTTCCACAAATCTTATCCTGACTTACTCAGACTATCTACAACATGCTTGAACTTTCTTATTTGCCATACACTTACCTCTTTTCTAAATAACCAGTTATTTTATTTTAGGACAAAAATTTAACATGTAAGATTCTTTCTCATACAAAATTATTCTATTTAAAAATAACCTTCTTTACCAAAACTGCATCTTCATATAAATAATTTTCTTCACATCTCTCTTTTGTACTTACTATTTATCTTTTACCTTCTTTCACACATTATTTCAGAATAACATCCAAGTTACATAAAGTGACTCTTTCTCAATAAGAACAGAAGTTACAGAATTATACACTAACTGGAATTCTTATTCTTAGTAATTTTAAATTTTTGTGAAAACCTAGGAAGCAAGAAATCCTAAACTATCTATCAGATGTTTCAGATGTTTGCATTTTATAGATGAAACAACTCCATAATTTTTATAAATATATTTTTCCATATCATAACTGTCTTAATTGGACATGACCCAGACATCCAATGAGCACCTGTTATTCAGTTTAAAATATTTAAAAAATTTTAAATTACATAAAAAGTTCACCTACAAGCATTTATCTCATTTTCATGTACCCCAATTCTTTCATTTTTAACAGTTTATAAAAATTACTTCTGAAAACTGAGATATTAGGCAAAACTAGTCATCATTTAAAGTAATTTCCCTAGTATCCATTTTTAAAGTCTGTGAACATCAAGGGTTCATCTAAGAAACTTAAAGTTAAATATGTGGACATTTTAACAATAGTTCAGAATATTCAGCTGTTGTCACTGAACCAACAATCTTAAATTACTATTTTTTTCAAGAAAAATCACACAAACAAAGATTATTATGTTTTTAGTTGGGTTTATAGCCTTAAACTTTTGTATCAAACCCTGATACCTTAAAATATCTAGGAGAGGCAAACATAAAACTTATCTAACCAGTAAACTCAGACAAAAAATGTATGCCAACAATTCTAAAGACATTTCTATTTTTATTTTACCAATAATTTTAAATCGAGTTTATTTATTAAAGATTACTAAATTCATGTGAACTTGAAAAGCATTTGGACTTAATTTATGAGTACTCATTTACTTATAAGCCAGTTTACACATAACACATAACATAATACATGTACATACACAAAAACACATCTAAACATGTATACACACACCCCCAAACAAAAATCCAATAGCTTTTACCTTGGAACTCTATCCATAGGACAGCATCACGAACTCACCAGCCTACAAAAGATAGCTAAATTCAATTATGTCTCCGACAAAATTGGAACCTGTTTCCTTGGTTAATTTTGTTTGCCCCAATAGGTAATCCAATAAAAGTTGTGGACCAAAATTTGGGGTAAAGCAGTTTTCATGGCAGTATAAATAAAAACAAAAACAAAAAAATCATCTCTTTTATTCTTTTCTTCCCTTCAGTTTCAAATGAGTTTCCAATGTTTACATTTTAGATAGAACTGTTGGAACTGTATAAGAAAAACAAAATCTCCAAATAACCTTGATTACTAGTACCATAAAGAGTTTATCTCAATACCAGTAGCTTAATAACAGCAGATTCAGATCAGGCAGAAAAAGAAAGTGAGAAATAAATAGACAGCTTTAGATGACTCTACTTAGCTCTGTAGTTGCAAGTTAACCATTTGAGCTCTGAATTTTCCTTACTGTAATTTGGCCATTATTATTAAAATGTGCATGAAAATGGGCCATAATAAGTAACCGAGTTCCAGAAAATCTGGCGTGCCTTTGAACTTTTCCAGGGCCCACAAAGACAATTGACAGACAAATGCAAATGAACCAACTCTTAAATGACATAAAAGTCCAACAACTATTTTGCTTTCTAACAGGGAACCCCAACCAAACACAAAAACACAGTGGTTTATTCCGATGAAAAGCCTAAATAGAGGGAAAAAGAGTTCCCAGTTGCACATGGCAAAATTACTTACTCCATCTTGAAGCCCATCAACTCCCCAGATACTGCTTTTTCTTGTATCAACTAAGTGTTGGAGGCAGCTGATGCTACAAAGTGGAGAAGAGGGAAAATCCCTGAGACAGTTCTTGGCAGCTGGTGGAACATCCTTGGAATCCCAACCATGAGGTCAGTTAGTCATGAGCAGCTGGCACTCACAAGCAATTATTGCTCTGTCTATAGTGTGAATGGGTAAGCCGTGGTGCAATGCTGCAGTCAATTGCTCTGACCGTTGGAAAGCAGGCAGGCTAGACCACACAGGGCTCACAGCCCCATGTTGGGTACCATAAATTATAACCAAACCCAGGCTCAGCTGTTTGCTGCTTGCAAGCCAAACTCAAGAAACAAGAGTTAGTAAGAGGAAAAGCAAGTTTATTCAAGAGTCACCAACTTAAGGAGATGGATGACAGTGTCACAGAGACCATCTGAAGTTTTTCAGGCTAGCCAGAGGGTTTTTATGGGAATGGGGATGTGGAGAAACTATGTGCAGGGGTCGACTACATGCAGGTCAATATATCTGGTCTTAATGACCATGTTGAGCAAATGGCTATCTGTTGGTCTGGTGATGTCAGCTTGGTTGCAACAGAAATACAGATTAACTTCTCAGCACTCTTCCTGGGGTGGGATAGCCTTAACTCTATGCTTAGCTTTTCAAGACCAATTTCTGAAGTTCATTAAGGAAAGCACATGAATCAAGTTAACCATTATTAAAGCATTAGTAAAAGCTCAGCATAGAAAGGAGAAGGAAAAAAAGAAAAACAAAGAAGAATAATTGTTTTTCAAGATTGGGTGGTAGTTTCTGTTACAGAAGGTCAGGAATTCCTCCTAACAGAATGAGAAAGTCATAATAGTAAAAGGAAAAGAAGACAAGGCCCTCTGTGATTTATTTAATGCCATTTCTGAAAGCTCTGCAACTCTCTTATAAAAGAGGGAGTCATTCTAACATAAAAACAAGTTTTCTGTGCAGGTGTTTGGGTTCAGTTTGCCACTTAGGCCCTGATGATGGGGCTCAAACCTAGGAAACAGTGTTTGATTCTCCTGGCTGAAAGGTCCAGTTCTCCTTGTCAAGGGAATGGGGAGTAGGAGGGGTAGGGGCACCAGTCTCCAGACGAACAACTTAGAAGTATTCATTTCTCCACTGCTGCCCCTGCTGAAGAGAATTGTTAATTGCTTTCTGAGGCATTATTTATTCTGAAACACAGGTCACATCCTGAGAGCCCAGGACAGGATTCTTTCATATTGAACAAGCTGTTCTGCCAGGTGTGAGGTTCTCACCTGGGAATGAGCTACCACATCTACAACAAAAATAAAAACTGGATGAAGAACATGCATAGGGAATTATGTTAGGGAAGAGGGTGAAGTAAGAGAAGTGGGGTATGGTGGGGAAATCCAGAGTTGAAGACACTGGTAGATCGTCAAGAGGCACACATGGAAATGAAGGCAGCAAATCATGGAAGACCATGCATGGCCACGAAAGGCCAAGATAAGGAATCTGAACTTTGTCGTATGGGCAGTGCTAGGTGTAGGGGCATGCAAGCTGTGATTAACAGGCACTGTGATGAGCCAGAACTTAGAAAGATCTCTCTCTGCTGCATCTTTTGTGTCTTTTCCTATGCAATTCATTTCCTCTTAATTTGCTTTTACACACCTCGTTAGACATAACCATAGAGCAAGTGAGCAAACCCTAGGAGTCTTCAGAGACAGCAGTCACTTAACACCCAGCCAGCAGGTTGAGGAAGCAGCTATCAGGAAAGAAAGCAAATTCACTTTCCTACAAAGGGGCATATCCATCTCTGCAGCCAAAGAGTTGGATACAGTTGGGAAAAATGACTTCTAACTATAGAGGGTGTTGATCTGCAATGAAATGAACCACCATGTCATTGGAGGTTTTCCAATCCTGGCTAATTTGCTAAATTCTCTAAAGGATGTGGAAGATGCCAAGTGAAGAAGCAACCTGACCTTCTGTTTTCTTAGGCTTTCAAAGAAGAGAGCACCTTCTAGTAGCTGAGACTTTATATCTGCCATGCTGATTTATGCCATTGTATCCTGGAGACAGCATTCCCTCCCAGCGATGATGGAGGAACCTAGGAGGGAAAGAAAACACAGAAACTGAAACTTTAAGTATTTAAATCAACATCTTGATATAAATTTCTTAAGGAGACATTGAATATCTTCTTGCCTCATCTTTGGTTAGAAACAGGAATAGAATTCCTGTTAGGTTTGGGGTTTTAGGGGTGATAATAGTAAAATGATCTTCAAATTCTTAACTGTAAGCTTTGACTGGTTTTGCCTCATTGCTGGCTTTGAATGAACCTCACAATCAAGGACCGCTATGACACAGAAGAGTATAAATTTGGCACAAACTACATGGGTTTGCCATGTGGTTCTTTCATTCTCTAATTCTGTAATCCTGTACAAACCATTTAACCTACTTAAAACTCAGTTTACTCATTCTATGAATGGGGAAAGTAATAATGTCTCCCTCTTTAGGGCTGAAGTGAGACAATACACATAAAGCACTGAGTATTTAGTATCTCCAAACACACCCATTATCCAAACCATTAGTGATCTCTCTGTGTGTGTGTGTGTGTGTGTGTGTGTGTGTGTGTGTGTGTTCAGAGTGAGAAAGACAAATGACTCCGTTTCATACCACAGAGAAGACTATTTAATAACACCTGCTGGCAGACATATCTGTTCTGTATCAAATTCTCCTGTGGATACCTGTGTTTGCTATTCTAGCTACTGAAACTTCCATTCTTGCAAACTAATTTTTATGCAGCTTTGAGCCTTCATGCTGTTGACTTCACTGTTCTTCCTCACCCCTTTCTTATTTCAATAAACTGAGCTCTGTCCCAGCTCCCTCAATCCATAGAGCCCATACTCATGGCTTCCATCAACTTCCGTAGAAAGAAAAAACTAAAATAACACATCCTTGTCTTGTTTTTATTTTTTTTATCATACTAGTAAGCTGTTAAAATTTGCACGTTGGCCAGCTGCCTCATTTAACGTTTTGCTTTCAACCACCTGTCACCTATTTAATTTTAAGCACCTACTGTTTACCACTATTTGATTTTTAGTAATTTAGCTTTAAAAAAAATGTTATTGTCATTATCTTGCCATTATCTCATTTTCTTTGTGGTTTAATATTTTGACATTTCACAACACTTCATTATACTATTGACTTTAAAACATGTTTTATTTTTCTTCTGCATGTTTTCTTTCATTTCCTCTACTGAAAGTATTGATTATTACCTGAATCAGGGCTTCCAGAACTAGCATAGAAGCAAACAGTAATTTTTGTTGTTTTTCCAGTTTTGTTTTTAATTTTTTCTCTCTTAAATGCATTTTTGGCATTTTGGGTTTGTTTGTTTGTTTGTTTGAGCAACCGTGACACAGAAATAAAGTGTAAAAGTTGAATTTGTCCTTATTCATTATCAGTATGAAAAGCAAATATCTAGCATTTTTATTATCCAAACCTGTGAACTCTGGGCATTTTGGAATGCTGTTCACTTTCAGTTAACTTTATCAATCAACATAAATGTAATTCTCAACATCTTTTCATATATATTTTTTAAGTTTAACTAATCATTCTCCTTTATGTGATTTCATAATTTTAGTACTTTTCAGCATGTTTTTCATTCACATATTTTTAGTCTTTTCTTTACATTTGTCAGTAACTTTTAAAAACTTTTTACAAGAACTTAATTTTCGCTTTGTGAAAATATTTAACGTTCTCTTTGTGTAAATATTTCTCCCTTTATTTCTGTTTTGGTTTAACTCTTTATTCTTTTAAATCTTTAAATCTTTTGATTTAGTCTGGTTTTGTCTTACTTGTTCTTTTTCTATTTAAAATTTTAATACGTATTTACTTATATCTGCCTTTGCATGTTATTTCTACATTATATGTTTGTGCACTTATGTCATTTTATTCATTTGTATATCAGTAACTTGAAAGAGATTATTTAAAATTCCTACATACCTAAAATATTATATTTTTATATACAGTATGTGTTTTATATATTTGTATATATAGGCATAGTATAAAATATATATTTTATGTATGAAATATAATATGCTAAAATATATTAGCTCTTCACTCATTCCCTCTGACCATACAAAATCTATGCTAATGTGTTTACTTTTAATTTTATACCTTAGAGTATTTATTGTGTTATTTTATTTTATTTTATTTTTTATTTTTTTGAGACAGAGTCTCGCTCTGTTGCCCAGGCTGGAATGCAGTGGCACGCTTGGCTCACTGCAACCTCCACTTCCTAGGTTCAAGTGATTCTCCTGCCTCAGCCCCCTGAGTAGCTGGGATTACAAGTGCACCACGCCTGGCTAGTTTTTGTATTTTTAGTAGAGACGGGGTTTCACCATGTTAGCCAGTCTGGTCTCAAATTCCTCATCTCAAGTCCTCAGCCTCCTAAAGTGCTGAGATTACAGACATGAGCCACTGAACCCGGCCTATTGCAGTATTTTAAATTTATACTTAATTTTATTTTTATTATATTCTACATCTGCATATAGTTTTCATTAAAAGGATCTAATGATTACATATATTGGTATACTTATAATACAAGTTGTATAAAGATAAGAATAATATACGGGCTATGGGCTATCTGTTCAGATAATCTCTGTTGACATATACTCATGCATTGCATATAATATCACAAAAATCAGTATGGAAAATTAGAGAAATAAAACCAAAGCTGTCCTTTGTCTGTCTCCTCCCCTCTTGCAAAAGCCTACCACTCTTATATCCCCTAAAACCATATTAATATTGGTTTTATATCATTCTAGATTGCACAAATGCAAATATAAAGACAAAGAGAGAATTTACTTGAATGCAATAGGAAAAATTATGCTTATGTGAAACCAAAGGGCTCTCCAAGCTTCAAAAAAATATTTCTTCCCTAGAGAGACATTATTTTATAAAAGCTTCCTTTTTGGTTTAAGAAGTGATATGGACAAAAATGAAGAAGCTGAAATCATTGCTTGTTTGTTAAGATCATGTTTAAATTTGGGATAATAGCATTTGTTTTCCTTCTATGAAAGTCAGAGAAATTAGTCTTTGTATACTTTTCCCAAAGTTTCTTCCAAGTTCTATGCCTTATATTATTAGTTTGATTTTGTAATGGCTTATAACACTTCTCTTCAATGGCTTTTATTCTCATAGATAGCTAGCTCTGGACTCTCACTGGGTTTGAGTCAATGCTTCTCGTGCTTTTTTAGGCTACAATTCTTTAGTTCCTTCACTTTTATTTCTCTACAAATTGACTGGGATCCAAGCTTTTGTCTTAATTTATTTTACTTAAAAAATCATCTCTAACATTTTATTTATTACTAAAAGATTTTATTTGTTGTAAAACAATTTATTTGTTACTAATAGCTTCTTTTTTTTCTCTAACTTCTTCATTGATTAAATGACACAATGAAAGAGTTGATAGAAGATGGGAATCGGTATAAGAATTTACCATGCCTTTAGAAAAACTGAACACAACTGTTTCCTTCTAGTGATAGCTGTTACACCATGGCTATATTCCTGCAATTTGTGACAATAAATGCTTTGATCATACTGTGAGGCAAAACTTAACTCCAAAATTAAAAATTTTTTTCTAGAAAAGCGCATGTCATGGATTGAATCAAGTACTGGAGCATTAGTATATTTCCCAAAAATTTCATATGTCTACGTCTGTATCTATCTTCCATTATTCCTCCCTTTAGTTGTGAGAGCCATGGAGAACTGGCTAAGCCTGAGATCATCCTGCAAAGGACATACAGAGTGAAGATAGCCAGATTTTAAGATCACTCTCATAGAAAAAAGCAAAACCCTGTTAGATATAAACTGTCTGCTTAGAATATCATATAGCTCTACAAATTGGACACCAAGCTCATCCCTAACTCTTTGTCTTAGTGTCACACAGCATCAGCTGTTTGCAGGAATAACAAATTTTTGATTAAAGAATCATGAATCCCATTTGCCCACATTACAAAAGAAAAATTTGATTCTATTTTGTCTCACAGTGGAGTTTATTTAAAATAAGTTTTACAGCAAATTAAAAAAAACTCCATTTGATTAATATTTGTTTAACTGGCTTCTATTATGGGAAAAGTATTATACTACATACTTGAAAGTTAATCATAACTACTAAATTATACAGTTATTTTATTACTATATATGTTACACTGATTTGAAATATGAAGAATAATTGAGCATTGTTAACCACAGGTAAAGGATGTGGTGGAGACATATGCAGAGAAATTTATAAGCAGGGTCCAAGTTACAAAGAATTATAGTCCTCTCAAGAATTTGATTGTCGCGGTGGCTTACGCCTGTAATCCCAGCACTTTGGGAGGCCGAGGCAGGCGGATCACAAGGTCAGGAGATCGAGACCATCCTGGCTAACACGGTGAAACTCCGTCTCTACAAAAAATACAAAAAAATTAGCCGGGCGTAGTGGCAGGCGCCTGTAGTCCCAGCTACTCTGGAGGCTGAGGCAGGAGAATGGCGTGAACCCGGGAGGCGGAGCTTGCAGTGAGCCGAGGTCGTGCCACTGCGCTCCAGCCTGGGCGACAGAGCGAGACTCTGTCTCAAAAAAAAAAAAAAAAAAAAAAGAATTTGATTGTCAAGCCATGTTTGGCTGGGTCACACTGAAAATCTAAAGAAAGTAACGTAGAATGATTCTGGTGAGATGAATTAATCAGATACTTTGGGCTTAGTAACTTAGGTTAAAAATTTTGTATTTTCAAAAATCAACTTCAAATCAAATCCAAAAAAGGATAAAAGGCTTAAACATAAGACCTGAAACTGTAAAACTACAGGAAGAAAACGTAAAGAAAAACCTATACGACTTTGGTCTGGCCAATTATTTTTTTACATTTGACCCCAAATACACAGGCAACAAAAGCAAAAATGTACAAGTGGGATTATATTAAAATAAAAGCTTCTACACAACAAAGAAAACAATTAATGAAGAGGCAACCCCCTATGGATTTGGAAAATATATTTGCAAGCCATACATCTGATAAGAAATTAATATTCAAAATATATAAGGAAATTAAATATAGAAAGTAAAAAATTCAATTAAGAAATGGGCAAGGGGCTTAAATAGACATTTTTCAAAAGACATACAAATGGCAACAGAAACATGAAAAAATGTTCAACATCACAAATCGTGAGGGAGATACAAGTTAAAACCACAATGACATATTACCTCACAACTGTTAGAACCGCTTTTATCAAAAAGATAAAAGATAATAAGTGTTGGAAATGGTGTGAAGAAAATGGAACTTTTGTATGTGGTTGGTGGGAATGTAAATTATTACAACCATTATAGAAAAGAGTATGAAGGCTCCTCAGAAAACAAACAAAATAGAAGTGCCGTGTGATCCAGTAATTCCACTTTTTGGTATTTACCTGAAAGACTTGAAATCAGTAGGTTGACGAGATATCTGCAATCTCATGTTCATTTCAGCACTATTTACAATAGCAAAGACATAGAATCAATGTAAGTGGCCATCAAGGAATGAACAAAGAAAAAAAATGTGGCATATATCCACAATAGTATACTATTCAGTCTTAAGTTACTTGCAATAACGTGGATGGAACTGTAGAATATTATACAAAGTGAAAAGGCCCAACACAGAAACACTAAGATCCCGTGTTCTCACTTATACAGGAAATATAAAACAATTGAACTCATAGAACCAGAGAGTAGAATGGTAGTTACCAGAGGCTGAGTGCTGGGGAATGAAGAGAAGATGGTCCCACAGTTCAGAGCTTCAGTTAGACGGAGGAATGTTTGATATTTTTTAGATATATTGCACAGTGTGGTAGATATTGCTAATCATTGAGTACTGTACATTTTGATGCAAAGAGGGTAATTTCAAATGTTCTCCTCACAGAAAAGTTAAATATTCAAGGCAATGGATATGGTAATTAGTTTGACTTAATCATTCCACATAGTATCTAAAAATCATGACATCACTCTGTACCATGAAAATATCTCTATTATTTGTCAATATATAATAAAATAAAGAGTGACTAAAATAGGAATTTTGTATTTTATTCTGTGAGTACAAGAAAGACATTGAAAGGCCTTAAACATGACAGTGATCTGTGCCGTAAAACTGTACTGTCCTGTCTCAGATTTAGAGAGTGGAGTAGAGGTGCAAGATCAGACAGCAGTACTATAGTAAGGAGACTGATGCAGGGTGAAAGACAATGGTACCTCGAAGTTAGTTGGTAAAAGGTGATTTGAGCAGCAGAATGATTTTTGAGATATTCAAAGTATAAAAATCAAAAGGATTTGGGGACTGATCTATGTGGGGATTAGATTTTAAGAATGACAAGTTTCTTGTTTGAACAAATAGGTAAACTAGATAAACAGAATAGAAACTCAGAAGAAGTAAAATTAACACCAGGGAGAAGATCATCTGTCCAGTTTTGGACCCTCATGCTAGTTAACCTTGGATTAATGTTGATATTGTTATTTAAATTCCCTACTCATCTCATCCAGTATGACCTTGGGATTATTGACCATCATCTATATCTGCTCAGTTGACATCTTCCTTAATTTGCTTATTTTCATATTCCAGGGGGTATGCTGGATATAATTAAAACTAAAAATGGAAGTAGATTCAGAGATAATATGGCTTAAAGATTCTTAGTACCTGATAGGTATATTTTCCCCAGAGTTATAGTCCCAGAACAATTGGACCTTCAGCTTATAAATCCAGAACCTCTTAAATCAGAAATTAGCAAACACTTTAATTAAATTAAATCTTTGGATTATATTCTTCCTCCACTACTGTATTAAAGTTTTTCATATCTAAATTACCAAAGGATTTAAATTTACTTATTTTTTCTATAAGCTAAGTTCTAAAAAAATTCAACATGAAATATTTTTCCAAAGAAATGCTTCTGCTTTCTCAGACCATGTTTTTCAGGTAGTAGTATATGCTTTCAGAACCTGATTTCAATTATTTTTTTTTCAGAAATTGAGATGTCTCCATCCAATATCTCTATCCAATGGGGATCTGCCAGGTATAAACCAAAACTACTTTACTATTGCTTACTCTTAATAATGATATATTTCCCATTTATCAATTACCTAAAATTGGTATACAGTATATAAGACTGAACTTTTTATTGACCTATCAGTGATTATTCATGAAAAGGGACTAGTTAGGAACAAAATGTCATAAGTTCAAGACACCTGAGTTGTTGTCAGATCAATAAAGGATGAATAAAAGTTAGCCAGGACTACTGTAGGGTTAAAGGGAGGGTGCTGCTTTAAGAGGGCCAATTTACAACAGGATTTTGGAATCGCAATTGCTCACATACTCAAAATCTAGGTATGAGCTTGTTTCTTAAGAAGGTGCATGTGTTTCTTCAGATAAGGTGTATTCATCAGTTCTGGCTGCCATATCAAAATATTATAACTTCTACAGAAATTTATTTTCTCACAATTCTGGAAGCTAGAAATCTGAGATCAGGGTGCCAGCATGGTTGAGTATTGCTGACAGCCCTCTTCCTGGACTGCAGATGGTCACTTTCATGTTGTAGCTTGTCTTCAGTGTATGCAAGGGGAGAGATGAACTACTACTTCTTTTTTCTTTTGGTTCTTTTTGTTAAAACTTTTATTTTAAGTTCAGAGGTACAAGTGCAGGTTTGTTACATAGGTAAACTTGAATCATGGGTATACAGATTATTTAATCACACAGGTATTAATCCCAGTACCTATTAGTGGTTTTTCCTGATCCTCTCCCTTCTCCCAACCACCACCCTCTGAAAGGCCTAATTATGTGTTGTTCCCCTCTATATGTCCATGTGTTCTCATCATTTGGAGTGACCTCTTCTTAAGGGCCACTGACCCTATCAGATTAGAACCCACCCTCATGACCTTATTTAATATAAGTAAATGCATTTTTTCTGGATTCTTGCTAAATCTGAAATTCTTTCTTAAAGATAGTAAAAATACAAATGCAATATTCAGATATTCAGAGAATTGTCAGCTTCTTGGCTATCTTACCTGTTTCTAACTGTACAGTGCTTAATGTTGAAGTTGACATAAGAAAATAGTGAGTTTCTATCCGCATTTTAAAGCTAGTTTTCCTTCCTGGTTTATTTTCAAAAACAAGATAAAGTGTTGGAATTTTTCGAACATTTTGGTTAAGAAATTCCATATAATTTCATCATTGTGATTTACTCATCTGTCCTAAAGCATAAGTCCTAGGGTGACTAGAGCTCCTCAAAAATAGTATAATAGCTGTACATTTATATAGTAGAAATCATTATATTTTCTTATAGCCTACATTGTATTCAATAAAATTTATAAATTGTAGGAATGAATTAAGTACTTGAAAATTCTTTTTTTTTTTTTTTGTTCTTGAAACAGTCTGGCTCTGTCACCCAGGCTACAGTGCAGTGGTGTGATCTTGGCTCACTGCAACTTCCACCTCCCAGGATCAAGTGATTCTCCTGTGTCAGCCTCCTAAGTAGCTGGGACTTCAGGCGTGTGCCACCATGCCTGGCTAATTTTTATATTTTTATTTTTATTTTTTTTAGTAGAGACAGGGTTTCACCGTGTTAGCCAGGATGGTCTCTATCTCCTGACCTCGTGATCCATCTGCCTTGGCCTCCCAAAGTGCTGGGATTACAGGTGTGAGCCACCGCGCCGCACCAGTCCTGAAAAATTCTAGCATAGAGTTCAAAATGGGCAACTACCCTTGATTTTTGAAGTGGGTTATTTTAGGCAGAAATAAGAGAAAACAACTACTATAATTGAAGAAATTCATTTATCATAATCTAAATAAATATGGGATTGGAGTGTTATAAAAGCCCATGTTTGGGCCTCTCCCAAGAAAAACATACTACATTGTTGCTGAGCAACCCACTCTCAGAGAGTTAGAGATAGAATTCGTGTCAAAAGTCGATATCCCCATGAAAACATTTTTTTCATGTGGGAAAGTTAATACCTTGACAGGGAGAAATTCATCCATGTCCTAATTCAAATTCAAGTCTAACTCAGAAGTGATGTAAACCCTATATTTGTAGAGAATGTTTAAGGCTATATTTCATTGTTTCTATACCTTAGCAGAAAAATATTTCCTCTGAGGTCCAAAAAATGTTATGCATGCCCCTACCAAAGTGATTATATTTATTTGTTTAACTATCTGATGCCTTATGTCAGATAATACCACTGATGACAAGGATTACATCTCATTGCTCTTTGATATGGTGATAGGAATAAGGATACAAAAATAGTTCCTGGATTACTTCCAACATTTGTAATTTTCTGAAGTTATGTAGTGGAGTCCAAAATTGGTATGCATTTGCTGCCAGGAGCACAAGGTCAAAAGAAATACGGAAAGGTAGAAATTCAGGCCCTGAGTTAAGGTACCCTGACTTCTCAATTGAGACATGTCTTCAACATTAGCTAAATCAGCATCCCGGATAGCACTATGGGAGGCTGTGGGAGAAATGGTTGTAATGATATTTGAGATAGACTTTACTGTGTAAAAAGCTCAGAATGGGCTGGGTGCAGTGGCTCACACTTGTAATCCCAGCACTTTGGGAGGCCGAGGCAGGCGGATCAGGAGGTGAGGAGCTCGAGACCACCTTGGCCAACATGGTGAAACTCCGTCTCTACCAAAAAAAAAAAAAAATACAAAACTTATCTGGGCGTGGTGGCACGTGCCTGTAATCCCAGTTATTTGGGGGGCTGAGGCAGGAGAATCACTTGAACCAGGGAGTCGGAGGTTGCAGTGAGCCGAGATCGCACCACAGCACTCCAGCCTGGCAACAGAGCAAGACCCCGTCTCGGAAAAAAAAAAAAGGCTCAGAATGATCTGAAGGTCCATGGTTCGTAAACAAAATAATAATAATAATAACAAAATAATAATAATAAAAACACTTCATATTATAATGAACTTTGTCTGGTGGCTCTTTGGTGATCTATCCCTTATGGGAACCCCGTAATACCAACTTTTAGTAACATCATCGGAAGCAAAGGCCAGATCTTATTGGCCACTCCATTAAGATACCTACACTCTTGAGTGGACATAACTAATTCACAGGATGGTTTTTTATATGTCAGTCATGAATTTTTTTTCTTTATGTGCTTTATATCTTGCTAAGTTAGGAATAGGAATCCCGGTCCCTAACAGATGTAAAATTGATTCTTTTAAAAGACTATTTAAACTGTATCTCCATAATTCAGCTGATCCATACGTGATTCCTTCTATATCTTTCATGGCCAAAGATATCCTTTTCATGGCACATCAAAGGATGTGCTGTCACATCCTTTGAGGTTTCCGAGTTTATTAAAATAATTAAAAACAGCATGTTTTTGTTGCTTTAAAACTTCTGCTGTCTTTGTTGGTGCTCCTCCCAGTTCCTTTCTGCTTAGTAATACGGCTTTATCTCTGGTAAATCATGACTGAGACATAGTAAATACATCATTAGGTAAGCAACCTGAGCTGAAAATTGGCTATGTTTTTTAAATGCTGACATACGGGATTTGGAGGTCTTACCTTACCTGACAGATGGTGAAAGAAAATTACAGAAAATGGTCACAGCAGATCCCTTCCTCCACACTTCAGTGCTTTGTTAAATAAGAATAAGCCTATTTACTTAATATTGATTTAACACTGACTGTCCTTGAGACATATTACCCTTTGACATATTTTTACCTTCAAAACTGCCAAAATTGCAAAATGTATAATAACAAAATGTAAATCCATTCCTAAGCTCAGGGTTATTGTGGGTTGTTAACACCAATTCCCAGCCACTCCAGGAAGAAGCGACATGTTTTTGCAGGTGGCAATGTCTTTATTTATGACCTCCAGCGATTAGCTAGCTTTGCCAGAGATTTCTGAGAATGGCCCAGGTCACCCAAGTGTGGGACTTTAGGGAAGAATAAAAGATTCTGACTCTTTTCCTTATGATTCTGGCACTTGTGAGAGCATTAAAGCCTTACTTTGATAGAAATATTAGCTGGTTATTTCTTTCTAAGTCTAATAATAACCCAAAGGAGGCATCTGTTTATCAGCTGAAGAAAGATTACAAGTTTGTTATTCTTGACACTTTTTATCTGGTAATTTGAATCATACATAACCAGCAAACCTTTGTTTTGTTCTGTGTTTCAGAGGAGGCCTTGGGTCATAGCCTTTTGTAAGAAAACTTCATCTCTCTTTGTGGGATGATGTATACATTATTAGATTCAGTAAGCACATCTGAAATTCATACTACATTTTCAGTCTCAGAATAGTAGACTATTAGATGATAGCAGACTATAAGCAGAGTGACTTTATGTAGAATGAGAGTCACTCTGCCTATAACTTATTAGTACATAATTTCCACACATTATATACATATAAGACTGATATAGTTGTAATATCACAAAACATATAAATTATACCAAAGCACCTAAAATAACCAGTACCCTCTTCTGTGCCCTGGTGCAGATCATAGCATGTTTCCTAGCTCTGACCCACATTTGAGTGAAAGACAAACAAGGAGGCCAAATATCTGTTGAACTTTCCAAGTGGAAACTTACTGAAGAAGTAGTCATATAGCACTTACTTCAGCCCTCACCACCCTAGAAGTCATTTGCCCCTGGAAGTCCTTTGCCAAGATCTGGGTATAGCACTTGCAGTATGTTTCTGGGATAGCATGATCAGAGGTAAAAGCTGTCACATTATGGGGCAATATAGAACTAAAAGTTAGAGACCTAGAAGTAAAAAATCTCACTTACACTCCCTTTGAATTTTCTCCCAGTTTTATCTCTCATAATAATTAGCTAGATTTATAGGCAATAAGACAGAAAACAGAGAAAATCCTGGGGCCAGAGCAAGCCATGTGTTTGTCTAGTTTAAAGGAAGACATGTGGTCATTCCAACCTGGTATGATATCCTTGGCAGAGCTTAGGCTAAACAGTTGAGCATGAAAAGGGTTAAGACAGTCAGTTGACAGACAGAATGATTCTGAGTCAATGTGCAGAAAGTCAGGGCTGGTAAAAATGAAAAGGTCATCTCTGGGACAAACTTTGTCAGCAGCATGAGGGACAGTCCCCCTAATTATTATGGCTGTGAGAAAGAGATTTTGAAGAAATTGCTGGTTATTTTTTCTAATGGCATAGTTTCGCCCTCCTTCTCTGCTTTGTTTCTAGGGTAAGCTATGGCCCTTTTCTCTGGATCATGACCCTCTCCTCCCTCTAGTCTTAACATCCATCTATGCAACTCATTTTTACTCCCTTTGAAGTAAATTGTAACAAAGAGTGGGTGTTGTCCTGTGTTGAGGACAGAGAAGTAGTGTCAAATGTGCCTCTGAAAACCAGTAGATTAGCAGTTGGAAGAGTAACACAATAGTCCCCGGCAATTCCCACTTTCCATTCCAATCTCTGTGACAAACTGTTTAGTTGGCACCATACTCTAGAAACACTCAGGTAGTCACACTTCAGAAGATACTTCTACCAACTCAAAAAATCACAAGAAAGGTTTTAATGAAGTCTCTCATGCAGATCTCAATATCACTTTCAATTGTAAATGAGTGGTTGTGATAATTTTCTATATAGGCACCTTCCAGGATTCCCCTGGGCAAATGCCCCATTACAGGTCTAAAGCTTTCTAACTCTCATCATATATTTTTTCAAAAGAAGAAAAAATTAATAGAAACCAATAATTTCTAAATAATAATTTCTAGAATTAGAAAAAATTAAAAAATATTAAGATAAAAATAGTAAGCTGTGACTGTTAATTATTATCCTCAAGTAAATCCCATCAAGATATATGTGCTTCTCTTTCCCCAAAGAGAAAATTATACCATTTCAACAATATTTCTGGAAATATAAAATGTAATACTTGCAAAATTCATTTAAGACATGTTTATTTACAAGCTGTGCCAACTCCTTGTTTAACAGTTCTGTGAATGAACAGAAAGAAGGTGCTGCACCTTGAACCTGCCTTAAATGAGTCCTGGAGTTTTGATCACACATCACTGTTGCTAAGCATTTTAGCTCCAGAGGAAACCATTTAGAGAACTGGGAAACATCCCACCTTTGTAGAAAATTTATAGTTAGCGTCAAACTTTTTATGTTGATTCTTCCTAAAAGGTAAATATTCGAAACAAAAGAATCTATAAACAGAGGAGAACAGACTCCAAGGCTGTGATATCAGAACTGTTCGTAATATTGGTTGGACTGGAGAACACAGAGGCAATTGTGTTAGACTTAACTAGACATTAGTCTCTTTTTATCTTAAGACTTCTGCCTCATTATACATTGTAGAAAAATAAAAATTAGACCAAGGCTAAAAACTAGAGCCATCCAGCCCGGCGCAGTGGCTCACGCCTGTAATCCCAGCACTTTGGGAGGCCGAGGTGGGCAGATCATGAGGTCAGGAGTTTGAGACTAGCCTGGCCAATATGGTGAAACCCCGTCTGTACTAAAGATACAAAAATTAGCCAGGTGTGGTGGCACGCGCCTATAGTCCCAGCTACTCAGGAGGCTGAGGCAGAAGAATCGCTTGAACCTGAGAGGAAGAGGTTGCAGTGAGCTGAGATCGTGCCACTGCACTGCAGCCTGGGAAACAGAGCAAGACTCCATTTCAAAAAGAAAAAAAAGAAAAAAAAAAAACAAAAAAACAAAAGACACTAGAGCCATCCATAATTTGGCAAATATGTAAGATAAACCAGACCATGAAACAATCACGAGCTTGGGGCTCTGGAAACTAAAAGTGGACCTCATATTTCCTCACCTGTGTGCCTACCTACCTACAAATGTCTTAGCCTTTTGAGACTTTCTATATAAAAATGCTTATAATTTTCCCTTATGTAACAAAAAATAAGCATCCATTAATAGACACACACCCATGAACAATGCTCAGAAGAGTGCAAGCAAGTACTGAGCATTTCATTAAGCCATCCCCCGTTCAGATTGATTTATGGGCCTCCAGTCCATCCTCACCATTAGCTGTCATTAGACCATTATAACTCCCTGCAGTCCCTCAGCTTCCTGCTTCCAGGAGGGAGACACAATTGCGCCTAGCTGTGCTGAACTAGCTATCACTACCACTAATTTTCTGCCAGAACCTACGAGTAATGTCACATTTCATGCTGTTCCAATAAAAACATTTGCTCCTTGGCAGGGCTAGTAAAGAGCTTGATGAAGAAACTATAGAAAGTCCATGGGCGGGCAAAAGGTGACAGAGCAACCTCGTCAGGAGAAAAATTGAGTACCTGTCAGGCTGACACAGCAGATCAGAACCAGGAAGAGAGAATGAGGCAATCAGGTCAGAATGCAAAGACTTCTTGACATTTACTTATTTACTCAACAATATTTTTGAGCACCTACAAAGTGCCAGACACTGCGCAAATAGAATTGTCATGACTGTTGGATACAAGCCCTTGGAGCCAGAAGGACTTGGGATCTGCTCCATGTTTCCACTTAACTGAGCCGTGAAACCCAATAAAAACTGCTTAACTCTGTGAGGATCCCAGCTTCTGATCTATATAATGGCAGCTATTATATAATAGATCTATATTATAATAATCTATATAATAGATATCTGTGTAATGTACTCTAGATAATAATCATCCATGTCTCAACTTATTGATAGAAAATTGTGGAGTCTGTTGTTGTAATAGGAAGCATTTAGAAAAACCTGAAACTGCATATATACATATATATGAGATTATATATGGCATATATATGTTTTTATATTACATTTATATGACACATACATATGTGTGTGTATGTATATATATTAGAAGCATTTAGAAAAAGAGAAAAACCTATACATGATTATATATGTGGCTTATACGTATGTTTTTATATTATATTCATAGAGTACACATAGATGTGTTAGATGTGTGTGTGTGTGTGTGTCTGTGTGTGTGTATTTAGAGAGAGTGTGTGTATTAAGGGGCTCTTGGGTAGAACATTTCTCCTACATAATTTATCCACTGCAGCGAACAGGCAGAAAGGTAGGTTCTCATAGCATCCAGCTAACAGGTATAATCTCCACATTGCCACCTACCTGTGAATCAAACACAAAGCTTGACTGGACACTAGGAGTACCCAGTTCTGAAGACCATTAAGTTCTGCATCATGTTCAATCGATACTGAAACATCAAGAAAATGCCTGAAGCATAGACTCCAGGAGAAGTCACTGCCAATCAACAGAAGTTTCTGGGATCATTCCATTTGTTTCTCTTTATTTATAGTATCTGTGAAAATTTGGACATATTAACAGGGACACAAGTTCTCTGATGCTAGTGCTGTTGCTGAAGTGACATTCCCCTATCTGCATTGGCTTCCAATCTATTATCACAGCTGCTTTGAGGTGTCTAACTCAGTTTACATGAAAACTACAGGAACCAACTCAGAAACATTAGTTAAAATAAACATAGGATTTATTTAGCATACTCCATACATGTTTCTCAACACCTCTTTCCAGACTCCATTAGTTGTGTCATGAAGTGGAAATGGGATACTTAGAATCCTAATCCCACATAACTCAGATGAACACTGATATGGTTTGGCTGTGCCCTCACCCAAATCGCATCTTGAATTGTAACTTCCACAACTCCCACGTCACGGGAGTAACCCAGTGGGAGGTGATTGAATTATGGGGGTGGGTCTTTCCTGCCCTGTTTTCATGATAGTGAATGAGTCTCATGAGATCTGACAGTTTTAAAAAGGGGAGTTTCCCTACACAAGTTCTTTCTCTCTTTGCCTGCTGCCACCCACGTAAGATGTGACTTGCTCTCCTCCCTGCCTTCCACCATGATTGTGAGGCCTCCCCAGTCATGTAGAACTGTAAGTCCAATAAATGTCTTTCTTTTATAAATTACCAAATCTCAGGTATGTCTTTATCAGCAACATGAAAATAACTAATACAAACACCATGCTAGATTCATACAGTAATCTACCCTTTCCACCTAGAATGCAAACTGAACAATGCCCTCTAGCCATTGGCCAGGGCTCTGGTTCCAAGTGCATGGCTGTTTTCCCACCATGATTCTAGGACCCCATAGCCTTCATGGCCCTTTTAGTTCATTACATGACCAAGAAGCTGTCTAAGCAGCTTGCCCAATGCTCCCTTCCCCTGAACCCTACCTTGATAGCTTCTTGACATTAAGTTGTGGGTTTACATTGAGAAAGAGGCATCCAGAGGCTCATGATTTAGGGCAACAAAAGCTAATAAAAAGTAAATACAGAAACATTTGCTGAATGAGTAGATCCAAATATTAAGAGAGGAGTATTAAGGTCTCCCCTGCTATACCCCAGCCACCATTCTGCCAAAGCCCTTCTGTGGGCTCAGGAACTTTATTCTGTTTCTAAGACATGTCAGAACATTTTCTCTTAAGAATGAAGGCTGGAAGAGGTGGAATTCTGAGCTTCCCATCAGAATTTGCTACTAATATTGCCTATACACCACTACCTCATCTCACTGAAAGACATCTGGTTTGTTTCCAGTCTTTTGGCTATTACAAATAAAGATACTATAAACCCATGTATAAGTTTTTATGTAAACAGATGATTTCATTTCTCTGGAAAAAATATCTACAAATGTGATTGTGAGTCATATGGGGATTGCTCGCTTAGTTTAGATTTTTACAAAACTTTTGCATTTTATCC
Source organism: Gorilla gorilla gorilla (assembly GCF_029281585.2). Lineage (NCBI taxonomy): Eukaryota > Metazoa > Chordata > Mammalia > Primates > Hominidae > Gorilla > Gorilla gorilla. Next base: position 97,375,457 of record NC_073232.2, on the reverse strand, counting down.
TAGCATGCCTGCATTACACTCTTGCAAGCAATGTTTAAATGACATAGTTTCTCTCTATCTCCACCAGAATTTGATGTTGTAACTACTTTTTTTATTTTACCTATTCTGATAGTTACATAGTAATATGTATCCATTAAAACAACTCATTATGGTTTTAATGTTCATTTTTCAGTGACTAATAAAGTTGAACATCTTTTCATGTGCTTATTTGCTATCTGTGTCTCCTCTTCAACAAAATGTCTGTTCATGCCTTTTGTCCATCTCCTAATTGGGTTTTATTTACTGTTGACATTTGATTCTTCTTTATGTATTCTAGACACTAGTCTTTTCAGAGATATGTGGTTTCCAAATAATTTCTCCCAGAGTTTAGCTTGTCTTTTCATCCTCCTCACAGGGTCTTTTGCAGAACAAAGATCAGTAATTTTAACAAATCCAACTTATTTTTCTTATTTTATTGATTATACTTTTGCTGTCAATACTAAGACTTCTTTGCTTAGCCCTAGAACCTAAAGACAATCTCTGTTCATTTGTTTAAATTTTATAGTTCTACATTTTATATTTAAATACATAATGAGATTTATATTGAGTTTCTCTTTTTTGTCCTATGGTATCCAATCACTCCAACATAATTTTGTTGAAAAGACCTTTCTAATCTATTGAATTGTTTTTGTAGTTTTGTCAAAATTTAATTGGGCCTATTTATATGGGTCTATTTTTTGTTTATCTGTGCCCTTCCATTGTCTGTCTCTCTACTAAAACTGCAGGTGGTAAATGGTATTGATTTTATTAATTTCAATGCCATGTATTCATTACTAGTTTACAAAAATATAGTTATTTTTATAAGTTTACCTTGCATTCTGTGACCTTACTGAACTATTCGTTCTAGCAACTGTTTTGTAGATTCTTTGGTATTTCTTATATAAACAATTATGTTATCTTTAAATAGAAAACATTTTATTTCTTCGTGTTCTATCTATACGACTTTGATTTATTTTTCTTTTCTTATTTCACAATCTTGAACTTCCAGCACTCTGATGAATAAGAATGGTGATGACAGTATCTTCATCTTATTCTCAATATTAGGGTGAAAGCATTCAGTATACGATTTGCTGGAGGGTTTTTTTTGTAGATGTTTGTTAATTTCACCCTATTCTTTACTTGATGATATTTTATTATAAATACATGTTGAACTTTAACAAATTTTGTTTTGTGCATCAATTGATGGTATCATATGGCTTTTTATATTTAGTTTGTTGATATGTTGAATTATATTGTTTCTTTCTTTAATGTTGATACAGCCTTGCACTCCCAAATAAACCTCATTTAGTTATAACAAACAATTTTCATATATATTACTAAATTCTATTTCTAACATGTTCTCAAGGATGTTTGCATCTATATTCATGAGAGATCTTAGTCTTTAGTTTTCTTCATTTGTACTGTCTTTACCTGGTTTTTGTATCAGAGTAATAATAGCTTCATTAAAGTGAGAACTGTTCCCTCTTCCTGGAAAACATTTGCATCTTAATTCAATGTACTTTTTACTTTTATTGAGACTTTCTCTTTGCCTCATTGATTATTTAGAAGTGTGTTATTTAGTTTCCAAGTATTTAAATATATTCTTGTTGACTTTCTGTTATTGATTTCTAGTTTGATTTTGTTGTGCTTAAAGAACATACTCTGTATGATTTCAACTTTTTCTAATTTGTTGAAGTTTATTTTATTGCCTATCCTATGATCTACCTTGGTATGTGCTCTGTTGACACTTAAAAATGTACAGTCTGTTGTTGGGTGGAGTATTCTATGAACACTCCTATTTCTAATGGTGTTTTTGAGTTCTATGATCTTCTTGATTTTCTATCTAGTTATTATACTAATTGTTGAGAGACAACTACTAAAATCCCAGCTCCCTATTTCATCGTCTGTAACGGTGTTGTGGTGCTTCACTATCATGAGAGTGAAAGTCTAGACTTCCCACTTGGCTTTGCTGGTGTATTTGAGGGTGGGTTTGGTTGGAATATAGTGATTACTGTCTAAACATGTTCTGTCTTGCTAGGCTATGCCTTTGTTGGTCCTTTGACTAGAGAGAGCGAGCTTTGTCTGCTCTCATTGGCACTTCTGAGTTGGTAACTTCTTCAGCTCAGAGCCTGGAGTACACAAAGTGAAAAGAAAACCAGGAAACTCACCACTGTGTCATCTCCTGGGTCCCAAAGTCTTTAGCCAACTTGCCTTCTTTGTCAGCCTTTCAGTCTTATGTTTGTTTTACACATAATGTCCAAATTTTTCAGTTGCACTTTGTGGTAGAAATAGAGAAAAGAAAGTCTACTCCATATTTCAGAATCAAAAGTTTAAAAAGATCCCTTTAAATAAAATATAAACAACTTTACTATTTATTGAGGTGTTTGTTCTAGTTTTGCTTGGGTTGGAGAAGTTGCATATTCTGTAGCCACAGATAAACCTCATAGTAAGTCCTCAGTATGCAGCCTGTCAGGGTAACTTGCCTTGAAGAGACTGTTCATCCTACTGAGAATGTTGGGTGGGTCCATTTCATCTTTTTTAAAAAGAGTTAAAGTTGATTGTTTTTTAATTTAAATTACAAAGTTTTGAACCCTGGTTGTATCCATCCAATCTCTTCACAAGTGCTTCTGGGTTGACTTCTGTTGTGTTGGTGCAGTAGATCTTGTCCCTGGAGTTGATACCTAGGCTGTGATCATCTTCCCCCCTCAACCCATTCCCTTATACACACCTTCAACTGACTCTTCCTCAGCTTGTGTTGCACCCATTTCCCCCTTCCGTGTTTCAATTATTTAAAAGAACATGGTGAAGCATTTTTATCTTAGTTCCTTTGTGAACCTGCTTCCATGAATCCTGACATTTTCACTGGAAACTTGTCTCAATCTCCAGTGAAATGAAAGTATCCTTGTTTTAAAGTTGTATTAACGTTGATGTCTCCTTATCAGTCCCCTCACTTCTTTGGTTCTGCATTTGCCTCTGATTTATCTGACTTCAAAGAACTACAAGTAAGCCACAGTTACATACATATTAACTTGGGTAACCCTGGAACAGAAATAGCACCAAAATGAGTGACTAATTCTAGTGAGTCAATAAATAGAAAAGACAGGTAGGAAGTAGAGTGGGTGAATGTGAAAGCAGGTGGTTTAAAGAGAAAAAAGAGGTTGCAGGTGACAGAGAATTCTAGAAAGGTGACTCAATGAACAGAGGCATTGCTTCAATGCATATCAGAGGCCATTTCATTTTTAAACCAATACATTTTCACAATTTGACTTCTTATCTTGACTTCAGTACAGACAATATTTGGAAAGGCAAATTTCAGGGGAATGTGATTTAATTGTTCATCAGATTAGACCAGTCTTCCAAATGTCATCTGATGCTCTATCCTGCCAACTGGACCTAGCTGCATACTCTGAGGACTTTAATATCAGGACTCAGGAAGATTGGCACCTCCCAAGATCTGAAGTGGGTATTCTCCTTGACACTTGAACTTCATCAGTTAACCTCTCTCTGTAGTTCTCAAATACAAGCATCACATAGGGTATTTGCTTTTCTGCTTCTTGTAGCCTCCGTCTCAGGGAAAAATCAAACAAATAAACAAATAAAGATTTGAGCTGAATTTTAACAGCATTTCCAGAGAAGTCTTTCAAAGTTTATTTGATACTGGCTGTGCTTATAATATAGCCTGCTTTTTTCTTTCTCCTGCTTAGTTTCCAGGTAATCTTAGATTTAAATATCAGGCTAGGGACTTAACACCCATCCCTGCTCTTCATGTATAAATCACAGCCACAAAATCCCTCATCCTCTGTTCCTCCTGCCTTGTAACAAGCTAAGAATGGGAAGTAGGTGTAATCTTCAGACCCATTCATGCTGTGACACATCAGCTGAAAATGCCATCCAGAAAAAGGTTGTGTTCTGTTCATAATAAACGTGTTACAGAAGGAAGATGAAGCTAGTCTCATGTATTATCTGTGAGGTGTACTACATGTTTTTTCTCTATAATCATTAGCCTTAATTTTAATGTTTCTTTTTCATGAGCTTTCCTGAGCAAAGGGAACTGGAACATTTAAAGCCAAGTTAATTCAAAATGTTGCTAGGAGCCAGTGTCTTGGAGATATTGATCAAGTCGTCACCACCAAGCATTCTCCAGGCACCGATGCAGCAGATTTTGACCTTAGATATCTGCAAAAAAAAAAATCAGATGTGGCCCTTTTCATGGGATACCTTTGAGTCCAAGAGTTACAGTACTAGCATTATAATACAGTAAAATTCAAGCACCTTATAGATAAATAAAAGAGGGTTCACTTAACATAAGTACAATACATTCAAGCAGCAAACATATCTTCAGTAGACTCAATAAAATCTTACAGAGCATGCAAAACAAGAGGCCATAATGACACAAAAGTAGAGGGGTATTGAGCTAAATTCTCAGGTACAAGAACTGGGTAAAGTTTTCATGCCTGCATTGACCAGTTCAGGAAAAATTTGTGGAAGAGTAATTATTTCTGGATTTGCTTTTAAGCATTGCAATAACATGAAAGCTATGTTTGGAATAAGTTGCCAACTTAGGGGAGCATTAAGTAAATTCACTTATAAGCTGTCAAAGAGCTGGGCTGGATTATGTTTTCAGGGACTTGGGGGAGTCAGTGAAGATCTGACTATGGATTGTAAATGTGTAGAACTCAGTGGAAATCTAGGAAATATAACTAAAATATTAGCGGAAAAAATCCAGGTTACTTTATCTCACAGAATTTTTTGAAAGAGCTCACCCAACCCATGCTATTCACAATCTCCAAGTTTGGCTCTTTCCAGAACCTATTATTCATGGAATAAAAGCACAAGAAGCTGCAACTCTGGTTTATTGAGTCATTCCTGATTTAAGAAGTCTAGCTGGACTTGTTTAGAAGACCAAGATCAGGGTCTAGAACTACCCAAATCCAGAGAGTAAGTGTTTGGATGTGATTCACACTACTCCTAATTGGTAGAGCATCCTCTGGCAACACCATGACAAAGGCAGAAGGTTTGAAGTGTGGGGACTAGATTCCAACTTCAGGTCTGTTAATTACTGGCTATGTGCCCTTAGGAAGATCATTCTACATCCATGAGTCTCAGTATCTTAATCTGGAAAACGTAAGAATTGTTCTACATTGGCATTTTCTGAACTGTGTTTCAAAAACTGCTCAGCAGTTAGTGGTAGATTATATTCCAAGATGGCCACAACAATTCCTTCCTGCATCCCAAGGGCCTCTTTGCAGTGTGACTTTACCTGTCCTCCCTTCCACAGAGAGACATCAACTTATATACACTTTGAATCTAGCCTAGCCTTATGACTGCTTTGTTTAATATTACATGACAGGGTGATGTTCGACTTCTGCGGCTAAGCATTTAGTAGCTTAATGGTGCTTGTTGTTTGCCCTATTGAGTACTACACTGTGTTGAGCTCACCTTTTAAGAAAAGCTTTTGGTGGATGAGAAATCACGTAGAAGAGGAGTGAGGCTTCCCAGACAACATCAACTGCCAGACAGTCCTCCACATTCCAGCATAGGATAGCCACAGTATTATAAAAATCATCCATCATTGTTGCTTAAAGCCACTAAATTTGGGGTTAATCCGTTACGCGGCAATTGATAAATGAAATGGTGCTCAGTAAGATATGTGATTGTATTGTCAGGTAACATTGGGTTAAGATTGCCTGAACAATGTAAAGAGATGTCTCAAACTGCAGAATTTCAGAGCTTTTAATATGCCAATAATTAATGTAAGACTCCAAAGTGTGAGAGACATTTGTATGCCTGATCTGCCAGATTTATTTGATCACAGAATGCTGTTGTCCCTAGAAAACTGTTTAACCATTTGTGGCTCACAACTTGGTTGTAGTAGTGACTATATATGCTGATGTAGTTGAATTCCAAAGGCCCTGTCAGTTCATGCATTATAGAAATCTGCAAATGGAACAAAGAGTGTTTTGGTCACTATTTCTTCTTGATTATCTTGATGACAAAAATCTCATCCCATAGTTGGTTGCTACCAAACTTCATTATTCACTTCCGCTGAGACTGTTTTTTAATCAATTAACAGAGGAAAGCAGTATTGGAATTATTAATGAGCAATTAAATAGAGATTAAGGAGCTATTAACCTGCAGCTTGGTGGTGGAGACTTGCCTGTCAGATGGCGTGGGAACTTGATGGATGTACACCCGTGAGAGGCTGTCACAATGATGAAACAAGCAAAGAGCAGGCTAATAGATTTATCTATTTCATCTTGGCAGATTGTAATAGGATATGGAATTGTCCTGCTGATCCAGGGATCTAGATAAATCTCCTCATTAAAAAAATGTGATTAAAACAAGCAGAATTGTCTATTTGTACTATATGTACTCCATAGTCCTGCAGGATAGTCACATGATCAAAGTGTGTGTGTGTGTGTTTGATGTTTCTGTGTGTCTGTGTGAGAGTGGGCACGGATGAGTATGTTTGCAAGTATTGTTTTTTATATCTATTAAATGTGGCCACAAGGTATTTGTGTTTATCAGAGTACTTCTCACCTAACCTTGCATATTTGTGTGAATGCCTGTAAATACATCTTTGTGTTTTCATGTTATTTTGTGTGTGGAGGCAAATGTACAGGCACATACATGCAACTGGGACAATATGCCATTGTTATGAGCTATGGTTCTCTTTGTGCCTAGAGGACAAAATACAGAGTGACAGAAATAAGTCATAGCCAGAGGGAATGGAAGGTGGCCATTAGGGCACAGTAGTTTTGTAGGCCAGTACACCTGCTTAAGTTGTTCCATTCAGGGGAAGCTATGCCTCATCTGGGGGCAAGTGAACTGTTTCTCTGTCATGGTGAATTCATCCTCCTTCATGGTGGGGGAAATCAGGAAGACAGTAAAGGGAGATGAAGCAATAAGAAAATGCAAGCCTGAGAAGCACCAGCAAATCCAATCAGCCACTGCCTTCCTGGCTATGACTGGCCCAATGTCTAATTGAGATAAAATGTTAAAGATTATAATAAATAAAGCTTTTACGTAACTTAAATAAGAGAAGATGCTTTGTTGTTCTCCCTACTTAATTAACATTTGTCCCAGGTAAACTATTATCCTTTTGTTTTTTGATAATCCAATTCAAACTGCTTTGGGTTCTTGTCATTCAGTAATTTCTAAACTCTTGAATGCATAATGTGACTTGAAGGTCCTCACTGTTAAGTTACTTTGCAGTGTTTATAGAGTAGTGTCAAATACTACGTACACATTTTACATTAATTGTCTTATTTAATCCTCCTAACAGCGTGAATTGAGTGGTGTTATGACTATCGCACAGAGGAGGCAAGTGGGGCATGGAGAAGCTCAGGACTTGGACCATGGTCACACATCTATGCAGATTTTAGACTCACAGTGGTAGCAATTAACTACAAACCCATGCTCTCAATAACTTCACTGCACTGGCTGTCTTAGGAGGAGGACTGCCCAAGTCTCCCTCCCATCATCGCTTGGGATCTGCTTGTAGTCAAAACATGGGCATTGAAAGGCTTCATTTTGACTCCCTGAGGCTCATGAAAAATCTTCTAGCTATACCTCCTCACCCGTTTCTCAAGAACTTTTTGAGAAAAACTATGGGTACGTAATACATCCAGAAGAGAGTGGAGTGGGGATCTTTCTGGTTTGAGTGGTTCATTCCATTCTGCTTCAAGACCAACTTCCAGAGAAGCAGCGGGTGACACCCTGCTCCAGGAGTAATGTCTGGGAGGGTCAGGGAAAGAGTGGCTGGGAGCAGGTGATGGGTCTTTGTGAACCCAAGCAACAGTGTGTTGAGTTCCTGGCAGCTAGGAGAGGTCATGATGATGACAATGACACCATCTTAACCAAAGATAAAATGATACTTATTTCTTATAGATCAGTAATGTCCATGATTTTCCATGGGACAAAAATCTACTACTGAGATCTGAGCAATTTGGAGCAGAAACCACCGGGTTTAATCTAAGAGCCTTAAGCAAGTTTGTTAAACATTCAAGTACTAAATAGACTAGGTTGGCTCCAAAGCACCAGGTGGGTATAAAAAATTCATTTCTGCAGAAAGGTTGGAATCAGCCCTAGATCGTGCTCTTTTCTTTGATGACAGAATGTGATGAGGTCATAAAATTAGCATAAGCTTCTAGTTCTGACTTCCCAGATGTCCCTCATAAGAAACTGACTACTTGTAATCAGATGAGAAAAGAATCTTGTTGGTTAACTTTAAAGAGAGAAAAAAAGGTGCCAACATGCATCAAACACCTATTTCATGCCAATTACTGTGATAAGATCGTCACACACTTTATCTTATTTGATGCTCAAACAGCCCTAGGTGGTAAACATAATCATCTCTATTTTACAACTAAAGGCTAGAGGCATTAATAAAACTTCCCAAGGTGTTACTGTTGGTATAAGGAAAAACTTGACACCAACAACAGTATATTATTTTTTTCCACTATGCATCTGCCTAATTCAGGTCATTATGTTATTATTCAAATAATTAGTTTAAAATTAAAAAAAAATCTGTCCCAAACACATGTATGCATACTACTTTCCTACCAAGGCAGGGCTTTGAAATGACTGGAAGATAAAAAGGTACACTTCAGAACATGCAGTTAGTCAAACAGACAGATCCAGCAGGGTAGGAA